>NC_092721.1:195733026-197219276 GCF_047496885.1 Scyliorhinus torazame | reverse complement strand
ACACACACACACACACGAGAGACACACACACACACACACACACACACGAGACACGAGAGACACACACACACACGAGACACACACACACACACACACACACGAGAGACACACACACACACACACACACACGAGAGACACACACACACACACACGAGAGACACACACACACACACACACACACACACACACACACACACACGAGAGACACACACACACACACACACGAGAGACACACACACACGAGAGACACACACACACACGAGAGACACACACACGAGAGACACACACACACACACGAGAGACACACACACACACACACACACGAGAGACACACACACACACACACACGAGAGACACACACGAGAGACACACACACACACACGAGAGACACACACACGAGAGACACACACACGAGAGACACACACGAGAGACACACACACACACGAGAGACACACACACACACGAGAGACACACACACACACACACACACACACACACACACACACACACACACGAGACACACACACACACACACGAGAGACACACACACACGAGAGACACACACACGAGAGACACACACACACACACACACACACACGAGAGACACACACACACACACACACACGAGAGACACACACACACACACACACGAGAGACACACACACACACGAGACACACACACACACACACACACACGAGACACACACACGAGGGACACACACACACACACGAGAGACACACACACGAGAGACACACACACGAGAGACACACACACACACAGACGAGAGACACACACACACACAGACGAGAGACACACACACACACAGACGAGAGACACACACACACACACAGCCGAGAGACACACACACACACACACAGACGAGAGACACACACACACACACACACAGACTAGAGACACACACACACATACAGACGAGAGACACACACACACACATACAGACGAGAGACACACACACACATACAGACGAGAGACACACACACACACACACACACACACACACACACACACAGACGAGAGACACACACACACGAGAGACACACACACACACGAGAGACACACACACACACGAGAGACACACACACACACGAGAGACACACACACACACGAGAGACACACACACAGAGCTGTTGATCACTTTGGGAGATTGGGAAAGGCATTATATGAATTCAAGTTCTTTCTTCCTTGGTCCACCACAGGGCTGATAAATTGATTAGCAAAACTGGGGCTCGTCACCGATTCGGGCAAATGCAGATAAAGTCAGTTATTTTGAAATCATCCTAAACTTGAAAGCATCCTGCTACAAGACCAGGGTCCAACTGAATGAAGATCCACTTGCAACAGATGGAGTTACTTGATATGAGAGGGCCACAGGCATAGGAATTTTGTACCCATTTGAATTTTGATTCTTTCCAACTTGACCAGCTGACCATTTGTAACAGAGACAGTATAACTGTGCAATTCAGAAATAATGGGCGGGATTCTCCGCAATCAGTGTGATGTCCGCCAACCGGCGCCAAAAACGGCACGAACCAGTCCGGCATCATGTCGCCCCAAAGGTGCGAAAATGACTTCGCTGGGCGATGCATGCGCGGGAGCGTCAGCAGCCGCTCACGGCATCCCCGCGCATGCGCAGTGGAGGGGGTCTCTTCCGCCTCCGCCATAGTGAAGACCATGGCGAAGGCGGAAGGAAAAGAGTGCCCCCACGGCACAGGCCCGCCCGCGGATCGGTTAGCCCCAATCGCGGGCCAGGCCACCGTGGGGGCACCCCCTGGGACCAGATCGCCCCGCACCCCCCCAGGATCCCAGAGCCCGCCCGCGCCGCCTTGTCCCGCCGTTCGAAAGGTGGTTCAATCCACGCTGGCTGGCGTTGGTTGACAGCGGCGGGGCTTCGGCCCATCGTGGACCGGAGAATCGCCGGGGTGGGCCCGCCGACCGGCGCGGCGCGATTCCCGCCCCCGCCGAATCTCCGGTGGCGGAGAATTCGGGACACGGCGGGGGCGGGATTCACGCCAGCCCCCGACGATTCTCCGACCCGGTGGGGGGTCGGAGAATCGCGCCCCTCGTTCCAATATCAGTATGGATGGGGCTCTTCATCCACAGGATACCGTGGGGGGCACCAAATGCAGTTCCAAGCTGTCCATCGCAGTTCCCAGTAATGTTCAAACCAACAAGACATCTGTTTTTACTTCCGTTACCATCTGCCAATTTCAGGGGAGGCCACAATGGTGCCCAAGTGTTCTCTCAATCCCATCACATAATGCATGCAAGATCTCCATTGTCATAAGGCAACTTGAATTTCTTGACGTAGGCTGATCCGGTCTTTATTTGCACAGTAGTATCTCCTGTCTTTTGCATGACTGTCTTGCCTACTTTCCAGCCATGCAGTGTTCTACTCATTGGGTTTATGTTGTGCATTAAATAGTCTTTGCTGTTTGCTTCAATAAGAGACGTCATCTCTGCCGTATAGATATTAAACCAGTCTGTGCTGCGGGTTCCGCCTTCACCAAATGTTGCTGCTGCTATGTCATAAATGATTGAACTCAGCGACTTCCAAACTATATCAATAACATTTGTTTCATTGACATTTCCTGGTAAGCCTTAACTTTCGCACCTTACTACAAGTAAGAGACAAGAAAAATGTGGTTATGGAACAGGCTGTCAACATCACTGCTCTCGATCACACTAAATAACTCCCGCTGGAAGTAGTTAGCAAATTGTGCTACCATGGATCCAGTAACACAAAATCTGTCTCTGGATGTAGAACTCGGTACACACATAGGCCGAAACAGCCATCACCTTTGGTCAACTCTCAAAATGTGCACGGGATAACATCAAGCTGACTTTTAGGATAAAGATGCTGATCTACGACGCCTGTACTCCCAGCCCCATGTTGTGTGACAGTGAAACATGGACGACTGACAGCTATCAAGAAAGGAAGCTCAATTCAGTGCCTGCTAGTTGCTGTACATTCTGGGCAGCTCATGGAGGGACAAAATCACAAATGAGTAAGTCCTCGAAAAGGAAAATCTCCCAAGTGTGTTGGCACTCATCAAGAAGGGCCAACTTCACTAGGTCAGGCTTGTCTACAGTGTGGAAGACAGTCACGTACCAAAGGTCTTTCTGTCTGGCGAGATAGCTGGTGCCAGAACACCCAAAGCTCCATTTCAAGGACGCTTGCAATCATGACACAAAGGCCATAGTCACTGATTTTCACGCCTTGCAGTCACTAACAGACAACAGAGAAAAACAATGACATGACCTGTGGGCTAACATGTGACTATGGTTCTGTGTGACAATCAGTGGCTACATCTACTTGGCAAAGGGCATCACCGGAAGCAGTAGCCCACAATGACACCGGAGAACCACGTCACGTGGGGTACCTGTGGAATAACCTGCTTCTCAGAGATTGGGCTCTTCAGCCGTCAGCAGGCGTGCACAAAGTGAAACTAACCCCTCTCAAAAGAAGTGTTTTGCTGCAAGTCCATCAACTTACGGAGATGGAAGGATGTCGATGATGGCTGAAAGTATGGTGGACTTGAAATTGCAACAGTCACTGTTATTGCAAATAGCTGTGTGGGGTAAATGACTCCGCTCCAAATGTCACGTTACATGCTAACATAACATGCAATGCTACAATTCATTCATCACATGTGGGCATCGCTGACAAGACCAGATTCATTGGCCATCCCAAGTTGCCCTGAGGTGGTGGTTTGGAGATGTCTTCTTGAACTAACTACTGCTGCCTTGGTGAAGGTGTTCCCACAACACTGCCATTGCAGCATTAAACTTCTAGTTACTAGCCCAGTAACATAATCCACCATACTTCAGTACCCATAGAAAATGCACACATACATTCTCAATGATTTGTTACGGCCAATGCTTTAAATACCCCCAGAGGACACTTACTGTACATCGTGCGTCACTTTATAATACCCATGGAGGTTGTTAAAGTCAATGCATCAAACTGGTTTAAGTAGCAAAGCAATGTAGAACACATACATTAAATAAAAATGATTACAACAACGGAGTCATCATCCAGACAGCTTCCTGGAACAGCATTTTCAGTTCCCATTAATGTGACTTCATCTTCCTGTTGGCCGATACTGCATTTGCATCCAAATCAAGAGCATAAGCTTCAGCAACTACTCTGAAAAGATGCCATAGTACAATTACAGAGCTCATGAAATGAAATGAAAATCGCTTGTCACACGTAGGCTTCAAATGAAGTTACTGTGAAAAGCCCATAGTCGCCACATTCTGGCGCCTGTTCGGGGAGGCTGGTACAGGAATTGAACCTTGCTGCTGGCCTGCCTTGGTCTGCTTTAAAAGCCAGCTCTTTAGCCCTGTGCTAAACCAGCCCCTAGACGGAGCTATTTTCACCATGCAGTACTTAGCTGAAATTATATTTGTCCATGTGAGGTTAGATTAGCAAATAGTAAGCAGCTATTCAACTGCAGCAGGCATCACATGAGCCCCATATGTTTTGTATGCGCTCATAGACATGTACCTAGTGGGCATTGATGGAAAGCAAATCAACAACTTACAACAAAGCTGTCAACTCATCCATTCTCTCTGATTATTACTCCATTAAGTGTCAGCTTGGCTCAGTGGTAGCACTCACAGCTAAAATTCAAAAGGATATGGGCAGATCAGATAGGATGGCATCTGGCGCAGTGGTTAGCACTGCTACCTTACAGCGCCAGGGACCCAGGTTCAATTCCGACCTCGGGTGACTGCCTGTGTGGAGTTTGCACATTCCCCAGTGTCTGCGAGGGTTTCCTCTGGGTGCTCCAGTTTCCTCCCACAGTCCAAAGATGTGCCGGTTGGGTGGATTGGCCATGGTAAATTATCCCTAATGTCCGAAGATTAGGTGAGGTTACGGAGATAGGGCGGGGGATTGGGCCCAGGTAGGATGCCAGGGTGCTCCTTCAGGAGGTTGGTGCAGACTTGATGGGCTGAATGGCCTCCTTCCGCACTGTAGGGATTCTATGGGTTAAGTGTTATTTAAGACCCTCAATCTGTGTCAACGCCCAAATTTACAAGGATTCGGTTCTCAAATCACTTTTCTTTCATCCACCTCATCAATCTAACACTGAATGTTGGAATTGGTTTTGCTTCAACCACTAACCCTCGGATTTGAATTCTATAGTGTCACAATAAGAAAGGAATGGAAGATTTGCATTCGTATAGTGCCTTTCACAACATCCCAAAAGCACTTTCTAGCAATGAAGTACTTTTGAAGAGTACATAGAACATAGAAAATACAGCACAGAACAGGCCCTTCGGCCCACGATGTTGTGCCGAACCTTTGTCCTAGATTTATCATAGATTATCATTGAATTTACAGTGCAGAAGGAGGCCATTCGTCCCTTTGAGTCTGCACCGGCTCTTGGAAAGAGCACCCTACCCAAACGCAACACCTCCACCCAACACCAAGGGCAATTTGGACATTAAGGACAATTTATCATTGGCCAATTCACCTAACCCGCACATCTTTGGACTGTGGGAGGAAACCGGAGCACCCGGAGGAAACCCACACAGACACGGGGAGGACGTGCAGACTCCGCAGAGACAGTGACCCAAGCCGGAATCGTACCTGGGACCCTGGAGCTGTGAAGCAATTGTGCTATCCACAATGCTACCGTGCTGCCGTTGAGAACAAATAAATCTACACTATATCATTTTACCGTAATCCATTGTCCTATCCAATAGCTGCTTGAAGGTCCCTAATGTTTCCGACTCAACTACTTCCACAGGCAGTGCATTCCATGCCCCCACTACTCTCTGGGTAAAGAACCTACCTCTGATATCCCTCCTATATCTTCCACCTTTCACCTTAAATTTATGTCCCCTTGTAATGGTTTGTTCCACCCGGGGAACTGACTGTCTACTCTATCTATTCCCCTGATCATCTTATAAACCTCTATCAAGTCGCCCCTCATCCTTCTCCATTCTAATGAGAAAAGGCCTAGCACCCTCAACCTTTCCTCGTAAGACCTACTCTCTATTCCAGGCAATATCCTGGTAAATCTTCTTTGCACCTTTTCCAAAGCTTCCACATCCTTCCTAAAATGAGGCGACCAAAACTGTACACAGTACTCCAAATGTGGCCTTACCAAAGTTTTGTACAGCTGCATCATCACCTCACGGCTCTTAAATTCAATCCCTCTGTTAATGAACGCTAGCACACCATAGGCCTTCTTCACAGCTCTATCCACTTGAGTGGCAACTTTCAAAGATGTATGAACATAGATCCCAAGATCGCTCTGCTCCTCCACATTGCCAAGAACTCTACCGTTAACCCTGTATTCCGCATTCATATTTGTCCTTCCAAAATGGACAACCTCACACTTTTCAGGGTTAAACTCCATCTGCCACTTCTCAGCCCAGCTCTGCATCCTATCTATGTCTCTTTGCAGCCGACAACAGCCCTCCTTACTATCCGCAACTCCACCAATCTTCGTATCGTCTGCAAATTTACTGACCCACCCTTCAACTCCCTCATCCAAGTCATTAATGAAAATCACAAACAGCAGAGGATCCAGAACTGATCCCTGCGGTACGCCACTGGTAACTGGGATCCAGGCTGAATATTTGCCATCCACCACCACTCTCTGACTTCTATCGGTTAGCCAGTTCGTTATCCAACTGGCCAAATTTCCCACTATCTCTTGCCTCCTTACTTTCTTCATAAGCCTACCATGGGGAACTTTATCAAATGCCTTACTAAAATCCATGTACACTACATCCACTGCTTTACCTTCATCCACATGCTTGGTCACCTCCTCAAAGAATTCAATAAGACTTGTAAGGCAAGACCTACCCCTCACAAATCCGTGCTGACTATCCCTAATCAAGCAGTGTCTTTCCAGATGCTCAGAAATCCTATCCTTCAGTACCCTTTCCATTACTTTGCCTACCACCGAAGTAAGACTAATTGGCCTGTAATTCCCAGGGTTATCCCTAGTCCCTTTTTTGAACAGGGGCACGACATTCGCCATTCTCCAATCCCCTGGTACCACCCCTGTTGACAGTGAGGACGAAAAGATCATTGCCAACGGCTCTGCAATTTCATCTCTTGCTTCCCATAGAATCCTTGGATATATCCCGTCAGGCCCGGGGGACTTGTCTATCCTCAAGTTTTTCAAAATGCCCAACACATCTTCCTTCCTAACAAGTATTTCCTCGAGCTTACCAATCTGTTTCACACTGTCCTCTCCAACAATATCGCCCCTCTCATTTGTAAATACAGAAGAAAAGTACTCGTTCAAGACCTCTCCTATCTCTTCAGACTCAATACACAATCTCCCACTACTGTCCTTGATCAGACCTACCCTCGCTCTAGTCATTCTCATATTTCTCACATATGTGTAAAAGGCCTTGGGGTTTTCCTTGATCCTACCCACCAAAGATTGTTCATGCCCTCTCTTAGCTCTCCTAATCCCTTTCTTCAGTTCCCTCCTGGCTATCTTGTATCCCTCCAATGCCCTGTCTGAACCTTGTTTCCTCAGCCTTACATAAGTCACCTTTTTCCTCTTAACAAGACATTCAACCTCTCTTGTCAACCATGGTTCCCTCACTCGACCATCTCTTCCCTGCCTGACAGGGACATACATATCAAGGACACGTAGCACCTGTTCCTTGAACAAGTTCCACATTTCATTTGTGTCCTTCCCTGCCAGCCTATGTTCCCAACTTATGCACTTCAATTCTTGTCTGACAACATCGTATTTACCCTTCCCCCAATAGTAAACCTTGCCCTGTTGCACGCACCTATCCCTCTCCATTACTAAAGTGAAAGTCACAGAATTGTGGTCACTATCTCCAAAATGCTCCCCCACTAACAAATCTATCACTTGCCCTGGTTCATTACCAAGTACTAAATCCAATATTGCCCCTCCTCTGGTCGGACAATCTACATACTGTGTTAGAAAAGCTTCCTGGACACACTGCACAAACACCACCCCATCCAAACTATTTGATCTAAAGAGTTTCCACTCAATATTTAGGAAGTTAATGTCGCCCATGACTACTACCCTATGACTTCTGCACCTTTCCAAAATCTGTTTCCCAATCTGTTCCTCCACATCTCTGCTACTATTGGGGGGCCTATAGAAAACTCCTAACAAGGTGACTGCTCCTTTCCTATTTCTGACTTCAACCCATACTACCTCAATAGGGTGATACTCCTCGAACTGCCTTTCTGCAGCTGTTATACTATCTCTAATTAATAATGCCACCCCCCCCACCTCTTTTACCACCCTCCCTAATCTTATTGAAACATCTATAACCAGGGACCTCCAACAACCATTTCTGCCCCTCTTCTATCCAAGTTTCCGTGATGGCCACCACATCGTAGTCCCAAGTACCGATCCATGCCTTAAGTTCACCCACCTTATTCCTGATGCTTCTTGCGTTGAAGTATACACACTTCAACCCATCTCCGTGTCTGCAAGTACTCTCCTTTGTCAGTGTTCCCTTCCCTACTGCCTCATTACACGCTTTGGCGTCCTGAATATCGGCTACCTTAGTTGCTGGACTACAAATCCGGTTCCCATTCCCCTGCCAAATTAGTTTAAACCCTCCCGAAGAGTACTGTTGAAATGTAGGAAACATTATTGCCAATTTATGAAAGGCCAGGTCCCACAACCAGTAACCTGATAATGGCTGGACATTCTAGTTTAGTGATGCTGGTTAAGAGATAAATATTGGCCAGGACACAAGGGAGAGCTCCCTTGCTCTTCTTAATTTAAAAAAAAGTGTCATGGGATGGTTTACATCAATCTGAGAGGGAAGAAAGACACCTCCCCCACCACCAATGCAGCACCCCCTCAATACACCACCATGTGTCACCCTAGAATTTGTGCTTACCTACAGTAGGAAATTAACATGCAACCTCCTGGCTCAAGATCCCCTGTCCTCAATGCCAAACCACTTGCATTTAATCTTGTATCTATGGCCTCTTGTTCTTGACAATGACAGGAAACAATCTGCTTCCATCTGGCCTGTCCCATTCTTTCAACGCTTGAGACTTCTCTTATATCACTCCAAAATCGGTTTGTTGCAACAAAAATTAACCCAACTGTTCAGGCCTTTCATTGTAATGCAGGGGGCTGGTTTAGCTCAGTGGGCTAGACAGTTGGTTTGTGTTTCAGAACAAGGCCAGCAGCGCGGGTTCAATTCCCGTATCAGCTGAGAATCCTGAATTCTCCCTCTGTGTACCCGAACAGGCGCTGGAATGTGGCGATGAGGGGATTTTCACAGTAACTTCATTGCAATGTTAATGTAAGTCTACTTGTGGCAATAAAGATTATTTTATTTTTATTTCCTCGTGCCAGGGCTGGATGAGTTAGCAGAAATAGCAAGGAATGAGGCCATAAAGGATTTAAATGGACGAACAAAAATTTATGATGAGACAAATTCAGGGACTGGGTTCCGGCAAAGATCAGTGGGGGCAAGGTCAATGTGTGTGCTGGACTTAGTGCATGATAGGATAAGGTAACTGAGTTTTGAATGGATGTAGGCAGGCTGTGATGGATTGATCATCAAGTCAGAAATTATGGGCCTAATAACAAGGTTGTAGAGTTGCAAACGGTCAATCATTTCTCAGAGCAGTGATCTGAACGCCATTTCTTTTCAAGTTTCTACATATCTTCGCAAGGATTCCCCGGGACAGCACTGGTTATTACCGTTTGCCTCTGCTTGCACTGACACACTTCTCCAGATGTCCACGAAACTGGTCTGTCCAGTTGGTGTTTGCAGATAGAGTCGTGTAACAACACGTATTGAACAAAGACTTGAAACAAAATCAAAACTTGTGGTGATGTCCCCCCTGGCCTCCTCTTCCACTGCTGGTTTAGTGTGTGCAGTCCCCGTGTGGTCCTGGGACATGCAAAGTCAGACGTCTCGAGGTATGGTTCCTGATCTGTGCTGAGTTGATCACAGTCAAGCAAAGGTGAAATGATGCAACTGGCGTCAGCAACTCTTTGCAAAAAGCAGAAGAAAAAAAACACCAAACACTTGCTGAGAAGTGAGCACGGGTTAGAGAATAGAATTGGAAGAACATGAATCAGAAGAATTAAGAAGACGAGAGAATTGGAGGAAAAGATTTTTCAAAAGACACCAGCAGTGTAGATTGATAATTGTTTCCTTGATTTAAATTGAAATACCAACTGACAGCCTCGAGGATTAAACCCCACATTGTAACAAAATGCCAGGATGTCTGCAGGAAAACTGACAGCATTGCTGGGCTCTGCAGTCCAAACTGATAAATTCAGGATTTCTGAGAAATATCAGGCCCGCTCACACATTCATCTCGCAGCTGCTCTTATCACACTAAGCTTGATAACCAATCTCGCAAATACATACAGCGAGGTCTTACGCTTGAAGGAAAAAAGAAAAAAAAGAAATCAAAATAGACAGCAATATCTCCTCTGATAACAGGATAAATGCATTGCTGATTGAGCAAGGCACAAGGCTCAAACCTCAGTATTTAGTGGTCATCCGTGACCAAGGTTTTCTATTCTCTACTGGAGAGATACACAGAAATGGAAAAAGAGAAAACTTTAAATACCCTAGCACAAGCATTTTGAAAAGTATGAGCCATCAAGTTCATTGTATAAACTTATAAGACTAGAAGGACAGATGTAGGTCACTTGGCCCATCGGGTCTGCTCCACCATTCAATCATGGTTGATATTTTTCTCATCCCCATTCTCCTGCCTTTTCCCCATAACCCCTGATCCCCTTATTAATCAAGAACCTTTCTATCTCGGCCTTAAAGACACTCAGTGATTTGGCCTCCACAGCCTCCTGCGGCAAAGAGTTCCACAGATTCATCACCATCTGGCTGAAGAAATTCCTCATCACTTCTGTTTGAAAGGATGGTCCCTTCAGTCTGAGATTGTGTCCTCTGATTCTATTTTTTTCTACAAGTGGAAACACCCTCTCCATGTCTATTCTATCCAGGCCTTGCAGTATCCTGTAAGTTTCAATAAGATCCCCCTCATCCTTCTAAACTCCAACAAGTACAGACCCAGAGTCCTCAACCGTTCCTCATACGACAAGCTCTTCATTCCAGGGATCATTCTTGTGAACTTGGGCCACTAGACTGATGACTGTACTGAGTATACAACATATTAGCACAAGATCTAGCTTCAGTGATCAACAGTGGAAACCCTTCAACATCTAGACCACTCGGACTAAAATAGTTAAGAGGAAGGATGATTAAAAAGGTGTAGAAAATGGACAACTTGGACCACTATTGGGGGGGGGAACCACCCATCTAGACTGGTAAAAGATAAATCCAGGTTGCATGCAGCAAACCCATCCATGAATGGATTGGCCCACATTTGGAACAAACTCACACCAGGCAGTGGATGTCATGATGGGGGAATACTGCAGATTATTTTTTTCTAAGTGGATGAGCCAAGATGGGTCAAATTTCATTAAAAAAAGGCAGCATGGTGGCGCAGTGGTGAGCACTGCTGCCTTGCAGCGCAGAGGTCCCAGGTTCGATCCCGGCTCTGGGTTACTGTCCATGTGAAGTTTGCACATTCTCCCCGTGTTTGTGTGGATTTCACCCCCTCAACCCAAAGATGTGCAGGGTAGGTGGATTGGTCACCCTAAATTGCCCCTTAATTGGCAAAAATGAATTGGATACTCTAAATTTTGTTTTTTAATTTCAGATTTCAGAACTTAGAGTAGTTAGTAAAAATGATTCAACAAATAAAGTAAGATTTGACTAGATTTACTTTGAGCTTGAAAAGTTCACAAAAATCTACATGAATAAACTGATGAAGTAACGGTTTATGTACAACATATGGATCAGACACGTTGAGACATCACCCAGTGACTGGTTTCTATTTAAAAATAGCAGTGACATCTTTTTTGCAGCCAAAAAATAAAAATGAATCATGGCAGGTTACATGGCTTAATTTATTCAGCACTATCTCCTCTGCGAATGTAGCACGATAGCAATCCCATCTTGCAGATGCTGCAACGGTTAGGCACAGAATACATTCACCATTACAACTGTATGCTCACACAAAGCACCAAGTGGTTTGAATTTGAATCCAAAGCGAAACCCAAGCAAATGGGAGTTTAAATCCTCAATTCTAAAATACTTCAACCCTACAATCCCCCTGAGCGTCTGCATTCTCCCCCTACCTTTTGCCCTACAATTGGCAGCCGTGCCTTCAGCCACTTAGGCACTGGAATTCCCTTTCAAATTCCTTCCGGCACTCCACCTTAAAAACCCACTTCGACTGCATTTGTGGTCACCCTCCCTAATTATTTCCCTCTTATGGTTTTGTGCCCATTTTGTTTTCACTGAAGTCCCACATTAAAGATGGAAGTTGCTGTCGAACATCAAGCTGCAGAGCCCCTCCCACGATGGGTCACAGAAGTCTCACCCTTTTGATTTCTCCATCTCAAACTCAGACCGAACTTCCTTTGTTTCTCATCCAACCTTTTCTCTCCACTAATCCGATCCTCACACTATTCACTCACTCAGAAAAATAGGCTCCACGCTGAGTGCGAAGTTGCAAAATGCATTCTAAAGAGGGGAGAAAGAAACACTCTAATCACCTTTGCTACCTCTAGACTCGCTCTCTAGTCCTCCCCTTCCTCATCACAGCACCCAATTATCACTCAAATGTATCCAAGGTTTTGTCTCCACTATGCTAGCTGGATTCCAGTATTGATTTTAGTTGTTGGGGCCAATTTCCGTATTAACCCCATCCAGACTAAACAACTGCTAAATTAAGCAGTGTTTGATAGATTCAGTCTCGAGGCCTTCTGGCAAGCAGAGGCCGACCCTCCCACACCACACCAACCACCACAAAAGGCTCAAAGAGCTGGCAGGACAATGAAGAATGAAAACAAGCCTTGTGCTCAAAACATCAAACCTCAGTCCTAAACGCTTGATGAATTGATGCACCTTTTCTCATGCTCAGATTGGTCTTTTCAAAATATTTTATTCAGCTCTTCGTTTTGGACCCCACTCCAAACTGTTCCCAGGTACTTGACCCCATGCCTCTCCCTGGCAACAGTCGGGAGATTAAACCAATCAGTTCGCAACCTTGCTGTCACATTTCATCCCGAGATGAGCTTCCTACCTCCTATTCATGCCATCACTAAGTCCGACCATTTCCACTTCCATACCATCATTAAATTTCACCCATCTCTGCTGCTGAAACTCTCTCTTGTGCCTTGATTTGTCTCCCACATTCTACCTTCCAGAAACTTTCAGTCATCCTAAGCTTTGCTGCCCAGGTCTTAACTCACAGTAAGTCCCATTCGCCCCCTCCTCACTGATGTCAAGCAATATTTGGATTTCAAGGTTCTCATCATTGTTTACAAATCCCTCCAGGGCCTCACTCTCTCCCTATATTTGTAACCTCTTTCATCCCAACAATCCTTCTGGTTTTCTACGCTAACTAATTCTCTCCTCTTGGGTATCCCCGATTTTAATGACCTGATCATTGGTGGCCATGCCTTCAGTTGCCTGGGCCTCAAGTGCTGGAGTTCCCTCCTGACACCACTCCACCAACTTACCTCCTATTCCCACTCGGAAACACTCTTTAATAACCCACCTCTTTGACCAAGCTTCTGGTCATCTGACCAAATACCTCTTGTGGCTCAGTGTGATATTTTACTTGATAATGCACCTCAAGAACATGGGGACATTTCATTATGTTAAAGATGTAATTTAAGTACAAGGGGCTGGATTTTCTGACCCTCCCAGCTGCGTGTTTCTCGGTGCCGCCCCTTTCGCAGGTGGCAGGATTCTCTTCCCACCGCTTGCCAATAGGATTTCCCATTGAAGCCACCCCACGCCACTGGTAAGCTGGCGGGTAGAGGTGCGCTACCAGTGGGAACAAGAGCTAGGCCCAATGGTCCAAAGCAATCCTTACAAAACAAAAATGATCAAACATTCTTTACAACAAGTACAATGATTCCCAAGGGCAGCACGGTGGCGCAGTGGTTAGCACTGCTGTCTCACGGTGCCGAGGACCCAGGTTCGATCCTGGCCGTGTGGAGTTTGCACAGTCTCCCCGTGTCTGTGTGGGTCTCACCCCCACAACCCAAAAAGATGTGCAGGGTAGGAAAATTGGCCAAACTAAATTGCCCTAAATTGGATTTTTTTTTGAAAAGAATTGGATACTCTAAATTTTTCTTAGAATGCAATGTCCCTTTGCCAACATACTTCGCTCAAGATTATAAAGTCAATATTTCCTTCATTACAACACCGATTCTTTAAAAAGTACTTCACCGGCTGAAAAGTACAGTGGGTGTCCTGCCGTTGCGAAAGATGCTATATAAATGCAAATTATTTCTTCAGTGCAACATCTCTCAATCCCACTCCAGTGTTATAACCCACACGGGTCTTACCGGGTAGGGATGATCCACTACCCTGTGGAGCTTGCAGAATACGAGCTCCCTCAATAAGGGGGCATGAGACCTGTAACAAAGTTCTTGTGCCTTGGTTTAAATAGAGTCGGCCAGTCAGGCACTGACTAGAGAAGACCCAGTATGGAACTGCTGGAGCGGTGTATAATAGTTAACTTGTCAAATAAAAATAAATTTGCTTTTCTCTACAACTTGTTATGCACTCCTTTTGTTGCTTCATACAACATCTAAGTTGTGCCACCTACATGATTTACATAATTTCATAATTCTACCCAAAACAAAGCTGAAGATTATTACGTTATCCTAAAATAGAGTTGCATTTTAACGGGCACAGATCCCTGGAGGGAGGGTTAAATAACTTTTAGCAAACTTTGGCAGGAGGATAAATGCTGCCCATTCTGCCCAGAGACAGGCAGCACAGTGCCACAGTGGTTAGCACTGCTGCCTCACAATGTTGGGACCTCGATTCAATTCTGGCCTTGGGCGACTGTGTGGAGTTTACACGTTCTCCCAGTGTCTGTATGGGTTTCTTTCGAGTGCTCCGGTTTCCTCTCACAGTCCAAAGGTGCGCAGGATTGGCCAAGTTATATTGCCCTTTAGCGTTCGGTGAATTGGGGTTACAGGATAGGGCGGGGGAGTGGGCCTAGTTAGGGTGCTCTTTCGGAGGGTCGTTGCAGACTAAATGGGCTGAATGTGCCCCTTGTGCACTGTAGGGATTCTATGGAAGGTTCAACTTCAAAACTGTTTTGCCAAAATTTAATCTGTGTCCATGGGATAAGACATCTGTGAGCCCAAAGGAACCTACTCAAAGGTTCTTTCCAAATATTATGCGAATGCGTTCTGCGAAGCGGGAACAATATAAATCTAACACGCCCAGCACACTAATCAACTAAAACCTTTTTATAATTAAAACAAAATGGAGAAATGGTCTGCTGCACTGATTTCAAAGTTAATTTTTTTTCTTTAACCTTTCTTGTGGGTTTCGCTGGCAAGGCCAGCATCTGTTGCACACGGACCGAGTGGTCTCTGGGGCCATTTCAGAGGACAGCAAGAGTCAATCACATTGCTGTGGTCAAATCGGGCAAGGATGGCAGATTTCCGTCCCTAAAGGACATTAATGAACCAGCTAAGTTTTACAACGATCGTTGATAGCTGTCATGGTCACCATCACGGAGAAAAGCTTTATATTCCAGTTTTTACTAATTGAATTTAAATTCCATCAGCTGCTTTGGTCTGGGCCTCTGAATTACTAGTTCAGTGACATTAATGCAAAATTGATAGATAATTCCACTTTGTTGTTCTACTTTTTACTTTTAATAAAATGCCACTTTAATTGCATTCACTGATTTCAAGGAGAGCAAACCTTTGCTGGGAAAAAAAGTTATTGAATAATTGACTACTGGAAGGAGAAAGCAATGGTATTGTGCAGTTTACAGTAGAAGCATTGAGAAGGTGCTGGCAACATTTCTTGCTTTGTTTTGAATGACGGTCAAGTATTATCGATGTACAGAATAATTAAGACAACCAGTCTGACTATGCAAGATTGTCTGCTCTTCATAGAACCAGGGAGTAAGGCAAACACTTTCATTTTTATAGTGCCTCTCAAATCCTCGGGATGCCGCAAAGCATTTGGGATTCAACAATTTTGTTTCAATGCAAATTGGCACCCAACTTGTGCATAAAGTTCCACAATAGCAATGAAATAAATAATTAGTTAATCTGTCCTTAGTGGTACTAACTACAGGATGAATGTTGGTCAGGTCATTGGGGCCCTACTCATTTGATTAGAGGGATTTTATATATCCCTCTTGAAAACTCAGCACCTTTGACAGTGCAGCAGTCCCTCAATACCACACTAAAGGCAAAAATACAGCCAGGAAACAAACATATTCCTGCTACCTGCCGCTGGAGCATTGGAATTCTCTCCCCAGCCTCTCTCCCTTTCTATTTCTCTGACAGCCTTCAACAAGTCATCGATGAAGATGAACATCTTGCCAAGGTCATCCCTACACCCCCACTACTTGCCTTCAAACAACCGCGCAACCTCAAACAAACCATTATTTGCAGCAAACTACCCAGCCTTCAGAACAGTGACCACGACACCACACAACCCTGCCATGGCAATCTCTGCAAGACGTGCCAGATCATCGACATGGATACCAGCATTCCACGTGAAAACACCACCCACCAGGTACGCGGTACATACTCGTGCGACTCGGCCAACGTTGTCTTCCTCATACGCTGCAGGAAAGGATGTCCTGAAGCGTGGTACATTGGCGAGACCATGCAGACGCTGCGACAACGAATGAACGGACATCGCGCGACAATCACCAGGCAGGAATGTTCTCTTCCAGTCGGGGAGCACTTCAGCAGTCAAGGGCATTCAGCCTCTGATCTCCGGGTAAGCGTTCTCCAAGGCGGCCTTCAGGACCCGCGACAACGCAGAATCGCCAAGCAGAAACTTATAGCCACGTTCCGCACACACGAGTGCGGCCTCAACTGGGACCTGGGATTCATGTTGCATTACATTCATCCCCCACCATCTGGCCTGCGAAATCCTACCAACTGTCCTGGCTTGACACAATTCACACCTCTTTAACCTGGGGTTACCCCATCTCTGGATCTGTAAAGATTTAATCACCTGCTAATGCTCACATTCCAAGAATTGTCTGGCATCTTTGAATTTGTCTATATATATGTTTCTGGAACATACCTCTTCAGTCACCTGAGGAAGGAGCAGCGCTCCGAAAGCTAGTGATATCGAAACAAACCTGTTGGACTTTAACCTGGTGTTGTAAGACTTCTTACTGTTTCTATTTCTCGGTCTCCTCCCTTAAGAAACTCCTGATCTCTGCGATCATTCCCCGAGAGAGCAAGCTAGAGATCTGTGACAGATGAGAGAGAGAAGTATAGCATTTTGAGCATAAGTTCAGCTGCTCAATAAGCCACAGTATTACAATTCCCTGAAACTGGACCTTCTGACGGAAATAATAGAAATTCTCAAAATTTATAAAATGCCAATTTCTGTGTTTTATTCGCTGCAGATTATCCAACAGGACAGATTATTGTGAGCTGACTTAATTCAATAAGGAACAAGCTGCCCGAATAGAAAATCCAATATGCATTGCCACACATACAAGGCAGGATTTTTAAAGAGATAACTCAGTAAGAGGATTACTCCTACATGGTGCGGTTCCTGATCTGAGTCGAGAATGGCCGAGTGGAGTCATGAACAGCAGTTACCCCCCAAAATAATTCAAAAATATTACATTTTCATTTTAAAAATCTACTAGAGAAACAATATGGGTGCTGTGGGAAAAGACAATATTTATTATCCATCCCTAGCTGTGAAACTTGGTGGGAACTTCAGGGTTTAGGTAATGCTGCTGTGGCGCTGGAGGCCAGATCAGTAAAAACAGCACGTTTCCTTCAAAGAACATCAGTGAACCCGTGTGCTTGTAAAACAAACCAACGGCTTTATAGTCACATTTATTGATTTGTTTTCCAGATTCTCGTGATGTGATTTCAAATTCAACAACAACCTGTATTCATACACATAATAAAACATCCCAAGGCACATGAGCATCATAAAACAAAACATGACACCAAGTTGCATAAGGCGACATTAGGGTGCATGACCAAACGTTTGATCATAAAGATATGTTTTAAGGAGTGTCCAGGGTTTTAGAGAGTGTCCAGTGGGAGAAAGGCAGAGAGGTTACGGTGAGCATTCCAATGTTTAAGCCCCGGGTAGCAGGAAGACACAGCAACTAATGGTGGAGCGATTAAAATCGAGGAATGCCAAGTGGTCGGAATTAAATGAGTGCAGATATCTCTGCAGGTCAGGTGTTTTTCATCCGTCAGTGCAGACTTGATGGGCCGAAGGGGCCCTTCTGTGCTGTATTATTCTGTGAAGACTGTGGGGCTGGATGAGATTGCAGAGCTAGGGACTGGGCAAGGCCATGGAGGGATTTGAAAACAGGGATGAGAATTTTATAATTGAGGCATTTCTTAGCTGGGAGCCAGAGTAGGTCAATGCAGACAGGGGTGATGGGTGGAGGCAACTTGCTATAAGTTAGGACATGGGCAGCAGACCATATGATAACCTCCATTTAGGAAGATTAAAATGTAGGAGGCTGGTCAGGAATGTGTTGGAATAATAATAATCTTTATTGTCACAAGTAGGCTTACATTAACACTGCAATGCAGTTACTGTGAAAAGCCCCTCGTCGCCACATTCCGGCACCTGTTTGTATGCACTAAGTGGGAATTCAGAATGTCCAATTCACCTAACCGGGCGGGGAAGGTACCTAGGGTGAAGAGTGCCCAGCTACAGAGGCAGAGAGCGGGGTAGGCGTTGCCAAACCTGTTGCACTACTACTGATGTGGAGATGCTGGCGTTGGACTGGGGTGGGCACACTAACAAGTCTTACAACACCAGGTTAAAGTCCATAGGGTTTGTTTCGAGTCACTAGCTTTCGGAGCGCAGCTCCTTCATCGTGTGAATCTGATGAAGGAGCTGCGCTCTGAAAGCTAGTGATTCGAAACAAATCAGTTGGACTTTAACCTGGTGTTGTAAGACTTCTTACTGTGCACTACCATTAGGCAGCGAATGCGGAGAAGGTGAGACGGTAGGTTAGGATGGAGAGGAGTCCTGTAGGGGGTCCAGCCTGAGGACCATGGTGACAGCTTCCACTGGCACTGAGCAGATACATGGAGAATTTGGTGGTACAGTCCATGATTAGGGTGTGGAGCCAATGGAGGAGACACTTCAGGATGGAGGAGATGTCGGTGCTAACACCACTGTGTGAGAACCATGGGTTCAAGCCGGGCGAGACGAATGGCATGTATAGGAGCTTGAGAGAGGCGAGGCTGGTGAGAGCGAGGGATTTATACCTGGAGTAGAAGTTTTCAGGCTGGAAAAGCTGTGGGAGAGGATGGAGCTTCCGAAGGGAAGCGAGTTCAGGCATATGCAAGTGAGGGACTTTGCGTGGAAGGAATGGAGCGGATTCCCCAAGCTGCCGGAGTATACCCTGTTGGGGTAGTTGCTGTTCTCGGATGTGGAAGGAGAGGGTAGCATTGGGGATATATATGGGTGGCTGGGGGAAGAGTGCAGGTGGTGAGGATTAAGGATAGTTGAGAGGTAACTAAGGCAAATTCTCAGGGTTATTACTCCAGGCTTCTAGAACAATCCAGTAACATAACCACTACTATATCCAGCAAATAATAAGAATAATCTTTATTAGTGTCACAAGGAGGCTTACTGCAATAAAGATACTGTGAAAATCCCCTAATCGCCACATTCAGGCGCCTGTTCGGGTACACGGAGGGAGAATTCAGAATGTCCAATTCACCTGACAAGTACGTCTTTCGGGACTTGTGGGAGGAAACCGGAGCACCCGGAGGAAACCCACGCAGACACAGGGAGAACCAACAGAGTATTTATAACCAGGTCTCACCTTTTAGCTGAAGGTCACATTTGGGTAGGATGGCTATCATCCAGCATATATCATCAAACAAACCACCATTAAAAAGCATTATCTATAGAATTCCTACAGTACAGAAGGAGGCCATTCAGCCCATAGTCTGCACTAACCCTCCGAAAGAGTACGCTACCTGGCCCACTCCCCTGCCCTATCCTCAGAACCTCACGCATTGATCATGTCCAAACAACCGAACCTGCACATCTTTGGACTGTGGAAGAAAACCGGAGCACCCGGGAGGAAGCCCATGCAGACGCAGGGAGAACGTGCAAACTCCACAGTCACCCGAGGCCGGATCGAACCGGATCCCTGACGCCGTGCCAAGAACTCGGCTGCCAATCTCGGCTGCACGAATGGTCCAGCTCAGTTGCACACTGTCTTTACCAACTTCAGATTGTCAACACTTAATTTCATAAAATCAGAAAGCACAGGGGAGGCCAGTTGGCCCACCGTGACTCTACCAGTCTGAGGCAGGGCTATCCAAGCAGTTCCTTAATAGACCTGAAAACTTAATTTTTTAAACATATATCCAATTCACTTTTGAAAGTTACGATTGAATTTGCTTCCACCAGCCTTGCAGGCAGCACGTTCCAGATCACAACATGCTCCTTCAATATGAAGATTTGCCTCTACATTTTTGAGACTTCAAAGATTTCAATTTTTTATAGAACCACAAGCTGTTATAACTAGTAAGACACTTCTAACAAAAAGTCATAATTTGCAATAACCTTATAGCATGAAGATATTCTATAAGTCAACAGTCAAGGGCTGTTCCAGGACACACACTTGCTAGTTAGAAACAATGCTAAATCTAACAAACACCCTCATCGAGACTGATTATCTTATCATAATATATACAGACATTTGTATTTGCAATTTGAATTTTGTAATTGCAATCCATGTGAATTGGGCTGTAATTAACACATTTCCACAATCATAAGTCATGATGTGTTTGATTACTGCAGTATTATCCAGTTTAGCCAAGAAAAAGAAACCTGCATTTATGCTGTGCCTTGCACATCTTTGTGACATGTGATTCACTAACAATGAGTTAACGTTCAAAATTAATCACTGTTATTATACATGACAAATATGGCACCCATTTTGTACCACAGCAAGGCCCCAAACAGCAAGTGAACTGAATGACTGTTCAAATGTATTTTTGCTGTTGTTGGTTCAAGGACAAATGTGGGCCTGGCCACCATAGATTTTACAGTGCAGAAGGAGGCCATTCGGCCCATCGAGTCTGCACCGGCCCACACCTCCACCCTAACCCCGTAACCCAGTAACTCCACCCAACCTACTTGGACACTTAAGGGCAATTTAGCATGGCCAATCCACCTAACCTACACATCTTTGGACTGAGAGAGGAAACCGGAGCACCCGGAGGAAACCCACGCAGGCACAGCGAGAACGTGCAGACTCCGCATAAACAGTGACCCAAGCGAGGAATCGAACCTGGGACACTGGCACTGTGAAGCCACAGTGCTAACCACTGTGCTCCCGTGCTGCCCCCTGCTCATCAAACAGTTCTACAGAATCTGCTACTTAATCCCAAATGAGTAGAGGCCTTGGTTTGAAGTTCTATCTGGTAGGCGGCACCTGATGTAATGCAGTATATCCACATTGAAATGAAAATGAAATGAAATGAAAATCGCTTATTGTCACAAGTAGGCTTCAATGAAGTTACTGTGAAAAGCCCCTAGTCGCCACATTCCGGCGCCCGTTCGGGGAGGCTAGTACGGGAATTGAACCGTGCTGCTGGCCTGCTTTAAAAGCCAGCAATTTAGCCCAGTGTGCTAAACCATTGAAGGGTCGGCCGAGATTATGTCCTCAAACCTGTGATACAGGTTAATAGAACCTATTAGCAGTGCTGCCAATATAGCAAATGGAATTTTCCTCTAGCGTAATGGACTTTAATATTGCACGCCCCAGTTACTTTGAAAAGGCTGCCTCCAGGAGTCAACAAAACATTGATCACCAAGACTCCCTAGCTTGTAACCCACCAAAATGGAGAAGGCTCATCTGGGAAGGTACCAAGCACAAAGAGAACGTTGGGAATGGGCAGAGGTTAAATTGAGACCTTGGAGGAAACACACAAACTTCTAAACAATCCATCTACCTAACCCTTTATGCCCCACCAGCCCCACACGGGGCAGTCTGCAGACTGAGATTTGGACTGATCAGCCTGATCATAAACCATCGGACCGGAGTGGAAGTAAGTTATCCTCAATCCCATGGAACTGCCCTGACCACCGCAAGATCACCACGGGCTGGGCACGGACCATGTAAAGGTCCATTGACCAAAGGCGGGAATATCCGGTCGCCGAGCAGATCTGGAGGAAGGAACTGAAGGCACAGTTGCCAAGTTTGCAGATGATACAAAGATCTGTAGAGGGGCAGGTAGTATTGAGGAAGCAGACGGGTTTCAGAAAGTCTTGGATAGGCTAGGAGAGTGGGCAAAGAAGTGACAGATGGAATACAATGTGGAAAAGTGTGAAGTTATGCACTTTGGAAGGAGAAATGGAGGCATAGGCTATTTTCTAAATGGGAAGATGCTTAGGAAATCAGAAGCACAATGGGACTTGGGAGTCATAGATCATAGAATTTACAGTGCAGAAGGAGGCCATTCGGCCCATCGAGTCTGCACCGGCTCTTGGAAAGAGCACCCTACCCAAGGTCCACACCTCCACCCTATCCCCATAACCCAGTAAACCCACCCAACACTAAGGGCAATTTTGGACACTATGGGCAATTTAGCATGGCCAATCCACCTAACCTGTGGGAGGAAACCGGAGCACCCGGAGGAAACCCACGCACACACAGGGAGGATGTGCAGACTCCGCACAGACAGTGACCCAAGCCGGAATCGAACCTGGGACCCTGGAGCTGTGAAGCATTTGTGCTATCCACAATGCTACCGTGCTGTCAATTCTAGTATGACCAATCCACCTAACCTGCACATCTCTGGACTGTGGGAGGAAACCGGAGCACTGGGAGCAAACCCACGCAGACAGGGGGTGAACGTGCAAACTCCACACAGACAGACACACCCAAGGCTGGGCTTCAACATGGGTCCCTGGTGCTGTGATGCACTGTGCCACCCAGTCTTAAGGTCTCTGCACCATTCAGTAATGATAACATTTATCAAGCATCACATAGTAGCACAAGTTAAACAAAGCCCCACCTGACACTATGCACAAGGAGACCCATCACAGACAACCATGTATCAAACTGCCTTCTTGAACCGCTGCAGTCCATGTGGTGTAGGTATACATACTGTGCTATTAGGGAGGGAGGTCCAGGATTTCGACCCACTGACAGTGAAGGATTGGCAATGTATTTCCAAGTCAGGATGGTGAGTGACTTAGTGGGAAATTTCCAGGTGGTGGTGTTTCCATGCATCTACTGCCTTTGTCCTTCTAGATGTAGTGATTGTGGGTTTGGAAGATGATGCCTAAGAAGCCTTGGATCCTGCAGTTCATCTTGTAGATGGTACACCCTGCTACTACTGTGCATCGGTATTTGAGAGGGTGAATGTTTGTGGAAGGGTTGTCGATTAAGCAGGCTGCTTTGTACTGGATGGCGTTGAGCTTCTTGAGTGTTGGAACTGCACTCATCCAGGCAAGTGGGGAGTATCCCATCACACTCCTGGCTTTGGGGAGTCAAGAGGGAAATTCCTCGCTGCAGGATTCCTAACCTCTGACCTGCGCTTGTAGCCACAGTATTTATATGAACAGTCCAGTTCAGCTTGTGGTCAATGGTAACCCTCAGGATGTTGATAATGGGGGAATTCAGTGATGGTAATGATTTGATTTATTGCCATTGAATGTCAAGGGACGATTATTTGGTTCTCTCTTATTCGAGATGGTCATTGCCTGACACGTGTGTGGCACAATTATTACCTGCCACTTGCCTGCCCAAGCCTGGGTATTGTCATGGTCTTGCTGCATTTACATGTGGACTGCTTCAGTGTCTGAGGAGTTGTGAATGGTGCTGCAATCATCTGCGAACATCCCCACATCTGACATTATGTTGGAAGGTCATTGATGAAGCAGCTGAGCATGCATGGGCCTAGGGCGCTACGCTGAGGAGCTACTACAGTGATGGCCCGGGACTGAATGACTGACCTCGAACTACCACAACTATCTTCCTTTGTGCTAGGTATGACTCCAACCAGTGGAGAGGTTTCTCCCTGATCCCCATGGACTCCAGTTTTTCTAGGGCTCCTTGATGCCATACACAATCAAATGTCAAATTCTGCCTCGCCTCAGGAGTTCAGCTCTTTTGCCCATGTTTGACCAAGGCTGTAATGAGATCAGGAGCTGAGTGACCCAGGCCGGAACCCAAACTGAGTGTTTAGTGAGCAGGTTATTGCTGAGTAAGAGCCGCTTGATTGCACTGTTGATGACCCCTTCCATCACTTTACTGATGATTGAGAGTAGACTAATAGGGTGTTAATTAGCCAGGTTGGATTTTTTCTGCTTTTTGTGTGCAGGACATACCTGGGCAATTTTCCACATTGCCAGATAGATGCCAGCATTGTAGCTGTACTGGAACAGCTTGGCTAGGGGCATGGCAAGTCCTGTCCTTGTTCACGATTCTCTTAAGGTTAACGTGCAGGTTCAGTCGGCAGTTAGGAAGGCAAATTCAATGTTAGCATTCATGTCGAGAGGGCTAGAATATAAGACTAGGGATGTACTTCTGAGGCTGTGTAAGGTTCTGGTCAGACCACATTTGGAGTATTGTGAGCAGTTTTGGGCCCCGTATCTAAGGACACCCCGTATCTAATGTTTTCTCTATGAGCAGTTGGCAGGTAGAACACCAAATCAATGGTAAACATTTGGGGCAGCACGATAGCATTGTGGATAGCACAATTGCTTCACAGCTCCAGGGTCCCAGGTTCGATTCCGGCTTGGGTCACTGTCTGTGCGGAGTCTGCACTTCCTCCCAGTGTGCGCGTGCGGTTCCTCCGGGTGCTCCGGTTTCCTCCCACAGTCCAAAGATGTGCAGGTTAGGTGGATTGGCCATGATAAAATTGCCCTTAGTGTCCAAAATGTCCCTTAATGTTGGGTGGGGTTACTGGGTTATGGGGATAGGGTGGAGGTATTAACCTTGGGTAAGGTGCTCTTTCCAAGAGCCAGTGCAGACTCGATGGGACGAATGGCCTCCTTCTGCACTGTAAATTCTATGATTCTATGGAAGGATGTGCTGGCCTTGGAAAGGGTCCAGAGGAGGTTCACAAGAATGATCCCTGGAATGAAGAGCTTGTCGTATGAGGAACGGTTGAAGACTCTGGGTCTGTATTCGTTGGAGTTTAGAAGGATGAGGGGGGATCTTATTGAAACTTACAGGATACTGCGTGATCTGGATAGAGTGGACGTGGAGAGAATGTTTCCACTTGTAGGAAAAACTAGAAGCAGAGGATACAATCTCAGACTAAAGGGGCGATCCTTTAAAACAGAGATGAGGAGGAATTTCTTCAGCCAGAGGGTGGAACCTTTTGCCGCAGAAGGCTGTGGAGGCCAAATCACAGAGGGCCTTTAAAACAGAGATTGATAGGTTTTTGATCAATAAGGGGATCAGGGGTTATGGGGAGAAGGCAGGAGAATGAGGATGAGACAAATATCAGCCATGATTGAATGGCGGAGCAGATTCGATGGGCAGAGTGGCCTAATTCTGCTCCTATGTCTTGTGGTCTTAATCCTGCCCATTTTTGGGGGGTTTCTGGGATAACTGCAACATTGGGTATGCTAAACAACCTGCACAAAGTAAGCTTGCACAAACATTTACAAGATAAATAAGCAGATATCCTGTTGCGGTGACAGCATACGAGGGATAATGTTGGTCACTGGGAGAATTCTCCTCTTCTGCTTCAAGGCAGGCAATGGGGTGTTTTAATGCCCACCTAAAGAAGTAGTGAGGGCCTCCGCTTCAAGTCTCCTCTGAAAGATGGCACCTCCGACATTGTACCACTCTCCCAGCATTCCTCTAAAGTGTCGGACTGGAATATGTGCTCAAGTCTTCACAGAGGGATCTGAACCCAGGAGCTTGGCTTCTGGTATCAGTGTCACTATTGAGGCAGCTGACTATAGAAAGCCGGAAACTATCAGTCCCAACTAATGTCAATAACAGCAGCAACAGGGGTTCCACCATTGCATCAGTACTCCTGGTGCAACACATGGAAACAAAACAGACCAGGACTGCTCTGCAACCTGCACCGCTGGATAGACAAAGGTAAGGTTCTGACATTGGGGGGGGGGGGGGGGGGGGGGAGACTGGGTTCAGCTGTGACTCCCTTCGATGTCAAAGAGCTGACTTGCATTGATATTCTAGACTCATATGAATAATGCCACTTGTCAAAGTTAGGCAAATTGGTGCATGTAAAAAAGCAATCCAGAAATGTAATCAGCATGTCAAGAAGGAGGGAGATGTTGACAGAAAAAGGAGCACTTGAGGCACAAGATGAAGAAATTGAATATGCCTCAAGGGCCCAGAGACTGTCAGGAGCAGTCACTGCCAAAGTGGGAAAATGACATTTCTTTCTTGAAAAAGATTGTGTGGGAGAAAGGGAAAATAAATAGTTATGTGAATATAACACCCTATAACACAGTCAAAATATCTGAAAGCACTTCACAAAGAGTGCAATAACTTATTCAACATCAGCAACATCCCACAAAAACAGCAGAGGAAGAAACTGTTTATCTGAATTCTGGTTGGGGAAGGTGATGGAGGGAGGGAAGTGCACAAGTCAGAATGGAGGGGTGCAGAGAAAGCATGAGGAATGAGGGAGAGAGCACAAGGGCAGGGGGAAAGAGAAAGAGAGAGGACACAAGGAAATAGGGAGAGAGTGAGGGGACACGAGGGCAGGGGGAAAGAGAAAGAGAGAACAAAGCAGGAGGAAAGATAGTGTGAGAGAACACGAGAGCAGTTGGAGAGAGTGAGAGAATGCGAGAGAACACAAGGGCATGAAGAAAGAGAGAGAGAGAGAGACTTGTACACCTTTACTTCCACCAGACATCCAAAAACACTTTTCAGTTAATAAAGTACTTTTATTCAGGATTTGGATTTGATTTATTGTCACGTGTACCGAGGTACAACAAAAAGTATTGTGTTGCCCTATTATGTATTTTCATTTATTTTTCTGTGTGCAGATCAAACAGATCATTTAGTACATGAAAAGAAAATACATAATAGGGCAACATAAGGTACACAATGTAAGTATTTTTTTTCCAATTAGGCAGTAATTTGGCATGGCCAATCCCCATCCTTGGGTCGTGGGAGTGAGAATACTTTTATTCTTGAAACGTAGTTAGTGGTAATGATAAGGAAATGCGGCACAGCAAGCTCCCACACAACGTGATGACCAGAAAATCTGTTTTTGTGATGTGGATTGAGGGATAAATAATGGCCAGAACAGAGATAACTCCCCTGCTTTTATTCACACCAGTGCCATGGGATCGTTCACTTTGAGAGGACAGATGGTGTCTCGCCATATCATCTCATCCAAAAGACAGCACCTCCCATCACTGTAGAACTCTCTCCATACTGTATTGGGAAATTTAATCTAAGTCACTGTGCTCAGTCCTAAAGCAAGTCTGGAACCTGAATCAGGGACAAGAGTACTACTAACTGCGACAGGGCGGACACTGAAGAGTAACGTTGAGCAGGACACTGGACAAATTCCTTGTTCTTCTTTGAATGTTTCACTGTAATCACTTTACCAATACATTCAGTTTTTTAACAGGCTAGATAACAGCATCTACTGGTCAGCGAGGCACTGTTAACATGCTAAAGCAGACCCCAAAGAGATATAAAAAAAGTGAGTTCAGCTTCTTTTCCCTGTCGGAAAGGTAGTTGCCCTTTGCTCAGAGCTTCGCAAGTGAGATTAACTCACTCAATAGATATACCAATACAAACTCTTACCAAGCATTGTACAATCTTGTCACCAACGTGTCAGCAATATGCAAATATATCTGTGCACGCTGAACTAATTTCTTTTAAACCAGAATCTAAAATTTTCACATCTGACATGGGTGGTACGGAGGCACAGTGGTTAGCACTGCTGCCTCACAGCACCAAGGTCCCAGATTCAAATCCGGATTCTGATCAATGTCTGTGCGGAGTCTGCACGTTCTCCCAGTGTATGCGTGGGTTTCCTCCAGATGCTCCGGTTTCCTCCCACACTCCAAAGATATGCAGGTTAGGTGGATTGGCCATGCTAAATTGACCCATAAGTTTCTAAAAAGGTTTGATAGGGTTACGGAGTTATGGGCATAGGATGGAGGTGTGGGCCTAGGTAGCATACTCTTTCTTTGTTTATTTAATAATTTTTTTAATTTAATGTAAAAAAAATAAATAAATTTAGAGTACCCAATTATTTTGTCCAATTAACGTGCAATTTAGCATGGCCAATCCACCTAACTGCACATCTTTGGGTTGTGGGGTGAGACCCACGCAAACACGGGGAGAATGTGCAAATTCCACACCCGGGGCCAGGATCGAACCCGGGTCCTAGGCATCGTGAGGCAGCAGTGCTAACCACTGCGCCACCATGCCGCCCAGGTAGGGTACCCGTTCCTGGGGATGGTGCTGACTCTGGGCCAGATGACCTCCTTCTGCACTGTAGGGATTCTATGAGACATCTTGAAACACACTATGATACAATTATAGACTTTGCTTTTCCAAAGTTGCATCCTACCTGTGGAATACATTTTGAGTTATGCACTTTGCAGACATAGGTGTGCCACTGGTAATGATTGTGGTGCAAGTAATTTAAGATGATGTTAAATCAATAAGTTTTAATCTTGTGTGGTGCACTCAATTTAAGTAGGACTTCTCGCTGTCCGTGTGGAGTTTGCACATTCTCCCCATGTTTGCGTGGGTTTCGCCCCACAACCCAAAGATGTGCAGGTTAGGTGGATTAGCCACGTTAAATTGCCCCTTAATTGGAAAAAAAATAATTGGATACTCTAAATTTATTTTTTAAAAGTATGACTTCTCAGACTGTCAATGTACTAAATATTGTCCATGCAACCATTCCCATACTTCAAAAAATAATTCATTGGTGTGCATGTTACAGAGATGCTTTGATGCGAAAGGCACATTACACAAGGGAAGAAAAGTTAATACGGTCACCCCTTGGCAAAACTTGCTGATGGCAAGATACATTTACCAAAGTAAACCAAACTGTTTCTCATCGGATGAGCCGTGCTTTGCCTGAAATTAGAATCAGAAGTGGAAAACCTTTGGTGCAAACTCCTTGCACTGAAGACGAACGCATTCTGCGAGAACAAAACCAATTCCAGGTTGCATTTTTAAACAAATTAAGAGTTAACACTGGCCCCGAGCTAGTTGGTGAAAGACTGACTACTGTATCGATTGGGCAATGGACTCTGATGGTGATTAATAGAAATCCTGCCTGACAGCAGATTTCTATCTGTCTTGACTCAGTGAAACAGATAACGAAAATACAGAGCATTGCAAAATCACCATTGGCATTCGTAACAAATCAAACTGGATTCTCAGATAAGAAAGTGAGTTATTGGCAGTCAATCACATATCCTTGACATTACAAAGACCATCTATCTACACCTCGGTAGCAGTGCATGTTTCCATCCCTGCCTCAGTACATCCTCAGCTGAAACCCTATTACATACCGCTAAATCGTAGAATCCCTACAGTGCAGGAGGAAGCCATAGAGTCTGCACTGACCATCTGAAAGACCCTCCTAGGCTCAATCCCCCACCTTATCCTTATAACCCACCGAACCATTGGGCACTTAGAAGCAATTTAGCATGGCCAATCCACCTAACTTGTACATCTTTGGCCTGTGGGCGGAAACTGAAGCACCCGGGGAAAACCCACACAGGCACAGGGAGAACGTGCAAACTCCACACAGACAGTCACCCGAAGCCGGAATTGAACCCGGGTCCCTGGCACTGTGAGGCAGCAGTGCTAGCCACTATGACAACATGCCGCCCTGGACTTGACTGTTCCAAGACAGTCCTGGGCAACCTCCCACATTCTATCCTCCGTAAACTAGAGGTCATCTCAGTGTCCTAACTCACACCAAGTCCCATTCACCAATCATAGAATTTACAGTGCAGTAGGCAGACATTTGGCCCATCGAATCTGCACCGGCCCTTGGAAAGAGCACCCTACCCAAGCCTCCACCTCCACCCTATCCCCGTAACCCCAGACTTTATTCAATCCACTGCTTCATCTGCCAAGGTCCTCGGCTCTGGAATTCCTTCCTCAAAACAATTTGTCCACCTCCCTTTTCCACCTTAAAACCTATCCCTTGCACGGCTCCTTAAAACCTATCCCTTGCACGGCTCCTTAAAACCTATCCCTTGATCAAGATTTTGGTCATTTCCCCGTCAGATCTTCATTGCTTCACACTCCTGTGAAATGCTGTGGGAAATTGTATTGCATTAAAGGCTCTATACAAATTATTGAGAGTTCTGAATATATACATGTACTATACAAGGCTTTGCGTCAAGAACATAAGGTTTTCTCCATGCACTCCAATATATTTTTACGCGGTTAGTGTCATATGTTGTTCTATAATGCTCCAGTGAAGCCCCTCGGGAAGTTTAAATACATTAAAAGGGGTTAAGTAAATAAATACAAATTGGTATTGGTTTCCTGAAGGTTAGAGCTCTTATATTCATATGCAATAAAATGGTCATATTAAATGTGTGATTCTTGATAGGTTAATTAGACAATGGGAGTCTGAGGGGATCAAATTGGGTGCAAAAGTCAATCTTGATTATTCTTCTCGTACTGTAATGTGAACAAGAGGCAGGGTCCTTAGCTAAACTATCCCTTCAATGGCCCTGTAACATCCAATTCAATGGGAAGACCCTACGGTTCACTCTGGGTAAGATCATCTAATTGCGTAGCAAATTAATTTCTGCCCAACTACACATTTAGAAGTTCATAAAAGAAGTTTGATCCCTGCTTTTAATTTTAAATGAAGATATCTCAGCTCTGTTGGCGATAGGGAGGCTGTTGGATTGGCATCAAAGTCAAACCTACTGGAAAAAGCACACATTTAGGCAACATGGGGGCTCCGCTGTGATGCACTGCTTATCTCTCCAGAGCACTATTCTGCTCACCCTTCCACGATCTTACAACTTTATCCTTTAAATATAAACACAGTGATGTAAATGCCCATCAGCCAATGGTTTTGCTCTTGTCACAAGAGAAAAGTTGTCAAACATTTTCACCAGGAAGACTATGTCTCTTTAAAAATTCCTCGAGTTACCCAGACAGACACAGAGCCAAGAGGGCAGACACTGCCATCATTAAAACCTTCTGAATTATTAATTCTTGCAAATCAGACAAAAGGCCATGACCAGCTAGATACAAAAGAATACAAAACAGGCAACGAAAGCTGCTGATGCTACAAGATAGCCAAGATAACCTTTAAACCTTAAGGAGGGCAACTCCTGTCCGTAGCATTTCGGCAGCAATAAGATCTGCTAACTGGACTTTTAGTGTTGCGTCTGCTTAATATACCTAAAGTAACTTGACGAGATCAAATAATGCTGTGGAAACGATACAGATTCCAAAGACACAAATGAATGGTTGGCAGCAAAAGGCAAAGCAGTAATTTGTGTCTATAGATTTGTCATTAACCAAGGGAGTGGCATTTTGTAAGCACCAGAAATGTAATGACTGCCTGAAAAATTGGAGCAAGTGGAATGTGAGGTTTCACTCCATGCCCCCATAAAATTTATTTAAACCAAAAATTAACAATAATTCACATTTATATAGCATGGGAGCATAGTAAAGCACCGTTTAAGGCACTTCGCAGGAATAATCGAACGAAATTTAACACCAAACGACACAAGGAGATAATGGGACATTGTCAAAAGCTTGGTCACAGAGGTAAGGTTTTACAGAGGAGTGTCTTAAAGGAGGAGTTGGAGAAGTTTAATTGGATTGGATTGGTTTACTGTCACGTGTACCGAGGTACAGTGAAAAGTATTTTTCTGCGAGCAGCTCAACAGATCATTAAGTACATGAGAAGGAAAGGGAATAAAAGAAAATACATAATAGGGCAACACAACATATACAATGTAACTACATAAGCACCGGCATCGGATGAAGCATACAGGGTGTAGTGTTAATGAAGTCAGTCCATAAGAGGGTCATTTAGGAGTCTGGTGACAGTGGGGAAGAAGCTGTTTTTGAGTCTGTTCGTGCGTGTTCTCAGACTTCTGTATCTCCTGCCCGATGGAAGAAGTTGGAAGAGGGAGTAAGCCGGATGGGAGGGATCTTTGATTATACTGCCCGCTTTCACCAGGCAGCGGGAGGTGTACATGGAGTCAATGGATGGGAGGCAAGTTCGTGTGATGGACTGGGTGGTGTTCACGACTCTCTGAAGTTTCTTACGGTCCTGGGTCGAGCAGTTGCCATACCAGGCTGTGATGCAGCCCGATAGGATGGTTTCTATGGTGCATCTGTAAAAGTTGGCAAGAGTCAATGTGGACATGCCGAATTTCCTTAGTTTCCTGAGGAAGTATAGGCGCTGTTGTGCTTTCTTGGTGGTAACGTCGACGTGGGTGGACCAGGACAGATTTTTGGTGATGTGTACCCCTAGGAATTTGAAACTGCTCACCATCTCCACCTCGGCCCCGTTGATGCTGACAGGGGTGTGTACAGTACTTTGCTTCCTGAAGTCAATTACCAGCTCTTTAGTTTTGCTGGCATTGAAGGAGAGATTGTTGTCGCTACACCACTCCACTGGGTTCTCTATCTCCCTCCTGTATTCGGACTCATCGTTATTCGAGATCCGGCCCACTATGGTCATATCGTCAGCAAACTTGTAGATGGAGTTGGAATCAAGTTTTGCCACGCAGTAGTGTGTGTATACAGGGAGTAGAGTAGGGGGCTAAGTACGCAGCCTTGCGGGGCGCCGGTGTTGAGGACTATTGTGGCGGAGGTGCTGTTGTTCATTCTTACTCATTGTGGTCTGTTGGTCACAAAATCAAGGATCCAGTTGCAGAGAGGGGAGCCAAGTCCTAGGTTTTGGAGCTTTGATATGAGCTTGGCTGGGATTATGGTATTGAAGGCGGAGCTGTAGTCAATAAATAAGAGTCTAATGTAGGAGTCCTTGTTTTCGAGATGCTCTTGGGATGAGTGTAGGGCCAGGGAAATGGTGTCTGACGTGGACCGGTTGCAGCGGTATGCGAATTGCATATAATATGGGAGTTCCACAGTTTAAGATGCTAGGCAGTGCCACCAATGAGGGAAAGATAGAAGAAAATTAGGGATGTGCGAGAGGAACAGATTGATCACAGTGGACTGTAGGTTTGGAGAAGGTTACAGAGGCAGGGAGAGACAGCTAGGAGGGCGAGAATTCCGCTGGTTGTATGCTGCAGGTCTGTCAGTGCCAGTGTGACACAGTGATATTCACAGCCGAGAAAATAATTTTGTCGAGATGCAGTTGCACCTTTTCTCCTTCAATTTCACCAGTACGTTCCCACCTTTCACCCGTGTCTTTTGTATTGCCTCTCCCAGGTTATGGGTTAGTTTTCTCCTGTTTATTCACTCTTCCATCGGGCAGGTGGTACAAAAGTCTGAGAACACGTACTCACAGACTCAAAAACAGCTTCTTCCCCGCAGTTACCAGACTCCTGAATGACCCTCTTATGGACCGAACTGATCTCTCCACACATCCTCTCTATTGAGTAGGACTACACTCCATATGCTTCACCCGATGCCTGTGACTATGTATTTATATTGTGTAACTATCGTATAAATTCTATGATGATATCTATGATGATGTCATGTCCTTTTCAAGTGCGGAACAATCTGTCTGGACTGTGTTGCTAACTTTGGTTGGCTCCTAATTTGTTGCTCGTTGGGTCTTTACTTAATTTGCTCTGTTACTATAACCTTTGCTCTAGAGTCGTCAGGTATCTTTATGATACCACCACGAGGTTCAGGTTCAAGTACTGATCAATAACTCGACACACCAATTAGTAAGATTCAAATCAAAACACATTTATTATACACAGTCAATCACTACTCATGCATAAAACTCTACTCACTAGGCTATCTCTATCACTAAAAGACCTATACTTAGCTTGGAACTGGCCCACCAGGTCAGGGGAACAAATGGCCTTTTGTTCGATTCTGAGCCTGCAGGATTCAAAAGCTGGTACGGACTGGTAGCTAGGAGCGCCTATCTCGTAGCGTGCGTTGACTGGAGACTTTCTTGGTTGATGTGGCAGCTTAGGCAGTTCACTGTCAAGGGTTGGTTCGCTGCTGAGTGACCCTGCCAAGAAGGACGATTTGAACTTGGGGACTCTACTTTATCGTCCCCAGGGACTTCGCGCCGTTCGGGGTGGACCCCGTACCTGGTTCCAAGTGATTGGACTACGTTCCGATCACTTGGATCGATTTCTCCAATGCTGGAGCTGTTCCCTGATCGCTGGGCGGTCCCTAGGTGTCCGTTGGCCTTCCTTTGTCTTGGCCCCTGCTGGCGCCGAGGAGTCTGGCTTGGCTTTATTCACCTTAAATGTTTCAATTGTTCCCAGGGATCGCTCATTAATATGCAGATGGCCCCCGGTTTCAGTGCTGTCTGGGTTTCTGCAAAGTCACATACACAGGAGACTTTGCACCTGCTAGTTTTTGCCTGTGTTGGCTGAATTTCCCTGTAGTCTTCGCGGATCTCCATTTTAAGTCGGAAAGTGGCCAACCCAGGTGGCTACAACTGTACGCAGAACAATACTTTTCATTGTACCTCAGTACACGTGACAATAAATCCAATCCAAATATGTCAATTGCCATCAGTGGTACATGTGTGGAATTATTTTCCCAAATACAGGTCATATTCAACCAAGGAACAAAGTAAATACATTTTTAAATACTAAAGTCCAATCACTACTGTAGGAAACACAGCAACCGATTTGTGAACAGCAAGCTTCCACAAACAGCAATGAAATAATGACCATAGTGATGTTTGTTGATGGATAAATATTGGCCAGTCTGAGACTCCCTTGCTTTTGTTCAAAATAGTGCTGTGGGATCTTTTAACCCACATGTCACCTCCAATAGTAAAGCACTCCTCAGTACTGTACTGAAATGACAGACACTTGTTGTCTGACAACCTTGCTGATTCAGAGGCAAGTGCGTGACCACTGGATTGTGGCTAAAGCTACCCCCACCTCATCCCCGCTGTGAAAAATTGCCAACCAAATGGTCACTGGAGAGACTAAGTTTAAACGTAAAATAAAGTTTGCCAATAGCCAAATGTTAGCCAATTCAGCAAGATTACTTTAGCTTTGATGAACAGTTGTCTCCGTTCTCTATCCACAGATGCTGTAAGACCAGCTGAGATCTTCCAGCATTTTCTGCTTTTGTTTTTGCAAGATTACCTTTTGGCTATTTCTGGTCATGTAAGATACATTTTACAAGCTGATGGAACAAAACCTTCACTGACACCAACACAAAAAAATCTTCTGTCCCTGACTATCAACACATCATCTGTGACCACATCGGAATTACTAAAGGAGAAAAGACCAAAGTCCATCTTTGACCATCATGGCGGTCAATGATACATGATAATGGAGAGATTGACTAATCGTGGCAATCAATCTCTATCAACCAGTCTATAGCAGACACAGCTACGAACGGAGGGAAATTCCAGTGTTGAGCACTTTAAAAGGAAAAACAAAAAATGAAAATCGCTTATTGTCACCAGTAGGCTTCAAATGAAGTTACTGTGAAAAGCCCCCAGTCATCACATTCCGGCGCCTGTTCGGGGAGGCTGGTACGGGAATTGAACCGTGCTGCTGGCTTGTCTTGGTCTGCTTTAAAAGCCAGCTCTTTAGCCCTGTGCTAAACCAGCCCCATTGGGAACCATTGGTCCATACTACCACATGTCATGACTAACATTGCTCATATAACAGTAACCCAAAATGTTATTTTCTGAAAGAAATCCAGCTTTCATTTAAATGATTCAACACTATTGTGATGAGTGCACGAAATTGGTATATATAGTATTTTATATTTATCACTGTCATGTTTATTAAAGACCGAGTTCATTAATGTATATCTGTTTCAGTAATAGTATTAAAGAATCTAGGTTAAGGTATCCAGACTCTGTGGCTGCAAATAGGGTGTTGTAAAAGTGAGATCATCATTCATTTCAACCATGTATGTGTTTATCTATACACGACCTAATGGAATTTTGTTATGATTGCTGGGGATTTCCTGGAGAGTAGATAATTTGAGACATTACTTTTAGACTTGGATAAGCAGGTCAGGGGATCGGAGTGGGATAAAGATGATGTAGTTAATGGAAGGAGCCAGGTCTGTAGCAAGTCTGCCAAAGACAGCAGGACTTGCAGCTGGTGAATGAAAGGCTTTTTCTCTCCAAGCAGTATTTCCAAGAAATCTCTACCAGATGGCAGTGTTTTGACCCCCTGGGCTAGTGCACAGTCAATTCCAGCCCCACTTCACCCTGACTCACAGCACAATTGAATTAGCCAATAATTCTTTGGCTCTTGGCTGCCCAATAATTACAAGTCACCGGGTTTTTTAATTTAAACACAATTATTTTTTATTTATAACAAGAACAGCAATGAAATATGCAGCAAATACAATTGGTTTACTATCATCTAATTCCTAATCCCACCCCCACTATAACTTTCCCCCACCCTCTATATACACCCCCCCCCCCACTATATATTTCCCCCACACTCTATATATACACCCCCCCCCCCCACTATAACTTTCCCCATCCTCTAGATATACACACACACACGACAAACAATCACAGAGGGGAAGAGAGGGGTGAAAATAATAAGGATGAAAGTCAAAAGTCTTTGTTACAGATGGCCATTTCTAGCACCTTTCTTCTCTTCAAACTTTGCTCTCAGTTTGAGATTTTAACTGTAAATTTATTCTGGTCTCTGCAGTTTAAAAAAATACAGCAGCTTTTTTGGAGAGAACACGAGGGAGAGAGCAGGTCCTTTACTTTTCACATCCAGGATTCAAACTTTGCTTTCCTTGGGTCTTTGGAAATCATGCCACTCCAGCAGGATCCAATCCCCACCTGTTACCGGGCAGAATACGGCCTTTTGGCCAATTCATTTGCCACCAGCCAACCAATCGAACCGATTGGGACCACAAAGTCTGAGTTTTGCTCTCAAAAGCTGGCAGTTTTCCCTTTTGTAACTTTTGAAATCCTCATTTCCCATCCGTTTAGCATCCAGGGATCAAAACGATAACGTCAAAAGATAAAGGGGGAAAAGGGAATCAACAGGAAGGACCTTTACAAGAGCAAGCGTCCCTACGTTTATTAATTGTTTTGGAAGTGGTTTTTGATCTGAAATGGCTTCGCTTAATTGAAGATCGAGAAGGTATCAGTAAGAAGTTAAAGTGTTTCCTTTTATTGTTAAGAATTGTTTAACGTGGCAATTGAAAGCTATTTTTTGTGATGCTAGTGTAACTTATTCCTTTGTTGAAGTTATAACCTGCCTGATTACAACTGGCTGGGGACTATTGCCAATCCCACAATTCTTAGTGAGTAGGAGCTCCCCACAATGAGGGGGGGGGGGGGGCAGTGGAGAAATCATTAGCAGAATCACCTGCATAAATAGAGCTGGCCAGTGTGGAACCAGCTGGAGAGGAGAGAGCAGTGGTGGAGTACTGCTGCTGCTGTATATATATATATATGTAATTGTAAATAAAGTTCTTTCTTTCGATTCTACAAACTCGTGCTGGATTCTTCGTGGCCCTCACAGAAGTTAACAAAGTTTGTTGTAATACACCATATACCAATTTGTGTGTGGAATCACTCCTGGAGTGGAGTGAAGTGTCCTTTCCTCACTTGGGGTTCTTGTACGGTACCCAAACAAATGTTGGGGTCTGGTCCAGGATTCTAACACTATCTATTTCACGGTCTTGTTGTGGAATCTGTTCCACATTGCCCAATCCAAACAGATTAGCTGTGAGTTTTCCCTCTTCCAAATACAGGCCACATCCTCTGGCTCTCATTGTTCTGGACGAGGTAAAATAGCTAGGAAGAGAGACATTTCTTTCCAAGTCCCCAGCAGCACCACCATGGTCAACCTGTTGCTATAGTAAAAAGGGAAAATGCACTTTAAACTGGTGCACTTTAACACTGTGATGTGCTTCTTCCAATTACTCCCAATTGAAAATTAACCCTCCAGCAGTGTCAGCTGAACAATATTCATGAGTTTTCTCAGGAGTTAAACAGCATCTCTAGCCACTACATACATTTGGAAGGTCGCAGTCAATAATCGTACCGCTGGGTTTTTCTGCGGAACATGTCAGAGTAATGAAATGCAATACTATTGACGGCGCTGGCAAGGACGGACTTGTCTGTCATCACGGCTGAGGTGTAACGCCAAACTCTGTTTGCATGTTCGGTGACTCAGGCGGAAATGTTACACAGCTCCCATTCCAGTCCTTGAGGAATAGGTGGTTTTCATGGTTTCCAGGCCGGCTTTCCTCCCGTAACCACTAAAAATGGATTAACAAGACATCTCATGTGTCAGCTGTGGTTCGGTAAGCACTCCTCAGAGTCAGAAAGTTCAAATGGGTTCAAATTCTACTCCAGAGACTGGTGCATAAAACCTGATGCTCAGTACAGCACTGAGGTAGACACTGTACTTGTCAGGAGATGCCATCTTTCAGATAAGATGTTAATCAGAGGCTTCATGTGACCTCTCAAGTGAATGTAAAACATCCCAGGAAATGATACAAAGAAGAGCAGGGGAATTTCCCTCCAGTGTCCTGTCCAATATTTATCCCAAATGCGATATTCCGGAACAAAGTTAGCTGCTCATTATCTCTGTACAGTTTGTGGGGCTGCATTTATTTGGCTGTCAAGTGCTTTGGTGCATCTTGAAAGGTACTACACAAATGGGGATCCCCCTTATTGCTCTTTGTGGAATATTGATGCGAGTTAAATGAGAACTACATATCTGCTTAGGAAACAGGGGCACGATGAGACAAATGCGGAATGAATTTGTTTCTCATGGCATTGGTTAACAAGGAAAGCTGCAGAGAAAGTCCTTGTGCTCTTTTGAGTCTTGTCATTGAGTCGTGCCTAGCGGCAGGGTAGCACAATGGTTAGCACTGTTGCTTCACAGCACCAGGGTCCCAGGTTAGATTCCCGGCTTGAGTCACTGTCTGTGCAGCGTCTGCACATTCTCCCAGTGTCTGTGTGAGTTTCCTCCGGGTGCTCCGGTTTCCTCCCACAAGTCCCGAAAGACGTGCTTGTTCGGTGAATTGGACATTCTGAATTCTCCCTCTGTGTACCCGAACAGGCGCCGGAATGTGGCGACTAGGGGATTTTCACAGTAACTTCATTGCAGTGTTAATGTAAGTCTACTTGTGACACTAATAAAGATTATTATTATTAGTTACCTACCATATCCCCTCCATCCCCAAAAAGTGTTTTTGGGTTTGTATCTCCAAAGTAACAACTGGTACCTCCAGCAGTGCAGCACTGCACACTGGGGAATCAAACTGGGTTATGTGGATAAGTGTCTTGGGACTGACAGCCACCAAAGGAGGTGAAAGAAATACACCTCAACCAAATTGGAACCAGCCCAAATCGAAATAACCAGGCTGCTTTCACTCGTAAAAAAAATAGTGGGCACAAGGTATTTATTCCTTTTCTACTTAAAATGTAGGAAATTTTGAGCAGCCCAAGTATACACATTATTAGACTACTTACAGTAAAAAAAAATCTTTAAAAATTTTAAAAGGTTTGGAATGAAATGAAAATTGCTTATTGTCACAAGTAGGCTTCAAATGAAGTTACTGTGAAAAGCCCCTGGTCGCCACATTCCGGCACCTGTTCGGGGAGGCTGGTACGGGAATTGAACTCGCGTTGCTGGCCTGTCTTGGTCTGCTTTAAAAGCCAGCAATTTAGCCCTGTGCTAAACCGGCCCCTAGCAAATAAAGAAACACTAAAACAGGGGTCAACAATTTAGTTTCCCAGAAAGGGAGGAGGTAGGTCAGAAGATATTCCTTGCTGCAGAGTTGTTGGGAGCACGGATTGCTTGGTCACAAAAGAGCAGTGGAAGCAGAGATTATTGCCACTTTAAAAGGGAAATTGGGATATATAGAAACAGAGGAAGGTACACAGCGATGGCAACGGGGTAGACCAATTGATTGTTCCAACAAGGAACAGGCAGACATGATGGACCGAGTGGCCTTCTTGTGTGCTGCGAGCTGCTTCTCTGGAGGATGTGCTTTCAGCTATGTAACCAGGGTGGGAGAACTGACAATTACAATCAACGATTGTGCAGCAACCGGAAATGAATTAAAAAGTATAATCCCAAAAATCACTGACATAGCTTTAAAATTAATTACCCGGTGTGTTTCTCATGTAGCAGATCAATAACAACAATAAGTCCTGGGTGCAAAACTGAGACCATGTCAACAGCACACTCGGCCCGGGTCCTGACTCCTGACCTCTCTGACTAAAAAGCAAAGCAGCAGCTCAGACAAATGGTAAAACAAATCTCACCAGCTGACAAACCACTCAACCAAGTGAGTACTTGGTCTCTAATTATTAGATAAAGCATATTGCTGAGTTGATTGCTCAAAGAATGAGGCTTCACATGCCACTACTGAAAGAGACTCAAGTACAAACTCACTGAGTGAAACAGTTCAGACAAGGCGATCATTCAGTAGTGTGACTGAAGGCAGCTTCAACACAGACATTGGTTTACCCTCTTCCTCCATTCCAACAGATCTAGCACAGTTTGCAAATTGAATTACATTAAAACAAATACTTGAGGGAAAAGCCAATGGGGAAGTGGACAAGAATTGTTAATAAGGCGCCCAATTACTTTGTTCCACTTTCAAACAGCATTCAAAATCCAAGCGACACAAATCGCCTTTTTAAACTTACAACAACTCACTTTAACGTGCTTGGAATATCACTACAAAAAGTAAAGTCACGCACCAGCTGTCCAGCCCACTGAGCTAAACCGGCGAACAAATATAGAAGTAACGGCACCAAAAACAGTCAAAAAGATTGTTCCAACACAGAACTGGCACAGACATGACGGGCCGAGTTGCCTCCTGTTCTACGAGCTGCTGCTCTGGAGGATGTGCTTTGAGCTATGTAGCCAGGGTGGGAAAGCTGACAATTATAGGTCTGTCAACAATTGTGCAGCAACCAGAAATGAATTAAAACATCATTCAAGAATCATTGACACAGCTTTAAAACAAATTACCTGCTATGTTTTTCTCCTGTAGCAGATTAATGACGAAAGATCGAGTAAGCCTTGGGCGCTAAAAGCAAGGCCATGTCAACTACACAAACCAAAACACAATCTTATACTCTGCTCACCCACCTGCCACCCACCCCCACAACCCCCATTCACCGGTGGGTTCTGCAGCGGGGGTGGAACATGAAATTGCATTGACAGGATCCCCTCCGCGACCGTGTAGCGATTGTACACTGGGACGGTCAGGGCCTCACGGATGGGGTGATACGGCAGGGGGTGATGGAGGCTGGAAATGGAAGTACAACCAGGGCAGGAAGTGGGTGGGGAGGGGGGCGGCAGGTAGTGGCTACATCAGAAGCTCCCTTCTGACTGGGGTGACCCTCCCCTTAAGTCCTGGCAACCTCTGAACCTCCCTCTCCCCCCACCCCTTGCAGGACCCCAGGTCTTCCCCATCACTTACCTATATTTTGTTCTACAATAAGACACCGACGACCACTGCTGATTCTCCCAATAGCTTTAAATGAGGCTGAATTCCAGCCTATTTGCTCACAAGCCTCAAAATTAGATTAAACCCCATCCACCTTCCACATGGTCAATGATAATTCTTTACTCTGCTTACAGTACAGGTCTATCTAGTTGTCATTTACTCTGGCTAACCTCTCTCAGCGAGCTGAAAACTGCAAAAGGTCCAAACTGCAACTAACCGAGGACCCTGGTTCGCTCCCGGCCTCGGGCCACTTATCCTGTGGAGTTTGCACATTCTCCTCGTGTCTACATGGGTCTCACTAACCACAACCCAAAGACATGCAGGTTAGGTGACTTGGCCACGCTAAATTGTCCTACAGGAGAGTAGCGTGCTCTTTCCAAGGGCCGGTGCAGACTCGGTGGGCCAAATGGTCTGCTTCTGCACTGTAAATTCTATGATTCTACTATAGTGAATACAGATTAAACAGTAATCTTGAAAATTGAATTGGGTAAATACTTCAAGGGGAAAAATGCAAGGCTATGGGAATAGAGCAGGAAGAGTGGACTAGTTGGATAGCACTTTCAAAGAGGGGCATAGCCTCCTTCGGTGCTGTATGATAGTACATTCAAACTTATCAACACAGCGTTTAATTCAAAAAGGATTTAAAAATCCCAGAGTAAATCTTACTGAAATGAATGAGATTCGAGAAGAGTGCATATAGCGAAGCAACTCTTCTCATTTGCCACAATAGGGAGGATTCACCAGCCCACCCTTCCCCGCTCCAGCAATAATGCAAATTGGAGACAATTAAGGATCTCCAAAATCTGGTCTTGCACATAGTCACAACAATGACCCCCCAGCTCAAGAATGAAGACTGTAAAACAAAAGAGATGTTATTTTGTAGTTTAATTCACCAGGGAAAAAATGAGAAACTATAAATAAAAGAAACTCAAACCACCTGGGCAATGAGATGTCTCCAGGCAGGGCTTTGTCCTGCAAATGGCCTTAATGCAGAACCCTGTGAGGATGTTCGCCACTAGGAGTGCAAAGCCATAGGTAAACAAATGGACCAGGTACAGTAATGTACAGCACAGTAACAGGTTTAAAATCTCAGAGTACCATCAGCACATAACAATCACTTCCTTGGAAATTTTACTCTCCAACTACAGAAAGGGCTCTGTCAAATCAATAAAAACACAACCACCATGCTTCAACAGGGCTCAATACCAGATCAAGATACATTTGTAATTAAAATGTCTGATTTATAATAAATTAATTCATAAATTCAAATTTGTTGAACACAAACATTTATCTAAAAATACTAAACCAAGAAATTAAATCTAACCCAATGTACAGATGAAGTTTAACAGAGCAAAGTTTGAAATGATGCATTTTGGAAGGAAAAATGACAAATTGTAATACAAAAGGATTTGAATGCACTGACTGGGAGGCTGCTGGAGGTAGATTCAATTGTGGTTTTCAAAAGGAAATTGCATTAGCACTTGAAGAGAAAAAGGAAATGCAGGCCTCTGGGGAAGAGGCATGGGAAAGGGACTAGCCGAGTTGTTCTTGCAGTGAGTCGTCATGGCCACGACAGGCCAAATGGCCTCCGTCTCTCGAGTGGCCATTCCATTATTCTACAATCTCAAACAGTACAATTTACAATTGGGATCCAGGAAGACAGAGACTCCAGAGTTCACATCCACAATGTTTAAAAATTGTGGAGCAAGCAATGACGAGGTTTTTAAAAGATCTTACATTTGGCGGCACAGTGGTCAGCACTGCTGCCTCACTGCACCGAGGACCCTGGTTCAATCCTGGCCCCGGGTCAGTGTGTGTGTGGAGTTTGCACATTCTCCCAGTGTCCGCGTGGGTCTCACCCCCACAACCCAAAGATGTGCAGGTTATTAGAAGTGGCCACGCTAAATTGCCCCTTAATTGGAAAAAATATAATTGCGTGCTCTAAATTTTTTTTTTTTTTAAATCTTACATTCTACAATCAGAGGAATGAAGTACGAAAGCAAGTGCTTAGTCCGTATAACTCACTGGTCAGACTTCAGCAGGGATATTCTGTCCACTAATTCTGAGCAGCGGGCTTCAGCAAGGAGGGCATCAAGGCTTTGGAGAAGGTGCAGAGGAATGATAGCAAGATAAGAGAATTCAGTTCAATGGTGAAACTGGAAAAGCTGGGATTGCTCTCCTGCGAGAGAAGGCGACCATAAATATAATAGAGGTGTTCAAAACAACAGAAGAGGCAAATAAGGAGAAATTCATTAGAATGGTCAGTAAGCACAGCACAAGACAAATATTTAAAGGCAGCACGGCGGCACAGTGGGTTAGCCCTGTTGCCTCACGGCACCGAGGTCCCAGGATCGATCCCGGCTCTGTCCGTGTGGAGTTTCCACATTCTCCCCGTGTTTGCGTGTTCTCCCCGTGTTTGCGTGTTCTCCCCGTGTTTGCACAACCCAAAAGATGTGCAGGGTAGATGGATTGGCCACACTAAATTGCCCCTTAATTGGAAAAAATGAATTGGGTACGCTAAATTTATTTTTAAAAAAGACACATTAGTTAAAATAATTGGCGATAAAAGCAGTAAGATCAGGAAAATATGTTGTGCCCCCAAATTCGACAAGTTATGTTGATCTGTAATATAGTGTGTGTTTGAAGGAAGCAGTTTCAATATTCAATAGCAAGGGAACAAGATAAATACTTGAATAGGGGGGGAAATGCAGGGTTGTTGGGAAAGAGCTAGGAGACTGGAACCGATTGGACAAAAGGGCTGGAACGGCCGGGACGGGCCGAGTGGCAAGGGGGTTTGTTGTGGGAGCACGCGACGTCCGACGCGGCACGTGCGCCGTTACCACGGCGACCGTTGCAAGGCGGCAGATGCCGGGCCACGCTGCGTGCCGTTGCCATAGCGACGGTCGCCTGGAGACGGCAGAGAGGGACGGGGCCGGCGCGACGTTGCCAGGGCGACCGTTGCCGGGAGGCGCGGGGCGGGGCTGGCCAGCTTGCCGCTTGGTTCGAACCTGCCTTCGAAATCAGACGTTGGAGAAAACACGTTCCTCACCTCCCGCCGACGAGAAGCCCGGGGCGCGTTCCTTTGCTCTGCCTCAGAATTTACCCGCCCATGCGGCGGGGGGGGGGGGAGAGGTGTTGGTACGGTGTCGATCTGGCTGTTGGTCCTGGTTCCCAAGCGCCCTCCAGCCGCTGGGCTCGGCGCCGCTCCTCCTGTTGTCAGGCCGCCGGTTCAACCTAACCTGAGCGGTCCGGCCCCACGTGCACCGCACCCCCCCCCCCCCTCATTGGATACCGCCTCCCGTATTCCACTTCCCATTGGTGCCCCGCTCATGTCAATCAAGGAGAGCGGCATCTGGTCCCGCCCACCCGCCGCTCAGGTTCGGTTGAGGCGCAAACCGGAAGTTGCTGTTTTCGATGATGTCATTGCTTTGGAGCATTACATCATCGCAATCACTTAAAGGGACAGGCCGATGGGTTTTTCTTTTAACCCATTCTTTTCTTTCCATCCTTGCCTTGAGGATTGGGACAAAGGCAAAGTACTGCAGGTGCTGAAAATCTTAAACAAGAACAGAAAGTTATGGAAATACTCAGCAGGCCAAGGCAGCATCTGTGCAGAGAGAGATACCGAGTTAACATTGCAGTTTACTGATTCTTCATCAGAGAGACGCAAGATTTGGGAGGCAGTAAGGAATCTGAATCACTTCTTCCTTCCCCATCTGAAACTCCTAGGCTAGCACTTCATCACTCAGGCAATGGTGTGGTGACGGAAGTGCCAGCTTTTGATTGATTGATTGATAGATTGATTTATTGTCACATGTACCAAAGTACAGTGAAAAGTATTTTTCTGCGGCCAAGGAAACGTACACAGTACGTACACAGTAGACAAAAAGAATAATCGGCAAAGTAACATTGACAAACAGTGATTGGTTACAGTGTAGAACAAGGGCCAAACAAAGCAAATACATGAGCAAGAGCAGCATAGTGCGCCGTTAATGGTGTTCTTACAGGAAACAGATCAGTCCGAGGGGGAGTCGTTGAGGAGTCTTATAGCTGTGGGGAAGAAGCTGTTCCTATGTCTGGATGTGCAGATCTTCAAACGTCTATATCTTCTGCCTAATGGAACAGTCTGGAAAAAGGCAAAGCCTGGGTGTGACGGGTCTCTGACAATGCTGCCTGCCTTCCTGAGGCAGCGGGAGGTGTAGACAGAATCAATGGGAGGATGGCAAGCTTGTGTGATGCATTGGGCTGAGTTCATCACACTCTGCAGTTTCTTTCGATCTTGGCCGAGCAGTTGCCATACCAAGCTGTGATGCAGCCGGATAGGATGGTCTCTATGGCACATCTGTAGAGGTTTGTGAGAGTTGATGCAGACATGCCAAATTTCTTTAGCTTCCATAGGAAATGGAGACGTTGTTGGGCTTTCTTGACTGTTGCATCAACGTGAGTGGACCAGGACTGTCTTTCGGTGATGGTGACCCCCAGGAACTTGAAAGCTATCGAACATCTCCACTTCGGAACCATTGATGTAGACGGGGGTGTATGTCACACTACACTTCCTTAAGTCGATGATCAGTTCCTTGGTTCTGCTGACATTTAGAGAGAGGTTGTTTTCGGCACCATGCAGCCAAGTGATCTATCTCCCTTCTGCAGTCTGATTCATTGTTGTTTGAGATATGACCCACCACAGTCATATCATCCGCAAATCTATAGATCGAATTGGAGTTAAATCTTGCCACACAGTCGTGTATGTATAGCATACACCCTTAAATAGAGGCCCTGTCTGCCATCTCAGGCTGCCTTGAAAGATCCCATAGTACTATGGGATCTTGGGGTCTATGGTCATACATCTTTGAAAATTGCCACTCAAGTGGATAAAGCTGTGCAGAAGGCCTATGGTGTGCTAGCGTTCATTAGCAGAGGGATTGAATTTAAGAGCCGTGAGGTGATGATGCAGCTGTACAAAACCTTGGTAAGGCCACATTTGGAGTTCTGTGTGCAGTTCTGGCTGCCTCATTTTAGGAAGGATGTGGAAGCTTTGGAAAAGGTGCAAAGGAGATTTACCAGGATGTTACCTGGAATGGAGAGTAGGTCTTACGAGGAAAGGTTGAGGGTGCTAGGCCTTTTCTCATTCGAACAGAGAAGGATGAGGGGCGACTTGATAGAGGTTTATAAGATGATCAGGGGAATAGATAGAGTAGACAGTCAGAGACTTTTTCCTCGGGTGGAACAAACCATTACAAGGGGACATAAATTTAAGGTGAAGGGTGGAAGATATAGGGGGGATGTCAGAGGTAGGTTCTTTACCCAGAGAGTAGTGGGGGCATGGAATGCACTGCCTGTGGAAGTAGTTGAGTCGGAAACATTAGGGACCTTCAAGTGGCTATTGGATAGGTACATGGATTACGGTAGAATGCTGGGGTGTAGATTAATTTGTTCTTAATCTGGGACAAAAGTTCGGCACAACATCGTGGGCTGAAGGGCCTGTTCTGTGCTGTATTTTCTATGTTCTATGCACTATTTTGAAGAACGGCAAAAGATATCTCGGCTGCAAAGTGACCAACCTGAAATCTTAATTCTGTTTCTCTTCGTCTTGTCAGATGGACTCCAGAATTTTCTTTTTTCATTTTCGGGTTTTCCAGCATTCCCAGTATTTTACATTTGTCCGTGTGACTTCTCCTCAATTTCCTGGGCAACGCATCCTTCTGCCAACATCAGTAAAATAGATGATCTGATCTGTACCACATTGCTGTCTGTGCTCAAATTGGTTGCAGCATTTCCTATCTGACAACAGTGACTGCACTTCAGAAGTGATTCATTGCCTGCAAATGAAATTGGGATGATGCTCTGAAAGGCTTTGTAGAAATTGAAGAGCTTCCTGATGGAAAAGTAAAAATTTGTATACATTAAATGTTTATTCTATATTGTTATCCTCATTCATTCCACACGGGGATCGCTACTAAGAAACTCGTGGCAATTAGATTAAGGGGGATTTTCAAATTTCCCATACTTCTGTTTTAGCACCTAGTGCCCCCTGCTGAACTCATATAATCCAGTCAATTCTTTATCTTTAACTTTACAGTACAATTTCCAAATGACTTATTTTTAAATCAGCAAAGTTTATGGGATAATACAATATGAGAGGCAGTACGGTGGTGCAGTGGTTAGCACTGCTGCCTCACAGTACCGAGGACCCGTGTTCGATTCCGGCCCCGGGTCACTATCTGTGTGGAGTTTGCACATTCTCCCCGTGTCTGCGTGGGTCCCACCCCCAAAACCCAAAGATGTACAGGTTAGGTGGATTGGCCACACTAAATTTCCCCTTAATTGGAAAAGAAAATGAATTGGGTACTCTAAATTTAAAAATAAATAATATAATATAATATGAGATTATACAAATAGCAACATACACTCTGGATAAAGAGGAGTCTTTCGACGTACTGTACTTAAATTTCCAGAAGGCATCTGATAAGATGCCACATCAGAGGTTATTGCGGAAAATAAGAGCTTGTGGTGTGAGGGGTAACATGGATAGCGGATTGGCTGGCTAATAGAAAACAGAGAGTACGCATAAATGGGTCTTTATCTGATTGGCAGGATGTGACGAGTGGAGTTCCGCAGGGGTCTGTGCTTTGGCCTCAGCATTTTACAATTTACATCAATGACTTAGATGAGGGGAGTGAAGGCATGGAGCTTAATTTTCAGATGACACAAAGATAGTTAGGAAAGTATGTTGTGAAGGAGACGTAAGGAAGCTGCAGATCAATATAGATAGGTTGAGTGATCGGGCAAAAATCTGGCAGATGGAGTACAATGTGGGACAATGTGAAATTCACTTTGGCAGGAAGAATAAAAAAGTAGAACATTACTTAAGTGGAGAACGACTGCAGAATTCTAAATGCAGAGAGATCTAGGTGTTCTAGTACATAAAGCACAAAAGGTTAGTCTGCAGGTGCAGCAAGTAATCAAAAAGGTTAATGGTTATCCTTTATTACGAGGGGAATTTAACATAAAGGTAACAATGTTATGCTCCAGTAATACAGGCCTTGGTGAGACCACATTTGGAATACTGTGTACAGTTTTGGTCTCCTTATTAAAGGAAGAATGTAAATGCATTTGAGACAGTTCAGAGACGGTTTACTAGATTGATATTGGGAATGAGCAACTTGTGTTATGAGGATAGTTTGGACAGACTTCACTTACTTCCACTGTTCAGAAGAGCGAGGGTTGACTTGGTTCAAGTGTATAAGATCCTGTATGGTTTTTACAAGGTGGTTGTGGAAAAGGTTTTTCCTCTTCTGGGTGAGTCCAGAACTAGGGGGCACTGTTTTAAAATTAGGGGTTTCCCTTTTAGTACTGAACATACAAATTAGGAACAGGAGTAGGCCATTCGGCCCCTCGAGCCTGCTCCACCTTGGCCGATCTGATCGTAACCTCAACCCCACATTTCTGACGGCCCCCGGCACAACAAGGATTGTAATAAGAGCATTACTGTTGATCACTGAGCCCTTGAATTGGTGAAAGGATAAAAGCTGTCCAGGGTTTCCGCTCCTGATCAAGCTGTTATTGTGCCAGTGTGTGAATCTTGGGTAGGCACGGAACAAGACTTGGCAAAAGAAACGTGGAAGTATTGTGAACTGTGAGGATGTAATTCACCTTCAAAAGTACAGACAGGCGGGGCAGCACTGTGGCGCAGTGGCTAGCATTGCTGCCTCACGGCGCCGAGGTCCCAGGTTCGATCTCGGCTCTGGGTCACTGTCCGTGTGGAGTTTGCACATTCTCCCCGTGTTTGGGTGGGTTTCACTCCCACAACCCAAAAGATGTGCAGGCTAGGTGGATTGGCCACGCTAAAATTGCCCCATAATTGGAAAAAATGAATTGGGTACACTAAATTTATTTTTTTTAAGTACAGACAGGTTGGTGGGATGAGCAGGCAAGTGGCAGAGATGTGTGCAATGATTCATTTTGGAAGAACGTGGGGGAGACAATATTGTGGGCATTTAAAAGTTTATTGGATAAACATATGGATGATAATGGCATAGTGTAGGTTAGATGGCTTTTGTTTCGGTGCAACATCGTGGGCCGAAGGGCCTGTACTGCGCTGTATTGTTCTATGTTCTATGTTCTATAATATAAGTTGTCTGTATAGTACTGTGGCCTATGGCCAGGGAATGGTAATATGATCTCCTTCCATGTACTGTACTGGAACCCTGGTGGGCTCCGCCTCTGGCTGCGCCCCCCCCCCCCTGGGCGGTATATAGACCTGCCGCCTGTGGGCGGCGCTCATTGTTACAGAAGTCACAGGCAGGCAAGTTCTTGGATAATAAAGCCTATGTTCACTCGTTCTCATTGTCTTATAGTGAATTGATGGTACATCAATTTATTATCCAAAGACATCACTATGGAAGCTGCTCTATAGCCTGATAAACCTTTTGACACACGAGCAGCAGAATCTAAGGAAATCTTCTCCCACTGGCTCCGCTGTTTTGAGGCCTACCTCGACTCCTCTGAAAAGCCTCCGTCCGACGCCCTCAAGCTGCGCCTCCTCCACGCCCGGGTGAGCCACCGAATCTCGGGTATGATTGAGGACGCAGTCACGTACGAAGCGGCGGTCGCGATTTGAAAAAGACAGTTCGTGAAGCCCGTGAACGAAGTGTTTGCGCGGCACCACCTCACTACCCGCCGTCAACGCGCCGGGGAATCGCTGGACGAGTATCTAGAGAATCTGACTCTACTCGCCCGCAACTGCAACTACAGCAATGTGAAGGCCGATGAGCACATGAAGCTGATGATCCGAGACACCTACATGGCTGGGGTCCGGTCTAACTACGTCCGGCAGCGACTGCTGGAAAACAGGGCCACTGATCTACAGGACACGGTAAAACTAGCCTCCTTGTTAGAGGTGGCCTCCCAGAGCCTCAGCACGTTCCCGGCGGACCCAGCGAACCCCTTGTGGGCACCACAGACACAGCCTTCACCAGACCTGACTACGTCCCAGGCCTGTGCCGCACGGCTGCCCGTGCAGCCCGGGGGACCGTCTTGCTACTTATGCGGTCAGGGCCAACACACCCGGCAGCGTTGCCCAGCCCGCACCGCGACATGCAGCGACTGCGGCAGAAAGGGACATTTTGCCAGAGTCTGTCTGGCCCGATCCAAAGCCCCAAAGTCAAAAGCTTACCAGGCCCGAACCACGGACTCACATGCCCACAAACCCCACAATGTGACTGCGTGCCTGCCAGTACCACCCTCTTCAGACGCGGCATCTGCCTCGTGCAGCTCGGGGGCGCCATCTTTAACTCAGCCCGACACGTGCGACCCATGGGGGCGGCCATATTGGCCACCATCTTCAACACCAACCGACACGTGCGACCGATGGGGGCGGCCATCTTGGTCGCCATCTTCAACTCAGCCCGACACATGTGACTCATGGGGCCGCCATCTTGTGACCCCGACACCTCCGACCACACAGACTACTCTCAGCTCGGCGCAGTCATCTTCGACCAGTCGCGACCAAAGCATCTGAAGAATTCGATGATGGCCGTCCGGTTCAATGGGCACGAGACTCCCTGTCTTTTCGACTCCAGGAGCACAGAGAGCTTCGTCCAACCCGACGAAGGCGCTGCTCCGTCCACACCTACCCCGCGTCCCAGACAATCTCCCTTGCCTCCGGATCCCATTCGGTACAGATCCAGGGGTACTGTGTCGTGAACCTCGCGATACAGGCGCGGAGTACGCCCATTTTAAACTGTATGTCCTCCCTCACTTCTGCACCACCCTACTGCTTGGACTCGACTTCCAATACAGTCACCGAAGCCTGACCCTAAAGGTCAGCAGACCCCTACCCCCTCTCACTATATGTAGCCTCGCGACCCTTAAGGTCACCCCCCTTTGCTCTTTGCGAACCTCACCCCGACTGTAAGCCCGTCGCCACCAGGAGCAGGCGGTACAGTGCACAAGACATGATTTTTATCAAGTCGGAGGTCCAGCGACTGTTGACAGAGGAGGTCATCGAGGCCAGCAACAGCCCCTGGCTGACAACCAGTGGTGGTTGTCAGGACCGGGGAAAAGAATCGGATGGTTGTGGACTACAGCCAGACCATTAACCGGTTCACGCAACTTGATGCGTACCCCCTCCCCCGCATAGTGGAGATGGTCAACCAGATCGCACAGTACCGGGTGTTCTCCACGGTCAATCTGAAGTCTGCCTACTACCAGCTCCCGATCCGCCCGGCTTTTCTCACAGGAGCGAAGAAGGCAGAGAGGTGATTTGATAGAGGTGTACAAAGTGATGAGAGACATGGATAGAGTGGATAGCCAGAGACTTTTCCCCAGGGTGGAAATGGCTGTCACGAGGGGACATAATTTTAAGGTGATTGGAGGAAAGTATAGAAGAAATGTCAGAGGTAGGTTCTTTACACAGAGAGTGGTGGGTGTGTGGAATGCACTGCCAGCGGAGGTGGTGGAGTCAGAGTCATTAGGGACATTTAAGCGACTCTTAGACAGGCACATGGACAGCGGTAAATTGAAGGGGTGTAGGTTAGGTTGATCTTAGATTAGGATAAATGGTCGGCACAACATCGTGGGCTGAAGGGCCTGTACTGTGCTGTACTGTTCTATGTTCTATAAGATCGCCACTATACTTTTGAAGTAGCCGGCCGGCAGCGACTGCTGGAAAACGGGGCCACTGATCTACAGGACACGGTAAAACGAGCCTCCTTGTTAGAGGTGGCCTACAAGAGCTTCAGCGCGTTCCCGGCAGACCCAGCGAACCCCTCGTGGGCACCACAGACACAGCCTTCACCAGACCCGACTCCATCCCAGGCCTGTTCCACTTCCTCAGGGACCCTTTCGGCGTCACTAATGGGGTCTCGGTCTTCCAGAGAACGATGGACCAGTACAGGCTGCGGACTACATACCCGTATTTGGACAATGTTACCATCTGCGGCCATGATCAGCAGAACCATGACGCCAACCTTCAGAGGTTCCTCCAGGCCGCCCAATCTCTCAACCTCACATATAACAAGGAGAAGTGCGTATTCCGCACAAGCCGGCTCGCCATCCTCGGCTATGTCATGGAAAACGGGGTCCTAGGGCCCGACACCGACCGCATGCGCCCCCTCTTGGAACTTCACCTTCCCCACAGCCTCAAGACCCTCAAACGCTGCCTGGCGCTATTCTCCTATTACGCCCAGTGGGGCTCCCCAACCAAGCGGACAAAGCCCGCCCACTTATCAAAGCCACTATATCCCCCCTGGCGGCTGAGGCCCGCTCGGCCTTCAGCCGCATCAAGGCCGATATCACTAAGGCCGCGATGCACGCGGTGGACGAGTCCGTCCCCTTCCAGGTAGAGAGCAATGCGTCAGACATCGCCCTGGCTGCCACCCTCAACCAGGCAGGCAGGCCAGTAGCCTTCTTTTCTAGAACCCTCCACACCTCCGAGATTCAACACTCCTCTGTCGAGAAGGAAGCGCAAGCCATTGTGGAAGCTGTGCGGCATTGGAGGCACTAACAAGCTGGTACGAGGTTCACCCTCGTCACCAACCTACGGTCGGTAGCCTTTATGTGCGACAACGCACAACGGGGCAAAATTTAAGACGACGAAATCTTGAGGTGGAGGATCGAACTCTCCACCTATACTTACGATATCAAGTATCGTCCTGGGGAGCTCAACAAGCCCTCAGATGCCCTGTCCCGCGGCACATGCACCAGCGCGCAAGATGACCGCCTTCGGGCCATCCACGATGACCTCTGTCACCCGGGGGTCACTCGGCTTATCCACTTTATTAAGTCCCGCAATCTGCCCTACTCCACCGAGGAGGTCAGGGCCATGACCAGGGATTGCCACGTCTGCGCAGAGTGCAAACCGCACTTCTACCGGCCAGACAAGGCCCACCTGGTAAAGGCCTCCCGGCCCTTTGAGCGCCTCAGTATCGACTTCAAAGGGCCCCTCCCTTCCACCAACCGCAATATATACTTTCTGACCATCATTGACAAGTACTCCCACTTCCCCTTCGCTATCCCATGTCCGGACATGACCTCGGCCACGGTTATAAAGGCACTGCACAACATCTTCACCCTGTTCGGTTTCCCTGCATACGTCCACAGTGACCGGGGCTCCTCTTTTATGAGCGATGAGCTGCGTCAGTACCTGCTCAGTAAGGGCATCGCCTCGAGCAGGACTACGAGCTACAACCTGCAGGGAAACGGGCAGATGGAGAGGGAGAACGCGACGGTATGGAAGGCTGTTCTTCTTGCCCTTCGGTCTAGAAGTCTCCAGATTCCATGCTGGCAGGAGGTCCACCCTGACGCGCTCCACTCCATTAGATCACTCCTCTGCACAGCCACGAACGAGACCCCTCACTGTTTGTTTGTCTTCTCTAGGAAGTCCATCTCTGGGGTCTGGCTTCCATCCTGGCTGACAACTCCGGGACCTGTCCTTCTCCGGAAGCATGCGAGGAGCCATAAGACCGACCCCCTGGTCGAGAGGGTCCAGCTGCTGCACGCCAACCCCCAATATGCCTACGTCGCACACCAAGACTGACGGCAAGATACGGTCTCCCATCGGGACCTGGCACCCGCTGGTTCCCATGTCAATGTGCCCCCCTCCCCACCACCTACCGCCACCCCCCGAATCCCTTACGCTCCCCTGGGGCTCCTGTACGGTCCCGCGCTACCCTGCTGCCATCCACCAGCCCCCTGCCTACCCCCACCCCTCAACCGTTGCCGACACGCTGGACCGAAGCTCCAGACAACACGCTCTCGGAGTCAACAACTACAACGCCTGTACCCGCCTCACCGCCAGAGCTGAGGAGGTCCAAAAGAACAATCCGGCCTCCAGACAGACTGAACGTATGATGACCCCACTTCACCCCCACTGGACTTCATTTTTAACAGGGAGTGAATGTGGTGAATGTATTCACCATAATATAAGTTGTCTGTATAGTACTGTGGCCTATGGCCAGGAATGGTAATTTGATCTCCTTCCATGTATTGTACTAAACCCTGGTGGGCTCCGCCCCCCCCCCCCCCCCCCCCCCCCCCGGGTGGTATATAGACCTGCCACCTGTGGGTGGCGCTCATTGTTACAGGAGTCACAGGCAGGCAAGTTCTTGGATAATAAAGCCTCTGTTCACTTGCTCTCATTGTCTTGTAGTGAATTGATCAAATTTAAAGTAAAATATACAGTTCTAATGGAGGTGCAGGAGCAGAGGAATTTTTAAAATTCATTTCTGGGATGTGGGCGTCGCTGGTTAGGCTACATTTGTTGCCCAACCCTAGTTGCCCTTCAGAAGGTGGTGGTGAGCTGCCTTCTTGAACTGCTGCAGTGCCTGAGGTGTAGGTGCACCCATAGTGCTGCCAGGGAGGGAATTCCAGGATTTTGACCCAGCAACGGTGAAGAAACAGCGATATGTTTCCAAGTCAGGGTGGTGAGTGACTTGGAGGGGAACTTCCAGGTGGTGGGGTTCCCAGGTATCCGCTGCTCTTGTCCTTCTAGATGGTAGCGGTCATGGGTTTGGAAGGTGGTGTCTAAGGAAACTTGGTGAGTTCCGCAGTGCATCTTGGAGATGGTACACACGGCTGCCATTGTTAGTTGGTGGTGGAGGAAGTGAATGTTTGTGGAAGGGGGAGCAATCAAGCGGGCTGCTTTCTCCTGGATGGTGTCGAGCTTCTTGAGTGTTGTTGGAGCTGCACTCATCCAGACAAGTGGAGAGTATTCCATTACACTCCTGACTTGTGCCTTGTAGATAGTGGACAGTCTTTGGGGGTCAGGAGGTGAGTTACCCACCTCAGGATTCCCAGCCTTTGATCTGTTCTGGTAGCCACAGTATTTTTATGGCTAGTCCAGTTAAATTTTTGATCAACGGTAACCTCAAGGATGATGATTGTGGGGGATTCAGCGATGATAATGCCATTGAATGTCAAGGAATGATAGATAGATCCTCTGTTGTTGGAGTTGGTCATTGCCTGTCACTTGTGTGGTATGAATGTTACTTGCCAGCCCAAGCCTGGATAGTGTCTAAGTCTTGCTGCATTTTCACATGGACTGCTTCAGTTTCTGAGCAGTCATAAATAGTACTGAACATTGTGCAGTCATCAGCGAACATCCCCACTTCTAACCTTATGATGGAAAGGTCTTTGATGAGGCAGCTGAAGATGGTTGGGCCGAGGACACGACCGCTGTGCTGATTTTCAAATCCTCTCTGGCCACAGGACAGATGCCAGAGGACTGGAGGGCAGCTACTGCAGTACCATTATTCAAGAATGTCAGCATGGCTTTGTGAGGGGCAGGTCATGCCTCACAAGCCTCATTGAATTCTTTGAGGATGTGACGAGACACATTGATGAAGGTCGGGCAATGGATGTGTATATGGATTTCAGTAAGGCATTTGATAAGGTTCCCCATGGTAGGCTCATTCAGAAAGAGAGGGGGCATGGGATACAGGGAGATTTGGCTGTCTGGATACAGAATTGGCTGGTCGAAAGAAGACAGCGAGTGGTAGTGGATGGAAAGTATTCCGCCTGGAGGTCGGTGACCAGTGGTGTCCCGCAAGGATCTGTTCTGGGACCTCTGCTCTTTGTGGTTTTTATAAATGACTTGGATGAGGAAGTGGAAGGGTGGGTTAGTAAGTTTGCCGATAGGGACTTCTATGGGAACTTGTACAAGTCAGAACCCCCCGGGGGGGGGGGGGGGGGGGGGTGGATGCGGCAGTTCCTGGACCAATTGAGGTTTCCGAGGGTGGAGGAGGGGCAGGTAGAAGGTTTGGGGACCCCGGTCGGGATGGAGGAGCTGGTTAAGGGATTGGGGAGCATACAGGCGGGCAAGGCCCGGGACCCGATGGGTTCCCGGTTGAGTTCTACAGGAAGTTCTTGGAACTGTTGGGCCCGTTGCTGTTGAGAACCTTTAACGAGGCGAAAGAGAAAGGAATTCTTCCCCCGACGATGTCGCAGGCTCTGATCTCGCTTATCCTCAAGCGGGCCAAGGACCCGCTGCAATGTGGCTCGTATAGGCCGATTTCGCCTCTCATTGTGGATGCCAAGTTGTTGGCGAAGGTCCTGGCCACTAGGATTGAGGATTGTGTCCCGGGAGTGATACATGAGGATCAGACGGGGTTTGAGAAGGGCAGGCAGCTGAATGCAAATGTGCGGAGGCTCCTGAATGTGATTATGATGCCCTCGGAGGGGGGGGAGGCAGAAGTGGTTGCGGCAATGGACACGGAGAAGGCCTTTGGCCGGGTGGAGTGGGAGTACCTGTGGGAGGTGCTGGGCAGGTTTGGGTTCGGGGAGGGGTTCATAGGGTGGGTTAAATTGCTGTACCAGGCCCCGGTGGCGAGTGTATCGACGAACCGGCTGAGGTCAGAGTACTTTAGACTGTACCGTGGAACGAGGCAGGGGTGCCCCCTGTCCCCCCTGCTGTTTGCCCTGGCGATTGAGCCGCTGGCCATGGTGCTGAGGGAGTCCAGAAACTGGAGGGGTTTGGTCCGGAGGGGGGAGGAGCACCGTGACTCACTATACATGGATGACCTGCTTCTGTACATCGCGGATCTGGTGGAGGGGATGGGGGAGGTCATGCAGATCTTAGGGAGTTTGAAGACTTCTCGGGATACAAGCTCAACGTTGGGAAGAGCGAGCTCTTTGTGGTGCATGCGAGAGGCCAGGAAAAGAGGTTGGAGGAGCTGCCGCTTAAGATGGTGGAGAGGAGTTTTCGGTATGAAATGAAATGAAAATCGCTTATTGTCACAAGTGGGCTTCAAATGAAGTTACTGTGAAATGCCCCTAGTCGCCACATTCCGGCGCCTGTTCGGGGAGGCTGGTACGGGAATTGAACTGTGCTGCTGGCCTGCCTTGGTCTGCTTTCAAAGCCAGCGACTTAGCCCTGTGCTAAACAACCCTAAACAGTATTTGGGTATTCAGGTGGCCAAGAGTTGGGGGTCTTGCATAAACTCAATCTGGCGCGGTTGGTGGACCAGATGGAGTAGGACTTCATGAGGTGGGACATGCTGCCTTCATGAGGTGGGACAGCCACTCTCCCTGGCGGGCAGGGTGCAGTCCGTTAAGATGACGGTCCTCCCTAGGTTCTTGTTTGTGTTTCAGTGCCTGCCTATTCTCATCCCTAAGGCCTTTTTCAAGCGGGTGAGCAGGAGTATTATGGGATTTGTGTGGGCAAATATGACCCCGAGGGTTAAGAGACTGTTCTAGCAGCGCAGTCGGGGGGGGGGGGGGGGGGGGGGGGCAGGCGCTGCCGAACCTGTGCAGCTACCACTGGGCAGCAAACGTGTCGATGATTTGGAAATGGGTAATGGAGGGAGAGGGGGCGGCGTGGAAAAGAGTAGAGGTGGAGTCCTGTGTAGGTACTAGCCTGGGGGCACTGGTGACGGCACTGTTGCCGCTTCCGCCGACGTGGTATACCACGAGCCCGGTGGTGGCGGCGACACTGAGGATTTGGGGGCAGTGGAGACAGCACAGGGGGGAGGTGGGTGCCTCAGTCTGGTCCCCGATATGGAACAATCATAGGTTTGCTCCGGGCAGGACAGATGGTGGGTTCCTAAGCTGGCACCGGGTGGGAATTAGAAGGATGGGGGATTTATTCATCGACGGGACTTTTGCCAGTCTGAGGGCACTGGAGGAGAAATTTGGGTTACCCCTGGGAAATGTCTTTAGGTATATGCAGGTTCGGGCGTTCGTGAGGAGGCAGGTAGGGGAATTCACGCTGCTGCCTGCCCGGAGGATACAGGACAGTGTGAGTCGGAGAGGGTAAGGTCTCAGAGATATACCAGGAGCTGCAGGAGGTGGAGGAGGCCTCGGTGGAGGAGCTGAAGAGCAAGTGGGAGGAGGAGCTGGATGAAGGCCTGTAGGCTGACGCCCTGGGCAGGGTCAATTCCTCCTCATCTTGCACCAGGCTCAGCCTGATCCAGTGGAAAGTGGTACACCGGGCGCATATGACAGGGGCGAGAATGAGTACGTTTTTTGGGGTGGAGGACAGGTGTGCGAGGTGTTCGGGGAGCCCAGCAAACCACGCCCATATGTTCTGGGCGTGCCCTGTGCTTGCGGGGTTTTGGAGGGGCTTTGCAAAGGCTATGTCCAAGGTCTTGGATACTCGGGTAAAACCGAACTGGGGGATAGCGATATTTGGGGTATGGGATGATCCAGGAGTGCAGGGGTTGAAAGAGGCCGGAGTTCTGGCCTTTGCCTCCTTGGTAGCCCGGAGAAAGCTCTTGTTAATGTGGAGGGACGCGAAGCCCCCAAGCGTAAAGGCTTGGGTCAACGACATGGCAGGGTTTCTCAGGCTGGAGAAGATAAAGTTTGCCTTGCGAGGGTCCTTGCAGGGGTTCTCCAGGCGGTGGCAACCGTTCCTTGACTTTCTCGCGGAACGTTAGGTGGAGGTCAACAGCAGCAGCAACCCGGGGGGTGGGGGGGGCTGATTTAATTTCCGTTTTGTAAGGGGCGCATGCCCCATTTTGTTTTGAGTTGGGGGTTAGTTTGTTAAACTGTTTATCGTTTAGAGGGTTAAGTTGTTTTACTTTGTTGGCATATTGCACTTCTTTCTTTGTATTATTTTCCTTTTTGGAGTGTTTTGTAAAATTATTGAAAAACATTGAATCAATGCATTTTTTTTTAAAAGTAAGTCTGCCGATGACACGAAGGTTGGTGCAGTTGTAGATAGTGTTGAGGGTTGTTGCAGATTACAACAGGACATTGACAGGACGCAGAGCTGGGCTGAGAAGTGGCAGGTGGAGTTCAACCTTGATAAATGTGAAGTGATTAATTTTGGAAGGTCGAATTTGAATGCTGAATACAGGGTGAAAGGCAGGATTCTTGGAAGTGTGGAGGAACAGAGGGATCTTGGGGTCCACGTACATAGATCCCTCAAAGTTGCCACCCAGGTTAATAGGGTTGTTAAGAAGCCGTATGGTGTGTTGGCTTTCATTAACAGGGGGATTGAATGTAAGAGCCGCGAGGTTTTGCTGCAGCTTTATAAAACTCTAGTTAGACCACACTTGGAATATTGTGTCCAGTTCTGGTCGCCTCATTATAGGAAGGATGTGGTTGCTTTGGAGAGGGTACAGAGGAGATTTACAAGGATGCTGCCTGAACTGGAGGGCATGTCTTATGAAGAGAGGTTGAGGAAACTAGGGCTTTTCTCACTGGAGCGAAGAAGGCAGAGAGGTGACTTGATAGAGGTGTACAAGGTGATGAGAGGCATGAATAGAGTGGATAGCCAGAGACCTTTCCCCAGGGCGGAAATGGCTGTCATGAGGGGACATAATTTTAAGGTGATTGGAGGAAGGTATAGGGGAGATGTCAGAGGTCGGTTCTTTACGCAGAGAGTGGTGGGTGTGTGGAATGCACTGCCAGCAGAGGTGGTGGAGTCAGAGTCATTAGGGACATTTAAGAGACTCTTAGACAGGCACATGGACAGCAGTAAATTGAAGAGGTGTAGGTTAGGTTGATCTTAGATTAGGATAAATGGTCGGCACAACATCGTGGGCTGAAGGGCCTGTACTGTGCTGTTCTATGTAAGTAGGGAAACAACAGGTAATTAAAGGCATCATTGGTAGGGACATTCTTGGAAAAAATTCCGAGGGACAGATTTAATCTCCACTTGGAGAGGAAAGATTAATAAAGAAATTATATCTAACAAATATGACTTAATTTTCCGAGGAGGTGACCAGGTGCATAGATGAGAGCAGTGCAGTTGATGCAATCTATATGGACTTCGGTGAGGCATTTGAGGAGTACCCACGTGGGAGACAGATCAAGGAGGTAAGAGCCCATGGGATCCAGGGCATTTTGGCAAATTAGGTCCAAAATTGGCTCAGTGCCAGGAGGCAGAGGGTGATGGTCGAAGGTTGTTTTTGTCACTGGAAGCCTGTTATCAGTCCATAGAGGATCATTCAGGAGTCTGGTAACAGCAGGGATGAAGCTGTTATTGAATCTGTTTGTGCGTGTTTTCAGACTTTTGTATCTCCCGCCCGATGGAAGAGGTTGGAAGAGGGAATAACCTGGGTGGGAGGCGTCTTTGATTATGCTGCCCGCTTTCCCAAGGCAGCGGGAGGTGTAGGTGGAATCAATGGATGGCAGGCAGGTTCGTGTGATGGACTGGGCTGTGTTCACGACTCTCTGTAGTTTCTCACGGTCTTGGGCTGAGCAGTTGCCATACCAGGCTGTGATGCAGCCCGATAGGATGCTTTCTATGGTACATCTGAAAAATTGGTAAGGATCAATGTGGACATGCCGAATTTCCTTCGTTTCCTGAGGAAGTATAGGTACTGTTGTGCTTTCTTGGTGGTAGCGTCGACGTGGGTGGACCAGGACAGATTGTTGGTGATGTGCACACCAAGGAATTTGAAGCTGCTAACCATCTCCACCTCAGCCCTGTTGATTTTTTTTTAATTTAAAAATAAATTTAGAGTACCCAATTCATTTTTTTCAATTAAGGGGCAATTTAACGTGGCCAATCCAACTATCCTGCACATCTTTGGGTTGTGGGGGCGAAACCCACGCAAACACAGGGAGAATGTGCAAACTCCACACAGACAGTGACCCAGGGCTGGGATTGAACCTGGGACCTCGGCACCGTGAGGCAGAGGTGCTAACCACTGTGCCACCGTGCTGCCTTGACCCCATTGAAGCAGACAGGGTTGTGTACGGCACTTCCCTTCCTGAGGTCAACGACCAGTTCCTTAGTTTTGCTGACATTGAGGGAGAGATTGTTGTCATTACACCACACCACTAAGTTTTCTAACTCCCTCCTGCACTCATGGTTGTTTGAGTTCTTACAACAGTGTTGAACCGGTACCGTTGCATAATTAACGAAGGTTTAGGGTCAGAATCGGTGGACACTAATTCATCAAACGATTTCGAATCTGTAGCAGCTGGGTATGTAAAGCTTTTAATAATGCAACAGGTTGGGGTCCCGCAAGCTGCCAGGAGGTTTGCCTTCTGATGGTCTTCTCCCAAAATACCATTGGCCTGTAAAAAGTAACTCATCTGCTCTGCGTACTGAGCCCAATCTTCCAGTTTCCCCAACAGCAACATTTTCAAAAATGAGTTCCACATGTTGCTGTACGGCAATCTTCCAGAGCGGTTGGGATGTCCAGAATCGAAGTTCAGATTTTCCTTTTTACCTCGTCGCCAGTATCAAAACCCAGGTAGCCAGCATGAGGAGTAAAGTGAGTTTAATCTTAGTCACATGAAGTCTGCTCACGTAGCCCCCTTGATGACTCAAGATGGCGCCGGAGCGTGGTAAATCTTTGCGATCTCACCCCCTCAGATCCTCACCCTACATCTTTTATAACCTTACATCTCTTATATGGGAAGCACAGTGGTTAGCACTATTGCTTCACAGCGCCAGCGACCCGCGTTCGATTCCCGGCTTGGGTCACTGTGCGGAGTCTGCACGTTCTCCCCTTGTCTGCGTGGGTTTCCTCCGGGTGCTCCGGTTTCCTCCCACAAGTCCCGAAAGACGTGTTGTTAGGTAATTTGGACATTCTGAATTCTCCCTCCGTGTACCCGAACAGGCGCCGGAGTGTGGCGACTGGGGGATTTTCACAGTGACATCATTGCAGTGTTAATGTAAGCCTACTTGTGACAATAATAAAGATTGTTATTGTTATTTAACCTTACCAACCTTGTAAAACTTAATTCTAATGCTTACACTATCTCTAATACTTCTCTTTTATGTTCACATACAGGTCTGAAGCTCTCCACACATCTTCTCCACTGAATAGTACTACGCTCTGTATGCTTCACCCAATGTCTATGTATTGACATTGTGTATTTATCGTATGTCCTTTGTTTTTTCATGTATGGAATGATCTGCATAGACTGTACACAGAACAATACTGTTCACTCTACGTCGGTACACGTGACAATAAATCCAATCCAATCCAAGCCAAGACCCAGGAAGCCAGCAGTAGGAGTAACATGAGTTCATTCTTAGTCACATGAAGTCTGTCCAAGGCAGCAAACTATTTACATTTCTCAGTCCTTTTGGGACAACCAACATGCCGGTCCCTGTCCGGGCATCTTTTGTACTCTGTTCTTACCTCCAGCTGGGTTCGGGTTAGGGCTCCGTCCACTAGTGGGGAAACTTGTATTCCATGAACCCCATGGGAGATCAATCATGGTGTCCCCGTGGGCCTCTTGGGGGTTAATACAGCCTTCTCCTGGAGGCGGCATGGTTTTGTGAAGGGGAGGTCGTGTCTCACTAACTTGATAGAGTTTTTCGAAGAGGTCACAAAGATGATTGATGCAGGTAGGGCAGTGGATGTTGTCTATATGGACTTCAGTAAGGCCTTCGACAAGGTCCCTCATGGCAGACTGGTAAAAAAGGTGAAGTCACACGGGATCAGGGGTGAGCTGGCAAGGTGGATAAAGAACTGGCTAGGTCATAGAAGGCAGAGAGTAGCAATGGAAGGGAGCTTTTCTGATTGGAGGGCTGTGACTAGTGGTGTTTGCAGGGATCAGTGCTGGGACCTTTGCTGTTTGCAGTATATATAAATGATTTGGAAGAAAATGTAACTCGTCTGATTAGTAAGTTTGCAGATGACACAAAGGTTGGTGGAATTGTGGATAGCGATGAGGACTGTCAGAGGATACAGCAGGATTTAGATCGTTTGGAGACTTGGGCGGAGAGATGGCAGATGGAGTTTAATCCGGACAAATGTGGGGTAATGCATTTTGGAAGTCTAATGCAGGTAGGGAATATACAGTGAATGGTAGAACCCTCAAGAGTATTGACAGTCAGAGAGATCTAGGTGTACAGGTCCACAGGTCACTGAAAGGGGCAACACAGGTGGAGAAGGTAGTCAAGAAGGCACTACCAGAAGGATGTGGAGGCTTTAGAGAGGGTGCAGAAGAGATTTACCAGGATGTTGCCTGGTATGGAGGGCATTAGCTATGAGGAGCGGTTGAATAAACTCGGTTTGTTCTCACTGGAACACCAGATGTTGTGGGGCGACCTGATAGAGGTCTACAAAATTATGAGGGGCATAGACAGAGTGGATAGTAAGAGGCTTTTTCCCAGGTTAGAGGGGTCAATTACTATGGGGACATAGGTTTAAGGTGCGAGGGGCAAGGTTTAGAGGAGATGTACGAGGCATGTTTTTTACGCAGAGGGTAGTGGGTGCCTGGAACCCGCTGCCGGAGGAGGTGGTGGAAGCAGGGACGATAGTGACGTTTAAGGGGCATCTTGACAAGTACATGAATAGGATGGGAATAGAGGCATACGGACCCAGGAAGTGTCGAAGATTTTAGTTTAGACGGGCAGCATGGTCCACACGGGCTTGGAGGGCCGAAGGGCCTGTTCCTGTGCTGTACATTTCTTTGTTCTTTTGTTCTTGAAAGAATTTCATGATTCTAAAAGACTTGTCGATTATGCCATTGGCAGTTCAATAGCCTCTTGACATTGATTGCCAAGGTTCGGGAACATATAATGACCAACTGTGCAAGCTACTGGAGGTGATTGTGGAAACATATACCAGTAAGATTACATAGATTTTAAACCGCAGAAGGAGGCCTTTCGGCCCATCGAGTCTACACCGGCTCTTGGAAAGAGCACCCTGCCTCAGCCCGCAGCTCCACCCAATCCCCCTAACCCAGTAACCCCACCTAACCTTTTTGGACACTAAGGGCAATTTAGCGCGGCCAATCCACCTAACCCGCGCATCTTTGGACTGTGGGAGGAAACCGGAGCACCCGGAGGAAACCCACGGGGAGAACGTGCTGACTCCGCACAGACGGTGACCCAAGCCGGGAATTGAACCTGGGACCCTGGAACTGTGAAGCAACTGTGCTAACCACTGTGCTACCGTGCCGCCCACAAAAGGGTTGAAATCTTTGGGCGATGGGGAACGGCAGCAAATTAGAGTACAGTAGCGTTGTGGTTATGTTACTGGACTAGTAATCCAGGGATTTAAGTCTAAATCCAACCCACAGCAGCTGGTGGAATTTAACAGCAACAAAATAAATCTGGAATTAAAAAGCTAGTCTCCCTAATGGTGACCACATGACAGCCAGATTATCGTAAACACCCATCTGGTTCATTAACGTATTTTAAACAAAGCAAATTTGCTGTCCTTTCCCAGTCTGGTGTATATGTGACTCCAGGCCCACAGCCCTCTCAAATGGATAAGCAAGCCACTCAGTTGCATTTGAAAAGGCGGCACATCAGCACCTTCCCAAGGGCAATTAGAGATGGGGGGGTGATAAACACTGGCCTCGACAGCGATGTGAACATCCTGCAAATATTAAAACTCTTGGTGCCAAATGAAGCCAGGTTAGCTTTGTGACGGCTGCCACCTTGTGGCCTATATTTTATTGGCAAAAGAAAACGGATCAAATCCAACTCCGGTTCCTTACTTCTAGATGTCGAATAGTCTGGACAGGAATTGTGCTTATGGTTAAACCCTGTTGTAACGGGACGCTGACTATAATGGGAGCAAAAGCCAATTATTTATTTCCACCAGCTCCAAACTATCTGGCGGAGTTTAGACCAAGACGTTTTAATGCTTAGGCTGTGCCACATTAGATGCTCTCGGGCTGTTTCATGAGACTAGACGTGTACGGTCGGGGGGCAGAGGGGAATCACAGCTCGACCCTACTCTCACCCGGCTCGATACACCTCCCGTTCGTGGAGTGACCTAGGCCTGACTGATTCGTCCACATGTCGTAACCCAGCGACACTTGAGATTGACTGTGATCTGGGAATGGGGACAGTGCCCCTGGAATTTCACCTCAGCCTGAGTCAACAGGGATAATTGAGAGTTATACCCCATCTTCAGCGGAGCAAAACATTCCAAGGTGCTCCGCAAGAGCGTCGTCAAATTTAAAGCCGTGGAACGAAAAGGGTCAACTGAAGACCAAAACCTTGGTCAAGGAACACGTTCTAAAGGGAAAGAAAGATGCCCAGAGGTTTGGGGAGGAAATTCCAGAGTTTTGGGCCTAGGCAGGTGAAGACAGGGCCATCTGGATATCGGAGATACTCAAAGGATCAGAATTGGAGGAGTGCAGAGTTCCCGAAGGGTTATAGGGCTGGAGGAGATTATAGAGACAGGGAGTGGTGAGACCACGGAGGAATTTGAAAGCAGGGGTGAGAACTTTAAAATCGAGGCTCTCCTTGACCAGGAGCCAGTGTAGGTCAGTGAGCACATGGGTTCAGGCAGCAGAGGCTTGGATGAGCTCAGGTTTCTGTAAGATGGAAGATAGGAGACCAACCAGCAGAGCATTGGAATAGTTAAGTCTAGAGGTAACAAAGGGTGATGAACAGATGCATGGTCGGAGTCAGGTGTTTTAGTATAATAGTTTTTTTTTAATTTATTAAAGTATTTGAACATTTTTTTCACAATAACAAAAACATTAACATGGTAAAATAAACATTTCCCCACCCGACCCAGTCTCCACACAGCACAACCATCTAACACCTATCTGCCCGCAACCCTCCCCCACCCCCCACTCCCCCGCCCCCCCCCCCCCCCCCCGCCCCCCGGGAATACTGCTTCTGCTGACATTTTAGTTTTCCCCGAGAAAATCGACGAACGGCTGCCACCTCCGAGAGAAGCCCAACATTGACCCTCTTAAGACAAACTTTTTCTTCTCACGACTGAGAAACCCAGCCACATCAGTAACCCAGGCCTCGACACTCGGGTGCTTCAAGTCCCTCCACATTAAAAGGATGCGTCTCCGGGCTGCTAGGGAGGCAAAGGCCAGGCCATCGGCCTCTTTCACTCCCTGAACTCCTGGATCTTCTTTTTTTTTTAAAATATATTTTATTAAAGTTTTCAAACAAAATTTTTCCATTTTACAAATCAACATAAAAATAGTACAATAACTGATAAATAACATTATTTAAATAATATAGTGAACTAACAAAGTAACAAAAAATAGTGCTCCCCCAGGAAGGAACTGTTGCCACCGCCTGGAGAACCCCTGAGCCGATCCTCTCAGCGCAAATTTCATTCGTTCCAGTTTTATGAACCCTGCCATATCGTTTATCCAGGCCTCCACGCCGGGGGGTTTCGCTTCCTTCCACATAAGTAGGATCCTTCGCCGGGCTATCAGGGATGCAAAGGCCAGAATATCGGCCTCTTTCACCTCCTGCACTCCCGGCTCTTCCGCTACCCCAAATATAGCTAACCCCCAGCCTGGCTTGACCCGGACCTTCACCACCTTTGAAATCACTCTTGCCACTCCCCTCCAGTACTCACCCAGTGCCGGACACGACTAGAACATGTGAGTGTGGTTCACCGGGCTTCCCAAGCACCTCCCGCACCTGTCCTCCACTCCGAAGAACCTGCTCAGCCTTGCTCCCATCATGTGTGCTCTGTGTAGAACCTTAAATTGTATCAGGCTAAGCCTGGCACACGAGGACGAGGAATTTACCCTATTTAGGGCATCAGCCCACAGCCCCTCCTCAATCTCCTCCCACAGCTCTTCTTCCCATTTTCCCTTCAGCTCCTCTACCAGCGCCCCCCCCTCGTCTCTCATTTCCTGATCTATTTCGGACACTTTGCCCTCCCCGACCCATACCCCCGAAATCACTCTATCCTGGATCCCCTGTGTCGGGAGCAGCGGAAATTCCCTCACCTGTTGCCTCGTAAACGCCCTCCCTTGCATATATATAAAGATATTCCCCGGGGGCAACTCATACTTTTCCTCCTGCGCTCCCAGGCTCGCAAACGTCCCATCTATAAACAGATCCCTCAGTTTCCTAATTCCTGCTCGTTGCCAGCTCTGGAACCCTCCGTCCATCCTTCCTGGGACAAACCTGTGGTTATTCCTGATCGGGGACCACACCGAGGCACCCGTCATCCCCCTGTGTTGACTCCACTGCCCCCAGATCCTCAAGGTTGCCACCGCCACTGGGTTTGTGGTATACCTTTTCGGGGAGAGCGACAGCGGCACTGTCACCAGCGCCTTTAGGCTCGTTCCTTTACAGGACGCCATCTCCAGCCTCTTCCACGCCGCCCCCTCTCCCTCCCTCATCCACTAACAAACCATCGGCACATTGGCGGCCCAGTAATAGTCGTCCAGATTTGGCAACGCCAGTCCCCCTCTGTCCCTGCTGCGCTGCAGGAACCCCCTCCTTACCCTCGGGGTCTTCCCTGCCCACACAAAGCTCATAATGCTCCTGTCTATTTTCTTGAAAAAGGCCTTTGTGATCAGAATGGGGAGACATTGAAACACGAAAAGAAACCTCGGGAGAACCATCATTTTAACCGCCTGCACTCTGCCCGCCAATGAGAGCGGCAGCACATCCCACCTCTTGAAATCCTCCTCCATCTGCTCCACCAGCCGCTTCAGATTAAGTCTGTGTAGAGTTCCCCAGCTCCTAGCTACCTGGATCCCCAAATATTGGAAGCTCCTTTCCACTCTCCTTAACGGCAGGGCATCTATTCCTCTTCCCTGGTCCCCGGGGTGTATTACAAAAAGCTCGCTCTTCCCCATATTTAGCCTGTATCCCGAAAAATCTCCAAACTCCCTCAATATCTGCATAACCTCTGTCATCCCCTTTACAGGGTCCGCAACATATAGCAGTAAGTCATCTGCGTAGAGTGTTCCTCGATGTTCCTCTACCCCTCTAACCACCCCCCTCCATTTCTTAGAGTCCCTCAATGCTATGGCCAGTGGTTCAATTGCCAACGCGAACAGTAATGGGGACAGGGGGCACCCCTGCCTTGTTCCCCTGTGTAGCCGAAAATACTCCGATCTTTGCCGGTTTGTGACTACACTTGCCACTGGGGCCCCATATAGGAGTCTGACCCATCTGACAAACCCCTCCCCGAACCCAAACCTCCTCAACACCTCCCATAAATACTCCCACTCTACCCTATCGAATGCCTTCTCCGCATCCATCGCCACCACTATCTCTGCCTCCCCCTCCGCTGGGGGCATCATTATCACCCCCAACAGCCGTCGAACGTTGACATTCAGTTGTCTCCCCTTTACAAACCCTGTCTGGTCTTCATGCACCACCCCCGGGACGCAATCCTCTATCCTCGTCGCTAGCACGTTTGCCAGCAGTTTGGCGTCTACATTCAGGAGCGAGATAGGCCTATATGACCCGCATTGCAGCGGATCTTTATCCCGCTTCAGGATTAGTGATATCGTCGCCTCCGACATTGTCGGGGGTAGAGTCCCCCCTTCTCTGGCCTCGTTAAAGGTTCTCGCCAGCAGCGGGGCCAACAGGTCCACATATTTCCTGTAGAATTCCACCGGGAACCCGTCTGGTCCTGGGGCCTTCCCTGCTTGCATGTTTCCCAGTCCTTTAGTCACCTCGTCCACCTCAATTGGCGCCCCCAGACCTGCCACCTCCTGCTCCTCCACTCTCAGGAACCTTAGTTGGTCCAGAAAATGTAGCATTCCCTCTTTTCCCTCCGGGGGTTGGGACTTATCTAGCCTCTCATAGAAGGTCTTAAACACCTCGTTTACCTTCCCTGCTCTCTGCTCCGTAGTTCCCGTTTCATCCCTAACTCCCCCAATCTCTCTCACCGCTATCCTCTTGCGAAGCTGGTGGGCCAGCAGCCGGCTCGCCTTTTCCCCATAGTCATATCTCATCCCCTGTGCCTTCCTCCACTGTGCTTCTGCCTTTCCTGTGGTCAGCAGGTCAAACTCCGTCTGAAGTCTTCACCTTTCTCTATATAGTCCTTCGTCCGGGGCCTCCGCATATCTTTTATCCACCCTCAAAATCTCCCCCACTAATCTCTCCCTTTCTTTGCCCTCTTGTTTCTCCTTGTGAGCTGTAATGTAGATCAACTCTCCCCTAACCACCGCCTTCAGCGCTTCCCATACTACCCCCACCTGGACCTCGCCATCGTCATTGACCTCCAGGTATCTCTCAATACATCCCCGCACCCTTCCACAGACCCCCTCATCCGCCAATAGTCCCACATCCAGTCGCCAGAGTGGGCGCTGCTCCCTCTCCTCTCCTAATTCCAGATCCACCCAGTGCGGGGCATGGTCTGAAACGGCTATGGCCGAGTACTCCGTTCCTGCCACCTTCGAGATCAGTGCCCTATTCAGAACAAAGAAATCTATTCGGGAATATACCTTGTGGACATGGGAGAAAAAGGAGAACTCTTTGGCCAACGACCAACAAATCTCCACGGATCCACTCCCCCCATTTGTTCCATAAACCCCCTAAGCACCTTGGCCGCTGCCGGCCTTCTTCCGGTCCTGGATGTAGACCGGTCTAGCCCTGGATCCAGCACAGTATTGAAGTCCCCCCCCCCCCATTACCAAGCTTCCCACCTCCAGGTCCGGGATGCGTCCCAGCATCCGCTTCATAAATCCCGCGTCATCCCAGTTCGGGGCATATACATTTACCAGCACGACCTCCTTTCCCTGCAATCTACCACTCACCATCACATATCTGCCCCCGTTATCCACCACTATATTCTTAGCCTCGAACGACACCCGTTTCCCCACCAGTATCGCCACCCCCCTATTTTTCGCGTCCAACCCTGAGTGGAACACCTGTCCCACCCATCCTTTCCTTAACCTAACCTGATCCGCCACCTTCAGATGCATCTCCTGAAGCATGACTACGTCCGCCTTCAGTCTTTTTAAGTGCGCGAACACCCGGGCCTTCTTAATTGGCCCATTTAGGCCTCTCACATTCCACGTGATCAGCTGGATTGGGGGGCCACCCCCCCCCCGCCGACTAGCCATCCCCTATTCTGGGCCAGCCCCCCGTCCGGGTCCCGCGCACCCACCTATCCCCCAGGCGGCGCCTTCCCATCCCGACCACCTCTTCTCTTGCCAGCTCCCCCTTGCACTCAGCAGCAGCAACCCAGTTAGTCCCCCCCCCCGCTAGATCCCCATCTAGCATGGTTACTCCCCCCATGATGCTTCCGAAAGTCAGCTAACTCTAACTGACCCCGGCTTCCCCCGTTCTCTCTTTGACCCCCCTGCATGTGGAGCTCTCTTCCTTCCTGCGCCTATCTTCCCGCCATCATCTCCATAGAGCGGGAAAAACCCCGCGCTTTCCTATCAGCCCCACCCGCTATGGCGCAGCTCCCTCATTCCCCATCCCCCCTCTCAGTCCCTTTTTCAACCGCGCCCACATTTCACCGTGTCCCCCCATCAAAAGGAGAGAGATTCCCCATCTAGCGTTACAATATTATAAACCTCCCATTCCCCAATTTACATTTCTGTACCACAACCTCGTTGTTTCCCCCCCAACATCAGTCCCTCAGTTCTAGTCCAGTTTCTCTTCTTGGATGAAGGTCCATGCCTCATCCGCCGTTTCGAAGTAGTAGTGCTTGCCCTGATGCGTGACCCACAATCGCGCCGGCTGCAGCATCCCAAATTTTATTTTCTTCCTGTGAAGCACCGCCTTGGCCCGATTGAAGCTCGCCCTCCTTCTCGCCACCTCCGCGCTCCAGTCCTGATACACTCGTATCACCGCATTCTCCCACCTGCTACTCCGTACCTTCTTGGCCCAGCTCAAAACGGCCTCTCTGTCCGTGAAGCGGTGAAATCTCACCACTATCGCCCTTGGTATTTCTCCCGCCTTTGGTCTTCTCAGAAGGACCCGGTGAGCTCCTTCCACCTTCAGGGGGCCCGATGGGGCCTCAGCTCCCATTAGCGTATGGAGTATCGTGCTCACATAAGCCCCCCAACATCAGCTCCCTCTGTTCCTTCGGGGAGGCCTAAAATCCGTAGGTTCTTCCTCCTCGAGCTGTTCTCCAGGGCTTCCAGCCTTTCAATACACCTCTTATGTAGCACCTCATGCGTCTCCGTTTTTACCACCAGGCCCTGTATCTCATCCTCATTTTCGGCTGCCTTTGCCTTCACTCCACGGAGCTCTATCGCCTGGACCTTTTGTGTTCCCTTCAGCCCATCGATTGCCAATAACATCGGCGCCAGCACCTCCTTCTTTAGTTCCTCCACACACCGTCGGAGGAATTCCTGCTGGTCCGGGCCCCATGTCGTCTGGGCTCCATCCGCCGCCATCTTGCTTCTTCCTTCTCTTCTCTGCCGCTGCTCCAAAGGATCCTTCGCAATTTGGCCACTGCCACTGGTCCTTTCCATACACACCCGGGGGGACACCTTCCTTCGTCACCCCACACTGGGCTCGGTCTGAAAAAATTTCCGATGGGGCTCCCGAAAAGAGCCCAAAATTCCGTTAGAACGGGAGCTGCCGCAACGTGCGGCTTAGCAGTGCATCGCCGCAACCGGAAGTCCCAACTCCTGGATCTTCTGACACTCCAAAGATCGCTATCTCTGGACTCGGCACCACCCGAGTTCCTGGCACCGTGGACATTGCCTTCGCGAACCCCTGCCAAAACCTCTGAGATTCGGGCATGCCCAGAACATGTGGACATGGTTTGCTGGGGTTCCCCTGCACCTCACACATCTATCTTCTACCCCAAAAACCCTGCTCATCCTCGCCTCCGTCATATGTGCCCGGTGGACCACCTTAAATTGTATTAGGCTAAGCCTGGCACATGAGGAGGAGGAACTGACCCTGCTTAGGGCATCCGCCCATAGACATGACTCTAACTCTCCACCTAGCTCGTCCTCCCACTTGCCCTTAAGCTCCTCCACCGGGGTTTCCTCCGCCTCCAACAGCTCCTGGTAGATATCCAACACTTTTCCCTCCCCCACCCAGGTACTGGACACTACCCTATCCTGTATCCCCCGTGGCGGCAGCAGCGGAAAGGCCGGCACCTGTTTTCTCAGGAAGTCCCGCACTTGCAAATATCTAAACCCATTCCCTGGCGGCAGTTTAAATTTTTCCTCCAGCACCTTCAAGCTGGGAAAGCTCCTGTCTATAGATAGATCCCCATCCTTCTAATTCCTGCCCTCTGCCAGCTCTGGAACCCGCCGTCCAGCCTGCCCGGTGCAAATCTGTGGTTGTTACAAATCGGGGTCCAGACCGACGAACCCTCCACCTTCTTATGCCTCCTCCAATGCCCCCAGATCCTCAAAGCCGCCACTACCACTGGACTTGTGAAGTACGGGGCCGGTGAGAACGGCAGAGGTGCCGTTACCAATGCCCCCAGACTAGCGCCTTGACAAGACGCCGCCTCCAGCCGCTCCCATGCTGACCCCTCCCCCATTACCTACTTCTGAATCATGGCGATGTTAGCCGCCCACTCGTAGTTGCAGAAGTTCGGCAACGCCAACCAACCCTCCCCCCCGACTACGCTCCAACCACATTCTCTTCACCCGCGGGGTTTTATTCGCCCATACAAAGACAGAGATGATCTTGTTCACCCGCTTGAAAAAGGCCTTAGGGATGAAGATGGGGAGGCACTGAAAAACAAACAGAAATCTGGGGAGGACCGTCATTTTCACGGTCTGTACCCTCCCTGCCAGTGACAACGGGAGCATGTCCCATCTCTTGAAGTCTCCTTCCATTTGCTCTACCAGCCGGGATAGATTAAGCTTATGCAGTGCCTCCCATTTCCGAGCCACCTGGATTCCCAGATAGCTCGTCCCTACCATTTAAGCGGCAGTCCCCCAGTCTCTACTCCTGCCCTCCAACCTGAATCACGAACATTTCACTCTTCCCCATGTTCAATTTATACCCCGAAAAACTGCCAAATTCCCCCAAGATCCGCATGACGTCTCCCAACCCCTCCAGCGGGTTCGAAATGTACAAAAGCAGATCGTCCGCATAGAGCGAGACCTGATGCTCCACTCCCCCCCCCCCCCCGAACCAGCACCTGCCAGTTCCTCGGAGCTCTTAGTACCATGGCCAGTGGTCCTATAGCTAGAGCAAACAACAATGGGGAGAGGGGGCACCCTTGCCCCGTCCTTCAATGTAATTTAAAATACCCCGACCTCAGCCGATTCGTACATACGCTCGCTACAGGCGCCTGGTAGAGCAACCGCACCCAGCCAATAAAGCCCTCTCCAAACCCAAATCTTCCCAGCGCCTCTCACAGGTACTCCCACTCCACCCGATCAAAGGCCTTCTCCGCATCCATCGCTACCACCACTTCCGCCTCTCCTCTCTCTGAGGGCATCATAAGAACATTTAGAAGCCTCCGCACGTTAGCCTTGAGCTGCCTGCCCTTAACGAATCCCGTCTGATCTTCCCCTATCACCCCCGGAACACAGTCTTCTATCCTTGTGGCTAATATCTTAGCCAACAACTTGGCATCTACGTTCAAAAGCGAGATGGGCCTATATGACCCACACTGCTCAGGATTCTTCTCCCATTTAAGAATAAGTTAAATCGAGGCCTGTGACATTGTCGGGGGGAGGATTCCGTTCTCTCTAGCCTTGTTAAACGTCCTTACCAGCAGTGGGCTCAATATCCCTGAGAACTTCTTATAAGATTCCATCGGGTAGCCGTCCAGCCCCAGAGCTTTGCCCGACTGCATACCCTCCAGCCCCTTAATAACTTCCTCCATCTCAATTGTGGCTCCCAGCCCCTCCACCAGGTCCTCTACCCTCGGAAACTCCAACCGATCCAAAAATTGCCTCATCTCGTCCACCCCAGCCGGGGGTTCCGACTCATATAATTTACTGTAAAATACTTTAAACACTTCGTTCACCCTCCCTGGGTCCAAGACCATGATCACGTCCCTATTCTTCACTCTACCAATCTCCCTGGCCACCTCTCTCTTCCTAAGCTGTTGCGCCAACAGCCGACTCGCCTTTTCCTCGTACTCATAAACCGCCCCCTTAACTGTTTCACTGCTTTCCCTGTGGTCAACAACTCAAACCCGCCTGCAACTTCCGCCGCTCCCTCAGGAGCCCCGCGTCCGGGGCCTCCGCGTATCTCCGGTCCACCTGGAGTATCTCCTCCCCTAACCTCTCCGCCCGTTTCCCCTTTTCCCAATGGGATGGGATCGAAATTAGCTCCCCCCGCGCCCTCCGCTTCCCCGAGCACCACCATGAGCAGCAGCCGCACCCGATCTCCCATTTATCCCCCGACAACAGTTCCTCCCCTGTCAGCAAAGCAGTCTCCCCTCCCCCTTTCCGCCCCCCAACAGCACCAGAAACCTCATCCTCCAGGCCAAGCACCAGTTTAACACTTGCTCACCCCCACTGCGTTTTCGAGAGTCAGCTGAACCCCCGCCCCTGGCACCAAACAGTCTGTCTCCCTATTGTTCGAATCTCTCCCCCCCCCACATGAATAAACCTGTTAACAGCATCACATTCCCCAGGAAGTAAACAGGAGCAAAAACAAACAAAAAGATGCAATTAACAGAAACCAGTGAAGAGACAGTCCCTTAAGGCAAAATCAAGTCTCCCAAAGAAAAGCTCTAATTTGAAGACCCCCTCCCCCCCCACATCAAATTCCTGCAAGGCAAAGCACCCTACAACCATCACCGCAGCCCATAATTTCACCCAGACCGACATGACATTTTCTTTTGAAAAACCAGTACAGTGTTACGAGCCACCGCTCCGCAACTTAAGTGTCCTTTAAATCGTCTCCAGCTTCTTTTCTTTAATGAATGCCCATACACCGTCCGGCGTCTCAAAATAAAAGTCTCGTTCCTCATGTAACCCACATAGCTGGCTACAGCATCCCGAACTTCACCCCCTTCTTGAAGAGGGTCGCCTTTGCCCGATTGAACCCAGCTCGTCTCTTGGCCAGCTCCGCTCCCAGGTCCTGATAAATACGCAACTCACAGTTCTCCCATTTGCTGCTCCGTTCTTTCTTGGCCCACCGCAGGACGTGTTCCTTATCTGTAAACCGGTGAAAACGTACAACCATGGCCCTCGGCGGGTCGTTCACCCTGGGCTTCCTCGCAAGGGCTCTATGCGCTCTATCCACCTCCAGGGGCCGAGGGAACGCCCCAGCCCCCATCATCTTCTCCAGCATGTCTGTCACATATGCCCTCGCATCCAATCCTTCACTGCCTTCAGGGAGGCCAACAATTCTGAAGCTCTGCCTCCTGGACCTATTCTCCAGGTCCTCCACCTTCTCCTGCATCCTCTTCTGGCGGTCGTCCAGCACCTCCACCTTGTTCTCCAGCACGGTTATATAGTCCTCCTGGTCGGATAACTTTTGTTCGACCTCCCGTATCGCTTTCCCCTGGGTCTCCTGATTCAAGACTACTTGATCAATCGAAGCCTTGATCGGGTCCAGCGTATCCTTTTTCAGCTTGGCGAAGCAATCCTCAAAAAACTTCACCAGCTGCTGCGTCGACCACTGTGTTGTCTCTCCTCGGCCCTTGCCCTCCGCCATGCTGTCCCGCGGTACCAGCTCCGCCTGCTTCTCACTACCAGGACTGAGTCGTTTCACACGACCACTTCTGGTCCCATTCTCCATACACCAGAGAGGGAATCCTCCTTACTGTAGCACAGTTCACCGATTTATCCCATAAAATCCAAGAAAAATCAGGGGGAAAAGGTCCGAAAGTCCGTTCCGGGCGGGAGCTATCGAATGTGCGACCTACTCCTCCATGGCCGCCACCGGAAGTCCCTAATAGTTTTTTAAATTCATTGGCTGTGGATGTTGCTGGCTGGACCTGCATTTATCACCCAGCCCTAAACTATCCTTGAATTGACGGGCTTGCTCAGCCATTTCAGAGGGCAGTTAAGAGTCAACCACATTGCTGTGGGTCTGGAGTCACATGTAGGCCATATTGGGTGAGAATGGCAGGTAAGGAACATCTGAGAAACAAATGGGCTTTTACCATAAGCAACAATGGTCTTAGTCCAGATTTTAAAAATTGACTTCAAATTTCACCATCATGCACCATGGTGAGATTCAGGCTTTGGTCCCCCGGCTATTATGCTGGGATCTCTGGATTGCTTTAAAAAAAAAATTTAGAGTACCCAATTCTTTTTTCCCCAATCAAGGAGCAATTTAGCGTGGCCAATCCACCTACCCCACTCTGGGGGTGAGACCCACGTAAACACGGGGAGAATGTGCAAACCCCACACAGACAGTGACCCAGAGCCGGGATCGAACCCGGGCCCTCGGCGGTGTGAGGCAGCAGTGCTAACCACTGTGCCATCCGCGGGATCTCTGGATTGCTAGTCCAGTGACAATGTCACTATGCCTCCAGTCCCCCACAAGATTTTGTTGATGGACATAAAATATCAGTAGTTTAAGATAATAAGGTGAACAGGTGTTGGATATTGATTAATTAATTCTACTCAGATGTGTACGGAGAGAAGAGTCAGCCAGCACTGGGTGTCAGGTGGTGGAATCATAGAATTTGCAGTGCAGTATGAGGCCATTCGGCCCACCGAGGCTGCACCGGCTCTTGGAAAGAGCACCCCACTTAAGCCCACGCCTCCAACCTATCCCCGTAACCCAATAACCCCACCTCACCTTTTTGGACACTAAGGGCAATTTAGCGTGGCTAATCCACCTAACCCGCACATCTTTGGACTGTGGGAGGAAACGGGGGCACCCGGAGGAAACCCACGCAGACACGGGGAGAACGTGCAGACTCCGCACGGACAGTGACTCAAGCCAGGAATCGATCCTGGGACCCTGGAGCTGTGAAGCAACTGTGCTACCGTACTGCCCTCGAGGCAAGAAGTAAGCTGTGCAGTAAGTAATAAACAGTCTCCACAAAAGCACCCTAATCTTGGTATCTTCTTCACAACCAGACTTGGGAATTCCACTGATAAGGTGATGTTCTGGAGGTGGAAGTAATTTCATGAAGGCAGGGGTATGAGGTCAAAAATTATCTTGGATACCAACACACCGCCGACAGTCGTGCTCAATATCGGACGGTTGGCCAGGGTGAGAGCTAGAATCGGTGGGGACAAGTGCATGGCCATTGCTATGCAGGCAAATAAGGCAAGCATTCAATGGCCGCACCCCTGCTGGGCATGTGATAATGTTTCCATTCATTCAACTTTCCGTCCACGTTTTGGCTTCTTCACAACCGTTGGATTTCCTTTCCTAAATATTTAGGAGGGAAATAAAACAAACTGGGAAGGTGGCATCAAGGGTGCCAATCCACTCCGATGGCTTGGAGCGTTAACAGCGGGCAGGAGTGTCGACAAACCTAACAGCAACATGGACCTCTTCCCAATGGTCGTCAACATGAAAGCTGAGCAAGCTGAAGTGAACTGGCTTACTCGGCTAAAGGATAGCTCAATAGAGGAGCAGTGGCAGACATTAAAGGGGATATTTCAGAATCTTCAGAATAAGTACATTCCTACTATCAAGACATATTCTAAGGGGAGAACCCACAATCTGTGGTCAGCTAAAGATGTTAAAGAAGACATCAAACCTAAGCAAAAAGCATACAACTGCGCAAAGCTGAGTGGCAGGAACGATGACTGGTCAGAATATAAAGAACGGTAGCGAATGACTGAAAGGTTAATCAGGAGAAAGAAATTTAGAGTACGAGAGGAAACTAGCTAGAAATGTAAAAACGGATAATGGATAATGGATAAAAATCGGGAAACATGATCGGGCAGGGAATAGCTTCCCACGCCGAAATCAGGAAACATGATCGGGCGGGGAACAGCTTCCCACGCCGAAATCAGGAAACATGATCGGGCGGGGAATAGCTTCCCACGCCGAAATCAGGAAACATGATCGGGCGGGGAACAGCTTCCCACGCCGAAATCAGGAAACATGATCGGGCGGGGAATAGCTTCCCACGCCGAAATCAGGAAACATGATCGGGCAGGGAATAGCTTCCCACGCCGAAATCAGGAAACATGATCGGGCAGGGAATAGCTTCCCACGCCAAAATCGAGCTAGACGCCGGTTTGAGGCAAAATCGGGATTCTCCGACCCCCCAAAAACGACGTAAACGCGGCTCTCGTCGCGCGGCCTGAAAGCACGGTAGGCATATCATTAGCGGGCCTGATACCCGATGCTCCGGGGCTTCCGCGATTCAGCGCCTCGGGTGGGCCGATTTCCCGACGGCGGGGTTCACTTGTGGTTTCAGCCATCCTGGCTGCAGAGTGAGAGAGAGGAGGTAGGAAGGGGAGTGGGGTGACTGCGGGCTGCCGGCTCGGACACTGGCCGTGCTGGCTGCGGCGAGGGGGAGGGGAGGGGGGACAGGCCGAGCAGCCGGGGTGCACCCCCCCCCACAGGACAGGGGAGGTGCCGGGCACCGACCGCCATTACGGCGGCCATCTTGCAGACCACCCACCCTGGCACCTGGGTCCATGCAGTGACAACAGCCGTATAGATGGGCACCCACCACCGACTGCCCCACCCAACCAGCAGCCACACACCGGGGGACCACCCAGTGCCACACCGACGGCAGCCCCCAGTCAGGGCAGTGCCAGCCAACGGTGCCCCTGGCAATAGGGATGGGTGCCAGGACCGGGGGCACCGACGGGGCCGGGAGTGGGTGGGGGGGGGGGACATGCATGTGTGGGGCTCCTGGTGCCAAATGGGGGCCACTGTGTAGCCCATGGTACCTGGTTGGCCAAAATAATGGCTTTAGGACATCAACCCGCGATGCTGGCCGCCGTGGCGATGGCCGCAGCTATGCATGAGGCCCTGTGGCAGCGTGAGCATAGGCCGCTCAGAGAGGAGGTGGAGGCTACAGCAGGGGAACGGGCTGCAGAGGGGCAGTTGGCAGCAGCTCAGGATGGAGGGCCACCCGCCCGAATGGCTGAGGAGGAGGAGGAGGTGCCAATGATGCGCCGGATGAGTCCCTGCGTGTACCGGCGCCGCATGTCATTTGAGGACCTTCTGAACCGGGCATGCAGACGGAGACTGCAGGGAGTTTTCAGACATATCTGCCAGATGATGGCACACCTGGCACCGCATGGGGTATGAGGGAGGACACCCGCTCCCGGTGACCATCAAGGTGACGGTCGCCCTCAACCTCTATGCTACGGGGTCGTTTTGGTCGCCGAGTGGGGACCTGTCTGGGATTTCACAGGCATCGCCGCACATGTGGGGCTGGCTACTGGTTGACAAGGGTTACCCTTGTGGTCGCGGCTGATGACGCCTATATGAAGGTCACAGACCGACGCGGGGACCCGCTACAATGATGCCCATACGGCATGGTCGAGAGGTGCTTTGGGATCCTGAAGATGCACTTCAGGCCCTCCAGTACGAGGCCAGGAGGGTCACCCGCATCGTGATGGTCTGCTGTATCCTTCACAATATAGCCCAGCAGACGTGCAATGTGCTGGAGGAGGATGAGGAGGAAGAGCAAGCCTCGTCAGACGAGGAGGATGAGAAGGAGGGGGACAATGAGCGGGACATGGGGCCTGGGCAGGCACGGGAGGCTTGAACTACGCCAACACCAGGGCCAGCAAGCATGGGACGCCCTCATCGCGACAGGTTTCACTGACTAGAGGGGGAGGGGGGATGCTGGTCAGTGGCACGGACACCACCATCCCACACCCACACCCACTCACCTCCCACACACCCACACCCACTCACCTCCCACACCCACACCCACTCACCTCCCACACCCACACCCACTCACCTCCCACACCACCAAACCCCTTCACCTCCCACACACCCACACCCACTCACCTCCCACACCCACACCCACTCACCTCCCACACCACCAAACCCCTTCACCTCCCACACCTACACCCACTCACCTCCCACACCCACACACCCACACCCACTCACCTCCCACACACACACACACTCACCTCCCACACCCACACACCTCCCACACCACCAAACCCCTTCACCTCCCACACCCACACCCACTCACCTCCCACACCCACACCCACTCACCTCCCACACACCCACACCCACTCACCTCCCACACACCCACACCCACTCACCTCCCACACCACCAAACCCCTTCACCTCCCACACCCACTCACCTCCCACACCCACTCACCTCCCACACCCACACCCACTCACCTCCCACACACCCACACCCACTCACCTCCCACACACCCACACCCACTCACCTCCCACACCCACACCCACTCACCTCCCACACCCACACCCACTCACCTCCCACACCCACTCACCTCCCACACCCACACCCACTCACCTCCCACACCCACACACCTCCCACACCCACACCCACTCACCTCCCACACCCACTCACCTCCCACACCCACACCCACTCACCTCCCACACCCACTCACCTCCCACACCCACACACACTCACCTCCCACACCCACACCCACTCACCTCCCACACCCACACCCACTCACCTCCCACACCCACTCACCTCCCACACCCACACACACTCAACTCCCACACCTCCAAACCCCTTCACCTCCCACACCCACACCCACTCACCTCCCACACACCCACACCCACTCACCTCCCACACCCACACACACTCACCTCCCACACCCACACCCACTCACCTCCCACAACCACACCCACTCACCTCCCACACCCACACACCTCCCACACCCACACCCACTCACCTCCCACACCCACTCACCTCCCACACCCACACCCACTCACCTCCCACACCCACTCACCTCCCACACCCACACACACTCACCTCCCACACCCACACCCACTCACCTCCCACACCCACACCCACTCACCTCCCACACCCACTCACCTCCCACACCCACACACACTCAACTCCCACACCTCCAAACCCCTTCACCTCCCACACCCACACCCACTCACCTCCCACACACCCACACCCACTCACCTCCCACACCCACACACACTCACCTCCCACACCCACACCCACTCACCTCCCACAACCACACCCACTCACCTCCCACACCCACACCCACTCACCTCCCACACCCACACCCACTCACCTCCCACACCCACACACCTCCCACACACCCACACCCACTCACCTCCCACACCCACACCCACTCACCTCCCACACCACCAAACCCCTTCACCTCCCACACCCACTCACCTCCCACACCCACACCCACTCACCTCCCACACCCACACGCACTCACTTCCCACACCCACACCCACACACCTCCCACACCCACACCCACTCACCTCCCATAACCACACCCACTCACCTCCCACACCCACACACACTCACCTCCCACACCCACACACCCACACCCACTCACCTCCCACACCACCAAACCCCTTGACCTCCCACCACCAAACCCCTTCACCTCCCACACCACCAAACCCCTTCACCTCCCACACCACCAAACCCCTTCACCTCCCACGCTACCAAACCATCCGCATGCACACCCCCTCCGATATACATACCTGCGGTGCTACGAGCTGGGGGCACTGGGTTGGCAGTGACAGCGGGTCTGGTCCATGGGATGGAGGATGATGACAACCTGCTCTGCGATGAGCTCCATTGCTCCACATCATTTGACAATGTCTGACTCATGCCCACGGTAGCACCTTCCACCTGGACGATCCCTGCATGCGAGCTGGCCAGTCCTTCACGGAGTCCTTTCAAATCGCTGGGAGAGGGTGCTGGGCACGGTCGGGGCGGGAGGGCGGGGGGGGGAGAGCACAGTCCACCCACGGGGCCTTCACTCGTCCCCCACTCCCATCAGGGAAGGTTTCAACGGTGTTAACAGGTGTTTATTGTGAGGAAATATAGACAGTCTGTGCCCAACCCCTATGATTAAACTGTGCCCTGCACCCGTGCCAACTTAACGATTGTCTAACTTTCTAGCCTTGTGGGCTCTAACACTTCGCCGAGGTGTCCCCCAGATAGAACAGCAGGATGGAGGCAGCCTGCTGTGACTTCTGCCCTGCGACAAGGGTCCCCGTTGGCGCATGTTTCCAGGGGCGGCCCGGTCTGGATGGGCCCGGCTGCTGCTCGGGTGTCCCGGGTGGCGTGGTGCAGTCCTGTTCTGCCCGCTGCCCACTAGATGCACCAGGGACAGGAGGGGAGGGGAGGGGAGTCCAAGGTGCTGCAGTGTTCCGACATCTCCCCTGTGGGGCTCACCGACACGGGCCACAGCACCTCCTCCTCCCTCGGGGTGCCCGATGGTACCCGGGCTACTGAATGGGACTGGGGGGCAAGCGGAGCCATCCCCTGAGGCCCCACCCCTGCCACCTGGCACTGCCAGTCCTTGAGGCCTGCTCTGGTCTCAGCAAGGATCTGCACGTTCGTGGCCATGGAGCACATGGAGTGGCCCATCTCCATCAGGGACTGCACCACATCATGCTGCGACTGTGCCACCACACTGCGGGTCTGTGCCATATCAGCCAGTGACTGGGCCGTATCCCTCCGGGTGTGGGCCACGTCCCTCTGGGTGTGGGCCACCTCCTTCCTAGTCTACGCCACACTGGCCTGTGCCTGTGCAATGCCACCGATGCTCTCAGCAATGGCTGCTATGATTGGGCCACACTGAGGAACGCCGCTGCAATCTCCAGGTGACTATGACATATAGTTGCCTGTGAGGGGGCAGCCCTGTGCTGGGCCAAGGCTCCCGCCTGCACAGAATGCTCCAGGCCTTGCACACGCTGATCCGTATCCGACACCGTCACCCCCATTGCCTCCACCGTGGATGCCACCCGTGCGGTTTCGGCCTGGGTGGCACACACAACCTGCACCACCCCCTGCTCCTGCACACGGATGGACCCCTCCACCTACACCTGCAGGTGCTGGACGCCGGCCGTCATGTCCTCCTCTAGTCCCTGGGTCTCTGACTGCATCTCCACTGTGGGTGGGACTGGATGTTCCAGGAGCTCGGGACCCGTCTGGGCGGCAGCAAGTTGCTGGGGCCGGGCTGCCCTCCGACCGCCCGGCCCCTCGGCTGCTCCTACCTCCACCTGCTGTACTGGACCGACTGTGTGGTGCGCACCTGATAGTGTCCCAGGAGCCTCCTCGCTAGTGTGCCCAACCGAGGTGATAGTATCTGAGACGGTGGAAGGTGTTGGAGACAGCTGTGACGGAAGTTCGTGTCCTCCTCCGACCCGAGCTCCGGGATATCCTGGGTCTCGGGCAGAGGGCTGGTGTTCAGGTTGCTCCCCCCGTAAGTGCTCTGCCGTCCGGGGGGCACGGGCTCTGTCACTGACTGTGGGTGGCAGGCCTGGATGGACCCCCCCCCACCCCCGTGTCTGCGTGCGTCTCCCCCCACAACCCAAAAAGGTGTTCAGGGTAGGTGGATTGGCCATGTTGCAGCTGTACAGGACCTTAGTTAGGCCTCATTTGGAATATTGTGTACAATTTTGGTCGCCACACTACCAGAAGGATGTGGATGCTATGGAGAGGGTGCAGGGGCGGTTTACTAGGATGTTGCCTAGTGTGGAGGGCATTAGCTATGAGAAGAGGTTAGATAAACTCAGTCTGTTCTCACTGGAACGACGGAGGTTGAGAAGCGACCTGATGGAGGTCTACAAGATTGGCATGGACAGAGTGGATAGTCAGATGCTCTTTCCCAGGGTAGGAGAGTCAAGTACTAGGGGACATAGGTTTAAAGTGCGTGGGGAAAAGTTTAGAACTGATGTGCGAGGCAAGTTTTTTACACAGAGGGTGGTAAATATATGGAACGCGCTGCCGGGGGAGGTGGCGAGAGCAGGTATGATAGCGGCATTTAAGGGACATCTGGACAAATATGTGAATAAGGGGAATGGAAGGACTCCGTAAGTGCAGACGGTTTTAGTTTAGGCAGGTACCATGTTCGGCACAGGCGTGGAGGGTCGAACGGCCTGTTCCTGTGCTGTATTGTTCTTTGTTCTTTGTAAATTGCCTCTTAATGGGGAAAAAAAGAATTGGATACTCTAAATTTAAAAAATAAAAATAAATTGTCTTTCAAAGAACCCATAACATGGCCGAGAAATTCTAAGAAATTTTGGATAAAAGGCCAGAAGAATTGTCTTCTAGAGTGTTACAACGCAAGAAATAGGAACAAGAGCATTCGATATGGCCCATAGAGCCTGTTGCACCATTCAATACCACCACAGCTAATCTTGAGCTTCAACTCCACTTTCCTGCCCGTTCCCTATAGCCCTTGGCTTTTTTATTTATTTTTTAAATTTAGAGCACCCAATTCAGTTTTCCAATTAAGGGACAATTTAGCGTGGCCAATCAACCTACCCCGCACATTGCGGGGGCGAAACCCAGACAAACACGGGGAGAATGTGCAAACTCCACACGGACAGTGACCCAGCGCCGGGATCGAACCTGGGACCTCGGCGCCATGATTGGATTGGATTGGATTTGTTTATTGTCGTGTACCGAGGTACAGTGAAAAGTATTTTTCTGCGAGCAGCTCAACAGATCATTAAGTACATGAGAAGAAAAGGGAATAAAAGAAAATACATAATAGGGCAACTCAACATATACAATGTAACTACATAAGCACTGGCATCGGATGAAGCATACAGGGTGTAGTGTTAATGAGGTCAGTCCATAAGAGGGTCATTTAGGAGTCTGGTGACAGTGGGGAAGAAGCTGGTTTTGAGTCTGTTCGTGCGTCTTCTCAGACTTCTGTATCTCCTGCCCGATGGAAGAAGTTGGAAGAGTGAGTAAGCCGGGTGGGAGGGATCTTTGATTATACTGCCCGCTAACCACTGTGCCCCCGTGGTGCCCCCATAGCCCTTGATGAGAGGCGAAAAATCCGTCTGTCCCAGCCTTAAATATATTCAACGATGGAACATCCACAACTCTCTGGGGTGGAGAATTTGAAAGATTCACAACCCTTTGGGTGAAGTAATTTCTCCTCATCTCGGTCCTAATTTTTCCAATACCGTTACAACTATAACAGCAGACTTACAGAAGTCATGAGCTGTTCACTCAGGATGACTTTGCCTGACCAACATGCTGGGTCCAAGAGGCAGAAGACAGCAAGACGCCAGATTTGGTGGAAAGCTGCAAGTGAGGTACGAAATCTCCAAATCCAGCAGAACACTATTTTAATTATGTCAACAGCACAGATGAAAGCAATGCCCAAAGAAAAAGCAGCCAAGAATTTTCAATGACCGTCTCTATTGGCTCGCTTACAATGCCAAACAAGACACAACTAGTTTGCACAGAGCATGATTTGTTGTACTCTGCAAGAGGCAATGTGCAAATAATGATCAGGAGAACTCAGCTCATTGAATCATACAGAGCAGATATTGCGCCGCCTATTTGAAGAGCAATCCAGTTAATTCATTATTTGAAAGCTACTATTGAATTTGTACCCACCAGCCTATCAGGCAGTGCATTCTAAATCATAACCATGTGTGTAAAAATACTTGTCCTCACTCTGCTTCTGTTTCTTTCGCATATGACCTAAAATCTGTGCCATCTGGTTGTCAACCTATCAGCCATTGAGACTGGCTTCTTTATTTACTCTTTCTAAACCATTCATGATACAAGCCTACAAATTAGGACGTTTGGCCCCTTGAGCCTGCTCAACTATTTGATAAGAACATGGCTGATGTGACTGTAGTCTTAACTCTACTTTCCTGTCTATTTCCCATACCCTTTGAGGCCCTTGTCAATCAAGTATCTATCTAACGCAGCCTTCAAAATATTCAGCGACCATGCCTCTACTCCTCTCTGGGAAAGAAAGTTTCAAAATGTCATGTGTGAGTACCTTTAAGAAATGGGTGTTTATAAATGGGTGTGTATATAAATATCTGTAGTGAGAGTACCTTTAAGAAATGGGTGTTTACCACTGCAGTGATGTCAGAGAGTGGGTGGAGCTGTCTGTCAGCTTTTTGCTTTCGTTTTTGAGCAGGCTGCAGGGTGTGTTTTAGTTTTGTTTTCAGTGTTGGAGCTGAAGCCAGACCAAGCAGGTGTTGATCTCTCTGCCATCAAAAGACTATCTCTTGATCATTTGGGGAATTCAGAATTATAAATGTTTTCAGTAGCGACTTTAACCTGATGTGCTTCTGGTAAAAGGTGTTTTTAAGTCGTATGGATGTTAAAAGGAAAGCTTAAAGGATTACTTAGTGTTGTAGTCTTTGGGGGTTGTTTTTGAATTGATGGTTGCTAAGATGTTCACTGTTTGTTTTAAAAAGATTAACTTGAGTTCATAGAATAAACATTGTTTTGCTTTAAAAAATACTTTTCCATTTCTGCTGTACCACACCTGTAGAGTGGGCCGTGTGCTCCCCATTCCACAATCTATTAAAAGTTGTGGGTCAGGTGAACTCCATGATACATTTTGGGGTTCTCTAAACCCTGGCCCATAACAAAAGACTCAAGACCCTCTGAGGGGGAAGCAATTCTCCCAGGTGTAGCAGGTCATCAGGAAGGCTAATGGAATGTTAGCCCTTATTTCAAGGGGGTTGGGGTATAAGAGTGGGGAAGTCTTGCTGCAATTGTACAAGGTACTGGTGAGACCACATCTGTAGCACTGTGAGCAGTTTTGGTCCCCTTATTTGAGGAAAGATATTATTTAATTGGAGGCGGTTCAGAGAAAGTTCATTCAGGATAAACCCCAGTATGGAGGGATTGTGTGATGAGCAAAGGGTAAGCAGGTTGAGACTCTACTCAGTGGAATTTAGAAGAATGAGAGGTTATCTCATTGAAACATAAAGGATCCTTAAGGGGCTTGTCAGGGTAAATGCTGAGAGGATGTTTCCCTTCATAGGAGAGTCTAGGACCAGAGGGCATAGTCTCAGAATAGAGGTGCCAATTTAAGACTGAGATGATGAGGAATTGCTTCTCTCAGAGGGTTGTGAGTCTTTGGAACTACTTGCCACAGAGAGCTGTGGGGATAGAGTCCTTGTGTAGATTTAAGGCTGGGATAGATTCCTGATCAGTCAGGGAATCCAGGGTTACGGGGAAAGAGCAGGAAAGTGGATGTGAGGAATGCCTGATCAGCCATGATCCTATTGAATGGTGGAGCAGGCTCGAGGGGCTGAATGGCCTACTCCTGTTCCTATTTCTTATGGTCTTATTATCCCCACCTTAATTGGGAGATCCCATTTTTAAACGGTGTCCCCTAGTATTCGATTTTAAACACCTCGATCAGACTTCCTCTTACTTGTCTCTGCTCCAAGAAAAGCAACCCCTGCTTCTCCGGTCTATCTACATAACCATAACCCCTCTTCCCTGGAACAATCCTAGTAAATCTCTTGTGCACCTTCTCCGAAGGCCTTCATGTCCTTCCTGAAGGATGGTGCCCAAAATTGGACCTGTAAAACCCAGGGTCCAATATGCTGTATGAACTGCTTTACCAGTCCTGCCTTTGATGATTTGTGCACTAACACCCAGGTCTCCCTGTTTCTACACCCCCTATAATATTGAACAATTTACTTTGTACTCCCTCTCCTCATTCCCCCGATCAAAATATATCACCTCACACCTTTCTGAGTTGAATTTCATCTGCCACGTGTCCGCTCCAGCAGCTTGTCTATGTCCTCTTGAAGTCCACAAATAGATACCTCACTATTTACTGAACCTGGACGATTTGCGATATCTGCAGATTTTAGAGTACCCCCAAGTGCAGTTCGTCAATAAATATCAAAAATAGTGGTGGACCTGGCACTGAACATTGGGAAATGCCACTGTACACCTCCCTCCTGTCTGAAAAACCATCATTCACCGCAAAACTGTCTGTTTTCTATCCTTTAGCCAATTACGTATCCATGGCCTGAACTTTACATCCCCCCCCCCAGCACGATGGGTTTTGAGATGGGCGGGGGGGAAATTGCACAGACAGAATTCCTTCCAGGATCCCACCTATCCCGATCTGGAAGCAAGTTTATGCTGGGGTGGGCAGGGCCTTGAGTGAGGATAGCCTTGCCCCAATGAAGGCCCACCCTCAGTTTTTATGCTGCCAGCCACCAGATAGATCAGGGGGGAATTGGAAAAATTTTAAAACTCTGGTGGGACGGTATGTGCGGGGAGGGGTGGGAGATCTCCATCAGAAGCCCTCTTTTGACTGGGACCACCCAACCCTCAAAGACCGGATCGCTCAGACCTCCCTTCCTCCCCCCAGCCAAAACTTTGATACCCCAATTGACCATTCTGTGCGCACCCCCCCCCTCCCCCCCTCCCAAGGAATCCCCTACCCTGCCCGGGACTCCTGACATGTACCTGGGGCTCCAAGTCCTAACACTTACCTTCAGGCATGTTGCTGCAGCCCCTCCTTCAGCTCCTGAAGCACTGTGCGTGGAAGTCCTAAGGAGCCAACCAGCTTGGCCAGCAGTTCCCCATGGTGGCACTTTTATCGACGTGAGGGCAGAGCCCCACTTGCTGCTAATCTTTGCTGGTTAGAATGTAAAATGGCAGCGGGCTTGTCAGAGTCAGTGGGTTATGGGCCAGGCAGATGGCAGGGTTCGGACCCCACCATCCGAAAAATTCATATCCATGCTGTTATTGTCCTTTTTATCCCAATGGTTTCAATTTTGCTCAGTAAGAACACCAGGTTAAAGTCCAACAGGTTTGTTTCAAATCACTAGCTTTCGGAGCACTGCTCCTGCCTCAATTTTGCTAACAAGTTTAATATATTTGGTACCTTTTGGACGACTAAGAAAATTGAGATGGGGGTTATTAAGACTCAGGAAGCCGAGCGGTAAGGTGAACATTGTTTTATTACGGTCCCAGAAGTCTCCCTAGGACAGCGAGTATATTTACAGAGTACGGTCCTGTTGGGACAACCAACATGCCGGTCCCTGTTCGGGCCGGCTTTTATACTGAGTTCTTATCAGCCCCAGCTGGGCGAGCCTCCACTCACTGGTGGCAAAGCTCATATTCCACAAGTCCCATAGGGAGATCAATCAGGGATCTGCATGAGCCTCATGGGGGTTATTAGACCCCCCCCCCTCCAAGTCCAAATGTTCCTCCTCTACCGCAAACTGAGGAAGCTTCTGCACCGCTTTGCATGCGGTTATGCATCAGCCAGCAGTGGGTATGGAGCGGGTGGTGTATAATGGTTTATAGACAGGGCAGCACGGTAGCATAGTGGTTAGCACAGTTGCTTCACAGCTCCAGGGTCCCAGATTTGATTCCCGGCTGGGTCACTGTATGTGCGGAGTCTGCACGTTCTCCCCATGTCTGCATGGGTTTCCTCCGGGTGCTCCAGTTTCCTCCCACAGTCCAAAGATGTGTGGGTTAGTTGGATTGGCTGTGCTAAATTGCCCTTAGTATCCAAAGAAGGTTAAATGGGGGTTACAGGGTGACGATGATAGGGTAGATACGTGGGCTTGAGTAGGGTGCTCTTTGTAAGGGCCAGTGCAGACTCGATGGGCTGAATGGTCTCCTTCTGCACTGTAAATTCTATGGTCTAGACCGTATTTTCTGCTCTCCAGAGGGCTATTGTTAAGGGTGCGGTTCCAGACACGTGTCGCCTATAAGTGCTGACTCTTCGGAGTCTATCTCCGAGCTGGAATTGTCATTGTCTTAACGGTCCAGGCTTCAGACCACAACGGGTAGCATGCCTTGGCTAACGAACGGTCCATGAGGCAGTGGAGGTACCGATGTTCCTGGCTGGGTGTCCTCTGGGGCGGGCTCTCGTCTCTGAAGATGGTCGCTGTGTTTGGGCAAGGTCTTCCCTTGGGTCTTGACCTGATACGATAGGAGTGCTGTTTCCTGGGAGCCAAAGAGCATCATCTCCAAAGTTCCGGACATAGACAGCATCACCCGGTTGAAGGTTTCTCCCTGCTGTCCTGTGCTTGTCACACTTTTGTTGCAATAGCTTGACTTTTCTGCCCAAACCTGGGAAAGTCAGACTCAACTGAGTTCGGAGGCACCGGCCCATCAGCAGCTCTGCCAATACTACCCTTGTCATTACACATGGCATGGTCCTAAAGTGAAAGAGGAACCTCGGCAGTCGTGTGTCCAGGGAACCCGTGGTTTGCTTCCATATGCCGCGCTTGAATGCTCGTATTGCCTGTTCAGCTGTGCCATGAATGTGACGAACCCCCTGCTCATGAATGGGGTCCCATTATCGGTGATTGGCGCCTCTGAAATTCCGCGGGTGCTAAATGAGCACCTTAATTTTTTAACCATGGCTCTTGATGTGGTTGAGACCATCCTATGTCTGTCTAGCCACTTAGAATGGGCGTCCACAAGAGTTAGAAACATGGACCCCATGAAGGTCCACATGCCGCCTTACTCAGGGGCGCCCTGGCTATTCCCAGGGATGAAGAGCGGCTGAAGGAGGGAGCTTCTGGTGTTCCCGACACGCCGGGCACCTTTCCATGACCCCCTCGATGCCCCCTTCGATCCCTGGCCACCAGACATAACTCCTTGCCAACATCTTCACCTGCCCCTGAGTGACCACTGTGCAGATCCTGCAGATCAATTCCTGGCCTGGCTGCGGAATGACCACACGAGCTCCCTATATATTTACAGAGTACAGTCCCTTGGGCCAATCAACATGCTGGACCCTGTCCAGGCCGGCCTTTATACTGAGTTCTTATGAGCCCCAGTTGGTCAGGCCTCTGCTCACTGGAGGGGAAAGGTCAAATTCCATGAGTCCCATGGGGAGATCAATTGGGGTATCCCCAAGGGCCTCCTGGGGGTTATTGCAGAAAAGGCTGAGAGATTAAAGTTACTATGTCAGGCAGGGACATGTTGGTTGGCCTGAGTGTCACATGAGGAGAACTGCAGCTATTGTGATTTGTTTGCAAATCGCTCCATGCCCTCACTACTCCCCATCTCTAAGAGCTCCTCCAGAGCTGCAACCTTGAGAATTCTGAACTCCTCCAATAATGGCCACTTGCAAATTCCCCAAATTCCGGAATTACCTGCCGAAACCTCTGCCTTTCTATTTCCTTCCCCTCCTTTAAGACACTTCTTGAAATCTCCCGCTTTGAACAATCTTTTGGTCATCAGTCCTAATATCTCCTTATCACCTCGGTGTCAAATTCTATTTGGCAATCACTTCTGTGAAGCACCTTGGGACGTTTCACTACATTTAAGGTGCTATATAAATGCAAAACGTTGTTGATAGTGAACATGAAGTCAGCAGGAACGGTCATCTTGTAATTGGGGAAGTTGACGCGTCAGTTTTGGATTTTTCTTCATTCTTTCATGGGATGTAGGTGTCTGGGGCTTTTCACAGTAACTTCATTGCAGTGTTAATGTACGCTTACTTGTGACAATAATAAAGTATTATTGGGTGTCGTTGGCAAGGCCAGCATTTGTTGCCCATCCCTAATTGCCCTTGAACTGAGTGGCTCGCTTGGCCATTTCAGGGTAGTTAAGAGTCAACCACATTGCTGTGGGCCTGGAGTCACACGCAGGCCAGACCGGGTAAGGACGGCAGATTTCCTTCCCTAAGCGAACCAGAGGGGTTTTTACGACACTCCATGATAGTTTTCATGGTCACCATTAATGAGACTAGCTTTATATTCCACCGGATGTCTGGATGGGATTTGAAATCATGTCCACAGAGTGTTAGCGTGGGCCTCTGGATTATTAATCTAGAGTTGCCATTATGCCACCATGGGGTTGCCAACTCTGGGTTGAATGTATTCCCCGAGGTTTATTCACATGGCCTCTCGCTACCAACCTTTGAACCCACCATTGCTCACCTGACATGTTTATGGAACTGATAGGTTTCATGAACAGGGGAAAATAAATATTGCGGGTACATTATCCGGGCACAATACCAGCGCTGTACTGTTGGAAGTGCTGTTGTCTGGATCAGGCGTTAAACTAAGGACCTGCTTGCTCTCTCAGGGAGATATAAAAGAACCCGTGGCACAATTTAAAGAACAGGCAAATTTTCAGCTTTATCCCTTATGTCTCACCAATGTTTATCCTGTAGCCACCTGGGTTGGCCCTTTCCCGACTTAAAATGGAGATCCGCAAAGACTACAGGGAAATTCAGCCAACACAGGCAAAATCTAGCAAGTGCAGAAATCCTGTGTATTGGAACTTGCAAAAGCCCAGACAGCTCTGAAACTCACAGCCATCTGCATACTAATGAGCGATCCCCGGGAACAATCAAAACATTTAAGGTGAATAAGGCCAAGCCAGACTCCTCGGCTCCAGCAGGAGCCAAGACAAAGGAAGGCCAACGGACACCTAGGGACCGCCCAGCGATCAGGGAACAACTCCAGCATTGGAGAAATCGATCCAAGTGATCGGAACGTAGTCCAATCACTTGGAACCAGGTACGGGGTCCACCCCGAACGGCGCGAAGCCCCTGGGGACTATAAAGTAGAGTCCCCAAGTTCAAATCGGTCTTCTTGGCAGGGTCACTCAGCAGCGAACCAACCCTTGACAGTGAACTGTCTAAGCTGCCGCATCAACCAAGTAAGTCTCCAGTCAACGCACGCTACAAGATAGGCGCTCCCAGCTACCAGTCCAGCTTTTGAATCCTGCAGGCTCAGAATCGAACAAAAGGCCATTTGTTCCCCTGACCTGGTGGGCCAGTTCCAAACCTAAGTATAGGCCTTTTAGTGATAGAGATAGCCTAGTGAGTAGAGTTTTATACATGAGTAGTGATTGACTGTGTATAATAAATGTGTTTTGATTTGAATCTTACTAATTGGTGTGTCGAGTTATTGATCAGTACTTGAACCTGAACCTCGTGGCGGTATCATAAAGATACCTGACGACTCTAGAGCAAAGGTTATAGAAACAGAGCAAATTAAGTAAAGACACAACGAGCAACATTTAAGAGGCAACCAAAAGTTAGCAACAATCCCACTTATGCATGGTCACAACCAATATCATTGGAAACAGTTATTATCACCCTGCTGTTTGTGGGATCATTATGTTTGTAAATTGGCTACTGCCTTTCCTCCATCACAACAGGGACTGCACTTCTTTTTTCTTGGGATGTCGGCATCGCTGGCTGGGCCAGCATTTGTTGCCTATCCCTGTTTGCCCTTGAACTGGAGTCACAAATAGGCCAGACCGGATAAGGACGGCAGATTTCCTTCCCTGAAGGACATTAGCGAACCAGGGGCTGGATTCTCCAACTTTGAGTCTATGCCCCCACGCCGGCATGGGAACGGTGGCATTTTACGACCAGAAATCCGGCGTAAAACGGCCACCGATCCTCCTGGGGGCTAGCAGACAAGCAGCGTACAGCACCCAGCTCTAGCCGATATGGCCTGGAGAATTGCCGGGTCACTGGTCACGCGTGCGCACGGCGCGTGCAACATGGCGCCAGCCGCTCGTGGACACGGCCTGCAAAATAGTGCCTCCCCTTTGGCCGATGCGAGCCTCGGACCACCCCCCCAACAGTGCCCCCAGTCTCTGACATAGTCCCCACTGCCCACAGATCGGCCCCGCCCGGACTGTGGCGGTGCCGGACTGAGTCTGCTGCCGCCACGCCGAGTTCCCGACAGATGAGACCATGAGAGACCTACGCCGTCGGGAACTTGGCCAGTCAGGAGTGGAGCACGGGGGGGGGGGCCTCAGGCAACTTTCTGAGGCCGTCGAAAGCGGCGCCGCCCCCGATTTGGTCGTAAATGGGTATTCTCCGGCCGATCGGCGAATCTGATTTCGGCGTCGGAAAACCCCGTCCAGATGTTTTTTTTGTGACAATCGGCTTTAAATTCCAGATTTTTATTGAATTCAAATTTCACCATCTGCCTTGGTGGGATTCGGACCCTGGACCCCAGAGCATTACCCTGGGTATCTGGATTACTAGTCCAGTGACAATGCCACTACGCCATCGTCTCCCCACTTCAGAAGCACAACATTCGCTGTAGTGTTTTCAGATGTCTTGAGGTTGTGAAAGGCGCTGTACAAATGCAAGTCCTTTTTTTTAATATACACACACAGACTTTCCAGTAGGGTCATTTGAGTGTGACAAGTCCTACCCAATACATAAATACAGAACTTTGCTGAACCGTACAGCTTGGCAATTGAGTTTGATCGCGAATCTCAGTCAGGTTAATTGATTTTTGTGTGGGAACGATGTAGTTTACTTCAATCCATGTCCCAGGATAGGAAAGGAAAAATCACCCACGTTACACATGTCTGATCCCTTTTCAACACAAAAGTAAAGTATTCAGCCCATCATTCCTTTGAAAGAACTGTTCAGATCATCCCATTCTTACCCCGTAGTCTTACAATAGTTCCCACTTCAAGTGCATATTGTTATAATCTTTATTGTCACAGTAGGCTTACATTAACACTGCAATGAAATTATTGTGAAAAGCTCCTAGTCGCCACACTCCGGCGCCTGTTCGGGGTACACAGAGGGAGAATTCAGAATGTCCAACTCACCTAACAGCACGTCTTCCGGGACTTGTGAGAGGAAACCGGAGCACCCGGAGGAAACCCACGCAGACACGGGGAGAACATGGAGACTCCACACAGGCAGTGGCCCAAGCCGGGAATCGAACCTGGGACCCTGGCGCTGTGAAGCGACAGGGCTAACCACTGTGCTACCGTGCCACCATATCCAGTTTGTGACTCAAGTATGTATCTTTACAAAGTATTTATGGAGATTAGAGTTGAAGTTGATCTGCCCAAGTATGGAATGGGAAGTTTGTTTTACACTTGGCCCAGATTTTCTTTCACATGCCTGCTTCCAGTGTTTGATGAGGGTCTATCTTTTCAAATCGGTGTTTTGTGAAATGCTCCATCTGTTGTGTATTTTTAACCGGTTCTGTACTTTGAAGTTGGGTGTTCATATATGGCACTGCAACTCAATCAAAGGAGGATTTCGGTATAATAGTTAGCTGTCTAAATCAGTTACCTGCCTACTTGTGTGTTTGAACTCCTCTCACATAATCACGCTCCTGATGAGTTGCTTACAGTGAGTGCGATGATTTACTACAATATATCATTAGGGGTGTTCAGTGGGGATAACAACAGGGTCAGTAGTGGCTCAGTTGGTGACAAGCTCACCCCTCAGTCAGAAGTATTTCTCCAGGCTCCAGAGACCTGAGCACTAAATCTTGGTCGACCACTGGGAATACTGAGAGAATGCCGTATTGTCAGATGTGTCGACTTTGATGATACATTAAACTAAGACGTGTGTAGAAGATCCCATTGTATTCTTTGTGGAGCTGAGTCCACAAAAAGATCAGCCATGATCTTACTGACTGGCAGGGCAGGCTCGAGGGCCTAGTCTTGCTCCTGGTTCTTATGTTGAAGAAGAGTTGAGGATTTCTCCCTGGTATCCTGCTCAATATTTATCCCATAACCAACATTCTCTTTAACTAAGTCCACCTTACTCGCCTTCTCCCTGTACCTGAAGAGCTTCTTTAGAGTCGAAATATGGATTCCGTCCACTGAGGAGTGCAATAAACACAATCTTCACCGTACAGCAACTCCAAGAGAAATGCAGGGAACAGCACCAACCCTTGTGCATGGCTGTCTTTGACCTCACAAAGGCCTTCGGCACTCAAACCTCAAACCTTGAGAGATTATGGAGCATCCTCCACCGTTTCGACTGCCCCCCCCAAAATGTCACCATCCTCCCTGCACCTGCTCGTCCCACCCTCTGCATTGAAATACAGCTTGCAGATGATGCGTGCGTCTGCTCATACTTTGAAACTGAGCGAATGGCCAAGCTCAAAAGCTTTACTGAGGCATAGGTGAAGGAGCTATGCTCCGAATGCTAGTGATTGCAAATAAACCTGTTGGACTTTAACCTGGTGTTGTAAGACTTCTTATTGTGCTCACCCTAGTTCATCGCCGGCTACTCAACAACATTACTGAGGCATTGGGGAGCATGGGCATTACACTGAGCATTTGTAAGTCCAATAACCTGGTAACCGCTGTTACCCCACCCCCAACACCGATTGTCAAAATCCACAATGAGGCCTTGGACAACATGGACCACTTTCCCAACCTTGGGAGCTTACTATCAACAAGGGCAGATAGCGACAATGAGGTTCAACACCGCATTCAGTGTGCCAACGCAACCTTTAGTCATCTGAGGAAGAGAATGTTTGGAAGCAAGGACCTCAGACCTGGCACTAAGCTCATGTCTCATGTTCTACAGAGCAGTAGTGATATCTGCCCTCTTATATGGCTCAGCGGCATGGACTGTGTACAGTAGGTACCTCAAAACCTTTAAGAAGTATCACTAGCGCTGTCTCCATAAGATCTTGCAAGTCCATTGGCAGAATAGGTGTGCCCGCATCAATGTTCCCGCTCAGACCGACATTCCCGGCATCAAACCGTTGATCATACTCGTTCAGCTCCGTTTGGACCAGCCACATTATCTGCTTGTCTCACACGAGACTGCTGAAACAAGCACTCCACTCTGAGCTTCAACAAAGCAAGTGAGCCCCAGGAGGGCAGGGGAAATGCTTCAAGGACAACCTCGAGGAATCTTTGATACAGCCCTACCCAATACTGCCCAAAGTGGCGGAAAAGCGTCTGGGAGGGAGCTGAACACCTCGAGTTTCATCGCCAAGAGCAAACTGAAGCCAAGTGTCGACAGCTCAATGAGTACGTGGCCACTGGGGCACCCCGCCCACCCGCTCCTCCAACCACCGTCTGCCCCACCTGCAACAGAGACCGTAGGCCACCCTTTGGACTCCTCATTGTTAGTGTGGAAATGGGTCACCCTTGACTCCGAGGGACCGTCTCAGAAGAAGAACCAACATCAGTGAAACACATTCTCGTGTCATTTTCTCATTGTTGTTTGCGAGAGGCTGCTGTGCTCAACTTAGTTTTTTCCTGCATTAAACAGTGACCCCATTTCAAAAAAGCTGTAAATGGGAGCGTTTTTGGTCTTCCTGAGCTGTATAAATGTGAATCTTTTTTTGTCGAATATGTCAGGCTGCATTTTCGTTACCTTGTCATTCTGAGAGTTTTTCTGATAATTTGAGGATTTGCCCAGCCTTTTGTGAAAATTGTATGAATATCCTTTCTTTGATATATTCCTTTACCTGATATATTTCAATTTTCATCGCTGACCATTTTCAAATCAGAAGATACAATTTGAGTCGTCTTGGGTTAAACAGGAACAGAGATAAGCCATTCAGCCCCTTTATCTAGTTCAGCCATACAGTTAGACCAGGAGTGATCGCCACAATGAATGAGCTATCAAAGTCTCCAACAATCTGCATAGCACATGAGAGGCACGATGGGTTGTTGAAGGGGATGGGAGAACCTTCACCAATCTCAACACTATCTACTTCGCACGCCATAAAATCCAATGAATTGGACAAGATACTCAAAATGAAGCCTGGGGCAGCACAGTGGTTATCACTGTTCCTTCACAGCTTCAGGGTCCCAGGTTTGATTCCCGGCTTGGGTCACTGTCTGTGTGGAGTCTGCACGTTCTTCCCGTGTCTGCGTGGGTTTCCGCCCACAAGTCCCCAAAGACGTGCTTGCTAGGTGAATTGGACATTCTGAATTCTCCCTCAGTGTACCCGAACAGGCGCTGGAGTGTGGCGACTAGGGGCTTTTCACAGTGACTTCTTTGCAGTGTTAATGTAAGCCTAAAGATTATTAAACACTACTGTAAATGCCGTCAGTCCCACAATTGTATTGCAATCCACCTCCCAGCTGCAACTCCAGTAATTATTGCTTCCCGGCCTCCCTACCAAAAGATGCCCTACTACCCAATCCCATTCCACCCTCACCACAAATTTTTCCCTTTTTAAAATAAATTTAGAGCACCCAATTATTTTGTTTCCAATTAAGGGGCAATTGAGCGTGGCCAATCCACCTACCCTGCACATCTTTGGGTCATGGGGGTGAAACCCACGCAGACACGGGGAGAATGTGCAAACTCCACACGGACAGTGACCCAGAGCCGGGATCGAAACTGGGACCTCGGCGCTGTGAGGCAGCAGTGCTAACCACTGCGCTGCATAGGGGTTTACCCCTTTACTCAATTGTATTCCGCGAGCTGCTGCCCAGCTCATACCCCAGTTAACGAACCTCCCAAACTCCTGGCCAGGCCTTGCTCTCCGGCCACACACAGCCTTCGCCGTGAGTGACTCCAAACCCCAGCCATCGCCCAGCACCCAGCACACCGTCCCGGAGTCAGCCCCGCCCCCGGGAGAGGCCCCGCCCCTTGTATAGGCCCGCCCCCCGGAGAGGCCCCGCCCCTTGGGGAAGACCACGCCCCTGGCAGAGGCCTCGCCCCCCCTGGAGAGGCCCCGCCCCCTGGGGAAGACCACGCCCCTGGCAGAGGCCTCGCCCCCTGGAGAGGCCCCGCCCCCTGGGGAAGACCACGCCCCCTGGCCGAGGCCCCGCCCCCTGGCCGAGGCCCCGCCCTCCACGTGTCCTTGTTGCTGTTCCGCTCCCAGGCCCGGGATTCTCACTGAGGCGGCGGCGGCGCAGCGGCCGAGAGCCCGGGAAGCAGCTCGGGCCTGAGGGAGAGAGCGGACCGCACCGGGAGGGAGAGAGCCCGCTGCTGCAGACTGGTGCCAACCCCATCCCGACCCTCTGTCCCGCACCCCCCCCTCCTCTGTCCCGCACCCCCCCCTCTGTCCCGCACCCCCCCCTCTGTCCCGCACCCCCCCCTCTGTCCCGCACCCCCTCCTCTGTCCCGCACCCCCCCCCTCTGTCCCGCACCCCCCCCCCTCTGTCCCGCACCCCCCCCCTCTGTCCAGCACCCCCCCCCTCTGTCCCGCACCCCCCCCTCTGTCCCGCACCCCCCCCCCTCTGTCCCGCACCCCTCCTCTGTCCCGCACCCCCCCCCCTCTGTCCCGCACCCCCCCCTCCTCTGTCCCGCACCCCCCCCTCCTCTGTCCCGCACCCCCCCCTCCTCTGTCCCGCACCCCCCCCTCCTCTGTCCCGCACCCCCCCCACTCTGTCCCGCACCCCCCCCACTCTGTCCCGCACCCCCCCCCACTCTGTCCCGCACCCCCCCCTCCTCTGTCCCGCACCCCCCCCCCTCCTCTGTCCCGCACCCCCCCCTCCTCTGTCCCGCACCCCCCCTCCTCTGTCCCGCACCCCCCCCCACTCTGTCCCGCACCCCCCCCACTCTGTCCCGCACCCCCCCACTCTGTCCCGCACCCCCCCCACTCTGTCCCGCACCCCCCCCCTCTGTCCAGCACCCCCCCCCCTGTCCAGCACCCCCCCCCCTCTGTCCCGCACCCCCCCCTCTGTCCCGCACCCCCCCCTCTGTCCCGCACCCCCCCCCCTCTGTCCCGCACCCCCTCCTCTGTCCCGCACCCCCCCCTCTGTCCCGCACCACCCCCACTCCGTCCCGCACCCCCCCCACTCTGTCCCGCACCCCCCCCACTCCGTCCCGCACCCCCCCCCACTCTGTCCCGCACCCCCCCCACTCTGTCCCGCACCCCCCCCACTCTGTCCCGCACCCCCCCCACTCTGTCCCGCACCCCCCCCCACTCTGTCCCGCACCCCCCCAACTCCGTCCCGCACCTCCCCCCACTCTGTCCCGCACCCCCCCCCTCTGTCCCGCACCCCCCCCTCTGTCCCGCACCCCCCCCTCTGTCCCGCACCCCCCCCACTCTGTCCCGCACCCCCCCCACTCTGTCCCGCACCCCCCCCACTCTGTCCCGCACCTCCCCCTCTGTCCCGCACCCCCCCTCTGTCCCGCACCCCCCCCTCTGTCCCGCACCCCCCCCTCTGTCCCGCACCCCCCCTCTGTCCCGCACCCCCCCTCTGTCCCGCACCCCCCCTCTGTCCCGCACCCCCCCCTCTGTCCCGCACCCCCCCCTCTGTCCCGCACCCCCCCCTCTGTCCCGCACCCCCCCCACTCCGTCCCGCACCCCCCCCACTCCGTCCCGCACCCCCCCCACTCCGTCCCGCACCCCCCCCACTCTGTCCCGCACCCCCCCCCTCTGTCCGCCACCCCCCCCACTCTGTCCCGCACCCCCCCACTCTGTCCCGCACCCCCCCACTCTGTCCTGCTCCCCCCCCACTCTGTCCTGCTCCCCCCCCACTCTGTCCTGCTCCCCCCCCACTCTGTCCCGCTCCCGCCCACTCTGTCCCGCTCCCCCCCACTCTGTCCCGCTCCCCCCCACTCTGTCCCGCACCCCCCCACTCTGTCCCGCACCCCCCCACTCTGTCCCGCACCCCCCCACTCCCCCCCCACTCTGACCTGCACCCCCCCACTCTGTCCCGCAACCCCCCTGCTTTGTCCCCCACCCCGACCCTCTGTCCCCCACCCCGACCCTCTGTCCCCCACCCCGACCCTCTGTCCCCCACCCCGACCCTCTGTCCCCCACCCCGACCCTCTGTCCCCCACCCCGACCCTCTGTCCCCCACCCCGACCCTCTGTCCCCCACCCCGACCCTCTGTCCCCCACCCCGACCCTCTGTCCCCCACCCCGACCCTCTGTCCCCCACCCCGACCCTCTGTCCCCCACCCCGACCCTCTGTCCCCCACCCCGACCCTCTGTCCCCCACCCCGACCCTCTGTCCCCCACCCCGACCCTCTGTCCCCCACCCCGACCCTCTGTCCCCCACCCCGACCCTCTGTCCCCCACCCCGACCCTCTGTCCCCCACCCCGACCCTCTGTCCCCCACTCCGACCCTCTGTCCCCCACCCCGACCCTCTGTCCCCCACCCCGACCCTCTGTCCCCCACCCCGACCCTCTGTCCCCCACCCCGACCCTCTGTCCCCCACCCCGACCCTCTGTCCCCCACCCCGACCCTCTGTCCCCCACCCCGACCCTCTGTCCCTCACCCCGACCCTCTGTCCCTCACCCCGACCCTCTGTCCCTCACCCCGACCCTCTGTCCCTCACCCCGACCCTCTGTCCCTCACCCCGACCCTCTGTCCCTCACCCCGACCCTCTGTCCCTCACCCCGACCCTCTGTCCCTCACCCCGACCCTCTGTCCCTCACCCCGACCCTCTGTCCCTCACCCCGACCCTCCGTCCCTCACCCCGACCCTCCGTCCCTCACCCAGACCCTCCATCCCCCACCCCCTCCATTCAGACCCTCCATCCCCCACCCCCTCCATTCAGTCCCTCCATCCCCCACCCCCCCAATCCAGGCCCTCATCCCCCACACCTGCAATCCAGGTAGTCTTACCCCCCCCCCCACCCCATTGAGACCCTCCATCCCCCACACCCTCAATCCAAGCCCTCCGTCCTCACCCCGTACCAGCCTCCCTGAACAGGTGCCGGAATGTGGCGACTAGGGGCTTTTCACAGTAACTTCGGTTGAAGCCTACTTGTGACAATAAGCGATTCTCATTTTTTCATTTCATCTCCCCATTCAGATTCTTTCCTCACCCCCCCCCCCCCCCCGCCCCGCCCCCTCCATCCATCAGGTAGCTCGCTGCCCCGAGCTGCTCTGTCAGTGACGGACGATGGAGGATGTTCTGGTTTCTGTTGGTGTCATGGCCGGTGTGGTAACGGTGTGCCAGTTGCTGCGCTGGACGACCTGGGAGCTGCTGTGTCCCCGGCGGCGGTCAGGGGGGAGGCAGAGCTGCCCGGGGCCGGAGGCCCTACGCCTCGAGGTGATAGGGGAGCTCGTCTCCACCCTGCAGCTGTGTGTGTGCACGCATGAGCTGCGGCTCCTGGGGAGCTCGGGGCTGGTGGGGTGGATTCCGGGGCTCAGCTTCACCTACCTGATGACCGTCGTCCACATCACCACCTTCAGCGGTGCCAGCTGCAACCCGATGAGCTGCCTGGAGCAGTTCCTTTGCGGGCATTGTAGTGGCCAGCTGGCGGTCAGCAAGCTGCTGGCGCAGTTCGGAGCTGCCTCGGTGGCCCGCCATCTATCCGAGATTGTGTGGGCCATGGACTTGTCGGACCTGCACTGGCACCATCGCCTCCGCCAGTACGAATGCACCTCGTTGCTGAACACTACCCCCGGCAAAGGGCTGGTCACGGAGTTCTTCTGTGCCTTTACACTCAGAGCTGCACTCTTCAAATTTCAGTTCCTCAAGCAGAAACACAAGATACATGCGGTGGCTGCGTTGATCACCTTTCTCGTATTTGCAGGTGAGTACAGTGCAAAACCCACCAGTTTGATCGCAATCATGTAGCTGATTACTATCTCCATTTGATTTGATTTGATTTATTGTCACATGTTCCGAAGTGCAGTGAAAAGTATTTTTCTGCGGCCGAGGGAACGTACACAGTATGTACTTAGTAGACACAAGAATAATCAACAGGGAACATCGACAAATGGTACATCGACAAATAATGATTGGTTATAGTGCGGAACAAGGGGCCAAACAAAGCAAATACATGAGCAAGAGCAGCATAGGGTGTCGTGAATAGTGTTCTTATAGGGAACAGATCAGTCCGAGGGGGAGTCGTTGAGGAGTCTTGTAGCTGTGGGGAAGAAGCTGTTCGTATGTCTGGATGTGCGAGTCTTCAGACTTCTGTACCTTCTGCCTGATGGAAGGCCCTGGAAGAAGGCAATGCCTGGGTGGGAGGGGTCTCTGATAATGCTGTCTGCCTTCCTGAGGCAGCGAGAAGTGTAGACAGAATCAATGTGGGGTGGCAAGTTTGTGTGATGCGTTAGGCTGAGTTCACCACAGTCGACACCACAGTTCACCATATTTCCACTCCTGTCGATGTTATTTATTTTTGTGTTAGTTTCTCGGGAAGTGGACATGGCTGGTGATTGTTGCCCATCAGTGAGTTACGAAGGTGTGAGTGGGTAGCAGTCTGATTAAATGAGTGGCTCGCTGGACCCCGTCAGAGGACATTTGGGAGTTGACCATGTTAAAGAAAGGATGTGCATTTATATAGCACCTTTCTCATCCTCAGGCCATCCCAATGTGCTCTTCAGCCAACGAAGCACTGTTGGAGTGTAGGCACAGTTGTAATGTATGAAACACAGCAGCCAGTTTGAGCAAGCTTCCAAAAACAGCGATGTGATAATGATTGAGGTGGCAGAGCCCCCCCCCCCCCCCCCCCCATGCCCCGCGCAGCCCCCACCCATCAGCTGCCAGGGACACAGCAGCACCCTGATCGTGTGGCTCTGAAAATGTCATACAGTCTCAAAACGTTAACTCTGCCTTTCTCTCTACAGATGCTACCAGGCCGGTTGAATTTTCCCCGTAATTTCTGTTTTTATTTTCGATTTCCAGCATTTGCAGTATTTTGCTTTTAATCTTTTTTTTTTTGAGGTTGAGTGATTTGAGGGATAACTATTGTCCAGAACACCAGGGATAACTCCTCTGTTCTTATAATAATGGCCGTGAGATCTTTTTCTTGCGCCTGGGAGGAATGGAGGGCGTGGGGGGGGGGGGGGGTTGGTTTAAGATCTCATCTGAAAGATGGTACTCCTGAATTTGTGGCACTCCCTCAGTACTCACTGGAGTGTCAGCCTTGATTCTGTGACCAAGTCACCACTTTGCTTCGAGGGCATTTGATTGTAGCACCTCCGGCTGAGCTCAGTTCACCAAACACAGCCGCTGGGATCATGCCTCGCACCTTCCTGCTCTGTGCCTTGGCTGGCCACTGACTGGGTAGAAACACTGAGCAAACTGATCCTCCATTAGCTTCATGGAGACCAGCTGGCTTTCCCTATCCTAGACAGTGACTCCTGCAGGAATTGCATTGATGTGGGTGTCCGGGGAGGATACGGCTCCAATCGTTGAATAGTCCCAGCACTTTTTAAGTTGATGTGAAGAATTCGTACTCGGCTGAAGGACTTGAGTATTCCTATGTCCGTAGCTGTGCTAATGCCCTTGGGGAACAGGAAGAGCATTGGAACAGGAAAAGGTCATTCAGCCCATCGGGCCTGTTCTGCTATCATGAGAAATTGTGACAGGTCTGTGCCTTAACTTCATGCGCCTTGGTTCCCAAACCTTTAATACTCTTGGCGAATGGAAGTAAGGTTGGAAAATACGAAACCGGGAAAATGATGAACTTGTGAGGCTGAAGGACAATTTGCTGGTTAAAAATTACTTCTAGTGTTTAAAAACGTACGATTTGCTCTTCTTACAATCTAAGTTGAGCAGCGGGGCGAAACGTGTTGGTTCCTTGTTTAATAGTTGTATGATTGAATCAAAACTTACTGAAGGGTTAAAGTCTGCTTCTGAAGGATGTTCGGTTGCCAAACCAATAATCTAATCATTCCCAGGTGGACCTTTGATTCCCATCCCCCGCTCTGAAGGTTTCAGCACATGTTCTGACGTGGTCAGTAGTGGATCTCTTGTGAAAATTGCCACGCTTTGCTTTTCGATTTCTAATCTCTGCCCCACCCCACCCCCGTCCAACATTTCCCTTGTGGAAGGCGATGGCTGGGTTGGGGGGGGGGGGGGGGGGGGTCCTAATGGAGGGGAGGGGAGGGGAGGGGGATGGGGGGGCACGGTTCATTTGAAAGTGTGACAAAGTTGGGATTCATGAAGGCAGATAGATTTGGCATTTACAAGGTGCCTTTACGATGTCACAAACCTTTTTGCAGCACGTTGAGAACAGCCACTACTTTAGGTGGGGGAGAGTCATAATGTCCAGAGGTAATCTGGTTTTATTGCTGTTAATTGACCAGGACACCTGGGAAATCTCCCTGACGGGAGTCAGCCAGACTCTAAATGTTAGCTCCGTTCTCTCCCCCGATGCTGTCAGACCTGCTGAGATCATGCAGAATGTTCTGGTTTTGTTTCAGATTCCAGCATCCACAGTCATTTGCTGTTAGCAGGGAAAGCGTCCCAGCTCTTCAAAGTAGTGCTGCGGAGCTTATTTTCCACCCGCCCTGAGAGTGCAGACGGTGATGCTCGGTTTAACATCTGCTCTGAACCGTGTGTTGCACTGTTCAAGCTAAGAGGAGCTGGTTCAGTGCAGAGCTTGAAAGTGCTCATTAGAACGGCTGGATCATTTGTATGCGTCAAAGTGTGCGGAAGCAGAACCAGGTCCCCATAGGAATCCTAGAGCAGTTGGAGAAGTGGCCTCTGTATTCGCTAGTCAGTGTTGCAGCAAATTATATCTGGAGCACCACTGGGAATTCTTTTTATTTTTTTATTTTTTTTTCATAACTTTAGATAACCGATTATTTTTTTCCCCAATTAAGGGGCAGTTTAGCGTGGCCAATCCACCTACCCTGCACATCTTTGGGTTGTGGGAGTGAGACCCACACAGACATGGGGAGAATGTGCAAACTCCACACGGACAGTGACCCAGGGCCGGGATCGAACCCGGGTCCTCAGCGCCGTGAGGCAACAGTGCTAGGTACTGCGCCGCGGGGTTTCTGGAATAAGCATGGATTTGGTCTTCGTTATGACCAGCACACAGAATTACAAAGAATGCGCAGAGAAGATAAAGTCATATAGCCCAAATGGTCTGTGCCAGTCTTTATGTTCCACGCAATCCTCCCACTCCTCTTCCTCTCAGTCTACCTCCGAATCCTCTATTTCTTCTTCATGCTTATCTAGCTTTCCCTTAAATGCCTGTCTCGTCTGCTCGTAGCTCTGGGAAAATAAATTTCTCCTGAATTCCCTGTTGCATTCAATAGTGTTTTAAATATAAATTTAGAGTATCCAACTCTCTTTTTCCAATTAAGGGACGATTTAGCGTGGCCAATCCACCTGCCCTGCACATCTTTGGGTTGTGGAGGTGAGACCCACGCAGACATGGGGAGATTGTGCAAACTCCACGTGGACCAGGGCCGGGATTGAACCTGCGTCCTTGGCGCCGTGAGCCAGCAGTGCTAACCACTGAGCCACCGTGCTTTCCCTAGCACCTCGTTCTTCTTCCATGAGTCGAGATATGCTATTCGGATTTGGTGGGCATCATGGTCCAGCGTGACCCTGTTCTGGATGTCAACATAGACCCACCTTCCAGCTGGCCAACCCTGCCCCTTTCCCAATCCACCCTCCCCTCCCCCAGAAAGCTGGTTGCTGATCCCAAACCGCAACTACCAGCAATAAAAGACTGACTCAGCACAGAGCAGGATTTCAACCTGGGACTGTGTTGCTCAGTATTACGCCTGATGGATCTTTCTGTTTGTCGTTGGACCAGATGCTTTGCATGTGTATGTATGTGTGCCCAGGTCCCCAGCCACACCCCTAACATTGGCTCTGGTCCCTCTTTCCTCCACCCCACAACCTTTCGGATTTTGCGGACTGGTGTAGCAGCTGTGCGATGGAAGGGCGGTGAGGAAATTAAACCCTACTATCCTGCCTGGATAAAAGCCTTGTCTCCCCTATCCACATTGTCCTGTCCGGAACACTCCTTATATACCTGGAATAACCATGGTGATAGTTTATATTGGGTGCATTGTGTGTTACAGAGAGAGCAAAATCTCCAATCACCCGAGCCTCCACAGAAACACTCCATCTCTCGACTAGCTTTGTGTAAAAGGCTCATGGTCCCTTTGGTATTATTGTAGGGAAAAATCCCTTGTACCAGTGCAGTCAAGAGGCCGAGTCTCAAGGCAAGGTTCAAAGCGTCGTTCTTTATTGTACAATTACTGAAGCCTTCAGGGAGACCCACGCAGCCAGCTCAGAAACAGTGGCTTGGTCCACGTTGATCTCAACAATTACACATTCGCTCTGGATTTTTATAGGAATCCAAATTCGAGCGGGAACATTTGCTCATACATAATAGTTAAAGGGTAGTTTTGATTTAGATCTCTCAGACAGGTTTAAACTGAGAATATGCATCTTTGTCAATTTGCATCTGTATGGTGTGTGTCCGTGTTGATGAGATTATCTGTGCTCGCTCCGGTGTCCCTCCCTTGTCAATTTGCATCTGTATGGAGTGTGTTCGTGTTGATGAGATTATCTGTGCTTGCTCCAGTGTCCTTCCCTTCTCTAATGTGTTTCCCATTATCTCCCTGATGTATCTCCTTAACTAAATCGACCTCCAATGTCTGTGGCTGTGCTATGCTTTTTGTTTCTGTGTTTGCTAGATGAGGTGTTAATGTCATCTTTGTCCTGCTGTGTGTGTGGGGGACGCTAATCTAATCTATACATTTCTTTTATTCCTTCTATTATGGTTTCTTTGCCTGCCTTGGCCATTTTATTAATATATTATTTCATTCTTTCATAAGTCTTTGCAATACAGTTGTGCCATATATCCCACTGCCAGGGTCTTGACTCGCAGATATCCCGATCTCCTGGCCATGGGGCCGTTTTAAGATGCAGCTTTGTGCTATTGCTGGGCAGAACAAGTGTCTTCCATCAGTGCAGAAGGGGATTTAAATGAATGTCCATCCGGGTGTCCCCTGCTGCATTGTGGGCACATTATAAACGGTGTCAATCGGTCCAATAAAACAGTCCAATAAATGTTAAACAGTGCCAATCAGTCCAATAAAATAGTTTGCTAAATGAAGAATGTTTGATGAGATGAGATAAAAATATGGTCTTGGAAAATGGCCTTCTTCAGTATCACATTCGCTCGTGGCTTTTGTCTGCTCTGTACTTTCCCGTGCTTATTTTAACTAGGCCGCTAATTTCCTGCCTGCTGTGTTGCTATGGAGAGCTGGATTAAACATCCTTGGCGTGGGTGAAAAGTTGATTCACACTGCATTGCTCACATGGTGGTTCAGCAAAGTGCAGACTTTTTAATCTTATTCCTTCCCCTTACCCCCCTCCCCAATTTTCTTCCCATTTTTATGAAGGTGTTACCCTTCACATGTGAACAGACAGGGTGAGTATTGGTGGGCTATTCTACAACAGGGGCTTCATGGCTTTGTTAACCCAGGCTGTGTGCTGTGAAGGGGGTGGAGCGTTTGAACAACCCTGTCTCCCTGTCATCGCGGCGACGAGGTCAATTGTGAGGAGTCTGGTACCTTGCCATCTGGGAAGAGACCAGGTGCCAAAAAGCTGGTGAAACTGAGATTCTTATGCCGGAACCTGAAAGCTGTGTGTTGAGCAGCCCCCCCCCCCCCCGCAACCAAAGATGCAACACTGCAGCACCAACGGAATGCTGCCTCTTCACGCGAGACACCAAACTGTGTTTGGGCCCACCAGGGAAGATGGTAAAATCTGAATTCAATTTTCAAAATCTGGTACCATAAAACCATTGTCGATTGTTGTAAAAGCTCATCTGGTTCACTAATGTCCTTTAGGGAAGGAAACCTGCTGCCCTTACCTTGTCAGGCCTACATGTGACTCCAGACCCTCAGCAATGTGGTTGACTCTTAAATGTCCTCCATAGTTTCCCAAGCTCCTGGGTAATTCAAAAAAGGCGCAAGGCTTGACCATATTCCTTTTGTTTGCAGAGTACGTTGCTGTGAATGAGTGTATGCCACTTGACTAACGTTTACTCCGAACGGAGTTTCTTAGGTGAGCAATCATGCTCCTTCGCGAGTGATCGCTGAAGAACTCCTAAACTGGTACCTCAAAAAACAGCAGATGGCCTAAACGTTTAGGAACAGGCTTTTCGTTTGGCACGTCTGCCCAATAAACTTCCAAAAGGAATGTGTTGCTTTTTAAACACCGTGAGATGCTTCGAAGAAATTATTTAAAAAAAAATAAAAAAAATCTCGATCACCCAATTCTGTTTTTCCGATTAAAGGGCAATTTAGTGTGGTCAATCTGCCTACCCTGCACATCTTTTTGGGTTGTGGGGGTGAGACCCGGTGAGGCAGCAGTGCTAACCACTGTGCCACCTTGCCGCCCCTGCTTAATGATGAATTCAGCATCACTGAGTTGGGTGGTTCCTTTGCGAGTCTGGGGTCAGACATGCGACCGACAGCAGGGCTGGTTTTGAGTAATTAGTGCCTCAGTATTGCACAACCTGGCTTGGGAGTCGAAGATGCTGTTGGCCCGCCTTTCTTGCGAAAACACCATTGATAGTGTTTCTCCAGTGCTTTGAGGTGCCTGCTGTAGGTTGTCCATGTCTCTATATTAACAAATATTGCAAAATCTACTTTCCCTATGTTACAAAATTGACTAGACTCAAAAATACTGAATTTGGCTGCCAAGCACTTTGGGATATCCTGTAGTTATGAAAGATTGTTATATATTTCTTTCTTTTTTACCCTTTCTTAAACGGTGGAATAAAATTACTCGGGCAAGGAAGATAAATGGGTTCAAGAGATGGTTTCTCCGGGCAGCGGAGGGATTGAGGAGTTATAATAATAATATTCTTTATTATTGTCACAAGTAGGCTTACGTTAACACTGCAATGAAGTTATTGTGAAAAGCCCCTAGTCCCCACTCTCCGGCGCCTGTTCGGGTACACAGAGGGAGAATTCAGAATGTCCAATTCACCTAACAAGCACGTCTTGCGGCACTTGTGGGAGGAAACTGGAGCGCCCGGAGGAAACCCACGCAGACACGGGGAGAACGTGCAGGCTCCGCACAGACAGTGACCCAAGCCGGGAATCGAACCTGGGACCGTGGCGCTTTGAAGCAACAGTGCTAACCAATGTGCTATTGTGCTGCCCTCGAGGAGGGGTGGTGGTGAGCCGCTGCCTGGAATGTAATGTGATTGAGCGGTTTGCTGACCGTTTCAGAGGACGGCTCGGATACGGTCACATTCGGGAGCTGCGTGTCTGGGTCTGGATGGCAGATTTCCTTCGCTAAAGGAGATTAGTGAACCAGATGGGTTTTATGACAGTCGGGTGGTTTCATTATTACAAGCATTTTATTCCAGATTTATTTAAGAAACTGAATTTAAACTTGCCCCAGCTGTAGTGGTGGGATTTAACCATACTCCTCAAAGTCTTCTGGGCAGGCCCCTGTTAGTAACGTAGATGCTCTGCCTTTCTCTATGTTATGGATAAAGTGATTTTCCTCTTTGCAGCTGGAGACCTAACGGGTGCTGTGTTTAATCCGGCCCTTGCCTATTCAATCACCTTCAACTGCGTGGGAACCACTTATCTTGAATACTGTTTCGTTTACTGGCTTGGACCCTTGCTGGGTAAGGAGACACCGAATCCTAGACTTGTGACCGCACAGATGGAGGCCATTCGGCCCACTATGTCCGCGCCAGCCCAATGCAAAAACAACTCCCCTGGTCCTAATCCTTTACCGTTACCCTGCAGTTCTGAAAATGTATTCTCTTCTAACCACTGCTCGCTATGTTTAAAAACAAATGTTTCTCCTCATGCTGCCATTGCTTTTTTTTTTTTTGCCAATCACCTTGCGCCTCCGGTTCTTGATCCTTCGGCCAATGGGAACAGTTTCTTCCTCGCTACTCTTATCCAAACCCCGTCACAGTTTGGAATACCTTTGTCAAATCCCCTCTCAACCTTCTCCAAGGAAAACAGTCCCAGCTCCTGCAATCTGTCTTCATAGCCCAATTCCTCATCCCGGCAACCACTCGCATGAATCCTTTCTGCACCCTCTCCAATGCCTTTGTGCCCTTCCTGAAGTGTGGTGCCCAGAATCGGACACCATACTTGGTTGAGGGCGAACACGTGTTTTTTTTATACATGTTTAACATAACGTCCTTGCTATTCAGCTCTATACCCCTAATTATAAAGGTCAGATACAGTATGCCTTATTAACCAGTCTCTCAATCTGCACTACCACCTCCGATGATTGTGCCCATTCGCCCCCTGGTCCATATGTTTCAGGACCCTTTACAATTGTCCCCTTAATGTTATATTGCGCCTCGTTCTTCCGATCAAAATGTGTCACGTCCAGATGGCACGGTGGTGCATTGGTTAGCACTACTGCCTACGGCGCTGAGGACCCGGGTTCGATCCCGGCCCTGGGTCACTATCCGTGTGGAGTTTGCGCATTCTCCCCGTGCCTGTGTGGGTTTCACCCCCACAACCCAAAGATGTGCAGATTAGGTAGATTGGCCACGCTAAATTGCCCCTTAATTGGAAGAAAAAAAATAACTGGGTACTCTAAATTTATTTTTAAAGAATGTGTCATGTCCCACATCTCAGAATGACAGAATTGTTACAGCGCAGAAGGGGATGCAGTCCGCCAGCTGATGCCAAACTACAACATAACCTCATTGCTCTTGTACTCTGCCCCTATTAATAAAGCCCACCGTACAGTATACGTTTTAACTGCTCTCTCAACTTGCCAGCTTCCTTTGCTGACTTGCACACACATCCCCCCCTCCCCCCCCCCCCCCCCCCCCCCGCCGGTCCCTCTATTCCTGCACCCACCCCCCTTTAGAATTGTACCCTTTATTTTATATTGCCTGTTCATGTTCTTCCGACCAAAGTTAGTCACTTCGCACTTTGCTGCAATAAATTTCACCTGGAAGGTGTTCGCCCATTCCGCCAACCTGTCCATGTTCTGTGATGAACATGCAAATTAGGAGCAGGAGTAGTCCACTCGGCCCCTCGAACCTGCTCAATAAGATCATGGCTGATCTGACTGTAACCTCAACCCCACATTCCCGCCTCTCCCCCCCCCCCCCTCCCCCCAACGATAACCTTTCACCTCCTTGTGCATCAAGTATCTATCTAGCTCTGCCGTCAAAATATTCAAAGACTCTGTTTCCACTGTAGAGGGACAAATAACCCAGACTCACAACTCTGAGAGAAGAAAATTCTCCTCCTCTCTACCTTAAATGGACAACCCTTTATTTTTAAACAGTTGTTCCGAGATTCTCCCACAAGAGGAAACATCCTCTCCATGTCCACCCTGAGGTCAATACACCTCGGGATCTGAAAAGGTTTTGAACAAGTCGCCTCTCACTCTTCTAAACTCCGGTGGAGACAAACAAAACCTCTCTAACCTTTCCTCATAAGACAACCCACCCATTCCTAGTCTTAGTCTAGTAAATCTTCTCCGAACTGCTTCCGATGTATTTACCATAAATAAGGAGATGGTAGCACAGTGGGTAGCACAGTTGCTTCACAGCTCCAGGGTCCCAGGTTCGATTCCGGCTTGGGTCACTGTCTGTGCGGAGTCTGCACGTTCACCCCGTGTGTGCGTGGGTTTCCTCCGGGTGCTCCGCTTTCCCCCCACAGTTCAAAGGTGTGCAGGTTAGGTGGATTGGTCATGCCAAATTGCCCTAAGTGGCCAAAAACGTTAGGTGGGGTTACTGGGTTGCGGGGATAGGGTGGAGGTGTGGGCGTGGGTGGGGTGCCCTTTCCAAGGGTCAGTGAAGACTCGATGGGCCGAATGGCCTCCTTCTGCACTGTAAATTCTATGTCTATGTCTGTGATACTGTACACATTAATCCTGATGTGGTCTCACCACGACCTGTAAAGTACAACCTCTCTACTTTAATCTATTCCCCTCACAATGAACAATATTCTATCAGCTTTGCAAATTACTTACTGCACCTGTGCACTAACCTTTCGCAATTCATGCACTAGGACACCCAAATCCCTCTATCTCCGAGCTCTGCAATTTTTCACCATCTAGATAACATGCTATTTTTTTATTTTTTCTGCCAAAATGGACAAATTCACATTTTCCCACGTTACAAAGAACAAAGAAATGTACAGCACAGGAACAGGCCCTTCGGCCCTCCAAGCCCGTGCCGACCCTGCTGCCCGACTAAACTACAATCTTCTACACTTCCTGGGTCCGTATCCCTCTATTCCCATCCTATTCATGTATTTGTCAAGATGCCCCTTAAATGTCACTATCGTCCCTGCTTCCACCACCTCCTCCGGCAGCGAGTTCCAGGCACCCACTATCCTCTGTGTAAAAAAACTTGCCTCGTACATCTACTCTAAACCTTGCCCCTCTCACCTTAAACCTATGCCCCCTAGTAATTGACCCCTCTACCCTGGGGAAAAGCCTCTGACTATCCACTCTGTCTATGCCCCTCACAATTTTGTAGACCTCTGTCAGGTCGCCCGTCAACCTCCGTCGTTCCAGTGAGAACAAACCGAGTTTATTCAACTGCTCCTCATAGCTAATGTCCTCCATACCAAGCAACATTCTGATAAATCTCTTCTGCACCCTCTCTAAAGCCTCCGCATCCTTCTGGTAGTGTGGCGACCAGAATTGAACACTATACTCCCAAGTGTGGCCTAAGAAAGATTCTATACAGCTGCAACATGACTTGCCAATTCTTAAATTCAATGCCCCGGCCAATGAAGGCAAGCATGCAGTATGCCTTCTTGAATACCTTCTCCACATGTGTTGCCCCATTCAGTGACCTGTGGACCTGTACTCTGAGATCTCTCTGACTTTCAATACTCTTGAGGGTTCTGCCATTCACTGTATATTCCCTACCTGCATTAGACCTTCCAAAATGCATTACCTCACATTTGTCCGGATCAAACTCCATCTGCCATCTCTCCGCCCAAGTCTCCAAACAATCTAAATCCTGCTGTATCCTCTGACAGTCCTCATCGCTATCCGCAATTCCACCAACCTTTGTGTCGTCTGCAAACTTACTAATCAGACCAGTTACATTTTCCTCCAAATCATTTATATATACTACAAACAGCAAAGGTCCCAGCACTGATCCCTGCGGAACACCACTGGTCACAGCCCTCCAATTAGAAAAGCATCCTTCCATTGCTACTCTCTGCCTTCTATGACCTAGCCAGTTCTGTATCCACTTTGCCAGCTCACCCCTGATCCCGTGTGACTTCACCTTTTGTACTAATCTACCATGAGGGACCTTGTCAAAGGCCTTACTGAAGTCCATATAGACAACATCCACTGCCCTACCTGCATCAATCATCTTTGTGACCTCCTCAAAAAACTCTATCAAGTTAGTGAGACACGACCTCCCCTTCACAAAACCATGCTGCCTCTCACTAATACGTCCATTTGCTTCCAAATGGGTGTAGATCCTGTCTCGAAGAATTCTCTCCAGTAATTTCCCTACCACTGAAGTAAGGCTCACCGGCCTGTAGTTCTCTGGATTATCCTTGCTACCCTTCTTAAACAGAGGAACAACATTGGCTATTCTCCAGTCCTCCGGGACATCACCTGAAGACAGTGAGGATCCAAAGATTTCTGTCAAGGCTTCAGCAATTTCCTCTCCAGCCTCCTTCAGTATTCTGGGCTAGATCCCATCAGGACCTGGGGACTTATCTACCATAATATTTTTTAAGACGCTCAACACCTCGTCTTTTTGGATCTCAATGTGACCCAGGCTATCTACACACCCTTCTCCAGACTCAACATCTACCAATTCCTTCTGTTTGGTGAATACTGATGCAAAGTATTCATTTAGTACCTCGCCCATTTCCTCTGGCTCCACACATAGATTCCCTTGTCTATCCTTCAGTGGGCCAACCCTTTCCCTGGCTACCCGCTTGCTTTTTATGTACGTGTAAAAAGCCTTGGGATTTTCCTTAACCCTATTTGCCAATGACTTTTCGTGACCCCTTCTAGCCCTCCTGACTCCTTGCTTAAGTTCCTTCTTACTTTCCTTATGTTCCACACAGGCTTCCCCTTTTAGCCCTGACAAATGCCTCCTTTTTCTTTTTGACGAGTCCTACAATATCTCTCGTTATCCAAGGTTCCAGAAAATTGCCGTATTTTCCTTCTTCCTCACAGGAACATGCCGGTCCTGAATTCCTTTCAACTGACACTTGAAAGCCTCCCACATGTCAGATGTTGATTTGCCCTCAAACATCCGCCCCCAATCTAGGTTCTTCAGTTCCCGCCTAATATTGTTATAATTAGCCTTCCCCCAATTTAGCACATTCATCCTAGGACCACTCTTATCCTTGTCCACCAGCACTTTAAAACTTACTGAATTGTGGTCACTGTTCCCGAAATGCTCCCCTACTGAAACTTCCACCACCTGGCCGGGTCCAGTACCGCCCCTTCCCTAGTTGGACTGTCTACATATTGTTTTAAGAAGCCCTCCTGGATGCTCCTTACAAACTTTGCCCCGTCTAAGCCCCTGGCACTAAGTGAGTCCCAGTCAATATTGGGGAAGTTGGAAGTCTCCCATCACCACAACCCTGTTGTTTTTACTGTTTTCCAAAATCTGTCTACCTATCTGCTCCTCTAACTCCCGCTGGCTGTTGGGAGGCCTGTAGTAAACCCCCCAACATTGTGACTGCACCGTTCGTATTCCTGATCTCTACCCATATAGCCTCACTGCCCTCTGAGGTGTCCTCCCGTAGTACAGCTGTGATATCCTCCCTAACCAGTAGCGCAACTCCGCCACCCCTTTTACATCCCCCTCTATCTCGCCTGAAACATCTAAATCCTGGAACGTTTAGCTGCCAATCCTGCCCTTCCCTCAACCAGGTCTCTGTAATGGCAACAACATCATAGTTCCAAGTACTAATCCAAGCTCTAAGTTCATCTGCCTTACCCGTAATACTTCTTGCATTAAAACATACGCACTTTAGGCCACCAGACCCGCTGTGTTCAGCAACTTCTCCCTGTCTGCTCTGCCTCAGAGCCCCACTGTCCCTATTCCCTAGTTCTCCCTCAATGCTCTCACCTTCTGACCTATTGCTCCCGTGCCCACCCCCCTGCCATACTAGTTTAAACCCTCCCGTGTGACACTAGCAAACCTCGCGGCCAGGATATTTATGCCACTCCAGTTTAGATGCAACCCGTTCTTATATAGGTCACACCTGCCCCGGAAGAGCTCCCAGTGGTCCAGACAACGGAAACCCTCCCTCCATTTGCCAGATCTTTGCCCACTCATTTAACCTATCCATATTCCTTTGTAGCCCCGCAGCTTGTGAAGGTATCACTCCATCTTCAGGGAGTTCTCAGATGGCTATTGCAATAAATGTTCGCACAGGAAGCATGTTGCTTGCTGAGAAGTTGCCTCTACAGCATGAGTTAAGGGGTCAGATATAGTTTCCTAACTGCTGGTGCGGTTGACATTCACTGATCAGTTCTGGTTCCCTATTCCCTCACCCAGTGATTCATGTACAGCTATGATATTGGCATCTATCCAACCCTTAATAATTTGTCCAGCTATCATATCAGAGGCACAAACTTCCCTATCAACTTCCTCCCAATTTTCAATGACGTGCTAGTCATCAATAGTTTTATCAAACAATCCTTCTGACGGTTAGCGTCCTATCTGACGCAAGAAGGTTGTTGAAGGTCAATCAAGGCAGTCCCATGGTACCAAAGAGAAAATGCTGGTAAATCTCAGCAGGTCTGGCGGTATCTGTAGGGAGAGAAAAGAACTAACGTTTCGAGTCCAGGTGACCCTTTGTCAAAGCTAACAGAGAAAGCGGGAAATATTTATACTGTGGAGTGGGAATGAAAGAGGAGTCATAGCCTCGTGGTTATGACTTCTCTGGCTATGGCTCGTCTTACGTTTTGCATGGTTTCTAATATATCGATCAATACACAGGCTCTACTAAACCAATATACCCACAGCACATTGAGGCAGAAAGGGGAATGAGGATGATCTGAATGTTAGAAAAAGAAGGAGGAACTTCCGGGTGCGGCGATGACCAGCTGAGTCGCACATTTCGGCAGCTCCCGGTGAAACGGACTTTTGGGCTCTTGATAGGAGCCCCAACGGCAATTTTGACGGCTAAAAACACTGTGCGGTAAACCAGAAGGGAATCCCCCCTGGACACGGATGAAAAAAGGAGAGGAAAGTGGCCGGATTGCAGTGGATCCTTTAGAACAGCGGCAAGGAAGGCAAGCAAAAACCAAGATGGCGTCGGAAGGTGGCAGTTTAACATGGGGCCCTGAACAACAAGAGTTCTTGAAATGCTGTGTGGAAGAGCTCAAAAAGGAAATGAAGAAAGAGCTGTTGGCCCCGATACTACAGGCGATCGAAGGGCTAAAGGAGGAACAAAAGACCCAGGAGCGGGAGCTTCGGGTCGTGAAGGCAAAGGCAGCCGAGAATGAGGACGACATACAGGGCCTGGTGGTGAAGACGGAGACGCATGAGGCACATCAGAAACGATGTGTGGAAAGGTTGGAGGCACTGGAGAACAACGCAAGCAGGAACAACCTGAGGATTCTTGGTCTTCCTGAAGGTGCGGAGGGAGCGGACGTCGGGGCATATGTGAGCACGATGCTGCACTCGTTAATGGGAGCGGAGGCCCCGGCGGGTCCGTTGGAGGTGGAGGGAGCATACTGAGTGATGGCGCGAGGACCGAGAGCAGGAGAAATTCCCAGAGCCATAGTGGTGAGAATACTCCGTTTTAAGCATAGAGAAATTGTCCTTAGATGGGCAAAGAAAACTCGGAGCAGTAAATGGGAGAACGCGGTGATCCGCGTTTATCAAGACTGGAGTGCGGAGATGGCGAGAAGGAGGGCGAGCTTTAATCGGGCCAAGGCGGTGCTTCATAAAAAGAAGATAAAATTTGGAATGCTGCAACCGGCAAGACTGTGGGTCACATATCGAGGGAGGCACCACTACTTTGAGACGGCGGATGAAGCGTGGACTTTTATTGTGGAAGAAAAACTGGAATGAGCGGGTTATTAAAAAGAACGTTTGAACAAAGTGGTGGGGCGAATGCGGGGGGCGAAGAGGGGGGTTAAAAAGGGGGGAAAGAGGAGTTTTATGTACTAATCCTGCGATGTGGTAACTTTTCTCTCTTCCACAGGTGGTGATGGGGGAGGAGGGGAGGTGGAGGAGATGGGGCGTTGGCCATTGGGGGCGGGGCCAAGGGAGAAGCGCGGGCTTGGTTCCCGCGCTATGATAATCATGGCGGGAATAGAGAAGCAGGAAGGAGGGGGCGTCGCACGGTGCGAGCCGAGGTCACGGGGGGAAGCCGAGGTCGGCCAGAGTTTGCTGACTTCTGGGAGCAACATGGGGGGAGTAATTACGCTAGCGGGGGATCTAGCGGGGGGGTGGGAGGGGGGAATTACTGGGTTGCTGCTGCTGGGGAGAGGGGGGAGCTGGTATGGGAGGGGATGGGCGGGGGGGCACCGCCTGGGGGAGATACAGCTGCGTGGGAACCGGGTGAGGAGCTGGAAAAAGGGGATGGCTAATCGACAAGGGGGGGGGGGGGGCAGGAAGCCCCCCAACCCGGCTGATCACGTGGAACGTGAGAGGGCTGAACGGGCCGATAAAGAGGGCACGGGTACTCGCACACCTTAAGAAACTTAAGGCAGATGTGGTTATGTTACAGGAAACGCACCTGAAACTGATAGACCAGGTTAGGCTACGCAAAGGATGGGTTGTGCAGGTGTTCCATTCGGGGCTAGATGCGAAAAACAGGGGGGTGGCTATATTAGTGGGGAAGCGGGTAATGTTCGAGGCAAAGACTATAGTGGCGGATAACGGGGGCAGATACGTGATGGTGAGTGGCAAACTACAGGGGGAGACGGTGGTTTTGGTAAACGTATATGCCCCGAACTGGGATGATGCCAATTTTATGAGGCGGATGCTAGGACGCATTCCGGACCTAGAGATGGGAAAGCTGATAATGGGGGGAGATTTTAATACGGTGTTGGAACCAGGGCTGGATAGGTCGAAGTCCAGGACTGGAAGGAGGCCGGCAGCAGCCAAGGTACTTAAAGATTTTATGGAGCAGATGGGAGGTGTAGACCCGTGGAGATTTAGCAGACCTAGGAGTAAGGAGTTCTCGTTTTTCTCCTATGTCCATAAAGTCTACTCGCGAATAGACTTTTTTGTGCTGGGAAGGGCGTTGATCCCGAAGGTGAGGGGAACGGAGTATACGGCTATAGCCATTTCGGATCACGCTCCACACTGGGTAGACTTGGAGATAGGGGAGGAAACAGGAGGACGCCCACCCTGGAGAATGGACATGGGACTAATGGCAGATGAGGGGGTGTGTCTAAGGGTGAGGGGGTGCATTGAAAAGTACTTGGAACTCAATGATAATGGGGAGGTCCAGGTGGGAGTGGTCTGGGAGGCGTTGAAGGCGGTGGTTAGAGGGGAGCTGATATCAATAAGGGCACATAAAGGGAAGCAGGAGAGTAAGGAACGGGAGCGGTTGCTGCAAGAACTTTTGAGGGTGGACAGACAATATGCGGAAGCACCGGAGGAGGGACTGTACAGGGAAAGGCAAAGGCTACATGTAGAATTTGACTTGCTGACTACAGGCACTGCAGAGGCACAATGGAGGAAGGCACAGGGTGTACAGTACGAATATGGGGAGAAGGCGAGCAGGTTGCTGGCACACCAATTGAGGAAAAGGGGAGCAGCGAGGGAAATAGGGGGAGTGAGGGATGAGGAAGGAGAGATGGAGCGGGGAGCGGAGAGAGTGAATGGAGTGTTCAAGACATTTTATAAAAAATTATATGAAGCGCAACCCCCGGATGGGAGGGAGAGAATGATGGGCTTTTTGGATCGGCTGGAATTTCCCAAGGTGGAAGAGCCGGAAAGGGTGTGACTGGGAGCACAGATCGAGGTAGAAGAAGTGGTGAAAGGAATTAGGAGCATGCAGGCGGGAAAGGCCCCGGGACTGGATGGATTCCCAGTCGAATTCTATAGAAAATATGTGGACTTGCTCGCCCCGGTATTGACGAGGACCTTTAATGAGGCAAAGGAAAGGGGACAACTGCCCCCGACTATGTCTGAAGCAACGATATCGCTTCTCTTAAAGAAGGAAAAGGACCCGCTACAATGCGGGTCCTATAGACCTATTTCCCTCCTAAATGTAGATGCCAAGATCCTGGCCAAGGTAATGGCAATGAGAATAGAGGAATGTGTCCCGGGGGTGGTCCACGAGGACCAAACTGGGTTTGTGAAGGGGAGACAGCTGAACACGAATATACGGAGGCTGTTAGGGGTAATGATGATGGCCCCACCAGAGGGGGAAACGGAGATAGTAGTGGCGATGGATGCCGAGAAAGCATTTGATAGAGTGGAGTGGGATTATTTGTGGGAGGTGTTGAGGAGATTTGGTTTTGGAGAGGGGTATGTTAGATGGGTGCAGCTGTTGTATAGGGCCCCGATGGCGAGCGTGGTCACGAATGGACGGGGATCTGCATATTTTCGGCTCCATAGAGGGACAAGGCAGGGATGCCCTCTGTCCCCATTATTGTTTGCACTGGCGATTGAGCCCCTGGCGATAGCGTTGAGGGGTTCCAAGAAGTGGAGGGGAGTACTTAGAGGAGGAGAAGAACACCGGGTATCTTTGTATGCGGACGATTTGCTACTATACGTGGCAGACCCGGCGGAGGGGATGCCAGAAATAATGCGGATACTTGGGGAGTTTGGGGATTTTTCAGGGTATAAATTGAACATGGGGAAAAGTGAGTTGTTTGTGGTGCATCCAGGGGAGCAGAGTAGAGAAATAGAGGACCTACCGTTGAGGAAGGTAACAAGGGACTTTCGTTACCTGGGGATCCAGATAGCCAAGAATTGGGGCACATTGCATAGGTTAAATTTAACGCGGTTGTTGGAACAAATGGAGGAGGATTTCAAGAGATGGGATATGGTATCCCTGTCACTGGCAGGGAGGGTGCAGGCGGTTAAGATGGTGGTCCTCCCGCGATTCCTCTTTGTGTTTCAGTGCCTCCCGGTGGTGATCACGAAGGCTTTTTTAAAAAGGATTGAAAAGAGCATCATGGGTTTTGTGTGGGCCGGGAAGACCCCGAGAGTGAGGAAGGGATTCTTACAGCGTAGCAGGGATAGGGGGGGGCTGGCACTACCGAGCCTAAGTGAGTATTATTGGGCCGCTAATATTTCAATGGTGAGTAAGTGGATGGGAGAGGAGGAGGGAGCGGCGTGGAAGAGATTAGAGAGGGCGTCCTGTAGGGGGACTAGCCTACAGGCTATGGTGACAGCCCCATTGCCGTTCTCACCGAGGAACTACATCACAAGCCCGGTGGTGGTGGCTACACTGAAGATTTGGGGACAGTGGAGACGGCATAGGGGAAAGACTGGAGCCTTGGGGGGAATGGATGGGGGATATGGAATGTGGCAAAGAGCAGGAATAACGCAACTGAAAGATCTGTTTGTGGATGGGAAGTTCGCGAGTCTGGGAGCGCTGACCGAGAAATATGGGTTGCCCTAAGGGAATGCATTCAGGTATATGCAACTGAGGGCTTTTGCGAGGCAACAGCTGAGGGAATTCCTGCAGCTCCCGACACAAGAGGTGCAGGACAGAGTGATCTCAAAGACATGGGTGGGGGATGGTAAGGTGTCAGATATATATAGGGAAATGAGGGACGAAGGGGAGACTATGGTAGAAGAACTAAAAGGGAAGAAGAGCTGGGGGAGGAGATCGAGGAGGGGCTGTGGGCAGATGCCCTAAGCAGGGTAAACTCGTCGTCCTCGTGTGCCAGGCTAAGCCTGATTCAGTTTAAGGTATTACACAGGGCGCATATGACTGGAGCACGGCTCAGTAAATTTTTTGGGGTGGAGGATAGGTGTGCGAGGTGCTCGGGAAGCCCAGCGAATCATACCCATATGTTTTGGTCATGCCCGGCACTACAGGGGTTTTGGATGGGGGTGACAAAGGTGCTTTCAAAAGTAGTGGGGGTCCAGGTCGAACCAAGCTGGGGGTTGGCTATATTTGGGGTTGCACAAGAGCCGGGAGTGCAGGAGGCGAGAGAGGCCGATGTTTTGGCCTTTGCGTCCCTAGTAGCCCGGCGCAGGATATTGTTAATGTGGAAAGAAGCCAAGCCCCCGGGGGTGGAGACCTGGATAAATGACATGGCGGGGTTTATAAAGCTAGAGCGGATTAAGTTCGTTCTAAGGGGGTCGGCTCAAGGGTTCACCAGGCGGTGGCAACCGTTCGTCGAATACCTCGCAGAAAGATAGATGGAATGGAAAAAAGATGGCAGCAGCAGCAGCCCAGGATCGGGGGGGGGGGGGGGGGGGGGGAGGAGGAACCAGAAGGACTCTCAGGGTTGTTAATATATACTGTATAATATGTATAGGTCGTTGCTACAGATAATTATATATTGGACTGTTAAATTATAGTTTTGGAGAGTGTTACTTGTGATAAGGCAGTTGCCAATTAGGGTAGTTTTCATTTTTGTTATTTATTAATTATTCATTTTTTTTGTTTTGTTTATAAAATAGGTCATTGTTATTTGTGTTGTTATAATATTGTGTAAAGGATGCACAATGTACTGTGTTGGTTGACCAAAAATTTTCAATAAAATATTTATTAAAAAAAAAGAAAAAGAAGGAGGTGCGTAGTTGTGCATCTCGGATGATTCGCAGCGCACTTTGGGACTGCCCGTTTGACCAAAATAAGATTGACAGAATTAGCATTGTAGCAAACGAATGGGCTTCTTGTGTATAGAGACGTTGAATTGTTTTGGTTACCTGGTGTTTGAAATCACAATTGCAGTATTCCAACAGTGCAGAAGGAGGCCATCGAGTCTGCACCGACCCTCCAAAAGAGCACCCTACACAGACTCACTCCCCCGCCCTATCCCACCATACTGAAGGGGCAGTTTTTAAAGAATGGCCAGTCCAACTAACCTGCACCTCTTTGGACTGTGGTAGGAAACTGGAGCACCCGGAGGAAACCCACGCAGACACGGGGAGAACATGCAGACTCCGCACAGACAGTGACCCAGCGGGGAATCGAACCTGGGTCCCTGGCGCTGTGACGCAGCAGTGCTAACCGCCGTGCCACCGTGCTGTAGATCTCCGTCGCTCGCAATGATGTCACGGAGTGAAGCGGTCCAACTGCGCGCGCTCCCATTGGCAGCAAACCCAGCTCTCTGATGGAGAAGGTCGGTCCTTCCTAATCCACTCTATTTAGGTTCCTCACAGGGCAGCACAGTGGCGCAGTGGTTAGCACTGCTGCCTCATGTGCTGAGGTCCCAGGTTCGATCCCGACTCTGGGTCACTGTCCGTATGGAGTTTGCACATTCTCCCCGTGTCTGCGTGGGTTTCACCCCCACAGCCCAAAGATGTGCAGGGTAAGTGGATTGGCCACGCTAAATTGCCCCTTAATTGGAAAATAAATGAATTGGGTACTCTAAATACATTTTTGAAAAAAAATCTATGTTCCTCACAACTGTTGACACCTCAATCTCCCCTCAGCCTCCTCCGCCCTAAAGAAAACAACCACAGACTATCCAAACTTTCCGTGGTAAAATTCTCCATTCCTGGTAAGGTCCTTGTACACCTCCCCTCTGCCGTTTCCCTTCCTGTAATGTGGTGACTAGAACTGTTCCCAGTCCTCGAGCGGCTAGCCGTGGCCTGACTAATGTTTATACAGTTCGAGTGCAACGTCCCGGTTTGTACTCTGTGCCTCATCTGATCTGATAAAGGAAAGTATCACGTGCGTGCTGCCTTAACCGCCTTGCCTCCTGGTCCTGCTTCCTTCAGTGATCTTCGTTCAGGCAGGTTGTGTGCTTTTGTCTCATTTGCTGCAGTTTTTATTGTCTCTCTTCCCCCTTTCTCCAGGTGTGATGACAGCTGTCTTGATGTTTGGCAATAAATCAGTACCCTGTGCCCATGAGAACACAAAAATACAAACGGCCAAGGAGAAGAGGGCCTGATTGCACGGAAATTGTATGAATGAATTGTGGACCCTATTGCCTCTCAGGGAGAGGAAATTACAGTAATAAAATTTTGTTTCAGTTTCAACTGAGATTTTGAGTAATGAGAGACCGTAATGAGCAGTATTAATCGACTTAGATTTACTGGGGTCACCCCCCCCCCCCCCCCCCCCCCCCGTGAACCTTTGTATCACCCCGACTGATGATCTAGGTTCCTGCAGCGAAGCATTTTTAATATAATGACCATTTGGAGCAATCGGGTTGAAGATGTCAAAATGACCACCAGCATCTTAAAGACTCGGACCCTCGTCTGTGTTGTCTACTTTTCGAAGAACCGTTTGTCCTCTGCTGTGTGCAAGGGAGGTCAGAATACACAGCCAGTGATTTATTTTACGATCAGGGGCGTGGAACACCGGACTCCTGACGATGACGTAACCGGTTCAGCGTCGCACTGAAGTCCACTGATGAGAAGGTTTGTCAGGTGACGTTAGCCGGGCTGCTGCTCTTTGGAGCCACAAAGCGACAGCATGCACCCCTGATCACTATCCAGTGACTATTCAGCGCAAAGGGCACAGGCTTGGAGATCGTGAGAGGATAAACCTGGGCTCGTCTCGCGTAGTCGGTCCGCGCTCACTGTCCGGGCTCACACACGACGAACTATCACTTGGGCAAAGATTCGGAGGGTAACTGGTGTCCACAGCAACCATTGGGCAATCTCTTAAGCCAGCACCATTTGGGAAGGGGAAGTATTTTGCATGATAGAATATGAAAATCTATTTATAGCTATTGTGTGGGGCTTGGTGAACAAAGAATTTTAATAAACTGTCTATTTGGAGAAGCTATTGTTGGCAAGGACCGAGTGTCTGGGATTACATAGGAAGGCGTTAAATCGGGTTCCTGATTTACTTTTGATATATTTCCATAGAACATTCTGATTAAACAAACATTCCTTGATACTGTGAGGAAATGTTCATGCATAAATAAATAAATTTTAAAATTGATTTTTAAGATTAATCCAGTCTACCTTGCCCATTATTTCCAAGTGTGTCTTTATTCTTTCACGGGATGTGGGCGTTGCTGGCGAGGCCAGCATTCATTGCCCAGCACTATGCTGGCCACCTTTCAATTAATGGTTTGTTGAATGAACGTCACGGCCAAAATCACTGAGCTGACTGCAGCTGATGTCTCGGATGGTGGGGTTTATTCACTGTGCCACGGGCACCCACAGAGTGCCGATACCCCTAGTTGAGAAAGTTCAACCAACATGTTAGAAACTTTGCTTAATGGTCAAGGCAGACTATTCTGGTCATGGGGATGGATTCATATCCATTTTCGAACACCCAACCCCTGATTTTAACTTCACCCAGTGTAATGTGGTGGGTTTGGACCTGCTATATTTCTTTGCGGTTGCAAAGAGAAAACGTATGGGCCCACATGCTGGATTCTTGTAAAACAGCATAGAACCCCTACAGCGCAGAAGGGGGCCATTCGGACCATCGAGCCCTGAATGGAAACCGGAGCGCCCAGAGGAAACCCATGTAGACATTGGGAGAACATGCAAACTCCACACAGACAGTCACCCAAGGCTGGAATCGAGCCCGGGACCCTGGCGCTGTGAGGCACTAGTGCTAACCACTGTGCTAGTCATAAGGGCTTTTGATGTAAGGCGGTCTTGTGTCGAGATGGTAGTGTCCCTACCTCTGTGCCAGAAGCTCCAGGCCAAGCCACACTTCAGGACTTAATGGCTAAAGAAGTGTTCAAAACGTGGCCAAACCGATTGATTATCAGCCTGTCGATCTTTCCAATATACCTAATGGTAGGGAGTGAGATTGAGAGAGTTTTCTGGTCAGTCAAACTGCAGAAGGCAACAGCAAACCACAGCAATACTTTGCCAAGAATAGCCATGGACCAATCAAATGGAAGTCCATCGCTGCCAACACCCTCTTGGGGCTTGGTTCCTGGAGGAAGGGTTTGAAAGAACAGGCAGAGGAATCGAGAGGAAGGGAGAACAAAACAGCCAATTAGAGATGGGCCATTCAGGAGTGAAATCAGGAAGCACTTTGTATGTACAACAGGCAGTAAACATCAAACTCTTTCCCACCAAAGGTATAGATTCTGTGGATAAATTAAAGCTTTCAATACTGAGATTGGTTAGATTTTTGTTGGCCTAGTGGGATTATGGAACGGTTATAATCCCAGCTGTCCAGTTAATACTGGATAAGTTAGACAAAAATGAATTGTCCGCGGAGAAGTTCATTGACCTTGGGTGGGATTCTCCGGTCGCCAGGCAGACGTGGAAGGGGAATCCCGCCGATAGGCTTTTCGATTGGGACTGACAATCGCAAACAGTTTTCATCCGGTGAAATCCTGATTTTCACCCAACCCGTATCTCTCCCTGCGACACCCAAAAACTGCACCATAAACTCACTGTTTCAACTGCAGAGCAAAGAAATGTGTTCCCTAAACTCGGTCTTCCATGAACACCTCTGCTAAACTGATCACTTTGTTGAGTCCTAAAGGTGATTATTCAGCTAACTGCTGCCCCAATGGGGGGGGGGGGGGGGGGGGGGCAGCACGGTGGCACAGTGGTTTGCATTGCTGCCTCACAGCGCCGAGGTCCCAGGTTCGATCCCGGCTCTGGGTCACTGTCTGTGTGGAGTTTGCACAATCCCCCCCGTGTTTGCTTGGGCTTCGCCCCCACAACCTAAAGATGTGCAGGGTAGGTGGATTGGCCGCGCTAAATTGACCCTTAATTGGAAAAAATGAATTGGGTACTCTAAATTTAGAAAAAAAAAACCTGTTGCCCCAATAGACTTGAAGGTTTTCTTCCTCAGAGAGTTTTAATTCCCTCATCTTCTCACTGAATACTCTGACAAATGCAACCAATGCACATCCCTTGGATTTCTCAACCATCCACACACAAGTTTGTCACAATACAAGCCAGCCAATCTCACTGAAACTTATGACTTTCTAACAAGAGTTTCCAATCTCCACTATTGAAGTGCTCGCCTTGGTATTCTTTCCAAAAGCCCCTCTCACTTGAACGGTTTCAACACTGGCCCACCTTGCAGAGTTTCAATCTTGCCTTCTGAGATTCCTGTCCCTGGATTTCTGAGAACACTCAAGTGTCACCTTGCAAGCACAAATCCAGACCTCTGATTGTGGCAAGCAGAAAACCACCGCTTCAAAGATGACTGACAGCACGGAGTCGCCAACCTTTGGCTGCCTTCTTGGATATCCAGGGCTTCTCGCTAACCTATTTCACCTCGGGCCTGCTCCCTGAAGCTCTCTCTTTAATTGAGAGCCTACTTTTCTCCTTTCTTTTAGCTTAACTTAATAGGACCTTTTCTGATCGCTGTCTTTGTCACTTGGGTGGAACTTCCTTCTGTGACCTTCACCCTGCCCCCACCTGTGCCCTGCTCCCTGGGAAACCTACTTGGCAGCGGGGCTGGATGGGAGGTTCAGGATGTCTAACTTGCGTTTCACAACAGCCTGGAGAACACAAAATAGGTGGCACTGCACATGTGCAGCCGATTTCCGGACAGACCCGAGGATTGTAGGGACTTGAAGTTCCTGACCTCCGAACTTTGGCTTAAGGTAAGTTTGGGTTTCATCACAGAACCAAAATCGGTCAATGGAGCTCGGGTTCCCAGCCATGGTCTGACTGAACAGCAAAACCGGACAGGCTCGAGGGGCTGAATGGCTTCCTCCCAGTCCTAACATTGAAATATAAGCGGATAAGCAAAGACCCGTTGAATTCGCCTTCGAAGGTTGGGATGAATTACTCAAAAGAAGAAATAAGCAAACAAAAGCAAATGACTGCGGATGCTGGAATCCGAAACAACAGAAAATACTGGACAATCTCAGCACGCCTGACAGCATCTGCGGAGAGAGAATGGAGCAAAAATAGAATGTCTCCTTTGTAGGACCTATGCAAGTGTGTATTAATGGAGAGGGGGTTCATCCCTGCATCGCACGACAGGACAAACGACTGCCAAAACACAAAATGGGCCCTGGTTTTTTTTGCACTCAGAATTGCTGTGACAATCAGGTTTTGCTTTGGTTGTTGGAACAACATGAACATTATTCACAACTTAAAATAAAAGCCAAATACTACGGGTCCTGGGAATGGAAATAAATCTGCACAGACAAGTGCCGGCGGACCCCTGAGATTTTCCTGCACTTTTCTGCTTTTACCTCAAATTAGCGTTTCCATGACCAGGTATTGCTTTTATGGTTTGCAATTTCGTCAAGGAAGCTCTTGCTTTGTGTCACTTACAGCATTAAACGCAAATAATAGACTCAAGTCAAAAGTCTTGTTTTAGTTTCTTCCACGTCACAGTCTCCTCCCCATTTGGTTTGGTATTTTTATTTCACCAATTGAATTATTTATCTTTCTCAGTTTACTTTGCATTTGCTGCCGTCCACGCCTCTCGTCACGTCGTCAGTTTCTTTACTTGTCCAATTACTGCTCCCTTTGATTTCTCATCACGAAACCTTTTGTCGTTTAATCTCTCCTTTGTTCTTCTTTCCCCGCCCCCTTTTTCAATTGCTCAGACCTATTGCATTTCTAACTTTTCTTGGTTCTGATGAAGGATCACAGAAAAGAAATTTGGGACCCTAACAGACGTTGCTAGTCTAATGATGACCATGTAACAACCATTGTCGATTGTCGTAAAAACACATCTGGTTCACTAATGTCCTTCAGGAAAGGAAATCTGCCGTCCTTACCCGGTCTGGCCTACATGTGCCTCCAGACCCACAGCAACGTGGTTGACTCTTAAGTTCCCTCAGGAAGTGGGGGTAGCACGGTGTTGCAGTGGTTAGCACTGCTGCCTCATGGCGCCGAGGGCCCGTGTAACCCTCACAAGAACAACCCAATTGATCATGAAATACGAGCTCCCCCACGGATAAACTGAGGTCCACCAGCTGGGGCTCATAGAAGCAGCACTTCAAAGCTGGCCTGGTTTGGAACCAGCATGATCGGTAGTCCCAGTTGGGATTTATATGCTATATACTGAGTTGAGGCCTTTTCTTTTGATTACAAATAACCCTCTGTTTGAATCACCTTCTCGGATCTCCTGAGCTTTTTATACAAAGCCTCCCTTTAACCTAGGAACATAAGCCGGGGTTGCGAACATATGCACTCCACTTGCCTGGATGGATGCAGCTGCAACAATGAAACTCAGCACCATCCAGGACAAAGCAGTGATTGGCAACCCAGCCAGCATTTTAAACACGCACTCTGTCCACGACTGTACATGGCAGCAACTCACCAACCTTTGACAGTCATCCCAACACAAAAGGTTAGCTCCATTCTCTCTCCCCAGGTGCTGACGGACCTGCTGAGATTGTCCAGCATTTTCTGTTTTGATTCAGATTCCATAATGCGCAGTAATTTGCTTTTAACTCACCAAGGTTTCTTTGGCAGTACCTCCCAAACTGTAACCTCTTCTACCGAGAAGGTGCGTAGGAACACCTTCACCTTCAAACTTCTGCAGGAGCTTAGAGATGGTGGCGTTTCCAAGTATATAGAGGCAGCACGGTGCCACAGTGATTAGCACTGCTGCCTCACAGCACCAAGGACCCGGGTTCAATTCCAGTCTTGGGTGACTGTGTGGTGTTTACACATCCTGCCCGTGTCTGCATGGGTTTCCTCCGGGTTCGCCGGTTTCCTCCCATAGTCCAAAGTTTTGCAGGTTAGGTGGATTGGCTGCTAAATTGCCCCTTAAGGGTCCAAAGGGTTGGGTGGGGTTACGGGGACAGGGTGCTCTTTCGGAGGGTTGGTGCAAGCTCGATGGGCCGAATGGCCTTCTACTGCACTGTAGGGATTCGATTCGATGATTCTAGATATGCATAGACACAGATGTTGACAACCCTAATGGTCTATGTTAATGGGGACAGGGAATCAGGGTTGGGGATCTGTGATAAATTAAATAGAGATTACAAGCTGGAGGGCAAGTCTGCAATCAGGAAATTACGATAAGAGTGTGGCAGGAAGGAACAGAGCGTACAAACCTAAGAGTAAATCAGCTGATAATGCTAGAGGTTACAAAATAGTACAAAGACTGAACTAAAGGTTCTGTATCTGATTGCAAGTAGCATCCGTAACAAAACTGAGCAAATAAAAATAAATGTGTACAACCCGATAGCCATCACAGAGACACGGCTGTAGGATGAAAAAGACGGGGGCATGGGTATTCAAGGAGACATGACGTTTAGGAAGCTAGGAAAAGGTGGAGGGGTAGCTCTGTTAATTGAAGGAATTACTGGAGGCAGGGAGGCAGAAGATAGAAAACTATGGGTCGGTTAGCCTGACTTCGGCTGTTGGTAAGATTTTAGAGTATTATTAAAGATGAGATTGCGGAGTACTTAGAAGTGCATGGTAAAATAGGACTGAGTCAGCACGGATTCGTCAAGGGGAGGTCATGCCTGACAAATTTGTTTGAATTCTTTGAGGAGATACCAAAGTAGTTAGACAAAGGAGAACCAGTGGACGTGATCTATTTGAATTTCCAGAAGACCTTTGGCAAGGTGCCGTACAGCAGGCTGGTAAATAAGATAAGAGCCCATGGTGTTAGGGGCAAGGTACTGGCATGGATAGACGATTGGTGACTGGCAGAAGGCAGAGAGTGGGGACAAAGGGGTCCTTTTCAGAGGGGCATAGGCAGACCACCCCCTTCTTTGGGAGAGAGAGCTGACTGGTGGTGATTTAACCTGAAGGTCACCACTCCTCAGGCAAGGAGCAAGGTTGAGAAGGCGGGACGGGAATTAAACCCTCGCTATTGGTGTTGCTCTACATGATGAATCAGCCGTCAACAGAATGGCTGGTTCTGTGCCTGTTATTTATCTGTCTTTGCCTTTCTTCAATATCCCTCTTGATAACTACTAGAAGCCTCCAGTGTGTGTCTGGAGTTACCACATAGAGTATGAGAGACATAAAAGTAAGGGTAGGGTTTTCCACGCCCCCCATGGCATATATTGTGGCGGTGGAGGAGGCCCGCCATTGGCTGGTGGTGGGTTTTTTCTGGTCCCATCGCTGTCAATGGGGTTTCCTGTTGTATGCACCCCCCCACTGCATTTAGATATCAAGAAGACATTTGATAAGGCGCAACATCGCAAAATAAGGTATCTTAATAAATAATTGCCTTGGCTCTACAGGTAAATGCAACATGGGTAGACATTTGCATTAGGAAATAAGTGAGGATTTGGATTTTTAGCTGTTGAATATCAAACCGGGGTAAGAAGAAGTTTTACTGCACAAAATAAGGTATCATGCTGTACGGGGTAACATATTAACATGGATAGAGCATTGGTTAGTTTCCAGGAAGCAGAGAGTAGGCATAATTGTGTCATTTTCGGCTTGGTAGGAGCTAACATGTGGAGTGCCACAGGGATAAGTGCCAATTTGAAATTATTTCAAGGACTCGGATGAAAGGACCTAATGTACGGTTGTCAATATTTCTGATGATACAAAGATAAGTACGAAAATAAGTTGTGAAGAGGACATAAGTAATCTGCAAAGGTATAGGTTAAGTGAGTGGGCAGAAGATTTTGCAAATGGAGTAGGATATGGGAAAATGTGACATGTCCACTTCGGCAAAAAAAAGAATAGGACAGTCGTATATTATTTAAATGGAGAGAGATTGCAGAACTTTGAGGTACAGAGATTCTGAGGTACATGACTCAGGAACAGTTACTATGCAGGTACTATAAGAGATTAGGAAAGCAAATGGAAAAGTAGCGATGTTTTGCTCCAGTTGTACAAGGCATTGGCGAGACCAAATCAAGAGTACTGTGTGCAATTTTGGTCTCCCTATTTAAGAAGGGACACAAATGCATTAGAAGCAGTTCAAGGAAGGTTCACTTGACTGACACCTACAATGAGGCAGGATGATATTTTATGAGGAACGTTTGGACAGGTTGGGCCTGTATCCATTCAAGTTTAGAGGAATGAGAGGTGATCTTATTGAAACATATAAGATCCGGAGGAGTCTTGACCAGGTGAATGCTGAAAGTGTGAAGAAAATATTATTTTTAAAATATTTATGTGGCATTCTGTAAAGCGGGATTGTGGGGTCATGTGTATATGACTATGTGTGAGACTAATTTAATTAAGCTGGGGGCTGAGTGTCTACCAAGTTGAGGACATCAAAGGAGCTAGGCGTGAAAGGCAAGCATTTGAAGTGAATAGGGCTATGTTAGATGCTCAACAGGTAAATGCAACATGGGTAGAAATGTGCATTAGGAGATAAGTGAAGATTTGGATTTTTAGGTGTTGAACCTCAAACGGAGGTAAGAGGAAGTATACAACTTAGAAAATGTCATAAATAAATGAAGCAGAGTTATTATATTTTATTTTACCCAAAAGTGGCGGCCATACAGAAACCATAGAAAAGCTATATCCTGGGAAAGGTAAATTTCAAAGAAGGATAAGGACAATTGGACACAATGAAAGAAGAAAAACATACTTAAAGAAACATTGGGAGATGTGCTAGCGTGGCTATGTAAGATCTCCTGAAGAGAGATTTCTCTGTGCTGAGGCAGAAGTGTGAAGAAGTGAAGTGAGCAGCCACCTGCCACTCCAGAGAAGTGTCTGGTTGTCCAGAAAGGTTTTGTTTTAAAGTCGTGAATTTTATAATAGTAATAATCTTTATTGTCACAAGGAGGCTTACATTAACACTGCAATTAAGTTACTGTGAAAAGCCCCTAGTCGCCACATTCCGGTGCCTGGTCGGGTACACGGGGAGAATTCAGAATATCCGATTCACCGAACAGCACGTCTTTCGGGATTTGTGGGAGGAAACCGGAGCACCCGGAGGAAACCCACACAGACACGGGGAGAACGTGCAGACCCCACACAGACAGTGTCCCAAGCCGGGAATCGAACCCGGGACCCTGGAGCTGTGAAGCAACAGTGCTAACCACTGTGCTACCGTGAATCTTGATATCCAATGTATCTACCTGAGTTGGCCACTTCCCGACTTAAAATGGAGAACCGCAAATTCAGCCAGCACAGGCAAAGACTAGCAAATACAGAAATCATGTGTATTGGAACCTGTAAGGAACCAGACAGCACTGAAACCAGCAGCCATCTGCATAGTAACACAGCAGCCATCTGCATAGTAATGAGCGATTCCAGGGCACAATGGCAACAGTTGAGGTGAATAAAGCCATGCCAGACTCCTCGGCGCCAGCAGGAGCCAAGACAAAGGAAGGCCAACGGACATTTAGGGACCGCCCAACGATCAGGGAACAACTCCAGTATTGGAGAAATCGATCCAAGTGATCGGAACGCAGTCCAATCACTTGGAACCAGGTACGGGGTCCACCCCGAACGGCGCAAAGTCCCTGGGGACGATAAAGTAAAGCCCCCAAGTTCAAATCGTCCTTCTTTGGCAGGGTCACTCAGCAACTTGAACCAACCCTTGACAGTGACCTGCCTCGCTGCCTCCAACCAAGTAAGTCTCAAGTCAACGCTCGCTACGAGATAGGCGCTCCTAGCTACCAGTCCATACCAGTTTTTGAATCCTGCAGACTCAAGACCTTAACGAAAGGCCATTTGTTCCCCTGACCTGGTGGGCCAGTATAGGCCTTTTAGTGATAGGAATAGCCTAGAAAATAGAGTTTATGCATGAGTAGTGATTTACTGTGTATAATAAATGTGTTTTGATTTGAATCTTACTAATTGGTGTTGAGTTATTGATCATTACTTGAACTTGAACCTCGTGGCATAAAGATACCTGGCGACTCTAGAGCAAAGGTTAAACAGAGCAAATTACGATTTAAGAACCAACCAAAAGTTAGCAACACCAAGTGCGAGAGAGAAGGAAGTCCTGTGAAATATCTCCCCTACAGCAACAGTGGGTTGTGTCATGTGGTAATATTGCTGATATTTTATTGCTTAAATATCTATAAAGCCTGCAGCAGTTCAAGAAGGCAGCTCACCACCACCCTCTAAAGGGGCATTTATTTGCGAGTCTAACCAAGTAAGAATATTTTGAGGAAATGTTCTGTAAGCCTAATTCTAACTGTGTAAATGTAATCTTGTGGGTGTGCATTTTCTTTTCCTTTGTTAATAAATGCTTTATTTTAATATTTAAAATCACCAAAGGTGTTACTGGAATTTGTGGCTCCTAACATCAGTATATATATTTTCTTGCGGTAAAATACAATTTGAAAACATTTGCAATCGCTTGTCAAGTTTTGCTTTTTGAGATTTGTCTCGCACGGTATTTACCATCTGCGATATCAAAAAGGGTCTCCCGTTTCAGATAGAGACATTTTTCCCCTCAGAGGGTTGTGAATCTTTGACCAGAGAGGAGTGGAGGCAGGGCCATTGAATATTTTTTAGGCAGTGGTAGCTAGATTCTTGGCTAACAAGGGAGTCAAAGATTATTGGGATAGGTGGGATTTTAAAAAATTCTTTCACGGGATGTGGCCTTCGCTGGCTAGGTCAGCATTTATTGTCCATCCTTGGTTGTCCTTGAGAAGGTGGTGGTGAGCTGCCTTCTTGAACCGCTGCAGTGCATGTGGTGTAGGTACACCCACTGTGCTGTTAGGGAGGGATTTCCAGGATTTTGACATCAGTGACTGTGAAGGAACGGTGATATAACTCCAAGTCAGGATGGTGAGTGAGTAGGAGGAGAATTTGCAACTGTTGGTGTTTTCATGCATTGGTTGCTCTTATATGTTTAGGTAGTAACGGTTGCATAAGAACTAGGAGCAGGAGTAGGCCATCTGGCCCCTCGAGCCTACTCCGCCATTCAATGAGATCATGGCTGATCTTTTGTGGACTCAGCTCCACTTTCCGGCCCGAACACCATAACCCTTAATCCCTTTATTCTTCAAAAAACTATCTATCTTTATCTTAAAAACATTTAATGAAGAAGCCTCTACTGCTTCACTGGGCAAGGAATTCCATAGATTCACAACCCTTTGGGTGAAGAAGTTCATCCTAAACTCAGTCCTAAATCTACTTCCCCTTATTTTGAGGCTATGCCCCCTAGTTCTGCTTTCACCCGCCAGTGGAAACAACCTGCCCGCATCTATCCTATCTATTCCCTTCATGATCTTATATGTTTCTATAAGATCCCCCCTCATCCTTCTAAATTCCAACGAGCACAGTCCCTGTCTACTCAACCTCTCCTCGTAATCCAACCCCTTCAGCTCTGGGATTAACCTAGTGAATCTCCTCTGCACACCCTCCAGTGCCAGTACATCCTTTCTCAAGTAAGGAGACCAAAACTGAACACAATACTCCAGGTGTGGCCTCACTAACACCTTATACAATTGCAGCAGAACCACCCTAGTCTTAAACTCCATCCCTCTAGCAATGAAGGACAAAACTCCATTTGCCTTCTTAATCACCTGTTGCACCTGAAAACCAACTTTTTGCGACTCATGCACTAGCACACCCAGGTCTCTCTGCACAGCAGCATGTTTTAATATTTTATCATTTAAATAATAATCCTTTTTTCTATTATTCCTACCAAAATGGATAACCTCACATTTGTCAACATTGTATTCCATCTGCCAGACCCTAGCCCATTCACTTAGCCTATCCAAATCCCTCTGCAGACTTCCAGTATCCTCTGCACTTTTTGCTTTACCACTTATCTTAGTGTCGTCTGCAAACTTGGACACATTGCCCTTGGTCCCCAACTCCAAATCATCTATGTAAATTGTGAACAGTTGTGGGCCCAACACTGATCCCTGAGGGACACCACTAGCTACTGATTGCCAACCAGAGAAACACCCATTAATCCCCACTCTTTGCTTTCTATTAATTAACCAATCCTCTATCCATGCTACTACTTTCCCCTTAATGTCATGCATCTTTATCTTATGCAACAACCTTTTGTGTGGCACCTTGTCAAAGGCTTTCTGGAAATCCAGATATACCACATCCATTGGCTCCCCATTATCTACCGCACTGTTAATGTCCTCAAAAAATTCCACTAAATTAGTTAGGCACGACCTGCCCTTTATGAACCCATGCTGCGTCTGCCCAATGGGACAATTTCCATCCAGATGCCTCGCTATTTCTTCCTTGATGATATATTCCAGCATCTTCCCTACTACCGAAGTTAAGCTCACTGGCCTATAATTACCCACTTTCTGCCTACCTCCTTTTTTAAACAGTGGTGTCACGTTTGCTAATTTCCAATCCACCGGGACCACCCCAGAATGTAGTGAATTTTGGTAATTTATCACTAGTGCATTTGCAATTTCCCATGCCATCTCTTTTAGCACTCTGGGATGCATTCCATCAGGTCCAGGAGACTTGTCTACCTTTAGCCCCATTAGCTTGCCCATCACTACCTCCTTGGTGATTACAATCCTCTCAAGGTCCTCACCTGTCATAGCCTCATTTCCATCAGTCACTGGCATGTTATTTGTGTCTTCCACTGTGAAGACCGACCCAAAAAACCTGTTCAATTCCTCAGCCATTTCCTCATCTCCCAATATTAAATCTCCCTTCTCATCCCATTGTAATCTCCTTTGTTTAAGCACAAAACACTAGTGCTTGATTTTACCTTCTCACCCTCCATCTGTATTTTAAATTCCACCATATTGTGATCGCTCCTTCCGAGAGGATCCCTAACTATGAGATCCTGAATCAATCCTGTCTCATTACACAGGACCAGATCTAGGACCGCTTGTTCCCTCGTAGGTGCCATTACATACTGTTCTAGGAAACTATCGCGGATACATTCTATAAACTCCTCCTCAAGGATGCCTTGACCGACCTGGTTAAACCAATCAACATGTAGATTAAAATCCCCCATGATAACTGCTGTACCATTTCTACATGCATCTGTTATTTCTTTGTTTATTGCCTGCCCCACCATAATGTTACTATTTGGTAGCCTATAGATTACTCCTATCAGTGACTTTTTCGCCTTACTATTCCTGATTTCCACCCAAATGGATTCAACCTTATCCTCCATAGCACCGATGTCATCCCTTACTGTTGCCCGGATGTCATCCTTAAATAACAGAGCTACACCACCTCCCTTACCATCCACTCTGTCCTTCCGAAAAGTTTGATACCCTCGGATATTTAACTGCCAGTCGTGACCATCCTTTAACCATGTTTCAGTAATGGCCACTAAATCATAGTCATTCGCGATGATTTGCGCCATCAACTCATTTACCTTATTCCAAATACTACGAGCATTCAGGTAAAGTACACTTATGTTGGCTTTTTTACCTCTGTTCTGAATCTTAACACCTCGATCAGTAACCTCTCCTAAGTTATATTTCCTCTTAACCTTTCTCCTAATTTTCCTTGTCATTGATACCATATCTTCATGTAACAACCTGCCGCGTCGCTTACCATTAAAGTTTTCACTTCCCGTTTTATTTCTTTTAGTATTCCTGGTCCTATTCACTGAGCTATCCTCAGTCACTGTACCTTGTACTGTCGCTCTTTTTGATTTTTGACTATGGCTTCCCTGCCTTACACTTTCCCCCTTACTGCCTTTTATTTCTGTCCCTGTTTTACTACCTTCCAACTTCCTGCATTGGTTCCCATCCCCCTGCCACATTAGTTTAAACTCTCCCCAACAGCTCTAGCAAACACCCCCCCTAGGACATCGGTTCCAGTCCTGCCCAGGTGCAGACCGTCCGGTTTGTACTGGTCCCACCTCCCCCAGAACCAGTTCCAATGTCCCAGGAATTTGAATCCCTCCCTCTTGCACCATCTCTCGAGCCACGTATTCATCCTCTCTATCCTGACATTCCTACTCTGACTAGTTCGTGGCACTGGTAGCAATCCTGAGATTACTACATTTGAGGTCCTACTTTTTAGTTTAACTCCTAGCTCCCTAAATTCAGCTTGTAGGACCTTGTCCCGTTTTTTACCTATATCGTTGGTGCCTATGTGCACCACGACAGCTGGCTGTTCACCCTCCCCCCCCCCCCCCCCCCCCCCAGAATGTCCTGCAGCCGCTCCGATACATCCTTCACCCTTGCACCAGGGAGGTTTGCAGGTTTGGATGGAACTGTTGAAGGAGCCTTGGTGAGTTTCTGCAATGCATCTTGTAGATGTTTCACGCTGCCACTGTGTGTCGGTGATGGGAGTGAATGAAGGTTTAAGGTAGTGGATGAGGTGCCAGTCAAGCTCTGTCCTGGATGGTGTTGAGCTTCTGGAGTGTTGTTGGAGCTGCACTCATCCAGGCAAGTGGACAGTATTCCATTACACTCCTGACTTGTGCCTTTTCGATGGTGGACAGACTTTGAAGGGCCAGGAAGTGAATTACTCACTGCAGAATCCCCAGCCTCTGACCTGTCTCCACAGTATTTATAAGGTTGGAGAGTTGGGGCCACAATCAGATCAGCCATGAACTTATTGAATGGTGGAGCAGTCTCAAGGAACCAAATTGTCTACTGTTAAGTTTGTATTATGTTGGCTCTCCCACAAAATACATTAAAGGCCTCTCTTTTCCGACTGTTTACCATTCTGCCACTACCTCTTATGGGTCTGATCTGCTGGTGGGACAGGAATGGTGATGGAGGAGTCTGGGATATTGTCTGAAAGAGAATAAACTAAACGGCAATTCCGATTGAAAGAGGAGTTAAGAGTCAACCACATCGCTGTGCGTCTGGAGTGACATGTAGACCAGCTAAGGACGGCAGGTTTCTTTCCCGAAAGTACACGAGTGAACCGGATAGGTTCTTGCAACAATTGGGTAGATTCGTGGTCACCATTACCGAGATTACTTTTTTAATTCTAGGGTTATTTAATTGACTAAATTTAATTTCCCCCAGCTGCCCGGTTGGGATTGCAGGATCTGCTCTGTTTTTGCTGATTATCTCTGGGGAAACTGCCTATGAAATCCTCATCTGTCTTGGCTGAACCTGAGATTTAGGTTGGGAGATATGGAATTGGAACCTGAATGTCAACAGATCAATTTCTTCTACCTGGAGATTTGGTTACAAGCAATATTTAAGGGTGACACGGTGGCCCAGTGGTTAGCACTGCTGCCTATGGCACGGAGGACTGGGGTTCGATCCCAGCCCCAGGTCATTCTCCGTGGAGTTTGCACATTCTCCCCGTGTCTGCATGGGTTTCACCCCCACGACCCAAAGATATCCAGATAAGGTGGTTTGGCCAGGCTAAATTGGAAAAAGAAATAATTAGGTACTCTAAATTTATTTTAAAAAAAAGAAATATTTAATTATGAATACTGTCCCTTCTCAGTTTACAAAAGAATAACAGTTATCATTTTAATGTATGCAGGTGATTAGGAACGTACAGATGTTTGTCTGACAATGAAATTAAAGGTTATCAGGGAGCCGGCTAGAATGTAGAACCCACAATCAGATCAGCCATGAGCTTATCAAATGTCAGAGCGGGCTTGAGGAGCCAAATGGCTTATTCATGCTCTATGTCATATATTCTGATGTACAGGAATCTGAACAAGGGTCAGGGTAACTGCTAACCAGATGCAGACTGGCCTGCGACAGCTATCCAGATGATTAAGAAGGCATTAGGTGACTTTCTAAAGGGAGTTCCTCAATGAGTTAAAGGAAAACAAATTCCAGGATTGAGACCCTGTTAAGGGATGGAACACAATTACCCACAGACCATTGAAGCTTTTGTCCCAAAAGCTCTAATTTGGAGTTTGAACGCTGAAAGGTTTACATGTCGCCCTTCCATCCAGAAATAATAGAACTCGACAGCCTGAGAAGAGTATCTCAGACAGTCAGATTCCACTTTTCTGTTCAGCCGTGACGTGAAGGACTACACTCAAATGACTGGATAAGGAAACCTGTGATCATATAACGAGGCAGCAAAGAAAGAGGCCATTCAGCCCATCATAACCATGCTGGTTTTGAAAGAGCTATTCAATTAGTCCCACTCTTTCTCTCTCCAGCTCAGGACACTCCTTAAACCTAACACTTTGACCACGTTTTCGGCATGCTGTTTTTATAACACAAGGTGTTGTAGCCCTGCAATGATTTCTCCTTTTGTGTTCCCAATTCCCCGCTGAAAGTCACTTCTGATTTGCTGGGGAGACAGTTGTTGCAGACCAATAAGCTAGAGGCCCGGACTAATGTTCTGGGGACATGGGTTCAAATTCCACAATGGCAGCTGGTGAAATTCAATTAATCAAATCTGGAATTGAAAGCAAGTCTCAGTTATGGTGACCATGGAACAATTGTCATCAATACCCATCGGGTCCACTCAAAGAACAAAGAACAAAGAAATGTACAGCACAGGAACAGGCCCTTCGGCCCTCCAAGCCCGTGCCGACCATGCTGCCCGACTAAACTACAATCTTCTACACTTACTGGGTCCGTATCCCTCTATTCCCATCCTATTCATGTATTTGTCAAGATGCCCCTTAAATGTCACTATCGTCCCTGCTTCCACCACCTCCTCCGGTAGCGAGTTCCAGGCACCCACTACCCTCTACGTAAAAAACTTGCCTTGTGCATCTACTCTAAACCTTGCCCCTATCACCTTAAACCTATGCCCCCTAGTAATTGACCCCTCTACCCCGGGGAAAAGCCTCGGACTATCCACTCTGTCTATGCCCCTCATAATTTTGTAGACCTCTATCAGGTCGCCCCTCAACCTCCTTCGTTCCAGTGAGAACAAACCGAGTTTATTCAACCGCTCCTCATAGCTAATGCCCTCCATACCAGGCAACATTCTGGTAAATCTCTTCTGCACCCTCTCTAAAGCCTCCACATCCTTCTGGTAGTGTGGCGACCAGAATTGAACACTATACTCCAAGTGTGGCCTAACTAAGGTTCTATACAGCTGCAACATGACTTGCCAATTCTTATACTCAATGCCCCGGCCAATGAAGGCAAGCATGCCGTATGCCTTCTTGACTACCTTCTCCACCTGTGTTGCCCCTTTCAGTGACCTGTACTCCTAGATCTCTTTGACTTTCAATACTCTTGAGGGTTCTACCATTCACTGTATATTCCCTACCTGCATTAGACCTTCCAAAGTGCATTACCTCACATTTGTCCGGATTAAACTCCATCTGCCATCTCTCCGCCCAAGTCTCCAAACAATCTAAATCCTGCTGTATCCTCTGACAGTCCTCATCGCTAGCCGCAATTCCACCAACCTTTGTGTCATCTGCAAACTTACTAATCAGACCAGTTTCATTTTCCTCCAAATTATTTATATATACTACAAACAGCAAAGGTCCCAGCACTGATCCCTGTGGAACACCACTGGTCACAGTCCTCCAATTAGAAAAGCATCCTTCCATTGCTATTCTCTGCCTTCTATGACCTAGCCAGTTCGGTATCCACCTTGCCAGCTCACCCCTGATCCCGTGTGACTTCACCTTTTGTACTAGTCTACCATGAGGGACCTTGTCAAAGGCCTTACTGAAGTCCATATAGACAACATCCGCTGCCCTACCTGCATCAGTCATCTTAGGGACCTCCTCGAAAAACTCTATCAAGTTAGTGAGACACGACCTTCCCTTCACAAAACCATGCTGGCTCTCACTAATACGTCCATTTCCTTCCAAATGGGAGTAGATCCTGTCTCGAAGAATTCTCTCCAGTAATTTCCCTACCACTGAAGTAAGGCTCACCGGCCTGTAGTTCCTTGGATTATCCTTGCTACCCTTCTTAAACAGAGGAACAACATTGGCTATTCTCCAGGACATCACCTGAAGACAGTGAGGATCCAAAGGTTTCTGTCAAGGTCTCAGCAATTTCCTCTCCAGCCTCCTTCAGTATTCTGGGGTAGATCCCATCAGGCCCTGGGGACTTATCTACCTTAATATTTTTTAAGACACCCAACACCTCGTCTTTTTGGATCTCAATGTGACCCAGGCTATCTACACACCCTTCTCCAGACTCAACATCTACCAATTTCTTCTCTTTGGTGAATACTGATGCAAAGTATTTATTTAGTACCTCGCCCATTTCCTCTGGCTCCACACATAGATTCCCTTGCCTATCCTTCAGTGGGCCAACCCTTTCCCTGGCTACCCTCTTGCTTTTTATGTACGTGTAAAAAGCCTTGGGATTTTCCTTAACCCTATTTGCCAATGACTTTTCGTGACCCCTTCTAGCCCTCCTGACTCCTTGCTTAAGTTCCTTCCTACTTTCCTTATGTTCCACACAGGCTTCGTCTGTTCCCAGCCTTTTAGCCCTGACAAATGCCTCCTTTTTCTTTTTGACGAGGCCTACAATATCTGTCGTTATCCAAGGTTCCCGAAAATTGCCGTATTTACCCTTCTTCCTGACAGGAACATGCCGGTCCTGAATTCCTTTCAACTGACACTTGAAAGCCTCCCACATGTCAGATGTTGATTTGCCCTCAAACATCCGCCCCAATCTATGTTCTTCAGTTCCCGCCTAATATTGTTATAATAGTTCCCGCCTAATATTGTTATAATTGCCCCTTTAGCGAAGGAAATCGTCCACAGCAAAGTGGTTAGCTCCTAGCAAGGTGACCCAGCAAGCCGCTCAGTTGAAGGGCAATGAGGGATGGGCAACAAATGCTGGCATTGCCAGCGACACCGATATCCATTACAAAAACGTTGGCTTTTGCCAATCCACATCATAACTCACTGTGGGGGGAAAAAAGTTTGTCTGTCCAAGTCTCATCCACCTCTGACAGAGGCCTTGTACGTAGGTAGTGGTGTCGGTTCTGACCTTCCTTCAACTCTCTGCTCAAGTATAATTTACACCAATGCGCACCAGCCCGTACAATCGGAACGGTCAGGCGAATAAAAGACCAAGATTAATTTATTTTATCAAATAAATTTCTCCCTCCCATCAGCTCTGAAGTTGCCAAACAGACTCGAAACTTTAATGGTTTTCTCTCCCTCCAAACCTGCTGAGTTTTCCCGGCATTCTCAGTTCCTGTTTTTCTTTGATATTCATTCATGGGATGTCGGCATTGCTGGCAAGGCCAGCAGATCATACAAGTAATCCTAACATGTATTTAAATGTAGAATACTAACTTCCACTACTGCAAAAAAAATAAAAATAAAGAGGTTGGTGGAAAACAGGATTGTGCCAAACAGTGCTAATTGATCTTTTCTGAAGTTATGGTCAATTGTTTTGACGGCAGTCCCGGTTGTCGTTGGCTGTGAGGAACAAGGTAAGTTTCTATTTAGTGTTGCAAACAAAATTTTCTTTTTGGTTGAACACCTTAATCGAACTACAGCACAATAGGAAGCTATTTGGTTCAGAGTCTACCCATATTCTTTGAAAGTTCTATCTAATTAGTCCTCTTTCCTACACTAATAATATTCCCTGGCTACTGCCTTGCCAGTGAAAACTTATTTACCTTCTGAAAACATTGCATAAGGAGGCCATTCGGCCCATCGAGTCTGCACCGGCTTTTGGAAAGAGCACCCTACTCAAGGTCCACACCTCCACCCTATCCCCATAACCCAGTAACCCCACCCAACACTAAGGGCAATTTTGGACACTAGGGGCAATTTAGCATGGCCAATCTTCCTAACCTGCACATCTTTGGACTGTGGGAGGAAACCCACGCACACACAGGGAGAATCTGCAGACTTCGCACAGGCAGTGACCCAAGCTGGGAATCGAACGTGGGACCCTGGAGCTGTGAAGCAATTGTGCTATCCACAATGCTACCGTGCTGCCCTTCTCTCAAAGCGGCTCACAATTTTGAATACCTCTTAAATCTCCCTTCAACCTTCTATAGAAAAAAATCCTAACTTCTCTGGTTTCTCTGCATAGTGAAACCCGATGAATTGGACAAGATACTAAAAATGAAGCCTGACTACTGAGATTGATAATAGGTTTTCCAAAGCTCCCCTGCTTTTGCACTCGATGCCTGTATTTACATAGAAAGGCCATTCAGCCCTTCATTTCATTATGATCATCCAACTCGATAGCCTGATCCCGCCACCCCCCAGGTATCCTTTGATCCCCTTTGCTCTGTGCTCTATCTAACTGCTTGTTGAAAACATACAATGTTTTGGCCTCAACTACTTTCTGTGGTAGCGAATTTGACAGGCTCTGGAGGATCTTGTTGGTGTACAGGGCGACCAAACAAAGTGTTACCTGTTTCTGTCTCCACAAATGTGACCAGACTTGGGGGTTTCCCTGCATTTTCTGTTATTATTTCAGACTCCCAGCATCTGGAGTATTTTGCATTTTAAAATATCATCCTCTCTCTCTTTGTGGTAGGAACATTGCAATGCTGGTGCCCACAAGCTTATAGAGACAAAGAACAGAAATTGACCAGGATAAGAGTTTGGTATTTTAATTTGTCTGCAGCTGTGGAGGTACAAATTTTGCAAATTTATTCATGTTTCCCCTAAAAAAATGTCTACAGTTTCTATCCAAGTACTGTTGACCAGCTATTTTAACTGTTGTCAGGATTAACATTTTTAGTTTTAAAACATTTTTGAACTATATTATTGCCCATTTGTTACATGGCAAAAAATATACAATCAGGAAATCTGCCCGAAACAAATTGGGACCCCCTCATATCTTCATGAGCCCCCCCTCCCCTTCCCCAGGTCCCCCACATAAGAGACTCAAAAAGCAGCTGAAATTAGTTATCCACGCAGTACAAAAGAGGTTTTACTTAACATTGTAACCTTGCAACACTTTGCGACACAAAATGTGACGTACACTATACGAAAACAGCACTATATTAAGCATTGCATCCCAACTTCATATTGGGCAATTTAATGGTAGCTGTCAGTACAGGACACATTTTACCCCAATAGTTTTGTTACATATAAACCAGGTTAGGCAGCTGTCTTTGTTTCCTTCCAATGTTAATTATGAAACTTCTGTAATCAGGTCGGCCACTATCACGTCACGATGAGATGCAGTCTTTGGAAGTTCAAGTCACTTGCCAATTATTGAGGCCCGTCTGCAATACAAATAGAAAATTAGGTCAAGAAAACAAATATTTAAGAAGATTACTTTTTGTTTTGAAAATAGGCTTGTTTTTAAGTCACCTTTCACCCTTTTGGGCGAGGGACTGAATTGACACGCCATGAGGTGCATCAACCAAGTTTCGGTTTCTCCGACAAAGAGTCACCCAGACCTCGAAACGTTGATTGCTGTTGATCACCAATATACTCCAGGTCTGACAAAAGGTTTCTGGCCTGAAACGATAACTCAGTTTCCCTCGAGATGCTCCCTGAACCGCTGAGCGCTCCCAACATTTATTTCAGACTGTGATGCTATTTTTCACAAGGAACTATCCACAGCAGTTTTTATTCAGGAGTCCAGTCCCTCGAGTGAGAGCAGTTTATCAACACAAAGCATCAACCTGCCTCTTGACACTTGTCTAGTCATGACGGACCTACTCTTCAGGCTATTATGCAGGCTGAATGAGTGTTAAGTGGGATGGATGCCAACATTGATTATTCATCCAATCCACCTCCAACTCCCATTAATGAATTTGGTTGGCTGGTCAATCAACAGTGTCCTAGAGCACTGCTGAACCTGTCAGGCTGAGGTGTCAGCTTTGCAAGTTTGCCACACAGGGTTAATTTGGTTCTGAGCTGCCATAATTGGCACATCATCTTTGGAGCCATTCGGGTCCCCCACTGCTGAAATCCATTCTGTCCACCACGCCCCCCTCCCACCCCAGTGGTATTAGAGCCTCAGAACACTTCCCAATGAGTTAGCTACAAATTACATCAATGACTCAAGGGGAATTAAGAAAATTAAACTAATTGGCAGTCAAACAAGCTCAATGCCACCGCAGTGGCTCGTGTAGGAATGTGGCTGTTTACATATCAGGTAAAGACTGAATCCGGTTTAAGCAGACACACAGTGGAGTTGAATAGGACTAAGTTGAGTTCTCAATACAGGGCAGTCTGGGAGGCAACGTCCTGGAGCCCGGGCAGGCAGGAAAGTGGCATTCAGGCAACAATCAGATCAGCCACAATCTTACCGAATGACAGAGCAGGCTCGAGGGGCCGAATGGCCGTCTCCTCTAATATTAATATTATTTTCAGTCGTAGCCCCATGCCTACTGCAACTCAGTCACAATCAGCAAACTCTGGGAAACCAAGGATTCAACAGTGGACTTTCAGACTTGTGTGACTCAGCTGGGTATCGCTTTTGTCACGAGATCCAACGTCCCGGTTTACAAACCCTCTCCCTTCTCCACCTACCATGCCCTCTATCACCTTTAGAATTGCTGTTCGAACCCTAGGTAACCACTATTTTCATGTTCATCTCATCTTCCCTCCTATTCCACCCCCACTCACCCATACCTCTACCTCAGGGTGGATGCCAGGCCAAACTGTGGCCCCCTTTGATGTGTTGGGTGCTCTGGATCCGTGGAACACATACACGCCACCAACACTTAAAATAGTGCAATACTATTTTATTAAGTTAGAAACTGTTGAACATACTTTCACTGTGGGTTAACACGATGTTAGATTAAACTAAAGACCTATGCCTGTCCTAACCAGTCTATGCACTCAGCACATGGTGAAGATCTGTGCTGTAAGCTCTGTCCTTCTAGGAAGCTGCATCCTGAATGAGCGGGAACTCTGATGCCCCCTGTCTTTATAGTCAGTGTGCTCTAACTGGTGATTGGCTGCGGTGTTGTGTGTGTTGATTGGTCTTGCTGTGTGTCCATCAGTGTGTGGGTATCTACACCATGATATACTGGTGCATATTATGACACCCTTCTCCTGTAACCGCCAACTCCACACAAACCAGGGTAGGAGATGGAATCTTCCCGGTCCGTGTCGGCTACAAAGTGGCTTGTGGTAACCCAGTACCTTCAGCCAGATTTTCCAACTTAAGATCCATTTTTAACACTGCATTTATAGTATGGCTCAAAATATGCAAATTTACTTTGGGCTACGTCATGACGAGCTCTACGGTTTTCAGCTGCTCAATCGGTGCAGTCCAGAGCGACTAGGCAACATGCCCCCACTACTCTGTCAGGGATGTAAGACTCAATGCTTTCATGCAGGAGTCGCTGACAAGGCTAGGATTTGTTACCCATCTCCAATTGCCCTTTAACTCAGTGGTTTGCTAGGCTATTCCAGAGGGCAGTGAAGAGGCTGAGGGTCTGGAGGCACAAGTAGGCCGGGGAAGATTTCCTTCTTTAAAAGGACCTTAGTGAAACAGATGACTAGCTTTTAATTCAAGATTTATTAATCCCCCAGAGCAATAACCGGGGGCTCTCACTAGTCCAATGACATTACCAGTACACCGCCTTCTCATAGACAGGGATGGGATAAGAAGTAACAACCAAATCAATGTGGGTTTATCGGCAAGATGTACAGAAGATTGTTTAGTTTGTTGCAACATTTGAACATCCACCCAGTACTTCAATCAAAATGCAGGAGGATTTTTGCGGAGCCACAGTGGATTAACCCATAGGCTGTTGGCACGAATCTCTATCCCAGATTAGCTGGTTTTGTTTCAGCTCAGGCAGACTTTGAAATGGATATCAATAATGCAGTAACAAAACCATGCAATCGGGAATAGATTGATTGATATCTTAGTAAATCTACGTTTTTTATATCAAAGTTTAAGAATGAAATATTTCATCAACCATCACCGTGATTCCCTTTTCTTCTCCATTAGATTTATTTTTGCAAGTATTTCATTATTAACAGAGAGGTGAAGTGCATTTAATGGCCTGTTCCTATGAACAATGCTTCCACTCCACTCGGTTAATTTTTAATATGATTCCACCTAATGACACAGCAAAGCTTAGTCAACGAGTAACTGATTTGTAAAGGCCAGGAAGGTCCAAGGTTCAAACTTTAGTCTGTGCTGAGATGGCAGTTTGAATATTCAACAAGATAGCACTGAACATGGCCACACCAGCAATCACACAGTAAAACAGCCTGCCAAAACTCTCTGTAAATAATGACGTGGGTGAGATATCAGATGCTGTACTGACACGCGTGACACTGTACCATATCCAGGGCTCAGTGCCTTCACAGGGAAGTTGCTGAGTGAACAAATTGTTCAGCTTCCCTTTTATTTGTTTGCGGCCCAAACCCCACTACCGAATTTAGGCAACATTTATGTAGAGCCTTCTGTGGTAAATCCCCCCCCCCCCCAAAGTGCCCCCCGGAATGCATTCAGGCAGAATGGCACACCGAGGTAACATTTAGCATGAGGATCCATGGCCATCTCATCCTAAAGATAGCACCTCCCAACAGTGCGGTACTGCACTGGAGTGTCAACCTTGTTTTTTGTACTCAAAAAACCCTGGCGTGCTACTTCAAAACCCAGCATCTCCTGACTCCAAGGTGAAGGTGCTACCAGTTCAGCCACAGCTTACAGGCAGGAAACCAAAGATCTGCTTCTGTAAGGGAAATGCTCAGCACCTGCCGGTTACAATTCCTTCCAGTCAGACAGGTTTACTAATATTGTGACACTCTTCGGCTGCAGGATTTTGAATTTGGATATGATTCCCGCATCAAGAGTTGACCAGCCAAAATCGTGAGTTTTTGGTTGTTGGGTGAGGCGCCCCACCTGCCTGTTTTGGATGGATGTTAAGATCCCACGGTACCTCTTCAAATGAGAGCAGGGGAGATCTCCCTGGTGCCCGGGCCAATACCAATCCCTAACCAACATCACACAAACATGTTGTCTGGATCGAATCACACTGCTGTTTATGGGAGTTTCCTGTGTGCATGGATGGGGCTGTCGTGTTTCCTGTAGTACAACAACTGCACTTCATTGTCCGTAAATAGCTTGGAGTCATCCAGTGGTTGTGAGAAGCGCTACATAAATGCAAGTCTTTCTCCGTTTTGTATCCTGACTTTCTTGTTCAAACATTTGTCTAATTTCTCTTTAATTGTGGTTCTAGTCTATGTCTCAATACCTTCCCATGGTAACTGTGATCTAATAACAATCTGAGCAAAACATTTTAATGTTGATTTTGCTGCAAGTTCAGCATCCATGTCACTCATTAACTCTGCTCTGGTACAATGAGAAATAGTTAAAAACATGAAAATTAGGTAGATGGGAGACTGGATTGAGGCCAACACCATGAGTGATGTTTCAATGACTTGCAGCCGCCATCTCAAGCAACATCATTAAGTAGAACAAAGAAACAAAATGTTGCAGAAGTTTTGTTTATCATTTGGTAGGGCAGATGATGATCCAGGTCACAGCGTTTATACACACAAAGTTGTGATGTGATTAGTGATAACGCATTGTATATTTCAGAAAAAAGGAAAAATGTTTACTGGGTTGCTACAGTGACGTTGTAGCTGACACAGACCAGGAGGAATCCAGCTTCTGCCCTGGTTTGTGTAGAGTTAGCGGTTACAGGAGCATCACCACAATCGGGCCTGGCATCCCTGAAGTAGAGGTGTGGGTTGGCGGGGATGGAACAAATTTCCATTCCTGATTGCGCATTTGCGGACCCGTGAAGCGCACGAGTGCATGCAGGTGAGAAATGGCTCAGCCTCGGCGATGATGTACCCAGGGTGCATCGTGGGAAAAGACCCCGATATTCGCCGTCAAGACTTGCCCATGAGCAGTCACCACTTGGCTGAGGTACCCTGAGGGGAGCAGGCGCCCAAGTCAGGTCCTACAGAATTGGGGGAGGAAAGAGGGAACAGAAAAGTAAGGGTTTGCCAATAAAATCCTTCACAGGAAGATGGTGTACCTCCAATAAAAGTTGTTGAAACCCTTATAAGTGGAGCATTTTGAAGAGACCCGGGGTCAGTAATCTAATCAGGACGTTGGGTGAGAAATGACCAAGACTTTCCTCCTGCCCCCAATGATTCCGTCACGGGTTTATTTCTAGACACATGGCTGTTCCCTTTAACATGTTCATTCCACTTTGGGGCTGTTTTCAATGGTAACCTCGCAATGCCGTTAAGACTGTTAAACATTAAGTAGCTTACCTGCAGCAAGGAGGAAAACAACATGTTTTCCTTGACTTTTCACTTGCAAGGCAACCGTTTAATAATGTCTTGTGAAAATGATAAGACAGCAACAAACCAAAGACGAGTGTTCTTACAGATAACACATTAAAAAAAATTTAGAGTACCCAATTATTCTTTTTCCAATTAAGGGGCAATTTAGTGTGGCCAATCCACCTAGCCTGCACTTCTTTGTGGGGGTGAGACCCATGCAGACATGTGGAGAATGTGCACATGGACAGTGACCCAGGGCTGGGATCGAACCCAGGTCCTCAGCGCCATGAGGCAGCAGTGCTAACCACTGTGCCACCGTGTTGCCCACTTACAGATGACACTTAAACGGTATGATTGGGTTTGGGTTTGATGGCCATAGGGAGTCAGGCAGGAATTTTTTGGAGGACATTTTTCGCTGTGATTTTTCCCTTTGGTCTCTCCTACATGGCTGGAGAGGGAGGATGTGGGATGTGTTTTGTCACAATGTTCCCACCACGATGAGTGCAGGCCTCTGGGATACTACTTGCTTTGATTTTTTAACCCAACTGGTCACCTGCAAATTCCAGCTAAAAAAAATAAAAAAATAATCGGAAGCCCTTGCGTTCCTGCCACAACACTGAGAACATTGCTTTAAGTCGAGACTTAAACAAGCTTTTACCAGTGATCGACATCAGCATCGTCAAACTGTCCAGCTTCTGCCGGAGTGGCATCCACCTCCATTCCATCTGCAAAGGGAAATTACAATTAGATCCCAAAGCATCACAGGACTGCAGATATATATTGGGGAATGGTAGAGTGGCAATGTCACTGGGCTAGTAATCCAGAGGCTCAGGCTAATGCTCTGGGGACAGGGGTTCAAATCCCACCATGGCAACTGGTGGGATTTACATAAATAAATCTGGAATATAAAGCTCGTCTCAGCAATGGTTGTTGTAAAAGCCCAACTGGTTCATGAACGTTCTTTATATGTCCTACATGTGACGCAGACCAACAGCCATGTGGCTGACTCTTAACTGCCCTCTGAAATGGTTGAGCAAGCCAGTTTAAGGTCATTTAGGGATGGGCAACAAATACCGGCCTTGCCAACAACACACGTATCCCATGGAAGAAAGAAAGAAAAGCAAAAATCAACTACGGTAGCAATCTCACATTGCCAAGAGGTGCTGCTTGTTGAACATTAGACCAAGGCCCTGTCTGCCTTTTGGCACTCGGTCCTGGTTTCCGCTCTCCAATCAAAAGCCAACTGACTGGTAATTTAACTTTGTGCTGTTGTAGAACGTGCGGGAAAACTGGTTGCCAGATTAACCTTTTCTTTAATTACATTTATGGGATGCAGGCATCGCTGGCTGGGTCAGCATTTATTGTTGAATCCCGAACGAGGGCAGTTAAATGTCACAGTCGGTCTGGAGTCACATGTAGGCCAGACCCGGTAAGGACGGCAGATTTCCTTCCCTAAAGGACAATAGTGAACCAAATCGGAAACAATTGACAAATGGTTTCATGGTTATGATTAGACTTTTAAATCCAGATTGTTATTAAATTCAAATTGATTTGAATATAACACATTTAATGTAATAAAACATCCCCAAACTGCTTCACTGGAATATTTTTGACACCGGGTGACGGAAAGAACTCTTGGGTCAAATGACCAAAAGCTTGATCTAAGAGATAGGCTTTAGGGAGAATCTTAAAGGAATAAAGCAAGGTAGGGGTGTAGGAGTATTCCAGAGCTGGGGGCCTTGGTAAGTGAAGGCACAGCCACCAATGGATTGATTAAATTGGCGATGCTTAAATAGTCCAGAATTAGAGGAGTGCAAACATCTTGGAGGGTTGTGAAGCTGGAAGTCAGATGGGGACCAGGAGGGATTTGAAAATAAGAATGAAAATTTGAAAATCAAGATGCTACTTGGCCAGGAGTCGATGGAGGTGAGTGAGCATAACGATGATGGGTGAACAGGGCTTGGTGCGAGTTAAGTGCCGGGCAGAGTTTCGGATGACTTCAAATTTATGGAGGGTGGAATCAGCCAGGGATGTATTTGAATAGTCAGGTCCGGAGGAAATGAAAGCATGAATGGGGGTTTCATTCATAAAATATGCTGCTGTACAGAGGGACCTGGGTGTGCTAGTACATGAATCGCAAAAAGTTGGCTTACAAGTGCAACAGGTGACCAAGAAGGCAAATGGAGTTTTGTCCTTCATTGCTGAAGGGATGGAGTTTAAGACTAGGGAGGTTATGCTGCAATTGTATAAGGTGTTAGTGAGGCCACACCTGAGTATTGTGTTCAGTTTTGGTCTCCTTACCCGAGAAAGGACATACAGGCGCTGGAGGGTATGCAGAGGAGATTCACTAGGTTAATCCCAGAGCTGAGGGGGTTGGATTACGAGGAGAGGTTGAGTTGACTGGGACTGTAGTCGTTGGAATTTAGAAGGATGCGGGGGGATCTTATAGAAACATATAAAATTATGAAGAGAATAGATAGGATAGATGCAGGCAGGTTGTTTCCACTGGCGGGTGAAAGCAGAACTAGGGGGGGGCATAGCGTCAAAATAAGGGGAAGTAGATTTAGGACTGACCGTAGGAGGAATTTCTTCACCCAAAGGGTTGTGACTCTATGGAATTCCCTGCCCAGTGAAGCAGTTGAGGCTCCTTCATTAAATGTTTTCAAGATAAAGATAGATAGTTTTTTGAAGAATAAAGGATTATGATGTTCAGGCGGGAAAGTGAAGCTGTGTCCACAAAAGATCAGCCATGATCTCATTGAATGGCGGAGCAGGCCCGAAGGGCCAGGTGGTCTTTTCCTGCTCCTAGTTCTTATGTTTCAGCAGCAGATGAGCTGAGACAGGGCCAATGTTCGGCCCTCTTAAGAGGTGGAAATAGGTGATTTTCACGATGGCACTAATAACCTACAGTATTATGCTTCAAAAGGCAATTAATTAACTGGAAAGTGCTTTGGGGTGTCTGGAGGTTGTAAAAAGGAGCTTTGGAAATTCAATTTCTTTTGATCCACAAATATCATGCTCCTGAATTTAGCATCACACACCACTGAGGTCTTAAAAATAGCAACAGCCTTTCAGGAATATAACAAAACTTCCCAACGAGATTAGGGAACAGGGACAATCTTTGTCGTTTTAGTAACTTAATCGGAAAAGAAAAATCCCAGATCTGATCCTTGGTCTATCCTGAGTTAGCTCAGCACTAGTAAATTTTGTACAACATTTAACTTCCTACATGCATAGCCCTCAGAAACCACAGTAGTGCGAGTCATCTTTGTTAGCTATTGATTCATCATACAGCACCCAAGTCGATGTACAGAATAGAAGAGCAGGGAGGTTATGCTGGAACTGTATAAAGCATTCGTTTGGCCAAAACCGGAGTACTGTGTACAGTTCTGGTCACCTCATTACAGAAAGGATGTAACTGCATTAGAGAGGGTGCAGAAGAGATTTACGAGGATGTTGCCAGAACTGGAAAATTGTAGCTATCAGGAAAAATTGGACAGAATGGAGTTGTTCTCCTTGGATTAGAGAAGGCCGAGTGGAGATTTGATTGAGATGAAAAAAATTGAGGGGGGCCCGGATAGAGTGGTAGGAAAGGGCTCATTTACTTTAGCAGAGATCAGTGACTAAGGGGCATAAATTCGCCATAGCCCCAGATGACCATAGGCTGCTTACCCCTCTCTTAATTTGTTTCTCCACAACCTCCCCTGAACTCACGTCCACTTTATGGGTTGCCATAGCCCCAGATGACAATAGGCTGCTTTCCCCTTTGAGGGGGAGGGCTGATTGGTAGTGGTTTAATCTGAGGATCATCACACCTCAGCTGGTACGTGAGTTGAACCCGGCTGTTAGCCTGGTTCTGCATCACAAACCAGCTGTCCAGCCAACTGAGCTAAACCGGCCCCCAGACTAAGGGGCACAGATGTAAAGTGATTGATGGGGCTTCCGGCGCAACATATAACGTAGTGGCCGCACGTGGAGGAGCTCCCGCCGGGATCGCAATCTTTTTTCAAACTTTTCTCGGAACTTGCGCCCAAAAACTTTCCAAATTGTTAGTGTAAGCCCCCACAACAAGGGGATGCGTCAAACTAGAAATAATTTTGAAATTGGAGACCTCGAGTGCATCAATGGAAAATAAAATCACAGTGCCTGGGCCAGCCCCCTACCTATGGAGATTTTGGCTGCTGAATTACAGAAGCTGCGCCAAGAGGTTTTGGGTAATCACGAGAAGGTGACCGAGGCAGGGATGTCCTCAGAGAGGCCCTGCCAAGGTGGCGAAGTTAGCAGGGTGCGTAGCTGCAGGAGTTGCTCTGTTGAGGCAGAGCGACCAGATTTCTTGCTTGGAAAAGTAAATGGCAAAGACGGCGCCCGAAAATAAGGGTCTAAGGGGTAGGTAGGTGACCTCGATAATCAGCTGAGAAGACAGATTTTGAGGGTGGTTGGATTGCCAGAGGGGCTGGACGGTACAAACCCGACAGAATTCATGGCGCAGATGCTCTGGAAGATGGTAGGGGAGTAGGTAATTGTGGCTCCTCCGGAGCAGGATCAAGCCCACAGGTTGCTGAGACAGAAGCCTCGTGCTGCGGAGCTACCTCGGGCATTTGTGGTTGGGTTTCAGTTACCAGGAAAAGGAAACAATTTTAAGATGGGTAAAGGAACATCGGAACAGCAGATGGGAGGGCCACAGGGCACAAATACATCTAGACATTGGTTCAGAGCTTGCCAGGAGGCGTGCAGCTTTTAACAAGGCTAAGGCGGCATTTTGTCGTAAAAAAGTTTGGTTTGGCATGATTTACTCCGCACATCTTTGGGTGACCTACAAGAAGGACCATCACTTTGAGACTCCGGAGGAAGCTGAGGTGTTCATCCAAAGGAACGGACTGGGGTGGAATAATTGCATTTTATCACGAGTTGAAGGAAACTTATTTGGAATGGGGAGGGGGGGGGGGGGGGAGAAAAGAGAGATTGTTTTTTTCCTATTTGTCTGTTCATTTTTGTTAATGGTTAAAGAGGTACGTATGGGGCTGTCTGTTGCTTTATATTGTCGTGGGAGTGTCCCTTTAAGAAAAGTTTTTGTCTTATCACATGGCTTCAGTGATGTCATTGTGTGGGTGGAGCTGGGTTGTGGCTCTGGGTTTTAACTTTCGTTTTGAGTTGGGAGCTGGGCTGTGGCTCTGAGTTTTACTTTCGCTTTGAGTTTGAACTGTTTTTTACAGCACAGGTCGAAAAAGAAGTGTTTCTCTATCTGCATTTTAAAAGCGGTTTCCAGTCTGCTTAATAATGTGAAAAGAAATAATTGTTTTCTGGAAGAAATTCAAACCTCCAGTTTTGGAAAAGATACAAGAGCATCCAAACCAGGTCTTGAGTGCTGTGTGCTGGGCCACACCTTTGATAAGGGTTTTCTGGTTTATGGGATCTTGTTATTAAATTGGAACAGCTTAAGGGGGAAATTTATTAAGGGTTATACATAGAGTACTGTAGCTGTGTGGGGTATTTATGTTTGTAGTTGATAAAACTGCCTACTGTATATGTTTATAAAAATGTTAACTAAATTCGTAGATTAAACTTTGCTTTTGATTAAAAGTGCTGAAGGCCTCCGTTGAATAACATCTGAAAGTCAGGCCCTTGTGCTCATCGTAACCAAAATAAATAAACAGTTGCAGGTCAGGTGAACTTCATGATATGCTTTGGAGTTTTCGAAGTCCTGGCCCACAACAATATGAAGAAGTTTACTGCTTTTGCTGTTCTTGGAATTTATAAATCTGTTTTGGGCGAGAGGGGCTGGTTTGGTATTTTTGAGGTTATTAAAGGTTCTCTGTGCAGGGGCAACTCTGCTAGTTAGATTAATTAGTTAGTTAACGAAGTGAGGAGATGGGGTTACCTGCAGCTCATGGGAGCGGGCGGGGGGGGGGGGTTCATTTAGTTTGAGTTTAGGGATTATGATAATGGGATGGTTAGGTGTGGTAAGAGAAATGGGGTTGTTTGGGGTTTTGTCCACAGCTTACCTGGTTGTTTGGATATGGTGGTAGTGGGTGTGGGGAGTAGAGGGGGAATGAGGAAACTTTTCACCCAAAGGGTGATAGAAGTATGGAACTCACTGCTTGAAAGGGTGGTGGTGGAGGCAGAACCCAGGTACGGAACCATGAAGAATGGAGCACACACTGAGGAACGTGGCACGAAATAGACATGAGAAAAGATTAGCAGTCAACATTGAAGGGAACACCACAGTATTTGATCAATATATAGAGTAAGCAAAGGACAGGTGGCGGAGCATTAAGAACTACAAAGAAAACTTCCTGCAGAGACAGAGGGAATGACTGTGGTACTAAATCAATACTTTGCATTTATCTTTTGAGAAGTGAACACCACAATAATGTCGCATTCAAAAAAGTAGTAGAGAAATTGGATAGAAAAATATAGATAAAAAGAAATATTTAAACACTTGGCATTGCTCACAGTAACAATGTCACCAATCTGGATGGGATGCAAGGTGGAAGTTCTGGATTTTTTTTGGCCACAATTTTCTAATCTTTCTCAGATATGGAAGTGGTGCTAGAGAACTGGAGGATTATGAATGTTACATCTACGTTCAAAAACAGGAGAGAGGGAGAATAAGAAAATAAACCAGGTAACTACTTTCAGCCAATCAACCTAACTGGGAAAATTTAAGAGACCATAAACTTGAAGAACATAGGTTAACAAATAGCAGAAAGGCAAATTGTGTCTGACAAACGTGACTGGGTTCTTCAATGAAGTAAGAAGGTAGATTTTCACAAGTATGAAGGCAGTAAAAATGGACTTGTGGTTTGAAGCAAGATGCAACTATCACTCAATAAATGATGGGGTTTGATGTAGGCCTCTACCACATAAGAGACAGTAAGAGGCAGAAGGGGACCTGTACAAAAAGTGCACAGTATGCCTGCCATACGAATTAAATACATTTATGGGCAATTTCCCAGAATGACTTCAAGGTGCTCTTAATGTGTGGGTTGCCAAGTAGTTATCAGAAAACCATAGATTTTACAGTGCAGGAGGCCATTCGGCCCATCGAGTCGGCACCGGCCTTTGGAAAGAGCACCCTACTTAAGTCCACGCCGCCACCCTATCCCTGTAACCCAGTAACCCCACCTAACCTTTTTAGACACCAAGGGGCAATTTAGCATGGCCAATCCATCTAACCTGCACATCTTTGGATTGTGGGGGGAAACCGGAGCACCCGGAGGAAACCCACGCAGACATGGGGAGAACGGGAAGACTACTCAGACAGTGGCCCAAGCCAGGAATCAAACCTGGGACCCTGGAGCTGTGAAGCAACTGAGCTAACCTTTGTGCTGCTGTTCTTATAATGTATTAGCAGAGACCATCAAAACATTTACAGTGAAATTGCTATCTCTTGCAACATTACTTCTTTAAATCCAGTCCCATCCTGTGCCACCCTCCTCCCTCTGCCGTGGTGGGATTTGAACCGGGACCCCAAAGCATTACCCATGGTCTCTGGATTACTAGTCTAGTGACAATACCACTAGTAGCATGGATATGACATTGGCTCAGACTGTACTGGAACTAACTGGCATTGTGCAGTGGTGACCTCCAGTGCCTGCATGAGGAGCACAGTTCCTTTTAATTTATTTTAATTATTTGGATTTGGGTACAGGGATGCTAATTACATCAACATGCTCTGCCACCTTCAAAAACATTTACGCACCCCAATCCTGGGGTGTCTCTGTTCCTGCACCCATTTAAAAATGTAACATATATATAGCCTAATCTTCCATCCAAAATGTATTACTGCACATTCCTCTGCATTAAATTTCACCTGCCATGTGTTTCCCCATTTCAGAAGTTCTCCTGAACACTTCTACTCTTCTCCTCACTGTTCACACTTTCTCATCAGAGTTGAGTTTACTTCACCTTCATTGTCGACTGCTGAAGATTCTGTCCGCACCCCAGCCATATGAAAGGCCTGTTGACTGACTGACTGAGCTAACATGCCTTCAAGTCTCTGCAGGGTTGCCTGTCCCTCTGGGTTCAAATGGGAGAAACCTTCCTCGTAGGTGAAGAAAGTGGGAACATCTCCTTGTCCTCGCTCTGTCAGGAGTGAAGGCAGAAATGGATGGTTAGGTTTCAAAGGGCAACAAGCTTCAATAAAAACAGCGCAGCATTCACTCAATGGGTTACAAGCCCGACTGGTCAGCACACTCCAGAAAAAAAAAAAGAGGGGGGGGGGAACAACAATGTACAATCACAGGTACAACCCTCACAGAAACCTGCCATTTCCAAACCAAGCAAATGAGAAACTCCTAAAGTCAAACCATCTGTGCAGAGAAATGAATTTATTTTCTAACACTCCAGTCAATTCTGTTTATGACAGCTTAAGACTTGTGAGAAGTCAAAACCAGCTGAAGCAATTACTATTGGCCTCATTACACATTATACAGTACAGGAGGCCATTCAGACATCATACTGCTACCAGCCTTTTCAAAGTGCTGCCCAATTAGTGCCACTATCTTTCTCTTTCTCAACAGCCCGGCAATATTTTTCCTCTTCAACTACATGTTTTATTCAGAGGACTACCCGTGTGCTACCCGTGGCACAATGGGTAGCGCCCCAACCTCTTTTCGTCTGAAGCTCCAGGGTCACGTCCCACACCACAACCCGCTGGGCACAGAAGGAGCATTCACGACATGGTTCAAAGAGCTGAAAATCAGCTTGCAAATTCTTCCACCACCTGTCCACTATTCCCCATCGGGGGAAAGTGTGTGAAGATATGCTAGAAGGAAGTTTGATCGAAAGTTATTTTTGGCACTTTCACAGCCCTTTCGGGCATTGAATTCCAGGTCACAACAATTTGCTGAGTAAAATAATCTATGAATACAGGAGACAAGGCAGGCCTTTTAAACACTATTGTGCAATATGATCCATGAGCAGCTTCACATTAATTGTTCCAAATGGCAGAAAGGTCAGAAACTGAGGGCAACATGCCAGGTAGCAGTTTCTGTTTACACACTGCCAACTTGTGGTTGAAATGGGCAAAAGCAAACAGCCAGTGCCAACACGGTAGCGTCAGGGAAGTAGATTAATGACTGGCATGTGCAATTATCACAGCATCTCTGGTTAAACTGCAAAACTGAAACTCGGATGACAATCACAAAACCTGATAGTCCAAACTTTGATTGCTCGTTTCTGGATCAGCCTTTGGAGTGATCAGCAAAGCTAATTGAATGATGAACCAAAGTCATCATTACCACCAGCCCCGAAGCGACGGGGGCACTTTATACGATGCCTGTGTCAAGAGTTTGCACGCGGAGTCTTTTAATGCCTCCTTCTGCACTGTAAATTCTATGATAATTCTATGAATGCGGGGAGGCTGTTGCGCTGCAGCTACCACACGGTTCTAGTTGACGAGGAAACTACTGCCAAAGTAAATGACAAAAGCAAAAGAAACTATGGTCAGAGTGCACAATTAATATTTATTTTTAAAAAGAGTATTCAATATTTTTATTTTCTCAATTAAAGAGAAATTTAGTGTGGTCAATCCACCTACCCTGCACATCTGTGGGTTGTGGGGGCGAGACCCACGCAGACACAGGGAGAATGTACAAACTCCACACGGACAGTGACGCGGGGCCGGGAGCGAGGTCAGAGTGCACAATGCGCTCAGGTCAGACCACATGTATAGCACTGGGAATAATCCTCAAATCGAGCACAATCGGGCAGTGCACAGAGGAGCCATAATGCTGATCCCCAGTCACAGAGGTCCGAGTGATTGATGAGGAAAAGAAGGACCAGTGAAGCTTTGGCTTTGAAAGAAAAGTGCCAGGAACATTGCACCCGCCACGTTGTGTGGGTGGATGGCCGTGTAACAATCAGGAATATGCCATGCAGGGAACAAACAGGCTTCGCACAAGCAACAATCCCTTTAAGATGAGTGTATGGGTGACCAATTGGCAATGTTAAAGCAGCTCTGCAGTACAAGGTCACCCTGAACAAACAGAATTTGGAAAAAATGAAATGAATGAAAAAATGAATGAATGAAAAAATTTAGAGGGCACACTGCCTGGGCGATTACCTAACAGGGCCACAGAAGAGAGCAAATGGCAGGGAGGATGTAAACCTGGAAAGCGTATTCCAAATTAAGTTGGAGGAACGGGGGACACGGATGTAAACTAGTAACAGGCAGTCAGGATTAACATCAGAACACCAAAAAAAAGTTCCAACGCATGGAACACACCATCAGAGAGATAAAACCCAGGAATCGCTCAATAATGAATTAGTTGCTGCAATGGGGATAGAGAAGTGGGTGGCAGAACTTTAGGATCATTCTGGATGAAGGGGACAAGATGGGTCAAATAGACGCCCCATCGGCCATAACCCTGTGAACACTTGGGTGGCTACTGGGATTGGCGGCAGTCAGCTTGAGATGGCAAACTAATAGCAGGGCGTGAGAAGTGAATCACGCAAACATACTCATTTAATTCCTGCAGTGCCCAGGTACCGATTGCACCTAGTTAGCCAAGAAGAGGAAAGCCTCCGAGACTCATTTCTATCCATTCCAAGTCACATTTCTAGGGGCCTTTCAGTAACTTCATTGAAGCCTACTTGCGACAATAAACAATTATTATCTTTTCATAGATTTAAAACTAAATACAATGTGGAAAATGCCACAAAATACCGACACTGTTCAAATGTTGCTGCTGCTTTGAGCTACTCGTACCAGGAGAGCTGTCATGGTATGTCATGCTTGTTTGTTTCGAGGCATCCTCACACATTCACTGCAGCTCGTCTGCAACCGCACTACGCCAAGGTCGACCCCTCTTTCTGCTGCCTTCTACTTTGTCCTCTAGACGAGATCTCTCTCATTTTTCAGCTCTGAACAAATGACTGAAATACTGACACTTCTGTTTAGCGTTCTTTTTTGATCTTGCATCTCTTTATTTGTCTTATGGTCTACATAACACAAGACTGACCAGCCACATTTTGAAGGACTCTAATTTCTTTTGAACATGGTTATTTATAGTCCAATAGCTCACTGACAATCTTAAAGCCTGATTTAAGCAGCGAAACAATTCGGCCAGAGTAGCAAAGCAAACTGATGATATTCAACAGTCAATAGATATGAACTAAGAAAAGGCCAAATGACCCACAAAGCCGGTTTCTTTGATGAGCCTATTCCTAAGAACAGGAGTAGACCAAACATACCCCCCCTAAACCTGCTCCATGGCTATCTTACCTTAGTCCCAACTTCATTCCCTGTCTGTTCCCCATAACCCTGGAGTCCCCTATAGACCAAATATTCCTAGATCCTATTCTTGATATATTCAATGACTCAGCCTCCACAGCACAGCTCTCTAGGGTAGAGAACGCCAAAGCCCCCTGAACTCTGGGGGAACAAACTCCCTCATCTTAATTTGACATTCTGAATTCTAACTGCATCTGTTTAATATTCTCAATAATGACAAGTGTTTGCTTTAATTTAGTGACCCAGATTTGAGGCCTGCAATGGTCATTCCACCCAGAATTTGCAGTTTTTGTTGCGTAAAGAACATGGATAAGCTGTAAACATGGCTGCAAAGTCTTCTTCGTTCTAAAGAAGGAATTACACTTCTGGAGATTGACGGGTTCTGCAGTTTGCTTTTTGGTAACCACAGATTGTAAAAATAAAATGAGCATCAAGTAAAATCAACCAAAATACTTTTAGAATGTAAAATTCCAGTCTCTGCTCTAATGAGCTCAAGGTATTCTAACCCGTATTCCACAGCTATCTGCCATCTCTTTTGCTTCTCACCCTCACCATATGTCCCAGCAAGCCGAGTTGCTCAGCAGTTCAGCATCATTGTAGTGTGCAGGCACACATCCTGGGCTGCTCCGTTAGTCCCAGGGTGTTTGGGCTGCCTTTCTGACCACAGAGAACATGAGGGACTCAAGTGGAAAGAACCTGAAAACGTTTCTCCCCACATCCCACCAGCAAAACATCGAGCTGGATCTGGAAAGTGCTACCCACCACAGCCCTCCCCTCACCCCCATGCCACTCTACAAGTCATCCCCCCCATAACAATTCAGGTCTTTCTGAACACATTTTGGCAAACTAAACAGTTTATTAGAAAGCTATGCTGTGAATCAACCCTCGTCAAGAACGCTACTTGCATTCACACAGTCAGAGCCAAATTGTGAGCACTCTTTCTGCACTGGATGACGGTATGGGGGCAGAAAGCCAGGCGCCCGTGCCAGGGATCGAAGAAAGGAAAACCAATCTCCTCAACAGAATGACAGTCGGCAGAGTTTGAACAAAAGGCCAATGATTCATGACACAATCCACTTGCTCACAGACAACTGCTTGTGCCTGTGGCCTGATTGTAATTCCTCCCTCAATCGCGAACTCACAAGCAAAATAACCATTCTGCTCAAAGCCTCATACAATTAAAGACCAACAAAAAAGTAACGCGTGATTAAAAACAGAAACGGGGGTGGGGGGGGCATAGTGTGTTGGGACAAATCATCTCTCAATTTATGAAGCAGTCGGCAGGCCACCCAACTTTCACTCTCCAGAACGGGAGTAGCTGCCTTTTATCCCTCTCTCTATTTTTAAGCGCACTATCTTTCAGTTTTCCAAAATATTAACTTGCAGTTTTTCTTTACAGTTGCCAGATACGTAAGTGCATCACTTTCGGCTCTCACTCGCTGAGGAAATCCTATCGACAAACCCATCAGATGGGATCCTTTCTCCAAACCTTAATCCTGACGCAAAGTGGACTGAGGCACCACAAACAATAGTGTACATCAAGAGAATAATTCCTCATCAACAGAACTGGGGAAGATTTGTTGTAATCAATGCTTTTCTTGCCCCACTGCCCATGGCTGGCTGTAATTTCACCAGCACTCAGTGGGCAAAAATCCACTGCACTGACCCTGATTGCAGACAAGATGAACCAGACACCAAGACTTGCATTTACAAAGTGCTCTACAGACAATGAAGTGCGGTTACTGCTATCGCGGAGGAAATGTGGCAACCAATTTACACAATTTGCAACTTAAGAGGCAGGAGCTACCCTCAACCCCAGCCACTCGTTGAAGTTCACTGCCACAATGCACCATGTGTGCTACAACATGTACACTGTAGTGGGTCTGCAATGCGGGTCATATTCAGTGCGAAGGACAACAGTAGAAGCTTTTTAAAAGCTTCAGCGAATGAAGGTCCAAAGCACTCTGAAGGCCTCCAAAATACAACGTTCGGAGGCAAGGCCAAAGGATAAGTAGCGCCTTTTACAGGCTTTTCATCTTTAAACACAAGAAAATTACAAGCCAGTGAAAATTATAGTTTTGAATTTTGGTTGAAATATCTATTATGTGTAGTGTTGACTTGGAAAAGATTTTACTAACCATGTGCTTCCACATCATATTCCTCTCCCTCTTCATCATCCTCCTCGAAATCATTGTCCGAGTCGGTGTCATCCGGGTCAGGGTGCAGGGCCTGGCAGTCGCACATCGCTGTAAACATCGGCTCCACTGCAAAGGAACATTGAGAGAAAGAGCTTGCATTTATATAGCTCCTTTCACCACCTCAGGATACCTCAAAGAGCTTTACAGCCAATGAAGCCAAAGATTCTCTCGGAAGCAGTGACCATAACATGGTAGAATTTAGCATTCAATGTGAGTGAGAGAAACTTGGATCAGAAAGAACTAGGCTACACCTAAATAAGGTTAATTATAAAGGAATAACGGCAGAGTTGTGGAGTGGGCTGGGAAAGGAGCTCATCAGGAAAGACAGTTGATCTGTAATTGCAGACATTTCTGAAAATCCCCAGGTTCGATCCCGGCTCTGGGTCACTGTCCGTGTGGAGTTTGCACATTCTCCCCGTGTTTGTGTGGGTTTCGCCCCCCCCCCCCCCCCCCCCCCACCACAACCCAAAGATGTGCAGGGTAGGTGGATTGGCCAGGCTAAATTGCCCCTTAATTGGAAAAAAATGAATTGGACACTAAATTTATTTAAAAAAGAAATTTCTGAAAATAGTTCATGACTCACAACCAAAATATATCCCAAGTGAGGAAGAATGATTCTAGGAAGGGACTAAATCAACCATGATTAATCAAGGAAGTGAAGGATAGTATTAAACTGAAAGAAAAAACACAATGTGCAAAGATTAGTGGTAAGCTAGAGGATTGGGAAAGTTTTAAAAACCAACAAAAGATTACCAAAAAATAAAAAGACAGAGAAGGTAAACTGAGGGCAAACTAGCAAGTGGACAGCAAGAGCTTCTTTAATATATAAAAAAGAAAAGAGAGGCCAAAGAGAACATAGGTCCCATGGATAATGAGACTGGGGAATAATAATGGAATTAGGTAATGGCAGATGAGTTAAACAAATACTTTGTGTCAGCCTTCACGGTGGTAGACAGTAATAACATTCCAAAAACATTAAATAATCAAGGGGCGGGGGAATAAATACAATAACTATTATCAGTAAGGTAAGTACGAAGGAAACTAATGGGGTTAAAGGCCGATAAGTCCCTTTGACCTGATGGATTGCATCCCAGATATTAAAGGAAATAGCTACAGAGATAGTGTATGCACTTGTAGTAATCTTCCAAGAATTCTTACATTCGGGGAAAGTCCCAGAGGATTGTAAAACTGCCAATGTAACACCTTTATTCAAAAGAGGACGGAGACAAAAACACAAGTAACTCTCGGTCAGTTAGCTTAACTTCTGTCATTAGCAAAATGTTAGAGTTCATTATAAAGGATGTAATAACAGAGCATTGAAATGCATAACATAATCAAGCAGAATCAGCATGGCTTCTTGAAGGGGAAATAATGACTGACAAATTCTTTGAGGTGGTAATGAGAAGGTTAGATGAAGGGGAGCCAGTGGCAATATATTTGGATTTCGAAAAAGCGTTCGATAAGGTACCATACAAAAGGCTACTTAATAAAATAGAGCCCCTACCTTGGCGGGGGGGAGCCACCCGCGCTAGCTAACTAAAGTCGGCTAGTGAACGGAGGTGAGGTGAGAGGAGGCTGCGGACATTGGAGCCTAGTTAGCAGGTTTCGGTGGGCCTATGAGGCGAGCGGGGGGGGGGGGGGTAATTGATGCTGGGAGATGTTTTTTCGAGAGGAAATGTAAGGGGGGGGGGGGTTTGATGTTAATAATGGATAGGGGCGGGTCAGGCTCATGGGGCAGGGTCCGGTGGTATGATGATGGTGGATAAGAAGGGTGAGAGACCCCCAGTTAGTATAGTCACGTGGAACGTGAGGGGGTTAGGAAGTCGGGTCAAGAGTGCTTGCGCATCTTAAAAGTTTGAAAGCCGGTGTAGCAATGCTGCAGGAGACTCACTTGAGGGTGAAGGACCAGGTGAGACTTAAAAAGGGCTGGGTTAGTCAGGTGTTTCAGTCTGGATTTGGCGGAAGGGCTCGAGGGGTAGCGGTAATGGTCAGCAAAAGGGTACGCTTCCAGTTGGAGAAAGTGGTGGCAGATCAGGGGGGTAGAAATGATTGTGACAGGGGCGCTGGAGGGGAGGTTAGTGGCGCTGTTAAGTGTATATGGTCCCAATTGGGACGATGTGGGATTCGCAAAGAATGTATTTGGGGCCATCCCCGACTTGGACACACACAAACTGATAGGGGGGGGGGGGAGAGAACGGGACGGACGACTGGAACTTGGTGCAGGAGCCAAGGTTGGACAGGTCACGGCCGTGCTCGCTGGTCCCATCAGGGGGCGAAGGCATTGGCTGGGATAATGGTGGAAATGGGAGGGATGGACACTTGGAGGTTTCTGCACCCGAGGGAATGGGAGTACTTGTTTTTCTCAGCAGTCCATAAGGTATACTCGCGGATCGACCTTTTCGTGGTGGGGAAGGCTTTGCTGGCTGGGGTTAACGGATCGGAATACTTGGCAATTGCAGTGTCAGATCATGCTCCGCATTGGGTGGATATGGTACTGGAGAAGGGGGTAGCGCAGAGGCCGGGGTGGAAATTAGATGTGGGCCTTTTGGGGGACCAAGGGTTCTGTGACAAAATTGAAAAGGTAATTGAGGAATATGTAGGTTTCAACTGTCCGGGTGAGGTGTCTGGGAGGCTCTAAAGGCGGTGGTGAGGGGTGAGGTGATTTTGTTTAAGACCAGGGTGGACAAAGAGGAGAGGTTGGAGCGGCAGAGGTTAATAGATGAGATGTTGGAGGTAGATAGGAGTTATGCAGAAGATGGGGACCCAGCGAAGCTGAAAAAGAGGAAGGAACTACAGGCGAGCTTTGACCGACTATCTACCAGGAAGGTGGTGCAGCAACTGAGACGAGCAAGGGGTGCAGTTTACGAGCATGGAGATTAGCAGGTCAGCTCCGGAGGGAGGCAGCAGAAAGGAAATTGTTCAGGTAAAGGATAGGGAAGTTGGTGATGGCTCCAGATCTGATTAACAAGGTTTTTGAGGAATTTTATGAGGTTGTACAGGTCAGAGCCACCTGGGGGAGACCGGGAGATGCAGGAATTTCTAGATGGGTTGGAGTACCCGAGGTTAGGGGAGGGGGACAGGGCTACATTAGGAGCGATAGTGGAGCAGGAGATAAAGGATGCGATTGGGAGGATGCAGTCGGGGAAGGTGGCAGGGCCGGATGGGTTTCTGGTGGAATATTATTAAAAATTCAAGGATAAGCTGGCACCCCTGATGGTGGGGATATTTGAAGAGGGGATAGGGAAGGGGGTGTTACCACAAACTGTGGGGCAGGCATCGATTTCCCTGTTGCTAAAAAAAGATAAGGATCCGACGGAGTGTGGGTCGTATAGGTCCATATCACTTCTGAATGTGGACGCAAAAGTATTGGCGAAGGTACTGGCGGGTAGGCTGGAGGAGTGCCTTCCGAAGGTGATAGGTGACGATCAGACGGGGTTCGTGAGAGGGAGGCAGCTCTTTTCAAACGTTAGAAGGGTATTGAACGTCATTATGGCACTGGCAGAGGGGAAGGAAACAGAGGTGGTTGTGGCATTGGACGCTGAGAAGGCGTTTGACTGGGTAGAATGGGGGTACTTGATGGCAGTTCTGGCGCGGTTTGGGATTGGACCAAGATTTGTGAACTGGGTAAAGCTACTATACAAGGAGCCGAGGGCGAGTGTCCGCACAAACAACATCAGCTCAAGATACTTTTCTCTCCACCGTGGGACTAGGCAGGGATGTCCTATGTCCCCCCTGCTGTTTGCACTCGCGATTGAGTCGTTGGCCATCGCATTAAGAAGTTCAGGGGTATGGAAAGGAATAGTGCGGGGGCGATAGAGCATAGGGTGTCCTTATATGCCGATGACTTGCTGTTATACCTGTCGGTCAGAGTGTGTTGATAGGGGAAATATTGGAGCTGCTGAGTGTTTGGGTCTTTCTCGGGGTACAAACTAAATCTAGACAAGAGAGAGTATTTTGTGGTCTCTCGGCCGGGGTTGGGGGCAAGGGGGGGGTCTGCCATTCCGTAGGACAGGGACTCACTTTAGGTACCTGGGGGTGCAGGTTGCCCGCGGGTGGGGGGGGGGGCTCCGCAGGTACAACATTTCTAGTTTGGTGGGGAGAGTGAAAGCTGATCTGGCAAGGTGGGATGGTCTCGCTCTGTCACTGGCGGGTCGGGTACAGGTGGTTAAAATGAACGTGTTGCCCCGATTTCGGTTTATTTTTTAGTGCCTGCCGATTTTCCTGCCAAAGGCTTTTTTCAGAGAGATTGAGGGAAGGGTTACTTCGTTCATATGGGGAGGGAAGGTGGCCAGAGTTAGAAAGATGCTGCTACAGAGGGGAAGGCAGGCAGGGGTTTGGGTCTTCCGAACCTGATGTATTACTACTGGGCGGCGAATGTGGAGAAGGTGCGGAGCTGGGGCAGAGGGGTTGATTCCCAGTGGGTCAGAATGGAGGAGAGTTTGCGCAGGGGGTCGGGATTGAAAGCACCAGCAACAGCGCCGCTCCCGATAGCCCTGGGGAAGTACTCAGGGAGTCCAGTAATAATAGCTTCATTGGGAATTTGGAGGCAGTTTCGCCAACACTTTGGGTTGGGGGCAGGGTCAAGGGAAATGCCGATTCGGGGGAACCACAGATTTGAGTAAGGGAGGTAGGATGGAAATTTTCGGAAATGGGAGGAGAAGGGGATTAAGACACTGAAAGATTTGTTTCTTAGGAGTCGATTTGCAGGATTGAAGGAGCTGGAAGCGAAGTATGGGCTGGAGCAGGGGGAAATGTTTAGATACATGCAGGTTTGAGATTTTGCCAGAAAGGAGATACAGAGCTTCCCGGTGGAGCCGGCCTCCACATTGCTGGAGGAGGTGCTGATGACAGGGGGACTGGAGAAGTGGTAGTGTCAGTGGTTTATGGAGCTATTTTGGAAGAGGAGAAGGCACCACTGGAAGGGATCAAAGAAAAGTGGGAGGAAGAGTTGGGAGAGGATATGGAGGAGGGGTTCTGGTGTGAGGTGCTCCGGAGAGTGAATGCCTCCACCTTGTGCGCGAGATTGGGGCTGATACAGCTGAAGGTGGTATACAGAGCACACCTCACGAGGGCGAGGATGAGCCGATTCTTTGAAGGAGTAGAAGATGTGTGTGAACGTTTTGGGGGGGGGGGGGGGGGTGCTAATCACGTTCATATGTTTTGGTCCTGTCCAAAGCTAGAGGATTACTGGAAAGAGGTTTTTAGGGTAATTTCTAAAGTGGTGCACGTGAAACTGGACCTGGGCCCCAAGGAGGCCATATTCAGGGTGTCGGACCAGCCAGGGTTGGAAACGGGTGCGGAGGCAGATGTTGTAGCCTTCGCCTCGTTGATCGGCCGAAGGTGGATCCCGATAGGTTAGAGAGCAACCTCTCCACCCAGTGCCCTGGCATGGCGGGGGTACCAGTTGGAATTCTTGACTCTTGAGAAGGTTAAGTTTGAACTGAGGGGAAGGATGGAGGGGTTCTACAATTCATGGGCATTATTCATTATGCACTTTCAAGAACTGGATAACATCGAACATTAGTTGGGGCATGTGGGTGGGAGGGTTGGGGGGGGGGGAGGGGGGCTGTGTGTGATAATGGAGGCTATGGGTAATTCTTGATTCCTTTTAGTCATTTGTTTGTGTGAACATGCGGGCTAATGTTTGGGGTTTGGTGGGAGGATGGGATCGTTATTGATATGGGGATTGACATATTTGTTACTGATCATTGTTTATTGTTGGTGGGTGTAAATTTGGGAGAAAATGTGAAAAAGGAGAATAAAAGATATTTAAAAATAAAATAAATAAAATAGAGCCCATGGTTTGGGTATATTAGCATGGATAGAAGATTGGCTAACTGATACAGAACAGATAGTCGGGAAAGGGGGAGCATTTTCAAGATGGAAATTGTAACTAGCGTCGTGCCACAGGGATCAGTGCTGGGACCACAGCTATTTACAAAATATATTAATGACTTGGACGGGGAAGTGAACGCACTATTGCCAAGTTTGCAGATGACACAAAAATAGGTGGGAAGGCAAGTGGCAAAGAGCTTACAGAGCGATATAGACAGGTTAGGTGAGTGGGCAATATGGCACATGGAATATAATGTAGGAAACATAAAGTTATGCACTTTTGTTGGGGGAATAAAGGAGCTGAATATGGAGAAAGACTGCAGAAAGCGGAGACACAGAGGGATTTGGGAGTTGTTGAATCCGCAGGACGCATAGACGATGGGTAGAAAATAACGAACAAGGTTTATTACAATACGAATCCAAACTTCTCCACTCCCCCAAGGGTCTCCTTTCCCAACCTGCACGCAGACCGAGGGTTGAGAGAGAATTGGGGCCCCTCTTGGTTAAGGGGAAGCCCCATCCCCTCGAAGGTCAGTTCACATTCCGGGGAGGTCATGGGAAACCGTATGGTCCTGACCCCCGAGTTGTAACAGGGGTCCTTGTGCATAAATTACAAACAACTGGCATGTAAGTTCAGCAGGTAATTGGGAAGGCAAATGGAAATTTTAAAGGAATGGAGCACAAAAATAGGGAACTCCTGCTAAAACTATACATGGTGCTAGGTAGACCACATGTGGAATCCCTTTATTTAAGGTAAGATATATTGGCATTGGAGGCAGTCCAGAAGGTTCACAAGGTTAATCCTGGGCATGCTGGAATTTTCTTCTGAGGGGAGATTTAAAAAATTTTTTTTAATAAATATTTTATTGAAAATTTTTGGTCAACCATCACAGTACATTGTGTATCCTTTACACAATAATATAACAGTATAAATAACAATGACCTGTTTTATAAACAAAGAATAAATAATATATAACAAAAACGAAAACTAAAACTAAAACGAAATGGCAACTGCCTTGTCTCAGATAAACACTCTCCAAAAATATGATTTAACAGTCCAATATACAATTATTTATAGCAACGACCTATACATATTATACATATATATTAACAACCCTGAGAGTTGTTAATATTAACAACCCCCCCCTCCCCTCAGGGCTGCTGCTGCTGCCTTCTTCTTTTTCATTCCCTCTATCTTTCGGTGAGGTATTCGACGAACGGTTGCCACCGCCTGGTGAACCCTTGAGCCGATCGCCTTAGGACGAACTTAATCCGTTCCAGCTTTATAAACCCTGCCATGTCATTTATCCAGGTCTCCACCCCCAGGGGCTTGGCTTCCTTCCACATCAACAGTATCCTGCGCCGGGCTACTAGGGACGCAAAGGCCAAAACATCGGCCTCTCTCGCCTCCTGCACTCCCGGCTCTTGTGCAACCCCAAATATAGCCAACCCCCAGCTTGGTTCGACCTGGACCCCCACTACTTTCGAAAGCACCTTTGTCACCCCCACCCAGAACCCCTGTAGTGCCGGACATGACCAGAACATGTGGGTGTGATTCGCTGGGCTTCTTGAGCATCTCGCACACCTATCCTCTACCCCAAAAAATTTACTGAGCCGTGCTCCAGTCATATGCGCCCTGTGTAACACCTTAAATTGAATCAGGCTTAGCCTGGCACACGAGGACGATGAGTTTACCCTACTTAGGGCATCCGCCCACAGGCCCTCCTCAATCTCCTCCCCCAGCTCTTCTTCCCATTTCCCTTTCAGCTCATCTACCATAATCTCCCCCTCGTCCCTCATTTCCCTATATAAATCAGACACCTTACCGTCCCCCACCCATGTCTTTGAGATCACTCTGTCCTGCACCTCATGCGTCGGGAGCTGCGGGAATTCCCTCACCTGTTGCCTCGCAAAAGCCCTCAGTTGCATATACCGGAATGCATTCCCTTGGGGCAACCCATATTTCTCAGTCAACGCTCCCAGACTTGCGAACTTCCCATCCACAAACAGATCTTTCAGTTGCGTTACTCCTGCTCTTTGCAATATTCCAAATCCCCCATCCATTCTCCCCGGGGCAAACCTATGGTTATTTCTTATTGGGGACCCCACCAAGGCTCCCGTCTTTCCCCTATGCCGTCTCCACTGTCCCCAAATTTTCAAAGTCGCCACCACCACCGGGCTTGTGGTGTATTTCTTCGGTGAGAACGGCAATGGGGCCGTCACCATAGCTTGTAGGCTAGTCCCCCTACAGGACGCCCTCTCCAATCTCTTCCACGCCGCTCCCTCCTCTTCTCCCATCCACTTACTCACCATTGAGATATTGACGGCCAAGTAGTACTCACTTAGGCTCGGTAGTGCCAGCCCCCCGCTATCCCTACTACGCTATAAGAATCCCGGCCCACACAAAACTCATGATACTCTTTTCGATCCTTTTGAAAAAAGCCTTCGTGATCACCACCGGGAGGCACTGAAACACAAAGAGGAATCTCGGGAGGACTACCATTTTAACCGCCTGCACCCTCCCTGCCAGTGACAGGGATACCATGTCCCATCTCTTGAAGTCCTCCTCCATTTGTTCCACCAATCGCGTTAAATTTAACCTATGCAATGTACCCCAATTCTTGGCTATCTGGATCCCCAAGTAACGAAAGTCCCTTGTTACCTTCCTCAGCGGAAAGTCCTCTATTTCTCTGCTCTGCTCCCCTGGATGCACCACAAACAACTCACTTTTCCCCATGTTCAGTTTATATCCTGAGAATTCTCCAAACTCCCGAAGTGTCCGCATTATCTCTGGCATCCCCTCCGCCGGGTCCGCTACATATAACAAATCATCCGCATAGAGATACCCGGTGTTCTTCTCCTCCTCTAAGTACTCCCCTCCACTTCTTGGAACCCCTCAATGCTATTGCCAGGGGCTCAATCGCCAGTGCAAACAATAATGGGGACAGAGGGCATCCCTGCCTTGTCCCTCTATGGAGCCGAAAGTATGCAGATCCCCGTCCAGTCGTGACCACACTCGCCACTGGGGTCCTATACAACAGCTGCACCCATCCAACATACTCATCTCCAAAACCAAATCTCCTCAGCACCTCCCACAAATAATCCCACTCCACTCTATCAAATGCTTTCTCGGCATCCATCGCCACCACTATCTCCGCTTCCCCCTCTGGTGGGGGCATCATCATTACCCCTAGCAGCCTCCGTATATTCGTATTCAGCTGTCTCCCCTTCACAAACCCAGTTTGGTCCTCAAGGACCACCCTCGGGACAAAATCCTCTATCCTCATTGCCATTACCTTGGCCAGAATCTTAGCGTCTACATTTAGGAGGGAAATAGGTCTATAGGACCCGCATTGCAGCGGGTCCTTTTCCTTCTTTAGGAGAAGCGATATCGTTGCCTCAGACATAGTCGGGGGCAGCTGCCCCCTTTCCTTTGCCTCATTAAAGGTCCTCATCAGTAGCGGGGCGAGCAAGTCCACATATTTCCTGTAAAATTCAACTGGGAATCCATCCGGTCCCAGAGCCTTCCCCGCCTCCATGCCCATAATTCCTTTCACTACTTCCTCTATTTCAATCTGTGCTCCCAGTCTCACCCTTTCCTGCCCCTCCACCTTGGGAAATTCCAGCCGGTCCAGAAAGCCCATCATTCTCTCCCTCCCATCCGGGGGTTGCGCTTCATATAATTTTTTATAAAATGTCTTGAACACTCCATTCACTCTCTCCGCTCCCCGCTCCATCTCTCCTTCCTCATCCCTCACTCCCCCTATTTCCCTCGCTGCTCCCCTTTTCCTCAATTGGTGGGCCAGCAACCTGCTCGCCTTCTCCCCATATTCGTACTGTACACCCTGTGCCTTCCTCCACTGTGCCTCTGCAGTACCCGTTGTCAGCAAGTCAAATTCTACGTGTAGCCTTTGCCTTTCCCTGTACAGTCCCTCCTCCGGTGCCTCCGCATATTGCCTGTCCACCCTCAGAAGTTCTTGCAGCAACCGCTCCCGTTCCCTACTCTCCTGCTTTCCTTTATGTGCCCTTATTGATATCAGCTCCCCTCTAACCACTGCCTTCAGCGCCTCCCAGACCACTCCCACCTGGGCCTCCCCATTATCATTGAGTTCCAAGTACTTTTCAATGCACCCCCTCACCCTTAGACACACACCCTCATCTGCCATTAGTCCCATGTCCATTCTCCAGGGTGGGCGCCCTTCTGTTTCCTCCCCTATCTCCAAGTCCACCCAATGTGGAGCGTGATCCGAAATGGCTATAGCCGTATACTCCGTTCCCCTCACCTTCGGGATCAACGCCCTTCCCAAAACAAAAAAGTCTATTCGCGAATAGACTTTGTGGACATAGGAGAAAAACGAAAACTCCTTACTCCTAGGTCTACTAAATCTCCACGGGTCTACTCCTCCCATCTGCTCCATAAAATCTTTAAGCACCTTGGCTGCTGCCGGCCTCCTTCCAGTCCTGGACCTCGACCTGTCCAGCCCTGGTTCCAACACCGTATTGAAATCTCCCCCCATTACCAACTTTCCCACCTCTAGGTCCGGGATGCGTCCTAGCATACGCCTCATAAAATTGGCATCATCCCAGTTCGGGGCATATACATTTACCAAAACCACCGTCTCCCCCTGTAGTTTGCCACTCACCATCACGTATCTGCCCCTGCTATCCGCCACTATAGTCTTTGCCTCAAACATTACCCACTTCCCCACTAATATAGCCACCCCCCTGTTTTTCGCATCTAGCCCCGAATGGAACACCTGCCCCACCCAACCTTTGCGTAGTCTCACCTGGTCTATCAGTTTCAAGTGCGTTTCCTGTAACATAACCACGTCTGCCTTAAGTTTCTTAAGGTGGGCGAGTACCTGTGCCCTCTTTATCGGCCCGTTCAGCCCTCTCACGTTCCACGTGATCAGCCGGGTTGGGGGGCTTTTTACCCCCCCCCCCTTGTTGATTAGCCATCCCCTTTTTCCAGCTCCTCACCCGGTTCCCACGCAGCTGTGTCCCCCCCAGGCGGTGCCCCCCTGCCCATCCCACCCCATACCAGCTCCCCCCTCTTCCCAGCAGCAGCAGCCCAATAATTCCCCCCTCCCACCCCCCCCGCTAGATCCCCCACTAGCGTAGTTACACCCCCCCATGTTGCTCCCAGAAGTCAGCAAACTTTGGCCGACCTCGGCTTCCTCCCGTGACCTCGGCTCGCACCGTGCGACGCCCCCTCCTTCCTGCTTCCCTATTCCCGCCATGATTATCATAGCGCGGGAACCGAGCCCGCGCTTCCCCCTTGGCCCCGCCGCCAATGGCCAACGCCCCATCTCTTCCACCTCCTTTCCTCCCCCCACCACCTCCTGTGGAAGAGAGAAAAGTTACCACATCACAGGATTAATAACATAAAACTCCTCTTTCCCCCCTTTTTACCCCCCTCTTCGCCCCCCACCACTTTGTTTCAAACGTTCTTTTTTTTAATAACCCGCTCATTCCAATTTTTCTTCCACGATAAAAGTCCACGCCTCATCCGCCGTCTCAAAGTAGTGGTGCCTCCCTTGATATGTGACCCACAGTCTTGCCGGTTGCAGCATTCCGAATTTTATCTTCTTTTTGTGAAGCACCGCCTTGGCCCAATTAAAGCTCGCCCTCCTTCTCGCCACCTCCGCACTCCAGTCTTGGTATACGCGGATCACCGCGTTCTCCCACTTACTGCTCCGAGTTTTCTTTGCCCATCTAAGGACCATCTCTCTATCCTTAAAACGGAGGAATCTCACCACTATGGCTCTAGGAATTTCTCCTGCTCTCGGTCCTCGCGCCATCACTCGGTATGCTCCCTCCACCTCCAGCGGACCCGCCGGGGCCTCCGCTCCCATTAACGAGTGCAGCATCATGCTCACATATGCCCCGACGTCCGCTCCCTCCGCACCTTCAGGAAGACCAAGAATCCTTAGGTTGTTCCTCCTCGCGTTGTTCTCCAGCGCCTCCAGCCTTTCCACACATCGTTTATGGTGTGCCTCGTGCATCTCCGTCTTCACCACCAGGTCCTGTATGTCGTCCTCATTCTCGGCAGCCTTTGCCTTCACGACCCGAAGCTCCCGCTCCTGGGTCTTTTGCTCCTCCTTTAGCCCTTCGATCGCCTGTAATATCGGGGCCAACAGCTCCTTCTTCATTTCCTTTTTGAGTTCTTCCACGCAGCGTTTCAAAAACTCGTGTTGTTCAGGGCCCCATATTAAACTGCCACCTTCCGACGCCATCTTGGTTTTTGCTTGCCTTCCTTGCCGCTGCTCTAAAGGATCCACCGCAATCCGGCCACCTTCCTCTCCTTTTTTCATCCGTATCCAGGGGGGATTCCCTTCTGGTTCACCGCACAGTACTTTTAGCCGTTAAAATTGCCGTTGGGGCTCTTATTAAGAGCCCAAAAGTCCGTTCCACCGGGAGCTGCCGAAACGTGCGACTCAGCTGGTCATCGCCGCACCCGGAAGTCTCTGAGGGGAGATTTAGTAGGTTGGGCCTGGACTCATTGGAGATTAGAAGAATGCAAGGTGACCTTATTGAAACATACAGAATTCACAGGGAGCTTGAGAGGATAGATGCTGAGAGGTTGTTTCCTCTTGTGGGAGTGTGTAGGAGCAAAGGACATAATCTCAGAGTAAGGGGTCACCCATTTCAGACAGAAATGAAGAGGAATTTCTTCTCTCCGAGCGTAGCAAATCTGTGGAACTCTTTACCGCCAAAAGCTGTGGAGGCCAGTCATTAACTATGTTCAAGGCTGAGATAGACATCTTTTTTAAATCAGGAAGGGAATCCAGGATAATGGGGATACACTGGGAAAGTGGAGTTGAGGAATTCATCAGATCAGCCATGATTTCATTGAATGGCAGAGCAGACTCGATGGGCCAAATGGCCTACTTCTGCTCCTACATCTATGGAAGTATTTTTGAAGTGTAGTCACTGCCATAATGCAGGAAATACGATCGCCAATTAACTCCTGCATCCAGTAATGTGACAATGACCAGATAATAATAATAATCTTTATTGTCACAAGTTGGCTTACATTAACACTGCAATGAAGTTACAGTGAAAAGCCCCTAGTCGCCACACTCCGGCACCTGTTCGGGTACACGGAGGGAGAATTCAGAATGACCAAATTACCTAACAGCACGACTTTCGGGACTTGTGGGAGGAAACCGGAGCATCCGGAGGAAACCCATGCAGACACAGGGAGAACGTGCAGACTCCGCACAGACAGTGACCCAGTCAGGAATCGAACCTGGGGCCCTGGCGCTGTGAAGCAACAGTGCTAACCACTGTGGTACTGTTTCTCCAAGGAAAACAGTCCCAATCTCTCCACATAGGTACAGTTCTTCATCCCTGAAATCATTATTGTGAATCTCCTCCGTACTCTTTCTATGCCTTCACACTGTCCATGTATGGTGGCCAGAACTGGATGCAGCACTCCAGATGAAGCCGAACAAGTGGCTTATACAAGTTCAACATGACCCCCCTTACCCTTGTACTTGGTGCCCTATTAACAAAGCCTAAGATACTAGATTTTATTATTAGTGATACGAGTTGATGGATAAATGCTGCCCAGGACCCTCTTCTTTGATACCGATGTGTGACTGGGGTCTGGTTTAATGGCTCATTCAAAATACCACAGTCCCATCAGATTCTTCCCATCCTGCACTCAATGTCCAACAGATTCCTGAAGGGCGAGGTGGGGAAGGAAGTGTTAGTAATATATATGTTAAGATGGGTTGGATGAAACAAAATTAATCTCTGGGTGAGCCACAAACATGAAAGCCCGTGTATTAATGACGTTTTACTTTGCAAGAGCCCTGCAGAGAAGTCAAGAAGTGGTTTGGCGACAAGGTGGTTAGCACTGCTGCCTCACTGCACCAGGGACCTGGGTTCAATTCCGGCCATGGGTGTCTGTGTGGAGTTTGCACATTCTCCCTGTGTCTGTATGGGTTTCCCCCCGTTTCCAACCACATTCCAACGATGTGCAGGTTGGGTGGGGAAGTGGGCCTAGGCACAGTGCTCTTTCAGAGGGTCAGTGCGAACTCAATGGGCTGAATGGCCTCCTTCTGCACTGTAGCAATTCTATGGTTTTACTGCTTCAGCAGTCTCACGGTTAGTCATGCTCTGCAAGAACAGTACTGACCATTTGTTTTGGTCAAACAACATAAAATGCCCAGCGGGGTCTGCTGTGCAATCCTTTCAGTGCTCCCTCTGGAATACTAAGGCAATCTGTTGCTCATAGCTAAAGCCTGAGTCAGGCAAGTGGGGCCAGTGGCCACGATCCTGACTACAAATAGCCAGAGGGTTCCTCCAATCAGCACAAGACCCACACATTATGATGCTCGAGATGGGAAATCAGAGTTAAGAGGAGAAACATCAGATACCGAGACACCTCCTCACTCCACTCTGAGCAACTGTGGCTCAGTGGGCAGCCTTTGGGGTAGAAGGTTCAAGTCCCACTCCAAAGGTTTGAGCACATAACCTAGGCTGACACTTCCAGCGCAGTACTGAGGAAGTTCTGCACTGTCAGGGGAGCTGTCCTTTTGGATGAGGTGCTCAAACAGAGGTTCTGCCGGCCTTCTCATAGGAGTTTAAAAGATTCACAACACTATTAAAAGGTCAGAGGGTGGTGCCCTGTACAACATTTATCCCTTAACCAACACCTAAAAGCAGATTGTCTGGTTATTTAGCTCACTGCACTTTGTGGAACCTTTGCTAAGCACAAACTGGCTGCTGCCTCTGCCTCGTCAATGATCACGAACATACGTCAAAACTTTTTAATTGGGTGCAAAATTCTTTGGGGTGGCCCGAGGATGTGAAAGGAGCTCTAAAAATACAAGTTTTTTGTAACAGTTTCTTACTACTTTAAAAATGCCTTAACGATAAGAGTGAACATATGAAGACGACCTTCTCTGGCTCCAGAGTCAGCAGGCATCAATTTAACAGGGTAAGCTCCAAGGCAAGGAGAAGGATTGGTAGAAATTTATTTATTTATTTTATACATTTAGAGTATCCAATTTTTTTTCTTTTTCCAATGAAGGGGCAATTTAGCGTGGCCAATCCACCGAACCTGCACATCTTTGGGTTGTGGGGGTGAAACCCAGGCAGACACGGGGAGAATGTGCAAACTCCAAACAGACAGTGACCCAGGTCCGGGATCCGAATCCAGGTAGAAATTTATTTTAAGCGGCAGATTGAAGGACAGAATTTGCAATCCAGCTCTTGGTCTGTAGCATTGTAGGCAACAGATGAGGGACATATCAGCCATGATAGAATGGCGAAGCAGATCGATGGGCCGAGTGACCTAATTCTGTTCCTTTATCTTATGAACTTATAGAATGCTTTGCCACCGTGACTGGTTAATGCAAACACCACTGGATCCTTTAAGGAAAATGTAATTGAAATGTAAAGTAGAGGTACAGTTCTTCGGGCAGAGAGGATGGCAGTGATATTAGTTGAGAGTACCCCGTTAAAGAGCAAGTACAGACACAATTGGCTGAAGACATTTAGAAGTCAGCATGACAGGAAAAAGTATATTGAAAACCGCAACAGTAGGGCAAAGATGGGGAGGGCAGGTCCAAACTCGTGGCAAGCACATTTAGGAGTCATGTCAAGAAAGTCTCCTCCACACAGTGACTGGCATAAGGACTGGGTTCCGTGCCGTGACTGTGTACAGGCTGATACTCACAGGCTGTTTTATCCACGGGCACAAATCGAACCTCTGTGATTGGATCGCTGTCGTCGTCATCCTCCTCCTCCTCCCCATCAGGGGTCTTTTCATCCATATTTGTTTCTTTGCATTCCTTGGCTTGCACGCAAAGATAGCATTGTTATTTCAGCAAAGGTATCACTGTCGAGCAGTATTTTGTTTTAAAACCAAAAAATAAAAAGAGTCAAACAGAAATAGCTGGAATCCACTCAGCAAATCGGGCAGCATCTGCGAAGAGAGGAAGGTAAGGTTAACGCTTTAGGTTGACGACCTTTCGTCAGAACTGCGCAGGATTATCGACCTGAAACATTAACTCTACCTTCTGCTTCTCTTTTTTTTCTTTGGAAATATGTTTTGCCAGGGGAGGAAAAAAGAGGATAGTGTGGTCAGGTTCCACCAGGGATGTCCAATTTGTGATCTCCGTTGCCCATCGGGTGCATACCATGGAGCCTCAAGCTCCACTTTATTTCCATGCATCTCAAGGAAGATTTGACAGCTCCTTTCATGAGCCCAAGGCGTCTCCCAAGTACTCTCCAGCCAGTGAAACACTTCTGATGTGCAGTCACTGTTGTAATGTAGCAAACTTGACAGCCAGTTTGCACGTAGCAATTTCCCACAAACAGCAATTCTAGTTCGCCAATGTCCCTTTAGGGAGGGAAATCTGTCATCCTTACCCAGTCAGGGCTTCAATAATCACATGTCAGCTTAGAAACAGAGATTGGACACAGCTGGGCTAGATGGGCCGATGTCCTCTTCTGCACAAAGTATGCTATGAAATGTCTGGACAGCAGGGGGAAAGATTATTGAAATAGGCTGTTATACCCCCACAGTCAAATTGTGTTTTAAAGCTACTTGCTGGAGGTACCAGAGTACGGCAACTCAACGCCATTAACGGTAAATATTTTCAAGAGACATGGGGAGGTAAACGAAACAGGATACCCACCGCCCGGTTTTAAAAAAAATAGGGGAAAACACAAGCCTCACCTGCCAGCTTGGCATTCACCATCACGTACAAGTGCTCCTGTGGGTAAACAGTGGCATCTCGGGACACAGCATGTAAACTGATGGTCGGATATTCCAAGGAGAATCCCATTCCAGATCCATCAAACCAAGACAGTCGGCTGAAAATCAGAACATGGTAAAATTTTAAAAGAAAAGGCTTGCAAATATTTATTTTTAAATCCTGAAATAATGTCCTTGCTATTTCTGAAGTTAGCATATATCACAGAAAATCAGCTAAACTGCACAGAAACGTACAGGAGACAAACTTTTCCTCAGAGGGAAAATGTTCAAAGTCAAGTGCCAATGTTTCTCGTGATTCAGTAAGTCAATCTCTTATTTTTATTGCAAACTATAACCAGTGTTTCTGGATCACGCTCTGCGGAAATATAGAGTTCATAGAATTTACAGTGCAGAAGGAGGCCATTTGGCCCATCAAGGCTGCACTGGCCCTTGGAAAAAGCACCCTACTTATGCCCACGGTTCCACCCCATCTCCGTAACCCGACCTACCCTTTTGGACACTAAGGAGCAATTTAGCATAGCCAGTCCACTTAACCTGCACATCTTTGGACTGAGAGAGGAAACCAGAGCACCCGGAGGAAACCCACGCAGACACGGGGAGAACGTGCAGACTCCGCACAGACAGTGACCCAAGCCGGGATTCGAACCTGGGATCCTGGAGCTGTGAAGCAACTGTGCTAACCACTATACTACCGTGGTGCTATGAGAATGGATTATCAGTAACTTTTCCTATGGGGGGGGGGGGGGGGGGGGCGACTAATCCCAACAAGATAACACTTACAAAACTGCACACTCGCTACAGTCTGCACAATTACAGAAACATGCAAAAACACAAGAGATTTGAAAAGGACGAGACTGGCATTGTGTCAGGCAGCCAATAAACATCATCGGGCAGAGGGGTGGTGGGAGGTCTAGGTCTAAGTTAGGGTACGAACAGCTCAGGTTTGGGTGAGCACAAGCTTATGTAGGGTGGAAATTGGGAGGATAGCCAGGAGAACCAGTTTCCATTGGCTCCTTGCTCAACAATGCCTGCATTTTAAAATAGATACTTTCCAGCTCCTTCTCTGCACTAGGCAACAGGAGTCAAATCAGATAAAAGCTAGTCAAATTAAATAGAACACACCTTGATCAACAATGGCTCAGTTGGTAGCACTCTTGACCCTGAGCCAGAAGGTTGCAAGTTCAAGTCCCACCTGGCCTTGAACATAAAGTCTTGGCTGAAATTCCAGTGCAGTATTGAGGAAGTGCTGCACTGGCAGAGGTGATGCCTTTTGTATGAGATGTTAAACTGAGGCCCCACCTTGTCCTCCCGGGAGACTCAGGGAAGAAACAGGGCAGTTAGCCCCATTAGCCTGGTCTCAATCAATGTCACAAATACAGGTGTTGAAAAGCAAATTGCCATTTGTGGTAACTTGCTTTGTGCAAATTGGCCGTTGCACTACATTTATGACAATCCTGTGTATCGTTTAATAAGGCCCACCAACATAGTATCAAAGGTGACAAAAAGATTCTCCTCATTCTGCACAGACCTTACACACCAGTTTCCCGACTTAGCCTTCCTTCCCATCTTTTCCAACCTTGTTGGTGCCCTGCATGATAGTGCATTAGCTGCTCTACGTAATGTTTATCGAGGTCCTTGGTGACATGTACAATGTCCATGTTTCCCAATGAATGCTGATGGTGCAAGGGCTTCGGTTTCACTTCCTCAAACAGTGCTATTGATTTCAAGCCATTGATGGAAGGTTGCAGACAGCAGGTCACCACTAGCAGTGGAAGAGTTTCTTTCAATCTCAGTAATGATGGCAAGTTGCCCACATAGGGATGTGAAGGTTCGACAGGTCACATAAGAGTTTTCCTAGAATGGTTCCAAAGAGGAATCACAGTTTATATGGTTATACTGGAGAAGCTGGGCATGTCCTTGTTTAAACAGAGGTGGTTAAGGGCAGGTCTGATAGCAGTGTTCAAAATCATCAAGTGTTTAGAAGACAGAGTAAACAAGGAAACTATTTTCAGCGATCAATAACCGTGGGCATTTGTCTAAGGCGATTGGGAAAAGATTCAGAGGCGACATGAGGAAAGACTCTTTCACGTGGCCCGTGGTTAGGATTTGGAATACATGCCGAATAGAGTTGAGGACACAGGTTCAATAGTAGCTTTTGAAAGGAATTGGATAAAAACCCAAAGGAGCAAAAATCACAATGCTGTGGAGCAAGAACTGGGACTAGATTGGTCCTCGGAAGAGCGGGTGCAGAGGTGATGGGCCGAATGGCTTTTGCGCACCATCCTGTGATTGCTGTCAATGTCAACAACATTTTTACTCGTATTCAGATGTGGAAACATTATTCTGCCCAGAATCACCAACAGAAAACTGGGGCCAGGAAGCAGGCGCTCATCACCAGATTGGCCCACCACTTTCCCTTGCGAGGGACTTTGTTGAAACTGTACTGGCCGATCAGCCTTGATTGTTCGGGGTGGGGGAGGGGCTAAATTATACGCTACACAGACCCCTGGTTGGTAGATGGGGTGTCAGTCAGTGCTGCAATTGGGACAAAGAAAGAAGAGAAAAGATAAATCAGTCCAGGTTCCTGCCAATTGCTGGCTGGTTGGCTAAAAGATATAAATTGGTTGAATAAAGACACACCTTGTAACGTCACTCGCAAAGTAAAATGAATATATAACTGAAAACACTGACACTGGTCAAAAAGAAGTTGAATATAAAGTACACACACTGCCCACCAGACCCACTTCTAGTCAAGAAACACGACTTTCAAACCCCTCTCAGAAAGGAAAGCCATAGAGCTAGGAATAAAGATGGCAAAACTTGGACTTTTCAGGTCACAAGGAGGTGACATAATACAACTCTAGATGGCAAATAATTTTACTAAGCTATGGTAGTAAGATAGTTTAATCGAGTAAAATGTTCACATGATGAATGACCAACACATGGAATGTGTTCCCCAGGGATGAACAGTGGAAACAATATCCAGGAAACAACTGGGCATTACAATGAGCCAAGGAGCTTTCTGGGTGAATGTACTCTGTGACCTTCTCTTATCTTTTTTGCAACTGTCATGGGAGTGTCCCTTTAAGAAATGTAGTGTCTTCTCAAATGGCATCAGTGATGTCATTGTGTGGATTGAGCTGGGCCATGGCTCTGGGTTTTACTTTCATTTTGAGCTGGGAGCTGGCTGTGCCTCTGAGTTTTACTGTTGATTTACACAGTTGGAAGCTGGATTCAGACAAAGAAGACTGCTCTTCTCTCGCTCGCTCTCTGCGTGTTAAAAGGTGTCCAGATCACTTAATAATTTAAAAGTGATAACTGTTTTATGGAAAGAATTCAAACCTACTGTTTTGGTAAAATGGCTTTTCTGGCATTGGATGTTGTTATCAAATTGAAACAGTTGAAAGGGAAGTTATTAAGGGTTTTATATGAGAGAGAGAGAACTGTAGCTGTGTGGGGTATTTATGTTTGTAGTTGATAAAAATGCTTACTTTGTGTGTTTATAGAAATGTTAACTGAATTTGTGGAATCAACTTTGTTTTTGATTAAAAGTGCTTAAGGCCTCTGTTGAATAACACCTGAAAAGTGGGCCCTTATGCTCCTCATAACCAAAATCCAAGATGGCGCCGGAGCGAGGTGACTCTCTGCGAGCTCTCCCAAACAGATCCACTTTTTACTTAACTTATACTCGTTCTAATCTTTAAAAAATTAATTCTAAAACTAACATTATTACTAACCTCTCTCTTTTATCATCTCTTGCAGGCTTGAACATCCTCCGAGGCCCTTGGAGACCTTTTGACCCGACCCGACCTCCGCGACCTGGAAGAAGATCGGGCCCAAACCGGAAGTGACGCCCCGACCTCGGTTTGGAGCCGACCCGGACCTCAGAGCTCCAAACCCGGCCTAACTACCGACGCCAGCCCCCGGATCGCCTTGCCCAGTCCCCGGAGCTCCCGACCCGATCCCCAACGGCAAGACCCGGCCCAACGCGACCCCCAGAGGCCCGCCCAGCGACCTGACGTACCTGGTGATGGAAAAAGAAAAATCCACGTGGAGGCTCGACCGGGCCTACTTCAAGATCCAACCCCAGGAGCACCCAGGGAGGGAACAGACCACGGGACCCAGCCCAACCTGCCTCAGGTTGCCCCAGCCCACGACCCAGGACCCCCGAAACGGCGGAGACCCCACGCGAGGACCCAAACACACTGCAAGGTATTCCCACGTCCGCAGAACGCCGGGACCCATCCAGATCGCAAACATGCCCCCCTCGCAATCCCTCTACCTCAACCAGTGCCCGGGACACTGCCAGACGCGACCCCAGATACGCAAACAGCGCCCTGATCCCCACCAGCACCCTGGACCCCGCCAGACTCAAACTTCCTCAAGAGCTGACATCTGCCATCGGATCCCAGGATCATCCAGCAGCAGCCACCGACCGAGGAAAACGCGGTGGTCTGCAGGTTAGACTGAAGCAACGCGGTTTCAAGACCCCTCTCCCCAGCATACTCCTGGCAAACGTCCAAGCGATTGAAAACAAGCTGGATGAACTTAACGCCAGACTTACCTCTCAGAGGGAAGTAAGAGACTGCTGTGTGCTCTGTTTCACAGAGACATGGCTCACCCCTGCCTCACCGGACTGTGCCATACAACCTGAAGGCTTCTCAATTCACCGGGCTGACCGCACGGCATCATCAGGCAAAGCGAAGGGTGGAGGGGTTTGCCTCCTCATCAACTCCTCCTGGTGCTTGGATGTGGCAACTCTGGCGACCTACTGCTCCCCAGACCTGGAATACCTGACCGTGAAGTGCCGCCCATACTATCTTCCACGCGAGTTCACTTCATTATCACAGCGGTCTACATCCCACCCCAGGCAGTAGTGAGGAAGGCGCTGGACGAACTATACACAGTAATAAACAACTACAAAACAGAACACCTTGTTCATCGTGGCCGGAGACTACAACAAGGCCAACCTCAAGAGTATACTGCCCAAGTTCCACCAGCACATCTCCTGTCCCACCAGGGGCGACAACACTCTTGACCACTGCTACTCAAAAATCGAGGGCGCCTACCGTTCCATCCCCCGACCGCACTTTGGGAAATCAGATAAGTCGGTGCTCCTTCTCCCGACATACAAGCAGAAACTCAAGCGGGAGAATCCAGCTAAGAAGGTTGTGCAGTGCTGGTCCGAGGAGACAGAAGAGCTCTTAAGTGACTGCTTAGAGACAGTGGACTGATCCATATTTAAGAACTCAGCGACCAACTTAAATGAGTATGCCACCACCGTCACAGACTTCATCAGCAAATGTGTGGACGACTGCGTGCCAAAGAAAGCAGTATGTGCGTTCCCCAACCGGACGTAAACCATGGCTCAATCGCAAGATTGACTCCCTACTGAAGGACAGATCTGAGGCGTTCAAGGCAGATGACCATGACCTATACAAGAAATCCAGGTACGACCTCCGCAAAGCCATCCGGGATGCCAAGAGAGAATATCAAACCAAGCTAGAGTCACAGACAGACTCTCGGCGGTTGTGGCAAGGACTAAACAACATAACGGGCTACAAAGCGGAGCCGAACAGTATCTCTGGCAGCAGCGCACCCCTCCCTGATGAATTCAATACATTCTATGCTCGGTTCGAGCAGGTAACCAACAATCCGCTGACGAGTGCCCCAGCAGCCCATAATTCATCCATACCCACCATCACAGCTTCCGAAGTCAGATTGGCTTTCCTGAAAGTGAACCCTCGGAAGGCGGCGGGATCCCTGGTCGTGCACTCAGAGCCTGCGTGGACCAGCTGGCAGAGGTATTCACGGACATCTTTAACCTGTCCCTACTCCACTCCGAGGTCCCCACCTGCTTCAAGAAGACCAACATCATACCGGTACCAAAGAAGAACCAGGCAACGTGCCTCAATGACTACCGACCAGTGGCCCTGACTTCAGTCGTAATGAAGTGCTTCGAGAGGTTGATCATGAAGCGCATCACCTCCATACTCCCAGAACGCCTTGATCCACTGCAATTCGCATACCGCTGCAACCGGTCCACACCAGACACCATTTCCCTGGCCCTACACTCATCCCTAGAGCATCTCGAAAACAAGGACTCCTACATTAGACTCCTATTTATTGACTACAGCTCCGCCTTAAACACCATAATCCCAGCCAAGCTCATATCAAAGCTCCAAAACCTAGGACTTGGCTCCCCACTCTGCAACTGGATCCTCGATTTTCTGACCAACAGACCACAATCAGTGAGAATGAACAACAACACCTCCTCCACAATAGTCCTCAACACCGGCGCCCCGCAAGGCTGCGTACTTAGCCTCCTACTCTACTCCCTGCACACACATGACTGCGTGGCAAAACTTGGTTCCAACTCCATCTACAAGTTTGCTGACGATACAACCATAGTGGGCCGGATCTCGAATAACGATGAGTCCGAATACAGGAGGGAGATAGAGAACCTAGTGAAGTGGTGTAGCGACAACAATCTCTCCCTCAATGCCAGCAAAACTAAAGAGCTGGTAATTGACTTCAGGAAGCAAAGTACTGTACACACCTCTGTCAGCATCAACGGGGCCGAGGTGGAGATGGTTAGCAGTTTCAAATTCCTAGGGGTGCACATCTCCAAAAATCTGTCCTGGTCCACCCACGTCGACGCTACCACCAAGAAAGCACAACAGCGCCTATACTTCCTCAGGAAACTAAGGAAATTCGGCATGTCCACATTGACCCTTACCAACTTTTACAGATGCACCATAGAAAGCATCCTATCGGGCTGCATCACAGCCTGGTATGGCAACTGCTCGGCCCAGGACCGCAAGAAACTTCAGAGTCGTGAACACCGCCCAGTCCATCACACAAACCCGCCTCCCATCCATTGACTCCATCTACACCTCCCGCTGCCTGGGGAAAGCGGGCAGCATAATCAAAGACCCCTCCCACCCGGCGTACTCACTCTTCCAACTTCTTCCATCGGGCAGGAAATACAGAAGTCTGAGAACACGCACGAACAGACTCAAAAACAGCTTCTTCCCCACGGTCACCAGACTCCTAAATTACCCTCTTATGGACTGATTTCATTAGCACTACACCCTGTATGCTTCATCCGATGCCAGTGCTTATGTAGTTACATTGTAAACCTTGTGTTGCCCTATTATGTATTTTCTTTTATTCCCTTTTCTTCTCATGTACTTAATGATCTGTTGAGCTGCTCGCAGAAAAATACTTTTCACTGTACCTCGGTACACGTGACAATAAACAAATCCAATCCAAATCTATAAACAGCTGTGGGTCAGGTGAACTTCATGATATACTTTGGTGTTCTCTGAACCCTGGCCCATAGCACAACTTTGATAATTCATCAGCCATTGCTCGGTGTGTATCACTTGGGCTCGAGTCAAAAGGTTATAGATTCAGACACATCTAGAGGCCCGAGCACAAGAATCTAGATTGACACTTCAGTGGAGTACTGAGAGAGCGATGCACTGCCTGAGGCGCCACCTTTCGAATTAAGAGGCTTCACCTGACCCATCAGGCTAATTGTTTTTGAAGATGATCATGGGAGCTTACCCCAGTATCCAGCCAATGTATCCCTCAGCCAACATCATTAACTCATATTGTCTGGGACATTTTCAAATCATTGCTTCAGGGTGCTTGATGTGCACATCTTGGCTGTTGCATTTCCTACACACCTCACCAACCATGCCTCAAGACAGCAACCACACTTCAAGATTAGTTCATTAGCTGTATAATATTTAGGATGTCCTGAGGTTGTGAAATATGCTACATAAATGCAGTGTGTTTTCTTCTAAAGCTAATGTTCCCAAATTGTAATTTGTTTTCTCCAAGCACCTTGAAAGACCTATCTATGCAGTATGATTCATATTATTGTTTATGTTCCCTGTTCCAGTTGCTGCTTGTGTCTGTGTATGTTCAGTATAATCTCAAATTCCTAATGGACACACACCCAGAGGACAAAAGCAGCTGTTTTAATGAATTGAAGGCTGACTGAGAGAAGCTAGCGGGTGTCTGTTGCGACAAGCAGTGATGCAGGAGACACTAGTCTGGAGTTTAAAATTTGCAGAGGCATTCCTCACACACACTTTATAATTCATGGTTGAATCTGGTTGCCACCTAGATGCAGGGGCAGACTGCTCACCTCAAGGCATTTAGTGCCACAGCTGTCATTTTGCGGCGACCTTTGGGCACACTGAAACCGTAGCCAGCTTGTAACGACCAATACATTTTCCGCATTGCCGTCCTTCACAGACTTCACGCTGACATTAAGTCAGCTTGACAGCCAAACTGGCAGATTTACAAAATGCACATTCACTGCTTGTGTATAACTCCCTGCAATTCAATACTAAACTGGAGATATTTAGCACAATGGGAATTGGCACAATAACTGAACTGATTCTGAAATGTAAAGAACAGAATAAATATGTTTACACATAACCTGAACTGGCTATTGCCACCTGAACTGGCTATTGCCACTGACTGCCTTTAATAAATTGTCTTTTGTTCCTCAACAAGAACATCTCTAACCTCGACCAACTAAAAAAATACGCCAAGACAAACTTTTTAATAGCAGCCGCCGTCATTCTCGTGTCAGTGTGCAGCATAAAAGATGCAAATTATTCCCAGGCTGGGGTGGAAGATAAGATGTCCCCTATGGAGCAGCTTCTGGGTATTGAGAGAGAAAAAAAAGATCTCCAAATGATTCGGAGAAAACTTCGCCCGAATTTGAATGAAATAACTCGAGAGGAGCATGGCCAGTGACTAGGCACCAGCTGAAAGATTAAAGAACTGTTGGGTTTACAGAAAAAGGGAATGATGGTGTCATATGTATTGCTCTAAAGTAGGGGGAAATGGGTACCAACTTCACAAACCATCGAGTAATAAGCTCCTCCAAATTCCGGCACAGGTGGGGACTGAATAACATAGAAACTATGAAGAGGAGTAGGCCATTCGGCCCTTTGAACCTGCTCCCCCATTCAATATGATCGTGCCTTAAACCTCAATATTTATGTCATATTCCCACTTTCTCTCCATGCCCTTTAGTGCCAGTAAAATCTAAGAAATATACATCTTTCTTGAATACTCTCAGTGACTTGGCCTTCACAGCCTTCTGTGGTAAGAGAATTCCACAGGTTCACCATCCTTTGAGTGAAGAGATGTTTCCTCAATTCATTCCTAAATGGTCGACCCCGTTTCCTGAGACTCCCAATGCTGGATTCCCCAACCAGGAAAAACATCTTCCCTGCATCTCGTCTGTCCAGCCCGGTTAGAATTTTATGCATTTCAATCAGAACTCCTCTCATCCTTCTAAACTCCAGTGAATACAGGCCCAGTTGAACCAATCTCTCCTCATAGGGCAGTCCCGCCAACTCTAGCATCAGGTTAGGTAAAACTTTCTTCAGCGCTGCAAGGCTCCAGATCCATTTCTTAAAAATGTAATTTATGGGAAGTGGGCGTTGATGGCCAGGTCATCATTTATTGCCCATCCCTAGTTGCCCTCAGAATACAACGGAGAGGTTTGCCACTTCAGAGGGACAGTTAAGAGTCAATCACTTTACTGGAGTCGCGTAAAGGCTGGGTCAGGCGAGGACACCAGATTTCCGCCCCTAAAGGAAAGTAGTGAATCAGATGGATTTTCACGACAATACAGCACTTCCATGATCGCCATTACTGACTGATACGAGATATTAATTAATTCAATTTAAAATCACTAGCTGCCATGGCTGGATTTTTAAACTCGTGTCTCTGGACCACTGACCCAGTGACATTTCCACAATGCTAAAGTCCCTATGTTGATCCATCCCAAATTCAATTCTGCTGTCTGCTGAATCAGCCAATCGTAGCCAGGATGGTGCTGTGAAACAGTACAATTTGATTCTGTGCACCCCCCACCCCCCCTCCAACGATTGAAGAGGAAGTTAAAGAAAATATACTGGGATCCCTGCTACCACTATCCAAAAGGGCCCAGCCTGAATGGCATGTGCAGAAATGTATTTTTACGGTTCAGATTTGGTTAAATCGCCTGTTAATTCACACTGCCTGGATCTACACAGTCAAGCACCTAAGTGTGTGTGGGGGGGGGGGGGGGGGGGGGGGGGGAAGAGAGAGAGAGAGAGAGAGAGAGAGAGAGAGAGAGAGAGAGAGAAAGGGCAGACGTTAGGAAACTCGTGCAGATTGCACTGCATCCTTGAACACCACCAGCATTCTAAGGAGGATCTTTACCAGAGTTACATCAGCTGTGAGCTGCATGAGCCTATGAATAGCGAAATTGCAAATCCAGTCTTCAGGCCCAACAATAATCCATTTACACTTTCACACAAGAAGTATTGTTAACAAACTGTACGGTCAGCACGGAATCCGAGAGCAAGGCACCGCCCACTCCCCAGTCTCAATGTGAGAATGGGCCCATCAATTGTCTGCGCCTGGAAAGAAGCTGCTAGAAACTGTTCTGCATGTGATGCGAATGCTGGGAGCTGGGACACAGGCAACTGGCACATCAGAACACAGCACTGCCTTCAGAAGTGACTTCGATAGAAACTCCCATTTAGGTGATGATCAAGCAGCAGGCTGCTGTCCCTACATTAACTGTGCAGAGTCAAGTGCCTGATCCATCGAGGGGAGTAGCAGAGGATGAAAATATATAAATAATATATCAGATGTGCACAGGGTCTGAATACCAAGTGCTGTCTTCAGGTGAAGTGGTGCTTGGCAAGAGGAGATAATTGAAACAGAGTCCACAGACATAAATCTGCCCAGATTTCTCAGCAAATATAGAAATGAGGAGTAACCTAAGGGAGCTGCTTATGATGATGGATACAATTTCCCCTGGCGGGGGTGCCCAGAACAAGGAACACAGAGGGGAATAGAATTTTGGAACTCTCCCCCCAAAACTACAAAAGGGACAAAGGCTGGGCTCAATAGGGAATTTCAAAGTTAAAATTCAGATCAGCCCTGTTTCAACTGAATTCCAGAACGGGCCAGAGGGGCTGAACGGCCTCCTCCTAGGTTTTAGAGTTGGTCGGAGCATCAGAGTTTCTCCATGGTACAGGCCGGGGGTTGAGATACTCAAAACTGAAGCCGTGTCAGGGCTGTCAGAAAGGTGACAGGTCGACATAGGCAATTCCCATTATAAATGTCGACACAGCAATTTAAAATAATCGACACCGTTTTGCTGAAAATCCAACAAGATAGTTTTGGCGGGACGAGAGCGTAGGTTTTTAATTTACAATGTTGATAAAGTAAGATGCTTACGGTGGGGTGATGGCGGGGGTGGGGGGTCATGAAATGCATTGAAGTTAATTTGTTCCATTCTTTAAAATAAAAGAAGTGGATGCAGTGAGATGTTGCTGGACTGATAATCCAGACGTCATGAACTCAAATCCCACCATCGCAGTTTGAGAATCTAAATTCAGCTTTAAAAGCTGGAATCAAATCGCTGATATCAGTAAAAGTAGCCGTGAAGCTCTGATTATTGCTGGAGTCCCAACTGGTTCACTAATGGCTCTTTGGGAAGGAACCCCACCATCCTTGCCCTCTCTGATCTGGTCTATATGTGACTCCAAACATAAACCGACATGGCTAACACTTAAGTCTCTGAAATGGTCTTGCAAGAGGGCCATCACCGCCCCCAAGACGAGGAATACATTTTCACATCCCGAGAGTAATGCTTACATAAAACATAACCGTTCTATATTTTAATAATAATCGCTTATTGTCCCAAGTAGGCTTCAATGAAGTTACTGTGAAAAGCCCCTAGTCACCACATTCCGGTGCCTGTTCGGGGAGGCTGGTACGGGATTGAACCCGCGCTGCTGGCATTGTTCGGCATTACAAGTCAGCTGTTTAGCCCACTGTGCTAGACCAGTCCCATTTGGAAGCAAATATTAAATTAAATTCTGTCCAAGGCCCCTCTTCTCTCTGCATCCAGCAACCAACCCTCTCCACTTTGAACCCTCTCCTAGCCCCATTCTCTTTGGATCACCCATTCTCCCCACCACCTCCCCCTCTGAGCCCCTTTCCCTCAATGTTGCCCCCCCCCCCCCCCATTTCAGCCCCCTTTCTCATCTTTCCCGGAACTCCATGTTTGAATTTCTCCAATCAGGTTTCTGCCCTGTCCCAGTCCCAAAACAGCTCTGATTAAAGTCACAAATGCGACTGTGACAAAGGTAAAACCTTCCCTCCTCGCCTTCTGTAGCCATTGACATGGATGACCACACCAGCCTCCTCCAATGCCTCTCCAGTGCCATCCAGCTGGACGGGATTGCTCTCACCCAGTTCAATTCTTACGATAGATAGAGAATCACTTGCAATGTTTTCTCTTCCCGCACCATTACCTCTGGTGCCCAAGGATCTATCCTTGGCCCTCTCCTACTTCTCATGCACATGCTGCCCCTTAGCAACATCATCCAATGGCACAGCATTTGATTTGACACGGACACTGAAGACCCTCAGCTAGGCCGTACCACCCCCTCGCAAATCCTGCACATTTGCCAAATTATCAGGCTGCACATAGAGATGACCAGAAATATCCTCCAATATTGGGAAGACTGAAACCATTGTTTCGGTTCCTCATAGAATTTACAGTGCAGAAAGAGGCTATTCGGCCCATCGAGTCTGCACCAGCCTTTGGAAAGAGCACCCTCCACTCTATCCCCACCTAACCTTTTGGACACTAAGGGCCAATTTAGCATGGCCAATCCATCTAACCTGCACATCTTTGGACTGTGGGAGGAAACCCACGCAGACACAGGGAGAAAGTGCAAACTCCAGTCACCCAAGGACCCGGTTCCCTAAAGCTGTTAAGCAAGTCAGTGTGCAACATTGCAGTCACATTTGATCTGAAGATGAGCTTCCAACGTCGCATTCATGCTATCACTAAGACTGCCATTTCCACCTCCAGAACATCACCTGACTTCACCCCCATCTTAGCTCATCTGCTGCTGAAACCTTCATTACCTGCAGATCCGACCATTCCAATGCACACCCGGCCGGTATCCCGCACGTCACCCTTCAGAAACTGGAGGTCACCCAAAACTCGCAACAAGTCCCATTCCCCTAATGTCCCCTTGCTCACTAGCCAAACAAGCTCTGGACAAACAGATCTTGACTTTAATCCCGCCATGGCCTTGTCCCTCTCTACCTCTAATTGCCCCCAGCATCACACCCTCTGAGATGTCTGTGTTCCTCTCTCCTCACCAACTCTCCACCCCATCTCACTATCTCTCCGCACCCCCCCCCCGCACATCTCTCCAGCACCCCCTGTCCATCCCCCTTGCCCACCCTCACATTCCCACAGACCCCTCCTTCCCATCTCTGCAAATTCTTCTCCCCTTCACGCCCCCACTGCCTGCCTCTCTATGCCCCATCATCCATCCGCCTCTCCTTCTTCACCATCTCTCAAGTCCCCCTCCTTCACCATACCCTCTCCCACCCTCCCCTTTTCCCCACCCTTCCTCTTTACCCCTCTTCCCCACCCTTCCCTTTCCCCCTCTTCCCCACCTTCCTCTTTCCCCCTCCCCACCCATCCTCTTTCCCCCCTCCCCACCCATCCTCTTTCCCCCCTCCCCACCCTTCCTCTTTCCCCCCTCCCCACCCTTCCTCTTTCCCCCCTCCCCACCCTTCCTCTTTCCCCCCTCCCCACCCTTCCTCTTTCCCCCCTCCCCACCCTTCCTCTTTCCCCCCTCCCCACCCTTCCTCTTTCCCCCCTCCCCACCCATCCTCTTTCCCCCCTCCCCACCCTTCCTCTTTCCCCCCTCCCCACCCTTCCTCTTTCCCCCCTCCCCACCCTTCCTCTTTCCCCCCTCCCCACCCTTCCTCTTTCCCCCCTCCCCACCCTTCCTCTTTCCCCCCTCCCCACCCTTCCTCTTCCCCCCCTCCCCACCCATCCTCTTTCCCCCCTCCCCACCCTTCCTCTTTCCCCCCTCCCCACCCTTCCTCTTTCCCCCCTCCCCACCCATCCTCTTTCCCCCCTCCCCACCCTTCCTCTTTCCCCCCTCCCCACCCTTCCTCTTTCCCCCCTCCCCACCCTTCCTCTTCCCATCTCCTCGCACCCTCCCTCTCTTCCACCCCTCCCTCATTATCCCCCCTCCAGCATCCTCCCCCACCCGCTCTTTCTCCTCCAGTATTTCTGACCGCACTTTCCGCTCTCACCTCTCGGCGATGTACAAGGTGCCGGTGCCGAGGCCGTTGCCGTCCAGAACCGCCGCGATCTCAGCCTGTTGGAGCCGGACTCCCTCGGCCGGGGGCGGGAAACACCTGAGGAAAACCATGGGGCCGGCGGAAAACCCTCCCCGCGGGTGCACACCGTGGAGCTGCGGGGCCCAGTGCTCGGACTCTCCCCCTCAGCCTCACCTCTCCATGCGGCTCCCGCTCGCCCAGGCCAAGCCCACCCTCCCGGATACTGTCACCCAGCAACAGGACCCGCTTCCGGCTGCTCACAGCGCTGCCAGCGGCCGGGAGGTATCATTACAGCACATAACTATCGGTGCAATTACAGTAATTTAGCGCCACCAGGGTCCGGGAGGTATCATTACAACACACGACCATCGGCGCAATTACAGTAATTCAGCGCCACCAGCGGCCGGGAGGTATCATTACAGCACATAACTATCGGCGCAATTACAGTAATGTAGCGCCACCAGCGGTCGGGAGGTATCATTACAATATAACATTAATGGCGCAATTAAAACGATGTTGCCACCTCCTTCGGGTGAACGGCTTGTTACAGCCCTCAGGACTCAACCTTGAGTTCAACAAAATTTAGACTGTGACCTTTCTTCTCCATCTAAAACTCTTTAAAGAAAATCCCATACATACATTGTCTCAAAGCAAAAGTCCCCCCAACCTGTTAAAGTTGCTGTTGGACTATGGTCATGGATGGCAATGTCTTTTTGGTTGAATCAATTAGAAAACGTAGGGCTTTGTTAAAGAACAAAACTATTTATTAACTAACTAAACACCACAAAGGTTTCTACGATGTGAACGATAAGTACAATTGGATACTTTGGCTAAATACAAATAATTATGATTAACTAGTATTAAGTACTATTGACGAAGGAGCGACTGGACTATATGCTATTCACATTCTACTGCATACCTTGTGTATTCCAGTAATGTTCTCCTGTCGTCACCCCACCTAGTGGTCAGATGCTAGAATCTCAGTCTGTGCATATGGCACCCATCTTTATTTACGATGTGGAGATGCCGGCGTTGGACTGGGGTGAGCACAGTACGAAGTCTTACAACACCAGGTTAAAGTCCAACAGGTTTGTTTCGATGTCACTAGCTTTCGGAGCGCTGCTCCTTCCTCAGGTGAATGAAGAGGTCTGTTCCAGAAACACATATATAGACAAATTCAAAGATGCCAAACAATGCTAGGAATGCGAGCATTAGCAGGTGATTAAATCTTTACAGATCCAGAGATGGGGTAACCCCAGGTTAAAGAGGTGTGAATTGTCTCAAGCCAGGACAGTTGGTAGGATTTCGCAGGCCAGATGGTGGGGGATGAATGTAATGTGACATGAATCCCAGGTCCCGGTTGAGGCGTATCCCCATCTCTGGATCTGTAAAGATTTAATCACGTGCTAATGCTCGCATTCCAAGCATTGTTTGGCATCTTTGAATTTGTCTATATATGTGTTTCTGGAACAGACCTCTTCATTCACCTGAGGAAGGAGCAGCGCTCCGAAAGCTAGTGACATCGAAACAAACCTGTTGGACTTTAACCTGGTGTTGTAAGACTTCGTACCATCTTTATTTACAGTTCGGTTGTTAAATTATACACAAACCATATTCTACATATCATTACAGTTGCTACATCTTGTTGCAATCTCTCCCAGCTACAGTTTACTATCTAACACATTTCTCCCTCTCTTTAGCATCCTCTGTTCTTGATGAGTAATTGATACAGATACAGCGCCTCCTGTGGGGCAGGATGAGTAATTGACATAGCTACAGCACCTCCTGAAGGCCAGGATGAATAATTAATATGGTGACAGCACCTCCTGTTTGCCAGGATGAGTTATTAGTATAGTTACAGCACCTTCTATATATAGAATTTACAGTGCAGAAGGAGGCCATTCGGCCCTTCGAGTCTGCACCGGCTCTTGGAAAGAGCACCCTACCCAAGGTCAACACCTCCACCATATCCCCATAACCCAGTAACCCCACCCAATACTAAGGGCAATTTTGGACACTAAGGACAATTTATCACGGCCAATCCACCTAACCTGCACATCTTTGGACTGTGGGAGGAAACCGGAGCACCCGGAGGAAACCCACGCACACACGGGGAGGATGTGCAGACTCCGCACAGACAGTGACCCAAGCCGGAATCGAACCTGGGACCCTGGAGCTGTGAAGCAATTGTGCTATCCACAATGCTACCGTGCTGCCAGGATGAGCTATTGATATAGCTACAGTGCCTCCTGTTGGCCAGGATGGGTAATTGATATAGCTACAGTGCCACCTGTTGGCCAGGATGGGTAATTGATATAGCTACAGTGCCTCCTGTTGGCCAGGATGGGTAATTGATATAGCTACAGTGCCTCTTGTAGGACAGGATTTGTAATTGATATAGCTACAGTGCCTCTTATAGGACAGGATTGGTAATTGATATAGCTACAATGCCTCCTGTGTGCAGGATTGAGTAATTGATATAGCTAAAGTGCCCCCTGTACGCTAGGATGAGTAATTTATATATGTGGGCCAGGATGGGTAATTGATATAGCTACAGCGCCTCCTGTGGGCCAGGCTGGGTAATTGACATAGCTATGATGCCTGAAACCAAAGAGAAAAGAGCTAACGTTTTGAGTCCAGATGACTCTCTGTCAAAGTGTTAAAGGGTCATCTGGACTCGAAACGTCAGCTCTTTTCTTTACCGACAATGCTGCCAGACCTGCTGAGGTTTTCCAGCATTTTCTCTTTGGTTTCAGATTCCAGCATCCGCTGGAATTTTCATTTAGATACAGCGCCTCCTGTGGGCCAGGATGAGTAATTGATACAGCTACAGTGCCTCCTGTGAGTCAGGATGAGTAACTGGTAGAGCTACAGTGCCTCCTGTGGGCCAGGATGAGTAATTGATATGGCTGCAGTGCCTCCTGTGGGCCAAGATGAGTGACTGACACAGCTACAGTGCCTCCTGTGGGCCAGGATGAGTAATTGATAGAGCTGCAGCGCCTCCTGTGGGCCAGGATGAGTAATTGATAGAGCTACAGTGCCCCCTGTGTGCCAGGATGAGTAATTGATACAGCTACAGCGCCTCCTATGGGCCAGAATCAATTATTGATATAGCTACAGTGCCTCCTGTGGGTCAAGATGAGTCATTGAGATCGCTACAGCGCCTCCTATGGGCCAGGATGTGTAACTGATACAGCTAAAGCGCCTCCTATGGGCCAGGATCAATTATTGATATAACTAAAGTGCCTCCTGTGAGCCAGGATGAGTAATTGATACAGCTACAGTGCCTCCTGTGGGCCAGGATGGGTAATTGATACAGCTACAGCGCCTCCTGTGAGCCAGGATGGGTAATTGATACAGCTACAGCGCCTCCTGTGAGCCAGGATGAGTCATTGATATCGCTACAGTGCCTCCTGTGAGCCAGGATGGGTAATTGATACAGCTACAGTGCCTCCTGTGAGCCAGGATGGGTAATTGATACAGCTACAGTGCCTCCTGTGGGTCCTGATGAGTTATTGATATATCTACAGTGCCTCCTGTGGGTCAGCATGAGTAATTGATAAAGCTACAGCGCCTCCTGTGGGCCAGGATGGGTAATTGATATAGCTACATCACCTCCTGTGGGCAGGATGAGTAATTGATGTAACTACAGCGCCTCCTGTGGACCAGGATGAGTAATTGATTATAGCTACAGCGCCCCCTTTGGGCCAGGGCTACAGCGCCCCCTGTGGGCCAGGATGAGCAATTGATATAGCTACAGCGCCCCCTGTGAGCCAGGATGAGTAATATATACAGCTGCAGTGCCTCCTGTGGGTTCCGATGGGGAATCGTTGCAGAGCAGCGCCACCAAGCGGCGGGGAGGTCTCGCAGCGCCACCAAGCGGCGGGGAGGTCTCGCAGCGCCACCAAGCGGCGGGGAGGTCTCGCAGCGCCGACAACCGGCGGATGCATCGCCAGCAAACAGGGAGCTCGCCGGTAAACGTTTGCGGTGCATTAAAAGTATTGATTCCCAGCGGCGAAGTTTCCCTGGGCGCCTCCTGGTGGCCCGGCAGTTGAGCCAGAGGGGAGCAGCCGGGCCCAGGGCCCAAACCCCAGGCCCAGGCTGCCCCGGTTACCAAGCGCGGCCTTTAGCAACGGGCTGCCGGGCGGAGCCTGCGCTGTGGGTGAGGGGACAGCCCAGTGTGAGGGCTGCTGGTTGGCTTGCCGGTCGCCGCGCTGCCCGGGAGTGTCTCTGAATGCGGGGATCTCTCCTGCCTGCCTCCCCCATCCTGCTGGGTTTGCCCAACACAGCGAGAGAGGAAAAGAGACTTGCATTTATATAGCGCCCAGGGTTGCCAACCCCACGTGATTAAACATATAAAGAGCTAAAATGCTGCCAATCTGAAATATAAAACAGAAAATGCCGGATAAACTCAGCAGGTCCAGCAACATCTGCGGAGGGAGAGACGAGAATCGACATCCCGAGCCCAGCGTTAGTCCCGGATTCTCTCCTCGGGCTCAGACTGAAAACTGGCACGCGGCTCTCCAGTCGCATGGACTCCAGGTCTTGCTCCTCGAAAATAAACGAGCGGGCGGGGTCTGCACCGTCACTCGGGTGGGGCGGGGTGTGGTCTGAGAGAGCTGGCACCCGGCTCCGCGGAGACCGGGGGTGCCACCTTTCAAGGGAACCCCAATCAGAACAGAAGTGTCAATTCCGTCCCCCACCACCGCGGATGTACCGGTGGCGTTTCCCCCCTCCCCCAGTGATGGCTTGCTCCTCCCCCACTGCCCCCTCTTGCTTGTAAGTCACCCCCTCACTGCCCGCTCTCCAGCCGCACAGAAATGGAACCCTCCCTCCCTCTTGCGGGACCGCCCTTGCAATGGATTCCCCCCCCCCCCCCCCCCCCCCCCCCCTTTCCGGCAGTGGCTCACCTCTGAATATATCACCAACCAAATTTAACTGTGGCCTAACCATAGAGAAAGTAGTTATGTGGAAGAGTCTTCCCGTGTCAGCGTTGGTTTTCTCTGGGTGCTCCAGTTTCCTCCCACAGTCCAAAGATGCGGCACGGTGGCACAGTGGTTAGCACTCTTGCTTCACAGCGCCAGGGTCCCAGGTTCGCTTCCCGGCTTGGGTCACTGTCTGTGCGGTGCCTGCAGGTTCTCCCCGTGTCTGCGTGGGTTTCCTCCGGGTGCTCCTGTTTCCTCCCACAAGACCCGAAAGACGTGCTTGTTAGGTGAATTGGACATTCTGAATTCTCCCTCCGTGTACCCCAACAGATGCCGGAGTGTGGTGATGAGGGGATTTTCACAGTAACTTCATTGCAGTGTTAATGTAAGCCTACTTGTGACAATAAAGATTATTATTATAAGATGTGCAGATTAGGTGGATTGGCCACGCTAAATTCCCCTTAATGTCCAAGGGTTAGGTGGGGCTTTGGGGGAAGGGTGAGGGAATGGGCCTAGGAAGGGTGCTCTTTCAGAGGGTCAGTGTAGACTCGATGGGTCGAATGGCCTCCTGCACTGTAGGGATTCAATAGATTCTAAGAGTCATATGGGATCGAAACGTTAACTCTGTTTCTCTCTCCACAGTTGCTGCAGACCTGCTGAGTTTATCGAGCATTTTGTGTCTCTATTTCAGATTTCCAGCATCCACAATATTTTGCTTTAATTTGACAAAGTAGTATACTTTGTTTCATTTTAAGTAGTCTTGTTAATACAACAGCCCTTGAGAGGAAACTGACCCTGTCTATTCTTTCAGCTGGATAAAAAAGATACCATGACACCATTGGAAGATTAAAGCAATCCTGGGCAGTGCCCAGAGCCATTATCGATATCTTAACTGAAATAGTTTCCTCGCCATTACCTCCTTGATATTTGTGGGATTGAGGTTGCATTATTCCTCCCTCACAACTGCACCTACATTTCAAAAGTATTTCATTGGAAATAAAATGCTTTGGGACAGCCCAATGTGTGGAAGGTGGTGTGTAAATCCATGTCCTTTACTGCTTTGCAGCATGAATCTTCAGAGAAGTATAAACTATTATTTCAAAGGGAATGGAGTGGGTAGAAATAGGGAAGTCTTACTAAAACTGTATAAGGCTAGTTAGACGGCACCTGGACCACTGTGAATAGTTTTCATCCCCTTATCTAAGGAAAGATACGCTGGCATTGGAGGCAGTCCAGAGAAGGTTCACCAGGCTGATCCCAGGTATGGAAGGATTTTCTTATGAGGAGAGGTTAAGTAGGTTGGGCCAGTACTCATTGCAGTTTAGAAGAATGAGAGGTGACTTTATTGAGACACCGGATACTTATAGGTTTTGACAGGGTAGATGCTGAGAGGCTGTTTCCCCTTGGGGGAGTGTGTAGGACCAGAGGGTATAATCTCAGAGTGAGGTGTCTCCAATTTGAGACAGAGATGAGGAGGAATTTCTTCTCTCTCTGAGGGTAGGGAATCCGTCAAGTTCTTTACCGCAGAGGATTAAAGAGTATGTTAAGTATGTTCAAGGCTGAGAGAGACAGATTTATAATCAGTGAGGGAATGGAGGGTTATGGGGATAAGGCGGGAAAGTGGAGTTGAGGATTATCATATCAGATCATTGATGGTCTCATTGAATGGCGGAGATTGTAAAATCTAAGCATACTTTGTCTTGCTCCACCCTTGTGCTTATCTGGGTTGAATACCATTTTCAAAGATTTGACCCATATTCGCAGCAGTTAAATCTGCCTTCAGACATTTGTGGCTCCAATCTTCCTAATACTTGTACATATACACCAAAGTTTTAATTGATTCCTCTGCTACCTGCACTTTCCTCTTTGTTTTATACTTTACATTTTTTTTATTCAGCAGGATGTTTAAAAATGTCCTCAACTTTAAAGTGCACCAGAAAGGAAGTTATACTAAACCTTGGACAAATCACTGGTAGGCTTCAACTGAGCGCCACAGTTTTGGAAAGATGTCAAGGCTTTGGAGATAGCATCAAACTGTGGCCCTGTCTCTCCTTTGGAGATGACTTATTTAAAGAAAGGTGTAAACGCATTGGAAGTAGTTCAGAGAAGGTTTACTAGACTAAAACAATGAATGGGTGGATTGTCTTATGAGGGAAGGTTGGGCAGTCTAGGCTTGTATCCACTGGAGTTTGGAAGGGTAAGACGTGATTGTTCGAAACCTTTAAGATCCTGAGGGATATTGACAGATTTCAAAGAAATGTCATCGCCATACCAAAACCCAGAAAAGACCCCACACTTGCAGCTGGCTACCATCAATGTCTTTCCTGCGGCTCCCATATAAAATCCTTGGAACGCCTCATCCATCAGCGCATATTCCCAATCATAGAAGTCCTTAGCGTTGACCAAATTGGTTTCCGCAAGAACTACACGCAGGGGAGCTGGGACTGAGCAATCGAAGGTTCAGAATTCACCTCGGACTGGCAAAAAGTACATGGAAAAGGCAAACCAATGGGCTCCTCCTACTCTCCCAACCCCACCTCCCGCCAAGGCTCAGTATTGGCTCCAATCCCGTTCAACTTAAACACAACTTGATCTTCCAAAACAGCCTCCCAAAAATTCATATATGCCGACGACATCTGCCTTGCAACTCAAACCCTCAACTTCGACACCTTGGACCTAACCCTAAACAAGAACTTGCCTAAACGTGAACACTGCAACACATGGAGACTCAGCCAAGCCCGGCAAAGGCAGTACCCAGCTGATTCCATCCTTGCAATTCAAAAGCCAATAAACAACTTAACATCCAAATGAATGGCTACATGTTAAAGCACCTCCCAACTCCCAAGGTACCTGGGAGTGACCTTACATAGGACACTGACCCTCTGGCAACATCTATAAACAGCTGCAACCAAGATCAAGTCCATAAACAACTTGATTGCCAAACTAGCTAGCCCAAGGTAGAGTGTTGCTATCACCACCTCCCGAATCTCAGCATTCGTACTTTCACACTCAGTAGCAGAATACTGCGGTTCTGTCTGATCATGATCATCACGCACACAGAACTGACAGCCAGCTTAATGCTACCATGTGTATCATTACTGGAACATTGCACTCAACAGCACTCCCTTTGATTCCTGTCCTGGCAAACATCACTCCACATATCCGCCAGCTTGCAACAACCCACAAAATGATAGGAGAAGTTCGCAATGCTCCCCTCTTGCCACTCCATGCTGATCTATTCAGCCCACCCAAGGTACGACTCCAGTCAAGAAGGTCGATCTGGATAAATCCTCCCCCACAGGACTTCTACGCAAATTCCACCTGGACAAATAAATGGGAATCATTGAACATGACAGACAAGCACCTGGTCTCAATCCCAACCCAGCAGCTGCTTGGGTTCAACCTTCCAAGGAAAGAGTGGTCCACCCGTAACAGGTTCAGAACCAGCTACGACCCCTGCTTGGCCAACCTCCACAGATGGGGCATTAGTGCCAGCCCTTTATATGCCTGCGGGAGAGAGCAAACTGCATCATCATGGAAGAATGTCCAAGCCACAGACTCAGCGGGGGCCTATTCGCACTCAGCACAGTAGAACCCTAAGAAACAGCTCGGCTTAGGGACTTGGCATTCGTTAAATCATAGAATTTAGAGTGCGGAAGGAGGCCATTCAGCCCATCGAGTCTGCACCGGCCATTGGAAAGAGCACCCTACCTAAGCCCACACCTTCACCCTATCTTCGTAACTCCACCTAACCTGCACATCTTTGGACTGTGGGAGGAAACCGGAGCACCCGGAGAAAACTCATGCAGACACGGGGAGGACGTGCAGACTCCGCACAGACAATGATCCAAGCTGGGAATCAAACCTGGGACCCTGGAGCTGTGATAACCAGGGTCCCAGGTTAGATTCCCTAAATACAAACAGTAAATGTGGCGAACCTTGTCAGAGATTCTAGATTCTGGAGCTTGTGGGTCACTGTTTAAGACATAGAGAATCATAGAATTTACAGTGCAGAAGGAGGCCATTCGGCCCATTGAGTATGCACTGGCCCTTGGAAAGAGCACTCTACCTAAGCCCACACTTCCACCCTGTCCCTGTAACTCAGAAACGCGACCTAACCTTTTTGGACACTAAGGGCAATTTATCATGGCCTATCCACCTAACCTGCACATCTTTGAACTGAGAAGGAAACCAGAGCACCCGGAGGAAACCCACGCAGACACGGGGAGAACCTGCAGACTCCACACAGACAGTGACCCAAGCTGGGAATCGAACCTGGGACCCTGGAGCTGTGAGGCAACTGTGCTAACCACTGTGCCCCCACCCCCACCCACAAAACAGATGAGAATTTATTTTCTCAGAGGATCGTTACATACAGATCAGCCATGATCTTACTGAACGGCGGAGTAGGTTCAAGGGGCCGAGTGGCCTACTCCTGCTCCTAATTCATATGTTCGTACGGCGCAGAGGAGGTTGACCTGAACGGTAACAGGGATGAGGGACTTCAATTATGTGCAGATATCAGAAAAGTTGGGATTGTTCTTAGAGGCAATTTAGCAGAAATATTCAACAGTGTGAGAGTTTTGATAGTAAATAGAGAGTAACTGTTTACACTGGCAAGAGGGTTGCTAATCAAAGGACATAAACTGAATATAATTGGTAAAAGAACCAGAAGGTAAGATAATTTATTTTAATAGACCGTGTAGGCAATATGCGCGGTAGAAGCAGAATTAATAGTAACTTTCAAAAGGAAAATGAATATGTACTTAAAAATGAACAAATTGCAGTGCTTAGGAGGAAGAGCAGGGGAGTGCGACTAATGAGGACAATTTGCCTGCATCTGCCAATGCTGCTAGCTGGCGACGGCTGTGAAAGAGTACTTGATGTAAAGTTCCACTACCCTAATGCCGGTACAAAACACTGTTCAGTGTGGGACTGGGAAAAGCAATGCTGGAAGGACCTACAGCGAGTACACCAATCTATGCTGAGTAACTTAGCAGGTCCCACCAGTACTGACCACTGGAGCTGATGGGAGAGCCCGATGCTTCATTTTATGACTCTTACCTTGTTCTTTCTTTCCATTCACACAGTTAACATGTGTTCCCTGAACCTGACTTTCAGCGCCTGTGGATTTCTGGGGATTTACCACTTGGGGGCAGCAGTTGCCCTTCACAGACACGGAACCACATTGCTCAGTAAAATACAGAACTATGCAGGAGCCTCCGGAGGAGCTTTGGTTGCCGCTGTTCTGCTTTCACATCCTGAAAAACTAGAGGTGAGTAAGAAAGGACTTGCAATTAGCACCGAGCCATGGACTATCTTCTAGTTGGATTTCCATCAGGCAGCACTTTTGCATGCAGATTTCCGCACCATCTCGCACTCTGTGCTTGCTCCACATTTGATGCTACTTAATCTCACCTTCCTGCTCTTTCCTCATGCTCTTTAACATTTCTCACTTTCTCTTCAAGTGCTTATCTGATTCGTTCATGCCTCCAATTACCCCTAGATTTCAATGCACACTTGGCTGGACTCCTGTTCTACCCTCTATAACAACGAGATTGAAAGCTCTGCTGTGAAGGTTTTAACTTGCAGTAACTGATGTTCACTCATCACCCCTGTGCTTGTTGACTTGGTCAAGCAACGTCTGAATGTAAAAATTCCCATCCTTGTTTCCAATCCTTCCATGGCCTTGCTCCCTCCCCATCTCTGTAATCTCCTCATCCCACAACCCTCTGAGATATCTGCGCTCCTCTAAGTCTAACATCTTGAGCATCCCCAATTTTAATTGTTTTTTTTAATTAAATATTTTATTGAAAATTTTTAGTCAACCAACACAGTACATTGTGCATCCTTTACACAATATTATAACAACACAAATAACAATGACCTATTTTATAAACAAAAAATGAATAAATAATAAACAACAAAAATGAAAACTAGCCCTAATTGGCAACTGCCTTGTCACAAGTAACACTCTCCAAAAATATAATTTAACAGTCCAATATATAATTATCTGTAGCAACGACCTATACATACTATACAGTATATATTAACAATCCTGAGAGTCCTTCTGGTCTCTCTCCCCCCCCCCCCCCCCATCCTGGGCTGCTGCTGCTGCCTTCTTTTTCCCATTCCGTCTATCTTTCTGCGAGGTATTCGACGAACGGTTGCCACCGCCTGGTGAACCCTTGAGCCGACCCCCTTAGGACGAACTTAATCCGCTCTAGCTTTATAAACCCCGCCATGTCATTTATCCAGGTCTCCACCCCCGGAGGCTTGGCTTCTTTCCACATTAGCAATATCCTGCGCCGGGCTACTAGGGACGCAAAAGCCAAAACATCGGCCTCTCTCGCCTCCTGCACTCCCGGCTCTTGTGCAACCCCAAATATAGCCAACCCCCAGCTTGGTTCGACCCGGACTCCTACTACTTTTGAAAGCACCTTTGTCACCCCCATCCAAAACCCCTGTAGTGCCGGGCATGACCAAAACATATGGGTATGATTCGCTGGGCTTCTCGAGCACCTCGCACACCTATCCTCCACCCCAAAAAATTTACTGAGCCGTGCTCCAGTCATATGTGCCCTGTGTAATACCTTAAACTGAATCAGGCTTCGCCTGGCACACGAGGACGACGAGTTTATCCAATTTTAATTGTTGATCTGAAATTGCCATAACAAGCCACTCAGTGTTAGCAAACCGCTACAAAGTCTGAAAGGAATGAGCAGACAGACAGACCCCACCGCATTAACCTAGGCACCGGAAACGACAACGGAAAACCCAGCCCTGTTGACCCTGCAAAGGCCTCCTTACTAAGTTCTGGGAGCTTGTGTCAAAATTGGGAGAGCTGTCCTATTAGTCACGTGCGGCACAGTCCCACAGTGGTTAGCACTGTTGCTTCACACGCCAGGGACCTGGGTTCAATTCCCGGTTGGGTCACTGTCTATGTGGAGTCTGCACGTTCTCCCTGTGTCTGTGTGGGTTTCCTCCGGGTGCTCCGGTTTCCTCCCACGAGTCCCGAAAGACGTGCTTTTTAGGTGAATTGGACATTCTGAATTCTTCCCCGTGTACCTGAACAGGCGCCGGAGTGTGGCGACTAGGGGATTTTCACAGTAACCTCATTGCAGTGTTAATGTAAGCCTTACTAACAATAATCGCTTATTGTCACAAGTAGGCTTCAATTAAGTTACTGTGAAAAACCCCTAGTCGCCACATTCTGGCGCCTGTTCGGGGAGGCCGGTACGGGACACAAACGGTACTTAAGACACAAATACAGATTATTATTATAAACACAGCCTAACAGTCATACTCATGGAATCATACCTTACAGTCAATGTCCCTGACAGCACCATCATTATCACTGGCTATGTCCTGTCACACCGGCAGGACAGACCCACCAGGGATGGCTGCACAGTGGTATACAGTCGAGAGGGAGTTTCCCTGGGAGTCCTCAACACTGACTCCGAACCCCGTTAAGTGTCATGGTATCAGGTGACATGTGGGAAAGGAAGCTTCCTGCTGATTACCATCATCTCCCCACAGCTGATGAATCAGTACTCCAACATGTTGAACACCAATTGGAAGAGGCACTGAGCATGGGTTAGGGTTTGACACCATGGGTTTGACTACATCAGGCTGCTGCTTGACTTTTTCTTTCAGAGGATTGTGGAACTTTGGAACTTTCTGCCTCAGAAGGCGGTGGAGGCGGGCTCACTGAATATTTTTAAGGTGAAGGTAGTTAGATTCTTGTTAGGCAAGGAATCAAAGGTTTTCCAGAGGTAGATGGGAATGTGGGATTTGAAACACAAACAGCTCAGCCATGATCTTATTGCATGGCGGAGCAGGCTCCAGGGCCGAATGGCAGACTGTTCCTATTTCATTTGTTCATATGAAACATTTTCAACCACCTTCCGCCAGAAGTGTTGGGTGGATGATCCATCTCGGTCTCCTCTTGAGGTCTCCACCATCACCGATGTTAGTCTTTCGCCAATTCGATTCATTTCACACAATATCAGGAAACAGCTGAAGGCATTGGATACTGCAAAGGCTATGGGCCCTGACAACATTCTGACAATAGTACTGAAGGATTGTGCTCCAGAACCTGTGGGGCCCCCTAGCCAAGCTACAGTACAGTACAACTGCAGCACTGGCATTTACCCCGCAATGTGGGAAATTGCCCATGTGTATCCTGTCCACAAAAGCAGGATGAATCTAACCTGGTCAATTACTGCCCCACCAGTCTGCTCGCGATCATCAGCAAAGTGATGGAATTTGTCGTCAACAGTACTATCAAGCGGCACTTAGCAATAACCTGCTCACTGACCCTTAGTTTGGGCTTTGTCGGGGCCACTCAGCTCCTTACATGATCCAAACATGGACTCGAGATGAGGTGAGAACGACTGTCCTTGACATCAAGGCAGCATTTGATTGAGTATGACATCAAGGAACCCTCGCAAAACTAAAATCAATGGGAGTCAAGAGGAACAACCTCTGCTGGTTGGCAATATACCTAGAACAAAGGAAGATTATTGTGGTTGTTAGAGGTCAATCATCAGTCCTTGGACAACACTGCAGGAGTTCCTCCGGAAAGTGTCTTCGGCCCAACGATCTTCAGCTGTTTCAAGAACCGTTGCTCCATCATAAGGCTAGAAGTGGGGAAAATCACACAATGTTTCACTCCATTTGTGATTCCTCAAATACTGAAGCAGTCTGTGCCCATATGCAGCAAGACCTGGACAAGTAACATTCATGCTAGGCAAGTGCCAAGCACTGACCATTTCCAAAAAGAGATAATCTAACCATCTTCTCTTGTCAGTCAATGGCAATCACTAAATATCCCCCTATCAAAATCCTGGAGTTACCATTGGCCAGAAACTGAACTGGACCGGACATATACTGTGGCTACAAGAATATAATAATAATCTTTATTGTCACAAGCAGGCTTACATTAACACTGCAATGAAGTTACTGTGAAAATCCCCCAGTTGCCACATTCTGGCGCCTGTTCTGGTACACAGAGGGAGAATTCAGAATATCCAAATTACCTAACAGCACGTCTTTCGGGACTTGTGGGAGGAAACCGGAGCACCCGGAGGAAACCCACGCAGACACGGGGAGAATGTGCAGATTCCGCACAAACAGTGACCCAAGCTGGGAATCGAACCTGGGAACCTGGCGCTGTGAAGTCGTAGTGCTAACCACTATAAGACCATAAGACCATAAGTCATAGGAGCGGAAGTAAGGCCATTCGGCCCATCGAGTCCACTCCGCCATTCAATCATGGCTGATTTCAACTCCATTTACCCGCTCTCTCTCCATAGCCCTTAATTCCTCGAGAAATCAAGAATTTATCAACTTCTGTCTTAAAGACACTCAACGTCCCGGCCTCCACCGCCCTCTGTGGCAATGAATTCCACAGACCCACCACTCTCTGGCTGAAGAAATTTCTCCTCATGCTACCGTGCTGCCCGTATCTAGATATCTAGTAGTTCGGAGGCTGGCAGTTCTGTGGTGATTACCCCATCTCCTCACTCCCAAAGCTGTCCACCATCTACAAGATACAAGTCAGGCGTGTGGTGGAATACTCTTTACTTGCTTGGATGAGTGCAGCTCCAGCAACACTCAAGAAGCTCAACACCATCCAGGCCAATGCAAACTGCTTGGTTGGCACCCGATCCACCATCTTCAACATTCTCACCTCCACCAACGATGCACAGTGTCAGCAGTGTGTACCATCTACAAGATGCACTGCAGCAACTCACTTGGCTTCGGCAACAGCACCTTCCAAACTCACATGCTATAGAAGGACAAGAGTAGCAGATGCATGGGAACGCCATACTTGCAAGTTCCTCTTCAGGTAACACCCCATCCTGACTTGGAAATATATCTCCATTCCTGGGTCAAAATTCTGGAACTTCCTCCCTAATAGCGCTGTCGGTGTAGCTACACAAGATGGACTGTGTAGCGGTTCAACAGGGCAGCTCACCAACACCTTCTCAAGGGCAATTAGGGCTGGACAATAAATGCTGCTCTAGCTGGCAAATAAATAAAAAGTATCTCCGTAATAAAATTGAAGGAAAGTATTCTGTATGTGCATGGGAAGTTTATTTTATAATCCAAATTAAAATGTCAACCTGTCCGATATTTAAGTAAGGGGAGAGTTTTTTAATACCAATATGGCCATTTGCCGCTTGCATTGGATGTGATCTATGAAGTGGTTGTGCATGGCATCATTAACAGGCAACCTTCAACCACAATAGAAACAGTTCTGGTGGAATGCACAAGAAACGTTAGTGGAGTTACAACTATCCACTATCTCTAGTTTGCCTAGTCTGCCTCATCACTCTCTACATGAGTCCTCAAACCGGTGCTCTAAGGAATTATCGGTCTTCTTGAAAGCATTATGAAAACACTCATGAGTTTGCTAATTTAGATGGGGGCCCGTGATGATGAATCCATTTGAAAAAAGGGTCCAAAAAAACAAGAGGTTTGAGAAACCTTTTTACTTTCCCATGAGGTCAGTGGTGATCTCCATCACTTTACCACTGACCACAGAATCTGGTCAATTCTCGGCACCCAGTATGAGTCTTAAATTTATGTCTTCTCGTTTCTAATAAGTGAAAATATATTTTTCCCACTATTGTAACCCTCTCAAAAGTTCTCGATTAGATTTAAGAACTGTGGGATATCTTTCTGCATTAGGGGCATTACATAAATATCTGATGTTGGAGTGATAGCGTTAGGTCATCCCTCTGAACTATATCTGCTCAAATCAACACTCATTTGTTTGAATCTCAAATAATAATGTTGTCTTATGGTAATACAGTTCATGTTGTGGCTTATGGTCTCTATTCATTTTGTATTGTGGCGGTCAAAGCAGTGCTCAGTGCTCTGAACTGTCATGTAAACAAACCACAGTGATATATAATGCCAGAAATTGCAACTACACAGCCGTTGCTCGGTCAGACTCGAAACAATGGGAAAACCTTGCAACCCTAGCTGTGGCTCAGTGGGTGGCGTTGCCGCCTCTTGAGTCAGCTCATTATGGATTTGAGTCGCACCACGGAGATCTGAGCACGCAATCTAGGCTGACAATCCAGCGCAGTACTGAAGGGGTACTATACTGTCGGAGATGTATCCTTTTTGGTGTGCTGCCAAACTGAGGACCCATCTGCTCTGTCAGCTGGATGGAAAAGAACCCGTGGCCACTATTTCGAAGAAGCTAGGGGAGTCGTCCGTGGTGCCCTGGTCAATATTTATCCTTCAATCAACATCAGCAAAACAGATTATTTTTCCATTATTGAATTTTTATTTGTGAGAGCTTGCTGTGTGCATATGGGCTGTTATAATTCCTGCAGTGCTTACACTTCGAAAGAGTACATCAGTGGCTGAAAAGCCATTGAGGTCGTGGAAGGTGCTATATAAGTGCAGGTTCTTTCTTTGCTTTCTCTTAAAAATGAATCTTGACATCTTTGCCAAGCCTTCGCCCTACCGCTGTTAGTTTCCTGAGCTAAAGGCTTTAACCATTCAGCCATGACTCCCTAATGGAGAGAATACAAAGACACCATAGAAAAGCTGCAAATGGAGAAGTGAATTAGCTTAAAAAGGCATGGGCTCCCAGACTGAAGCAAATATAGATCCATGAATGTAGATTAACACAAAGGCACGGATATGCATAACCAGAGTGACAAGGGTGTAATGTATGACCTAAGGCTTTATTTAACTCATTGGTGGCCCCAAGAGTTGGCAATGTTTGTCTCACATTCAAAAGTATAAATCTCTCTTTCCTGCTTTAAGGCCCTCCCACTTCAGAAAAGGAGGGCAGGGGGCAGCACGGTGGCACAGTGGTTAGCACTCCTGCCCTCACGGTGCTGAGGTCCCAGGTTCAATCCCGGCTCTGGGTCACTGTCCGTGTGGAGTTTGCACATTCTCCCCGTGTCTGCGTGGGTTTCGCCCCACAATCCAAAGCTGTGCAGGGTAGGTGGATTAGCCACGCTAAATTGCCCCTTAATTGGGAAAAATGAATTGGGTACTCTAAATTTATTTAAAAAAAGAAAAGGAGGGCAGGAATTGAGCGTCAGGAGCATGGGAGCTAAAGATAGCCCACCTTCCAGCAGATAATCACAGAATTGTTTCCCCGTACCCCTGCACATTGTTTCTATTCAAATAATCATCTCCTGTCCACTTGAATGCCCTGATTGAAATTGCCTCCACCACACATGCAGGCAGTGAATTCCTATATGGAAGTTTTTCCAGCATGCTGGTTTCCTGGCTGCATCCTACCGAGTGCCATTTCTGCAGTGGATTGATGATGGGTGGAAGCGAGTGGGGTTGGGGGACAGAGGGAAGGGCGTGTGGCTGATTAAAGATCTGTTAAGGCTGTTAAAGGATGCCGACTGGGATTTTCCAGTCGCCCTTCAGATTGGTGGTGGGGGCCAATTTAACTGCTTGGAGGTTGACACCAGGTAGCAGATCACAGGCCAGCACTTTATGCAGGCCCAGAGGCTCTTCCTGCCTGCTTGAGTGCTACAGCAACCACAGGCCGTCCACTGGAAGTGTCCCTCACCCATCGCCAACCTCCCTACAGTGCGGTGCTCCATCTGTGAAAGTCATTTAAAAAATTTTAATTTAGGAAAGCTGCAGAGAGGAGGTCTCCATTTTGGAGAGCTCCCCCCCCCCCCTCTTACCGTCCACTGCAGCGTCCTTTCAAGCTTGAAGACCTCAAATTGACCCTCCAGCTTCGAGAAACACCCTCTGTTCTTAATTGAATTCAGTGGCTATCCCGGGGAAAGTCTCATTGAGTTCCTGTTTCCTACACAGCGCAGGCTCTGAGCCACATTGGAGCCTGAAGGCAGATCTCGGAGGTGCCACAGGGAAAATGATCCCATAGTTTTGGCTGACACTCGGTGCAGTTCTGAAGGAACTCAACCATCCTTAGAATATGGATGCGCTTCCCAGGCCCAAAGAGTTGGACAAATGTCCCGGCTAGCTACACATCTGGACCGTAAAATTCTTTCCCTAAATCTGTCTGCCTCTCTCTGCATTTTAAGACCCTCTTGAAACCTACCTCCTTGACTAAACCTTTTGTCACCTGTCCTGATGTTTCCTTCTTTGGCTTAGTGTAATATTTTTTTTAATGTCATGTGAGGTCTCCTGAAATGAAATGAAAATGAAAATCGCTTATTGCTTCAGAAAATGAAGTTACTGTGAAAAGCCCCTAGTCACCACATTCCGGCGCCTGTTCGGGGAGGCTGTTACGGGAATATGTAACTATGTTAAAGGTGCTATCTGCAGAAATGCAAGTTGTTGTTGTTGACCAAAGCAAAGCACTTACTTCAGCAGAGCTGAAACGTGACCCGTTTCTCCGTGCTGAGGTTTTCTCTTGTCTGTGGTTCGGTGAGGTTTCTGATGGCGTCGGCCGCACTTCCTGTGCTGTTTGCCCGTGTCCTCTTTACTGCTCGGCCACTTTTTCTCTCACTTTCCAATCTCTACTTTCTGCCACCTCCTGATAAGTGTCTCATGTCAGTCAGTCTTTGTCACCATTTCCTAGCTGTTCCATGAAATCTGTTCAGAGGCCATTAGATTCAGTTCTGAGGATAAAGTGGAGAGGTTGGGACTGTTCTTCTGGGAGAGAAGAAGACCCAGGTGAGGCCACACCTGGAGTATTGTGTGCAGTTTTCATATCTTTTGAGGAAGGATGTTCTTGCTCTCGAGGGAGTGCAGCGAAGGTTTACCAGACTGATTCCAGGGATGGCGGGACTGTCATATGAGGAGAGTTTGACTAGGTTAGGATTGTTCTCGCTGGAGTTCAGAAGAATGAAGGGGGATCTCATAGAGACTTATAAAATTCTATCAGGTCTAGACAGGGTAGATGCAGGGAAGATGTTCCCAATGATGGGTGTGTCCAGAACCAGGGGTCACAGCCTGAGGATTCAGGGTAAACCATTTCAGACAGAGATGAGGAGACATTTCTTCACCCAGAGAGTGGTGAGCCTGTGGAATTCATTACCACAGGAAGTGGTAAAACATTGAATATATTCAAGAGGCAGCCGGATATAGCTCTTGGGAGAATGGGATCAAAGGCTATGGGGAGAAAGCAGGATTAGGCTATTGAGTTGGATGATCAGCCATGATCGTGATGAATGGCAGAGCAGGCTCGAAGGGCCAAAAGGCCACCTGCTCCTATCTTCTATGTATGTATCTATGAGAGGAGATTTGAGAGGTGTTCAAAACCATGAAGGGGTTGGACGGTGTTGTTCAGGAGAAATATCCCACTTGTAAAAGAATCAAGAGCGTGAGGACACAGATTTAAAGCAATTTGCAAAAGAAGCAAATGTACTGTGAGAAAAAACATTTTCGCACAAGTGAGTAGTTTGGGTCTGGAATGCACGGCCTGGAAGTGTGGTGGTGGCAGGTTCAATCGAGGCATCCAAGAGGACATTAGATGGTGATTTGACAGAAATGTGCAAAGGGCACTAAGTCATAATGCTCATTTGGAGAGTTGGTGCAGACAGGATGGGCTGCACCGTAACTATTCTGTGATTCTGAGGCTGTACTTTAGATTCTCCCTGCCCCCTCTTTATTTGTAGGAGCCATCGCCACTGTACCTGCTCTTGTCCCATGAGCCTGTACTGCCTTTGAGGGGTCTGCACGTTCTCCCCGTATCTGCGTAGGTTTCCTCCGGGTGCTCCGTTTTTAAAATAATCTTTATTGACACAAGTAGGCTTACATTAACACTGCAATGAAGCTACTGTGAAAATCCCTTAGCCGCCACACTCCGGCACCTATTCGGGTACACAGAGGGAGAATTCAGAATGCCCACATTACCTAACAGCACGTCTTTCGGGACTTGTGGGAGGAAACCGGAGCGGCCGGAGGAAACCCCCGCAGACACGGGGAGAACGTGCAGACTGTACAGCGGGCTGTGTTTTCCCATCTCCCCTTCAGGAGGTGATGACTAACGCTACGGTGCAACCCAAGCTGCTAAGACAGCATCCTCCCATAAACCTTGATGGTGATTGTCGGCTAACTGTTAGCATGATGTGGGTAGCAAGCACTACACATATCCCTTATTCTGTCCTCACCTAATGTCCATACTTTGGAAATGCATAAGTTTTCCTTGGCTTTATAAACGTAGGCCTGGACTTTTGCTCTTGAGGCAGGTAACTCAAGTCAACAGATTTCCTGACTTAAGCCACAGTGTGGGGATCATGAATTGACGGGAGTAGACATAAATGCTCTTGAAGATGGTTAAGACCTGTATAACTGACATGATCTGAAGATTTTTAAAAAATTCCCTGCTCTTTAAACTTAAAAAAAAAAGGCTGCAGCTGCCATTGAGAGTTAAACAAAACCTTCTGCTGGACTGCTTTCATTGATAAGCGATCTGCTGAAACTTAGATGAAGACAGTGGCATCTTATCATCCAGCTTCAACAGAGATTTTTGTTGACATTTCACAAGGGCTATCAATATGTCATTATGAATGTTTGGCTGGGTTTCTTATGTCGGTAAAGCATACCCCGAATCGTGCAATTTTCGTTCCGGAGGGTGGGCTGGAGTCAGGACCATCGACCGCACGAGCAGAGCTTTGGCGGCCACAGGAGCAGGCGAGTGCCACGGCAGGCTAGTTAGAAGGCCTGCCTCAGTTCTCTGAAACTTCGTCTGATTTGTTTCAGTCTTAGGCCCTCTAGTCCTCATCCCTCACCGCCTACCCTTGCCTCTTGACCTCTCATAACTGCCGTGCCAACTCAATGCCAACTAATGTCCTCGGCCAACCCCTTTGGTCCCTCATACCCTCCATGCCAACTCACCCGGACTTCAGGAACCAGAATCTGATACAGCTCTCACTTCTCCACACTTGAGAGCGAAAAATCTGACATTCCAGAAATCCATTCAAAGCTTTTAAATCTCTTCTGGTGGCTCATCTTACAAAGACAAACACACTTTTGTTCAGATCCCATAGCAAAAACAGATAATCCTTTAATGGCCTCTTTAAACTGTCAGTCAAACTGTGAAGCCAACCCCTTGCTGAGAGAATACAGCATTTGAAACCCAGCCAAGCATTCATAATGACATATTGATAGCCCTTGTGAAATGTCAACAGAAATCTCTGTTGAAACTGTATGAACCGCTGCCACTCTTTTCATCTAATTTGCAGCAGATCGCTTGTCAATCAAAGCAGCCCAGCAGAGGGTTTTGTTTAACTCTCCGTGGCTGCTGCAGCCTTTTTTTTAAGTTTAAAGAGCAGGGAATTTAAAAAAAGCCTTCAGACAGTTAACCATCCTTCAAGAGCATTTCAATCTACTCCCGTCAATTCATGATCCCCACACTGTGGCTGAAGCTCATACTTGGAGCAGCCAAAATGTGGTCTGTTTGAGCTCAACACTAGGTTCAAATGGTCCTGCTGAGTTCATGTTTCCCTCCTGTGTGAATCATGCCCACCCCCTTTCCCCTACCGGCAGAATTTGGATATGTCTGAAACGGAGACCTCCGCAAACAGGTCCTGCCCGCCAATTGTAAAGGTCCAATCTGGCCCATAGAGTCTGAAAACCAGGATGTTACATTGAACCTTAATAAACCTAATCAGTTAGGCCCTAACTGGAGTGCTGCGTACAATTCTGGGCAGCAGATTGTAGGAAAGAGCTCAAGGGCTTAGAGGCAGTACGGAGGAGCTTTACTGGGATATTGCCAGTATGTAGGAGCCGTGTTATGTTGCGAGACTAGAGATGCTAGGGTTGTTCAGCTTGGAGCAGGGAAAGTGGAAGGGGAAATTTAATAGAGGTGTTCAAAATTACAAGGGATTTTGATGGACGAAATAAAGAGAAATTCTTTCCAGTGGCAGAAGTGGTGACTGGTGACAGAAATTTGAGGTAATTGGCAAAAGATAAACACGCTGGAGAAGAGGAGAATTAATTTTAATTGTTCTGATATGGAATGGGCTGCTTGAATAGAAATGGAAACCGATTCAATAACAAACGGGAAAATAACTGAAGCGGAAATATTAGCAAGGCTACGGGGAAATGGTGGGGGAGCGGAATAGCTCTTTCAAAGAGCCAACATAGATACGATCCCCCTGAGCTGTATCATTCCATGAAATGGCTGATTTTCAAACCTCTACATTCTGTATGGCTTAGTCAATCCCCGAAATGGTAGGAGAAAAGCTGTTTTAATTTTTAATTTCTCTTTACCTGTTTCCCCACCCCCCCTCACCCACCCACCACTTCTGTCCCCTCAGCAATGCAAAGAATTTACTTACAGATTTGCAGCTGATGTCCGGAACCAGAGACTTGGAGCCATAACACCTGGTTATGACTTTATGAAGCAATTGAGGTAAGAGAAAAAAAACATAGGAACAGAGGAGGCCATTCAGTCCCCCAGACTGTATCGCCAGTCACTTAGTTCATGGCTGATTTGTATCTTAGCCCGATTTAACCACCTTGATACCTCACTGTCTCAGAAATCTATCCATCTCAGTTTTCAAATTATCCCCTACACTCTTTTTTTTGGAGGAGGCAGTTGCAAATTTCTACGATGCCACATAGAACATAGAACAGCACAGAACAGGCCCTTTGGCCCTCGATGTTGTGCCGAGCATTGTCCGAAACCAAGATCAAGCTATCCCACTCCCTGTCATTCTGGTGTGCTCCATGTGCCTATCCAATAACCGCTTGAAAGTTCCTAAAGTGTCCGACTCCACTATCCCAGCAGGCAGTCCATTCCACACCCTAACCACTCTCTGAATAAAGAACCTACCTCGGACATCCTTCCTATATCTCCCACCCTGAATCTTATAGTTATGCCCCCTTGTAACAGCTACATCCACCCGAGGAAATAGTCTCTGAACGTCCACTCTATCTATCCCCCTCATCATCTTCTAAACCTCTATTAAGTCGCCTCTCATCCTCCTCGCTCCAAAGAGAAAAGCCCTAGCTCCCTCAACCTTTCCTCATAAGACCTATCCTGCAAACCAAGCAGCATCCTGGTAAATCTCTTTTGCACCCTTTCCAATGCTTCCACATCCTTCCTATAATGAGGTGACCAGAACTGAACACAATACTCCAAATGTGGTCTCACTAGGGTCATATATAGTTGCAGCATAACCCCGCGGCTCTTAAACTCAAGCCCCCTGTTAATAAACGCTAACACACTATCAGCCTTCTTCACGGCTCTTTCCACTTGAGTGGCAACCTTCAGAGATCTGTGGACATGAACCCCAAGATCTCTCTGTCCCTGATGCCACATGTGAAGGAGCACTTCCCGACAGCACTTAATGGCCTAGATCTATTTTTAATACTGTTCCCATTTTTTCTGAGGCTCTTTATTGTCAGAAAAGTACTTGCAAGTTTGAGTTGAGCGGAAAATTTACTCCCCTTTTGACGGTAATGTCACTGAAAGAAAATGTTTCGGCTCAGGAATTCACTGACTCCATGTCTACTTTACAGGCATAAAATAGGTGCCTAAGTAGCCAGTATGGAGTGGGGGGGACGGGGGGGAGGGACGGGTCACAAATATTTCATGCCAAAAATGTGTTACCTGCCACAATTCCAGTATAAACCTCCAGGGCTTTCTACTCAAATATATGGAGGGCTAATTTCATATGCATTAAAAAGGTTTAATACCTGTTCCAGGACTCCTTCCTGAAATCAGGCTGCCCTTAACATAGCTTGATGTGTTCAGGATAATTTTACTCGCTGCTTAACCTTAAAGGTTTACGTGCCCCTCCCTCCCCTCATCAAAAAATAAAAGGCAGCCCCTAGTGTTGTATGTGTACAAATCGTTGAAGGCAGCGGGACAGGGCCGACAAGGTGGCTCAGTGGTTAGTACTGCAGCCCCACAGCACCAGGGACCGGGTCCAATTCCGGCTTTGGGCGACTGTGGAGTTTATGTTATCCCCGTGGTTTTCTTCCCACAGTCCAAAGATGTGCAAGTTAGTTGGATTGGCTATGCCAAATTTCCCCTTAATGTCCATGGATGTGGAGGTTAGTTACAGAGATTGGGCTGGGAGTTGGCCTAGGTAGAGTGTTCTTTCAGAGGGTCGGTGCAGACTTGATGGACCGAATGGCCTCCTCCTGCACTGTAGTGATTCTATGATTCTATGACAGGTTGAAAAATTGATTGAAAAGGCATGCAGAATTCTAGGCTTCATGGAGGCCTGGAGTACAGAAGCAACAATGTAATGATAAACTATTAAAAAACATATTGGGTGAAATTCTCCGTTTGGGAGACTTAGTGTTGATGCCGGGATTGAATTGTGTTGCCGTTCCCATTGGAGGCGCTATTTGTGGAGCAATTCAGGACATGCTAATTGGCTAACACTCTGCCCACATGAATCAAGAGCAATTCTCATTCTCATTCCCCCCATCCACCCACCCACACACACACTCTCATTCCAGCCAAAAGATGGCAGCACGAAGATCGGACCCCCGGTTCCTGGACCCCGACCTTGAGAGAATGCTTGACGAATGGAGGAAAGGCAGGATACCCTCGTTCCTGGGCAGGAAGTCCCAGCCCATGACTGCCAACCGGGCCTGGGCGGAGATGGGTGAGGCGGTCAGTGCTGCCAGCCTCACCAGGCAGACCACGCAGTGAAAGAAGATGGATGACCTCCTGAGGCAGCTTAGGTGAGTCACCACCTCTGCTCCCCTGGCATCACTCCTGCACCTCACTCCTCACATCACAGCCCCACTCCCTTAGAGGACAATCAAAACTCATCTGCCTACATCTCCCTCACATCCCACCCTGCACCAAACCCCAACATCTGTAATGTCCTCTTTGGCCAGATACCAAGGACACATATACTACCCCCACCCCCCACCCCGTGTAACTCGCCTCCATGCGTCTCACCATGTCCGATATGTGTCCCCTAGGAAAAGGCAGCCCCTAACAGAAGAACGCGGGAGAAGACATGAGAGGGGGGGAGGGGGAGGGAGGGAGGGGAGGGGGGAGGCGGAGGGAGAGGGGGGGGAGGGGGGAGGGGGGAGGGGGGACGGAGGGAGAGGGGGGAGGGGGAGGGGGGACGGAGGGGAGGGAGAGGGGGGAGGGAGGGGGAGGGGAGGGGGGAGGGTGGTGGGGGGAGGGAGGGGAGGGGGAGGGGGAGTGGCGGGGAGGGACCCGGACTGCAGTGTTCTAGCTGCCGCGGAACAGAGGGCAATGGAGTTAGTTGGGGAGGTGCAGGAGAGGGCTATCACCCAGGCAGAGGTCAACATGCGACAACCAAGTGAGCTCCCAATGCAGAGTGATGTCCCAATAGCAAGTGAGTCACCCCTCTCCCCAAGATCCCACCATGAGTTTTGTCCTTTGCCTTGCAGGATGACCATCAGACCAGGCCCACCAGTCTGGGGTACCTCCCCCCAGCCACATCCCCAGCGTACCCCGGGGCACCAGTCTGGGGAAGACACTGATGTCTTGTCACTGCTGTGACCTGCACACTCCACCATCGCAGAGACTTTCACCTCGGTGGGGCATTTTAGTGATGAGGCTCCTGGGTCATCTTCTGGTGCAGCACATCAGGTGGAGGTAGGGATCCCCGAGGGAGCGGACAGCCGGAGGGCTGATCGATCCCACGAAACAGCTGTAGTCCGGACAGGTATCGGGCTTCTGGAAAGTAGGATCCCATCACTGGTGGAGATGCCGATACAGAGCCAGGATTTACAGGAGGGGGTTTCAGCAACTTTCCAGCACCTGCAAATGCAGCTTGAGGAGAGCAACCGCCTTCAGGCACAGGAGATTGTGCCTACAATGCGATATACCCAGGCTACACTGAGTGGGTGGTTTCCGTGGTGGAAGCCTTGGGTCAAAACGTCACAGCCATGGGTCAAGATGTCCAAGGCTTGGGGCAATCTGTGCAGTCGATGGTTGTGGCTCCGGCTCCAGAGCTTGGCCCATTCTCAAAGGGTCAAAGTTGAGGGTGTCGAGAGCATTGGCCGGGTGCTGACTGACCAGGGTCAGTCACAGAGGGACGTGGCACAGTCCCAGAGCGACGTGACAGTGAGGTACATGACTCACTCACTGAGGAACATGGCCCAGTCTCAGTGCTCCATGCTTGAGGGCATCGAGACCCTGGTTCAGACAAGGGCGGGACTCCAGGACTTTCAGCGCCAGATGACGATGGTGCCTCCGGAGCGCACTCCCATGAGGGCCATTGAGCATCCCGAGGGAGGAGAAAGTGATGGGGCCTATGTCGGTGCCTCTCGCAGTGGAGGTGTTAGAAAACCTCAGCGCTGCTGAACCCCACCCCCACCTGACACCAGTGCATCTGATGGGCAACAGGCAGAATGGGGTGGCACCTTGCCATATGCGACACCTAAAGGCCGGTCCCATCCAGGTCCAGCCCGTCCAGGTCCAGGCCCTCCAGAAATGGCTGCCAAAGGCATCTCGGGTCAGAGGGCGAGATACGCCGCAGGACTCCTCCACGTCTGATGTGCTGTCTGGGGTAACACCTAGAAGGAGCAGTGGGCCATGTAAGATGAGAAGTTAGACACCAGTTAAGTTGGCACGGGTGCAGCACACAGGTTAGAGGTAGGGGCCAGTAATGTATAGTTACAATTTAACAACTTTCCCACCAACATTCTGAACTGCCTCAATCCTCTGTCTGGACGGTGTGAGGGATGGGCTGGGGTGAATGTAGAGGGTTTGCCCGATTGTTTGGGGGGGGGGGGGGGGGGGGGCGGGGGAGTTGGCGGTGTGGGTGTTGGGGAATGGCATGGGACAGGACCTCCAGGACAATAGAATGTTGCACCTGGGGTCACCCTCAGAGGAGGCAATGCACAGTGTGAGACTGCCTTTCCCCAGGGTAGAGGGGTCAATTACTAGGGGGCATAGGTTTAAGGTGAGAGGGGCAAGGTTTAGAGTAGATGTACGAGGCAAGTTTTTTACGCAGAGGGTAGTGGGTGCCTGGAACTCGCTGCTGGAGGAGGTGGTGGAAGTAGGGACGATAGTGACATTTAAGGGGCATCTTGACAAATACATGAATAGGATGGGAATAGAGGGATACGGACCCAGGAAGTGTAGAAGATTGTAGTTTAGTCGGGCAGCATGGTCGGCACGGGCTTGGAGGGCCGAAGGGCCTGTTCCTGTGCTGTACATTTCTTTGTTCTTTGTTGCCTTGTAGTACAGCGTACCTAGTGAATGACCCATTACCACTCCCAATCTCCATAAACTGCCCCACCCCTCTCCCCATGCCACCCCACCCCTCAAAAGATATATGAGTCCGTGAGAAGGAATGGCCAGTTCACATGCAGGGCATCCGTCACGGCGCCGATGCATCTGTGTACGGAAGCCTGAAAGATCCCAGATAGGTCCCTGGTGGCCCATGGAAAGGTCCAGGGCGACCGTCACCTTGATGGCCACGGGTAGCGGGTGTCCTCCTCCATTCCCCCCGCGATGCCTGGTATGCCACCATCTGGCACAAGTGGCACATGATCTCCTTGGTTAGCCAAAGTCTTTGCCGGCACACGCAGTCCGGCACATCCTCGAAGGACAGGTAGCCAAGTGGCCTGATGTGGCGTCTCTTTCGCACCTCCGCCTCGGCCTGTTGGACGGCCAGCACTCGAACCTCACCAGCTGGCCCCTGCTCTTCTGGGGCAGGCTCCTCTTGTGCAGGGTCCTCCCCAAGCAGGCCCTGTGCCTCCAGCCTCCATGCGTCTGTAACGACAGCTGTGGCCAGGTAGATAGCGAGCATTGCTACCTGTCTCCGAAATTCATTCAGCGGGAGAAAAGACATGTTTACAAGATGGGTATTTCCTTGCCCATCCAAATCCAACAGACTGCATGGTGACTCTGAGTTGCACTTCAGCTCCACCCTCCACAAGTCCCTCGAAACCCACCCCCACCCCTCAGCTGTTCTCCCCAATATGTGCCTTTCCACACTGCACCCCTGTCCCCATCAGTGAGTGGGGCCTGTGATTCGGGGAGCCTCTATTCTCACCATCCGTCCCTGTCAACAAGGGTATCGGTGGCTACCGCAACACATGTCAGCGATAGGCTCTGCGGCCCCTGTCCTATTTCCCCAGTGGGGTCTACTGTGGGTGGCCTCATCGGGTGGGCCGTGTGCTATCCCGCCAGCAGGGTGTCACCTGGTCGGGCAGTGGAGAGGGTCACTGTGGGCCACCAATCGCCTCCATGCTTAGAGGCTTATGTGTGGGCAGGTCCTACAGATGGGGGTGAGGCAGGGAAGGGTGTCTCCCGTGGGAGCGTAGCTACGGTGTGGTGTGGGTCCTGGGTGTGACACACAGGTTGTGACAACCTGTTTGGGGCAGGATGAATGGGAGCAGGGACGCAGTGGGCAGGCAGGGCTTGGAGACAGCTGGTGGTCCTGCGGAGTGGGCTAGCTGACACTCACACTGGTGAGGCCTCTGCCCTGAGAGAAGCAGTGTGCCAGGGAGGGTGCCGAAGACCACGGTGCATGTGTCCTTTGTTTGGGGTGAGCTCTGCTACTCCCCTGCAGTGGGGCTGCGCTTCTGAAGAACGCACTGAGGAGTGGCAGCACTGATTGAGCTTGGCCACACTCACCCCGTTAATGGTTCAGCTGGGGTCTGAGGGTTTACGGAGGGGTGGCCTGGGTGAGCTCCCAAATGACCAGAGGCTCTGTGAACATTTACAGGACACAGTGAGCAGTCAGCAGAGTGGTCATCCAGGGGCCTGTAACTTGTACCAAATAGGTGCGTTTAAAAAAAAAACTGTCTGAGCCAGGTCACCCCGATTCGAGGGGGGAATACCCTGAATCCATGGCCCATCAACAAGTCGCTCCCTGCTATTCCCCCCCGGCCCTGGCAGCCACCGCCAGCACGAGCTACAATTTTTAACAATTTTCCAAACTTTGCTCACCTTCTCTTTCCCCCTCAGCAGTTGTGGTGGCCGATCCCATTCGTAAATATCTGTAGTAAATTGCGCCCGCCTGACTTCCATTGAGAGTGGCAGAGCATCGCGAAGGCCCGGAACATAGTGGGTCAAACGCGCTAGATACATTTTAACATGTGCAAATAAACCTCATTATCGCCACCAGGGAGGCACCAGAGCTTGGCTCCCGAATTGGGGCTGGGCGCGGACCTGGAATTTGGCTGGAGACCTGATTCTCTGCCTGACCGTGGTTCGCTTTTGTGCCGTCGTGAGGTGAAGAATTTAGCCCATCGTGTACAATTCTGGGCCCTGCATTTTGAGAAGGATGTGAAAACTTTAGAGAGACTGCAGAAAAGATTTACGAAAATGGTTCCAGGGATGAGGAGGTTTAGTTACGCGGACTAATTGGAGGATTAAGCTACGGTTGCTCTCCTTGGTGAAGAGGTGGTTAAGAACAGATTTGATAGTAGTGTTTAAAATCATGAGTTGTCTAGATTGTATTTAGTGGCTCGGTGGCACAGAGGTTAGCACTGCTGCCTCACAGCGCCAGGGACTGGGATTCAATCTTGGCCTTGGGTGACTGTGTTGAATTTGTACGTCCTCCCCGCATCTGCGTGGGTTTCCTCCTGGTTCTCCGGCTTCCTCCGCAGTCCAAAGATGTGTGGGTTAGGTGGATTCGCCATGGTAAATTGCCCCTTAGTATCCAAAGATTTGCAGGTTAGGTTACGGGGGATCAGGCTGGGTGGACGGGGAGCGGACAGGGTAGGATCCTCTTTCGGAGGGTTGGTGCAGACCCGATGGGCCAAATAGCTTCCTTTTGCACTGTAGGGCTTTTATGAGACCTAAACTTTCTATTGGCATGAGAGTCAGCATGTAACGTCAAAGGCATCAACGGCGACATGAGAAAACATAGGTTTGAGACAGCGAGTAGTTAGGATCAGGAATGCACTGCCTGAGAGTGTGCTGGAGACATACTCAATTGGGCCTTTCAAAAGGGAATCGAAGAGAATAAAAGCAGAGCCACGGGGCGAAGGTGAGGGAGTGTGACCAGCTGAGTTGCTCTTGCAGAGAGCATGCATGGATGCGATAAGCCTATGGCCTCCTTCTGTGCTGTAACCATGCTGTCATTTATGTCACTCTTGTTTATTCATGTTCCATCTTCCGATGCCACGTTCTGATGCAACAACTGCAGTTCCGAATGCTTAACACAAAAGTGAACACGATTGAGGCAGAGGTTTGGTTACATTGCATGAAGCTTGTGTGTGAATCACAGAGGATTTTGCCTTTTCTTTTATAAAAACATAGTGTTCTAGACAGGCCAGGAATGTTTAACATTTGAAAGCAAGTAATCTGACTTGTGTTTTTACTCCTCAGGGAGGGGATGGAATCCATTCTTTCTGCTGATGCCCACAAGAAAGCTCATACTCGGCTGCACGTGTCAATCACAAACGCCAAGACACTGAAAAATAGTTTGATCTCCTCCTATCTGACCAGGGAGGACCTCATAACGGTAAGTGATTTAGGGGATATTTGGGTTTGCTGTGCAAATATTAAGAGATAAAGATAATAACGACTTGCTTTTATGCAGCACTTTTCCTGATGCAGGGTATCCTGGAGTATTTAACAGACGATTCCCTGAGAAGTGCAGTCTCTGTTGTACCTTTTCGTTTTTAAAAATAAATTTAGGGTACCCCATTATACTTTTCCAATTAAGGGGCAATTTAGCGTGGCCAATCCACCTACCCTGCACATCTTTTTTGGGCCAGGGGGGTGAGGCCCACGCAGACACGGGGTGAATGTGCAAACTCCAGACAGACAAGTGACCCGGGGTTGGGATCGAACCCGGGTCCTCAGTGCCACAGGCAGCAGTGCTAAGCACTGCGTCATGTGCCACCCCAACTTTTCCGACATTACAACAGTTCAGTAATTAACTCTGGTGCCCTATTCCACATCCTCAACCCCCTGCGCAAAAATTGAAAAAGAAATCTCCCATTCTCCGTCCTTAATCTCTTTTACTCCTATCTATGATCCCTTGCGCTACGCTTCTCAATCACCTGCGGACTGACTGATTTTATCTACTTTGCCCTGAGTCTTCATAATTTTAACACACCTATCACGTCACTGATGATCTCTTCTATTCCAGTGAAAACAGCTACAATTTTCTGGTCTTGTATTTTTTGTTGCTTAAAGCAGACAAAACCCGAGTGAATCTGTACTGTTGCTTGGATGTTATCCCCCACCGCCCATGCTGTCGGGCAACTGACCCACCACCTCACCCATGCCTGACTCTCTTCATAGCCAAAACGCTCCAGCCCAGGCAACATCCTGATGAATCTCTGCATTCTCCCCAGTGCAATCACATCCTTCCTATAGTGTGGTGACCTGAACTACACACAGTATTCTAGCTGTGACCTAACAAACTTTTTATGCAGCACCGTTATTACTTCCATGCTCTTATATTCTATGCCTTGTCTAATAAATGCAAGTACCCACGTGCCTTCTTAACCACCTTATCTACCTGTCCTGCTGCCTTCAGGGGTCTTTGGGCATGCAGCCCAAGATCCCTCTGGTCCTCTGTCCTTCCTCGCATCCCACCATCCATTGTATACTTCCTTGCCCTGTCAGTCCTCCCAATATGCAATATCTCACACTTTCCAGGGTTAAATTCGTTCCATCCCCCGACCGCACTTTGGGAAATCAGACCATAAGACGGTGCTCCTTCTCCCGGCATACAAGCAGAAACTCAAGCGGGAGAATCCAGTAAAGAAGGTTGTGCAGTGCTGGTCCGAGGAGACAGAAGAGCTCTTACGTGACTGCTTAAAGACAGTGGACTGGTCCATATTTAAGAACACAGTGACCAACTTAAATGAGTATGCACCACCGTCACAGACTTCATCAGCAAATGTGTGGACGACTGCGTGCCAAAGAAAGCAGTACGTGCGTTCCCCAACCGGAAACCATGGCTCAATCGTGAGATTGACTCCCTACTGAAGGACAGATCTGAGGCGTTCAAGACAGATGACCCTGACCTATACAAGAAATCCAGGTACGACCTCCGCAAAGCCATCCGGAATGCCAAGAGAGAATATCAAACCAAGCTAGAGTCACAGACAGACTCTCGGCGGTTGTGGCAAGGACTAAACAACATAACGGGCTACAAAGCGGAGCCGAACAGTATCTCTGGCAGCAGCGCACCCCTCCCCGATGAATTCAATACATTCTATGCTCGGTTCGAGCAGGTAACCAACAATCCGCTGGCGAGTGCCCCAGCAGCCCATAATTCACCCATACCCACCATCCCAGCTTCCGAAGTCAGATTGGCCTTCCTGAAAGTGAACCCTTGGAAGGCGACGGGCCCAGACGGGATCCCTGGTCATGCACTCAGAGCCTGCGCGGACCAGCTGGCAGAGGTATTCACGGACATAGAATTATCATAGAATTTACAGTGCAGAAGGAGGCCATTCGGCCCATCGAGTCTGCACCGGCTCTTGGAAAGAGCACCCTACCCAAGGTCAACACCTACACCCTATCCCCATAACCCAGTAACCCGACCCAACACTAAGGGGAATTTTGGACACTAAGGGCAATTTATCATGGCCAATCCACCTAACCTGCACATCTTTGGACCATGGGAGGAAACCGGAGCACCCGGAGGAAACTCACGCACACACAGGGAGGATGTGCAGACTCCACACAGACAGTGACCCAAGCCGGAATCGAACCTGGGACCCTGGAGCTGTGAAGCAATTGTGCTATCCGTGCGGCCCTAGTAGGGACATCTTTAACCTGTCCCTACTCCACTCCGACGTCCCCACCTGCTTCAAGAAGACCACCATCATACCGGTACCAAAGAAGAGCCAGGCAACGTGCCTCAACGACTACCGACCAGTGGCCCTGACTTCAGTCGTAATTAAGTGCTTCGAGAGGTTGATCATGAAGCGCATTACCTCCATACTCCCAGAACGCCTTGATCCACTGCAATTCGCATACCGCTGCAACTGGTCCACATCAGACACCATTTCCCTGGCCCTACACTCATCCCTAGAGCATCTCGAAAACAAGGACTCCTACATTAGACTCCTATTTATTGACGACAGCTCCGCCTTCAACACCATAATCCCAGCCAAGCTCATCTCAAAGCTCCAAAACCTGGCTCCCCACTCTGCAACTGGATCCTCGATTTTCTGACCAACAGACCACAATCAGTAAGAATGAACAACAACACCTCCTCCACAATAGTCCTCAACACCAGCGCCCCGCAAGGCTGCGTACATAGCCCCCTACTCTACTCCCTGTACACACACGACTGCGTGGCAAAACTTGGTTCCAACTCCATCTACGTGTTTGCTGACGATACGACCATAGTGGGCCGGATCTCGAATAACGATGAGTCCGAATACAGGAGGGAGATAGAGAACCTAGTGGAGTGGTGTCGCGACAACAATCTCTCCCTCAATGCCAGCAAAACTAAAGAGCTGGTAATTGACTTCAGGAAGCAAAATACTGTACACACCCCTGTCAGTATCAACGGGGCCGAGGTGGAGATGGTTAGCAGTTTCAAATTCCTTCGTGAGGCGAAGATAGTGAATTGCATCCTGATCCAGTGGGAGCTTCCTGAAGTCAATTACCAGCTCTTTAGTTTTGCTGGCATTGAAGGAGAGATTGTTGTCGCTACACCACTCCACTAGGTTCTCTATCTCCCTCCTGTATTCGGACTCATCGTTATTCGAGATCCGGTTGCAGATCTCCAAAAATCTGTCCTGGTCCACCCACGTCGACGCTACCACCAAGAAAGCACAACAGCGCCTATACTTCCTCAGGGAACTAAGGAAATTCGGCATGTCCACATTGACTCTTACCAACTTTTACAGATGCACCACAGAAAGCATCCTATCGGGCTGCATCACAGCCTGGTATGGCAACTGCTCGGCCCAGGACCGCAAGAAACTTCAGAGAGTCGTGAATACCGCCCAGTCCATCACACAAACCTGCCTCCCATCCATTGACTCCATCTACACCTCCTGCTGCCTGGGGAAAGCGGGCAGTATAATCAAAGATCCCTCCCACCCGGCTTCCTCACTCTTCCAACTTCTTCCATCGGGCAGGAGATACAGAAGTCTGAGAAGACGCACGAACAGACTCAAAAACAGCTTCTTCCCCACTGTCACCAGATTCCTAAATGACCCTCTTATGGACTGACTTCATTAACACTACACCCTGTATGCTTCATCCAATGCCAGTGCTTATGTAGTTACATTGTATATGTTGTGTTGCCCTATTATGTATTTTCTTTTATTCCCTTTTCTTCTCATGTACTTAATCTGTTGAGCTGCTCGCAGAAAAATACTTTTCACTGTACCCCGGTACACGTGACAATAAACAAATCCAATAAATTCCATTTGCCAGTGTTCTGCCCATCTGACAAGCCCGTCTATATCATCCTGTAATTAACTGTTTATCACAACACCAATTTTGTGATGTCTCCATGTGTACTTATGTGTGTTTGTGTTAGCGTGTGTATGAGTATGATAACACCTGTGACCATGTGTGCATCTGTGAATGTTATTATTACTATAACTTACTATTATACCACCAACATTCACATCTAGATCATTAATGTACACTACAAGCAGCAAGGCACCCAGCACTGATCCTTGCGGTAATTATAATAATCTTTATTATCACAAGTCGGCTTACAGTAACACTCCAATGAAGATACGGTGAAAATCTCCTCATCGCCACATTCTGGCGCCTGTTCGGGTACACAGAGGGAGAATTCAGAATGACCAATTCACCTAACAAGCACGTCGGGACTTGTGGGAGGAAACCGGAGCACCCGGAGGAATCCCACACAGACACGGGGAGAACGTGCAGTCTCCGCACAGACAGTGACCCGAGTGGGAATCAAACCCAGGCCCCGGCGTTGTGAAACAACAGTGCTAACCACTGTGCTACAGGTACATCACTGGCCAAAGGCTTCCAATTACAAAATCAACCTTCGACTATTACCCTCTGCCTCCTGTCACTAAACCAATTTTGGATCTAATTTGCTAAATTGCCCTGGATCCCATGGGCTCTTACCTCCTTGACCAAGTCTGCCACGCGTGAACTTGTCAAAAGTGTAACTGAAGTTCATGCAGACTAAATCAAATGCACTGCACACATATACACGTGGTCACCTTGGAAAATCAAATTTATGAGACATTGGGTGAAATCTCCGTTTGGGAAACTATGTTCTCTCGACAAAGGTGAATTGCAACTGATTCGTGCTCCCACTGGATCAGGATGCAATTCACTATCTTCGCCTCACGAAGGATTCCTGAGGGAATCCTGCTGTCAGGCCACCATTTTAAGCGGGCAGCCTGATAGCGAGATCCCGCTGCAGACCCCTGTCTGGAAGGTAGAGAGTAGTCCAGATAGAGGCAGTGAAAAAAACTACTGTTGTAACACCTGGGCATACACCTGCTAGTAGCAAAAACCGAGGAAGCACCAGCTGTTAATTCCTGGAAAGAGAAAGCAGTGACCTGTGTTTAAACCCCTCAGATCCTTGAGCTGCAAACCATTCATTAATTTCCCTTACTGGGCTGTGATTGACAGCTTCCAAACACACACACACCTGTGACCCTTGCTTCATTCATCTTCCTTCATGGTTCGTTAACTCAGACATGCTCTGACCTCAATGTTTACAAACATCTACCACTTCAAAGAGAGTTACATGCATTCTAATCACCCTCCCCACCCTTCACGCTCGAATGATTTTGAAGTGAGTTCTCCCAGTGAGCCAGAGAAGACACAGCCAGAGTGAGACAGAACCAAGAGTGAGTTTGGGAATTTGAATCTAGGTGGGAATTGAATCAAATCAGTAAGGCAGCTCCTTTTAAATTTCAGGAGTTTAAATTAATTTAAATTAAGCGAGAATTGTGCAGTGTAGGTTAACAAGGGCTGTCCCACCCACTCACATAACTGGTTGGCAGTTAAGTGTCAGTCACTTAAATCTACCTTGATCTAAAAGCAGGTGGGGGAGGGGAGTCAAATCAGGACAATTTAAAAAGAGCAACTTGTAAACTCACTCCCAGTGAGTTCTCCCAGTGAGCCAGAGTAGACACAGCCAGAGTGAGACAGAACCATGAGTGAGTTTGGGAATTTAAATCTAGGTGGGAATTCAAAGCTTGGTGGGGAGGAGGTGCTTTTTATCCCTGGTAAGTGACTGGTAAGTAGTGTTTCTGTTTTCTTTTTCTTTTCATTGGTATATTTATTTATTTTTTCTTCGTTGTTTATTTATTTATTTTTTTTGGGGGGAAATTGTAATTGTTGAAGTTAACTGAAGGTTTAAGACATGGCAGGAGATCTCAGACCCGTGTCATGCTCCTCGTGTGCGATGTGGGAGCTCAGGAACACGCCCACTGTCCCTGGCTCCTTCACGTGCAAGAAGTGTGTCCAGTTTCAGCTCCTGTTAGATTGCTTGACGGCTCTGGAGCTGCGGATGGACTCACTTTGGAGGTGAAAGGTACTGAGGGAGATAGAAAATGGGTGACCAAAAGACAGAGCAAGAGTAGGAAGGCAGTGCAGGTGTCCTCTGCGGTCAGCTCCCTGCAAAACAGATATACCGCTTTGGATACTGTTGAGGGGGATGACTCACCAGGGGAAGGCAGCAGCAGCCAGGTTCATGGCACCGTGGCTGGCTCTGCTGCGCAGCTGGGCAGGAAGAAGAATGGCAGGGCTATAGTGATAGGGGACTCAATTGTAAGGGGAATAGACAGGCGGTTCTGCGGACGCAATAGAGACTCCAGGATGGTATGTCGCCTCCCTGGTGCAAGGGTCAAGGATGTCTCAGAGCGGCTGCAGGACTTTCTGGGGGAGGGTGGGTGAACAGCCAGCTGTCGTGGTGCACATAGGCACCAACGATATAGGTAAAAAACGGGACGAGGTCCTACAAGCTGAATTCAGGGAGTTGGAGTTAAACTAAAAAGTAGGACCTCAAAGGTAGTAATCTCAGGATTGCTACCAGTGCCACGGGATAGTAAGAGTAGGAATGTCAGGATAGATAGGATGAATGTGTGGCTCGAGAGATGGTGCAAGAGGGAGGGATTAAAATTCCTGGGGCATTGGAACCGGTTCTGGGGGAGGTGGGACCAGTACAAACCGGACGGTCTGCACCTGGACAGGACTGGAACCGATGTCCTGGGGGGGTGCTTGCTAGAGCTGTTGGGGAGAGTTTAAAAGGGGGATGGGAACCGATGCAGGAAGTTGGAAGGTAGTAAAACAGGGACAGAAACAAAAGGCAGTAAGGGGGAAAGTGTAAGGCAGAGAAGCCATAGTCAAAAATCAAAAAGGGCGACAGTACAAGGTACAGTGACTGAGGGGAGCTCAGTGAATAGGACCAGGAATACTAAAAGGAATAAAACGGGAAGTGAAAACATTAATGGTAAGCGACGCGGCTGGTTGTTACATGAAGATATGGGTTCAACGACTAGGAAAATTAGGAGAAAGGTTAAGAGGAAATACAACTTAGGAGAGGTTACTGATCGAGGTATTAAGATTCAGAACAGAAGTAAAAAAGCCAACATAAGTGTACTTTACCTGAATGCTCGTAGCATTCGGAATAAGGTAAATGAGTTGATGGCGCAAATCATCGTGAATGACTATGATTTAGTAGCCATGACTGAAACATGGTTAAAGGATGGTCACGACTGGGAGTTAAATATCCGAGGGTATCAAACTATTCGGAAGGACAGAGTGGATGGTAAGGGAGGTGGTGTAGCTCTGTTATTTAAGGATGACACCTGGGCAACAGTAAGGGATGACATCGGTGCTATGGAGAATAAAGTTGAATCCATTTGGGTGGAAATCAGGAATAGTAAGGTGAAAAAGTCATTGATAGGAGTAGTCTATAGGCCACCAAATAGTAACATTATGGTGGGGCAGGCAATAAACAAAGAAATAACTGATGCATGTAGAAATGGTACAGCAGTTATCATGAGGGATTTTAATCTACATGTCGATTGGTTTAACCAGGTCGGTCAAGGCAGCCTTGAGGAGGAGTTTATAGAATGTATCCGCGATAGTTTCCTAGAACAGTATGTAAAGGAACCTACGAGGGAACAAGCGGTCCTAGATCTGATCCTGTGTAATGAGACAGGATCGATTCAGGATCTCATAGTTAGGGATCCTCTTGGAAGGAGCGATCACAATATGGTGGAATTTAAAATACAGATGGAGGGTGAGAAGGTAATGTCAAGCACTCGTGTTTTGTGCTTAAACAAAGAAGATTACAATGGGATGAGAGAAGAACTAGCTAAGGGAGACTGGGAGCAAAGACTTTATGGTGAAACAGTTGAGGAACAGTGGAGAACCTTCCAAGCGATTTTTCACAGTGCTCAGCAAAGGTTTATACCAACAAAAAGGAAGGACGGTAGAAAGAGGGAAAATCGACCGTGGATATCTAAGGAAATAAGGGAGAGTATCAAATTGAAGGAAAAAACATACAAAGTAGCAAAGATTAGTGGGAGACTAGAGGACTGGGAAATCTTTAGGGGGCACCAGAAAGCTTAAAAAAAGCTATAAAGAAGAGTAAGATAGATTATGAGAGTAAACTTGCTCAGAATATAAAAACAGATAGTAAAAGTTTCTACAAATATATAACAAAAAAGAGTGGCTAAGGTAAATATTGGTCCTATAGAGGATGAGAAGGGAGATTTAATAATGGGAGATGAGGAAATGGCTGAGGAACTGAACAAGTTTTTTGGGTCGGTCTTCACAGTGGAAGACACAAATAACATGCCAGTGACTGATGGAAATGAGGCTATGACAGGTGAGGACCTTGAGAGGATTGTTATTACCAAGGAGGTAGTGATGGGCAAGCTAATGGGGCTAAAGGTAGACAAGTCTCCTGGCCCTGATGGAATGCATCCCAGAGTGCTAAAAAGATGGCTAGGGAAATTGCAAATGCACTGGTGATAATTTTCCAAAATTCACTAGACTCTGGGTGGTCCCGGCGGATTGGAAATTAGCAAACGTGACACCACTGTTTAAAAAAGGAGGTAGGCAGAAAGCGGGTAATTATCGGCCAGTGAGCTTAACTTCGGTAGTAGGTAAGGTGCTGGAATCTATCATCAAGGAAGAAATAGCGAGGCATCTGGATGTAAATTGTCCCATTGGGCAGACGCAGCATGGGTTCATAAAGGGCAGGTCATGCCTAACTAATTTAGTGGAATTGTTTGAGGACATTACCAGTGCGGTAGATAACGGGGAGCCAATGGATGTGGTATATCTGGATTTCCAGAAAGCCTTTGACAAGGAGCCACACAAAAGGTTGCTGCATAAGATAAAGGTGCATGGCATTAAGGGTAAAGTAGTAGCATGGATAGAGGATTGGTTAATTAATAGAAAGCAAAGTGTGGGGATTAATGGGTGTTTCTCTGGTTGGCAATCAGTAGATAGTGGTGTCCCTCAGGGATCAGTGTTGGGCCCACAATTGTTCACAATTTACATAGATGATTTGGAGTTGGGGACCAAGGGCAATGTGTCCAAGTTTGCAGATGACACTAAGATAAGTGGTAAAGCAAAAAGTGTAGAGGATACTGGAAGTCAGCAGAGGGATTTGGATAGGCTAAGTGAATGGGCTAGGGTCTGGCAGATGGAATATAATGTTGACAAATGTGAGGTTATCCATTTTGGTAGGAATAATAGCAAAAAGGATTATTATTTAAATGATAAAATATTAAAACATGCTGCTGGGCAGAGAGACCTGGGTGTGCTAGTGCATGAGTCGCAAAAAGTTGGTTTACAGGTGCAACAGGTGATTAAGAAGGCAAATGGAATTTTGTCCTTCATTGCTAGAGGGATGGAGTTTAAGACTAGGGAGGTTCTGCTGCAATTGTATAAGGTGTTAGTGAGGCCACACCTGGAGTATTGTGTTCAGTTTTGGTCTCCATACTTGAGAAAGAACGTACTGGCACTGGAGGGTGTGCAGAGGAGATTCACTAGGTTAATCCCAGAGCTGAAGGGGTTGGATTACGAGGAGAGGTTGAGTAGACTGGGACTGTACGCGATGGAATTTAGGAGGATGAGGGGGGATCTTATAGAAACATATAACATTATGAAGGGAATAGATAGGATAGATGCGGGCAGGTTGTTTCCAGTGGCGGGTGAAAGCAGAACTAGGGGGCATAGCCTCAAAATAAGGGGAAGTAGATTTAGGACTGAGTGTAGGAAGAACTTCTTCACCCAAAGGGTTGTGAATCTATGGAATTCCTTGCCCAGTGAAGCAGTAGAGGCTCCTTCATTAAATGTTTTTAAGATAAAGATAGATAGTTTTTTGAAGAATAAAGGGATTAAGGGTTATGGTGTTCGGGCCGGAAAGTGGAGCTGAGTCCACAAAAGATCAGCCATGATCTCATTGAATGGTGGAGCAGGCTCGAGGGGCCAGATGGCCTACTCCTGCTTCTAGTTCTTATGTTCTTATGTAAGTGCTCAGCTGGAAATTGACAGCACTTAACTCTCTTTGAACTTTTTGATGGACTTTAGGATCAACTCCCTGAAGGGGTTTCCTCCCTTGGCCCACTACGATATCCACCACATCAAGGCTACGCTGGGAAATACCAGTAGTAAATCCTGACCACTTGATTCCCGACCCAGAGGACCGGAGAATCACGTGGGCCTGGAGAATATGGTGCTTGACCCGCTAGGTTCGTGGGCGCAAACCCTGATCCTGCCATCAGTGGGGTGTCAGAGCTGCAAACAATCCTGTTTTTACCCTGGATATCCGATTCTTTGTCGCATCAGAAACCTCGCTACCAGTGGCAGGCAGGGAAAATTTCCCCCATTATCTCCCCTTGACAAAGCCATGTTGACTATCCTTGATGAATCCTTGCCTCTTCAAGTGGAGATTAATCCTGCCCTTCAGAATTTTTTCCAATAATTTCCCTACCACTGATGTTAGACTCCTGGCCTGCAATTACCTGATTTTCGCCGAATCCCCTTCTTGAATAACGGTACCACATTAGTTGTCCTCTGGCACCTCTCCTGTGGCCAGAGAGGATTTGAGCCGCTGCAATCTCCCCTCAGCTTTTGTTTCATTCAAAAAAGTGCAATGCCTGGACATGTTCTTTTTGTCTGCAGAGGACAGGTCACTGAATATGAATATATGTGGCTACTAGCAAATGTAAGTGCACTTTGTGAGCCCAACTGATAATCTTAAATTGGTTGTTAGTGTAATTTCAGTACCATTTGAAATTTGGCATTGTTGCTTGCACATGTCCTGATGAGTGCAAAACGAAAAACTTCAACAGCATGGCCGGGATTCTCCCCTACCCGGCGGGGCGGGGGGTCTCGGCGGGATGGAGTGGCGGGAACCACTCCGGCGTCGGGCCGCCCCAAAGTTGCTGATTTCTCCGCACCTTTAGGGGCCAAGCCCTCACCTTGAGGAGCTAGGCCCACGCGGAGTGGTTGGCGCGCCGTCGGGAAAGGCCTTTGGCAGAAGTCCGCGCATGCGTGTGAGCGTCAGCGGCTGCTGATGTCATCCCCGCGCATGCGCAGAGGGAGTTCACTTCCGCATCGGCCATCGCGGAGGCTATGGCCGAGGCGGAAGGAAAAGAGTGCCCCCACGGCACAGGCCCGCCCGCGGATCGGTGGGCCCCGATTGCGGGCCAGGCCACCGTGGGGGCCCCCCCCGGGGCCAGATCGCCCCGCGCCCCCCCAGGACCTCGGAGCCCGCCCGCGCTGCCAGTGCCGCCGGTAATTTAGGTGGTTTGATTCACGCCGGCGGGACTGGCATGATAGCAGCGGGACTTCGGCCCATTGTGGGCCGGAAAATCGCCGAGGGGGGGCTCGCCGACCAGCGCGGTGCGATTCCCGACCCCGCTGAATTTTCGTGCCGCCAAATTCGGTGGCCGGCGGGGGCGGGATTCACGCCGCCCCCCGTCGATTCTCCGACCCGGCCGGGGGGGGGGGGGGGTCGGAGAATCCTGCCCCTTGTCTTTTTTCAGCTCTGCCTGACCAAATGATTTATTGAGTTTAATGTTATTGCTTTCGGTGGAGTAGGGGATGCATGCCGGAGGAGCGCTTGGCTAGGGGAGCAGAGGCATACCGCATATCCAGGATTTTCCTGCTGCTGGTAGATGGGAGGAGAGAGGTTGTTGGGAAAAATAATGGGTCACGACTTTTAAAGAGGAGGAGGAAAAATGGCAGACATGAAGGTCATGACAATGATGATGATCAGGACCGACACAAGAAATTTTACAATAAAGCTGATGCTGATCCTATCGTAGCTTATTGTCCAATGTATTGGTGCTTTATTATTGCAATATATTGTGATTTATTGCCATTGATTTTCCCTTAATCCCAACAATTCTTATAAATGTCATATTTTGTTCTCTCAAACTCTTTTAATTTGGATTTACTTGTGACATTGTAGATTAGATCTTGAGAATACAGCATGTAAACTGTTCGCAATTTTTTTTTTTCACCCATTGAAATAGCCAGGCTATAGAAATCCAGGTATTAATAAATGTTACCAATAAAAATTCTTGGCCTACAATTTTTTAAAGTGAAAATATTCCTCTCCTTTTACCACCTCTTTCTGCAGTCACTACTTACAGGGATATGATTTTTTACATTTATTCATTCACGGCATGTAGGCTTCGCTGACTAGGCCAGAATTTTATTACCCATCTCTCATTTCCCTTGAGAAGGTGGTGATGAGCTGCCTTCTTGAACTGCTGCAGTCCATGGGGTGTAGGTACACCCTCAGTGCTGTTAGGGAGGGAGTTCCATGGATTTTGACCCAGCGACAGTGAAGGAACGGCGATATATTTCCAAGTCAGGATGATGAGTGAATTGGAGGTGGTGTTCCCCTGTATCTGCAGCTCTTTCCTTCTACATGGTAGTGGTCATAGGTTTGGAAGGTGCTGTCTAAGGAACCTTGGCGAGTCACTGCAGTGCATCTTGTAGATCGTACTCACGGTTGCCACTATGCGTCGGTGGTGGAGGGTTTGAATGTTTGTGTATGTGGTGCCAGTCAAGCAAGCTGCTTTGCCCTGGATGGTGTCAAGCCTCTTGAGTGTTTTTGGAGCAGCACGCACCCAGGCAAATGGGGAATATTCCATCACACTCCTGACTTGTGCCTTGTAGATCATGAACAGGCTTTGAGGAGTTAGGAGATGAGTTGCTCACCACAGGATTCCGAGCCTCCTATCTGCTGTTGTAGCCAGAGTATTTATATGGATAGGTCCAGTTCAGTTTCTGGTCAATGGTAACTTCCAGGATGTTGATAGGGGGGCGGGATTCAGCAATGGCAATGCCATTGAATGTCAAGAGTGATGGTTAGATTCTCTCTTGTTGGAGATGGTTATTGCCTGGCACTTGTGTGGCCCGATTGTTAGCTATCATTTGTCAGCCTAAGCCTGGATATTGTCCATGCTTGAATGCATTTGGACATGGAGTGTTTCATTATCTGAATAATTGCGAATGGTGCTGAACATTGCGGATTCATCAGTGGACATCCCCATTTCTGACCCTATGATGAAGAAAGGTCATTGATGAAACAGCGAAAGATGGTTCGGTCTAGGACACTATCCTGAGGAACTCCTGTAGCCATTAAATCCCCATGGACTACAAGGGTTGACCGACAATGACTTCAACCAGCTTCCTTTGTGCTAAATATAACTCCAAACAGTGGGGAGTTTTCCTCTAATTCCTTTTGACACTATTTTTGTTAGGGATCCTTGATGCCACACTCAATCAAATGCTGCCCTGTTGACAAGGGCAGTCACTCTCAACTCACTCTTAAGTTCAGCTCTTTTGTCCATATCTTCACCAAGGCCGTAATGAGGTCAGGAACTGGCAGAACCCAAACAGTGTCAGGGAGCAGATTATTGCAACGCACGTGCCGCTTGATAGCACTGTTGATGATCTCTTGCAAAACTTTACCAATAATCGAGAGCAGACTGATGGGACGTTAATTGGCTGGCTTGGGTTTGTCCTGGTTTTTGTGTGCAAGGGATATTTAGGAAATTTTCCATATTGCTGGGTAGATGCCAGTGTTACGGCTGTGCTGCTTGGGAACAGATTCCATGGTGGACAGATCTTATTGAAATACTCCGATGTGACCTTTTTAATAGACATTAAATCCCATTGGGCCCAGGTTTGAGCTTATGAGATTTGGCAGGAGAAGCTACATAGAGGAGCTGGTTTAGCACAGTGGGCTAAACAGCTGGCTTGTAAAGCAGAACAAGGCCAGCAGTGCGGGTTCAATTCCCGTACCGGCCTCGCCGAACAGGCACTGGAATGTGGCGACTAGGGGCTTTTCACAGTAACTTCATTTGAAGCCTACTTGTGACAATAAGCGATTTCCATTTCATTTCATACTGAGAGTGCCAACTCTGTAACAATTTCCCCCGGTTACCTCGCGCCACTTGATGAAAAACAATTGCATGGCTTGGTGCTGGAGAGCCGTGGCAACCTGTGGAACCCGTGGGATGGTTATCATTGCTGTCCAGCCATTGTGAAAACCGTCCAGTTGCGGAAAAGAGAGACAGGCAGTCGAGGAGACGTAGCCCTCCTTGGTCCTATGCATCCGAGACCTGTGGATGACCTGTTTTAGGCTACATCATCCATTAGCAGGACTACGTAGGATTAGCCTGTACTCCAAAATTGGAGCGGAATCTCTGGGAACCAAAGATTATTCTCCAGGACAATCCAAGAGATAAAACGTATCATTGGGGCATGAAAAAAAATGTTGCCTTTCACGAGATCATGACGTCAAGTGTAGTCACTGGGCAGCACAGTAGCACAGTTGCTTAACAGCTCCAGGGTCCCAGGTTCGATTCCTGGCTTGTGTCACTGTCTGTGCGGAGTCTGCACATTCTCCCCGTGTCTGCGTGGGATTCCTCCGGGTGCTCCGGTTTCTTCCCACATTTTAAAGATGTGCAGGTTAGGTGGATTGGACATGCTAAATTGCCCTTAGTGTCCAAAAAAGTTTAGATGGGGTTACGGTGTTGCTCTTTTTAATGGAATACTATCCCACGAGGGTCACCATTAATGTTGCCAATCGGCACCGGAGTAATGTTGCCAATTAATAATGATTCGCTTTAGAGTCGCCAGGTATTGAATGATACCACCACAAGGCTTTACCGGATATCGATCAAAGGACCACACAACCAGTTAGTCAGTTCAAGTTCAAAGATGATTTATTTACACACAAGGATTAGTTCGACATGCAACACAAAACACTACAAGTTAAACTAAACCTAACAACTACAATAACCTATACTTAACTTCAGGGCAACCAGCTCTATGCAGATGGACAAGGCCATTGTCCGGATCTTGCGTGGCTGGGTGGAAGATGTGGCTCTGTTTCTGCTGGGCTCATCTGTCTGGTAGTGATCGTCGGTCTTGAACTTGTCTGTCTGGTCGTTATGCTGCACTTGAGTTGGCATAGGCCTGATCCAAGAGAGCCGAGCACACGGCTGTGTCTCTTCTTATCCCTCTGGGATTTTGTGCTCTTTGGGGCGGTCCTTAACTTGGACCCAATAATTCGAAATGCTTCGATCGCTGCCTTCGATTTTGGCCAATAAAGGAGGGGGTGTCTTGATGGCTGGGCGTGTCCTTCGCGGTCATTGACCGTGGCTGTTTGGGCTCCCTGAGTAAAGGGAGTAGCGCTGATTAATCTATATCTGTATCGGTTACCTGAGTACAGTTCTTTTGTTCAGGGGTAATGGGCCATTAGAATGCAAATGAGCGGGGGTTTCGAGCGCGTCTAGCTATCTGGGTTGCAAATACACACAAACTCTGAATCTGTCTGAGTCCTGGGTTGGCCATAATTCCCACGGTCCTTTGCAGGTGGCCATCTGAGATGGCTACAACTGGTACAGGGTTGAGGTGTGGGTGGGGTGCTCTTTCCAAGGGCCAGTGCAGATGTGATGGGCCGAATGGTCTCCTCCTGCACTGTAAATTCCATGATCTATGATTCTATGATCTATGTTTGCAACGTCAGAATCGCGGCAGCTAATTTGAACACAGCCAGCTCCCACAAAGGGGTAAGCACAAACTGGCGGTTCTTTGTAAATACCATGCAGGGATTTACGTTAAGTCACCTATAAACAGAAAAATGTTATCTTTGTAGATTTATCTTTGAAAGCTGACACTTTCTATTTCTTATCAGGTTCTTCTCGCCAGTAGCTTTGTGCCATTTTATGCTGGGATCAAGCCAGTGGAGTATAGAGGAGAAGTGAGTACAAATTGGCTCCTCTACAATAGCAACGATTTGTTGTGTGCATTTTCTGTAGTTTAATTTAGAAGTATAACCTGTAAACGACACATTCATTACTATTCTTTTTAAACATGTCTTCACACACTTTGTTTTCTCTTTGGGGAATAGTGGGGGAAATGGTGGAAGGATTCCCAAGCTGATTATCAGCTTGCTGAACCGTGTTATGAACGCTCCTTCCATGGCCAACAGTTCCTGGCGTTGGACTTGAACCAGGTGCTTCTGGTCCAGAGATCGAGATGCTACTGCTGTGCCACAGGACGTGAGAACTTGAATTAACCTTTGCCTACGGCAAAACCAACAGCAGCACTATATAATTGGACACTTGAGGGCAGAAGTGCAGCAAGTTAGAACAAGAGTTGAATAAATTGAGGCAAGAAGCAGGAGGAGGTCTTGCCAAGGCTGCCAAAATATGAAACAGGGAAGCTCTCCTAAGAATGGCTTTGTTTGTTGGAAGGCTGAAGTTAGAGACTGAAATCATTCTGTGCAATTTATTAATAACAAAAGTATTCCTCCTTCTGAGGGGATTCCACAATCTGCTAGTTTGATGATGTGGAGATGCCGTCGTTGGACTGGGGCGAGCACAGTAAGAAGTCTTAAAACACCAGGTTAAAATCCAACAGGTTTGTTTCGAATCACTAGCTTTCGGAGCACAGCTCCTTCCTCAGCTATTTTGATGGCGGTCTTCAGCTGCTTACTCTTATCGCTCAGCATAATTTGCAGTGCATCCCACTTGATTCTGTGTAATCAGAGAAATCCACCAGACCTTTTCCTCCACATTCCCATCTCCATTGATCACATAGAGTTGTGGAATAGTGCAGCACAGAAGAGGCCAGTCAACATATCGAGTCTGTGCTGGCTCTTTCAAAGGGCAACCTACTTAGCCCCACTCCCCTACTCTTTCCCCACCCTGCCTCACAGCACCAGGGACCTGGGTTCAATTCCGACCTTGGGTGACTGTCTGTATGGAGTTTGCACATTCTCCCTGTGTCTGCGTGGGTTTTCTCCGGGTGCTCCGGTTTCCTCCCATAGACCAAAGATGTGCAGGTTAGGTGGATTGGCCATGGTCAACTGCTCCTTAATGTCCAAAAGGTGAGGAGAGGTAAAGCCAATAGGGCTGGGTATGGGCCTAGGTAGGGTGCTCTTTCGAAGGGGCGGTGTATACTTGATGGGCTGAATGACTTCCTTCTGCACTGTAGGAATTCTATGACTCATTTCTTCAGTATTTTTTTCTCCTTCAAATATTTATCCAATTCCATTTTGAAGGCTACCATTGAATCGAGATGTGACCGGCTTTCCGGATTTTTCAGCTGTTGACCTGAGCTTACCTTGAAGTCGTGCATAAAAGTACCTGCTGTTAATGACTTATTCCTCTCTCTTTGTTTCCCCGTCCGCGTTAGGTTGCTGGCCTCATACTGTGCACTGCTAGCAGCAGTATGGCTGAGATTAGAAGTAACCTGGGGATAAAACACAGGTTCCCATTGCATTGATGCTGCAGAGCACTCGGCCACCTGCCACCGTCCTCTCCGGAAATGCTTGACTTTCGATGAGATTTGAATCTTAAGGTTGTCCATTACATTGCCCAGATGCCTGTTCCTGTGTTCGTGCAGAATGTGGCAGGAGTTTTGGGGCAGCATAACAGTCAAGCCCACTCACACGCACTTACATCACCCACAGTGATGTAAGACAGGGAGCTCCAATAGCTTGACTCAGTGACAGTGAAGGAACGGTGATATAGTTCCAAATCAGGATGATGTGTGGTTTGGAGGGGCCGTCCAGGTGGTGGTGTTCCCAGGTATCTACTGCCCTTGTGTTTCTAGTGTTGACTTCTTTAATTCTATGTGAACCACAAGCTATTTCTTATATTGACCAAATGACCACACAACCAGTATATTAGTTCAAAGACAGTTTATTAATAAACACAAGACTTATCTCTATATGCGACGATTCACACGGCTACGCACTAAACTATACCTAATAACTAAGATGACCTTTCCTTAACTTCGGGGTGACCGGATCTGTGCGGGAGATAAGGCCTTTATCTGTGTTCACATGGGTTGGTTGGAAGACATCAGGTTTATCTCAGCTGGGCTCATCCTTCAGGTAGCGATCACGGGCCCTTGAACTTGGCTGGTTGATATGCTGCAGTTGGTCGCACAGAGGCCAGCCCAAAAGAGGCCGATCTTTCAGTTTGCAGTTCTTCTTATTCCCCTGGGTTTTCGCACCCTTTGGGGCGGTCTTAACTCCAGATCCAATGGATTGATAGGGTTTTGATCACCCTCATTGATCCTAGCCAATTAGGGGGGGGATACCTCGATGGCTGGGCGGGTGCTAGCTGTCATTGTCCCAGGCACGTATGCCTTTCAAAATAAGGGGAAGTGGCGCCGGTTAGTCTGCTACTGTTGCCGTTCCTTGATTCGAGTTCTATTGTCCTGGGGAAATGGTGATTGATCTTTAATAGGTGCAAGTTTCTGTCAGGTCTGGCATCTTTGCACAATACACAGAGGCTGTGTAGTTGTCTGTGCCCCAAGTTGACCACAATTCCCATGGTCCTTTGCAGGTGGTCATTTTAGATGACTGCACTAGGTGATAGAGGTTGTGGGCTTGGGAGGTGCTATTGAATGAACCTTGCTGAGTTGCCGCAGTGCATCTTGTAGATAAAGAACAAAGAAAAGTACAGCACAGGAACAGGCCCTTCGGCCCTCCAAGCCTGTGCCGACCATGCTGCCCATCTAAACTAAAATCTTCTACACTTCCTGGGTCCGTATCCCTCTATTCCCATCCTATTCATGTATTTGTCAAGATGCCCCTTAAATGTCACTATCGTCCCTGCTTCCACCACCTCCTCCGGCAGCAAGTTCCAGGCACCCACTACCCTCTGTGTAAAAAAAACTTGCCTCGTACATCTACTCTAAACCTTGCCCCTCGCACCTTAATGAAATGAAATGAAATTTGCTTATTGTCACAAGTAGGCTTCAAATGAAGTAACTGTGAAAAGCCCCTAGTCGCCACATTCCGGCGCCTGTTCGGGGAGGCTGGTACGGGAATTGAACCTTGCTGCCGGCTGCCTTGGTCTGCTTTCAAATCGCTGGCTTTGAAAGCAGACCAAGGCAAAACCTATGCCCCCTAGTAATTGCTCCCTCTATCCTGGGAAAAAGCCTCTAACTATCCACTATTGTAGATGGTACTCACGGCTGTCACTGTGAGTTGGTGGTGCAGGGTTGAATGTTAAAGGTAGTTGATGGGGTGCCAATCATGCGGCTGCTTTGTCCTGGATGATGTTGAGCTTCTTTGGCTTTACTGGAGCTCCACACATCCTGGAAATTCCATCACACTCCTTTTTTTTAAATTTAGAGTAGCCAATTATTTTTCTTTTCCAATTAAGGGGCAATTTAGCATGGCCAATCTACCTAACCTGCACATCTTTGGGTTGTGGGGATGAAACCCACGCACACACGGGGAGAATGTGCAAACTCCACACGGACAGTGACCCAGGGCTGGGTTTCGAACCCGGGTCCTCAGCGCCGCAGTTCCAGTGCTGACCACTGCGCCACACGCCGCCCATTCCATCACACTACTGACCTGTGCCTTGACGATGGTGGACAGGAGTCAGGAGGTGAGTTGCTCGCTGTAGAATTTCCAGCCTCTGACCTGCTCTTGTAGCCACAGCATTTATATGGCTCGTCCAAATCAGTTTCTGATCAATGGTAATCCCCAGGATGGGGATCGCCACTCTGCTACTTTGTAGCTTTGCACAATTCAGGATTGAACTCACCCTTGAGTTGACATTGGGCGTTTGTCACTGTACTTATTTTACGAAGAACCTTGAATGCAAAAGATAAAAGAGGCTTTTATCCTAGAATCTAGATTTGATTCAAACCCCTTTATCTGAAGTGAATGGACTTTTTTTGATCCAGAGCAGTATTAGGAGGGGAGCGATGGGATAATGGTAATGTGACTAGAATTGTAATCCAGAGGCCCAGGCTCATGTTCTGGGTCAAGGGTTCAAATCCCACCACAGCAGCTGATGGAATTTAAATTCAATTAATAATCTAGAATTAATGAAATGAAAATGAAAATCGCTTATTGTCACAAGTAGGCTTCAAATGAAGTTACTGTGAAACGCCCCTAGTCGCCACATTCCGGCGCCTGTTCGGGGAGGCTGGTACGGGAATTGAACCGTGCTGCTGGCCTGCCTTGGTCTGCTTTAAAAGCCAGCGATTTAGCCCAGTGTGCTAAACCAGCTCCTAAAAAGCTAGTGGTGATCATTAAACCATTGTTGTAAAAATCCATCCAGTTCGCTGGAATCATACAATCCCTACAGTGCAGAAGGAAGCCATTCGGCCCATCGAGTCTGCACCGATCCTTCAAATGAGCACTCTACCCCTGTCCACCCCACTCTATCTCTGTGAACCCGTAACCTAACCTACACATCCCTAGACACTAAGGGGCAATTTAGGGGCCAATTTAGGCATGGCCTATCCACTAAACCTGCACATCTTTGGACTGAGAGAGGAAACCGGAGCACCCGGAGGAAACCCACGCAGACACGGGGAGATCGTACAAACCCCACACAGACAGTGACCCAAGGCCAGAATTGAACCCAGGGCCCTGGTGCTGTGAGACAGCAGTGCTAACCACTGTGCCACCGTGCCACCTAATGTCCTTTAGGGAAGGAAATTTGTCATCCTTACTTGGTTTTGCCTACATGTGACTCCAGACCCAAAGCAATGTGGTTGACTCATAACTACACTTTGGATTGGTATGAAAAGCCACTCATTCAAGGGTAATTGGGATGGGTAACAAATGTTGGCCTCGCCAGCGACACCCACATCCCATGGGCAAATTTTAAAAAATGTAACAAACTTCAAGCCCATTATGATGGTCAATGGATTACTCTGCTTTTTGAAACATAAAAATACTTTCTCGTGTTGGGAACCATAGAATCGTACAGAACAGGAGGAAGCGTTTCAATGCCTCATGTCGTCAGAAGGCTGCATGTTCGGATCTAGCTGAGCTCACAGAGGTTTGTGGCAGTCGTGGCTCTGCTGATAACTCTCTCGCCTCTGAGTTACAAGGTTCTGGGTTCAAACTCCACTGCACGACTGAGCTGACAGTCCACTGCAGTACTGAGGGAGTGCTGCACTGTCGGAGGTACCATCTTTTTAATGAGATGTTAAATCAAGACACCTACTGACTTCTCACTTGACGTAAAAATTCACAAGGCATAGTTTCAAAAAAGAAAATTGGCTCCCTTGCCAATTTTTATCACTCTATCAACCTCACAAAATCAGATTATCTGGTCATTATCACATTGCTTTTTGTGGGAGCTTGCTGTGTGCAAATTGGCTGCCGCGTTTCCTATGTTCATTGACAGCTGTAAAATGTTTTGATCCATCTGGGGCAGGATTCTCCGTCCTCCCAACCGTGTGTTTCCCGCCAGCGGGAGGTGGCGCGACATTCGCTGCCAGCGGGTTTCTTTGCTGTCGCTGCTGTCGGTGGGAATTCCCATTGAAGTTATCCCCGCCGCTGGGAAACCCACGGGAGGTGGTACGCTGCAGAGAATCCCACTGGCGGGAACGGCAGGAGAATTCCGGCCCTGGGTGTGTTTGAAAAGTACTTGCAAGTCATTTTCTTTGAAGTTAGTGCTGCTCCACATCTTCACCCTCATATCCTTTGCAGATGCTTCCATTTCAGGTATTTATGCAGATTCTCTTTTGAAAGTTGCTCTTGAATCTGCTCCTGCCACCCTTTCAGGCAGCTATGGCCTAATTGAATGATGGAGCAAGTCCAAGGGGGCAAATGGCCTACTCCTGCTCATATTTCATATGTTTTTAATCCAGATTATAACAACCCGTGTAAAACATTTCTCCTCATCTCACCTCTGGTTCTTTTGCTCATTGCCTTACATCTATTGACCCTCCTGCTAGTGGACACCATTTCTCTTTGTTTGACTATGATTATCATAGAATGCACAGTGCAGAAGGAGGCCATTTGGCCCATTGAGCTTGCACCGGCCCTTTGGCAAGAACACTCTACCCAAGCCCACACCTCCACCCTATCCCCATAACCCAACCTAACCTTTTTGTTTGGACACTAAGGGCAATTTAGCACGGCCAATCCACCTAACCTCCACATCTTGGTTTTGCACAATGGGTTTAGCACAGTGGGCTAAACAGCTGGCTTGTGATGCAGATCAAGGCCAGCAGCGCGGGTTCAATTCCCGTACCAGCCTCCCCGAACAGGCGCCGGAATGTGGCGACTAGGGGCTTTTCACAGTAACTTCATTGAAGCCTACTTGAGACAATAAGCGATTATTATTATTATCTTTGGACTGTGGGAGGAAACCGGAGCAGCCGGAGGAAACCCTCACAGACACGGGGAGAACGTGCAGACTCCGCACTGACAGTGACCCAAGCCGGGAATCGAACCTGGGACCCGGGCGTTGTGAAGCAACTGTGCTAACCACTATGCTACCGTGCCGCCCATAATCCTCAAAGGAAGGAAAGCGTAAGAAGAAGGATCCTGTCACTATTTTTTCTTTCAAAGAATTTTCTCTTGTTTGTAACCTCGACTGGTCCAGAACTGGACACTACATATTGCACCCCACCCCCCCATTATTGTTGCTCAGTTGGAAGTACACCTCCAAGTCTGAGTTAACCAGCATGACAGCACGTTGACCAGCCACACTACCCTGCAACTCAATTAAGTGCGTTTGTGTGCTTCAAGCAAAATATCATTGCAAAATGTCCATTACTGCATTTAACAGAAAACTGTGTGGCATGAATATAATACCATGCAGGTCACAATGTGAATGACTGGTTACGGTGCCGTCACCGTTCAGCTCTGCAATTGTGGTCTGTGCGATCGGAGCCGTGTCAGATCCGTTGTGCCACCGCCAGGTGTTTCTTGTCTCTGACGGCGATCGAGCAGATGGAGGCACAGCAGGGTTCCCCGGCATCAGCTGGGGTGGTGGAAATGTGCGTGCAACATGCTCAATGTGTCGCAGTGGAGGAGGTTACCTTTGAACACAAAATGATGCGGCAGATCTGTATCCGGCACTCGTACATTGCTAGTGGGAAAACCAATCCAAGATTCCGGCACAAGAGCCAGTTGCATTGAAGTATCCTCTTTGGCGTGGTCAAACATCCCAAGCTGCTTCTTGGGAGAGGAATTAGATAAAAATTGACAGGTGGCTAGAGCGACTCGTGGGTTAGGTGGAGATGTAAAGGCGCGGACAAGGATTTTGCAATGAAATTGTGGGGAGACAAGAAGCTGATGATGCTTGGCAAGAGGACACTTGGAGCCGAGATCTTAGCTAAAATATCTGAAAAGCAGAGCCAGAGAGGCAATTAAGGAGCGTGCTTGTGAATTCTCTCCTGGAGAGCAATAAAAGCATGATGAGGGTGAGGTAGAGGCATGAGCAGACAGTGTTGGGGAGTTGGAATACTAGTTACGGGTCTTGGTTACTGATCTGAGCTCTTGATATGGTAAACCTCTCAAATCATTGGTGCAGATTATGCAAAATAAAAAGTAAAGGGAGAAAGAGGAGATTGACCGAATGAAGAGATAGATTATAACATAAAATCAGTAACTGTTCCCAAGTCATGAACCTTCGCAGAATCCTAGGTTTTGGATTAGTAATCATCAACTTCAGATATGAAGCAAAAAGTAACTATTTACTGTGTTCACTTGACACCCAAAGCTTATCCATACTGATGACAAAATTCTTTATTGGAAAGTAAACCATTGTTCTGGAATGAGTGTGTGGTAGAATATTATTAAACTAGATTAAAAAGTATAAGGTAGTATGATAGAAGCCCAGTATGCATATTATCAAAAATATACTTCAGGAAGCTTTGTGAATTGCTGCCTTCAGCTATTTTTCCGGTAGAATTTAACCCGAATGTTGAAATTAAGGTATTAAATGTGTCAAATTCACATTTTTGTTTTTTCTTTTCCGATTTCATCTCTCCTGAAAAGTACTCACTATTTGTGTTGAGTGCATCAGCCATATGATTCCATTGTTCAAAAAACTTGGAAGGATTGTAAACTGTGAAGAGGAGTGTGTAGAACTTCAAAAGACAAGTTGGTGGAGTGGGCAGAGAGGTGGCAGATGAGGTTCAATGCATTGAAGTGTGAGGTGATGCATTTTGGTAGGAAGAGCACAGGCAGACAATATAAAATAAGTTGACGCAGGAGCAGAGAGACCTGGGGGATTGTGTGCATAGATTATTGAACCAGGTTAAAGTCCAACATGTTTGTTTTGAATTACTAGCTTTCGGAGCACTGCTCCTTCTTCACCCGAGGAAGGAGCAGCGCTCCGAAAGCTAGTAATTCAAAACAAACCTGTTGGACTTTAACCTGTTGTTGTAAGACTTCTTACTGTGCTCACCCCAGTCCAACGCCGGCATCTCCACATCATAGATTATTGAAGGTAGCAGTACAGATGGGAGGGCAGTTAATAAAGTGTACAGTATCCTGGGCTTTATAAATAGGGGCATAGAGTCCAAGAACAAGGAGGCTATGCTGAACTTATACTCTTTAAGAAGGATGTGAATGTATTAGAGAGGGTGCAGAAAAAATTCATGGGAACGTTTCCAGGAATAAGGGTGGCACATTGGTTAGCACTTCTGCCTCACAGCGCCAGGGACTCGGGTTCAATTCTGGCCTTGGGTGACCGTGTGGAGTCTGCATGTTCTCCCTATGTCTGCGTGGGTTTCCTCCGTGTGCTCCGGTTTCCTCCCACAGTCCAAAGATGTGCAGGTTAGGTGGATTGACCATGCTAAATTGCCCCTCAGTGTCCAAAGATGTGTAGATTAATTGGGGTTGTGGGGATACGGCGGGGGAATGGGCCTAGGTGGGGTGCTTTTTTTAAAAATCATAGAATTTACAGTGCAGAAGGAGGCCATTCGGCCCACCGAGTCGCACCGGCTCTTGGAAAGAGCACCCTACCCAAGGTCAACACCTCCACCCTATCCCCATAACCCAGTAACCCCACCCAACACTAAGGGCAATTTATCATGGCCAATCCACCTAACCTGCACATCTTTGGACTGTGGGAGGAAACCGGAGCACCCGGAGGAAACCCACGCACACACGGGGAGGACGTGCAGACTCCGCACAGACAGTGACCCAAGCCGGAATCGAACCTGGGACCCTGGAGCTGTGAAGCAATTGTGCTATCCACAATGCTGCCGTGCTGCCCTTTCTCAGAAGGTTGGTGCACACTTGATGGGCAGAATGGCCTCCTGCACTCTAGAGCTTCTATGGTAATAGGCAACTTCAGTTATGCAGATAGAAAGGGTAAGACATGGCAACAGAGCTCCAAGCTGTGGTTTGCTCTTCTTGCTCCATGTGGGAGACCAGGAACACTTCCAATATCCATAGCAGCATGTGTGCAGGAAATGTCTCCGGCTGCAGCTCCTGGAAGCCCAGGTTTCGGAGCTGCAGCGGCGTCTGGGACACTGTGGAGCACCCACGAGGTGGAGAGTATCTTGGATAGCACGTATAGAGAGAAGGTCACAATGCAGGCTCAGACTCCACAGGCAAGAAGAGAACTCCACAGAGAAGAGGACTAGGCAGGCAGTGCAGGAATCTCGTGTGACTATTCCCCTGCAAAACAGATACACCGTTACTGTTGAGGGGGATGGCCTCTCAGGTGATTACAGCAGCAGCAGCCAAATTTGTAGCACCAAGGTTGGCTCTGCTGTACAGGGGAGGAGTAAAAGGCATAGAATTGTAATAGTCATAGGGGATTGAATTGTGAGGGGAATAGGTAGACATTTCTGTGGCCGCAAAAGAAACTCCAGGATGGTATGTTGCCTCCCTGGTGCCAGGGTCAAGGACTCTGGTCTCAGAGCGGTTGAAGGACATTCTGAAGAGGGAGGGTGATACACATTGGTACAAATGACATAGGTAAAAAAAGGGATGAGGTCCTAAAAGCAGAATATAAGGAGCTAGGAGGCAAATTGAAAAGTAGAAACTTAAAGGTAGTTATCTCAGAATTACTACCAATGCCACGTGCTTGTCAGAGTAAAAATAGCAGGATATATAGAATGAATATGTGGCTGCAAAGATGGTGTGAGAGGGAGGGTTTGAGATTCCTGGGGCATTGGGACTGGTTTTGCGGGAGGTGGGACCAGTACTAACTGGACAGGTTAGACCTGTGCAGGACCAGGACTGGTGTCCTTGTCGGGGGGAGGGGGGGGGGGGGGATACTTGCTACAGCATTTGGGGAGGGCTTAAACTAATATGGCAGTGGGATGGGAACCTGTGTGAGGATTCAGAGCGGGGAAATCAAGAACAAGCGAAAAAGACAGGAAGGAGGACAAGAAAAGTGATAGGCAGAGAAACCAAGTGCCAGAATCAGATAAGGTGTAATGCGAGAGTGCCTTTAAGAACTGGATGTTTAAGCAATGTACCTTTAAGAAAACAGTGATGTCCGAGAGTGGGTGGGGCTCAGCTCAGTTCAGCCATTTTGCAATTTAAAAAAGTGCCTGGCTGGTTTTGCTGAGAGCAGTTTAAAAGTGCCTGGCTGTTTTGCTGTGAGCAGTTTAAAAGTAGAAAGCCAGTTTGAGGCAGCAGCTTGAGAAGTTCTGGTTTGCTGTGAGTGCTTGAAGGGAGAAAGCCAGGTTTTAGAAAGCAGCTTGGGGTGTGCCTGTGTGTTTCCAGAGGGTTTGCAGGAAGAAAGCAAGGTGCTGGAGCTGAAGTCACCCAAGCTAATATATCTCTGCCATTCTACAGAAAATGTATATATCCTTTAACCTGATGTGATACTGTTTAAAGGTGTTAAGTCTCTTGGAAGTTTGAAGGAACATTTTAAGGAGTTATTTACTGTTGCAATATTTTCTGAGTTATCTTTGAAGTAAGGGGTGTTAAGAGATCCAATGTTTATTTAAGATGTTAAGTTGAGTTCATGGAATAAACAGCGTTTGTGTTTAAAAACCCACGTGTCCATAATTGTAATACCACACCTAGGGGAAAAGCCATGTGCTAGGAAAAGCAACAAATCCATTAAAAGGAGAGGTTGGTTGAACTCCATGATACATTTTGGGGTTCTGAAAACGCCTTGCACATAACAATTGGGGGCTCGTCCGGGATAAAAGTCTATCTATTGGATTGGCTTTTGTGAACTTAAAGACAGTGAAGGATTGTTGCTTTTCCAGTATTTTAGTTTAACTAGGGAGAGTATTGGGAATAATGGCTCTTTCAGAGGCTCAGATGTTTTTGGGGGTGGAGAAGGTCACACGTAGTACTTTACGGACAGAAATGAAAAGCAGACTGTTAGATTTGGCAAGAACATTGCAGTTAACATTACCTGACAAAATGAGGAAAGATTAGGTAATTATGGTGGTGGTTAAGCATTTAAAGTTGCCTGAGATAGAGTTTGACTCATTGGAAATGGCAAAAATTCAGTTGCAAATTAAACAAATGGAACATGAGAAAGAATTAAAGCAGCTGGCATACGAGAGTGAGAGAGAGGAAAAAGAAAGAGAGAGAGGGGCAGCACTGTAGCCTTGTGGATAGCACACTTGCTTCACAGCTCCAGGGTCCCAGGTTCGATTCCGGCTTGGGTCACTGTCTGCGGAGTCTGCACATCCTCCCCGTGTGTGCGTGGGTTTCCTCCGGGTGCTCCGGTTTCCTCCCACAGTCCAAAGATGTGCAGGTTTGGTGGATTGGCCATGATAAATTGCCCTTAGTGTCCAAAATTGCCCTTAGTGTTGGGTGGGGTTACTGGGTTATGGGGATAGGGTGGCGGTGTTGACCTTGGGTAGGGTGCTCTTTCCAAGAGCCGGTGCAGACTCGATGGGCCGAATGGCCTCCTTCTGCACCGTAAATTCTATGAGAGAGAGAGGGAAAAAAAAGAGAAAGAGAGAGAGAGGAAAAAGAAAAGGAGAGAGAAGAAAGAAGAAAAGAAAGAATAACCCTAGCAGAACAAAAAGATAAAGAGAGGGAGTTTGAACCTCAGAAAATGGCCGTGAAATACGACAATCAGTTAAAATTGGCAGACGTAAAGGGAAACGTACAGTTGGATGATAGTGATGAGGATAGTGAGAAAGAGCGTCATAGTCGAAGGCTATCTATTTAAATATGTCCAAGCATTGTCAAGGTTTGACGAGAAGGAAGTGGAAGCCTTTTTCATTTCATTTGAGAAGGTAGCTAAACAAATGAAATGGCCACAGGACATGTGGGTGTTACTGATTCAAACAAAGCTGGTAGGTAGAGCTAGTGAAGTGTTTGCATCACTACCGGAGGAGGTATCTGGAACGTATGAGGAGGTGAAGAAATCCATCTTAAGTGCATATGAGCTAGTGCCTGAAGCTTACAGACAAAGGTTTAGAAATTTAAGGAAAGAATTTGGTCAAACATACATGGAGTTTGAAAGGCTCAAACAGAGTAATTTTGATAGGTGGATAAGGGCTTTGAAAATAGACCAAACGTATGCAGCTCTCAGAGAAATTATACTTTTGGAGGAGTTTAAAAATTCAATTCCTGATGTAGTGAGAACTCATGTGGAAGAACAGAGGGTTAAAACTGCGAGATTAGCAGCAGAAATGGCAGATGATTATGAATTAGTTCATAAATCAAAGATTGGTTTCCGACATCAGTTTCAGCCGGTTAGGGATAGAAACTGGGGACATGAGAAATACTCAAGTGGTAAAGGTGATCTAATGGGAGACAATAAAGAGATGTACCTCAGATTAATAAAGAAATCCAGGAGGGTGGAAAAGAAATTAAAAGTTTCAAATGTTTTCGCTGTAATAAACTAGGCCATGTAAAGTCACAGTGTTGGTGGTTGAAGAAAAGCACTGGGAAGGCTGATGTGGTAAAACAGGATAAGACAGTGGGGTTTGTTAGAGTGGTAAAGGAGAGCCCAAGGGAAGCGAAGGAGGGGCAAATGATTGTACAGCCTGTTCAAGAATTAATTGTTAAAAAGGTGCCAGATGTCTTTAAAGAATTTACTTGTGTGGGTTAAGTTTACTCATGTGCATCAGGAGGAGCAGGTAAAGAAGTCACAATTTTAAGAGATACAGGGGCTAGTCAATCTTTAATGATAAGAGATGAGGAATTATGTAGTTTGGGAAGAATGTTGCCAGAAAAGGTGGTGATATGTGAAATTCAGGGTGAGAGGAGTAGCGTTCCATTATTTCAGGTATGGTTGGAAAGTCCAGTGAAGAGTGGTGAAGTGGTAATAGGAGTAATAGATAAACGATCTTGTCCAGGAAATACAGTTTAGCTTGAGTAATGATATAGCTGGATCGCAGGTGGGAGTGATGCCTACTGTGGTTGATAAGCCATTGGAAAATCAGTCAACTGAAGTGTTGAAGGACGAATATCCTGGGATTTTTCCGGATTGTATAGTAACAAGGTCGCAAAGTCACAGTTTAAGACAAGAGGAGAAATCAAACAGTGAAGATGAAGTTGAAGTGCAATTATCAGAAACGATTTTTGATCAGATGGTTGAAAAACAAGAACAGGTGGAGGATGAGGCGGATATTTTTAGTTTAGGAAAATTGGCGGAGTTACAACAGAAAGATGTAGAAATAAAACGGATATATCAGAAAGCATATACGGAGGAGGAATCTGAGAGTATACCAGAGTGTTATTACCGTAAAAATTATGTCTTGATGATAAAATGGAGACTTGTACACATGCAGGCGGATGAAAAGTGGGCAGAAGTTCAAGTAATATTGCCGGTAGGGTATAGAAAGGAGGTGTTGCGAGTTGCACATGAGGTACCAGTGGGAGGTCATTTGGGAATAAGGAAAACTCAAGCTAACATCCAGAAACATTTTTATTGGCCTGGACTACATAAAGATGTAGTTAAATTTTGTCAATCATGTCACACATGTCAAATGATAGGGAAACCTCAAGCAGTGATAAAACCAGTGCCCTTACTCCCATTCCAGCATTTGAGGACCCTTTTACAAGGGTCCTAATCAATTGAGTAGGACCGCTTCCTAAAACAAAAAGTGGGAATCAATATCTTTTGACTGTAATGGATGTGTCAACTAGGTTTCCAGAGGCCATTCCAGTACGTAATATTACAGCTAAAAAGATTGTGGAGGAGTTACTTAAATTCTTTACTAGATATGGACTACCCACAGAAATTCAATCGGATCAAGGAACACATTTTACTTCAAAGTTATTCAAAGAAGTTATGGATGGCTTAGGAATAAAACAATTTAAATCAACTGCGTACCATCCAGAATCGCAGGGAGCATGAGAAAGGTGGCACTGAAAAGAAGGACAGTGCACAGGCAATGGCAGGCATTCAAGGAATGTATGAGTGAACTCCAAAAGTTGTTTATTCCTATTTGGCACAAGAGTAGAAAGGGAACTGCGACCAAACTATGGCTTACAAGGGAAATTAAGGATACTTTAGATTCAAAGAAGAAACATACAAATTAGCAAGAAAAAGCAATAGACCTGAGGATGGGAACGGTTTAAAATTCAGTAAAGGCAGACCAAGGGATTGATTAAGAAGGAGAAAATACAATACGAAAGTAAACTGACTATAAAAGTTTCTATAAGTATGTAAAGAGAAAAAGTTTCATAAAAATGAATGTAGGCCCCTTTACAGTCAGAAACAAGGGAATTCATAATAGGGAACAAAGAAATGGCTGAGGAACTAAATTCATAATTTGCTTCTGTCTACACAAAGGAAGACATGAATAATGTACCGGAAGTTCTGAGAAACACAATTTTTAGTGAGGAGCTGAAGGAAATCAATATTAGTAGAGAAATAGTTTTGGAGAAATTAATGGGATTGAAGGTGGATAAATCTCCAGGGCCTGATAATCCACATCCCAGAGGACTTAAGGAAGTGACCGTAGAAATAGCAGATCCATTGATGGTTATTTTCTAAAATTCTTTGGACTCTGGAACGGTCCCTACAGATTGGAGGGTAGCTAATATAAGCCAGCTATTCAAAAAGGAAGGTAGAGAGAAAATGGAGCTGTAGACCAGTGAGCCTAACGTCGGTATCAGGGAAGTTGCTGGAGTCCATTATCAAGGGTTTCAAAGCACAACATTTGGAAAGCTGCGGTGTAATCAGACAAAGTCAGCATGGATTTACGAAACGGAAATCATGCTTGACAAATCTACTGGAATTCTTTGAAGATGTAACTAGTAGAATTGACCAGGGAGAACCGGTGGATATGCTTTATTTACACTATATCTAAATAGATTGCTATGTAAAGTTAAAGTGCCTGGGATTAAGGGTAGCGTTTTGAGAGGGATAGAAAGCTGGTTAGCAGACGAGAAGCAAACAGTTGGAATGAAAGGGCCTTTTTCAGTTTGGCAGGCAATGACTAGTGGAGTACCTCAGGGATCTGTGCTGGGACCCCAACTGTTCACATTATATATTAATGATTCGGATGAAGGAACTAAATGTATTTTCTCCAGATTTGCAGATGATACAAAGGTGGGTGGGAGGGTGAACTGTGAGGGGGATGTAGAGATGCTTCAGCAGGATTTGGACAGGCTGAGTGAGGGGGCACATGCATGACAGATGCAGTATAATGTGGATAAATGTGAGGTTATCCATTTTGGTAGCAAAACAGATTATTATTTGAATGGGTGTGAATTGAGAGAGGTGAATACTCGCGAAACCTTGGTGTCCTCGCGCATCAGTCGCTGAAAGTAAGCGCGCAGGTACAGCAGGCAGTAAAGAAGGCAAATGGTATGTTGGCCTTCACAGCGAGAGGATTTGAGTATAGGAATAGGGATGTTTTACTGCAATTTTGCAGGGCATTGGTGAGGACAAACCTGGAGTATTGTCTGTAGTTTTGGTGTCCTTATCTGAGGAAAAATGTTCTTGCTGTGGAGGGAGTGCAGCAAAGGTTTACCAGGCTGATTCCTGGGATGGCGGGACTGTCATATGAGGAGACACTAAGTCGTTTTGGATTATATTCTGAGAATCTATATTATTGTCACAAGTAGGCTTACATTAATACTGCAATGAAGTTATTGTGAAAATCCCCTAGTCGCCACACTCCGGCGCCTGTTCGGGTACACTGAGGGAGAATTCAGAATGTCCAATTCACCCAACAGCACGTCTTTCCGGACTTGTGGGAGGAAACCGGAGCACCCGGAGGAATCCCACGCAGACACGGGGAGAACGTGCAGACTCCGCACAGAAAGCGACACAAGCAGGAATTGAACCCGGGACCCTGGCGCTGTGAAGCAGCAGTGCTAACCACTGTGCTCCCGTGCCGCTCCATTGGAGTTTAGAAGAGTGGGAGGGGATCTCACAGAAACGTACAAAATTCTAAGAGGATTAGACAAAGTAGATTCAGAAAGAATGTTCCCAATGGGGAACGAGAGGTCATAGTTTGAGGATAGGGGGTAAACCTTTCAGACTGAGCTGAAGAGAAATTTCTTCACCCAGAGAGTGGTGAATCTGTGGAATTCACTACCACAGAAAGTAGTTGAGGCGAAAATGTTGTGTAATTTCAAGAAAGAATTTGATATAGCTCTTGGGGATAAAGTGATCAAGGGATATGGGGGGAAGGCAGGATCAGAGTATTGAATTCAATAATCAGCCATGATCATAATGAATGGCGGAGCAGGCTCGACGGGCCGAATGGCCTCCTCCTGCTTCTATTTTCTATGTATGTTTCTGTGTATGATGGAGCTCTGTATTGTACTGGTACATATGATGGAGCCAGATATTCTATTGGTACAATGGTGGAGCATTATATTTTTACCGTGATGGAGCACAGTATTATACTGATATGCTGATGGAGCTCTGTATTGTACTGGTATGTGTGATGGAGCTCTGCATTTTACAGCAATGTGTGATGGAGCTCTGTATTGTATTGTTATGTGTGATAGAGCCTGTTATTCTGCTGGTACAATGATAGAAGCCGGTATTCTGTTGATATCTGATGGGGCTCAGTATTGTATTGGTATGATGACAGAGCTCCCTGTTGGGACATCAGCAAAAATCTTTGTTCAATCTTAAGGAACGCACCTCAGCAAGGGGATATTAGCCCAGGAGAGGATATAGTGCAGATTTGGTGCAGAATGATGGCGAAACTTAAGAGGATTGTGCATAAATTTGACTTGTGTTCTGTTTGGCATTGAAGTTTTGTGGGTGATCTGATCAAGGTGTTTAGCATTTAAAAGGATACAAAGCTTTTAACATTGAGGTGGACAGACATTTGTTAACTAAGGTAAGAGTAGCATGCTGGAGACTTGATATCGGGAGAAATGATGCTGCAGACTTGATGCAGGGAGAAATGCTTGGGGCTGTCTGTACATTTTCTATGGATAGAGTAAAGGCAATTATCACGTGAGTTTGAAATGGACCCATAACTTCTGCAGAGTGGCTGTCTCTGGCGGATTGTCACTCTCGCCAGACTTAGCTTTGCTCGGATTCCTAAGCCCCTGTCTCGCCCAACCTTCCTCACTCAGGCTGGGTAAGACAGGAGCAGCGAAGCGAGTCCCCGGCAGCATTGTCGTGGAGTAACTGGGGCGCAGAGAGATAAGTCACTCTCTCTCTTTACCGTATTTGCTGCCGCAAAGGAGAGGTTTAAACGGACAATTTACGGGGAGCCTGTAAGTTTTAAAGCTGAGGGAATGGGGGGGGGGGGGGGGGGGGGGGGGGGCGGATCCGGATTGGGGTGGGTGGGGAGAGGGGTCGATCTGGGAGGGGGGTTGGTCCAGGCGGTCAGTCCGACAGGGCATCAGTCTGGGAGGGGGCTCAGTCTGGAAGGAAGGGTGTCAGTCTGGGAAGGGGTGGACGTACTGAGCCGCGTGGGTTCTGGTCAGGTCGGGTAGGACCAGGTGTGGGGGATGGTGTGGTGTGTCCCCTCGGGGATTGCGTTTGTGCTGGGCATCCCATGTGAGGTTGAGTCTGGGTGTTTTAATAGTTACTCTGGAGTTAGAAGTTTTATTTCCCGTCTAATTCTTTCAGAGTAAGTATCAGGGTAAAACTGACAGAACCACCCAAAGTTAGCGATTTAAATCGCTTCTGATGGATGGTTCCCAGCCCAGCCCAGCGCCATTGCCCAGAGCAAGTTAGCTCTTCTGGGCAATTGTCGGGTAAACTCTTACGTGGGAACGTCTGAGAGGGATTCGCAGCACCACACAGGGTTACTCCCTCAATGCGACACTGGAGAACCTGGAAGTTATGGGACTATTATAGTCTCACGGGTGAAATGACAATGGTTCCAGTGCATTGTCCTTACAAATTTTCTCCCCTCTCTGCCAGACTTGTCTTATCAACGACTAGATGTCAGCCATAGCTCAGTCGGGGCATTCTTGTTTCAGAGTCAGAAGATTCAATGTTGAGGTCCTAGTCCAGAGACCTGAGCAAAAAGATCTAATCTGACGCTCCAGTATGGTACAAAGACAGTGCAGCACTGTTGGAGATGCTCTTTCAGACTAGAAGTTAAACTGAGACCTCATCTTCCCTTATAGGTTGACATAAAAGGTCTCAAGTCACTATTGCAAAGAAACGCAGGGGTGCCCTGACGAGCATTTATCCCTCAAGCAACGAGACTAAAACAGCTTATCATCTCACTGGCATTTGTGGGATCTTGCTGTGTGCAGGTTGGTTGCTGCGTTCCAGAGTCTGCATTGCCACATTCAGTAAAATACTGTTGTCACTGATGTAATTCGAAAATACTTCAGTGGTTGTAAAACACTTGGGGATGTCCTGAGGCCGTGAAAGACGCTGTATAAATACAAGTCTACCTTTTGATGCTGCAGTACAATTCACTTAATGTCGCCTACACTTTCAACACTGCTGGCTATGGTGCCATAAATAAAGTGGGGAAAACTTCAGAGTGGTGACTGCAGCAGGATAAGTGATTTTTGAAAGAAAACGTCAGATCCGGTAATAGTTTTATCGACACACAGGAATTATTAATTTTGCCTTGTAAACCTTTGACCTTGTAAACAGGGGACTCATTCTAAAACCTTGCTGTTTTTTGTTCAGACTTGGATTGATGGTGGGTTAACAAACAGGCTTCCAATCTTGTCCACTGGACAGACCATGACTGTTTCACCTTTCAGTGGGAAACTGGATATCTGCCCTCAAGACAAATCTCAAATCAATTTGTCTATCAAGATTGCAAAGCAGGACTTTATCGTGAGTTCTTTTTGAAGTGTGTTCACCGGTCAAATACTTAAAAATAATAATTTCCTTATTTGAACAATGTTAATTTAAATATTTTCCATTGTGTAAATACCTGTATATTTATAGTGCAGTTTTGCAAAGGTCATTTACACCGCAATGTCTCCGCACCAACAATACAATCGTTGACCTGGCTGTGACCTGAATCTAGAAATGGGCCCTGATTTGACACCATATCAAAGCAAAGAGACTGTGTGGAGAACAAAGGTTCGCTTTGCGTTACAGCAGACTCGGGGCTGACCTTAATATTCTAATTCATTCTCATTTTCCATGGTGATTCAGGGATATAACTTGGTCAGAAAGCAGGCACAGCGAGGCCAATTTCAGGACCAACATCTGGTTCCCAAACAATGCCTGACAGATGCCCAGCCCAATATTGGACTGGCCCCTTTTTTTTCCAGGCACCCTTGGTGGTTACCTAAAACCTTGTGTTCCGGACTTATTTACACGTGCAGCAGCGGGAAACACCTGTTCCGGCCCATCCTTATCAAATGGTGTCAGCCATTTTGGACTGAGATGAGGAGAGATTTCTTTACTCAGGATTATGAGTCCTTGGAACTCTCCACCCCTGAGAGCCGTGGACACTCAGTGATGTTCAAATCTGAGATTGGTAGATCCCTGGACATTAAGCGATATAGGATCTGAGGCAGATCAGATCTGATCTGATCGAATGGTGGAACAGGTCTGAGGGGCCATACGGCAGACACCTGATCCCATTTTCTGCGAACTGACCGAGGACAAACAATGTTGTCGAAACTCTCGGCGTTCCTGACTTCATGTGGTAGTCCTGCTTCCTGAGTCCACTGGATCAGCAAACCTTTTCAGTCTAAATCTCTGGTTCGGTCATACCATTGGTGATCATTTATTCATTTTCTCTGCCTGCCTCTCCCCCCACCCCCCCCCATCCCCCCTCCCCTCCCCCCCTCCCCCAACTCATTTATTTCCAATATAAAAGGGTACAATTCTAAAGGGGGAGTGAGAGGGACCTGAGTTTATATGTGCATAAATCATTGAAGGTCACAGGTTGACTGCACATTTAGTAAAGCATATGGCACCCTGGGCTTTATCAATGCAGGCATAGGGTACAAAAGCAAGGAAGTTATGTTGAACCTTTTAAAAACACTGGTTTGGCCTCAACTGGACCATTGCATCTAGTTCTGGGAAGTATGTGAAAGCATTAGAGAGGATGCAGAAAAGATTCATGAGAATAGTTCCAGGGATGAGGACCTTAAGGTACGTGGAAGGATTGGCGAAGTTGGACCTGGGAGAAGAAAAGGTTGAGGGAAGATTTGATAGAGGTGTTCAACATCATGAGGGGTCTGGACAGTGTGGATAGGGAGGACCACTGGTGGAAAGACCCAAGAACTGGAAGGCACAGATTTGAGTGGTTAGAATCTGGAGTGCATTGCCTGAGCCAGGTTCAATCAAGGCATTCAGGAGGGAATTAGATTGTTATATGAAAAGGAGGAATGTGCAGGCGTATGGGTAAAAGGCTGGGGAATTGCATCTGAGTGCATTATTCCTCCAGAGGCCAGCAGAGACCCGACTGGCCCAAAAGCCACCTTGTGTGCTGTAGCTATTCTATTGTTCTATTTCCCTTTTATGTGAATTATGCTGCCTTTATTGAGTGCAAACGTTCCATTCCTTGCCTGCAATGCTTGGACAGTGTAAGATTAGCTGCCCATCAGGGTTGCTTATTTTAATAAACAGGGAAACAATTCTTAAGCGCTGCATTTTAACATTACGCAATTTTGTAATAATCTCTCCCTTTTTTCTTTCTCTCTCATCGCCCTCCCCAATTTGAATTACAGCTGTCCATTGCAAATTTCGTGAGGCTGAATCAGGCGCTGTTCCCACCCAGCCAAGTGACGATGGAGTCTTTGTATCACAAAGGCTTCAATGATGCTACACGCTTTCTATGGAATAAAAGCTATTTTGAATAACTGCCTTCATTTTACGAGCCTGTCTGAACACTGCTGCACATCGATAAAATCAGAATATTAAGACAATCAGTCAAACTCTTGTTTTTATTAGATGGGATGTTGAGGTTTCTTTTGGTGTTTTTGAGACTGTGTATCTTTTTAAACAAATTAAGTGGCCTTGTTTAAAACAACCTTATTATATGCTTATACTTCTTCCCCAGTGAAAATACTCATTGTAATTATTTAAACGTATTTTTTCTGAATTGCTTCTACCCTTGTGCACCTACTTTAAAATGAGCAAGGAAAGCAGTGAGATACGTGATAATACCAGAAGAGACTTACTGAGCTCCAACCATGAATGAAAATGCCGAGATTAAATCTGCCACTGCAGTTGTTAGTGTCAGATTTAAAACTGATCCGCCAGTGCTCTGTATTAGAGTCATGTACTTTTATCTCTAGGATCTGGGCTGTGATCCAGCCCATACACACACACATGAAATACTTCAATTTGCCTACAAGGATGCTACGTGTGGTCGAGATTGGACAGTGTTAGCCCAGTTGGAAATTGGAAATGTCATGCTTTTCTGATTAAGGATCATGCGTACTGTCGCGGTCACGTAGAGAAAACTACGTCTTGAGGTGGATTTGCATTTTGCTGACTGGGTGAAGCTGGCAGATAATAATCTTTATTGTCACAAGTAGGCTTACATTAATACTTCAGTGACGTTACTGTGAAAATCCCCTAGTCTCCGCACTCCGGCGCCTGTTCGGGTACACTTAGGGAGAATTCAGAATGTCCAAATTACCTAACAAGCACGTCTTTCGGGTCTTGTGGGAGGAAATCGGAGCACCCGGAGGAAACCCACGCAGACACGGGGAGAACGTGCAGACTCCGCACAGATAGTGACCCAAGCCGGGAATCGAACCTGGGACCCCGGTGCTGTGAAGCAGCAGTGCTAACCACTGTGCTACCGTGCTGCCATCGCTCATTATAGAAACCTCCCAATTCACCTTTCCATCGTACTCGATCAAAGTAAAAATGGGTCCGTTTCTATTTTAAAGGTGCAATAGACATGGAAGCTGTTGTTTTATAACATGCCTGGGTGGCTAGCCGAAAGTTCAATGCCCTTTTCTCCAATGTGTGCTGTGTCTGACCTGTGGATACTTGATGTAAACACTGACACAGGACTATAGTACTGACAGTCCCTTGTTGATTCCACAACAAAATACTCATAAAATGTTTTCCTTCAGGACTGAAGTTATTGGTCATTGATGAATTGGAGAATTTTGTGTTAATTTCTGGTTACAAAGTGGCGGTAGACGTGAAAGCTGAACGGGATAAGCTATGGGAGGTTTTGGATGTAGTTGCGAATTGGGAAGGTGTAGAGAAATGCAAAATGCTTCAAATGGGGGAAAAAAGTCCAGGGAGGGACTATTAGTTCTTCTTTGGTTCTCTGCCTCATTGGGCAGGTCTGACCAGCAGCTCCACGGCGAGGGCAAGGACACAGATCCCAAATCCACCCCAGCCAAAACCAAGATCAAACCCCATGCTGTTGGCACCACACCGGCAGTCCAGTCAACTGAGTCAAACAAGCCTCCAAGGAGCCCCACTTTTTGAGGCAACATGCTCTTGTACGTACGTTGTAGCCACCTATTTGTGTTGTTTACCAAGCATAGCGATGGTAGAGACACCAATTTTCTTCCATCACGTGGCTGACCAGGAATCTCTCCTGCTCTCACCACCTGCATATCTTTGAATGACTCATAAGTTGACGTTTGGAGGTGGTGTGAACGCAGCTTCCTTGACCATCAAGGCCCGGAGTGCAACTCGAGCCCAGAGCTTCTGGCTTAGAGGCAGGGAAGCTACCCATTGTGCCACAGGACATCCACTTCTAGTTAATTGGAAAGATAATAATGTGTGCGGAAATGAGAGAGACCTGATTGACAAGAACTTGAACCATCGCAGCAATGCTCAGCAGTAGTGAGTAAAATCTGGACACGTTAAAAGATTAATATTGAGGTGAAGTGGTGAGGTAGTCCCAATGCTTTAGAAATCATTGGTGTGACGCATTTAGAATACTGTGTAGCATTCTGGTCCCCATAGTACACAAAGGATATTGAATGGATACAAAAGGACGGAAACAGAACGATTGAAGACATGTATTGCGAGGGGCGATTGTGTAAATTGACATTTTCTCACCAGAAAAGAGCAAGTTAAGAGGTTGATACGATTGCTATATTATGGATGCTGACAGATCGAGATACCATAGGCCATGACCAGCTACTTCACCTTGTCCAGGACAGTAGAACCAGAGGACATGGTCTGAACTTGAAGGAAGGTGAATTCAAAACTAATCCGTGGAAGCAATATTTCAGTTAGCGAAGGGTCCATCTGTGGAATCATCTCCCAAGGGAGATGGTGAAGAAAGATTGTATTAATGTCATTCATATGTAGACAGATTTCTTTCAGAAAATAAACTGTTGGGTTACAATGTATACGGAATTTGGGACATGACTTGTAAGTATCGTGTGCTAGGGAGTGATGCACGATCAATTGTACAAAGACTCAGGTTGGATACAACTGTGGCTTTATTGCAGTAAGATGTGTGGCCTCCCACAGCAGCTGGCGAAATGGCTGCTGAATAGAGGACACACATATTTATACTCCTCCTACTGGGCGGAGCCAGCAGGCAGGGGCTACCCGCGAACCTGTAGTACAGGTCCTACCTTACATCACTTTTGTGAGGGCCACGAAGAATCCAGCACGAGTTTTAAGGATACAAAGAAATAACCTTTATTTACAATAACACATATATACACAACAGCAACTTCACTTGCTGCTCACTCCTTCCTGCTGGTTCCAAACTGGCCACTTTATTTATACAGGGAGTCTGCTAATGATTTCTCCGCCCCCCCTCATAGGGGAAGCTCATACTCCCACAGGATTGTGGGATTGTCATTAGTCTCCAGCCAATGGTAAGCAGGCAGGTTATAACATTCTCTCCGCCCACCCCCCCCCCCCCCCCAGTCCAAGGAATCCACTGAAGACCCTGGCGAAGGAGGGCGTCGGACTCGTTTTGCCGCAGGCCGGACACCATTTGCACGAGGCGCTGGATCGGGTGGCGTGTAATGAGAGCGAGACCGGCGCTTCCGTGATGAAAAGTGTAACAGTTGTACATCCACGGCCCTTGGGCCCGAGGATTCCCCCTCTGATGTGTACTCTGTCTCCATCTCGGAGTCAAGAGTCTGCTGCCTCCGTCATCTCGGCGTCTCTATCTCCACGCGGTTATGTAACGACCTGCGCAGGCTTTGAGTGAGGCACCAGAGGAAGATTGTGAGGACTACTTTCCATTGTCTCTGGTCTCTGTGGCTGTAGAAATGAGCTCCGGGGGCGGGGAATCTTTGGAAGGGATAGACTTCTGGACCGAACGTGGTCTACATGTTTGAGCTGGAGACGACCCTGGGCTTGCACCTGGTAAGATATAGGTTTGACAAAAGATTACACCAGGGACCCACTGGGCACCACCAGCAAAATTCCGAACGAACACTGGGTCACCGGGCGCAAACTGCCGAATCGGCCGATGCCGAGAAAAACCATGTCCCTGCCGTTCTTGTGTGCGGCGTACTTTTGCGCCAATGTCCGGGAAAACCATGCTAAGGCGGGTGCAAAGTCTCTGGCCCATTAGGAGTTCTGCGGGAGCTACCCCAGTCCACCGCATGGGGGGTGATCCTATACGAAAACAAAAAGCGAGCCAGTCTCGTCCATTGACCCGGAAGACTGCTTCTTTAGGCCTCATTTGAATGTCTGCACTGCGCGCTCCGCCAACCCATTTGAAGCCGGGTGGCAAGGGCGGAAATGGCGTATGCCGTTCATCTTTATGAACCTCGCAAACTCCTCACTTGTGAATGGAGTGCCGTTATCCGTGACCAGCACCTCGGGGAGGCCATGCGTACTAAAAGGCAAACGCATCTTCTTAATTGTTGCGCAGGATGATGTGCCTAGCATTTTATGCACCTCTAACCATTTAGACTGGGCATCGATTAATAGAAGAAACATGGATCCTCGAAAAGAGCCGGCGAAATCCACATGCAAGCGCACCCAAGGCCGCCCTGGCCATTCCTAGTGATGTAGGGGTGTGGCTGGCGGAAGCTTCTGATGCTCCTGGCAAATGGAGCAGTTTTGGGCCACCTTCTCAATGTCGGTGTTGAGGCCTGGCCACCAGACATAACTCCGGGCCAACATTTTCATTTTGGTCACACCTGGATGCCCATTGTGCAAGTCTCTTAGTATCAGCTTCTGTCCTTTTTCCGGGACAATCACACGCGTCCCCCACAAGAGGATGCCGTCTTCCACGCTGAATTCTGACAGCTTGGAGGAAAATGCCCACAACTCGCCTGGGAGCTCTCTATGCTGCCCACCATACAGGACTATGTGCCGAACCTTTGACAAGACTGGCTCCGTCTGGGTCCACTCACGGATCTGTGATGCCGTGACAGGCAAGGTGTCCATAAAATTTAGGGTTGCAACCACCTCACCGGTCATTGGGGTCGACATGGGGCCGGTCAATAAAGGCAATCGGCTCAGTGCGTCGGCATTCGCTATCTGCGTTCCTGGTTTGTGCTCCAGAGAATACTCGTATGCAGCGAGCAACAAAGCCCAGCGCTGGATCCGTGCGGAAGCAATGGGCGGTATTGGCTTATCCTCTCTGAAAAGTCCCAGCAGAGGCTTATGATCAGTCACAATAGTGAAGTGGCGGCCATACACGTACTGGTGGAAACGTTTCACCGCAAGGACCACGGCCAGGCCCTCTGCCTCGATCTGCGCGTACTTTTTTCCGCTGCAGTCAATGTGCGGGAGGCGAAAGATATCGGCCGCTCGGCCCCGTTCTTCATCTTGTGGGACAGGACGGCCCCAATATCATATGGGGATGCATCACATGTGACGAGCAAAGGCTTTCCAGGATCATAGTGGGTTAGTAACCCAGACGACGACAATTGTTGTTTTACCCGCCGGAAAGCGGTTTCTTGCGGCTGACCCCAAACCCAGGTGCGATTTTTCTTTAGCAGAAGGTGCAACGGGGCCAGTTTGGTTGCCAGATTGGGGAGGAACTTTCCGTAATAGTTTACGAGGCCGAGAAAAGAACGAAGATGCGAAGTGTCAGTCGGGGCAGGGGCCTGTTGAATCGTGCGCACCTTCTCTGCGACGGGGTGCAAACCTTCGCGGTCCACCCGATAACCCAGGTAGACTACTTCCTTTGCCTGAAAGACGCACTTTGTGCAACGTAAACAGACTCCAGCCTCCGAAAAGCGTCTAAGGACAGCCTCCAGATTTTCCAAATGTTCCTGCTCCGACGTCCCTGTGATCAAAACGTCATCTAAGTAGACAGAAACACGCGGTAAACTTCTCAAAATGCCCTCCATAACGCGTTGAAATATAGCGCAGGCAGAGGATACTCCAAAGGGCAAACGTGTATATTCATACAGGCCCCGGTGTGTATTAATCGTTACATATGGTCAGGAGGCAGGGTCCAGCTCCAACTGTAGGTAGGCGTGACTCATATCTAATTTTGTGAACGAGTCCACCTGCAAGCTTCGCGTAGAGATCCTCTATGCGAGGCATTGGATATCGGTCGAGTCAGGAAGCCGTATTCACTAAGTTTATAGTCGCCGCACAAGCGAACTGTGGCATCTGGCTTCATTACAGGTACAACTGGTGCTGCCCAGTCAGCGAAACGGACGGGCCTGATAATACCCAAAGTCTCCAAATGAGTGAGCTCCCCTTCTACCTTCTCGAGCAAGGCGTAAGGCACCGGGCGCGCCCGGAAATAGCGCGGCTTGGCTCCTTGTTTGACTTGGATACGGGCTACGGCCCCTTTTATTTTCCCCAAACCAGGCTGTAATACATCTGGGTATCGTCCTAGCACCTCAGTCAACCCTCCAGAAATTGTTTGGAGGATGTGCTGCCACTGCAACCGCAAATGGCGCAACCAGTCCCGACCCAACAGGCTGGGCCCATGGCCGCGCACCACGATAAGTGGGAAACACCCCTCCTGGCGTCCATAAACAACAGGGGTCATCGTAGTTCCTGCAATGTCCAATGGTTCCCCCATGTAGGTGGCCAAACTGGCCTGTGTGTTGGTTAATGTAAGGGTCTGTATACCCTGCTTGATGCGGTCGAATGTCCTCTGGGCGATCACTGAGACCGCTGCACCAGTATCCAACTCCATCTCAAGCGGGTGACCATTGACCCGCTTGACCCGCTCCTCCCTGTGTGTGCGTGGGTTTCCTCCGGGTGCTCCGGTTTCCCAACACAGTCCAAAGATGTGCAGGTTAGGTGGATTGGCCGTGATAAATTGCCCTTAGTGTCCAAAATTGCCCTTAGTGTTGGGTGGGGTTACTGGGTTATGGAGATAGGGTGGAGGTGTTGACCTTGGGTAGGGTGTTCTTTCCAGGAGCCGGTGCAGACTCGATGGGCTGAATGGTCTCCTTCTGCACTGTAAATTCGATGATTCTATGACCCATACTGTCACCTTAATGGGGGCCACAGGGGGAGCTGCCACACAAAGCAGCTTCAGGCAGTCGTCCTCCGTCTCCATGTCCTCAGGAGTAGTCGCCGCAGGTTCATTCACATGGAAGGTACGGCCCCTGGGCTGGTCCCAGTTTCGGTCGGAACGACGGCGCCTCTGGCGCCCCCAGCACCGGCGTCCGCGACGGGTTCGGTGCCTACAAGTCTGACATGGACATGGCTCCTCATCCATTGGTTCTGGAGGTACTGGAGAAGGATCCCTTCGGGGAGGAATGTTCGACGGCCACTGGCGTCGATCCGGACGTCGCCTCGCCCAAGGTACCGCAGGAATGTGGGGGGATGTTTTTGGACGGAAGGGGTTGTGCCCCAAGGCATGCACTTCCATTCCCTGTAGCTCCTGCACTCCTCATTCTGTGCTCTCTCAGGACAATACTATTTGAATGGCCTGTTGAAAAGTCAATGTTGGCTCAGTTAACAACTTTCTCTGGGTGGCCGCATTGTTAATACCGCAAACCAAACGGTTGCGTAACATTTCTGACAAGGTCTCACCATAGTCACAGTACTCCGCAATGCTGCGTAGCCTGGATAGAAAGTAGGCAAGGGATTCTCCAGGGGTCCTCTCAGCGGTATTAAACCGGTAACGCTGGACTATCGTGGACGGGGTTGGGTTAAAATATTGCCCCACTAAATTCACAAGTTCATCAAACGTTTTGGTGTCCGGCGCAGCTGGGTACGTAAGGCTCCTAATCACCCCAAATGTATGCAGGCCGCAGGCGGTGAGCAATATGACAACCTGGTGCTAATTTTCGGTGATATTGTTTGCCCGTAAATAGTAACGCATCCGTTGTGCGTACTGGTTCCAGCTTTCCAGCGCAGCATCAAAAACATCCAAACGTCCGTACAGAGGCATTGTATAATAGAAAACAACTTCCAACCTGTATCCAACAAAAATCCAGGGAGGTGGCTTCAGCAGTGTAGACAGCTATTCACTTTAACCCTCGTCGCCAGTTTTGTGAGGGCCACTGGCCAGCTTTATTTATACAGGGAGTCTGCTAATGATTTCTCCCCCCCCCCCCCCCCCCCCCCCCCCCCCCCCCCCATTGGGGAAGCTCATACTCCCACAGGATTGTGGGATTGTCATTAGTCCCCAGCCAATGGTAAGCAGGCAGGTTATAACAATCACCTAATACAGGTGTAACAGTGGTTTACCACTGGGAGGAACAGGTGACTTTGGCCCTATGCTTCCCAAAGCTCTTCCACCACTGTTGCACTCAAATCCCGGAGCAGGGTTTGAACCCACAATCTCCTGCCTTCGAGGCGAGAGTGCTGCTTCCTACCAGCTGGATAGTGAACAGGTTCTTATTTTAAAAAGTAAAAATCTCTTCGCTGGTTTGGGAACTGTAAGGACCCCTCCAACCCAACACCACCGTCACTCCTGACTGTTGCCATGGCACAGAGCAGTTCATTGTACACAGCAAGCACTTCATCTGCCTGCCTGTTTTCTGGTAATGGGCGACTCAGTTCCACACCCCGGCGGGGTATGTTAGCTTTAACACAATCCAAAATGATGATGAAATCATCAACCCTCAAACTGCTGAATGCAACTGAAGTCATTTCACCTTAATGCAAATCTATTTTTGAATTGGTGACTGTGTATTACTTCATGATTGAGTGTCATTTTTGTTTTCAATGCTGCATTGTAATTCATTGATGCTGCAATTAAATAAATGTACAATGGATGAGGTTTCTCCAGTCCCATTCCTTAGTGTCGCCTCCTGATTTATTTTTAATGTGCTTGCCAATGTAATCTTCTTGTGTCTGTTTGTTTTCATGAGATATTTGGATAGGTTTCCTGCTTTTTTCTTTGTTAATGGCCTATTTGCCCAAAACATGGTCTCACAAAGAGCAACGGAATGGCCAGTCACCCTGGTTTGATTGTGTGCTGGAGGGATATACATTGAATAGGACATCAGCAACATAGGAATTCGAAGCAGAAGGAAGCAATTCAGCCCTTCGAGCTTTCCCCGCCATTCAATCAGATAATGGCTGATTACTTACTAGTCTCAAATCCACCTTTGTACCCGTACCCCAGATCCCTTTGACTCAATTTTAAAAACAGAAACATATCTATCTCTTTCTTGAAACCATTTAATGACTCAGACTTCACCGCAAATGGGGCGGTGAATTCCACAAATTCACCACCCTCTGCGGAAATAATAATCTTTATTAGTGTCACAAGCAGGCTTACATTAACACTGCAATGAAGTGACTGTTAAAATCCCCTAGTCGCCACATTCCGGCACCTGTTCGGGGACACAGGGAGGATTCAGAATGTCCAAATTACCTAACAAGCACGTCTTTCGGGACTTGTGGGAGGCACCCGGAAGTAGTTCCTCCTCATCTCAGTTTTAAATCTACCGCCTCATCCTATATCTGTGACCTCTCGTTCTAGATTGCCCCACAAGGGGCAACATTTGGCCAGCGTTTACTTTCTCAACCCCTTTCAGTATTTTATATGCGCCTCTCATTCTTCTAAACTCCCTTTGAATAGGATTGTTTACTCAGACCCAATAGGTCCTCTCTTTAATGCCTTGTCCGAAAGTAAAATAAAGTAAGTTAAGTCGCCATAGTCCCATATGACCATCGGCCGCTTTCCCTTCTGAGAGGATTGATGATTGAATTCCAAGCCCTAATCTCCCAAACCCCCCTGTGCTTGCCCATCCACATTAGCCCCCACTCCCACCCCGTAATGCCTCAGTTTTAAAATTCTCACGGTTGTTTTGAAATCTCTCCGTAGCCTCCCTATCGCTGTAATCTCCTCTGGCCCAAGAACCCTCCGAGATCATAGAATCCGTACAATGCAGAAGGAGGCCATTCAGTCCATCGAGTCTGCACCGACCCTTTGAAAGACCACCCTACCCAGGCCCAAACCCCACCCTATTCCTGCAACCCCACCCTAGGGGGAAATTTAGCATAGCCAATGCACCGAACCTCCACATCTTTGGACTCTCTTTGGCGATCTCTGCACCCCTCTAATTCTGGTCACTTGCACATTCCCAATTATAATTACTTTAGTGTTGGTGGCTGTACCTTCAGCTGCACACAGCCTGAGTGCTGGAATCCCTTCCCTCAACCTCCCCCTTGCTCCCTTCCTTTTTCATATCAACAAAGCTGCCTAAAACCCTCTTTGTTGACCAATTTCTGTGATTGCGAGTCCTATTACCTCATGTGGGTCAGGGCCAAATATTGTTTGATAACTCTCCTGTGATGCACCTTGGGACATTTAATGCATTAAAGGTGCTGGACAAATGCAAGTTGTTGTTACATTCTCACTAGCGACTATGATAGGTACAGGTAGAGAAGGCCTACTCAGTGCATCATCCAACTCCCTGAATGATAGCATATAGCCATTTCTTCGCTGTGCCTCTACCTCCTCCCAACAGCCCATTGCAACAGCTGCTAATCCTCTTGGTAAAGGAATGCTTCTTGACATCCATCCAAGCTTAACAACCCTTATTAGCGCAAGTGACACCTCAGTGAGCACACAGGAAAATCCATGCCCGGTGGGCATCCTGGGGACGAGTGTTTTAACAACCCCTTCAATCACATTTTTAATGTTGTAAGTTCCCTCTGAGACTCCGTTTACTTTGATATGGTGTCCATTTATGGAGCTGCATTTTAATTTATCCCTCAGTTTACTGATTTAGTTTATTTGCTTAACCAAAAGATGCACAGGAAAGAAAAGGTGAAAGACTCGCATTTATATAACATTTTCATGATCTCCGGGGCTTTATTGCCAATGAGGTACTTTTGGAGTGCAGTCACTGTTGTAATGTAGGAAATTTCACAGACCATTTGTGCACAGCAAGATCCCATAAACTGCAATGTGATAACGACCAGATGATTCCCTTTAGTGATGTCAGTTGAGGGATAAATATTGACCAGGGTACTGGAGATAATTCCACTGACCTCCTTTGAAATGGTCCCATCCCGGAGGGTTTTGAAACCTCTGACAGCGCAGATCTCCCTCAATACTACTCCCTCAGTAATGCCAGCCTAGATTTTGGTGCTCCAAAGGATTATCTGTTGCATTGCAACCCCTGAATGAAAACCTATCCTTTCAGGGCTCTGCCACTAATAAACCATCCTACTTCGAAAAATATCTTCCTAATGTGCCTTTTTGTCACATATTCTCCATGACTTCCAAGGCCAGCCTTGTAAAGAAACTGCCTTGTAAAGCCGCTGTCTGCGGCCTCAATGTAACAGCTTTCCTTTGTACCTGCGGACGCCTTGCTATCTGCATTCCTTTTGAAAGTCAAATTGCTAAAAGTAATTACACTTAAACTGTAACCTTCCATTTTCTATATTGCTACCTGCTTCAGTGGCATTTCATAAAAGTTTAATGTTGATGAGACTATTGAACATCAGACTTGAGAGGGGTTATTTGGCATGGCATTGATAACTCAAAGTGCTTTCTTCCCTTTTTCTCGATTCTAATAAAGGGACTGACTTATTCTGCAGGATAGCGTCAATCACCCATTGATACTTTGCCTAGGTTGTCACTGTTTGTTTGTGAATCTAGACAGCAAGTGTTGGCAGGTTGCATAGATTAGACTTGTATTCCTGTGGATTAAGTGGTGATCTAACTGAGATGTTGAAAATGATGATGGTATATAATGGAGCAGATAGAAACCATCCCTCTGGTGAATAGGAATCCGGAACAATAGGGTGTAGAAACAGGAGGAGGCCGTTTCGCCCCTTGAGGCTTTTCTGCCATGCAATGGGATCATGGTTGATCAGAAACCTAACTACACATTGCCTCTTTCGTGAGGGCCAGGAAGAATCCAGCACGAGCTTGTAGATTCATAGTCATAGACGTTTACAGCATGAAAACAGGCCCTTCGGCCCAACTTGTCCATGCCGTCCAGTTTTTACCACTAAGCTGGTCCCAATTGCCTGCAATTGGCCCATATCCCTCTATACCCATCTTACCCATATAACTGTGGTGCAGCACGGTAGCATAGTGGTTAGCATAATTGCTTCACAGCTCCAGGGTCCCAGGTTCGATTCCCGGCTTGGGTCACTGTCTGTGCGGAGTCTGCATGTTCTCCCCGTGTGTGCGTGGGTTTCCTCCCACAGTCCAAAGACGTGCAGGTTAGGTGGATTGGCCATGCTAAATTGCCCTTAGTGTCCAAAATTGGCCTTCGGGTTGGTTGAGTGGGGTTACTGGGTTATGGGGATAGGGTGGTGTGGGCCTCGGTAGGGTGCTCTTTCCAAGAGCCGGTGCAGACTCGATGGGCCGAATGGCCTCCTTCTGCACTGTAAATTCTAACTGTCTAAATGCTTTTTAAAAGACAAAATTCTACCCGCCTCTACTACTGTCTCTGGCAGCTCGTTCCAGACACTCACTTCTGTGTGAAAAAAGTGCTCCTCTGGACCCTTTTGTACCTCTCCCCTCTCACCCTAAACCTATGCCCTCTAGTTTTAGCCTCCTGTACCATTGAGAAAAGATGTTGACTATCTACCTTATCTATGCCCCTCATTATTTTGTAGACCTCAGGCAGTCAAGCAGAAAGTAACTTTATTCACAAGAATGTGTACATAGGGCCAGTAGTTCACTGTTGGTTCTCTCTCTAGCAGGTACCACACTGGCTAGCTCTACTTATACAGCTGTGCCGCTAATGGTTGACCCCCCCCCCCCCCCCCTCCTCATTGGGGGAGCGCATATTCCTCAAGTAACATGGAGTAACCAATTGTCCCCATCCGGGAAGCCCCATATCCATTAATACCGCTGGATAACAAAAATGATCAATCTCAGAATTAAAATGATTGATTTTGGATCAATAGGATGGAATTAACATCAATAGCGGTAGAGAGTTCCAAACTTTCAGCAGCCTTTGTATGAAGTGTTTTCTAACTTCACTCATGATAAGTCCGTCTCTGAATAAATGCCCCTTAGTCCTATACTCCCCAACCAGCAAAAATAGTTTGCCTGCACCTAACCTATCTGCTCCTCTTAATATCTCTAAAAGTTAAATCGCCCCGTAACCTTCTAAATTCCAAGGCCCAACCTTAAGAATGCAGCTAGACTATTCAGGGGTGGTGTCATTCAACACTAATTTCTACACAGGGTAGTGGAAATCTGGAGCTCTCCTCCTTCAAAAAAGGTGCTGAGGTTGTGGGGGGGGGGGGGATGTCAATTCCAATATTCTAAACTCAGCCCAACGCATCACACAAGCTTCCCAGCCTCCCATTGATTCTGTCTACACCTCCCGCAGGAAGGCAGACAGCATTGTCAGAGACCCCTCCCACCCACGCTTTGCCTTCTTCCAGACCCTTCCATCAGGCAGAAGGTGCAGAAGTCTGAAGACCCGCACATCCAGACATAGGAACAGCTTCTTCCCCACAGCTACTAGACTCCTCAACGACTCCCCCTCGGACTGATCTGTTCCCTGTAAGAACACTATTCACGACGCCCTATGCTGCTCTTGCTCATGTATTTGCTTTGTTTGGCCCCTTGTTCCGCACTGTAACCAATTACTTACTTGTCGATGTACTTTGCGGATTATTCTTTTTCTCAAACTGCGTACGTTCCCTCGGCCACAGAAAAATACTTTTCACTGCGCTTCGGTACATGTGACAATAAATCAGTCAATCAATCAATAAACTGAGAATGATAGATTTTTGCTGTTTGATTCCTTTCTCACACCCACTGGTGCACAAGGTAGACTTTCTTCTGTTTCCACAGCTAGATTTACCTGGAATAAGTTGCTAGCCTGTCGCCAGAGGCATATAGCTTTGGGGGAGGCGGGGGAGGGGGGGGGGTTGCAACTCCGCTGACCAGCTCTTACTTCCCACCATTGGTGTGTGTTGGAATGATTTTGCAGTTTGGTACACAACCTTTTGGCCGTGTTGTAAATGTGCCTTCCATGGCCATCAGGTCCTGAGGTAGGACTTGAACCTGGAGCTTCTGGCTCAGAGTTAGGGACACTACCCACTGCACCACAACACCGCCATAGGCATAGAACATAGAACATTACAGCGCAGTACAGGCCCTTCGGCCCTCGATGTTGCGCCGACCTGCGAAACCACTCTAAAGCCCATCAACACTAGTCCCTTATCGTCCATATGTCTATCCAATGACCATTTGAATGCCCTTAGTGTTGGCGAGTCCACTACTGTTGCAGGCAGGGCATTCCATGCCCTGACGACTCTCTGAGTAAAGAACCTACCTCTGACATCTGTCTTATATCTATCTCCCCTCAATTTAAAGCTATGTCCCTTGAGCTAGACATCACCATCTGAGGAAAAAGGCTCTCACTGTCCACCCTATCCAATCCTCTGGTCATCTTGTATGCCTCAATTAAGTCACCTCTTAACCTTCTTCTCTTTAACGAAAACAGCCTCAAGTCCCTCAGTCTTTCCTCATAAGATCTTCTCTCCATACCAGGCAACATTCTGGTAAATCTCCTCTGCACCCTTTCCAATGCTTCCACATCCTTCCTATAATGCAGTGACCAGAATTGCACGCAATACTCCAAATGCGGCCACACCAGAGTTTTGTACAGCTGCAACATGACCTCATGGCTCCGAAACTCAATCCCTCTACCAATAAAAGCTAACACACTGTACGCCTTCTTAACAACCCTCTCAACCTGGGTGGCAACTTTCAGGGATCTATGTACATGGGCACCGAGATCTCTCTGCTCATCCACACTGCCAAGAATCTTACCATTAGCCCAGTACTTTGTCTTCCTGTTATTCCTTCCAAAATGAATCACCTCACACTTTTCTGCATTAAACCCCATTTGCCACCTCTCATCCCAGCGCTGCAGCTTATCTATGTCACTCCGTAACTTGTTACATCCTTCCGCACTGTCCACAACTCCACCGACTTTCGTGTCATCTGCAAATTTACTCACCCATCCTTCTACGCCCTCCTCCAGGTCATTTATGAAAATGACAAACAGCAGTGGCCCCAAAACAGATCCTTGCGGTACACCACTAGTAACTGGACTCCAGTCTGAACATTTCCCATCAACCACCACCCTTTGTCTTCTTCCAGCTAGCCAATTTCTGATCCAAACTGCTAAATCACCCTGAATCCCACGCCGCCGTATTTTCTGCAGTAGCTTACCATGGGGAACCTTATCAAACGCTTTACTGAAATCCATATACACCACATCAACTGCTTTACCCTCATCCACCTGTTTGGTCACCCATCTGAAGCAACTCTTCACTTGTTTCCAGTGGAGTTATCAGAGACTAATTAGAAACAAATTGTTGGATTTTACACTCACCTGTCGGCAGGTCTGAAGGCGTGGGGGCTTGTAAACTGCAGCACGTGGCCTGCCCGCCGTCTGTCTGCCCACTGTCTATCCGCCCACCCCTGACCTGTGTCCAGTTTTACAGGTCGTTGGCAGATGGCCACTTACGGGCCTCATCCTACTGCCCTGCTGTTTTACCCGAGGCAGGGGGAGACCCACGCCAAGTGGTAGCCTGTCAGGTTTAGCTTGGGGGGGGGGGGTGCCCTGTGCCCATTAGAGGCCCCCCCCTCAAACCGTCAAATCCCACCTTCAACCCTTTCCCACCCCGGCCTCTCAAACCCAGAATCCATGAGCTCTTCTTTCGGTATTGGCTGTGGTCCTAGCAGTGGCTATCGCACAAACATCCCCTGGGAGACCACCATGAGTGCTGTTTCATCTGATCTACGTTTATGGACGGCGCTCGCTCAAGATCTCTGAGGCGAAAGGGATAGATTCCAACCTCTTGGGACCTTGGGAATCTGCACATTAAAGTGAGACTAGATGTCCCGCTTCAATACGCAGATGTGCTAAAAAGTGATCCAGCCCACAGCTGCTTTTCGGGCGCAGCCTGGCCATTAAATCCCGCCCCCTATCTCTAACTTCCTCCAGCCCAAAAGCCCTTCGAGCTCCAGTATTGGAGTATTGAAGTATTGGAGCACACGCACAAACAGACTCAAAAACAGCTTCGTCCCCACTGTACCAGACTCCTAAATGACCCTCTTATGGACTGACCTCATTAACACTACACCCTGTATGCTTCATCCAATGCCGGTGCTTATGTAGTTACATTGTATGTGTTGTGTTGCCCTATTATGTATTTTCTTTTCTTCCCTTTTCTTCCCATGTACTTAATGATCTGTTGAGCTGCTCGCAGAAAAATACTTTTCACTGTACCTCGGTACACGGGACAATAAACAAATCCAATCCAATCCTCCAATTCTGGCCTCCTGCACATCCCCGATTTTAATCGCTCTACCTTTGGCAGTACCTTCAGCTGCTGAGGACCCAGGCTCTGGTATTCTCCCCTTAAACCTCTCTGCCCCTCTACCCCTCTTTCCTCCTGTAAGACCTAGCTCTTTAAACAAACATTTTGGCTCAGGCCTGCCTCACACGGGTCCGGGTCACATTTTGTTTGAGAACACTGCTGCGAAGCGTCTTGGGAAGTTTTGCCACATTAAGGGCAGTTCGGACAGACAAGCTGTTGCAGTATTCTCTGTTTGTGAGAGAGATGGGACTGAGTGATTTACTGAGAAGGTATCTGGACAGACCCGCTGAGTGAGAGACGGGATAGGGTCTGAAGGTCTTGCCGAAACCCCGCAAGCCTTGCAGTATTGGAGAAATCTGCCCCCCCCGCCCCCCCCCCCCCAGCTCGTCGGTCGATTTGTATGGTGAACGTTTCGCTTGCTGCTGAGCTCTCCCTGACAGTGACAAATTACAGCAGCTAACTTGTGTGCTCAAGGGTAACCTTTGAATAAAAGATTACCTTTGTTGAGGCATTTTATTGTAGAAGCTTCCAGTAATGTGACAACCTGTACGACTTTGCCTGTTACTTTTGCGATAATACGAAATTAAAGTCTGCATTAAGACCGACAGCCTATTTCTAATGGTGGACGATCCCAGAACAAGGGAATATGACCTTAAGATGAGAACTCGGCTATTTGGGAGTGATATTGGGTGGGACAAATTTCCAACTCTCTCCTCCAAAGAGTTTATAAGGCAATTAGCGGTTTCAGGGTCAAGTTTAAATTTTTTTTTTAAGAGTACCCAATTATTTTTTTTCCAATTAAGGGGCAATTTAGCGTGGCCAATCCACCTACCCTGCACATCTATGGGTTGTGAGGGTGAAACCCACGCGGACACGGGGAGAATGTGGAAACTCCACACGGACAGTGACCCAGGGCCGGGATCGATACCCGGGTCCCCTGCGCCGTAGGCAGCAGTGCTAACCACTGCGCCACCGTGCCGTCCCAGGGCCGAGTTAAATAGATTATTTGTTTGTTATCAAGCAATGCAGGAAACATTTGTGCACAGCAAGATCCCACAAACATGTGTTAAGAGCTTATGAACTGTGCTGGATTCCCTGGTTTCCCCAGTCTCATGTTTCTCCGGGACTCTGTATTCACACCGCTTATGAGTGGGATTTCCCTTGCAGCCACCCCACGTCACCGGGAAACCCAAGGGCGGGGGGTGCTCTGCCAGCGGGAAAAGTGAATCACAACGGACGGAGAATTCCGGCCAATGTTTGGAAATATTGATGAAGGATAAATATTGCCCGTTGCCACCAGTGGTCACTGCTCGACCTCAAACTAGCGCACGGAAGCTTTTAAACCCACTTGACGGAGCAAGGGCTGAGAGATTGAATAGCCCACTCATGTTCCTATTCCATGCAAGGATAAAGCCCCAAGGACACTTTTAAGATATAAAACCATGGTGCATGAATTGATTTTAAATGTTTTTATCTAATAGGGGTTTTGGATGAAAGATTTGTCACCTGCGATCTTCGAAGCAGCCGTCACTCTCATTAGCTCCCCAAAGATTATGGAACTGCTTTTGCCCCTCATTTTATGCATCATCTTGAACGTTACTTACCTTTGTTTAGTCAGAGAGTAGTGAGAATGTGGAATTCCCAACTGCAGGAAGTGGCTGAGGCCAACAAGCATAGATACAGTAACGGTAAAGCTACATAAGCATATGAATGGATAGATGGTAATAGAGGATAGATGGAGTTGGGTGAGGAAGGGTGAGAGATGAGGAATGTTCTGATTAGGATGAAGGGCCTGTTTCTCTGTGGAAAGTTGTATGTGATTCTATGTAACTCTCATCTGGTTAAATTACTCCAGCACTGTAATAACTTTAGAAATTATACCTTTTTTTGCTTTAGTACAGAAACATCACAATGTTCACAAGGTTCAGTTGTGTATCTGTTTATTTTGCTTACTTGAAAGTAAAATGTAATCCAGGGATGAGAGGTTTCAGAGATTGAAGTATTGCGATCCCAACCAGACCCTAACAGTGGCGAGGATACTGGTCAGAAACCCCAATGTTTTATTTTAATTTTGTAAGACGGTGAGGAAAGGATACCTCACTCCAGGAGTAATTTCACAAAAAATAAGGAATGGTCTATTAAAACCAACTTTATTACTAACACAGTATTAAAATATTTAACATCACATCAAAAAAATAGCTTACAAATACCCCGAAAACAAGGCTAATCAATACAGTGACACAATAACCGCTAACTGCTATCTTTATTCCCACCCAAACAACAAAACCACCTGAGCTCTCAATCCACTGTTCATTACCATTAGCACTCAGGAATACCTGCTGTACAGAGATGTCTTTTGATACTGCTTTAAAGAAAAGACCTGACTCCTGTCAGAACCATGCAGGAAGTGTGACTGTATTTCTGCAGAAGATGATTCTCAGCTTGTTTCAGCTCACCTTCTCATCAGACAAGTCTGAACTGCTTGAAAAGAAACTACTAATCTGTCCACAGACATATTTTTAAACTGAACTGCAGTGGGTCGAATGCTTGACTTCTGCTCACAGCTCCATCTAACACTCAATTAAACTGCTTTTCAGCAAAATGCCTGATACCTTCGCTCCTCCCATTAATTACATCATCTTATCAAGCTGAAATCTAATTAACTCCAGAGGGAACCCCCCCCTTAATCCAAACAACATTCCATTAAACCAAGCTTTTTACGATGGCCTAATTGCACACCTGGCTCCCAAAAGCTTTCAAACCAGGATTCTTTAAAAACATTACTGCAGCAGTCAAACACACTCTAACAAGGCTTTTAACCCTTGCTGTACCAAATACGAATAATACAATATATCTGAACTTTCTAAATTCATCACAGTACAAGCTTGTCTGGTTCGCCTCCAAGCAGAAAATTATTGAGGAGGTGCGACAGAGGTGTTCAAAATTATTACGTGTTTTGATAGAGTAAATAAGGAGGAACTGTTTCCAATGGCACGAGGGCTGGTAACCAGAGGATACAGATTTAAGATGTCTGGACAAGGAACTAGAGGGTGATGTGAGGGAGAATGATATTTTATGCAGCGAGTGGTTAGGAACTGGAATGCGCTGCCTGAGAGTGTGGTGGAGACAGATTCACACAGCGAGTGGTTAGGATCTGGAATGTACTGTCTGTGAGTGTGGTGGAGACAGATTCACACAGCGAGTGGTTAGGATCTGACATGCACTGTCTGTGAGTGTGGTGGAGGCAGATTCACACAGCGAGTGGTTAGGATCTGGAATGTACTGTCTGTGAGTGTGGTGGAGACAGATTCACACAGCGAGTGGTTAGGATCTGACATGCACTGTCTGTGAGTGTGGTGGAGGCAGATTCACACAGCGAGTGGTTAGGATCTGGAATGCGTTGCCTGAGAGTGTGGTGGAGGTAGATTCAACTCAGGCCTTGGAAGGAGAATTGGATCATTATCTGAAAAGGAAAAAATGCAGGGCTGCGGGGAAAAGGTGGGTGTGGGGGGAAGGGCTGGGTGAATTGCCTTAGCGGAGAGCCAACACAGACATGACGGGCCAAATGGCCTCCTTCTGTGCTGTAACCAACCTATGATACTATGTTATTGGGAAAGAGCAGGGAGTGTAACTAATTGGATTGATGTTTCAAATAGCCTCTGGTGTTGTAACATTCTAGTCCATTGCTAAGCCAGTCATAGAATCTACAGTACTAAAGGAGGCCATTCGGCCCATCGAGTCTGCACCGGCCCTTGGAAAGAGCATCCCACCCAAGCCCACGCCTCCACCCTAATCCCGGAACCCAGTAACACCACCTAACCTTTTGGACACCAAGGTGCAATTTAGCATGGCCAATCCATCTACCCTGCACTCCTTTGAACAGTGGGAGGAAACCGGAGCACCCAGAGGAAACACACGCAGACACGGGGGAGAAAGTGCAAACTCCCCACAGACAGTCACCCAAGGTTGGAATTGAACCTGGGACCCTGGAGCTGTGAGGCAGCAGTGCTAACCACTGTGCCACCCCAGTCTTCTGATGCACATTAATTATGGCTCCCTCACTAATACAGTTCCAATTTAAAATACTTCACTATAAAAGTCACCAGTCTATTCCAACTGAAGATTTATACAGTTAAAAATAAATTCTGCAGAGGGAATGTTCTTCTGGAAGTATGTACAAAAGAATTAGCAACAAGCACTTATTACTGATAACATAGCTCTCTACAAATGCCCATCGAACCTGCGGCATTAGTTTATATTCCTGTATTATCTTGGTTTCTGACTTATAGTTCTGATGAGCGCCATGTCTTCATACTCCTGATTATGTGCCTCTCCAGCCCGGTCTGTACTCAGAGGTATTGCACGTCCTCTGAAAGAATTTAGGTGAGATCCCTCTCGGCCTCCGGATGCTTCTTCAGGATTCAGTTTGTCCGCAGGACGGTTACGACGAACAAATAGAAGGGCCTGGAATGAATTTCAGTTGCAGCGTCAGTACAATACCGAATATCATACTCCTTACTTACCACTGCCTTAACAAGTATCTGAGCATCAACAAAATAGACGTTCCTCACATGTTGCTTGCCGTAGAGGGTGCGCAATGAAGGGTCACCAGCCTGATCCCTCGAATTGTCCTATGAGGGGAGGTTGAGGGGATGGGCCATTACTCTCTGGAGGTTAGATGAATGAGAGGTGACCTCATTGAGGCGTACAGAGTTCTTCCAGGTCGCGACAGGGTGAATGTTTCCCCTCGCTGAGGGGAACTAGGGGACTGTCTCAGAATAAGGACTGTGATGAGGAGGAATCTCTTTACTCAGAGGGTGGTGAATCTTTGGAATTCTCCGCATAGTCATTGAACATGTTCAAGACGGAGATCGATAGATTTCTGAATAAATTTAGAGTAGCCAATTCTTTTTATTCCAATTAAGGGGCAATTTTCGCGATCAAGCATTTTCAGACGAGTATGGCCATAGGCTTAAGGGGCAATTTTAGCGTGACTAATCCACCTACCATGCACATTGTTGGGTTGTGGGGGTGAGACCCACGCAAACAAGGCGAGAATGTGCAAACTCCACACGGTCAGTGACCCAGGGCCGGGATCGAACCTGGGACCTCGGCGCCGTGAGGCAACAGTGCTAACCACTGTGCCACCGTGCTGCCTAGATTTCTGAATATTAAAGATATCGAGGGATATTGGGTTAGTGTGGCAAAAATGGTCGAAGATCAGCCATGATGTTGCTGAATGGCAGAGCAGGCTCGATGGACTAAATGATCTACTCCTATTAGTAATACTTATGTCTAAAAGGCTTAATATGTTCATATGATGTTTCTCTGCCTCTAATGATTAACACATTTTAAAAAATATAAGCCAAATTAAAATAGTGGTAAAAGCAATGTGCCATACACTTTACCTCTTTACTTACCAGTTAATTTCAGTTACATGTCTTTTAATTTCTGGATACAGATATAGTCTTATGCATGTTATATATACCATTTATTGTACTTCACTCCATGCACTGTATTTTACATATGTCAAACACTACAGGCATGAGTAAGCGGACAAAAGTTAAAGTTCGCTTTTAGGTGCTATTCAACAGCACTTTGCTTATTTTTTGGCCTCGGGGAGTTTCCCCCCCACTGAGGCCGCACTCAGAGAGATTGCCCGCTTGCGAGCTCATCTCGTCAGCGGAAACGGCTCCTCCCAGATCGGGGCGCCATTTTGGATGGCAGCCCCGATCTTTCTCCACCCCCTTTCAGGACCCTTCCCTCTTTATCTACTCCCCCCCCCCTTCACTCCCCCAATGTTGTTGAGGCTTCTGGAAACCCCCCCCTCCCCCCGATAGGCAAGATTCCCCCTCCCGGGCCCGAACCCTGGCAGTGCCAACCTGGTACCTGGGCACCTTGGCAGTGCCATCCTGGATACACTGGAGGTGCTAGCCTGGCACTGCCAGGAAGCCATGCTGGCAGTACCAAGGTGCAAAGCCAGGGCACCACCCTTCCCTATTCCCAACCACCTGGGGGTCTCCAGTGGCCTGCAAGACCCCCCGAGGTGTCATTACGCCTGGTCTATGTTTGTCCAGACCAGTATTAAATGGCTCCCTATCCAGGTCTCACATGTGCAGCTGTTGACTTCCGGGCACCAGGTGAATCCGGCATCCGGATATTTAAATGAGTCTAATGGAACATGTTTTGGGGTTTGGCCAGAGAGAGGTACAGCAAAGAGCATCTGGAACCTGTCGCAATAGTTTCCATGACAGCTGGGAGGCGATAAAATAACCTGATTGCTCATCGTCCATCCGGCACTGCTCACATTTCTCAGAAATGATTTATCTCTGATCACGGATGTCCTGGTTTGCTCTGAAACGTCATGTCATACTTTCATTCTGAATTCTGTTGTGTTTTTAAACAGGCCGTAAGATGGGGTAGCACCAGTCGGGCCGGAATCAATGACAATCCGTTGAGATTGCCCCTCGCTGGCTGGAATCCGGCCTACGATGTTTACGATATCTCTCAATTATTTGTAAGGTTAAACCAGCCTTTTTTGGGGGGGCGGGGAATAATCATACATTTCACTGAATATTCAAAATACATTTCAACACTATGAACCATTCTTGTGATACTTCTTCACAGTCATTCACAGTGTTGGATCAATCTGCCACTAGTTGATTGGATTGGTTTTATTGCCACGTGTACCGAGGTACAGTGAAAAGTACTTTTCTGCATTCAGCTTAAACAGATCATTTAGTACATGAAAAGGAAATACTTAATAGGGCAACAGAAGGTACACAATGAAGATACATAGACACCGGCATCGGATGAAGCATACAGGGTGTAGTGTTAATGAGGTCAGTCCATAAGAGGGTCATTTAGGAGTCTGGTAACAGCGGGGAAGAAGCTGTTTTTGAGTCTGTTCGTGCGCGTTCTCAGACTTCTGTATCTCCTGCCCGACGGAAGAAGTTGGAAGAGTGAGTAAGCCGGGTTGGAGGGGTCTTTGATTATGCTGCCCGCTTTCCCCAAGGCAGCAGGAGGTGTATGCAGAGTTAATGGATGGGAGGCGGGTTCGTGTGATGGACTGGGCGGTGTTCACGACTCTCTGAAGTTTCTTGCGGTGCTGGGCCGAGTAGTTGCCATACCAGGCTGTGATGCAGCCCGATAGGATGCTTTCTATGGTGCATCTGTAAAAGTTGGTAAGAGTCAATGTGGACATGCCGAATATCCTTAGTTTCCTGAGAACGTAAAGGCGCTGTTGTGCTTGTGGGTGGACCAGGACAATTGTTGGTGATGTGCACACTCAAGAATTTGAAGCTGTCAACCATCTCACCTCGGCCCCGTTGATGCAGACAGGGGTGTGTACAGTACTTTGCTTCCTGAAGTCAATGGTGACCGGTACTCACAAATATCCCCAACAGATGTCAGACTGGTTGGCTTTTAATTTCCTCATGGTCAGGTGCTGGAAATGTAACCGTGTGCAGGCAGGGGCCGTCATTGAGTAAAGTGTCAACAGGTGTAGACAAACTGACAATGTAGCCATGCGCTTAAAATGGATCTGCCTTGTGAATTTCAGCTGGTACCCAACGCTGGTGCTCTATTTGGCGAGTGTCTGTCGAAGTAGTTTTGATGTTTTTTTTCAGCTTCAGTATCAATCATGGCATATGTCTAACCGGGTCAATGTCGATATCCTTTACTTGTCATTAATACCATTAAGCTACGTGATGGGAACACACTCGTTAACAAAAGAGGTGACAATATTCGGCAATTATTGGAACGGAACCAAATTGCGTGGGACGAAGCATTAAAGTGGAGAAATACCAAATTGCCCCGATCTTGCGCCAAGTAACCACGCTAACAGCAGAATGCGTTAGCCGATTGCACCTCAGAGATGGCAAACGTTACTAAAGCCAGAATAAAGCGTGAGAAGTTTATGGTGGGTACAGACCTGTCTTCTCCATTCACCGTGAATAACTACCCACCCGGCCTTCGGCATTCTAGCCGTTTATTGGCATTTCTGTTTCCAGATATCCCGATTGTCCTGAAGCCAATTTGATGCTTTTTCTCCCCCTGCTGTACAGTGACGAAAGTCTCGTCAGTTACTAACTTCAGTCAATTTCTCCAATCAGTCCAGAATAAATCTTTCAGAGTGGGGAAGATGGGAAAGGTCACTCTGACCAGTCAGCTGTTCACACTTCTCCCTCCTTTGGTTCCATCCCCCAAAGCTCTTCTCAAGGCTCAGAAAGCTGGAGACTGCGTTTTCTGTGTTGTTCCCTTTCCATCCCCAAATGGCAATATTCTGCAAAACATTGGGCGGGATTCTCCATGGCTGCCTGTGATAGGGCAACACTGTCCTGGGCCTCGGTCACCGCCTGCACAGAGTGCCCCAGGCTTTAGACATGCTGATCCAGGGCCAAAACCCTCGCCCCCCAATGCCTCCACCGCGGACGCCACCCGTGCGGTGTCGGCTGGGTGGCACACATGGTCGACATCACCTCCTGCTCCTGCACGCGGTTGGACTCCTCCAACGGAACCTGCAGATACTGGATGCTCGCCGACAACCCCTCATGTAGTCACTGGCTCTGTGACGGCATCGCCACAATCGATGGGACTGTCCGTTCCAGAAGCCCGAAACCCGTCTGGATGGCAGCTAGTCCCTGGGGACGGCCTGCCCTACGACCATCCGTCCCCTCGGATGCTCCTACCTCTACCTGCTGTGCCGGGTCAGTTGGGTGGTGAGCACAAGATAGTGTCCCAGGAACCTCTTCACTAAAGTGCCCAACCGAGTTGAGTGTCTTTGGGATGGCGGAGGGTGTTGGAGACAGCTGTGACCGGAAGATTTGAGCTCCAGGGTGTCCTTGGTCTCAGGTGGACGGCTGGAGTCTGAGCTGCTGTCAGCGTTGCTGCTCGGCTCACGGTGGGGAGGTGGGGGGGGGGTGTCTCCGGCAGTGGCACTGGCTGGGGGCAGTGCACGCCAGGCGGATCCGCCCCATCTCCACCTCGTCCTGCAAGACACAAGGCAAGACGCATGATTGGACCGTGGGTCGGGGGGGGAGTGCGGGTGGTGGGGGGTGAGGTTTGGGGTGAGGGTGGTGTGGGGGTGAGGGTGGTGTGCGAGTGAGGGTGGGGGTGGTGTGAGGGTGGCATTGGGGGTAAGGGTGGTGTGGGTGGGTTGTGAGGGTGTGGGTGATGATGAGGGTTGTGTGAGAGTCTTGTGGAGGGGAGGGGGTTGGCGCATGTGCAATGCAGAACCGCAACTCAACGGGGTCTCACTTCCTCGCCCGCGGCCGAACTCCACCCTGGCGACCTCCCTTTCCTTCAGGCCGCCGACAATGTCTAGGGCCCTCTGCCCTGCCACGGTGAGGTGCCGCAGGCTCGGTGGTCCCCCTCAGTCTTCTCCCGCTCCCGCCGGTTGTGGCCGGCCTTCTCCTGGGGGGCAAACAGAAAACGACAGCGTCACAGTCCGACGCATACAACCCCGGGGGTGGGTAGCTGGTGGCCTCAGTGACCAGGGCACCCGGCCTTGGCAGCAGGTATGGGTGCCGGCATGTGGTGGAGTTGGGTGTTCGCCCACCTCCCGGAAGGGCGAGGGTGGGGTAGGGTTTGGGTGTGTGGAGGGGCAGGGTTGGCAGCAGGGGCACAGTGCTGCCTACTCACCCTGGCCGCCTTGAGGAGGTCGTGCAGTTCCTTCCGGCACTGCTGGCCGGTCCGGACGGCGTTGACCGCCTTTGCCACCTGCACCAAGGCACAGTGAATGGTGGCAGCTGCCAGCCTCCTTCCTGGGCCGGGTACAGGGTCATCCGCCTCTCCTCCACGGTGCCCAGGCGGGTGACCAGCTCGGCATCCATGAATCTTGAGTCTGCGCGTCTTGCTGCCGTCTTGTTGGGCTGGGTGAATGTGTGTGAGGAGTACAGTGTGTAGGTGCGACTGCAGCTTGCAGCCTCCCGAGTGTCAATCGCGAATCCGGCGAATCCGGCCCCGTTTCTCATTAGAATCGATTGTGTTCCAGTGCGAGCCCCTCAACAGTAGCAGAGTCCTGGTGAGGTGCCAGTTTTGCTGTCGAACTTCACGTATCCTGCGCCAGCTTGTCTCAGAAACGGAGAATCCCGCCCGTTGTGCGCTCTTCCGCCTTGCCTAATGTCCAGGGATGTGGAAATCCGGTTAGGCGGAGAGCATATGACCTTGTTTGTTCCCTTTACATCTTCCCCATGTTCCTAGCGAAAGAACAGTCGATTAAACCTACAGTTAGTTGTCGAAAATTCAGTGACTTGAACAGATTTCTGGCCCATTTCCCCGACATTTCGCCACCGCTTAACATGACAAATAGCTTAAAATTTATAATGTGCTTCATATGGGAATGATTATAAACACCAGATGATCTGTGGGGGTGTAGTATCGTTTGTTTTTCTATTATTATGTGTTGTTGGAACAGCCTGGCATCGTAATACCTCAGCATTGTCTCGGGGGAAACTTACATCGCACTTTCAGCAGAAAAGTGCATTTTGTTTCAAAAATGGTGTGAAAGCCAAATAGTGCCAAAGAAGAACCAGGCAACTTGCCTCAACGACTACCGACCAGTGGCCCTAACTTCAGTCGTAATGAAGTGCTTCGAGAGGTTGATCATGAAGCGCATCACCTCCATACTCCCAGAACGCCTTGATCCACGGCAATTCGCATACCGCCGCAACCGGTCCACAGCAGACACCATTTCCCTGGCCCTACACTCATCCCTAGAGCATCTCGACAACAAGGACTCCTACATTAGACTCCTATTTATTGATTACAGCTCCGCCTTCAACACCATAATCCCAGCCACGCTCATATCAAAGCTTCAAAACCTAGGACTTGGCTCCCCACTCTGCATCTGGATCGTCTATTTTCTGACCAATTGACCACAATCAGTACGAATGAACATCAACACCTCGTCCACAATAGTCCTCAATTCTGGGGCCCCGCAAGGCTGCGTACTTAGCCCCCTACTCTACTCCCTGTACACACACGACTGCGTGGCAACATTTGGTTCTGTGGTAAACCACTGTTGCACCTGTATTAGGGGATGTAAGGTAGGACCTGTACTACAGGTTCACCGGTAGCCCCTGCCTGCTGTCTCCACCCAGTAGGAGGAGTATAAATATGTGTGTCCTCTATTCAGCAGCCATTTCATCAGCTGCTGTGGGAGGCCACGCATCTTACTGCAATAAAGCCACAGTTGTATCCAACCTGAGTCTTTGTACAATTTATCGTGCATCAATTTATTGCAGTAAGATTTTCTATAAGATGGACCTCCGTATCAAGCCAGATCGCCTGCAGCTGGATCCGCAATCGAGCGATGCCAGAAAGGACTTTAATCACTGGCTAGCCTGCTTCGAGGCATACATCAACTCAGCGACCACCCTTCTGACGGAGGCTCAGAAGATACAGATCCTGTACTCAAGGTTGAGCTCCAGCGTGTTTCCGCTGATCCAGGACGCCTGAACTACACGGACGCCATGGCGCTCCTCAAAGAAAACTACGCACAGAAAGCGAACACACTCTTCGCCAGGCATGTACTCGCCGCTCGCTCTCAACTCCCTGGTGAGTCGATAGAAGACTTCTGGCGGGCCCTAATCCCACTCGTCCGGGACTGTGACTGTCAGGCCATTACGGACACCGAACATTCTAACCTCCTTATGCGCGATGCTTTTGTAACGGGGATTGGGTCGGACCTCATTCGCCAAAGGCTGCTTGAAGGGGGCCACACTCGACCTAGCAGGGACTAAGATGCTCGCACTCTCCATGACAGTCGCCTCACGTAATGCTCAGGCCTACCCCTCCGGCCACGCTGCCCACCCCTCCTATCACTCGTGGACCCCACAAACGGCCGCCCCAGCCGGGGCTTTACCCAGCCAATACGCCTGCGCCACATGCCAATCTGCGCACCCCGGGGGTACCCGATGTTACTTCTGTGGCCAGCAGAAGCACCCTCGCCAATGCTGCCTGGCCCGTGCTGCCATTTGCAAGGCTTTCAACAAAAAGGGGCACTTCGCCAAGGTGTGCCAGGCCCGCGCAGTCGCCGCTATCGCCCCCTCCCCCCTGACCCACACACAATGGGCGCCGCCATCTTCGTCCCGAACCACGGGCGGCCAGTGGGCGCCGCCATCTTCACCTCCCGGGCCACGCGCGGCCAGTGGGCGCCGCCATCTTCATCTCCCAGGGCCGTGAGCGGCCAGGGGCCGCCGCCATCTTCCCCCCCGCAATGTGCGGTCCATGGGCGCTGCCATTTTGTCCCCCGCAGGATCTTCAGGCGCCGCCATCTTGTCTTCCCCACGGGGCATGGACGCCGACAACATTCCACGACCTGAGCCCCCCACTCCCTCCATCTTCGGACGCCAGCGACGACCAACCGCAGCTCGCCTCGATGACGCTCGACCAGTCTCGTCCACACCTGGCCACCGCCTCGACTACGGTGAAAATCAACGGCCACGTGACCTTTTGCCTGCTGGACTCCGGGAGCACCGAAAGCTTCATCCACCCGGATACGGTAAGGCGCTGCTCCCTTGCGGTCCACCCCACCAATCAAAGAATCTCCCTGGCCTCCGGATCCCATTCCGTCCCGATCCGGGGGTTCAGCACGGTCACTCTCACGGTCCAGGACATAGAATTCAGCGGCTTCCGCCTCTAATCTCTGCGCTGCACTACTACTAGGCCTGGACTTCCAGTGCAATCTCCAGAGCCTCACCCTCAAATTCGGCAGGCCCCTACCACCCCTCACTGTGTGCGGCCTTGCGACCCTAAAGGTCGACCCACTCTCCTTCTTTGCCAATCTAACTTTGGATTGCAAACTCGTTGCCACCAGGAGCAGACGGTACAGCACCCAGGACAAGACCTTCATCAGGTCCGAGGTCCAGCGGCTGCTTCGGGAAGGCATCATCGAGGCCAGCAAAAGTCCCTGGAGAACTCAAGTGGTAGTCGTTAAAACTGGGGAGAAGCACAGAATGGCCATGGACTACAGCCAGACCATCAATCGGTACACGCAGCTCGACGCGTACCCCCTCCCACGCATATCTGTTATGGTCAATCAGATTGCGCAGTACCGGGTCTTCTCAACGATAGACCTAAAATCCGCCTACCACCAGTTCCCATTCGTAAATCGGACAGTCCATACACTGCTTTCGAGGCGGACGGTCGTCTCTATCACTTCCTCAGGGTTCCCTTCAGCGTCACTAACGGGGTCTCGGTCTTCCAAAGGGAGATGGAGCGAATGGTCGACCAATACGGTTTGCGGGCCACCTTTCCGTACCTAGACAACGTCACCATCTGCGGCCATGATCAGCAGGACCACGATGCCAACCTTGCTAGATTCCTCCGCACCGCCACTCTCCTCAACCTCACCGACAACAAGGAGAAGTGCGTGTTCAGCACAACCCGCCTAGCCATCCTCGGCTATGTGGTCCAGAACGGAGTTCTGGGGCCCGATCCCGACCGCATGCACCCTCTCATGGAGCTCCCCCTCCCACACTGCCCCAAGGCCCTCAAACGCTGCCTGGGGTTCTTCTCCTACTACGCCCAGTAGATCCCAAACTACGCGGACAAGGCCTGCCCACTCATTCAGTCCACCCACTTTCCCCTTACGGCCAAGGCACAACAGGCCTTCGCCCGTATCAGAGCTGATATAGCCAAGGCCGGGATGCACGCAGTAGACGAGACACTGCCCTTCCAAGTAGAAAGCGACGCATCAGATGTCGCACTTGCCGCCACCCTCAACCAGGCAGGCAGATCTGTGGCATTCTTTTCCCGCACCCTTCATGCCTCAGAAATCCGGCACTCGTCCGTCGAAAAAGAGGCCCAAGCTATCGTTGAAGCTGTGCGGCATGTTGCTAACTTTTGGTTGGTTCAATTGGCTCTGTTTTATAACCTTTACTCTCGAGTCGCCAGGTGTCTTTATGATACCGCCATGAGGTTCAAGTTCAAGTAATGATCAATAACTCAATACACCGATTAGTAAGATTCAAATCAAAGCACATTTATTATACACAGTAATCGCTACTCATGCACAAATTCTACTTCTCAGCTACTTCTACAACTAACAGGCCTATACTTAACTTCGGACTGGCCCACCAGGTCAGGGGAACAAATGGCCTTTCGTTCGGGTTCTGAGTCTGCGGGATTCGAAATTGGTACAGATTGGTAGCTCGGAGCGCCTATCTCGTAGCGAGCGTTGACTTAAGAATTAATGGATATCGGCGGCAGCTGTACCGGTCACTGTCAAGGGTTGGTTCGCGTTGCTGAGTGACCTGGTCAAGAAGAACGATTTGAACTTGGGGGCTTAACTTTATAGTCCCGAGGGGCTTCCCGCCTTTTGGGGCGGACCCTGTACCTGGTTTCAAGTGATTGGACTTTGTTCCAATCGCTTGGTTCGATTTCTCCAATACTGGAGCGGTTCCCTGATCGATGGGCGGTCTTGAGGTGTCCGTTAACCTCTTTTGTGTCGGCTCCTGCTGGCGCCGGGGAGTCTGGCTTAGCTTTGTTTATCCCAAATGTTGCGATTGTTCCCAGGGATCGCTTATTAGTATGTAGATGGCTGCTACATTATTATGCAGATGGCTGCTTGTATCGATGCTGTCTAGGCTTTTGCAGAGTTTAATACACAGTAACTTGCACCTGCTGGTTTCTGCCTGTGTTGGCTGAATTTCCCTTCAGCCTTTGCTGTTCTCCATTTTAAATCGGGACTTGGCCAACCCAGGTGGCTACAGGCATTGGAGGCATTACCTGGCCGGCAGGAGATTCACTCTCCTCACTGACCAACGGTCGGTTGCCTTCATGTTCATCAACACGCAGCGGGGCAAGATCAAAAATGATAAAATCTTGCGGTGGAGAATCGAGCTCTCCACCTATAATTATGAGATCTTGTATCGCCCCGGCAAACTCAACGAGCCCCCAGAGCCCTATCCCGAGGTACATGTGCCAGCGCACAAGTAGACCGACTCCGGGCCCTACACGACAGCCTTTGTCACCCGGGGGTCACACGGTTGTACCATCTTGTCAAGGCTCGCAATCTACCCTACTCCGTTGAGGAAGTACGGATAGTCGCCAGGGACTGCCAGGTCTGCGGAGTGCAAGCTGCACTTCTACCGGCCGGACCGTGCGCGCCTGGTGAAAGCCTCCCGCCCCTTTGAACGCCTCAGTGTGGATTTCAAAGGGCCCCGCCCCTCCACCGACCGTAACATGTACATTCTCAGTGTGGTCGATGAGTACTCCAGGTTCCCCTTCGCCATCCCCTGCCCCGATATGACGTCTGCCACCGTCATCAAGGCCCTCAACACAATCTTCGCTCTGTTCGGCTTCCCCACCTACATCCACAGTGACAGGGGATCCTCATTCATGAGCGATGAGCTGCATCAGTTCCTGCTCAGCAGTGGTATCGCCTCCTGCAGAACGACCAGCTATAACCCCCGGGAAACGGGCAAGTAGAGAGGGAGAACGGGACGGTATGGAGGGCCGTCCAACTGGCCCTACGGTCTAGGAACCTCCCAGCCTCTCGCTGGCAGGAGGTCCACCCTGATGCAATACACTCCATCCGGTCACTACTGTGCACCGCTGCAAATAACACACCCCATGAACGTCTTTTTGCCTTCCCCAGGAAGTCCACTTCCGGGGTATCGCTCCCGACTTGGCTCGCAGCTCCAGGACCGGTCCTGCTCCGTAGGCACGTCCAACTCCACAAGGCGGACTGAAGTCCATATAGACAACATCTACTGCCCTACCTGCATCAATCATCTTAGTGACCTCCTCGAAAAACTCTATCAAGTTAGTGAGACACGACCTCCCCTTCACAAAACCGTGCTGCCTCTCACTAATACGTCCATTTGCTTCCAAATGGGAGTAGATCCTGTCTCGAAGAATTCTCTCCAGTAATTTCCCTACCACTGAAGTAAGGCTCACCGGCCTGTAGTTCCCGGGATTATCCCTGCCACCCTTCTTAGTACCTCCAGGTTCTAATGTTAATCACCAGAACAAGTGTCCAGAGCTGCCCGTGATCCGCTGTACGAGGCTGGATGTCCATCCCCTGTCACTTTCATTCTACACTTTACTTCCACACTGAGCTCGCTGTCCTCGACCTGCCTCGGGGTCCCAATGAAGCTCAACCAAAGATTGAGGAGCAGCATCTCAACTTTCCATTGGACTCTTTAAGCCTTCTGGACTCCACATTGAATTCAGCAGTTTCAGTCTCTGTCCCCATTTTCTTTCCTTTCTCATGCCATGTTTCGGTTTCCCTCTTGCTTTCTCTTTCAGGAAGCAGCTGTTCACTACTCTGCCGTTCACACCTCCTCGAGACAAAAGCTTTTGTTTCTTTACTTGTTCCATTATCACTCCCTTTGGCCCCTGGACCATCAACTCTTTTGTCATTTAATGTCTCCCCTCTGCTATCCCATCACAGGCTTTCCTTTTTATTCTTTGTCCACTCTCTCCTATTTCCCTCACTTCAAACATGCGACATTTCTATCATTTCCCAGTTCTGATGAAAGGTCACCGATCTGAAATGTTAACTACAGCCTGTAACTTCCCTCAGAGTGAAATCTCCGGGGGGATCGCCAATCTCGACGGACGTACCTTCGTTGGGATTCCAAAGCCCCTGCCTCATCCGACCTTCCTCATTCAGGCTGGGTGAAACAGGAGCAGCGAAGTACACCCCCGGCGGCATCAATGTGGAGTAACTGGGGCGAAGAGTAACTGGGGCACAGAGAGGTCTCTTTTTATAGCAATAGCTTCTATAAAGGGGAGGGTTTAAAGGGACAATGAAAAGGAAGGGGTGGGGGGGGGGGGGCAGGGTTTGGGTCGGTGTAGAAGTCAGGTATTTCGAATACAACTAGTATAGGTAAAAGATAGCTGTTTAAGCATAAATATTAGGCCCCAGTTTTAAATACCCATTTATACAGCATAATTCACTTTTACTGAAGTCCGTTGTTCTGGCAAATGCATATTTTCAAAGACAGTGTGACATTAAAACAGCACAGTTGCAAAACAATTTGACACTGCTTGTGCTAATTGTCAAGGACAAGGTCTGAATACCATAGCAACATGAAGGCACCATTGTCCACAATGCAGATAACAGCTAAGCTCGCTTAAAAAACAGTCTATTGCTGGTAAAGATTAGCAGAATATCACATTCCATAACATGTAGACATGAAACAATTAAAAAGCTGATGTTGCACATTGAAGATGGACGGCTTGCCATCAAATCAAATGTGTTTGAGTCTAACCCAAACCAATTAGGATTATATTGGGGTGTGATTAGATGACTTAAGACAGATATGAAAGTGTATAACTGAAAAGTTTCCGCCCGCCATTTTAGGGTGTTGTCTTGTGTATTGTCTGTCCTTAATTTCTGTCTTTGATTCTGTCAGTGAGTCTTTCTGTAGGGTCTTTGTGTTGTGTTGTCTTTCTGTTAGTTTAGTCAGTTTTGTCCTTAATAGTCTCCATTTTACCGGCGGGACAAGGCGGCGTGGGCGGGCTCCGGGGTCCTGGGGGGGGCGCGGGGCGATCTCATCCCGGGGGGTGCCCCCACGGTGGCCTGGCCCGCGATCGGGGCCCACCGATCCGCGGGCGGGCCTGTGCCGTGGGGGCACAGTCCCCACGTGGGTTCTGTCAGTCTGTGTCAATGATGGAGTGTACTTTTGACTTTGAGTTTGAGTTTAGCTGAAGATTAGCTCTCTCTCTCTCTTTTCATGTTTCACTGCCAGACTTTGACCTTTTAAAAGTTACTTTCGAGCTGTCTGCCTAAGCAAAAAAGATAATGGGTGAAATTCTCCCCCAACGGCGCGATGGCCACCGACTGGCGCCCAAAACGGCGCCAATCAGACGGGCATCACGCCACCCCAAAGGTGCGGAATGTTCCGCATCTTTGGGGGCCGAGCCCCGACATTGAGGGGCTAGGCCGACGCCGGAGGGATTTCCGCCCCGCCAGCTGGCGGAAACGGCATTTGGTGCCCCGCCAGCTGGCGCGGAAATGACATCCCCGGGCGGCGCATGCACGGGAGTGTCAGCGGCCGCTGACAGTTTCCCGCGCATGCGCAGTGGGGAGAGTCTCTTCCGCCTCCGCCATGGTGGAGGCCGTTGCGGAGGCGGAAGGGAAACAGTGCCCCCATGGCACAGGCCCGCCCGCGGATCGGTGGGCCCCGATCGCGGGCCAGGCCACCGTGGGGGCACCCCCCGGGATGAGATCGCCCCGCGCCCCCCCCAGGACCCCGGAGCCCGCCCACGCCGCCTTGTCCCGCCGGTAAATACCTACTTTAATTTACGCCGGCGGGACAGGCAATTTCTCGGCGGGACTTCGGCCCATCCGGGCCGGAGAATCCAGTGGGGGGGCCCGCCAACCGGCGCGGCCCGAATCCCGCCCCCGCCCAATCTCCGGTACCGGAGACTTCGGCAACCGGCGGGGGCGGGATTCACGGTGGCCAACGGCCATTCTCCGACCCGCTGGGGGGTCGGAGAATGACGCCCCAAGTCTGTAATTCTCTGAAAGCTTCGATTTGTCTACGAATTGCCTTTTAAATGACTTTCAAATTGTAATCAAGCGACTACAAATAAAACAATTCTTTTTGGCACCTGAGAAGTTTTAACTGCAAATTTCTGCTGAGTCCCAGTATTCGCAAAGTGCTACTGGTAACCATATAGTGGAAATGATATAAATTCCTTCAACTTTACACAGTCGAATAATACAAGCAATCGAACAACTTGGCATAGTCCAGAAATATTACAAATCTTACAACTTGTCGTATTGCGCCAGGACTTTGATTCATCAACTAAGCTACCCCCAAACTTGGTGTAGTTCGACAGGTTAAGATCCCATCAGTTAAAGATTCTTACAGTCGGGCTGGAGGTGGGGTGGCGTGATGGCACCCCTGGAGGGGTCATGTGTGTGGGGTGTGCCCTGTGCGAGGCTGGGTCTGGTTGTTTAGTTACTCTGGAGTTAGGAATGATTTTTTCCCTCTGGTCACCAGCAGAAGGACGTGGACGCTTTGCAGAGAGTGCAAAGAAGGATTACCTGGATATTGCCTGGTCTGGAGGGTGTTAGCTATGAGGAGAGGTTGAATAAACTCGGATTGTTTTTGTTGGCAAGACGGAGGCTGAGGGGAGACCTGATTACAGTCTGAAAATTACGAGAGGTATACAGGGTGAATAGTCAGAAGCTTTTTCCCAGGATGAGAGGCTCAATTACAAGGGGGCACAGGTTCAAGGTGAGAGGGGGAAAGTTTGGGGGAAATGCGCGGGAAAAGTTTTTCACGCAGAGGGTGGTGGGTGCCTGGAACGTGGTGCCAGTGGGCGGCATGGTAGCATAGTGGTTAGGACTGTTGCTTCACAGCTCCAGGGTCCCAGGTTCGATTCTTGGTTTGGGTCACTGTCTGTGCGGAGTCTGCACGTTCTCCTTGTATCTGGGTGGGATTCCTCCGGGTGCTCCGGTGTCCTCCCACAAGTCCTGAAAGACGTGCTGTCAGGTGAATTGGACATTCTGAATTCTCCCAAACAGGCAGCGGAATGTGGCAACTAGGGTCTTTTCATGGTAACTTCATTGCAGTGTTAATGTAAGCCTACTTGTGACAATAAAGATTATTATTATTGAGGTGATGGAGGCAGTCACGATAGCAACGTTTAAGATGTATCCGAATAGACATACGAACGGGTGGGGAATGGAGGGTTCAGATCGTTTGGGCAATAAGTAGTAGGTCAAAATAAGGAATCTGGATTGGCGCAGGCTTGGTGGGCCGAAGGGCCTGTTCCTGCGCCGAGATGTTCTTTGTTCTTTGTTTTAACCCTTTCAGAGCAACTATCAGGGATAAACATTTTTAAAAATAAATTTAGAGTGCCCAATTAATTTTTTCCAATTAAGGGGCAATTTAGCGTGGCCTGCACATCTTTGGGTTGCGGGGGCGAAACCCACACAAACACGGGGAGAATGTGCAAACTCCACTCGGATAGTGACCCAGAGCCGGGATCGAACTTGGGGCCTCGGCGCCGTGAGGCAGCAATGCTAAACTATCAAGTAGGCGATTTTAAATTGCTCCTGTCTGATGGTCCCCAGCCCAGTGTCATTATCCCGAGGAAGTTAGTGCTTCTGGGCAATTGCCGGTTCAACCCTTAGATGGGACTTCCTAGAGGGATTCCCCCCGCACATCATTGGGGCATCGGGGATTCTTTCGGGGGCCTCGGAAATTGGGGCGCTATTTAAAAATAGTGCCAGGGCACCCCCCTGCCCAAAGGGCATGCAGCTGGGGGCCTCGGAACCCCTTGGAGAGGCCCACGAGTGCTGCCCCACAAACGGGGACCAGTACCAAACAACGCTCGCCCGAGGTCTGCGAGGGGTAGGCGTTGAATCCCAAAGCCTCAGGTACCTTTGCAATCTGCACATTAGAGTGAGGCTTACTGCTAAAAAAGTGACCTCTAGCTACAATGGGGAGTTGCGGCGAACAGAGCACTCCGCTAAAAAACGGGGCTATGTGCGGCCTCGGCTGCGCGTTCCCTGTTCAGACGAGTTGCGTTGAATAGCCGTGTGTTTCTCGGCCCTGCGAGTGCCCCAAAACACGAGGCTAAACGCGCTCGCGATGGGACGTTGATCCCTTTTGGGTGAATCTTGCCCATAATCTCCCTAATTTTCTAATCACTTCCTCACTTCCTGTCACAAAAAAAATAACATTTTATTAACTTTCTTAATTACTTGCTGTACCTGCGTACTACCCTTTTGTGATTAATACATCTCAGGGCTCTGCAATCCCTCACCATTTAGATAATAAGCTTCTTTTTATCTTTCCCACCAAATTGAACCATTCTACATTTTCCCACATTATACTCCATTGTCCAGATTCTTGCCTACTCACTTAACCTATCTGTATTCCTTTGTAGCCTCCTTACGTCCTAGATTTAATAGATTTCCCAGAATTTACAGTGCAGAAGGAGGTTATTCGACCTATTGAGTCTGCACCAGCCCTTGGCACCCTACCTAAGCCCACACCTCCACCCTATCCCCATAACCCAGGAACCCCACCTCACCTTTTTGGGGGGGGGACACTAAGGGCAATTTAGCATGGTCAATCCACCTAACCTGCACATCTTTGGACTGTGGGAGGAAACCGGAGCACCCGGGGGAAACCCACGCAGGCACGGGGAGAACGTGCAGACTCCGCACACAGTGACCCGGCGGGGAATCGAACCTGAGGCCCTGGAGCTGTGAAGCAACATTGCTAACCACTGTGCTACCGTGCCATCCTCTTCACTACTCACTATCCTACTTATCTTTGTGTCGTTAGCAAATTTACTCACCATACCTTCAGTCCCTCCAACCAAATTATTTACATAAATTGTAAAAGGTTGAGGCTAAAGGTTGAGGTAAAAGGTTCCCGTCACAGCCTCCCTGAACAGGCGCTGGAATGTGGCGACTAGGGGCTTTTCACAGTAACTTCATTTGAAGCCTACTTGTGACAATAAGCGATTTTCATTTAATTTAATTTCATTTCAAACACTTGATTCCTGTGGCACACCACCCGTCACATCCTGCCAACCAGACAAGGACTGATTTATGCCTACCCTCTATTTCACGCGAGCTAGCCAATCTTCAAACATTCTCTCCTGCCTCAGCTCTTCATCTGTTGCCGAAACCCTCAATCACGTCCTTGGTTCCTCTCAACTTATTTCAATGCTCTCCACCCTCGCCTCCTAACACCCACTCTATGGATGTTCATCCGAAGCCCTGCTGCCTGTCTTCTGAGTCACACCAAATTTCGCCCCCCCCCCCCCCCCTATGATAATTGATCTACATTGGCCCCCGGTCTGCCAATGCCTCAGGTTTAACATTCCCAGCCTTGTTTTGAAATCCCTCTGGCCTCGACCGCTCATTATCTCTGTAACCTTCCCGGCCCCACCACTCCCTAGATATCTGCGCACCTCTAATTCTGTGCATCCTCGATTTTAATGGCTCCCCGGCCTGTGGTTGTGCTTTCAGCTGCCCAAAGCTCTGGAATTCCCTCCCTAAACCTCTCTGCCTCTCTACCTCTGGTCGAGGCCAGAGGGATCTGCCTCTTTACCTCGCTCTGCTCCTTTAAGACACTCCTTAAAATCTACCTCCTTGACCAGTATCTTCTCACAGGGCTTGCTGTCTGATTTTGTTTTATAAAGTTATGAGGTACATTGGAATGTTTTGTTATTTTAACAGCGCTATATAAATGCAAGCTGCAACCTGGAAAACTATGTGCAATTTTGGTCTCCACATTTCAGGAAGGATATACTTGGGAGGCTGTCCAGCAAAGCTTCACTCGATTGGTTCATGGCGTGAGAGGGTTGTTCTAATGAAAGGCTGTGTAAATTGGGCCTACATTGTCTGGAGTTTAGACGAACGAGAGGTGATTTCACTGAAATATTCACAATTCCCATGGGATTGAGAGGGTAGATACCGAGAGATTGGTCAGGGAATTGGAAACCTGGGAAACAGTCTCAGGATAATATTAAAATATTATTAATTTAATATTAATAATATTAAAACATGCTGCTGTGCAGAGGGACCTGGCTGTCCGGGTGCATGAGTCGCAAAAGGTTGGTTTACAGGTGCAACAGGTGATTAAGAAGGCGAATGGAGTTGTGTCCTTCATTGCTAGAGGGATGGAGTTTAAGACTAGGGAGGTTATGCTGCAATTGTATAAGGTGCTAGTGAGGCCACACCTGGAGTATTGGGTTCAGTTTTGGTCTCCTTACCTGAGAAAGGACGTGCTGGCCCCAGAAGGGTGTGCAGAGGAGATTCACTAGGTTAATCCCAGAGTTGAGGGGGTTGGATTACGAGGAGAAGTTGAGTAGACTGGGACTGTACTCATTGGAATTTAGAAGGATGGGGGGGGGGGTATCTTCTAGAAACATATAAAATTATGAAGGGAATAGATAGGATAGATGCGGGGAGATTACTTCAACTGGTGGCTGAAAGCAGAACTAGGGGGCATAGCCTCAAAATAAGAGGAAGTAGATTTAGGACTGAGTTTAGGAGGAACTTCTTCACCCAAAGGGTTGTGAATTATGGAATTCCCTGCCCAATGAAGCAATTGAGGCTCCTTCATTAAATGTTTACAAGGTAAAGATTGATAGTTTTTTGAAGAATAAAGGGATTAAGGGTTATGGTGTTCGGGCCGGAAAGTGGAGCTGAGTCCACAAAAGATCAGCCATGATCTCATTGAACGGCGGAGCAGGCTCGAGGGGTCAGATGGCCTACTCCTGCTCCCAGTTCTTATGTTCTTATGATAAGTGGCCAACCATTTAGGACTGAGATGAGGAGGAGAAATTACTCCACTCAGGGGCTTGCAAACCTTTGGAATTCCCCAACCCAGAAACCTCCACCATTTAAGGCTGGGATAGACAGATTTCCAGTCTCTCAGAGAATGAAGGGATATGGGGAGAGGGTGGGAAAGTGGAGTTGAAGCCTAAGATCAGCTATGACCGTAGGGAGCGGTGGAGTAGGCTCGATGGCCCCCATGGTCTACTCCTGCTCCGATTTCTTATGTTCTTTGTGTGAGGGCCACAAGGAATCCAGCACGAATTTGTAGTGTCAAACAGAAAGTAACTTTATTTACAACAATATGTACACAACACCAATAATTCACGACTGGTTCTCTCTGGCCAGTACCGCACTGACCAGCTCTATTTACACAGCTGAAAGGTTAATGGTTTCCCCGCCCCCAACACATTGAGGGAGCTCATATTTCCGAAAATACAACATGGGATAACCAAATGTCCCCAGCCAACAGGATCCCGGCATGTTATAACAGTTCTTAAATCAGATAATAAATGCAAGAGCAACCTCATTATTCAGGGAATGGTGAGAATGTGGATCTCACTGTCAAATGGAGTCACTGAGGCAAATAGCACAATTGTATTCAAGGGGGAGCTGGATAAACATATAAGGGAGAAAGGATTAGAAGGTTATGTTGATAGGATGAAACGAAGTAAGTTGGGAAGTAACTCATGTGGAGCATAAGCAGAGGCAAGGAGCAAATAAAATGTTGTAAAAGGCACACATTTATACAGAGTCTTTCGCAACCTCCGGATGTCTCAAAGCGCTTGACAGCCAATTAAGTTCTTTTTGACGTTGCCATGTCGGAAATGGGGCAGTCAAATTGCGCACAGCAAGCTCCCAAAAACAGCAATGTGAAAATAACCGGGATTATCTGTTTCGTGATGTTGATTGAGGCCAGGAGACAAAGGGGAACGCCCCTGTTCTCCCTCGAAATGTTTTTTATGGGCGCTTCTGCACCCCCCCCCCCCGAGCAGGCAGTTGGGCCTCAGTTTAACATCTCGATGAAAACCTCCGACGGTACAGCACTCCCTTAGCACTAAACCCGAGGGTCAGCCGTGATTTGTGTTCAGGCCCCAGGGTGGGACTTCAAGGTAGAACCTTGTGATTCAGAGGTCAGAGTGCTACCCAGCAAACCACAGCTGTTACTGTAAATTCCATTGTGGACAGTGAACCATACTGACTGTATCCCCTGATAGCAACACACAAATGCGTGACAGGGCAGCATGGTAGCATGGTGGTTAGCACAATTGCTTCATAGCTCCAGGTTCGATTCCCGGCTTGGGTCACTGTCTGTGCGGAGTCTGCACGTTCTCCCCGTGTGTGCGTGGGTTTCCTCCAGGTGCTCCAGTTTCCTCCCACAGTCCAAAGATGTGCAGGTTAGGTGGATTGGCCGCGCTAAATTGCCCTTAGTGTCTAAAATTGCCCTTAGTGTTGGGTGGGGTTACTAGGTTTATGGGGATAGGATGGAGGTGTGGGCTTGGATAGGGTGCTCTTTCTAAGAGCCAGTGCAGACTCTGTAAATTCTATAATAAAACTGCGAATGATTGCAATAAAAAATTGTTTTAAATTACTTACACCAAGTACTGCTATCGTTATAGTGACAACTAGACTGTAGATTAAAATGGCTGGAAAAACAATGCTTTCCCATGTCTGTTTGGAGGCCTTCGATGTCTCGCATGTATTTGACTCTGAAAATAAATTGTAAGAGATTTTAGCAGCGGAAAATACCATCAGGCCCAATAAGCCTGCCTTTCCAATAGACAATCCTTCCACACCCAGGCTTCTGTCCCAGAAGAATGGGCCAACAGTTGCAATGGGAACAAGTTCCCCTCCAAGTCAAATAACATCCTGACTTGGAAGTGTATCACCATTCCTTCACTGTCGCTGGATCAAAGTTCTGGAACTCCCTCCCTAACAGCATGTGCCTACACCGCATGGACTGTAGTGGTTCAAGAAGGCAACTCACCACGGCCTACTCAAGGGTAATTAGGGACGGGTAATATGGCCTTGCCAGTGACACTTACATCCCAAGAATGAATTAAAAAAAACATCTATCCTCCTCCTGACTATTCCCCTCAATAGTCTCCACAGAGGACGGGGTAATAAGGTAACAAGAGGACTGGAGAACAGCTCATGTGTCTCCGCTATTTAAGAAGGGTTGTAGAAATAACCAGGGAATTACAGACCAGTGAGAGTCACGCAGTGGCAGGGATATGATTGGAGAAAATTCTGAAGGAGACAATCTATATGGGCAGCACGGTAGCACAGTGGTTAGCACCGTTGCCTCAGAGCTCCAGGGTCCCAGGTTCGATTCCCGGCTTGGGTTACTGCCTGTGTGGAGTCTGCACGTTCTCCCCGTGTCTGCGTGGGTTTCCTCCGGGTGCTCCAGTTTCCTCCCACAAGTCCCGAAAGACGTGCTTGTTAAGTGACCTGGACATTCTGAATTCTCCCTCAGTGTACCCGAGCAGGCACCGGAATATGCATTGCTGTGTTAATGTAAGCCTACTTGTGACAATAAAGATTATTATTATTATATTATCTCCACTTGGAGAGGCAAGGTTTGATCAGGGATAATCATCATGGCTTTGTCAGAGGCAGGTCATGCTGAACAAATTTGATTGACCTTTTTTGGAGGAAGTGATCAGGTGTGTAGATTAAGGGTAGTGCAGTCAATGTAGTTTATAAGGATTTCAGCCAAGGTCCCACATGAAAGACTTATTGTCATGCAAGAGTGCCTTTAAGAAATGGCTGTGTAAGCAATGTACCTTTAAGAAAACAGTGATGTCAGAGAGTGGGTGGGGCTGGGATTTAGGTCAGCCATTTTGCAGGTTTTTAGTTTCAGTTTAAAAAGCAGTTTGAAAAGTGCCTGGCTGGTTTGGCTGAGAGCAGTTTAAAAGTAGAAAGCCAGTTGGAAAAAACAGCTCGTGTGTGTGTCTGTGTTTTGCAGGGAGTTGGATCTCTCCCATGAAAGACTATCTCTGGATCATTTGGGTGATATAAACTTATAATAGTGAAGCCTTTAACCTGATGTGATTTTGTTTAAAGGCGTTAAGCCTCTTCGAAGTTTGAAGGAACATCTTAAGGAGTTATTTACTGTAGCAATATTTTCTGAGTTATCTTGGAAGTAAGGGGTGTTAAGAGATCCAATGTTTATTTAACATGTTAAGTTGAGTTCATGGAATAAACAGTGTTTTGTGTTTAAAAACCCACGTGCCCATAATTGTAATCCCACACCTCGGGAACAAGCCGTGTGCTCGGAAAAGCAACAAATACATTAAAGGGCGAGGTTGGTTGAACTCCATGGTACATTTTGGGGTTCTGAAAACGCCTCGCTCATAACACTTATAAAGAAGGTAAATGTACATGGGATACATGGTAATTTGATAAGGTGGATTCAAAATTGGCCTTGTTGCAGGAGAGAGAAGGTGATGGCAGCAGGCTGCTTTAGTGACTGGAAGCCAGGGTCTAGTGGAAGCCAGTGTCCAGCAGGGATCTGCGCTGGGCCCCCTATTATTCATCATTTATATAAACAACATAGATGACTAAGTGGGGAATAGGATCAGAAAGCTTGCGGATGTTACAAAGATAGGCCGGGTGGTGAACAGTGAGATTGAGTGTCTTGGGTTACAGGAAGATATAGATGGGATGGTCAAATGGGCGGATAAGAGGCAGATGGAATTTATCCCTGAAAAGTGTGAGGTGATATACATTGGACGAAGAAATTTGGCAAGGAGGTATTCAATGAACGGCCTGACACTAGAAAGTTCTGAGGAACAAAGGGACCTTGGCGTGTTTGTCCCTAGATCTCTCATAGGCAGAAGGGCAGGTTAATAGGTTGGTGAAAAGGCATATGGGACACTTGCCTTTAATAATCGAAACATAGATTACAAAAGCAGGGAGATCAAGTTGCAACTGTATAGGACTTCGGTGAGGTGAGCTGGAGTACTGTGTGCAATTCTGATCGCCACATTATAGGAAAGATGTGATTGCTCTGGAGATTCACCAGGATGTTGCTGTCATGATATGCAAACACACACATCATGATGGACACACCAACAGACAAATCAGAGCACACAACACCACAACCAATCACACACAAAGACAGCAACCACATAAAAGCACGAACACGACACCTAGTGGACAGTAGGTCTGGGGACAAAGACATGGACAAGACCTGTTTCAAGATCACAAACAGGGAATCCCCACGTGCAGAGTATCAAGACAAAACTGTACATAGAAAGTTTAAATAAAATAGCGTTGTACCATGTACAACCGTGTTGGCTCATCTGTGTGTCAGAACGCCCAACACCACATGGTACAGGAGTGGATCGATACCTGCCAACTAACCTGCCATTCTGGACATGGACCGCACCGACAAACCGCAGCCGTTGCAAGTCGCGGGGAACCTAGGTACCAATTGGAAGCTCTTCAGGCAGCGATTTGACCTGTACATCCGAGCCAACGAGAAACAGAGTGCCTCAGATGAAACGAAGATTGCAATGCTCCTCTTCTACGCAGGTCAGCACGCCCTCGACGTCTTCAACTCACTGGTGTTCGAAGAAGGCGAAAACCAATCCAAGTATGACACGGTCATCCTCAAACTGGACCAGCACTTTAATGTTGAAGTGAATGAAAGTTTTGAAGGATACCTCTTTCAGCAAAGCCTGCAAGGTAAGGAGGAGCTTTTTCAACCCTTTTTGATGCACCTCCGAATTCTAGCGCAGTCCTGCGGTTACGGCAGCATCACAGAGTCCATGATCAGGGACCAGATTGTTTTTGGCGTTGCCTCCAGTGGCCTACGCCAGCAGCTTCTTAAAATAAAAAGCCTCACCTTAGCGTCTGCTGTGGAAGCCTGTGTCCTCCACGAGAATGCAACCTGCCGTTTTGCCCGATTTCAGGCGTCCGAGTTGGCACGGAGGGGGTCCCCAGCCGTCGAATCGGCAAGCCAGGCCGCCCACGACGCCGAACGCATCCAGGCCGTCAATTACTTCCCGACCCACGGCCCGGACGACAGCGGCCGCTTCCCGCGCTTTTCGCGGTCATCCTGCGCTGGTGCGCGCCAAAGATAATGGCCACATCGAGGGACGCACTGCGCAGGCGCGCCCACCGCAAGATCGCACTGCGCATGCGCAGTGGCGCAACGAACGCCGTGACGTCATGACGTGCGGCAATTGTGGAGCTGTACACTTAAAAGGGCAATGTCCTGCTAAAAACCGACAGTGCCTCAGATGTGGCAAGATGGGCCACTATGCTGCCCACTGTCGTTCGGCTCAACCCATGGATCCTGCACATCCCCGACAATCTCGCAGACAAGTCAGGACCGTCCAGCCCACGCATCAAGACTTCCAGTTAAGTGATGCAGATGACCAGGATGCCTTCCGCGTTTCCGTCATCGATGTCAACAAGGTCAATGCCATCAATCCAGCCGATGAGTGGTGTGCCACCCTGACGGTCGACCGATCGCGCGTCACCTTCCGTCTGGACACCGGCGCATCCGCCAACCTGATTGCATATTCTGAATTCCAGGCCATGAAGGTCAAACCACCCATCACGCCATCCCGGCTCAAGATGGTTGATTATAACGGGAACGTCATCCCGTCCATAGGATCTTGCCAGCTACAGATAACTCACAAGATGCACACGGCCACACTCCCCTTCGAAGTTGTCGGCTCATCAAAAGACTCGTTACTGGGCGCACAGGCGTGTAAGGTCCTTCACCTGGTACAGCGCATTATGTCTCTCTCTCCAGATGAGATATCCGACTTCCCGGATGCTGAGTTCCACGCAAATCTCCATTCCCTCCTTGCTCACAACCAGGAGGTTTCTGAAGGCATGGGGACATTGCCATACACGTACAAGATTCGACTCAAACCGGACGCCATCCCTGTCGTTCACGCACCTCGCAGGGTTCCTGCGCCACTCAAAGACCGCCTCAAGTTGCAGCTGCAGGCTCTTCAGGACCAAGGGGTCCTATCCAGGGTCACGGAGCCCACGCCATGGGTCAGCTCCATGGTCTGTGTAAAGAAGCCCTCTGGCGAGCTCCGCATATGTATAGATCCTAAAGATCTGAATACCAACATCATGCGGGAACACTATCCCATCCCGAAACGAGAGGAACTCACCAGCGAGATGGCGCAAGCCAAAATATTTACCAAATTGGATGCGTCCAAAGGATTTTGGCAGATCCAATTGGACCCGGCCAGCCGAAGGCTATGCACGTTCAACACCCCTTTTGGCAGATTCTGCTACAACCGGATGCCATTCGGCATCATTTCAGCATCTGAAGTTTTCCACCGCATTATGGAGCAGATGATGGAAGGCATCGAAGGGGTACGTGTATATGTGGACGATATCACCATTTGGTCCACCACTCCGCAGGAACACATGCATCGTCTACGACGTGTCTTCACCAGCATACGACAAAATGGCCTGCGTCTCAGCCGTGACAATTTCGGCCAGATGGAGCTGAAATTCCTCGGGGACCACATCTCACAATCAGGGGTCCGTCCCGATGCAGACAAAGTTAGCGCCATCACAGCCATGCCATGGCCGGCTGACAAGAAGGCTGTCCTAAGATTCCTGGGCATGGTCAACTTCCTTGGGAAGTTCATTCCCAACCTGGCTTCTCATACAACGAATATGCGCCATCTCGTAAAAAAATCAACAGAATTCCACTGGCAGCAATCGCATCAGCTGGAATGGGAGGAGCTCGAGCACAAACTGGTCACGGCACCAGTGCTGGCGTTCTTTGACACGACTCGCCCTACAAAGATCTCAACAGACGCCAGCCAATCTGGTATTGGAGCGGTACTCCTGCAAAAAGACAGCACGTCGTCATGGGCCCCGGTTGCATATGCCTCACGAGCCATGACCCCTACCGAACAGCGCTACGTGCAAATAGAAAAAGAATGCCTGGGCTTGTTAACTGGACTGGACAAGTTCCACGACTATGTGTATGGTCTGCCACGATTTACGGTTGAAACTGACCACCGCCCCCTGGTCAACATCATTAACAAAGACCTGAACGACATGACCCCTCGCCTTCAGCGCATCTTACTTAAACTCAGGAGGTATGATTTCGAACTGATCTACACTCCGGGGAAGGATCTCATCATGGCGGACACGCTCTCCCGAGCAGTGAGCATACCACCAGATGCGGAGGGGTTCGTGCGTCAAATTGAGGCACACGTAACTCTGACAGCAGCAAATCTGCCAGCTGATGATCCAAGTCTGGCCCACATACGCGCAGAGACGGCGACTGACCCCCTTCTACAGCGAGTGATGCGCCACATGACGGAAGGGTGGCTCAAAGGGCAGTGCCCCCAGTTTTATAATGTGCGAGATGACCTTACCAACATAGACGGGGTCCTTATGAAATTAGACAGGATTGTTATTCCGCACAGCATGCGCCAGATGATTCTTAATCAACTACATGAAGGCCACTTGGGTGTCGAAAAATGTAGACGAAGGGCCCGAGAGGCGGTATATTGGCCGGGTATTAATGAAGACATAGCCAACATGGTGCTCAATTGCACAACCTGTCAGAGGTTTCAGCCGGCGCAACCTCCGGAGACGCTTCTACCACACGAGTTGGTGACGTCCCCCTGGGCGAAGGTGGGTGTTGACCTATTTCACGCGCTCGGCAGAGATCACATCGTTATTATAGACTACTTCTCAAACTACCCGGAAGTCATGCCTCTCCATGATCTGACGTCGTCCGCAGTCATTGGGGCCTGCAAGGAAACATTTGCTCGCCATGGCATTCCAAGGACTGTCATGTCAGACAATGGACCCTGCTTCGCCAGCCGTGAATGGCCGTCCTTTGCCGCAGCATATGGTTTCACTCATGTGACATCCAGCCCTCTACATCCACAGTCGAACGGGAAGGCTGAAAAGGGCGTCCACATTGCCAAGCGGCTCCTGTGCAAGGCGGCTGCTGCCGGATCGGACTTTAATCTCGCCTTGCTGGCCTATCGATCGGCCCCGCTATCCACGGGTCTCTCGCCAGCGCAGCTCCTAATGGGTCGCTCCCTCAGGACGACGGTACCGTCCATCCTGGCACCGACAACAGACCATGAGGCGGTTCTTCGGAACATGTAAATGCAGCGTGATCACCAGAAAAGTCAGTACGACACACGAGCGACGGACCTGCCCCTCCTGTCCTCCGGAGACAAAGTACGCGTCCATCAACCGTATGGTGGCTGGTCAGCACCGACCGAAGTCCTCCGACATGTGGCTCCCCGCTCGTTCCTGGTTTGCATGCCGGATGGTTCAGTGCGTCGCCGCAATCGGCGCGCGCTTCGCCGACTTCCACGCTCGCAGCCACACAGTACGCACACGCCAGATCCTCAACAGGCTTCCGAGGATGACTTTGTGGAGCTGCCGCAGATCACGCCCTCTCCATCGCCACCCATGGCCATGCTTGCACATCAGCCGGTGGTTCTTGACCCACCCTTGAGGCGGTCAACCCGAACTCGTCGCAAGCCCATTAGACTGGACTTATAACACCGTTCATATGTCTAACAAGTTACACAATTCTGTATGATAACCTGTTGTTGTTTATCGTTCCAGATATCGTCTGACTGGACCACTGTTCAAGTTTTTTTTCTCGTTCGCATTCATGTTCTGTTATGGTACAACCTTGTTCATGTGACGCACCCGACATCGCCCCATGTAAATAGTTACGTCATATGCACATGCTGTACACAACACACACACACTCTTAGATGCACTCACGACGCGATCATATTTATTACCACGTAGGCACATATCTTTGTAAAAAGGGGGGATGTCATGATATTCAAACACACACATCATGATGGACACACCAAAAGACAAATCAGAGCACACAACACCACAACCAATCACACACAAAGACAGCAACCACATAAAAGCACGAACACGACACCTAGTGGACAGTAGGTCTGGGGACAAAGACACGGACAAGACCTGTTTCAAGATCACAAACAGGGAATCCCCACGTGCAGAGTATCAAGACAAAACTGTACATAGAAAGTTTAAATAAAATAGCGTTGTACCATATACAACCGTGTTGGCTCATCTGTGTGTCAGAACGCCCAACACCACAGTTGCCTGGGATGGAAAGCAGCCTATGGTCATCTGGGACTGTGGCGACTTAACATACTGGAGAATCGGATTTCCAACATCTATTGTAACCTTGAAAACTTCAGTTGGATTACCCTGAGGTCCCCTCCTCATGAGAGAGGCTCAATTTCCTGAATCCTTCCTTTGCAACTTAATTTTTTTGTCACGCACAAGAGATCTTTTTATATGTTACACGGTGGGGCGGTTAAAGGGTGGGGCTGGCACCATCATGTGTTTCCCACATTTTCTTTCCTCAGTTCTTCAGCCTTGGTCTCATCAATCCAAAAACCATCCCACCTGTAAGACCAGTTCATCAAGATCTCTGTTGGTAACATCCGCTTCTGCCAAATTCTCACTTGTCCATCACCCAACTAAATAGCACTGAAAATTTATCAAACATGAAACGTGCATTGAGCAAACCCACCATAGGAAGTCATTGAGAGACAATTGTGTCTGTTTTACTCACCGCGCACCGTTAATTTAGTTCCTTCTCCGTATTCACCCACGTGAGGAGGAGGTAGGGAGATTGATACTTCGCATACGTAGACTGCAGAGTCGCTCATTGTCAGGTTGTTTATGACCAGGACGTTGTAGAATTTGGAGATATTGCCAGAAACATATAGGCGGCCATCTTGAGTGGATAGGGACTCAGAGTCTTTCGAGAAGGTCAGGATTGGATGAGCCCGCTCCTCTCCTTTGTACCAGTACATGTCCGTGTGGCCGGGTGCTCTCTCGTGGTTGTACGCCTCGCAAGCGATCGTGGCCGTCATTCCAACTGACGCGGTGATTTCCCTAGGATGCTGTGACACCCTAATTTGGCTTTCATAACCTGAGTGAAAGGTGAAGGGAGTGAAAAGGAACTTTCAGTTTTTTCAATTTACTGCGTTCAACAGCAACTAATGGACAGATGACCAATGCCTGCCTTCATTTACAAACATAGTCTTAAAGAGCAAAGGAAGATCTTAGCCTTTATATCCCACCTTTAACCACCTCCCAACGTGATTTGCAATGAAGTATTTTCTGAAATGTCTTCATTGCTGACGCAGCGTCCAATTTGCACAGAGAACCCTCCCTCAAACAGCAATGTGACAATGTGAGAATCTGATTTATCTCCAGAACGAGGAGTTTAAAAATAAGCAAGCGCCCATTTAAGACAAGGATGAGGACAATTCTTTTCTCTCAGAGAGTCGTGAGACTTGGAAACAGAAAATAGGGCCAGCGAGGGCCATTCGGCCTTCGAGCTTGATCTGCCGTTTAGTATGATCATGGCTGACCCTCTATCTCAATGCCACACACCCGCTCCATCCCCATACCCATCGAGACCTTCAAGGTCTAGAAATCTATCTCTTTCTTTCTTAAATACATTCAATGACCTGGCCTCCACAGCCTTCTGTGGTTGAGAATTCCACAGGCTCACTACCCGCTGAATGAAGAGGTTTCGCCTCATCTCAGTCCGACCCTGTACCCTGAGACTGTGACCCTTTGTGCTAGTCTCAGGCAATCTCCCCCTCAAACGACGATGGAAGCAGTCTTTGAATATTTTGAAAGCAGAGCTCGATAGATTCTTGATTAACAAGGGGGTGAAAGGGTATTGGGGGGGGGGGTAGGGCAGGAATGTGGGGTGAGCTCACAATCAAATCAACCGTGATCTTATTGAATGGTGGAGCAGGCTCGAGGGGCCGAGTGGCCGACCCCTGTTCCTAATTCATGGCCGTAACCTCCAGGCTCCCGGGTGTCATATCTGGGTGGCGGTGGGAGGGTGGGAGAGAGAGGGGTGGGCATACCCCAAAGATGCGCTGGAAACTGCACCCCCACACCCCAGACATTTCCAGATAGGGAAGGCAGTTGCCTGGGAAGTGAAGATCTTCCCTGGATAATTGCCCTGCACTGGGGACCATCCAAATATTGGGATCTAAATCGCAAATTTTGGATTGTTCTGACTTGCTTCCATCAATAGTTACCCTGTAAAAGTTAAAACCGTTTCTAGATTCTGGGACGCTAACTGGGTAGCACTGATCCCTACCTCACAGGAATCTCCTCACCCGCCCCCCAAACTCCCATATGTGTCCCCCCCACCATCCCTGATTACTCCCCCCATTGGGACCCCTCTCACCCTCCCGCCACCGGACCTCCCAAACCTCCAACTGCCTCCCCAAAGCCTGGCCCGACACTTCCCCACAAAGCCCCAACCCTACCCAAATCCCATATCCAAGGCCTGACCCGACTTGACTGGACCGCACCCCCCCCCCCCCTCCCTCCCACCCCTTCGCCAAGAACTGACCCGACCGGAGCCCCTCTCTCAGGGCCCAAGCCGACCCAACATGACCCCTGCCCCCAACAAGGCCCGGCCCGACTCGGCCTCCTGCAAATCCCACCCACTCATCTTACAAACTAACCTTCTTTACGGCAGCTAGTGACATCAAAGAGGGGGAGTGGCTTATTTACCTGTGACTTCACCACCCTTGATGATAGGCCCCGGGGTCAGGCTGCACTGCTCAGCTCTCACTCGGCCTGAGTCAGAAGGTCGGTTAGGATAGGATCAGCTGGACCAGGGAAGGACATTCGGGTGGAGTGGCGATCTGACTCAATTGCTGTTCCATTGGAAGATAAGGCCCCATTTGTTCATGTATTTAGCAACGGGGGCAAAGTGGACACTCGGGCAACTCCCCTGATCCCCTTCAAGGGAGTGCAATGTGATTCTTTTGATTTGATTTGATTTATTATTGCCACATGTATAAGTATACAGTGAAAAGTATTATTTCTTGCATGCTGTACAAACAATGCATACCGTACATAGGGAAGGACGGAGAGACTGCTGAATATAATATTACAGTTATAGCAAGGCGTAGAGAAAGGATCAACTTAATACGAGGTAGGTCCATTCAAAAGTCTGATGGCAGCAGGGAAGAAGCTGTTCTTGAGTCGGTTGGTACGTGATCTCAAACTTTGGTATCTTTTTCCTGACGGAAGGAGGTGGAAGAGAGTATGTCCGGGGTGACTGGGGTCCTTAATTATGCTGGCTGAATTATAGACAGAGTCAATGGATGGGAGGCTGGTTTGTTTGATGGACTGGGCTATATTCCCGACCTTTTGTAGTTTCCTGCGGTCTTGGGCAGAGCAGGCTCCATACCAAGCTGTGATACAACCAGAAAGAATGATTTCTATGGTGCATCTGTAGAAGTTGGTGAGGGTCGTAGCTGACATGCCAAATTTCCTCAGGATTCTGAGAAAGTAGAGTCGTTGGTGGGCTTTCTTAACTATAGTGTCGGCATGGGGCGACCAGGACAGGCTGTTGGTGATCTGTACACCTAAAAGCTTGAAGCTCTCGATCCTTTCTACTTAGTTCCCATTGATGTAGACTGGGGCATGTTCTCCACTACGCTTCCTAAAGTCAATGATAATCTCCTTCGTTTTGTTGACATTGAGGGAGGGATTTTTGTCGTCGCACCAGTTCACCAGATTCTCCGTCTCATTCCTGTACTCTGTCTCTGTCTTTGCGTCCATCCTTTGAGGTTTAACGTCTCATCAAAAGATGGTACCTCCAACAGTGCAGCACGCCCACAGTCCAGTGCTGGGGAAGTCAGCCTTGGTTGTGTGCTCAAACACACAAGCAGCAAATTAGAACTAAAGTGGGCTTTACCTCTAAAGCGAAACATTTATTAAAGGTTCGTCCTTAAAGGGGAACTTCCGGTGACGTCATGTGAAAGCAAGACGTATGGAAAATGGCTCCTGGCAGGGTCTTTACCTTTGATCCCTTTTATCCATTTTTTTCAAGGGGTTTTGATGTTAAAACTCATTTAGTGGATTTAGAGAACTTTTTCCCGATGGAGGCATGTCGAAGGCGTTGACGAAGAAGCCCAATGTAAAGAAAGCCCTTGATGGTAGGCCGTCAAAAGAGCTTGAGGGAGGGAAGATGGCTGCCTCCCCCATTTCATTAGACTGGCTGTAGTGATGGCTGCAGGAGCTGGAGACATTCGGCAAGCTGATGGACAAGGCAGTTTGAGTAGCAGGGCAAGAAAATAAAGGATTTGTTTAAAATCACTGTCGAGGAGGCACTAGGCCCGATCGTAAACAGCTAGAAAAGGCCTTGAATACTCTGAGTGGACAAGGTGAGACATTGAACAGTGTGGAGGAGGCCTTGTCGCAGCCCCAGGAGCATTTTGCCTCTCTGGAGGAGGAGTTGTTACTCGTGGCGGATGGCAATACGGGTCTGCGGCTGAAAGATCTTGAAAGCAGATCGAGGCAGTTGAACCTCAGGCACTGGTGGGGCTGCCGGAGGGAGTGGAGGGCCCGAAGCCCACCCAGTACTTCTCGGAGATGTTTTCTCGGCTGGTGGGAGGGGATGAGATGTTCGCCCCTCCGGATTTGGATGGAGCTCACCGGGCGCTTCGACAGAAGCCACGGCCAAACAAGCTGCGGCGTGCGGTAATTATCCACTTTCACAACTAGCAGAGGAAGGGTATTGGAGTGGGTGAAAATGGGCTGCACCATTGACTGGGATGGACACACGGTGCGAATATACCAGGACATTGGGACTGAGCTGGTGAAGAGGCGTGTGGCCTTCAACAAGGCAAAGGCCGCGTTTTATAGTAAAGGGTCCGTTTGGGGCGTGCCTGGGGGTCACAATGAATTCAAAGGATTAATTCTTCGACACAAGAAGACCTTCTTCAGAGAGGGGAAGCTGGGACGAGTCTGTGGAGGACTGTTGGGGACTTTGTGGGGTGATTGCCCAGTGTATTTATGCCTCTTTTTGTTATATTCTTGTTTCATTGAAGATTTGGGCTGTTAGAAGACGAGGACGGATATGTTTCGGGGGGGGGGGAGAGAAGCTTGTTAGTGGTGTTTGGGGGTTGGGCATTTTGGTGGGGGTGGAGGGATTAGGTGGTTGACATCTTTTTAGGGCGGTATTGGAAGGGCCCCTAAGTGGGTGGTCATCTCACTAGTAGGAAGGGGCAGAGGTTGTGGTGATGTGCCTATGGGCGATATCACAGTAGGATGGTGTGTGACCTCCAACCAGCAGGTGGCGGTACAAACACACCATGCGGTCTCCAGACCAAGGTCATGTGACCTGAGGCCCTGATATAAAGGGAGACGCATCCGGCCATCTTGAGAACAAGATTGAGAGGGTAATAAGGGTAATCGGTGCTAGGTATTAGTTCCAAAGGAGTAACAAGACTCCATGATAACGTGCTCTGTATCAGATTGCCATCTTACCCCACGAGAACAAAAAACAGATCCTGGTTTGGACACATCAGTGTCTTTGGTGAGTTAATTCAATAATGTACAAAGGGACATAACACAACAGAGGTGGCGAGTGAAAGGGCATGGAGTGGGGCCAGGTTGGGTGGGGAATGATGGGTCTAGTTGTTTATTTGGTTAGTGGGGGGTGGTAGGGTTGGGAGAGGCCGAAGGAAGACTGCGAGCCTTGTGGGGAGGGGCGGGAGGGAGGAAGAACCAACAGTGACCAGGGGGTTCTCTTTGTCTCACCCTAGAGGTGAGGTTGGAAACCATCTTAGGTGGGCATGGGACCCAGGAACCTATGTAGGGGAGTGCACCAAGGTGCAGATGGTTGACTCGAGGAGGTGGGGAAGGGGACTGAGATACCCCCGATAAGGTTAGTCACCTGGAACGTGTGGGGCCTAGGGGGTGCCTATGATGGGTTTGTGCCCACTTAAAGGGTTTGAGGGCCGACGTGGTGTTCCTACAAGAAACTCACCTGTGGGTGATGTGGTGATGTGCATCAATGTAAATGCATGTAGGCTAGCTAGACACTAGAGGGAGCACCGGAGACATCACACACACACACACACACACACACACTCAACCAATAGATCAGTTAAATAGGACAGGACCAATGGACATTCACGATACACACGGAGGTGACACGACCACAGGGGGGGCATTACACCAACCCGTATATAAAGGACACCACACACATGATCTGCCTCTTTCCAGTGGAGACAGTCAGTGAGTAGAGACACAGGGTTGATTCAATATTACACCCACCACGTGGATTACAGCAGCTGGTTAGTCAGTCTGGGTAGCTATAGTAGGATTAGCAGTAGTGTGGAACCCGAATAATAGAAGTGTAAATAGTTTAATAAACGTGTTGAAGTTATCTCCACGTCTGAACCTTCCTTTGTCAAGTGCACCACAAGGAAGCCGCTTATGTTACACCGAGAACATAACAAATCAGGTGAGGGACCAGACCAGGCTGCGAAAGGCCTGGGTGAGCCAGGCTTTCCACTCAGGATTTGACAGTAGGCCTCAGGGGTTGGTGACTCTGGTCAAAGGGGATCTATTTTCAGGCAGGGATGGTTCTGGTCGATCAGGGGGTTAGGTATGTACTGGTTATGGATACACTGGAGGGGAAGGCCGTGGTGTTAGTGAATGTGTACACCCCGAATTGGGACAATGTCAAGTCTATGGGACGGTTGCTGGCCGCACAACCGGAGATAGACACGCCCCAATTGATTTTGGGGGAGGGAGGGGATTTTAACTGTGCAACAAAAAAAAGGTTCATCCTTGATTTTATCCATCTGCACTAACAACAACATTTTTTCTCACCGTCGGATGTTTAAGTCAGATCGATGTAACACCTATTGCAAATAATCTCTCAGTATCTATCTAGGGTAGTCATCAAAAAGAATAGCTTGCATTTTGGATAGCACCTCAAGCGACATCGTCGTTTAGTGAGACAATTTGTCCCCTCCTAGTCAGAATCCATGGTGACATAAAACAAGCGATAATATGCCACAATTGAAAAGTTCGCCATCACAGATTGTAGAATTACAAAGGAGACGATGCCCTCGGCCCGATCAACAGGCCTTGTCGCGCCCGACTTGGGACACAATGAGGCTGTTAAATCTTGCGAGAGGCGAGATTTGTGATGCTAGTGGTGCCTCGCACGATCTTGCGAGACATTGCGATCTGAATGTCATTCTCACTGGGCGGAACACAGATTTGTATATTTAAGGGAACAGTTAGGCTCACTTAAATATGTCTGCTCTGGATACTTCCAAGTCCTGGGATCGAACGCTTGCGCCTGGGAGACCCTGCCCTGGCGCCGTTTAGCACTGGTACACGCAAACATAGTCCACACAAACGTGAACCAGTGTAAAGGCAACTGGGAGTCTGCCAGGCCATCGGAGGCTCCCGGGTGGTCAGGCCCTGAGCAGGGTACTCCCACACTGGCACTGCAAGGGTACTAGGCTGGCAGTGCCAAGGTGCCCAGGTACCAGGTTGGCAGTGCCAGGAATTGGGCCTGGAGGTGCCCTGCCCTTATGAAGTGCGGGGAGGGGGGAGTTGGCGGACCCCCTAACATGTAGGTTGGGGTGTTGGGGGGGGGGGGGGATCTGGAAGCTGTGGTGGGGGTCCCAGAGATTGGGAATATCGGGGCGGCATTTTATAAATGGCACCCGAATCTCTTCCTGTGCAGGAAATGAAGGTAAGTGATGCCTCGGCTGGTGCTGAGACCAAAAACAACAGAGACCTGTTTGATAATGGGTCAATCCCGGCGCTGCGGGCACCGAGAACCATCCCGATAAAGGCACCCAAAACGGGACTCTGTTTTTTCCCGTTAAATCGCGCCCAGGAGATTCTTTGAAAGAGCAAACCAGTTAGTCCCAAAGCCCCAGCTCTTTCCCTCAGCCCTGTATTTTATTCATTTTCAAGTATTTATCCAATTCCCTTTTGAAGGACTTTTGTGAATCTGTTGCTGTCACCTTTCCAGGCAACACATTCAGATCACAACACATTCCAGATCACAACACATTCCAGACCGCAACACATTCCAGACCACAACACATTCAGATCACAACACATTCCAGATCACAACACATTCCAGACCGCAACACATTCCAGACCACAACACATTCCAGACCGCAACACATTCCAGACCGCAACACATTCCAGACCGCAACACATTCCAGACCACAACACATTCAGATCACAACACATTCCAGATCACAACACATTCCAGATCACAACACATTCCAGACCACAACACATTCCAGACCACAACACAATCCAGATCGCAACACATTCCAGACCACAACACATTCCAGACCACAACACATTCCAGACCACAACACAATCCAGACGCAACACATTCCAGACCACAACACATTCCAGACCACAACACATTCCAGACCACAACACATTCCAGACCACAACACAATCCAGACGCAACACATTCCAGACCACAACACATTCCAGACCACAACACATTCCAGATCGCAACACATTCCAGATCACAACACATTCCAGACCACAACACATTGCAGATCGCAACACATTTCAGATCACAACACATTCCAGATCACAACACATTCAGATCACAACACATTAGAGATTACAACACATTCCAGATCGCAATACATTCCAGACCACAACACATTCCAGAACGCAACACATTCCAGATTACAACACATTCCAGATCGCAACACATTCCAGACCACAACACAATCCAGATCGCAACACATTCCAGATCACAACAAATTCCAGTTCACAACAAATTCCAGATCACAACAAATTCCAGATCACAACAAATTCCAGATTACAACACATTCAGATCACAACACATTCCAGATCACAACACATTCCAGATCACAACACATTCAGATCACAACACATTCCAGATCACAGCACATTCCAGATTACAACACATTCAGATCACAACACATTCCAGATCACAGCACATTCCAGATTACAACACATTCAGATTACAACATATTCAGATTACAACACATTCCAGATCACAGCACATTCCAGATCACAACAAATTCCAGTTCACAACAAATTCCAGATCACAACAAATTCCAGATCACAACACATTCAGATCACAACACATTCCAGATCACAGCACATTCCAGATCACAACACATTCAGATCACAACACATTCCAGATCACAGCACATTCCAGATTACAACACATTCAGATTACAACACATTCAGATTACAACACATTCCAGATCACAATACATTCAGATCACAACACAATCCAGATCACAGCACATTCCAGATCACAACAAATTCCAGTTCACAACAAATTCCAGATCACAACAAATTCCAGATTACAACACATTCCGATCACAACACATTCAGATCACAACACATTCAGATTACAACACATTCCAGATTACAACACATTCAGATCACAACAGCTCACTGCATTAAACAAACAGCTTTCTTTTTTACAAAAAGCTTTTGCCTTAACCTCTCGCTCAGCATAAGCTGACAGTAAAATCCCTTTATAGAGGGCGGCACGGTAGCACAGTGGTTAGCACTGTTGCTTCACAGCGCCAGGGTCCCGGGTTCGATTCCTGGCTTGGGTCACTGTCTGTGCGGAGTCTGCACGTTCTCCCCGTGTCTGCGTGGGTTTCTTCCAGGTGATCCGGTTTCCTCCCACAAGTCTCGAAAGACGTGCTGTTAGGTGAATTGGACATTCTGAATTCTCCCTCTATGTACCTGAACAGGTGCCGGAGTGTGGCAATTAGGGGCTTTGTCACTAGTAGGCTTCAATGAAGTTACTGTGAAAAGCCCCTAGTCACCACATTCCGGCGCCTGTTCTGGGAGGCTGGAACGGGAATTGAACCGTGCTGCTGGCCTACCTGACGAATCAGAAAATTGCTGGAACTGACAGTGTGCGGTAATCCTATTCCTCTGTGGGTCCCCAGAACCAATCATTCCTTCAGTTTAAACATCCCCCTTGCCCACCCCCTCAGGTCATGGTCACACCATCAGAGGCCATTACTTAAATTCATTTTGAAAGGTTATTTGAACAGGCAAAAATGATGAGGAAAAGTGCTTGAGTTATTCTAACGATAACCTTTTGTGGATAATTTAACTGTTCAAACGAGCCTTGGTCGATGGTGAGAGTGGTTAGAATTTTGTCAGTTCCACCAATAAACTTACTTTTCATTAATTAATTATTAAAGTGATGAATGAGGGCTTCAGGAAATTTAATCCAATCAACATTTCATAGGACAAGATTGTTAAAATCTTTACAGTTAAGTGCACTGTGAAAAAGATCTTAATTATCCAGATTTATGATACTGCTTATGATATGATGGATCCCTTCAAGAGGGAGAGGGAGTGGTTCTTGACTGGGCAGAGATAGCCTCATATAAAAGATCTTTATTGATAACACTTGGCCTGTGATTGATTTCCTGGACTAGTTATAATGGTCAGGAAATATTGAAATACAGAGCTGGATTCTAATTTGAGGGTGGGTACCCCAGAGTAAATGTTGGGGGCAAACACACCCATGCTTATATAGCTTACCTTGCTTTCAATTTTCAGGCCATGGCCCTTTAGTTAGTGTGAGACAGGACTTCTGCCCGTCTCCAAAAGGAAGCCCCGCCCCGTTGAGCTGCCGACCAACCGGAGGCTAGCAGCCCTGCACAACGGCAGCGCCAGCAGGAGCAGTGGCCGCTGGCAGTATTTCAGGTAGGTCAATGTTCGGCGCTGGACCCGGACATTCAGATTGATTGATTGATTGATTGATATTTATTGTCACATGTTCCGAAGTACAGTGAAAAGTATTTTTCTGCGGCCAAGGGAATGTACACAGTACGTACATAGTAGACAAAAGAATAGACGACAGAGTACATTGACAATGGTACACCAGGGGTCACTGTACTGAGGGGAATGGGAACGGCAAGGTATCGTTCTGTCATTACCGGCAACTCTCCGGTACCGCAACCTTAAAAGGTTATTCCTAGCATTGTGAGTTAGTTATTGACTAAGTCAGCAATCCTTTGTGAAGCATTGAATCATTGAAGAATGGAATATGAAACAGCTGTAGGGCAAGGGGCAAAGATAGCTTGTGGGGGCGTGGGGCTACAGGAACGGCTTCAACTAATTAGATAGCTCTTCCAAAGAGCTTGCACAGTCAAGACGGGTTGAATGGCCTCCTCCTATACGCTACCATATTCTCTCTGTGAGATGTTTTGTTGATTGAATTTTGTCTTTAGGTGAGGAGTCCAATTAATCTTCCTGTTCCCTAGATATCCACAAGGCACAAGTCAGGAGTGTGATGGAATACTCTCCGCTTGCCTGGATGAGTTCAGCCCCAATAACATTCAAGAAGCTCGACACCATCCAGGGCAAAGCAGTCCCGCTTGATTGGCACCCCAACCACAAACATTCAAACCCTCCACCACCGACGCACAGTAGCAGTCGCGTGTAGCATCTACAAGATGCACTGCAGGAACTCACCAAGGCTCCTTAGGCAGAACCTTCCAAGCTCATGGACACTACCATCTGAGAAGGACAAGGGCAGGTTCCCCTCCAAGTCACTAACCACCCTGACTTGGAAATATATCGCCGCTCCTTCACTGTCTCTGGGTCAAGATCCTGGAACTCTCTTATCTACACCACAGGGACTGCAGCATTTCAAGAAGGCAGCTCACCACCACCTTTTCAGGGGGAATTAGGGGTGGGCAATAAATGCTGGCCTAGCCAGCGACGCCCACATCCCCTGAAAGAATTAAAAAAACAGAGCCAACTTTGACTTTGGGCGATTGCGTACAGCGGCAATCCAGTGTTCATCGTATAGCTCCCCTCAGCTATTACCATTGAATGAGACAGACAGACTCTCATTTATATAGTGCCTTTCATGATATCCAATGAAGTCATTTTGAAGTGCTGTAATGCACCAAATACCAGTTTGAGCACAGCAAGCTCCCACAGGAGAGACCAGATAATCTGTGTTTTTGACTTCAATGTAAATGATAATTGGAAAAGATGCAACAGATGTAACATTGCCTATTTTACACTATTACCCAAAGTCAAAATGATCCCCAATTGGACAACCAAACAAGAAAACCACAGTCCGCACCGACTTGCATTCCTCCATTTTACAGGATGGGAAGTAAGCACATTTTAGATCCTATTATTCCAAAATGGTCAAATGACACTCCTAGGTTTTAAATTGTTCCCAACCAAGTCAAGTGATGGATAATTAATTCCTTGCCGAAACCTGTCTTTCTTTTTCTTTAAGGTACTGGTTCAGGTGTCAACCATGGTTCAGGCAGTCGGTCACATTCTCGTCTCTGACTCTGAATCTTAATTCCCACTCCACAAACCTGAGCATAAAAATCAAGGATGACGCTCGAGTGGGGTACCGAGGCAATGCTGAGCTGTCCGAGGTGCTGTCTTTCAGATGTGGATGTAAGATTTCCAGGGCACCACTTCGGAGAAGAACAGCGGAATTCTCCCGACTGTCCTAACCAATATTTATCCCTCAATCAACATGACTAAAAACAGATATCGTGTCCTGATCATACTGCCGTTTGTCAGCTTGCTGTGGTGGGGGGAGTTTTATCATGCTTTTTCCGAACATATCATTTGACACTGAGGCGAAGAAAATCAAGGAGGCAAGTCCCATGGCATCACACTGATGGGGCGGGCTAGCAACGTCAGCTCTCAAGAGATCAGGGTGCCGTTCTTAAAGGGCGTTCCAATCTAAAAAATTTAAAATTTATAAAAGAGCCCCCTACAGACACAGAGACCACCCCCCCCCCCCCCACGTGCACCCCCCCCCCCCCCACCCCCCCACCACCAGGAAACCACCCTCACGGACGAGAGACCCCCCCTATGCACTTGCCCCCTCCCCCCGACAATGGACCTCCCCAAAGATACATTATCAGAGAAATTACAGTGCAGAAGGAGGCCATCGAGTCTGCACCGGCTCTTGGAAAGAGCACCCTACCCAAGGTCAACACCTCCACCCTATCCCCATAACCCAGTAACCCCACCCAACACTATGGGCAATTTTGGACACTAAGGGCAATTTATCATGGCCAATCCACCTGACCTGCACATCTTTGGACTGTGGGAGGAAACCGGAGCACCCGGAGGAATCCTACGCACACACGGGGAGGATGTGCAGACTCCGCACAGACAGTGACCCAAGCCGGAATCGAACCTGGGACCCTGGAGCTGTGAAGCAATTGTGCTATCCACAATGCAACGTTAGTATATAGTAAAGGGTTCCTGACCTTTTATGGCGGGAACTCAATACGTCATTGGTGGTGGTGGTAGTGATGGGGGGGGGGGGCGGGGACAATGGGAATGGGAAACCACATTGAGGTAAAAGTCGTTTGGGACACCCCTTGCTGCTGGCTTTCCTGCCCACCGAAAACGGGGGCGGAGAATGCCGGCCTATCACTTTGCTCAAGAGTTTGGTCAAAGTCTCTGAATTCATCTCTTTCTGTGGCTGGGTTGATAACGTCTCCACGAGGAACCTCGGGATGTTTTGCTATGTCAAAGGTGCCGAATAAATGCAGGGTTTTTGTTGTAAGAGCTCCTTCTACACTGTAACAGTTCTGTGATTTTGATTGCTCATATCACCACTTAAAGCTTATCCATTTCCGGATCGTTAATCGACTCGTTTTTCTACCTTCGCTGTGCAGGGTGACAAAAAGGTGGAGCCAGGGACAGGGAAGAGGTTAAAGGAACCAACTGACACATTACAGAAGGAGAGGCAACCAATGGGGTAATTCTTAATGTTTGGCTGTGTGCTGGGAACGCATAAAGTGTTATTTGTCAAATAATAAAATTGCTGCACATAAAACATATATAATGTACATATCGTTTATAAAACACTCAACTTGAATATTGTGCCCATTCTGGGCACCACACTTTAGAAAGGATGGGGAGGGTGAAGATGAGATTTACACAATTGGATCCAGGGACCAGGGACTTCAGTTAAACTGGAGAAGCTGGGACTGTTCCCCTTTGAGAAAAGAAAGGGGGGATTGGATGGATCATAAAACCCACTCCCATTGGCAGATGGAGTGGGAACCTGCAGACACCAATTTAAAGTGATTGGCAAACAAAGCCATGGCGACATAAGGAAAAGCGTTTTTGACCATCGATTGGTTAGAATCTGGGACGCACTGCTGGAGAGTGTGGTGGAGGCAGGTTCACGAGCCTCCAGGGGCGGCACAGTGGTGCAGTGGTTAGCATTGCTGCCACACGGCGCCAAGGACCCGGGTTCGATTCCGACCTCGGGTGACCGTCTGTGTGGAGTCTGCACGTTCTCCCCGTGTCTGCGTGGGTTTCCTCCGGGTGCTCCGGTTTCCTCCCACAGTCCAAAGATGTGCAGTGTAGGTGGATTGGCCATGCAAAATTGCACCTTTGTGTCCAAAGATGTGCAGTATAGGTAGATTGGTCATACTAATAAAAGATTTCCCTCAGTATCCAAGATGTGCAGGTTAGGCAGGGTTATAGGGCTGGGGGAGAGTGCCCAGGTAGGATGCTGTTTCAGAGGGTCAGTACAAACCCGATGGGGTGAATGGCCTCCTTCTGCACTTTAGGCACCCTATGGCTGTGGTATAAGTTGAGGCTCCGAAAGGAAATTGGACCATTAACTTTTGAAAAGAAAAATTAGAGTACCCAATTATTTTTTTCCAATTAAGGGGCCATTTAGCGTGGTCAATCTTTGGGTTGTGGGGGTGGGGACCACGCAGACACGGGGAGAATGTGCAAACTCCACACGGACAGTGACCCGGAGCCGGGAGGGAACCCGGGCCCTCGGCGCCGTGAGGCGGCAGTGCTAACCACTGCGCCACCGTGCTGCCCCGGGACCATTAACTAAAGAGGAAAAAACCTACTGGACTACAGGGGAGAAAACAGGGAAGCAAAATTGGCTGTTCTGTTCTTGCAGAGAGCTGGTGTGGACACGATTAAGTGCTGTACTAAGATTGGAACGACACAGAAAAGATTTACGTGGACCTACGCAAGTATGGCATCCAAATTTGTTAATCGTTCTATATTTTTAACAGCAGCTGTTGGGAGTTTTAATCATTGTAATCATTCTATGATTCTGTGCATCAGCTGCCAAATCTGGCAGTCACATATACCATTAAGATTATTTTGTGAATAGCTGCCAATATCTGCAGAACTAAAGTAATGATTAGACACCAAACTGTGGGCGTTTGAGCTTTCTCTAACACTTTACCTGACCATCTTGGTTCAATATCTTGTAATGTTACCCAAGACTGGCACCTGTAACCGCCATTGCTCCACCCTCGTGTCGTCCAGCGATCACTCTCTGCACACACTCAGGTTTTCTCACTACCCAAGCAGTTTAGTAATGACTCAACTCTGGATATATGTCATCATGCAAGCAGATCGACCATGTGTAAAATGCTGCCCACTCACCGACTGAAATCCTGGCACATTTCAATGCATTTTCTATGATCCAACCAGAGAAAATAAAGGACGTCAGGGCACATTCTGACTTTGAGTGATGGCAAATCAGCACTCCGTTTTACATCCCTCGCTGTGTTTGACGTTTGTTGACTTTAATAGCGCTAAGCCTGAGGGGAGATGCAAATCGGGGCTAGCGATTCGCTATCTCCCACTTTGCACTCTTGCACAGAAAGAGAAAAGCCACCTAAGACGGTACAGTGGTTACCGCTGCTGCCTCACAGCGTCAAGGGCCCCGAGTTCAATTCCGGCTTGGGTCACTGTCTGTGTTGAGTCTGCACATTCCACCCGTGTCTGCGTGGGTTTCCTCCGGGTGCTCCGGTTTCCTCCCACAGTCCAAAGATGTCAGGTTAGGTGGATTGGCTGTGCTAAATTTCCCCTTAGTGTCCAAGGATGTACATGTTAGGTTACCAGTGGGCTCAAGAAGGGGCTTTTTCAGAGGATCGGTGCAGACTCGATGGGCTGATTGATAATAATAATCACAATAATAATCTTTATTATTGTCACAAGTAGGCTTACATTAACACTGCAATGAAGTTACTATGAAAAGCCCCTAGTCGCCACATTCCGGCGCCTGTTCGGATAAATGGATGGAGAATTCAGAACGTCCAATTCACCTGACAGCACATCTTTCGAGACTTGTGGGAGGAAACCGGAGTACCCGGAAGAAACCCATGCAGGCACGGGGAGAATGTGCAGACTCCGCACAGACAGTGACCCAAGCCGGGAATCGAACCTGGGACTCTGGGGCTGTGAAGCAACAGTGCCCACTGTGCTACCGTGCTGCCCTTCATCTGCACTGTAGGGATTCTATGATGATGTTTTAAGAGCTGTAATTTTACTTTAATGCGTAAGTGATAGAATCTGAAGTGAATTGGCTTCCTTTGCTTACGGAAGAAGAAAGCCTTTCTTGATGACCAAGCTTTTTATGACTTGTATACTATTTTAGTTCAGAAATCTCTCCTGCCAAATATGTTTTACAATGTTGAATAATGACTTTAAGGTAACATGAATTTAAATTTGCTTATTTTGATTGCAATGCAGTTTTAAATTCAGTGCGAATTTTAAATTAGCGTGATTTGAAATTCACAGTGGATTTAAATTTATTGTGAATGTCATTGCAGATTTAAATTGACTTGAATTTCAATTTTCTGTGAATTTTAAAATGGTTAGAAATTTAAATTACCGCATATGCCTTACAAAGCTATTTCAGAAAAAATAATTATATAAAGTGCCAGGAGACTTGGATGGCATTAAATATTCCTTTAATTTATATTTCTGCGTTTAAAGTATATTGCACAGACTATCAGATGTTCTTCCCTCGGAATGTTTTTAAAGGTCCTGTGAAGCAGTGAGAGAACTTGAACCAAGTTGAGGTTTGTTAATGTCTTGTCAGTTACATTGTTAAGATTACGAGAAGCAGGTTTTGGGTATTAATTGTCCTTGAGCACATATAAATGAGGAGAACTGTGAGTCTCTTTTGCCAATATAATCTTTAATAATAATCTTTATTGTCACAAGTAGGCTTACATTAACACTACAATGAAGTTACTGTGAAAAGCCCCTAGTCGCCACACTCCGGCGCCTGTTCAGGTACATTGAGGGAGAATTCAGAATGTCCAATTCACCTAACAGCACGTCTTTCGGGACTTGTGGAAGGAAACTGGAGCACCCGGAGGAAACCCACGCAGACACTGGGAGAAAGTGCATACTCCGCACAAGCAGTAACCCAAGCCAGGAATCGAACCTGGGACCCTGGCGCTGCGAAGCAGCAGTGCTAACCACTGTGCTTCCTTGCCGCCAATATACAGATCAAACCCATGACTTTGGTCTTATTAACGCCACGGCCTAACCATCTGGCCTTACCAGTGGGAGATAGGAGAGCTGTTAGACCGAACAACTCCAAAACTCCCTCCAATAAAGAAAAGCTTTAACAATTGTCTGGACCCTGTTAGCATGGATCTCAATCTGCTCTTTATATTTAGGCTAACTCTCAATGGTCCTGTTTTAACTCAGTCACCCTGACTTGTTAACCGGCATTACCATCTGGTCTTCCAATCATCAAAAATGTTTCTTTTTATTTTAGTCATCTTGTTTGAAATGCTTCTTTGGAAACCCCCACCCTCAAAACACCCATGGCTTCTACTCCATCCCCCTATGCAGTCCCTCTCTCTTCTTTCGCGCCACCATTTGTGGCTGCACTTTCAGCAGACAAGCTCCGAATCTCTGGAATTCTTTCCCTAAATTTCACTGCCTCTCCTTCTACCCCTCCCCCCTTGACGTTCCTATCCAACCCTCTATGACTCATCACCATTCCTCTGTAAATTGTCTTGGGATGATTTCAACATTAATGGTCCCAATAACTATAAACTGTTCTTCACACAGAGACAGCCAAAGAAAGGATGTGCTGGCCTTGGAAAGGATCCAGAGGAGATTCACAAGAATGGAATGAAGAGCTTGTCGTATGAGGAACGGTTGAGGACTCTGGGTCTGGACTCGTTGGAGTTTAGAAGGATGAGGGGGGATCTTACTGAAACTTACAGGATACTGCAAGGCCTGGATAGAGTGGACGTAGAGAGGACGTTTCCAGTTGTAGGAAAAACTAGAACAGAGGACACCATCTCAGACTAAAGGGACGATCCTTTAAAACAGAGATGAGGAGGAATTTCTTCAGCCAGAGGGTGGTGAATCTGTGGAACTCTTTGACGCAGAAGGCTGTGGAGGCCAAATCTCTGAGTGCATTTAAGACAGAGATAGATAGGTTGTTGATTAATAAGGAAACCAGGGGTTATGGGGAGAAGGCAGGAGAATGGGGATGAGAAAAATATCAGCCATGATTGAATGGCGGAGCAGACCCGATGGGCCGAGGGGCCTAAATATGGTCTTATGGCTTATGACCTCTTTAAATAATTTTAAAAGGATAAGTGGATTTGCCTCAGGACATTTTGGGATATATATTATTTTAAAGTTTATCAAGGTAATCATATAAAATATTAGTAATGTAACAAAAAATAGTAGAGCAGTTATATTATTAAACGTTTTTATTTACATCTGAGGTTATTTCTACCTGGTTAGTTTTAATTGAAAAAAGAAATTCTAATGTTGAAATGTTTGATTTAATAATACCAAGATATATTCTGTGGCGTATTCCATTAGATCAATTCAGTGAGTTACTGTTGGAGTTTGGTGACTTATTGCATGGACAAGCAAATAGGAGTTATTTATACAGACAAAATTGATGTATCAAGCAGTAAGCAAACAGAATGTAAAAAAATCGATACATTACAATGCAGGCTATACACATGAAAAGTAGTCGTTTAAACTCCCAGGCGTATTCATCATATGCAAAGATATTTTTGAGAGACATGCAAGTGTATTTAATAAAGGCAAGGCTATCCTTTTAATATTGAATTTACCAACATTTAAACAATCACTGACAGTCCAATTCTACCACCCCGCTCTGCTTGAAATATCCTATTCTCAGAGCAGCACGGTGGCGTAGCGGTTAGAGCTGCTGCCTCACAGCGCTGAGTACCCGGGTTCGATCCTGGTCCTGGGCCGCTGTCCGTGTGGAGTTTGCACATTCTCCCCATGTTTGCATAGGTCTCACCCCCACAACACAAAGGTGTGGAGGGTTGGCCACGCAAAATTGCCCCTTCATTGTAAAAAAAAAAGAATTGGGTACTCTCAATTTTTTATTGAAAAAAGAAATTTCCTATTCTCAATTCCACAACTGGTGGTGTGCCCGAGTTCAGGATCTCGTCGCTGATCGGAATGACCTGCCAACCTGATGCATTCTGGGGGCATGGCACGCTGGCATTGCTAGTTGCTGACAGCATTTCGCTAACATAGAACGTAGAACATTACAGCGCAGTACAGGCCCTTAAGCCCTCGATGTTGCGCCTACCTGTGAAACCAACCTAAAGCCCATCTACACTATTCCCTTATCATCCATATGTTTATCGAATGGCCATTTAAATGCCCTTAATGTTGGCGAGTCCACTACTGTTGCAGGCAGGGCATTTCACGCCCTTACTACTCTCTGAGTTAAGAACCTACCTCTGACATCTGTCCTATATCTATCTCCCCTCAATTTAAAGCTATGCCCCCCCGTGCTAGCCATCACCATCCGAGGAAAAAGGCTCTCACTGTCCACCCTCTCCAATCCTCTGGTCATCTTGTATGCCTCAATTAAGTCACCTCATAACCTTCTTCTCTCTAACGAAAACAGCCTCAAGTCCCTCAGCCTTTCCTCATAAGATCTTCCCTCCATACCAGGCAACATCCTGGTAAATCTCCTTTGCACCCTTTTCAATGCTTCCACATCCTTCCTATAATGCGGTGACCAGAACTGTACGCAATACTCCAAATGCGGCCGCACCAGAGTTTTGTACAGCTGCAACATGACCTCATGGCTCCGAAACTCAATCCCTCTACCAATAAAAGCTAACACACCGTACACCTTCTTAATCCCTCTCTTAGCATAACAAGTAAACTGGATAGGTCTGTTACAGATGCACAAAACTGCAAAGGAGTGGGAGTCCCTTTTACCTGGAAAGCATAGAATTGCGACCACCAGCGGGAGTGACCATGTTAAATGAAGCATTGCCGAAAGAAGATGTCCTCGTCCTCCTGAGCAACCTGCCGAGGTTCACGATGCTTGCCTTCAGACAGGGAGGCACTGCAAGTGATCAGTAAGGTACTCGGCAATGTTGGTTTGTGGTCAGTTATTTCCTTTCAGTAAAAAAACAAGAACATGAAAAAAAATCTTAGTGGTACTTTATATTAAAATTAGTTGAGAGGAATTACCTGAATTATTTTGAACAGGTAAGTAAGAAAGATCTACATTATACGTGAATACATACATTTAATTATCCATTTACAAAGTAATTATTCTCTATTACATGGGTAATTTCTACCTCCTATAATTACAGAAAGTTGATTTAAGACTTCAGATCAGTATTTGTTGTAAATCTGCATCACATAGGAACAGAATTAGGCCACTCGGCCCATCGCGTCTGCTTCGCCACTCAATCATGGCCGATATGTTTCTCATCCCCGTTCTCCTGCCTTCTCCACGTAACCCTTGATCCCCTTATTAACCAAAAACCAATCTATCTCTGTCTTAAAGACTTGGACTCCGCAGCCTGGGTGGAAGGAATCCGATGGGACGGCATGAGAGGTGTGGCATGGGAAAGATGGAATGGTACTGGAGGGAGGGGATGGTATGGAAAGGCAGCATAGGAGGGCTAGAAGAAGCACTGGTTAAGTGTGGCAAAATGGTGGGGACAATTATTCGATACAACATATTATTCAAAAGCTTTTCTTCATGCTAAATGTGAAGAGTCACTCTATTGAATGAAAAGGTTTTAGAAAAGCTGCTAGGTATATTGTAATAATGCATCAATGTTTATTTTGCAGTTGAAGAGGATGATAACAGTTTATACCAGTGGTTTTCAACTTGTCTATGGTAAAGGAACTTGAAATATATTGTGCAATTCTGTGAAACCCCCAACCTTCTCTCATTCCTCCCCTTAAACTGTATAAATATTATGTAACAAGAACGAAAATAAAGCAAAACGCTGTTGAATGAACAAATGAAAGTGCATTTTCTTTTAACGATTGTTTTCCATTTAATGTAAGAACAAAATATCTTGGAAAACGCGGTCCAATTTTCAAACAAGATTGCGTGGAACTGTTAGCGATGCTCACGGGAGCCATTGGTTGAAAACTATTGGTCATATCCTCCAGCATTCCTACAGAGTCTAACTCCAACAGGCATTCCAAACTTGGTCTCTCAAAGGAACAGTCATAGGCTGGCATTCTCCGGCTGCAGGGATTCTTGTTTCTCAGCGGGAGCATTCCCCCCTCCCTCCCACCCGCCACACCGCCCCTACCACGGGTTTCCCGGCGGCGTGGGGTGGCTTCAATGGGAAATCCCATTAACAAACGGCGGGAAGAAAGAATCCCATCATCCGTGCGCCGTCGAGAAACACGTGGCCAGGGGACCGGAGAATCCAGCCCAGAGTGTTGCTCTGAAACTTGAATCACAAAGAACGACCTTTCAATGGAACAAGGCTGGAAGTTCCAAAGCTGTTTGCTCCGATGGTTGATGACATTGCAACAAGCAGATTTCAAGGAAATCTTGAGAAATCTGGGTCTTTATTCCTTGAATAATATTGAGCCCATCGGACGTAAACCTGCCTTTCCAACTCCGGAGAAAACAGTCGTTCATGGGCGAAATTCTCCGGAAACGGCGCGATGTCCGCCGACTGGTACCCAAAACGGCGCAAATCAGATGGGCATCGCGCCGCCCCAAAGGTGCGGAATGCTCCGAACCTTTGGGGGCCGAGCCCCAACCTTGAGGGGCTAGGTCGGCGCCGGACGAATTTCCGCCCCGCCAGCTGGCGGAAAAGGCCTTTGGTGCCCCGCCAGCTGGCGCAGAAATGACATCTCTGGGCGGCGCATGCGCAGGAGCGTGTGAGGCCGCTGACAGCTTCCCACGCATGTGCAGTGGAGGGAGTCTCTTCCGCCTCCGCCATGGTGGAGACCATGGCGAAGGCGGAAGGGAAAGAGTGCCCCCATGGCACAGGCCCGCCCGCGGATCGGTGGGCCCCGATCGCGGGCCAGGCCACCGTGGGGGCACCCCCCGGGGCCAGATCGCCCTGCACCCCCCCCAGGACCCCGGAGCCCGCCCGCGCTGCCTTGTCCCGCCGGTAAGGGGTCGGAGAATCTCGCCCCATATTCCATAACTCTATACAAGTCACAACCAGACCCTTGACAAAACTTTTATTCCTAACCCTTGGCCTGTTTTTGCACATGGGCAGCTTCATGTAGCTTTTTCCACTGTGAGGGGTTTTGATTCTGCTAAAGTCTTTGGTGAAGGAATAACTAGAAGTGCTCCATTGAAAGAAATACTGTTGCAATAAACTGACTTGACCACAAATGTTTTGTGGGTCTCTGCTAGTTTAGAAATATTTATGTGCCTAGAATCTTGCTTAGTGCGAATTATTTTTTTTGATACTGCCAGCTTGTGGTAAACACTTTTTTTTCACCTTTTCCCCACAAAGGACTTGCTAAAACAGAACAAAATAGTCGGCCGCAACTGTGTGACAGATGGAATGGAAGGCGCAATAAATATGGGGCGTCGATCATAATGGCAGAAGCTGCCAGGCTGACAAAGCTTGCGCAACGCAAATCCAGGGAGATTGTTTCCCATGTCACCCACCCCTCCATCCCACCCCACCCCTCGCCCCTGTACTTTCCAAAATATAGAAGGCTATGGGGTGATTTAATTGAGGTTCTTTCAGGATCTTGGAAGGAATTGATCGGGTAAATGGAGAGAAAGTTCCTCAGCTGGCTTGGGAGTACAGGGCATAATCTTAAAATCAGAGCCAGGAGAGAAATTAAAGCACAAAGTGCTGGGAACACACCGCCGGTCTGGCAGCAGCTGAGGAGAGGGAGGAACTGAGTCAGCGTTTGAATCCAAGGTGATTCTTCCTCCAGCATCCGCAGTATTTTGCTTTTATTTATTGGGAAGCATTTCTTCGTGCAAAGGTATATGTGTGGGACCCTCACCCACATAACATAGTGGATGCTAGCTCGATTAATATTTCATCTTAGATTTTTTGATGACCAAGGGATAAAAGGATTTGGAGCCTGAAGGTAGCTCTGTGAAGTTAAGATACAGGTAAGCCATCATCTAATTTGAATGGTGATGGAACAGGTTCAAGGGGCTGAATGGCAGCCTGGCATCCACATCTTCCTGTGTTCCTATCCCCTCCAAGGAGAATGGTAGCCATGATGTGGAGATGCCGGCGTTGGACTGGGGTGAGCACAGCAAGAAGTCTTACAACACCAGGTTAAAGTCCAACAGGTTTGTTTCACACACTAGCTTTCGGAGCACTGCTCCTTCCTCAGGTGAATCAGCAATGCTCCGAAAGCTAGTGTTTGAAACAAACCTGTTGGACTTTAACCTGGTGTTGTAAGACTTCTGCCTGTGCTCCAAGGAGAAAGCAATGAAGAAGGAATAGCATGCAGCGAACCATCAGGACACCACTCACTGTAGACAACAACTTCTCGACCAGCACGGTGGCGCAGTGGGTTAGCACTGCTGCCTCACGGCGCCGAGGTCCCAGGTTCGATCCCGGCTCTGGGTCACTGTCCGTGTGGAGTTTGCACATTCTCCCCGTGTTTGCATGGGTTTCACCCCCACAACCCAAAGACGTGCAGGGGAGGTGGATTGGCCACGCTAAATTGCCTCTTAATTGGTAAAAATGAATTGGGTACTCTAAATTTATAAAACAAGAAAAAAACATTTCTCGACCACCTCAGTTCAAAACAAAAAAGTTCACAAAAGAGATATACTTGCATTTATACTACGCTGTACACAAGCTCAGGACCCTCCAAAGCACACTTAGCAACCAATCAATCACTTTAGAAGATTTATTTGTTAGTGAGATGTGGGTGTCGCTGGCTAGGCCTGCATTTATTGCCCATTGCTAATTGCCCTTGAGAAGGTGGTGGTGAGCTGCCTTCTTGAACCGCTGCAGTCCCTGTGGTGTAGGTACACCCACAGTGCTGTTAGGGCAAGAGTTCCAGCATTTTGACCCAGTGACAGTGAAGGAATGGCGATATAGTTCCAAGTCAGAATTGTGTTTGGCTTGGAGGGGAACTTGAAGGTGGTGGTGTTCCAGCTGTCTGCTGACTTGTCCTTCTAGGTGGTGGAAGTGTGTTTGGAAGGTGCTGTTGAAGGAGCCTTGTTGAGTCCCTACAGTGAATCTTGAAGATGGTACACACAGCTGCCACTGTCTGCCAGTGATGGAGGGAGTGAATGTTCAAGGTGATGGAAGAAGTGCCCATCAAATGTGCTGTTTTGTCCTGGATGATTTTGAGCTTCTTGAGAATTTTTGGAGCTGCACTCATCCAGGCAAATTGAAATTATTCTGTTACACTCCTGACTTGTTCCTTGTAGATGTTGTGCAGTCTTGGGATGTCAGGAGGTGAGTTACTTTCCGCAGGATTCCTTGACTCTGACCTGCTCTTGTCGCCACGGTATTTATATGGCTGGTCCGGTTCAGCTTCTGGTCAAGGGAACCCCCCAGGATGTTGATGCTGGTGATTCACCAAAAGTAATTCCATTGATTTGTAAGGGGTGGTGGTTCGATTCCTGCTTGTTGGAGATGGTCATCGCCTGGCACTAGTGTGGTGCAAATGTTACGTGCCATTTATCAGCCTAATTCTGAATATTGGCTAGATCTTGCTGCACATGGAGTTGCACTGTTCCAGTGTCCGAGGAGTTGTCAATGGTGCTGAACATTGTGCAGTCATCAGCACGGTAGCATTGTGGGCAGCACAGTAGCATTGTGCATAGCACAATTGTTTCACAGCTCCAGGGTCCCAGATTCGATTCCGGCTTGGGTCACTGTCTGTGCGGAGTCTGCACATCCTCCCCCTGTGTGCGTGGGTTTCCTCCGGGTGCTCCGGTTTCCTCCCACAGTCCAAAGATGTGCAGGTTAGGTGGATTGGCCATGATAAATTGCCCTTAGTGTCCAAAATTGCCCTTAGTGTTGGGTGGGGTTACTGGGTTATGGGGATCGGGTGGAGGTGTTGACCTTGGGTAGGGTGCTTTTTCCAAGAGCCGGTGCAGTCTCGATGGGCCGAATGGCGTCCTTCTGCACTGTAAATTCTATGTTAATCAGCGAACATCATCACTCCTGACTTTATGATGGATCAAAGGCATTGATGAAGCAGTTGAAGATGGTTGGGCCCAGGACACTAACCTAAGGAACTTCCACCGTGATGTCTCAGCACTGAGATGATTTATCTTCAACAACTACAACAATCTCCTTTTATGCTGGATATTATTCTAGCTAGTGGAGAATTTCCTCCTTGATTTCCTTTGACTCCAGTTTAGCTCGGGCTCTTTGATGCCATACTTGGTCAAATGTTGCCTTGATGTCAAGGGCGGTCACTCCCACCTCACCTCTGGAATTTTCTCCGTGGTTGGACCAAAGCAGGGCTGAATGGGCCTGGTGGAACCCAAAGTGAGTGTCAGTCAACAGGTTACTGCTGAGCAAGGGCCACTTGAAAGCCTTGTTGATGTCCCCAACCATCACCTTCCAGTGTTGTAGCTGTAATGGAACAGCTTGGCGAGGAGTTGTTCTGGGGCACAGGTCTTCAGTACTATTGCTGGGAGGTTTTCAGGGCCCATAACCTTTGCAGTATCCAGTGCTTTCAGCCATTGTGTGGTATCCCTGAAGGAGTCAATGGCTTGTAACCCAACAGCTCAGACTAATGCTCTGGGGATATTGGTCCCCACTACAGCAGATGGTGAAACTTAGATTTAATGAATTAAATGTGGAATTAAAAAGGTAGAGGTGATGACCATGAAACTATTATTGATTGTTGTAAAAATCCATCCGGTTCACTAATGTCCTTTAGGGAAGAACATTTGCCAGCCTTACATGGTCTACGTGTAACTTTTGTTTTTAATTCATTTACGGGATGTGGGTATCGCTGGTCAGGCCAGCATTTATTGCCCATCGTTAATGTCCTTCAGAAGGTGGAGCTGAGCTGCCTTCTTGAATCGCTGCAGTCCCTGAGGTGTAGGTACACCCACTGTGCTGTTAGGAGGGAGTTCTCGGATTTTGCCCCAGCGACAGTGAAGGAACGGCCGATATATTTCCAAGTCAGGGTGGTGAGTGACTTGGAGGGCAACCTCCAGGTGGTGGGGTTCCCAGGTATCTGCTGCTCTTGTCCTTCTAGGTGGCAGCGGTCATGGGTTTGGAAGGTGTTGCCGAAGGAACCTTGGTGAGTTACTGTCGTGCATCTTGTAGATGGTGCACACGGCTGTCACTGTTCGTGGGTGCTGGAGGGAGCGAATGTTTGTGGATGGAGGAGAAATCAAGTGGGTTGCTTTGTCCTGAATGGTGTCGAGCTCCTTGCCCTGGTAGCCACAGTGTGAATATGACTAGTCCAGTTCAGTTTCTGGTCAATGGTAACCCCCCAGGATGTTGATTGTGGGGGATTCTCTTGTAAGTGAAAATATTGTTTCTCATTTCAGTCCTCTATGGTCGACCCCCTTATTCTGAAACTATGACCCTTTCTAAACACAATGGAATGAGGAATGAAGACAGAAATTGCTGGAAGAGCTCAGCAGGTCTGGTAGCATCTGTGGAGGGATTAACAGAGTTAACACTTTGAGTCCAATATAACATGTCCAATATGACCCTTCATCGTTTCCAGTGAAGAGTCATGTTGGACGTGAAACGTTAACGTGAAACGCAAGAATCTTCCCGGCCTTCTAGCACTTTCAGTTTTAATTTCGGTTCTCCAGCATCTGCGGTATTTCGCCTTTATTGTAGGGAACGTGGGCCTTGTCTGGCAGGTTGGGAAAAATTTGAGAGTAGGTCAGCATAAGGCTGACGTGGACCGTTTGGACCAAGTGGCCTGATTCCGCGTTGTCAGTTCAGTCCAACAGGCAGATTGCTCACAACATGGCCCCGTTAGCGCAGAGCATGGAAACTGAAGAGAGATTTGATTTCATGTTGAAACCGCGTCAGAAAGACGGCTTTCTGCTGCTCAATCCTTTGAAGATTTCAGAGTGAGTGCTCGCTGACAGGACACCAACCTACATACTCGCCCGTGCTGCTCCTATCTCATGTTCCATCAAAGCCACTTCAAATGTTGTGATAAAGAGCATGCAGTGGAGATTGCAAAGATAAAATCAAAGGGATTATGAAAGGATTATCTGTCTCCCTGCATTGAAATGAAATGACTGGCAGGAAGATTTGACCCAATTTTGACCCATATTTACAAAGCCCAGTACAACATGCAGGCATATATTACAAAGAATTTGGGTAAGTTTTATATGTTGTTGGATAAGTTTGATGTATGCTCCAGCTCATTATTGATGTAATGTTGTTTGGTAGTAATAAGCACTGGGCCAGAAGAGACTCCAGGACGGTATGCTTTTAATGCATTCCATTTTTGGACAGTTCTCTGTGGCCAGGAGTCAGGAGTGGGAATCTTGTGCCTCCTCTCTGTTGTGTTCTGTGATATAACCGTTGTAAATATGTACACAGAACATATAGTTGTTTAACTATAAAGATGATTTATTAACAAACACGTGGAAAGATAACTAACAAACTATAATACAGACCATGGCTACTCTCAGCGCGACTATCTTCTTGTACGTCTTACTACCAACTGGCAGGTGTCTCGAGTCACGTGATAGTCTCTAACGCCACCTGCTGGTCGGATGCCATACCAATAACTACGTGCACTGATAGACAACTATATACATTGATGTGCACATGCATATCACCACACTCTCGATTCACCTGCTTCCCAATCCTGCAATCACCCGCAACATCCCCCACCCCGCCCAACCCCCACAGCATTGCGAGACATTCCCCCCTCCCCCTCCACATCGCAATTTCATTCCCCCGTGGGCAGGACACTGTCCAGAAAAATGAAAGTGACCTTTCTCTGAATCGCCTGCAATGAAATAATGGTCTGGATTGTCCGCTTCGCCACACCGGAAAGAAGAATCACGATCAGCTGGAGAATTACGCAAAATGGAACAAAAATCTGTTTTGCTCCCAGCACCAAGCTGGACGCAAACTTCATGCACCACCCTGCCCCTCGATGCTCCACCCTGCCCCTCGATGCTCCACCCTGCACCTCGATGCTCCACCCTGCACCTCAATGCTCCACCCTGCCCCTCAATGCTCCACCCTGCCCCTCGATGCTCCATCCTGCCCCTCGATGCTCCTCCTGCCCCTCGATGCTCCATCCTGCCCCTCGATGCTCCACCCTGCCCCTCGATGCTCCATCCTGCCCCTCGATGCTCCACCCTGCCCCTCGATGCTCCAGACTGCCCCGCGATGCTCCACACTGCCCCTCGATGCTCCACCCTGCCCCTCGATGCTCCATCCTGCCCCTCGATGCTCCACCCTGCCCCTCGATGCTCCAGACTGCCCCGCGATGCTCCACACTGCCCCTCGATGCTCCACCCTGTGCCTCGATGCTCCATCCTGCCCCTCGATGCTCCACCCTGCCCCTCGATGCTCCATCCTGCCCCTCGATGCTCCACCCTGCCCCTCGATGCTCCATCCTGCCCCTCGATGCTCCACCCTGCCCCTCGATGCTCCAGACTGCCCCGCGATGCTCCACACTGCCCCTCGATGCTCCACCCTGCGCCTCGATGCTCCATCCTGCCCCTCGATGCTCCACCCTGCCCCTCGATGCCCCATCCTGCCCCTCGATGCTCCATCCTGCCCCTCGATGCCCCATCCTGCCCCTCGATGCTCCATCCTGCCCCTCGATGCTCCACCCTGCCCCTCGATTCTCCACCCTGCCCCTCGATGCTCCATCCTGCCCCTCGATGCTCCATCCTGCCCCTCGATGCTCCATCCTGCCCCTCGATGCTCCACCCTGCCCCTCGATGCTCCACCCTGCCCCTCGATGCTCCACCCTGCCCCTCGATGCTCCATCCTGCCCCTCAATGCTCCATCCTGCCCCTCGATGCTCCAGACTGCCCCTCGATGCTCCACACTGCCCCTCGATGCTCCACCCTGCCCCTCGATGCTCCATCCTGCCCCTCGATGCTCCATCCTGCCCCTCGATGCTCCACCCTGCCCCTCGATGCTCCACCCTGCCCCTCGATGCTCCACCCTGCCCCTCAATGCTCCATCCTGCCCCGCGATGCTCCACCCTGCCCCTCGTTGCTCCACCCTGCCCCTCAATGCTCCATCCTGCCCCTCGATGCTCCACACTGCCCCTCGATGCTCCATCCTGCCCCTCGATGCTCCATCCTGCCCCTCGATGCTCCACCCTGCCCCTCGATGCTCCACCCTGCCCCTCGATGCTCCATCCTGCCCCTCGATGCTCCATCCTGCCCCTCAATGCTCCACCCTGCCCCTCGATGCTCCACCCTGCCCCTCAATGCTCCACCCTGCCCCTCAATGCTCCACACTGCCCCGCGATGCTCCACACTGCCCCGCGATGCTCCATCTTGCCCCTCGATGCTCCACCCTGCCCCTCGATGCTCCACCCCTCTTAGGCAGAAGTCCCGCGGACACAAATTCACGCAACTATTTACAAGTGGGGACTGGTCGGCGTGGCTGTAGAGGGGGAACGGCAGGCTAAGAAAACCCTGAAAAAGTTTTACTGATTGTCGGGCTTTCTGAGGGGAGGCTACCTGGGCTGGGGCCAGAAACGGGGAACGGCTTGGTGCCAAGTCCATGGACTCGGGGTATCCGTCTTCGGATCGAGGTGGTCTGGCTATACTCTGTGTTTTAAGCACACCCCTCTGGTGCTACCTACAGACTCTCAGCTGCTCACACTGCTGAGTGCTCACTGTGTCCCGTGAATGCTCACAGAGCTTCTGATCATCTGGGAGCCCACCCAGACTGCTCCGCTGGAAACCCTCATGCCCCAGCGAGGGGAAGGATGAGGCCAAGCTCAGTCAGGGAGCCACCAGGTGTTAGCCCTTCTCAGACCTGCTGCCCTAATGCAGGGGAAGCAGCAGAGCTCACCCCAACCAACGGACCCCCACCCACTCAGGGTCACTAGCTGTCCCCTCCTGGTGAGGCTGGCAGTGCTGACAGCCCCTGCCACCACCTCCCAATTACATCCTCCCCCCAGCGGGGGTGGGTAGCTCACTGTCACCAGTAGTGGGGGACCGGAGAATCATAATGGAATGGGCACCAATCCTCTGCGGGCAGAGAATCCACCACCTGATCCTGAGGGGCCTTGACAGGGTGGACGTGGAGAGGGTGTTTCCTCTTGTGGGAGAATCTAGGGGTCACTGTTTAAAAATAAGGGGTTGCCCATTTCAGACAGAGATGAGATTAAATGTTTTCTCGCAGAGGATCGTGAGTCACAGGAACTATCTTCATAAAAAGGCGATGGAAGCAGAGTTTGAGTATTTTTAAGGTGGAGGCTTGTGGATTCTTGATAAGCGAAGGGGTGGAAGGTTATGGGGGGATCGGCAGGAATGTGAGGTTACAATCAGCTCAGCCATGATCTTATTGAACAGTGAAGCAGGTTCGAGGGGCCGAGTGGCTCCTAATCAGTATGTTGCTCTGGGCAACAAGAAGAGAGGATGCTGGAAAACCTCAGTAGGAGTCTGGCAGCATCTGTAGGGAGCAGGGCTAACGTTTCGAGCCCACTTGGCTCTCCATTAGAACATAGTTCTGGGGACATGGGTTCAAATCCCAACAAGGCAACGAGTAGAATTTGAATACAAAGTAATTAATTTGTAGAAAATCTGGAATGGAGGTTAGTCTCAGTAATGGTGACCATGGATCAATTAGTGATTGCTTTAACTTCCAGGTACGTCCTCCACAAAGCCATCCGAGATGCCAAGAGAGAATATCAAACCAAGCTAGAGTCACAGACAGACTCTCGGCGGTTGTGGCAAGGACTAAACAACATAACGGGCTACAAAGCGAAGCCGAACAGTATCTCTGGCAGCAGCGCACCCCTCCCCGATGAACTCAATGCATTCTATGCTCGGTTCGAGCAGGTAACCAACAATCCGCTGTCGAGTGCCCCAGCAGCCCATAATTCACCCATACCCACCATCACAGCTTCCGAAGTCAGATTGGCCTTCCTGAAAGTGAACCCACGGAAGGCGACGGGCCCGGACGGGATCCCTGGTTGTGCACTCAGAGCCTGCGCGGACCAGCTGGCAGAGGTATTCGCGGACATCTTTAACCTGTCCCTACTCCACTTCGAGGTCCGCACCTGCTTCAAGAAGACCACCATCATACCGGTGTAGCACACAAAGACTCCGTGAGACGAATAGAGTGAAGTCGATGAGGCTTTATTAAGCGTGTCTGTTCCCCCGCAGCTCGATAGTAAACTGGCCTGCGGGGGAAGACTCCGGCTTCTTATACTCCGCCTTCAGGGCGGAGCTAGAGGTCAACGGCTAACCAGGACCCGGGATCTGTCAGCCAATGACATTAGGGCTTCCAGTCCCACATGACCCCCAATACATACTACCACATTCACCCCTTGTCAAAAATGAACCCGGCGGGGTGATGCTTCGTATGGTGGTAAGGGTTTACAGGGCTGGTCCTGGGAGGAAAAAAACATTCACATGGCAATACAGTATTGTACAATTTTGTCCTGTTGCAACTATTTACAGAGGGTATAGGAAGAAAAGCAAAATGTTCTTGTGAAAAGTCCATATTTAGTTTTAGATCGACGCCACGAGTCGGTCGGGTGGTCTGGTCGTCCGTATCGATCGCCTCGGCCCCGGTGGTGGTGGTGCTTGTACCGGTGTTGTCGCCTCCAGGAGCCTTACGGTTTCAGCTTGGGCTTTATTCTTTGTCGGTGCCGAGGGGAGGGGAACCGATCCTCCTGGGAAGGGGGCGGTCGCGGGGTGCGGCGGTGGCAGGAAGGGGGGGGGGGGTTGGGTTGATGGTGTTGGGGGGGTGTGCGTGTTGCCGGCGGGCGCCAGATCCCGCAGGGAGACCGTGTCCTGTCGGCCGTCGGGGTACTCCACGTAGGCGTACTGGGGGTTCGCGTGGAGGAGGTGAACCCTTTCGACCAACGGGTCCGCCTTATGTGCCCGCACATGCTTTCGGAGCAGGATGGGTCCTGGGGCCGCCAGCCAGGTCGGCAGCGACGTTCCAGAGGAGGACCTCCTAGGGAAGACAAGGAGACGCTCGTGGGGCGTTTGATTAGTGCTCGTACATAATAGCGACCGGATGGAGTGGAGAGCGTCCGGGAGGACCTCCTGCCACCGTGAAACTGGGAGGTCCCTGGACCGTAGGGCCAGTAGGACGGCCTTCCAGACCGTGCCGTTCTCCCTCTCTACTTGCCCGTTCCCCCGGGGGTTGTAGCTGGTCGTCCTGCTTGAGGCTATGCCCTTGCTGAGCAGGAACTGGCGCAGCTCGTCACTCATGAAAGAGGACCCCCTGTCGCTGTGGACGTATGCGGGGTAACCGAACAGTGTGAAGATGCTGTTCAGGGCTTTAATGACTGTGGCCGCGGTCATGTCAGAACAGGGAATGGCAAAAGGGAAGCGGGAGTATTCGTCCACCACATTAAGAAAATATGCGTTGCGGTCGGTGGAGGGGAGGGGCCCTTTGAAATCGAGACTGAGGCGTTCAAAGGGGCGGGAAGCCTTAATCAGGTGCGCTCCATTCGGCCTGAAAAAATGCGGCTTGCATTCCGCGCAGATGTGGCAGTCCCTTGTGACTGTACGGACCTCCTCTAAAGAGTATGGGAGATTGCGGGACTTGATGAAGTGGTAAAACCGAGTGACCCCCGGGTGGCAGAGGTCCTCGTGGAGGGTTTGGAGGCGGTTAATTTGTGCGTTGGCACATGTGCCGCGGGATAGGGCATCGGACGGCTCGTTCAGCTTTCCGGGACGATACAAAATCTCATAGTTGAAGGTGGAGAGCTCGATCCTCCACCTTAAGATCTTGTCGTTTTTGATTTTGCCCCGCTGTGCATTATCGAACATGAAGGCTACCGAGCGTTGGTCAGTGAGGAGAGTGAATCTCCTGCCGGCCAGGTAATGCCTCCAAAGTCGCACAGCTTCCACTATGGCTTGGGCTTCCTTTTCTACTGAAGAGTGGCGGATTTCTGAGGCGTGGAGGGTCCGAGAGAAAAAGGCCACGGGTCTGCCCGCTTGGTTAAGGGTGGCCGCTAGAGCTACGTCGGAGGCGTCGCTCTCGACCTGGAAGGGGAGGGACTCGTCGATGGCGCGCATCGTGGCCTTTGCGATATCCGCTTTGATGCGGCTGAAGGCCTGGCAAGCCTCTGTCGATAGAGGGAAGGTCGTGGTCTGTATTAGGGGGCGGGCCTTGTCTGCATACTGGGGGACCCACTGGGCGTAGTATGAAAAGAACCCCAGGCAGCGTTTCAGGGCTTTTGGGCAGTGCGGGAGGGGAAATTCCATGAGTGCGCGCATACGTTCGGGGTCGGGGCCTATTATCCCATTGCGCACTACGTAGCCCAGAATGGCTAGCCGATCGGTGCTAAAAACGTACTTGCCCTCGTTGTACGTGAGGTTCAAGGCTTTGGCGGTCTGGAGGAATTTTTGGAGGTTAGCGTCGTGGTCCTGCTGATCGTGGCCGCAGATGGTTACATTGTCGAGATACGGGAACGTGGCCCGCAACCCATGTTGATTAACCATTCGGTCCATCTCCCGTTGGAAGACCGAGACCCCGTTTGTGACGCCAAAAGGGACCCGTAGGAAATGGTATAATCGCCCGTCTGCCTCGAAGGCTGTGTACTTGCGGTCACTTGGGCGGATGGGGAGCTGATGGTAGGCGGACTTGAGGTCCACGGTGGAGAAGACTTTATATTGGGCAATCCGGTTGACCATGTCGGATATGCGGGGGAGAGGGTACGCGTCTAGTTGTGTGTACCTGTTGATGGTCTGGCTATAGTCAATGACCATCCTTTGTTTTTCCCCTGTCTTCACTACTACCACCTGCGCTTTCCAGGGACTATTGCTGGCCTGGATTATGCCCTCCTTTAGTAGCCGCTGGACTTCGGACCGAATGAAGGTCCGGTCCTGGGCGCTGTACCGTCTGCTCCTAGTGGCGACGGGTTTGCAATCCGGGGTGAGGTTCGCAAACAAGGACGGGGGTTGCACCTTGAGGGTTGCAAGGCCGCAGATAGTGAGTGGGGGTATTGGGCCGCCGAATTTGAACGTAAGGCTCTGTAGATTGCATTGGAAATCTAATCCCAGCAAGGTTGGGGCACAGAGTTGGGGAAGGACGTTTAGTTTGTAGTTTTTGAACTCCCTCCCCTGCACCGTTAGGGTAACTATGCAGAATCCCTGGATCTGTACGGAGTGGGATCCTGCAGCTAGGGAAATCTTTTGTGCGCTGGGATAGGTGGTCAAGGAATAGCGTCTTACCGTGTCGGTGTGTATAAAGCTCTCCGTGCTCCCGGAGTCGACTAGGCATGGCGTCTCGTGGCCGTTTATTAGCACCGTTGTCATCGTCGTCTGGAGTGTCCGGGGCCGAGCTTGATCGAGCGTAATTGAAGCGAGACGTGGTTGTAGTAGTGGAGTGGGGTCCGTTGTTGCCGTCCAAGATGGCGTCGGGGATGGACAAAATGGCCGCCCCCATACATCGCACGTGGCTGGGGGTCACAAGATGGCGACGGGGGTGGACAAAATGGCCACCCCCACGCGTCGTACAGGTCTGGGGCGGTCCAAGATGGCGGCGCCCCTCCTCCCCTCGTGGTGGCCGGGACCCAAAATGGCGGCGTCTGTGGGTCGCACATGGTGCGCTGGGGGGCTGGGGAGCGCTAGGACCGTGAGCGCTAGGACCGCGAGCGCTAGGACCGCGCGGAGCTCCCTCACCGGGGACAGCGGTGGTCGCGGCCCAAGTAGGTGGCGCCGGCGGGTCAGGCGTGGGGCGTGGGGTGGGGGTTAGGGGGGCGTTAGGGACGCGCAAAACTCCCTCCTCTCCGTGGAGAGTGTTGGCCGGGACCCAAAGCGGTAGCACCGGCGGCGGGTCTTACATGGGCTGCGGGGAGGGGGGTTGGGGAGCGTAAGCGGCGTGCAGGGCTCCCTGTTCTCCCGGGACCGCGGTGGTCGAGACCCAGAGCGGCTGCGCCTGCGGGTCGTACATGCGTGCTGGGGGGTTGGGGCACGTAAATGGCTTGCAGGGCTCCCTGTTCTCCTGGGACAGCGGCGACCTCGCGGGACCGGCACACAACCGCACAATGGCCCTTTTTCCCACAGCTTTTGCAGATAGCTGCGCGTGCCGGGCAGCGCTGTCGAGGGTGTTTCGCCTGGCCGCAGAAATAACAACGGGCGCCCCCGGTGCGACTCGGCGTTTGGACCGCGCAAGCCTGTGGGGTGTCCGGGGGGGGGTAGGGGGTTTGCCGCGACGGGTACGTACGGGGCCCAATGGGCTGCCGCGCGGTCGGGGCCGTAGGCGCGGGTATTACGCGCGGCCACGTCTAGGGAGGCTGCTAGGGCCCGTGCCTCTGAGAGTCCTAGCGACTCTTTTTCTAGAAGTCTTTGGCGGATTTGGGAGGAATGCATACCTGCCACAAAAGCATCGCGCATTAACATGTCCGTGTGTTCGTTTGCGTTCACCGACGGGCAGCTGCAGGCTCGTCCCAAAATCAGCAGCGCGGCGTAGAATTCGTCCATCGATTCTCTGGGACCTTGCCGTCTCGTCGCGAGCTGGTAGCGAGCGTAGATTTGGTTAACTGGGCGGACATAGAGACTTTTCAGTGCTGCGAACGCCGTCTGAAAATCCTCCGCGTCTTCGATGAGGGAGAAAATCTCCGTGCTCACCCTCGAGTGCAGGACCTGCAGTTTTTGGTCTTCTGTGACCCGGCCGGTGGTCGTTCTGAGGTAGGCCTCGAAGCAAGTCTGCCAGTGCTTGAAGGCTGCAGCCGCGTTCACTGTGTGGGGGCTGATCCTCAGGCATTCCGGAATTATCCTGAGCTCCATAGTCCTTTTTAGGCACGCTTAATAAATTGTAGCGCACAAAGACTCCGTGAGACGAATAGAGTGAAGTCGATGAGGCTTTATTAAGCGTGTCTGTTCCCCCGCAGCTCGATAGTAAACTGGCCTGCGGGGGAAGACTCCGGCTTCTTATACTCCACCTTCAGGGCGGAGCTAGTGGTCAACGGCCAACCAGGACCCGGGATCTGTCAGCCAATGACATTAGGGCTTCCAGTCCCACATGACCCCCAATACATACTACCACAACCGGTACCAAAGAAGAACCAGGCAACGTGCCTCAATGACTACCGATGAGTGGCCCTGACTCCAGTCGTAATGAAGTGCTTCGAGAGGTTGATCATGAAGCGCGTCACCTCCATACTCCCAGAATGCCTTGATCCACTGCAATTCGCATACCGCTGCAACCGGTCCACATCAGACACCATTTCCCTGGCCCTACACTCATCCCTAGAGCATCTTGAAAACAAGGACTCCTACATTAGACTCCTATTTATTGACGACAGCTCCGCCTTCAACACCATAATCCCAGCGAAGCTCATCTCAAAGCTCCAAAACCTAGGAGTTGGCTCCCCACTCTGCAACTGGATCCTCGATTTTCTGACCAACACACCACAATCAGTCAGAATGAACAACACCTCCTCCACAATAGTCCTCAACACCGGCGCCCCGCAAGGCTGCGTACTTAGCCCTCTACTCTACACCCTGTACACACACGACTGCGTGGCAAAACTTGGTTCCAACTCCATCTACAAGTTTGCTGACGATACGACCATAGTGGGCCGGATCTCGAATAACGACGAGTCAGAATACAGGCGGGAGATAGAGAACCTAGTGGAGTGGTGTAGCGACAACAATCTCTCCCTCAATGCCAGCAAAACTAAAGAGCTGGTAATTGACTTCAGGAAGCAAAGTACTGTACACACCCCTGTCAGCATCAACGGAACCGAGGTGGAGATGGTTAGCAGTTTCAAATTCCTAGGGGTGCACATCTCTCAAAATCTGTCCTGGTCCACCCACGTCGACGCTACCACCAAGAAAGCACAACAGCGCCTATACTTCCTCAGGAAACTAAGCAAATTTGGCATGTCCACATTAACCCTTACCATCTTTTACAGATGCACCATAGAAAGCATCCTATCGGGCTGCATCACAGCCTGATATGGCAACTGCTCGGCCCAGGACCGCAAGAAACTTCAGAGAGTCGTGAAAACAGCCCAGTCCATCACACAAACCTGCCTCCCATCCATTGACTCCATCTACACCTCCCGCTGCCTGGGGAAAGCGGGCAGTATAATCAAAGATCCCTCCCACCCGGCTCACTCACTCTTCCAACTTCTTCCATCGGGCAGGAGATACAGAAGTCTGAGAACATGCACGAACAGACTCAAAAACAGCTTCTTCCCCACTGTCACCAGACTCCTAAATGACCCTCTTATGGACTGACCTCATTAACACTACACCCTGTATGCTTCATCCGATGCCAGTGTAGTTACATTGTATATGTTGTGATGCCCTATTATGTATTTTCTTTTATTCCCTTTTCTTCTCATGTACTTAATGATCTGTTGAGCTGCTCGCAGAAAAATACTTTTCACTGTACCTCGGTACACGTGACAATAAACAAATCCAATCCAATCCAATCCAAACTTTCACAAAGATTAACAAGATGTGCTAACTGACCAACTAGGTTTATTAAAGGAGTAAAAAACCCAAACAATCTTCAAACCAGCAACCAACGTCTTCACCCCTCCTCACTTCTCAGTGACGTAACCTTGCAGTCATAAAACCTGCTAGAGATGGGATTAACCTGACCACAATGGTCGAACTACTACAGGTTCTCCAACAGTTGTACAGCAGAAACAACTTTAAGTAAGACCAAGCTTGCGTTTATATACTGCCATTCATAGCCTCGGGATATCCAAAAGCTCTGTTTACTCAATGTAAGTTTCCTCCTTGTTGATTCCCTTATTTCCACTTTCCTTTATATTTGCCGTTATAATTTGTGATCCACGGATGCTGAATGGACTTGTGTCTTTAAGTCAAGCAGCAGAGAGATTGAGGAGTTCAAGAAGTTGCAACATGGTATCTGGTGCGGCAACCTTTGGACAACGGGAAGGGATAAAGGGGGAGGGTGGCAGCCAGGAACACTTCCAGGTTCCCAACCCAAAATTCAGCCCAGTGTTCGGATCGGACACTGAAACTAAAATTTAGCCTAACCTGAGGGTTAATGGTTAGAAAACAAACATTGTGCATTCAGGAGTGCATCAGTTGGCACTTAGTCTATTGATTTTGTCTCCTTATATGAGGAAGGGTGACTCGGGGCTGGTTTAGCACAGATAAACAGTTGGCTTGTAATGCAGAACAATGCCAGCAGCGCGGGTTCAATTCCCGTACCGGCCTCCCCGAACAGGCGCCGGTATGTGGCGACTAGCGGCTTTTCACAATAACTTCATTGAAGCCTACTTGTGACAATAAGCGATTATTATGATCTTGCTCTAGAGGGAGTGAAGCGAAGGTTTACCAGACTGATTCCTGGGATGGGAGGACTGACGTATGAGGAGAGCTTGAATCGGTTACGTTTGTATTCGCTGGAGTTCAGAAGAATGAAAGAGGATCTCATAGAAACCTCTAAATTCTAACAGGACTGGGCAGGGTCGATGCAGGAAGGATGTTCCCGATGGTGGGGGAGTCCGGAACCAGGGGGTCACAGTCTGAGGATACGGGGCAGACCATTTAGGACGGAGATGAGGAGAAGTTTCTTCACCCAGAGAGTGGTGAGCCTGTGGAATCCGCTACCACAGGAAGTAGTTGAGGCCAAAACATTGCATGTTTTCGAGAAGCAGATATAGCACTTAGGGTGGAGGGGATCAAAGGATATGGGGAGGGGGGAAGTGGTATTAGATTATTGAGTTGCATGATCAGCCATGATTGTAATGAATGGCAGAGCAGGCTCGAAGGGCCAAAAGGCCTCCTCCTGCTCCTATTTTCTATGTTTCTATGTTAACGCCAGGACGCACTGCAATGCGGATTCAATCAGATTAGCAGGTACGCTTCCTGAGATTGCACTGGTGTTATTGAAAAATATGACAAGTACCTCGACAACCTTTTTCTTAATTTCACCCACCAATTTTCTCCCCTTCAGTCTCCTAATGGGCAAGATGCAAGGCTGTGGAGTGATTTGATAGTCTACTTTTATCCATGTTCTCAGGACTCCCCAAAGCGTTGGACAACGGATGAACTACCTTTTCAAATGGAGTCAATAGTTGTGTAATAAAATGTGCTGGCAGATTTTCACTCAGCCGATAGCTGGCAAAAAAAAAAAAATCAAATTTATTAAGTGACCACTTTAAAAAAAGTTATTTCATGGAATATGGGCATCGCAGGTGAAGCCAGCATTTGTTGCCCATCCCTAATAGCCCTTGAATTGAGCAACTTGTTACGCCACTTCAGAGGGCAATTTAGAATCAACCACATTGCTGTGGGTCTGGAGTCACATGTAGGCCAGACCGGGTAAGGGCGGCAGATTTCCTTCCTTAAAGGACATCAGTGAGCCAGTTTTGCGGTCACTACTGCAGTCGTTATTGAGGCTAGTTTTATTAATTTTACTTCAATTCCACCAGCTGCTGTGGTGGAATTTGAACCCACGTCCCAAGAGCATTAACCTGGTTTAAGAACCATTAACCTGGTTTACTGGTGTTGCTTGAGGGCAGAAGGATGACTGGTACCACAGGAGGACTCTCTAACCGTCGAATAATGCAGTGGCCTGATCTCGATACGGGCCCATAGGGAGAAGGTGGACAGGGCAGAGATGGACCGACTGGTAAAGGAGATACTACAGATGGATAGGAGGTATGCGGAGATCCCAGAGGCAGGGCTTTTAAGGGAATGGCGGAGGCTGCAGGCGGAGTTCGGCTTGTTAACCACAGGGAGGGCGGTGGAGCAGCTGAGAAAGGCGAGGGGGGCGATCTATGAACATGGAGAGAAGGCCAGCAGAATGCTTGCACAGCAGCTTAGAAAGAGGGATGCAGCCAGGGAGATAGGGAAAGTAAATGACAGAGATGGGAACCTGGTTGGAGATTCAGCAGGGGTGAATAAGGTGTTTAGGGATTTCTACAGTAGGCTGTATAGGTCGGAACCCCCTACGGGGCCGGAGGGGATGAGGCACTTCTTAGAGGTGCTGAATTTCCCAAAGATGGATGGGGAGCTGGTAGAAGAGCTGGGGGCCCCGATCGGGTTGGAAGAGATAGTGGAGGGTCTGAAGGCCATGCAGGCGGGTAAAGCCCCAGGGCCGGACGGGTACCCAGTGGAGTTTTATAAAAGGTTCTCTGGGATATTGGGGCCGGTGTTGATGAGGATGTTCAATGAGGCAAGGGAAAGAGGGGTGCTGCCCCCCGACGATGTCACAGGCCACGGTTTCGCTGAAGCGGGACAAGAACCCGGACCTGTGTGGGTCCTACAGGCCGATATCCCTGTTGAATGTGGATGCTGAATTGCTGGCCAAAATTTTGTCCTCCGGATTGAGGATTGTGTTCCAGACGTTACTGGGGAGGACCAGGCGGGGTTTGTTAAGGGCAGGCAGTTGGTGGCCAATGTAAGAAGGTTGTTAAACGTGATCATGATGCCCCTGGAAAGTAGGGAGGTGGAGGTAGTGATCGCAATGGCTGCAGAAAAGGCTTTTGATCGGGTAGAATGCGATTATCTGTGGGGGGTACTGGGATGGTTCGTATTTGGGCGGGGCTTTATTGACTGGGTCAGGTTGCTGTATCAGGCTCCTGTGGCAAGTGTACGGATGAATAGGACAACATCGGACTATTTTAGACTGCACTGAGGGACGAGACAGGGATGCCCCCTCTCCCCACTGTTGTTCGCGCTAGCTATAGAACCGTTGGCAATTGCCCTGAAAGCCTCAAGGGGCTGGAAGGGACTGGTCCAGGAGGGCGGTGGAGCACAGAGTCTCGCTCTATGCAGACGACCTGCTTCTGTATGTATCGGACCCATTAGAGGGGATGGTAGAAATCATGAGGATTGTAGGGGAATTTGGCCGGTTTTTGGGGTATAAGCTAAATATGGTGAAAAGTGAGATGTTTGTGGTCCAGGCGAGGGGACAGGAGAGGCGATTGGGGGAGCTGCCGTTTAGATTAGTAGGGGGAAGTTTTTGGTACCTAGGCATTCAAGTGGCACGGGAATGGGACCGGCTGCATAAATTAAATCTGGCCCGGCTAGTAGACCAAATAAAGGACGATTTTCGGAGATGGGACGCGCTCCCGTTGTCATTAGCTAGGAGGGTGCAGACGGTGAAGATGACGGTCCTCCCGAGACTCCTGTTCATGTTTCAATGTCTCCTCATCTTTATTCCGTGGTCCTTTTTTTAAACGGGTCAACAAAGTGATCTCTGGCTTTGTTTGGGCGGGCAAGACCCCGCGGGTAAGGAAGGTAATGCTTGAGCAGAGTCGGGGAGAGGGCGGGCTGGCGCTGCCAAATTTTCGTAACTGTTACTGGGCGGCGAATATAGCCATGATCAGGAAGTGGGTGGTGGGGAGGGGTCGGCATGGGAGCGTATGGAGGCGGCTTCATGCAAGGGCACCAGTTTGTGGGCATTGGTAACTGCGCCTCTGCCGTTTCCGCCGGCACGGTACTCCACCAGCCCCGTGGTGGTGGCGGCCCTGAGAGTCTGGGGTCAATGGAGGAGACACTTGGGAGCAGAGGGAGCATTGGTCTCGTCCCCAATCTGTAATAATCACTGGTTTGCCCCGGGAAGTACAAAGAACAAAGAACAAAGAAAAGTACAGCACAGGAACAGGCCCTTCGGCCCTCCAAGACCGTGCCGACCATGCTGCCCGTCTAAACTAAAATCTTCTACACTTCCTGGGTCCTCTATTCCCATCCTATTCATTTATTTGTCAAGATGCCCCTTAAATGTCACTATCATCCCTGCTTCCACCACCTCCTCCGGTAGCGAGTTCCAGGCACCCACTACCCTCTGTGTAAAAAACTTGCCTTGTACATCTCCTCTAAATCTTGCCCCTCGCACCTTAAACCTATGCCCCCTAGTAATTGACCCCTCTACCCTGGGGAAAAGCCTCTGACTATCCACTCTGTCTATGCCCCTCATAATTTTGTATACCTCTATCAGGTCGCCCCTCAACCTCCATCGTTCCAGTGAGGTCAAACCGAGTTTATTCAACCGCTCCTCATAGCTAATGCCCTCCATACCAGGCAACATTCTGGTAAATCTCTTCTGCACCCTCTCTAAAGCCTCCACATCCTTCTGGTAGTGTGGCGACCAGAATTGAACACTATACTCCAAGTGTGGCCTAACTAAGATTCTATACAGCTGCAACGTGACTTGCCAATTCTTATTATCAATGCCCCGGCCAATGAAGGCAAGCATGCCATATGCCTTCTTGACTATCTTCTCCACCTGTGTTCCTTATATTCCACACAGGCTTCGTCTGTTCCCAGCCTTCTAGCCCTGACAAATACCTCCTTTTCCTTTTTGACGAGGCCTACAATATCTCTCGTTATCCAATGTTCCCAAAAATTGCCGTATTTATCCTTCTTCCGCACAGGAACATGCTGATCCTGAATTCCTTTCAACTGACATTTGAAAGCCTCCCACATGTCAGATGTTGATTTACCATCAAACATCCTCACCCAATCTAGGTTCTTCAGTTCCCGCCTAATATTGTTATAATTAGCCTTCCCCCAATTTAGCACATTCACCCTAGGACCACTCTTATCCTTGTCCGCCAGCACTTTAAAACTTACTGAATTGTGGTCTCTGTTCCCAAAATGCTCCCCTAATGAAACTTCTACCACCTGGCCGGGCTCATTGCCCAATACTAGGTCCAATACAGCCCCTTCTCTAGTTGGACTGTCTACATATTGTTTTAAGAAGCCCTCCTGGATGCTCCTGACAAACTCTGCCCCGTCTAAGCCCCTGGCACTAAGTGAGTCCCAGTCAATATTGGGGAAGTTGAAGTCTCCCATCACAACAACCCTGTTGTTTTTACTCGTTTCTAAAATCTGTCTACCTATCTGCTCCTCTATCTCCCGCTGGCTGTTGGGAGGCCTGTAGTAAACACCCAACATTGTGACTGCACCCTTCTTATTCCTGATTTCTTCCCATATAGCCTCACTGCCCTCTAAGGTGTCCTCCCGTAGTACAGCTGTGATATTCTCCCTAACCGGTAGCGCAACTCCGCCACCCCTTTTACATCCTCCTCTATCTCGCCTGAAACATCTAAATCCTGGAACGTTTAGCTGCCAATCCTGCCCTTCCCTCAACCAGGTTTCTGTAATGGCAACAACATCAAAGTATGGATGGGGTTTCCGGATATGGCAGAGAGCAGGGATTGAGAGAATGGGGGACAGGTTTTTAGAGGGGAGCTTCCGGGTATGAGGGCGCTGGAGGAGACGTTTGGGTTGGCGAGGGGAAACAAATTCAGGTACCTGCAGGTGCAGAACTTCCTACGTAAACAGGTGTCAACCTTTCCGCTCCTGCCGCTAAGGGGGATTCAGGACAGGGTAGTTTCCAGAGGGTGGGTATGGGAGGGGAGCGTCTCGGACATTTACAAGGAACTTATGGGGTCAGAGGAGACGCAGACCGAGGAGCTGAAGCACAAGTGGGAGGAGGAGCTGGGAGGAGAGATAGAGGATGGTCTATGGGCGGATGCATTGAGTAGAGTCAATGCGACCACAACATGTGCCAGTCTCAGCCTGATATAAATTAAGGTCATTCATCGGGTTCACATGACAGTGGCCCGGATGAGCAGGTTCTTTGGGGTGGAAGACAGGTGTGCAAAATGTGCGGGAGGACCAGCGAATCATGCCCACATGTTCTGGGCATGTCCGAACCTTAGGGGATTTGGGCAGGGGTTTGCGGATGTCATGTCCACGGTGTTAAAAACAAGGGTGGCACCGAGTCCAGAGGTGGCGATTTTCAGGGTGTCGGAAGACCCGGGAATCCAGGAGGAGAAAGAGGCAGACGTTCTGGCCTTTGCTTCGCCGGTAGCCCGGAGACGGATACTATTAGCTTGGAGGGACTCAAAGCCCCCAAAGTCGGAGACCTGGCTATCAGACATGGCTGGCTTTCTCTGTTTGGAGAAAATCAAGTTTGCCTTGAGAGGGTCACTGTTAGGGTTCGCCCGGAGGTGGCAACCGTTCGTCAACTTCTTCGCGGAAAATTAATCGTCAGCAGAAGGTGGGGGGGGGGGGGGGGGGGGTTACTTTAGCTTAGAGTAGGGGGTTAATAAAGGTTGGACCTGTAAGGGAGGGAAACGGCTTTTGCACTATGTTTATAGTTTCATGTACATTGTTTATTGTGTTGTTGTTACTATGCCAAAAAATACCTCAATAAAATATTTATTTTAAAAAAAGAATAATACAGTGGCTATGACTTATATACACCTAAATGTTCATCCGAAACATCAGGCACATGTCCTATTTGAAAGACATCACCCCTCAGACTGGCATGTGTGCACATGTGTTAACTGTGGTGTAGTGGCTGGCGCCCTACCCTCTGAGTCAGGAAGCTGTGGGTTCAAGTCCTACGCTAGGGCATTGAGCACAGAACCCAGTACCGAAGGTTGCGAGAGGTGCAGTCATTTGAATGGCATGTTAAACTGAGGATCGATCGCTCTCCTCTATCGGGTGAATGTCAAAGGGCCCATGGCTCTTATTTTATAACTAACAACGAGGGAGTTCACTGAGGTAGAAACAGGAAATGCTCAGCATGTCTGTCAGTAATTGTTGGAGGTTCCGTCTTTTGGGTAAGTGGTTTAACGGCGGCCTCACCTACCTGATTGGGTACCCACGGCACTATTTCAAAGTAAAACAGGGAGTTCTAACCGGTCAGTATTTATCCTCAAACAACAATGCAAAAACCATTATCGCATTGTTGTTCATGGGAATTTGCTGTCTGCTAATTGGCTGCCACCTCTCCTGAATTACAACATCTAACAGCACCTTATTGGGTGTAAAGCACATTGCAATATCCAGTGGTTATGAAAAATCACAATTTAAATGTAAATGGAGCTGATATTTATGTTCCTCGTGAGCTTCCACCCCCTCTTCCTCATCTAACCCTGTAAACATAGCCTTCTATTCCTGTCTTCCAGTTGCATTATCTACATTCCCCGAAAATACATCTATTTGCTCGACCTGGGGTTGCTGAGTCTGGTTGGATATATTCCTGGAGGTTCTATGGCACTTGTCTCTCACCGCCCCACCCCCACACTTCCGGGTAATAAACCCACCCCCCTGGCGCCCCGCCGTCCCTCAGCCCATTGAGAAAGGCACAGACACCTTGGGGGTGAGTTTCACCACGAGCTTCAGGATGCCAACATCAAGATGAAAAGCACATCTGGAGCCCACGCTTGCCGACTGTGGGTCCGGCTCGGTGACCGTGTCGCAGGTTGCAGTGTTCAATTAATAATAATAATAATAATAATAATAATAATAATAATCGTTATTGTCACAAGTAGGTTTACATTAACGCTGCATTCAAGTTACTGTGAAAATCCCCTAGTCGCCACATTCCGGCGCCTGTTCGGGTACACCAGAGGGAGAATTCGGAATGTCCAATTCACAGAACAGCACGTCTTTCGGGACTTGTGGGAGGAAACCGGAGCAAATGTTCTGTGTTTGATTATGTGTGCGCCTTTACTGCTGATGCTCACTGAGGTTGATTGATTAAGCCCGGGTGTGGACTCAGAGAATAGGAAACAATCTGTTAGAATCAGCTGGAAGCTGGAGCTGAGGCACGGAGTAGACAATTGAGAGCAATGTGAATAAAACCCGTTACACACACCTACAAGCTGGTGTGTCATCTCTGTATAGGTCCGAGATATAAAATATCCAACAGGGGGCCTCCTCATTGGCTGTCTACGGGCCTGTTGTCCAATTAGGGACGGCAGACGGCAGTTCCTGATGATGCTGGCCCAGCCAGAGGGTTGGCAGCCCTGAAACCTCAGCCGGGTATTGCCCAGAAGGGCAGGAGTCCTCCAGTGCCTCCAGATAAGTAAACAAACAACTTATGGGAGAGATGGGTGGAGGGGTGCCCCGTCTAGTGGGTCATTGGGGATCGTGGGGGGTCTTTATTCCCTGACAGGGTGTGGGCGTTGCTGGCTGGGCCAGGATTTACTGCCCATCCCTTGTTGCACTTCAGAAGCTGGTGGTGAGCGGTGACGTTTGAGCTATTGAGCCTCCGACATTGATGGTCCCCGAGTTGTCACAGGGAAGCTGGTGGTCTGCCCACATACCAGGGAGCCTCCCTCGATGTTGGCAAAATGCCATTAGCTCCTAAAACGTGCAATTTTATTGGACTTTCATTATGCAAATTGGAGGCTTATGGAGGGAGAGTGGACGGAAAAGTGGAGTTGAGGCAACAGTCGGATCAGCGAATGGTGGAGGAGGTTCGAGGGGCCGAATAGCCTGGGCAGGATTCTCTCATCCCGCGGCAGAGTGTCCACGCATTCGAAAACGCCGTCGCGTTTTACGATGGTGTGAACGGGCCGCTGCCAGGACTAATTCTGGCCCCTACAGGGGGCCAGCGCGGTGCTGGAGCGGTTCGTGCCGCTCCAGCTGCTGATCCCGTCGCGGACTGGGCGCAATGGGATCCGCGCATGCGTAGTGGCGCCGGCATCAACGCGCGCATGCACAGTGGCCTCCTTCAACGCGCCGGCCCCGACGCAACATGGCGCAGGACTACAGGGGTTGGCGCGTAGGAAAGGAGGTCCGCAGCCAGAGAGGCAGGCCCGCCGTTCGGTGGCCCTCGATTGCGGGCCAGGCCATATCAGAGGCCCCCCCCCCGGGGTTGGCGCCCCCCCTCCCGCCCCACAGTCTGCCACCCGACCCTTCAACGCTGAATTCCCGCCGGCTGAGAGCAGGATAGAACCATGCCGGTGGGACTTCATAGAATTTACAGTGCAGAAGGAGGCCATTCGGCCCATCGAGTCTGCACCGGCTCTTGGAAAGAGCACCCTACCCAAGCCCACACCTCCACCGTATCCCCATAACCCAGTAACCCCACCCAACACTAAGGGCAATTGTGGACACGAAGGGCAATTTATCACGGGCAATCCACCTAACCTGCACATCTTTGGACTGTGGGAGGAAACCGGAGCACCCGGAGGAAACCCACGCACACACGGGGAGGATGTGCAGACTCCGCACAGACAGTGACTTAGCGTTTCCACGATGGTCGCTCGGCCCATCCTGGCCCGAGAGTTGGCGGGAGGGGCCGCGTAGAGCGGCCCGCGACCGGCGCCTCACCAAACACTCCGGCGCCAATGACGCTGATTCTCCGCTCTGCGTAGAATCGCGTGCCGGCGTCGGGGTGGCGTGGCCCGGTCGCGGGGATTCTCCGGCCCGGCTCCGGGCTGAGAGAGTGCCGCCCCTTACACCTGCTCCTAATTATTATGTCTTGCAACCTGCCACTGGCAACGCACCCCCAGATCACTGGGGATGCCCTGCTGGTATGACCACCCGGCACCCCGATGGTTCTCTACCCTGCTTTATCGGCTATCAGCCTATTCTCCATGCTCCACAACACCATGGACCGCATCGACCCCTCCGCGCCTCCGCCCACCAACTCTGTCGTCAGTGATTTTGCAACTAATAAGCAAACTTAATCAAAGGCAAAAAAAGCACAATTATTTATTGTGAATCCAATCGTTTTCCACCCAATTCCCTGGAGAATAAACTTCAAATCCTGGGGAGTCCATGGCTATCCTACCCCAACTGCTTCGGGTGGCACCAAATACCACATATTGACCACCGCGTCAGAACAGATTATCCAATCAACGACTGGCCTCTTCAGCCATCCCCTGCCAGTTTGCATTTCTACCAGAAAGCCTCCCCACTCTTGCCCCCCACCCCCGCCCCTACCTTGAGCGCTAATCCAACTTTTCTACCTTTACAAAATGCTGTCAGACTTTTCAGCTCCCTCCCATTTACGATTGCACAAGGAAAACTACCTACCTTGGATTATCTCAGAGCTCGGTGCCCACACACACACACACACCCACCGACGTGAGGGGGTACCATCACCACAAGGACTGTGCTGCACTCCAAGGAAGGAAGGGGCCACCAACCCCCCCCCCCCCCCACCCTCTTAGGGGCAACGGGGAACAATCGAATCAATGTGACCTTGCCGGCGTCAGCCAGATCTCATAACAATAATTTTTTAAAGAACAGTCACTCCCCGACTACCAATAGCGATTAACCGTACTTCAAAAAAGAGAAATCTCAAAATGACTGGTGTGGTAGGGAAAATCTGATAAGGTTATTTGTCGCGACTTGAAGGCATTTGCTGAGATCTGAAACTGACTTTATCAGGTTTGTCCCCCTCCTGAACTATGGGTGGGCATGGGGGTGATGAAACGCGACGACTAATCTTTGGTGCTGTAAGGCAGTGAGCCAGGTTCCAGAGGCTCATTAAAGACGTGTTTCTGGGTGGGTGAGAGAACGAGAGACAGGCCAAGCAAAGGAAACATAGAAGTTAGTTCCACTTTGTAATGATTTAGTTGTGTTAAAAACCCAGTAAAGGGACGGACTTCCGGTGGCGGCTATGTGAGCAGTCACACACACGGTGGCTCCCGCTAGGAATATTTGCTTATGACCCTTTTCACCCAGTTTATGGGTGATGTTTGAGGGGAAATTTGAGTAATTCAATGTGACAAGGACCCCACATTAAAGTAAGGCCCAACAAGCATGACACAAGGCAGCAGACGGACAAAGAATTGTCGGCGGAATCAAAAGCCCCTCGAGTCTCATTGGTGGAGAAAATGGCGGAGGCTCTTTCTGCCACTTTGGCCTCTCCATGGACAGCTGAAATGCCGGAAAGTCCCTTGGCGGATTAATTCAAGAAGCAGCGGCAGGCGGTCTCTCATTGATAAAGCAATGGTAGGGGCTCTGGCCCCCCCTCCATGCGGCCTTGGAGAAGACAGATCGGAAGGTAAAGGGGAAAGGCGCAGTGATACAAAGGGTGGAAGTGGCACCCTCGGACCAGAGTGACCGGATTGTTTCCGTACAGGCGGCGGTGGGGTAGTTGGCTGAAAGGCATAAAGCATTGAAGGCCAAGGTAGACATTCTGGAAAACCGCTCCAGACGACAACATTTAAGAATCGCTAGGCTGCCGGAATGTCTGGAGGGCCCAAGTTACACGGACTATATGTTGAATATGTTTGGGAAGATGGTGGAGGAGGGGGGGAATGCCATTACCTCCTGAATTTGATTGGGCCCATCCGTCGCTCAGGCAGAAGCCCCGATCTGGGGAACCACCACGGGCGATCATCCACAGGTAACAAGACAGCAATAGAATCCCTACAGTGCAGAAGGAGGCCACTTGGCCCATCGTGTCTGCACAAGGAACTGGTCGTGAGGTGGGCGAAGGACTATCAAGAATATAGATGGGAGGATCACCGTCAGGATATATCGAGACCGTGGGAGCAGAACTGGCTCGATGGCATGCGGTGTTCAACAAGGCCAAGGCCACATTGCACAAAAGTAATGTGCGATTTGGTGCCGTATACCTGGCTCGTCTTCAGGTGATTTTTTTTTTTTAAATTAAATATTTTATTGAAAATTTTTGGTCAACCAACACAGTACATTGTGCATCCTTTACACAATATTATAACAACACAAATAACAATGACCTATTTTATAAACAAAAAATGAATAAATAATAAATAACAAAAATGAAAACTAGCCCTAATTGGCAACTGCCTTGTCACAAGTAACACTCTCCAAAAATATAATTTAACAGTCCAATATATAATTATCTGTAGCAACGACCTATACATACTATACAGTATATATTAACAACCCTGAGAGTCCTTCTGGTTCCTCCCCCCCCCCCCCCCCCCCCCTCCCCCCCCCCCCCCCCCCCCCCCCCCCCCCCCGCCCCCCGATCCTGGGCTGCTGCTGCTGCCTTCTTTTTCCCATTCCGTCTATCTTTCTGCGAGGTGTTCGACGAACGGTTGCCACCGCCTGGTGAACCCTTGAGCCGACCCCCTTAGGACGAACTTAATCCGCTCTAGCTTTATAAACCCCGGCATGTCATTTATCCAGGTCTCCACCCCCGGGGGCTTGGCTTCTTTCCACATTAGCAATATCCTGCGCCGGGCTACTAGGGACGCAAAGGCCAAAACATCGGCCTCTCTCGCCTCCTGCACTCCCGGCTCTTGTGCAACCCCAAATATAGCCAACCCCCAGCTTGGTTCGACCCGGACCCCCACTACTTTTGAAAGCACCTTTGTCACCCCCATCCAAAACCCCTGTAGTGCCGGGCATGACCAAAACATATGGGTATGATTCGCTGGGCTTCTCGAGCACCTCGCACACCTATCCTCCACCCCAAAAAATTTACTGAGCCGTGCTCCAGTCATATGTGCCCTGTGTAATACCTTAAACTGAATCAGGCTTAGCCTGGCACACGAGGACGACGAGTTTACCCTACTTAGGGCATCTGCCCACAGCCCCTCCTCGATCTCCTCCCCCAGCTCTTCTTCCCATTTCCCTTTTAGTTCATCTACCATAGTCTCCCCTTCGTCCCTCATTTCCCTATATATATCTGACACCTTACCATCCCCCACCCATGTCTTTGAGATCACTCTGTCCTGCACCTCTTGTGTCGGGAGCTGCGGGAATTCCCTCACCTGTTGCCTCGCAAAAGCCCTCAGTTGCATATACCGGAATGCATTCCCTTGGGGCAACCCATATTTCTCAGTCAGCGCTCCCAGACTCGCGAACTTCCCATCCACAAACAGATCTTTCAGTTGCGTTATTCCTGCTCTTTGCCACATTCCATATCCCCCATCCATTCCCCCCGGGGCAAACCTATGATTGTTTCTTATCGGGGACCCCCCCAAGGCTCCAGTCTTTCCCCTATGCGGTCTCCACTGTCCCCAAATCTTCAGTGTAGCCACCACCACCGGGCTGGTGGTGTAGTTCCTCGGTGAGAACGGCAATGGGGCTGTCACCATAGCCTGTAGGCTAGTCCCCATACAGGACGCCCTCTCTAATCTCTTCCACGCCGCTCCCTCCTCCTCTCCCATCCACTTACTCACCATTGAAATATTAGCGGCCCAATAATACTCACTTAGGCTCGGTAGTGCCAGCCCCCCCCATCCCTGCTACGCTGTAAGAATCCCTTCCTCACTCTCTGGGTCTTCCCGGCCCACACAAAACCCATGATGCTCTTTTCAATCCTTTTAAAAAAAGCCTTCGTGATCACCACCGGGAGGCACTGAAACACAAAGAGGAATCTCGGGAGGACCACCATCTTAACCGCCTGCACCCTCCCTGCCAGTGACAGGGATACCATATCCCATCTCTTGAAATCCTCCTCCATCTGTTCCACCAACCGCGTTAAATTTAACCTATGCAATGTGCCCCAATTCTTAGCTATCTGGATCCCCAGGTAACGAAAGTCCCTTGTTACCTTCCTCAACGGTAGGTCCTCTATTTCTCTACTCTGCTCCCCTGGATGCACCACAAACAACTCACTTTTCCCCATGTTCAATTTATACCCTGAAAAATCCCCAAACTCCCCAAGTATCCGCATTATTTCTGGCATATTTCTGGACCCCTCCGCCGGGTCCACCACGTATAGTAGCAAATCGTCCGCATACAAAGATACCCGGTGTTCTTCTCCTCCCCTAAGTACTCCCCTCCACTTCTTGGAACCCCTCAACGCTATCGCCAGGGGCTCAATCGCCAGTGCAAACAATAATGGGGACAGAGGGCATCCCTGCCTTGTCCCTCTATGGAGCCGAAAATATGCAGATCCCCGTCCATTCGTGACCACGCTCGCCACTGGGGCCCTATACAACAGCTGCACCCATCTAACATACCCCTCTCCAAAACCAAATCTCCTCAACACCTCCCACAAATAATCCCACTCCACTCTATCAAATGCTTTCTCGGCATCCATCGCCACTACTATCTCCATTTCTCCCTCTGGTGGGGCCATCATCATTACCCCTAACAGCCTCCGTATATTCGTGTTCAGCTGTCTCCCCTTCACAAACCCAGTTTGGTCCTCGTGGACCACCCCCGGGACACATTCCTCTATTCTCATTGCCATTACCTTGGCCAGGACCTTGGCATCTACATTTAGGAGGGAAATAGGTCTATAGGACCCGCATTGTAGCGGGTCCTTTTCCTTCTTTAAGAGAAGCGATATCGTTGCTTCAGACATAGTCGGGGGCAGTTGTCCCCTTTCCTTTGCCTCATTAAAGGTCCTCGTCAGTACCGGGGCGAGCAAGTCCACATATTTTCTGTAGAATTCGACTGGGAATCCATCCGGTCCCGGGGCCTTTCCCGCCTGCATGCTCCTAATTCCTTTCACCACTTCTTCTACCTCGATCTGTGCTCCCAGTCCCACCCTTTCCTGCTCTTCCACCTTGGGAAATTCCAGCCGATCCAAGAAGCCCATCATTCTCTCCCTCCCATCCGGGGGTTGAGCTTCATATAATTTTTTATAAAATGTCTTGAACACTCCATTCACTCTCTCCGCTCCCCGCTCCATCTCTCCTTCCTCATCCCTCACTCCCCCCTATTTCCCTCGCTGCTCCCCTTTTCCTCAATTGGTGTGCCAGCAACCTGCTCGCCTTCTCCCCATATTCGTACTGTACACCCTGTGCCTCCTCCATTGTGCCTCTGCAGTGCCCGTAGTCAGCAAGTCAAATTCTACATGTAGCCTTTGCCTTTCCCTGTACAGTCCCTCCTCCGGTGCTTCCGCATATTGTCTGTCCACCCTCAAAAGTTCTTGCAGCACCCTCAAAAGTTCTTGCTCCCGTTCCTTACTCTCCTGCTTCCCTTTATGTGCCCTTATTGATATCAGCTCCCCTCTAACCACCGCCTTCAACGCCTCCCAGACCACTCCCACCTGGACCTCCCCATTATCATTGAGTTCCAAGTACTTTTCAATGCACCCCCTCACCCTTAGACACCCCCCCTCATCTGCCATTAGTCCCATGTCCATTCTCCAGGGTGGGCGCCCTCCTGTTTCCTCCCCTATCTCCAAGTCCACCCAGTGTGGAGCGTGATCCGAAATGGCTATAGCCGTATACTCCGTTCCCCTCACCTTCGGGATCAATGCCCTACCCAGCACAAAAAAGTCTATTCACGAGTAGACTTTATGGACATAGGAGAAAAACGAGAACTCCTTACTCCTAGGTCTGCTAAATCTCCACGGGTCTACACCTCCCATCTGCTCCATAAAATCTTTAAGTACCTTGGCTGCTGCCGGCCTCCTTCCAGTCCTGGACTTCGACCTATCCAGCCCTGGTTCCAACACCGTATTAAAATCTCCCCCCATTATCAGCTTTCCCATCTCTAGGTCCGGAATGCGTCCTAGCATCCGCCTCATAAAATTGGCATCATCCCAGTTCGGGGCATATACGTTTACCAAAACCACCGTCTCCCCCTATAGTTTGCCACTCACCATCACGTATCTGCCCCCGTTATCCGCCACTATAGTCTTTGCCTCGAACATTACCCGCTTCCCCACTAATATAGCCACCCCCCTGTTTTTCGCATCTAGCCCCGAATGGAACACCTGCCCCACCCATCCTTTGCGTAGCCTAACCTGGTCTATCAGTTTCAGGTGCGTTTCCTGTAACATAACAACATCTGCCTTAAGTTTCTTAAGGTGTGCGAGTACCCGTGCCCTCTTTATCGGCCCGTTCAGCCCTCTCACGTTCCACGTGATCAGCCGAGTTGGGGGGCTTCCTACCCCCCGCCCTTGTCGATTAGCCATCACCTTTTTCCAGCTCCTCACCCGGTTCCCACGCAGCTGTATCTCCCCCAGGCGGTGCCCCCCCGCCCATCCTCTCCCATACCAGCTCCCCCCTCTCCCCAGCAGCAGCAACCCAGTAGTTCCCCCCTCCCACCCCCCCGCTAGATCCCCCGCTAGCGTAATTACTCCCCCCATGTTGCTCCCAGAGGTCAGCAAACTCTGGCCGACCTCGGCTTCCCCCCGTGACCTCGGCTCGCACCGTGCGACGCCCCCTCCTTCCTGCTTCTCTATTCCCGCCATGATTATCATAGCGCGGGAACCAAGCCCGCGCTTCTCCCTTGGCCCCGCCCCCAATGGCCAACGCCCCATCTCCTCCACCTCCCCTCCTCCCCCCATCACCACCTGTGGGAGAGAGAAAAGTTACCACATCGCAGGATTAGTACATAAAACCCCTCTTTCCCCCCCACATTCGCCCCACCACTTTGTTCGAACGTTCTTTTTAATAACCCGCTCATTCCAGTTTTTCTTCCACAATAAAAGTCCACGCTTCATCCGCCGTCTCAAAGTAGTGGTGCCTCCCTCGATATGTGACCCACAGTCTTGCCGGTTGCAGCATTCCAAATTTTATCTTCTTTTTATGAAGCACCGCCTTGGCCCGATTAAAGCTCGCCCTCCTTCTCGCCACCTCCGCACTCCAGTCTTGATAAACGCGGATCACCGCGTTCTCCCATTTACTGCTCCGAGTTTTCTTCGCCCATCTAAGGACCATTTCTCTATCCTTAAAACGGAGGAATCTCACCACTATGGCTCTGGGAATTTCTCCTGCTCTCGGTCCTCGCGCCATCACTCGGTATGCTCCCTCCACCTCCAACGGACCCGCCGGGGCCTCCGCTCCCATTAACGAGTGCAGCATCGTGCTCACATATGCCCCGACATCCGCTCCCTCCACACCTTCAGGAAGACCAAGAATCCTCAGGTTGTTCCTCCTTGCATTGTTTTCCAGTGCCTCCAACCTTTCCACACATCGTTTCTGATGTGCCTCCTGCGTCTCCGTCTTCACCACCAGGCCCTGTATGTCGTCCTCATTCTCGGCTGCCTTTGCCTTCACGACCCGAAGCTCCCGCTCCTGGGTCTTTTGTTCCTCCTTTAGCCCTTCGATCGCCTGTAGTATCGGGGCCAACAGCTCTTTCTTCATTTCCTTTTTGATCTCTTCCACACAGCATTTCAAGAACTCTTGTTGTTCAGGGCCCCATGTTAAACTGCCACCTTCTGACGCCATCTTGGTTTTTGCTTGCCTTCCTTGCCGCTGTTCTAAAGGATCCACTGCAATCCAGCCACTTTCTCCTCCTTTTTCCATCCGTATCCAGGGGGGATTCCCTTCTGGTTTACCGCACAGTGTTTTTAGCCATCAAAATTGCCGTTGGGGCTCCTATCAAGAGCCCAAAAGTCCGTTTCACCGGGAGCTGCCGAAACGTGCGACTCAGCTGGTCATCGCCGCACCCGGAAGTCCTTCAGGTGATTTTTAAAGAGTGAGGAGAGGATGAGTTTGTAAAGCAGCATGGACTGGGGGTGAACTAATTGTTAATTATGATGTGGCGATGCCGGCGTTGGACTGGGGTGAGCACAGTAAGAAGTCTTACAACACCAGGTTAAAGTCCAACAGGTTTGTTTCAAACACTGGCTTTCGGAGCACTGCTCCTTCCTCAGGTGAATGAAGAGGTAGGTTCCAGAAACATATATATAGAAAAATTCAAAGATGCAAGACAATGCTTAGAATGCGAGCATTTGCAGGTAAGTCTTTACAGATCCAGAGATGGGGTAACCCCAGGTTAAAGAGGTGTGAATTGTGTCAAGCCAGGACAGTTGGTAGGATTTCACAAGCCCAGGCCAGATGGTGGGGGATGAATGTAATGCAACATGAATCCCAGGTCCCGGTTGAGGCCGCACTCATGTGTGCGGAACTTGGCTATAAGTTTCTGCTCGGCGATTCTGCGTTGTCGCGCGTCCTGAAGGCCGCCTTGGAGAACACTTACCCGGAGACCAGAGGCTGAATGCCCTTGACTGCTGAAGTGTTCCCCGACTGCGAAGAAGATATCGTACTTTCCCGGAGTGGAGAAACTACGACATCTTCTTTGCAGCCTTCAACACGTCATTGATGGCGATGAACATCTTGCCGAGGTCATCCCCACACCCCCACTACTTGCCTTCAAACAACTGCGCAACCTCAAACAAACCATTGTTTGCAGCAAACTACCCAGCCTTCAGAACAGTGACCACGACACCACGCAATCCTGCCATGGCAATCTCTGCAAGACATGCGAGATCATCGACATGGGTACCACCATTACACGTGAGAACACCACCCACCAGGTACGTGGTACATACTCGTGCGATTCGGCCAACGTTGTCTACCTCATACGCTGCAGGAAAGGATGTACATTGGCGAGACCATGCAGACGCTGAGACAACGAATGAACGGACATTGCGCGATAATCACCAGGCAGGAATGTTCCCCTCCAGTCGGGGAACACTTCAGCAGTCAAGGGCATTCAGCCTCTGATCTCTGGGTAAGCGTTCTCCAAGGCGACCTTCAGGACGCGCGACAACACAGAATTGCCGAGCAGAAACTTATAGCCAAGTTCCGCACACGTGAGTGCGGCCTCAACCGGGACGTTTGGTTCATGTCGCATTACATTCATCCCCCACCATCTGGCCTGGGCTTGCGAAATCCTCCAACTGTCCTGGCTTGAGACAATTCACACCTCTTTAACCTGGGGTTACCCCTCTCTCTGGATCTGTAAAGACTTAATTACCTGCAAATGCTCGCATTCTAAGCATTGTCTTGCACCTTTGATGTTTCTGGAACATACCTCTTCATTCACCTGAGGAAGGAGCAGTGCTCCGAAAGCTAGTGTTTGAAACAAACCTGTTGGACTTTAACCTGGTGTTGTAAGACTTCTAATTGTTAATTGTGAGGTGCATTTGTATCTGTATTTAATTCTGGATTTGTGTATTGTGGGTGAGGGCATGCCATTATAGGGATTTGCTGAGGTGGTGGTTTGTGGGCAAGTTTGAAGTTTGTATTTAGTATTTTTGGTGTTGTTTGTGGGATGGGTGTTGGTTTGCTTTTGGATGTGGCGGGGGTGCTGGATGTCGGGTTGATTGTTTTTACGGTTTTGCCCTGTGCAGGAGTCACCCAGCTCGTTATGATGTTAGTTAACGGGAGTGGAGGAGTGGGGGTATCTGCAGCTCATTACTTCAGGGTTTTTCTTTTCGGTAATGAGGTTAGGATTTTTGTCTTTGTTTTGTTTGAGGTTAGGTGTAGGGTGGGCGGATAGGGATCTTTGTTCTCCTTTTGGCTGTTTGTTTATTGGGGTGTGGTATTTCTGGGAGATGGGATGGAGGGAGGGGTAGGCTGCTGACAGTGACTGATTCTTTGTCTTTGTTCTGGTCTTATGAGGGGTTTGGCGGCCATCTTGTGTGGGCCTGGTATCAGCTCTCATTGAGTTGCTGCTGGGTTACCCCAAATGGTGGGTGTTGTGTTATGCTTCTTCATGTAGCATAAGCTGCTTCCTTGATGTATACTCTGACAAAGGAAGGTTCAGACTTGGAGATGGGTTTAACACATTTATTGAACAGTTAACATTTTTCCTACTTGAGTTCGACTCTCCTGCTAATCTTACTATAGTAACTCAATCTAACTAACCAGTCTGCTCTAATCCATGCGGTGGGTGTGATGCTTCCTGATCTGCCCCTGTCTCTGAGCGTCACCTGTGGAAAGAGAAAGAGCATGCGTGCCCTGTCCTTTTATATGGGTAGCCCCCTTGTGGTAGTGTCACCTCTGGGTGTGTCTTGACTGCCCATTGGTCATGTCCTATCTTACTGACCTATTGGTTGACTGTCTGTGTGTCATGATGTCTCTGGTGCTCCCTCTAGTGTTTACTCAGTCTTAGTGTATTTGCATTAACCCCTTGTGTGTTTACAGTGATGCATATCACCACAGTTGGAATGGCTGACTCTGTTGGGCAATAAATGCTGGCCCAACCAGCATGGCATGAATGAATAAACAAAAGGTCCCCAGGAGCACAGATGTCAGTCTTCAGCCAATTCAATTCACATGGTATCTAAATGGCTGAAGGCACAAGATTCTGCAAAGGCTATGGGCCCTGACAACATCCAGGCTGTAGTGCTGAAGACATATTCCAGAGTAAGCTGCACCCCTAGCCAAGCTGTTCCAGAACAGCTACAATGCTGGCATCCACTCAGCAATTTGGAAAATTGCCCAACTATGACTTACCCACAAAGAAAGGGACGAATCCAACCTGACCAATTACCATTTCATACGTCTATTCTCAATCATCAGCAAAATATGGAAGGTGTCATTGACAGTGTTATCAAACGGCACTTACACGGCAATAACCCACTCGCTGTCGCTCGGTTTAGGTTTCATCAATGCCTCTCAGCTCAAGACCTCGTGACAGCCTTGACTGGATGTAGCATCAAGGAACTCTAGCAGAATTCGGAATTGGGGGAACGCTCTCTGCTGGTTGGAGTCACACCTGGCACAAAGAAAGATGGTTGTGGTGGTTGGAGGCCAAACCTCTCAGCCCTGGAACATCACTGCAAGAGTTCCTCAGGGTAGAGTCCCAGGCCTAACCAGTTTAAGCTGCTCCAACCATAACATTCCCTCCATCATAAGGTCGGAGGTGGGGGTGTTCGCTGATGATTGAACAATGTTCAGCACCATTCGTGACTCTTCAGATACTGAAACAGTTCACCAAGACCTGAACAAAATCCAGGCTTGGGTTGACAAGTTGGCAAGTTACATTCGCGCCACAAAATTTCCAGGTAATAGAGGATCTAACCATCGCCCTTTAACATTCAATGGCATTACCATCACTGAATCCCCCACTATCAACATCCTGGAGGTTACCATTGGCCAGAAGCTGAACTGGACTAGCCATATAAATACTGTGGCTACAAGATCATGTCAGACACTGGGAATTCTGTGGTAACTCACTTCCTGACTCCACAAAGCGATACACGCACCCCATGAATGAAGAAAATAAATCTCAGACACATTGATGTGGATCTGGAGTCACATATAATCTAATCTATAATCTCTTTATTAGTGTCACAAGTAGGCTGCAATGAAGTTACTGTGAAAATCCCCTAGTCGCCACATTCCGGCGCCTGTTCGGGTGCAGCGAGGGAGAATTCAGAATGTCCAATTCACCTAACAAGCACGTCTTTCGGGACTTGTGGGAGGAAACCAGAGCACCCGGAGGAAACCCACGCAGACACGGGGAGAAGGTGCAGACTCTGCACAGACAGTGACCCAAGCCGGGAATCGAACCTGGGACCCCGGCGCTGTGAAGCAACAGTGCTAACCACTGGGCTGCCACGCCGCCCAGACTGGGTAAGGGCGACAGTTTTCCTTTGCTAAAGGTCACCAGTGAACCAAAAAAGTTTTGAACAACATTTCAATTTTATTTTTTTCAATAAAATTCATAGTCTAATAGCACCATGATGGAAATTGGAATCACGTTCCAGAGGAGATGATTATGTCCAGGTCTTGGGATTAACTAACTCAGTAGCATAATCATCTCTCTACTGTACCCACACAAGTGCTCTTCATTGGCACTTTTAACGAGCTGGGGAGGTCACGGAAAGGTTTTGAAAAGGTTATGACCCATCAAATATTTTCCCATGATAATGGAATGAATTGATTAATTATGAAAGCCCACAATGGTAAGAGTTGCTGAGCGACAGAGAAATGGGTGAGCAATCTAGGGATCTGCAATTGTGCCCTCGACCTTTAGAAGTGGGGCACTGCCGATTACAATCGGTTGCTGCAGTTCCATTCTGAAGCAGGAGCTGCATCAAAGATTTCAACCATTATTTTGTTTTCCATTCATTGGTGAGTTTTGGTGTTGCATTAGCTGTCACCAATCCCTAATTGCCCTTGAGCAGGTGGTGACGAGATGCCTTCTTGAGCCGCTGCACAGTCCATATGGAGAAGGTGCACCCAACCGGGCTGTTGGGGAAGAGAGAGTTCCAGGGATTTCACCCAGTGACAGTGAAGGAACGCCGATATTGCTGCAAGCCAGGATTTTGAAAAAATGTATTCTTTCAGCATCTTTTGCTCAAACCCAATTTCCTTAAACTGAGTGGACGGGGCACGTTTTTTTGAAAGAGTCTACCTGTGGGTCTGGAGTCATATGTAGCGCAGGCTGGGTAAGGACGGAGATTTCCTTCCCTGAAGGACATGAGTGGGTTTTTACTGACAATCGACATGGGTTTGTTCCATGGTCACGATTAGACTTTGAATTCCAGATTTTCACTGCAGTCAAATTTCACCATCTGTCGGGGTGGGATTCAAACCCATGGGCATAACCATGGGTTTCTGTAACACTAGTCCAGTGGCTATACCACTATGCCACACCCTCCTGAGAGCCAACCACATTGCTGGGAGTCTAGTCACATGTAAGCCAGGCCAGGTAGGTAAGAAATCTCCTTCCTTAAAGAGCTTTGGTGGAGCGCTTGGGTTGTTACAACAATCGAGGATAATTCCATGGTCATTATTACTGAGACTATCTTTCAATTCTAGATTTTATGAATTGAACTGAAGACTCCACCAGCTACCATGCTGGGATTTGAACCCACGACCTCAGCGCAATAGGTTGGGCCTCTGGATCAGCGGCCCAGTGATGTTACCACTGCACCAACAGGGCGCTATTTATCTCCTTAACTTCCTCAGGTTTTGCGATTTCCTCATTAACTTTCCACCCTTGTTGCCCCGTTACTTTTTTGACTTTCCCTCATGTTCTCTCCTTTTCACTCGATGGAAGAAAGTGCACTCAGAGGCTTTTTAAAATAAGAGCTTGATGACTGCCACCGTGACAATGTGGTAGAAATTAAATAAACATCTTGTTAAATGTAGTTCCTGTTGAGACAATTCATTCTATGACTAAAGAATATAAAGACTGCTTCTGAGTTCAAGGGATCTTGGGTCCTCCCAGGACTTAATTCTAAAGTCTCCATAAACCTTACGCAATGTCGAGAGATTGACATTGTGCTATTCATCTGAATCTATTACCTCTGTTATGGGCCAGGGTTTAGAGAATCCCAAAGTGTATCATGGAGTTCACCTGACCCACAACTTTTAATAGATTGTGGAATGGGGAGCACACGGCCCACTCTACAGGTGTGGTACAGCTGAAATGGAAAAGTATTTTTTAAAGCAAAACAATGTTTATTCTATGAACTCAAGTTAACCTTTTCAAAACAAACAGTGAACATCTTAGCAACCATTAATTCAAATACAACCCCCAAAGAGTGCAACACTAAGTCATGCTTACGCTGTCCTTTTAACATCCAGAAGACTTACAAAAAACATAACCTTTAACATCAGGTTAAAGTCACTACTGAAAACATTTATAATTCTGAATTCACCAAATGATCAAGAGATAGTCTTTTGATGGCAGAGAGAACAGCAGTACACCTGCTTGGTCTGGCTTCAGCTCCAACACTGAAAACAAAACTAAAACACACCCTGCAGCAAACAGCCTAAAATGAAAGTAAAAAGCTGACAGACAACCCAGCTCCACCCACACTCTGACATCACTGATAAACACCCATTTCTTAAAGGTGCATTTCTTAAACACCCATTTCTTAAAGGTACTCTCACATGACACCTCATAATTGTAATTTTGGAATAACTGGGTCAAAAGTATCCATGGAGATAGAGAAAGTGCATGAAACATTTACATGCCTGAAGTCCGATGTTGTATCAGTTAAGGAAGGCTGAATATGCTGGAACTAATTTCTTCAGAAAAGAGAAGGTTGAGGAGTGACCTCCTAGAGATCTTTCAAATTGCAAATGGGTTTGATAAGGTAGACATGGGAAATGTGCTTCCACTTGGCAGGGAGACCAGAACTAGAGATCATAAATATAAGATTACCACTAATAAGTGCCGTAGAGAATACAGGAGAAACTTCTGTAATAGAATGGTAATAGAAATGTGAACCTTGTTATCACAAGCTGTAGTTGAGGTGAATAGTGTAGAGTAATTTAAAGAGAAGTTGGAAAACCATTGATGGGAGAAAGAAGGGGTGGCACGGTGGTATAGTGGTTAGCACTGCCGCCTCACAGCAGCCGGGACCCGGGTTCAATTCCAGCCTCGGGTGACTGTCTGTGAGGAGTTTGCACGTTCTCCCCATGACTGCATGGGTTTCCTCCGGGTGCTCCGGTTTCCTCCCACAGTCCAAAGATGTGCGGGTTAGGTGGATTGGCCATGCTAAATTGCCCTTAGTGTCCAAAAAGATTAGGTGAGGTTATTGGGTTACGGAGACAGGGTGGAGGCGTGGGTTTAAGTAGGGGGCTCTTTCCAAGGACTGGTGCAGACTCGATGGGCCACATAGCCTCGTTCTGCACTGTAAATTCTGTGAAATATAAAGATTTATATAGCACAGGGCTAAATCGCTGGCTTTTAAAGCAGACCAAGGCAGGCCAGCAGCACGGTTCAATTGCCGTACCAGCCTCCCCGAACAGGCGCCGGAATGTGGTGACTAGGGGCTTTTCACAGTAACTTCATTTGAAGCCTACTTGTGACAATAAGCGATTTTCATTTCATTTCATTCATATACTGACAGTATTTGATAAAGTTATGTAGGTGGAGACTTGTGTGGTGTACAGACACCAATGTAGACCAGTGTACCATCTACAAGATGCACTACAGGAGCTCACTCAGGTTCCTTAGGCAGCACCTTCCAAACACATGGCTGCTATAATCTAGAAGGACAAGAGCAGCAGATACCTGGGAACCCCACCACCTGGAGATTTCCCCTCCAAGTCACTCACCATCCTGACTTGGAAATATATCACCGTTCCTTCTGTCGCTGGGTCAAAATCCTGGAACTCACTCTCTGCCAGCAGGGTGGGTGTATCTACATCACAGGGGCTGCAGGTTCAAGAAGGCAGCTCACCACCACCTTCTCAAGGACAATTAGGGATGGGTAATAAATGTTGGCCTAGCTGACATTTCACAAACTAATTTTGAAAAGTTGAGCTGAATGGTCTGTTTATGATTGGCCTATACCAGTGTTAATGCTCCACATAAGCTTCCTCCCACTCCATTGAATCTAAGCCCATCAGCATTTCCATTTATTCCTTCGCAGAATGTGCATTCATTTACATACTGTCAAGCAACCTGTGCACAGGCAGTGATATGGGATGTGGGGGAGGGCGCCGGATGTGTGCTCCTGCATGTGGCAGTCACAGCCTGTAAGTGCAGTCGGGTACCACGTTAATAAACTACTGAAGCAGTCACACGCGACCAGACAACTCTACAGGTGGTCAGGAGCTGGCAGAGATAGCTTGATGACTATGGCACATTGACCCACTTATTTTTTGGTGAGAGTATCGCCGATAGAATCATAGAATCTTTACAGTGCAGAAGGAGGCCATTCGGCCCATGGGGTGTGCATCGACACTTGGAAAGAGCACCCTACCGAGGCCCATGCCCCGACCCTATCCCCGTAACCCATCAACCCCAGCTAACCTTTTGGACACCAAGGCCAATTTATCATGGCCAACCCACCTAACCTGCACATCTTTGGACTGTGGGAAGAATCCGGAGCACCCGGAGGAAACCCACGCAGACACGGGGAGAACATGCAAACTCCACACAGGCAATCCCCCGAAACCGGAATTGAACCCGGGTCCCTGGCGCTGTGAGGCAGCAGTGCTAAGCACTGGGCCACCGTGCCGCCCCGGGAATCCGTCTGAGGAGGGATGGCGGCGCATCTACTGCGATGCTGGTCTGACCGACAAGTCGAAGAACGCCCAAGCCTTCACCTGGCAGACCCAGAGGCTGTGGAGAAATCGGAATCCCTCGAGGTCCAGGAGGGGGGAAGGCAAAGACGACCCATGGGTACCGCTAAAGGAATGTGAACAAATCGGCACACCTGTAAACAATGTCATCATGGATAGACACACTTGTAAACACTGCTCGTCAGAAACCTGATCAATTCACAGTCATATGTCTTGAAGCTGAAACTCCAGCAAAAAAATGCAAATTGGTTGCTCTCACTGAAGAATAGAGACCGCGTGGACTACACAATGGCCGTATATGCAGACAGCTGCTCCACGGAAAATACTGGACTTTGAAACCCACCATTAATATTTGCATCTTGAATGGACAGTCCGGGAGGAGCTCTGCAGAATCATAGAATCTACAGCACGGAGACAGGCCCTTCGGCCAACACTGGTGCAAGCCAACCAAAAAGCCCATCTAAGCTAACCCCATTTGCCTGCATTTGGTCCATATCCCTCTGAACCTTTCCTATCCACCTATCTATCCAAATGCCGTTTAAATGTTGTCAATGTTCCTTCCTCAACCACTTCGTCCGGCTGCTCATTCCAGATACGTACCACCCTCTGTGTAAAGACGTTGATCCTCAGAATCCCATTAATTCTTTCCCCTCTGCCCACTGGTTCTCGATTCTCCGACCCTGGGAAAAAGACTGAGTGCATTCACCCTATCCATGCCTCTCATACACCTTCTGCACTGTAAATTCTATGTAAATTTCAATGTAAAACTGAATACAATACTTCAGGTGTGGCCTCGCCAACGTCCTGTACAATTGCAACATAACTTCCCAACTTCTATACTCCATGCCCTCACTGATGAAAGCCAGCAAGCCAAAGGCCTTATTCACTGTCCTATCCACCTGTGACTCCATCTTTGGAGAACCGTGCAGAAGTTAGAGAAGCTGAAATCCTATCAGTATAAAGCACTGCTCAAACCACAATGGCCAACACCCACAAAAAAGAAGCAATTGCTTTGCATCAACCAGAACTGTGGTAAATGGAATCACTTTGCCAAATTTTGTAGATTAAAGCTAAATCAGCTATTATCACAAGACTCGCTGCAGCCAGCTACCTCCCCAAAGCTCATCATATAAACAAAGTAAATGAGCTGGAGATCGATCAAAACCTTGAGGCCCTGGAAGCATTCCACCGTGAAGGCGTTGACCCCATCATTGAAAAGGGTGAACCATTCACAGGGTAGGAACAGGAGTAGGCCATTCAGCCCGTCGAGCCTGCTCGGCCAATCAATACGATCACAGCTGATCGGAAACTTCAATGCCTTTTCCACCCGCCATCCCCTTAACCCTTTACGTTATTGTTGATCAGAAAGCTATCCATCTCAACCTCAAACATACTCAACGACTGATCTGCCACTCAATGCTCAACCTTGCTCACAACAATGCCAATCTGAAAGTCAAAATTGATACTGAGGCAAAATGGAATGTTTTGTCGAAACGATAGCTGAAGAGAATCAGTTTCTGTTCTTCACTCAACCCTACCAACAAAGTGAAGCTTTTTGCTGTGGGAACACCATGACCTGGAGGTTCCCCTCCAAGTCACTCACCCCCCTGACTTGAAACTATATTGCCGTTCCTTCAGCGGCTGTGTCAAAGTCCAGGAACTCGCGAACAGCACTCTGGGTGCATCTACACCTCAGGAACCTCGGCGGTTCAAGGAGGCTGCTCACCACCACCTTCTCAAGGGCAACAAATGCTGGCCTAGCCAGTGATGCCCGCATCCCATAAAAATTAATTAAAAAAAGGTATGGTGGACAGACCATACGCATAGACGGCAAAGTCACTTTGGACTGCACGCAGGGCAAGTTTCAATTCCACGTAGCTGACCAGGATGTTAAACCTGTGCTGGGTCTACATGACAGTATTGTTCCAGGGCTAATCCATCTTGAGCTGGACATGCATGCTTTACGTCAACATGCACCAGAGGTTCCGGAATACAGAGACCTGTTTGACTGTGATGTTATTGGGAAGCTGCCTGTTATATATCTCATGAGGCTGGATGATTCATTGCCACCCACTATCTGTACTCCAGGAAGAACCATGAAACAGAGGGTAATCGACAGACTAGACGAAACCACAGAATGTGTCTCCGTGAAGGTGGCTGCAGTGAAGAAAGACGACACATTCAGAATCTGTATTGACCAATTCAGCTGGACAAAGCACTTCTGAGGCCTCACTTTTTAATGAAGACAGTTGGACAGGTTTTCATTGATATGCCTAATGCTAAGGTTTTCTGCATCTTAGCAAATCCCTCATGAAATGAAATGAAAATCGCTTATTGTCACAAGTAGGCTTCAAATGAAGTTACTGTGAAAAGACCCTAGTCGCCACATTCCGGCGCCTGTTCAGGGAGGCTGGTACGGGAATTGAACCGTGCTGCTGGCCTGCCTCGGTCTGCTTTCAAAGCCAGCGATTTAGCCCTGTGCTAAACAGCCCTTGAAGCTTATGACATTCATGTCTCCAGATGGATACAGGGCACAATTCAGCGACCACATGAAGCGCGGGTGAATTGCGGGTGAAGAGTGCGATAGCCCCAAATTGGGATCCGTGCTGGGCCAATTGCGAGTCACCAAACTCACTCTGCCCGGTGCAATCTGATATCGCCCTCACTGGGCGTGATCCAGATCTGCAAATTTAATTGGAGACCTGGCCCTCCCCCGGCCCCTTGGCACTGCCAGCCTGGCACCCTGGCAGTGCTCCCTGAGCGCCCTGGCAGTGTCACACTGGCCCTTACAGGGTGTCTGGGTATCACTGCCATGGGTGCCAGGGGCACTGCCAGGGAGCCAGGTTGGCACTGCCAGGGGTTGAGCCGGGGGCAGGCCTTGCCACTTGGAGGGCGGGTTCCAGGGACCTGGGGAAGGTTGGGCATGGGGGGGCGGGCGGTGGAAGGAGGATCGATAAAACGGGGGGGGGGGGCCTGAAACAAGGGGGGGGGGGAAAATGGAGAGTGCCTGTCAAAATGGCGCCCTCTAAGAGGCGTCATTCCTGTTGGGGAGATCATCTCGCCAATAAGAAACCCCTCTGAATGCGGCCTCGGAGGAAAGAAACTCCCCGAGGCCAAAAAAAGCAAAGTGCCATTGGGTAGCGTGGTGTTACTTGGCGGTACAGTCGCTGAAAAACATCCCACCAAACATGCCCGACAGTGGGCTTAGTTTGAAATCCGCTGAATCGCGCCCACAATTCCCTGTGTTATATCCACTGCTCTTCACAGGGCAACTTTTAGAAATTATCGTTGATGGCATCCTAATTTGGGGGTGCAGAGTGCACGGGAGCAGGATGAACATCGGCGTTTGCCCCGCAACAAAATCACAACGATGAGAATAAAAGCAAATGACCGCGGATGCTGGAATCTGAAACTGAAACAGAAAACACTGGACAATCTCAGCAGGTCTGGCAGCGTCTGTGGAGAGAGAAGGGGAGCTGACGTTTGCGAGTCTGGGTGAGTCTTTGTCAAAGCGACCCCATTACACCTTTGTCAGCTTTGACAAAGGCTCACCCAGACTCGCAAACGTTAGCTGCCGTGTCTCTCCCCAGGAGCTGTCTGAGATGCTGAGAAAATCATAGCCATAGTTATGAAGCTCAACCCTGCGAAGTGTAAATTCAGAGGCAGTGAGGTTCCCCCACGTGGGCCGCCTGTGACCGCCGTGGTGTGAAGACAGACCCAGGCAGGGCAAAGGCGATAACGGCAGACGTCCATCCTGCCGACAAACATGCGCGGCAGTGATTCCTCGGCATGACAAATTATCCATCAAAGTTCATTCTTTGCTGCGGCAAAGTGTCTGCACCCTGGCAACAACATCTCCACCAGGATGCAGAATGGCGGTGGCAGGAACACCACAACGGTGCATTCAATAGGTTCAAGGAGAAACTTTCAGCACCTCCAGTGTTGCAATATTTCGATGTCCGAACACCTGGAGCGATATCAGCAGGTGCATCTCGGCTCAATCCTGGAACAGTGTGCACCTCGAATGGCAGACCAGTGGCTTTTGAATAAAGAGCCCTCACCGACACTGAAACTGCCTAAGCCCAGATCGGGAAAGAACCCCTCGCCCTTGTCTTCGCCCGTTAGAAATTTCATGACTTCATTTACGTCACTGCTAAGACTGATCACCATTCGCTCGTCACTATCCTCAAAAAGCCCCTCCATACAGCCTCACCATGCCGGCTGTGGATGATGCTCAAGATCCAACCGTACAATCTCAGTGTGATCTACAGTCATGGTGAAGAATTGTACTTCGCGGATGCCCTTTCAAGGGTTCAACTACCCACCACTGGGCATGCTGAGTGATGCGCAATCAATTACTCTCAAGACGAAGTGATTTCATAACTGAAGGCTTTAATCTGCTAGAACTCTTCCCCAGCAGCTTCGATACAGAAAGTGAAGGCTGCTGGGACGGCACCGGTTCTTATACTCCGCCTCTCAGGGCGGAGCTATGTACAACAGCCAATGGTAGACTCCTGGGTCTAACCAATGGTCATCCACCTCTTAGGTACTGCAATACCTGGTACTATCACATTCACCCCCTGTTAAAAAAAAGAGCCCCGCGGGGGTGGTGGCCAGCGTTAATAGTCGCTTTTCTCATGGTATGACCAGGTATGGAGGTACCGTGATGGCGAGGGAATTTACAAAGTGTTCATAGTGCAGTAATCAGTCGATCGGGTGGCCTGGTCGTCCTTCTGGAGCGCCTGGGCCTCGGCGGTGATTCTGATGAGGGTCCCGGCGGTTGCAACTCCGGGAGCGTGATGTCGTCCTCCTTGGCAGCTTTGTCACCCCTAGGAGGCGCTGTTGGGGCAAAAGGTGGACAGGGGGGGAAAGCGCCTGTCGGGGGCGTTGGTGTGTGGTCGGGCCTAGGCAGGAGCGGCGGGAGTACTGACCATCCAGTCAGGTGCTGCGGGGAGGGTGGGGGTGAGGGCAATGGTTCGGGTGCACGTGGGGCTCCAGCAGGTGCCAGGTCCCGAAGGGAGACTGTGTCCTGCCGGCCGTCGGGGAAAGCTACGTAGGCGTACTGGGGATTGGCGTGCAGCAGGTGGACCCTCTCGACCAACGGGTCCGACTTCTGCGCCCGCACGTGCTTCCGAAGCAGGATGAGACCGGGTGTCGCTAGCCAGGTTGGGAGCGAGGTCCCGGAGGAGGACTTCCTGGGGAAAACAAGGAGACGTTCATGAGGTGTCTGATTTGTGGTTGTACAGAGCAGTGACCGGATGGAGTGGAGGGCCATCGGGAGGACTTCCTGCCAGCGGGAGACTGGGAGATTCCTGGACCGTAGGGCCAGCAGGACGGTCTTCCAGACCGTTCCGCTCTCCCTCTCTACCTGCCCGTTTCCCCGGGGGTTTTAACTTGTCGTCCTGCTCGAGGCGATGCCCTTGCTGAGCAGGAATTGACGCAGTTCGTCGCTCATAAAGGAAGACCCCTATCACTGTGAATGTATGCACGGAAACCGAACAGTGTAAAGATACCCTGGAGGGCCTTGATGACGGTGGTTGTTGTCATGTCTGGGCAGGGGATGGCGAATGGGAGCCGGGAATACTCGTCAATCATAGTAAGGGAGTACGTGTTGCGGTCGGTGGAGGGGAGGGGGCCTTTGAAATCCATACAGAGGCGTTCAAAGGGACGGTAAGCCTTTATCAGGTGCGCCCTCTCTGGCCGGTAGAAGTGTGGTTTGCACTCCGCGCAGATTTGGCAGTCCCTGGTGACTGTCCTGACCTCCTCGATGGAGTAGGGCAGGTTGCGAGTCTTGATAAAATGAAAAACCGAGTGACCCCCGGGTGGCAGAGGTCCTCGTGGAGGGATCGGAGGCGGTCCACTTGTGCGGTGGCACAAGTGCCACGGGACAGGGCATCAGGAGGCTCGTTCAGCTTCCCCGGATGATACAATATCTCGTAATTGTAGGTAGAGAGTTCTATCCTCCACCGCAAGATCTTGTCGTTCTTAATCTTGCCCCGCTGTGCATTATTGAACATGAAGGCAACCGACCGTTGGTCCGTGAGGAGAGTGAATCTGCTGCCGGCCAGGTAATGCCTCCAGTGTCCCACAGCTTCTACTATGGCCTGGGCCTCTTTTTCGACCGAGGAGTGGCGAATTTCGGAAGCATGGAGAGTACGGGAGAAGAAAGCCACGGGCCTGCCCGTTTGGTTGAGGGTGGCCGCCAGAGCTATGTTGGACGCATCGCTCTCGACCTGGAAGGGGAGGGACTCGTCGATGGCGCGCATCGTGGCTTATGCAATGTCTGCTTTGATGCGGCTGAAGGCCTGGCGGGCCTCCGTCGACAGGGGGAAGGTTGTGGACTGGATCAGGGATCGGGCTTTGTCTGCGTAATTGGGGACCCACTGTACATAATAGCTGAAGAATTCGAGGCAGTGCTTTAGGGTCTTGGGGCAGTGAGGGAGGGGGAACTCCATAAGGGGGCGCATGCGCTCAGCGTCGGGGCCTATGACTCCACTTCGCACTACGTAGCCTAGAATGGCTAGACGGTCGGTGCTGAACACGCATTTATCCTTATTGTATGTCAAATTAAGGATTTTCGTGGCCTGGAGAAATTTGCAGAGGTTGGTGTCGTGGTCCTGCTGGTCATGGCCGCAGATGGTGACGTTATCCAGATACGGGAACGTTGCGCGTAAGCCGTACCGGTCAACCATTCGGTCCATCTCTCGCTGGAAGACCGAGACCCCGTTCGTGACACCGAAGGGAACTCTTAAAAAGTGAAAGAGCCGCCCATCTGCTTCGAAGGCAGTGTACTTGCGGTCACCATTACGGAGGGGTAGTTGGTGGTAGGCAGACTTGAGATCCACCGTGGTAGGCTATACGGGGAGAGGGTACGCATCCAGCTGCGTAAACCTGTTGATGGTCTGACTGTAGTCAATGACCATCCTATGTTTCTCCCCGGTCTTTACCACCACTACCTGAGCTCTCCAGTGACTGTTGCTCGCTTTGATGACCCCTTCCCCCAGCAGCCTTTGGACCTCTGGCCTGATAAATGTCAGGTCCTGGGCACTGTACCATCTGCTCCTGGTGGCGACGGGTTTGCAATCCGGGTGAGGTTCGCAAACAGGGAATGCGGGTTGAGCTTAAGGGGCGCGAGGCCGCAGACAGTAAGGGGGGGGTATAGGGCCGCCGAATTTAAAGGTCAGACTTTGTCGGTGGCACTGGAAATCCAGCCCAAGGAGGGCGGCTGTGCAGAGGTGCGGCAGGACTTACAGGCGGAAATTGTTGAATTCCCTGCCTTGGACAGTGAGGTTCGCTAGGCAGAACCCCTTTATCTCCACCGAGTGTGACCCGGAGGCCAGGGAGATCCTTTGATTTACGGGATGGGTGACAAAAGAACAGCACCTTACCATGTCGGGGTGAACAAAGCTTTCCGTGCTCCCAGAGTCAATCAAGCTAGACGTCTCGTGGCCGTTGATGGAGATTGTCGTTGTAGCTGTTGCAAACGTCCGGGTCCGACTCTGGCCCAGAGTCACCGAGGTCAGCTGAAGTAATTGAGGGTTCTGGTCGGGCAGCGTGTAGTCGGCTGTGCTGGGGGCCTGGGGCCCCATCCAAGATGGCGTCACCCATGGGTCGCACATAGTGTCCGGGGATGAAGAAGCTGGCGGCGGCGAGGGACAAAATGGCGGCGCCCACCCGTCCAGCGTGGTGTCCGAGGGGCAAAATGGCCATGCCCGCGGGTCGCACGTGGCCTTAGGATAGGGGGGTGGCGGTGAGCGCTGGGCGGTCGGGGCCTGAAGGGGGGGTTGCCGATAGTCGCTGGAGACTGCGGCCACGGCGCGGGCCTGGCAGACCCCCATATAGTGGCCCTTCTTGCCACACCCTTTGCAGGTGGCGGTGCGGGCCGGGCAGCGCGTGCGGGGATGATTCGCCTGCTCGCAGAAGAAACAGCGGGGTCCGGCGGCGTTAGTGGGCCGTCTCGCCACGCATGCTTGCGGGGTCAGGGGGAAGGTCTGAGGGGCTGCCGCTGCGGGGTGCCACCGCGCGATTGGGTGCAAAGGACAGCGCGTTTTTATAGGCAACATCCATGGACCCTGCCAGGGCCCGTGCCTCTGTAAGTCCCAGCGTGTCCCTTTCTAGGAGCCTTCGGCGGATATCGGGGGAGGGCATACCTGCCACAAAAGCATCCCTGATCATACGTTCCGTGTGCTCGCTCCCCGAAACTGGCAGGCAGCCACAGTTTCGGCCCAGCACCAGCAGCGCCCGGTAGAAGTCGTGCAACGTTTCCTCGGGGCTTTACCGCCTAGTCGCCAGCAGGTGACGAGCGTAGACCTGGTTTACTGGGCGGATATAATGTCCTTCTAGCAGCTCGATTGCGGCAGCATAATTCGCCGCCTCCTTGATAAGAGGGTAGATCCCAGTGCTGACCCGTGAGCGTAGGAGATGCATCTTTTGTCCTTCCGTGGGGGTGTCGGCGGCCGTGTCGAGGTAGCCCTTAAAGCACGCCAGCCAATGTTTAAAAATAGCAGCAGAGTTGTCCGCGTGGGGGCTGAGCTGAAGGCACTCCAGTTTGATACGGAGATCCATCCTTCCAACTGAAGTTGTAGCAGATTAAATTGATGCGCAATCAATTACTCTCAAGACGAAGTGATTCATAACTGAAGGCTTTAATCTGCTAGAACTCTTCCCCAGCAGCTTCGATACAGAAAGTGAAGGCTGCTGGGATGGCACTGGTTCTTATACTCCGCTTCTCAGGGCGGAGCTATGTACAACAGCCAATGGTAGACTCCCGGGTCTAACCAATGGTCATCCACCTCTTAGGTACCGCAATACCTGGTACTACCACACTGAGCATGAGGGCAACATAGACATTGTGACAATCCAGGTGCTGTTGTCAAGTAGAACAGGTGAACTCAAGACTGCCCTGGGAATCATAGAATCCCTGCAGTGCAGAAGGAGGCCATTTGGCCCATTGAGTCTGCACCGGCCCTCTGAAAGAATACCCCCACCTAGGCCTTATACCCTGCCCTATATCCGTAACCTCACCTCACCTACACATCTTTGGACACTAAGGGCAATTTAGCGTGACCAATCCACATAACCTGCACATCTTTGGACTGTAGGAGGAAACAGGAGCACCCGGAGGAAACTCACGCAGACACGCGGAGAAAGTACAAACTCCACACAAACAGTGACCCAAGGCCAGAAAGGAACCCGGGTCCCTGGTGTTGTGAGGCAGCGGTGATAACCACCCGAATGGACTACGCATGCAAGCAACTCCATCATGAAAGGGGCCTTGCAATGGCAAAAGAGTTTCCCCTCGAGTGTACTTCAGCAGACAACGGTTAACAGTGCAGGATTGACTGACTTGTACGGCCAGGCGTTCCTGATCCTTCATTCCCTGCAGCTCCACCAATGGCACCAGGGGATCAAATTCACAGAATTATTATGGAGCAAAAGGAGGCCATTCGGCCCACCGTGTCTGCACCGACTCTCCAAACAAGCATCGTGACTCAGTGCCATTCCACAGCCTGTTCCCCGTACCCCTGCACATTGTTTCTATTCAAATACCCATCCAGTATCCTCCTGAATGCCTCAATTGAACCTGCCTCCACGACACTTTCAGGCCTGGCATTCCAGAACCGAACCACTCGCTGTGTGAAAACGTTCTTCTCACTTCACAGTTGCTTCACGGAATCATGAAATTTACAGTGCAGAAGGAGGCCATTCGGCCCATTGAGTCTGCACCGGCCCTTGGAAATAGCACCCCATTTAAGGCCACACCGTAACCCAGTAATCTTTAAATCTGTCCCCTCTCGCTCTTGATCCTTTTGCGAGTGGGAACATTTTCTCCCTATTTCCTGAAGGTTTACCTCAAGAAATGCAACATAGGTGTCAATGCCTGGGAGACCCTTGCACTGAAGAGACCTACCTGGGGGAACCTCCTGTTTGAAGGGGGAGAATTGTTCGAGGACACCTGACAGCGAGAGGAAGCCTGGAAGAGGAGCCTGAGAAAGGAAAACCAGCGATCTGGAGTCCAAGGGTCGATCCCACTTCCCGGAAATACCTGCTGATGCACTACCAATCACGACGAGATGAGAGTAGAGAGTAATCGAGGCTTTATTACACAGAGATGTGTGGCCTCCTACAGCTGCTGCCAAAATGGCTGCAGTTCGGAGAGCACACACATTTATACTCCGCCTACTGGGCGGAGCCAGCAGGCAGGGATCTACCCCCGTACCTGTAGTACAGGGGCCTTACTGTAATACCCTCGTATGCAGTGCAGTATATACAATATAATACAACAGTGGTGACTACCACACCTGCCAAGTGTGCAGTTGAAGATGCAGCTTTAGGATCGGGTTCATTAGCCGCGCAAGAACCCACAGAACCCGTGACCAGTGACACAGCGTTCCTTAGGTGGACAAACATATTCGTTAGCGAGTGATCACCGAAGAAGAAGAATTTGAGCAACCTGACCTCAGGTCGGCCCTCACCAACTGTCCAAAGATGTGCAGGTTAGTTGGATTGGCCATGATCAATGCGCGGGATTATGGGGATAGGGCGGAGGAGTGATTCTAGGTTAGAGTGCTCTCTTGGAAGGTCGGTGCAGGCTCAGTGGGCCAAATGACCTCCTCCTCCTGCACTCTAAGGTTTCTAAGAATTCATTCACACTTGATGCGACCATCAATTCACTCGAGACGAGAGCAGAAATAAACTGTGGCTTTAATCAACTATAACAGTGCCTGCCTGCGGCTGATCTAACACTGAGAACCGCCTACAGGTCGACTGTTCTTTATACCTCCCTTCAAGGGGAGGAGCCATGGGCATAGCCCATACAGGCCCCAACATGTTCCCTTATGGATAATGCCATACAATGGCCCATAGGTGGAGCCCACAAGGGCAACAGCATAGCACAGATACAATGGTGGATTATTGACATAATACATTCACCACAACCATACAACTTTACTCCTTTCTCCTCAATGTGTTCATTCAGCTTCCCCTGAGATATGACGTTGATATTCACCTCACCCACTTCCTGTGGTCACAAGTTCCACATTCTAACCACTCTCTGGGTGAAAAAGCTTCCGTTTCATTCCTCTAAATTCGTTGGTGACTATCTTATATTTAGGGCCCTTAGTTTTCCGTCCCCTCCACAACTGGAAACACCTTCTCCGCGTCTGCCTTATCGAACCCATTCAGAATCTCAACGCCTTTTCTATCTGGTCGCCTCTCGACCTTCTCGGTTCTAAGAAAGAGAAGATCGGCCTGTTCAATCGTTCCTGATAGGTATCACCCAGTTCTGATTTCCTGGATCTTCATTGCACCTTTTCCGGTCTCTACATCATTTTTATAAAATGGAGACCTGAACTATTCTCTGTCCTCTGAGTGTGGTCTGACCAGGGTTTGGTCTAAGTCTAATGTTACATTTAGAAGATAAGAAATAGGGTCAGGAGCAGGCCATATAATCCCTTGAACCTGCTGCTCAACTCAGATCAAATGTGGATTACAGAATCATAGGAAAGTTACAGCACAGAAGGAAGCCATCTTGTCCTTGACAGCCCAAGGACACCCAGTTGCCCTTTCTAATCCCACCTTCCTGCTCCTGATCCTAGCCTTAGCGCACTTAAGGTACAGATCCAGGAACTTTCGAAGAGGATTTAGGGTCTCTGCCTCCACCACCAACTCGGGCAGTGAAGATCAAGTCTGATCTTTGACCTCAACTCCACTTGCCGTCCGATGGACCTCACATTCCCCAAATCACAATATTCCTTTATCCCTTCAAGGTCTTATTGATATCAGTCTTGAAATACTCAACACAGCTCCCTGGAGTAGAGAATTAAAAGGATTTACAACCATTTGAACAAAGAACAAAGAAAAATACAGCACAAGAACAGGCCCTTCACCCCTCCAAGCCTGCGCTGACCATGCTGCCCGTCTAAACTAAAATCTTCTACACCATGCTCGGGGGCGCACCAACATACATCCCCCTCGACTCCAGCAGCGCCAAGAGCACTGTCGACCCATCGCAGCCTCCTCCCTTCGTGTACCAGATCCATGTGGCGGCCAAGAGCGTCTTCATCCTAACAAACGCAAAATAAAATGCACAAACACCCCCAGTCCTAAGAGGAGTTAGGGATATGCCACACGACGCAACTAAACCCCAATCCAGGCCCCAGGCGGAGCCAAAATCATTCCAGACAAGTGTAAAGAGAGGACCGACTGTGACACGTTTGGATTATGATCAAAGCGACGGGGCCTCCCAGCCAACAAGGGAATGAGAACCAAAAAGACGAACATGAAGTGTGCACGACGATGAAATGACGGCTAGATGGATGAGCAGCCCCCGAGATCTTTAAAAAAATTAAGTTATGGGATGTGGGCATCATTGGTTAGGACAGCATTTGTTGCCTTTCCCAAATTGTCCTTGAGGAGGTGGTGGTGAGCTGCCTTCTTGAACCTGCTGCAGTCCCTGAGGTGTAGGTACACCCACAGTGCTGTTAGGAAGGGTGTGGCAGGACTTTGACTCAGTGACAGTGAAGGAACGGCAATATATTTCCAGTCAGGATGGTGAGTGACTTTTTCATAGAATTTACAGTGCAGAAGGAGGCCATTCGGCCCATCGAGTCTGCACCGGCTCTTGGAAAGAGCACCCTACCCAACCGCACACCTCCACCCTATCCCCATAACCCAGTAACCCCACCCAACACTAAGGGCAATTTTGGACACTAAGGGCAATTTATCATGGCCAATCCACTGAACCTGCACATCTTTGGACTGTGGGAGGAAACCGGAGCACCCGGAGGAAACCCACGCACACACGGAGAGAACGTGCAGACTCCACACAGACAGTTACCCAAGCCGGGACTCGAACCTGGGACCCTGGAGCTGTGAAGCAATTGTGCTAACCACTATGCTACTGTGCTGTCCTGGAGGGGAACCTCCAGATGGTGGGGTTCCCAGGTATCTGCTGCCCCTGTCCTACTTGATGGCCATGGTCATGGATTTGGAAGATGCTGCCTAAGGAGCCTTGGTGAGTTCCTGCAGTGCATCTTGTCAATGGTACACACGGCTGCCATGGTTGTTGGTGGTGGAGGGTTTGAATGTCTGTGGAAGGGGTGCCAATCAAGTGGGCTGCTTTGTCCTGGATGGTGCTGAGTTTCTTGGGTGTTATTGGAGCTGCACTCAACTAAGCAAGTGGGGAGTATTCCATCACACTCCTGACTTGTGCCTTGTAGATGATGGACAGACTTTGGGGAGTCAGGAGGTGAGTTACTCGCCGCAGGATTCTCAGCCTCTGACCTGTTCTTGTGGCCACAGTATTAATATGGCTAATCCAGTTCAGTGTCTGATCTAACCCCCAGGATGTTGATGAAAAATGAATGTAAGTGGAGGATTCAATGACGGTAATGCCATGGAATGTTAAGGCACCATGGTTAGATCCTCTCTTGTCGGAGATGGTCATCCCCTGGCACTGGTGTGGCTCAAATGTTATTTGCCTTGTCCAGGTCTTGCTGCATTTCAACATGAACTGCTTCAGTTTCTGAGGAGTCGCGAATGGTGCGAAACATTGTGGAGTCATCAGTGAACAGCCCCACTTCTGACCTTATGAGAGAAAGAAGGTCATAGATGAAGCAGCTGAAGATGCTTAAGCCTAGGACACTACCCTGAGGACCTCCTGCAATGAAGTCCTTGAGATGATTGACATCCAACCATCGCAACCCACTTCCTTTGTGCCAGGTATGACTCCAACCAGCAGAGGGCTTCCCCCACTGATTCCCATTGACTCCAGTTTTGTCTCGCATTCTTCTAAACTCCTGAATATTTTACTCAATTCCTCCTCACAGGACAACCCTGTTGACCCTGATGTCAATCTGGTGAAGCTTTGCAATGCTTTCTCTCAGACAAGTAGATCCTACTTTAGGTGAAAAGACCAAATCAGTACACAATGCTCCAGGTGTGGTCAACAAAGCTCTACGGTATTTCTTTTCCAAATAAGAGTGGCCAATCCACCTACCCTGCACATCTTTGGGTTTTGGGCATGAGACCCACGCAGACACGGGGAGAATGTGCAAACGTCACACGGCCAGTGACCCGGGGCCAGGGTCGAACCCGGGTCCTCAGCGCCGTAGGCAGCAGTGCTAAGCACTGTGCCACCGTGCCACCCAACGTCCAAAGCATTGCAGCAAGATTTAGTCTCTCTTCCAACCCCCTTTCAATAAAGACACATTCTAAAATCTGCTTTTCAATTTTATCTCTCCACGTCACTTGACTATGTATAAGCAGCAGGCAACCTCCTGTGGACACACACGTCCTGAATGTCCTGATAGAGGTATACAAAATTATGAGGGGCATAGACAGAGTGGATAGTCAGAGGCTTTTCCCCAGGGTAGAGGGGTCAATTACTAGGGGGCATAGGTTTAAGGTGAGAGGGGCAAGGTTTAGAGTAGATGTACGAGGCAAGTTTTTTACGCAGAGGGTAGTGGGTGCCTGGAACTCACTACCGGAGGAGGTGGTGGAAGCAGGGACGATAGGGACATTTAAGGGGCATCTTGACAAATATATGAATAGGATGGGAATAGAAGGATACGGACCCAGGAAGTGTAGAAGATTGTAGTTTAGTCGGGCAGTATGGTCGGCACGGGCTTGGAGGGCCGAAGGGCCTGTTCCTGTGCTGTACATTTCTTTGTTCTTTGTTCTTTGTTTGCTCTCTGAGTCTCTGAGTTAAACGCAGAGCTCAGCAGCTAGTTCCAAGAATCAAAGCGGAGCATTGCCCCCATCTCCACCACTCCCCCTCCCGAAAGTGTTGCTGACCTGATATGACCTTTGTGGTCAATTCTGTTGCTTATCTCATGGCAGCCAGCCCTTGACGCCCAACTTATTTTCTTATTCATCGTCACGCTCCGTGTACCCCAAGCTGCGAGACCAGATGTGTCAATTCCTGCTGTCACTTTTGTTACACCAGCAAGAGGTGGGGAATGATAGAATGGTCACAGCACAAAAGTAGGCCATTCAGCCCATCTCGCCGCTGCTGGCTTTACGATCAGGGGTTATGGGGAAAAGGCAAGCGGGTGGGGATGAGAAACATGTCAGCCATGATTGAATGGCGGAGCCCGGTGAGCTGAATGGCCGAATTCTACTCCTATGTCTTATGAAGAAGCAACTCACCTAATGCCATTCCCATGCCTTTTCCCAGTAGCCCTGCAATCTTTTTCCTTTTCAGATTATAATCCAATTCCCTTTTGAAAGCCTTGATGGACCCTCCCGCCACCACACTTCCAAGCAGTGCATTCCAGCACCTTACCACTCGCTGCATGAAAAGGCTTTCCCTCGTGTCCCCTTTGCTCCTTTTGCCACTTACCTTCAATCTGCGCCGCCTGGCTCTTGATCCTTCCACCAACGGGAACAATGTCTCCCTCTCTACTCTGTCCAAACCCCTCATGATTTTAAACAGCTCTATCAAACCTCCTCTTAGCCTTCTCCTCTCCCAGAAGATCAGTTACAACTTCCCTAATCGCAGAATCCCTACAGTGCAGAAGGAGGCCATTTGGCCCATCGGACCTGCGCCAGCCCTCTGAAAGAACACCCTGCCTAGGCCTACCCCCCCCGCCCTTTCCCTTTAACCCCACCTAACCAGCACATCTTTGGACACAAAGGGGCAATTTGGCATGGCCAATCTACCTCACCTGTGCATCTTTGGACTGTGGGCGGCACGGTAGCAGAGTGGTTAGCACTGTTGCTTCACAGAGCCAGGGTCCCGGGTTCGATTCCTGGCTTGGGTCACTGTCTGTGCGGAGACTGCACGTTCTCCCCGTGTCTGCGTGGGTTTCCTCCGGGTGCTCCGGTTTCCTCCCACAAGTCCCGAAAGACGTGCTGTTAGGTGAATTGGACATTCTGAATTCTCCCTCGGTGTACCCGAACAGGCGCCGGAGTGTGGCGACTAGGGGATTTTCACAGTAATTTCATTACAGTGTTCATGTAAGCCTACTTGTGACACTAATAAAGATTTTTATTAATATCGGAGCACCCGGAGGAAACCCACGCAGACACACGGACAATGTGCAAACTCCACACAGGCAGTCACCCAAGGTCGGAATTAAACCTGGGACGCTGGAGCTGTGCGGCAGCAGTGCTAACCACTGTGCCACCAGTTATGTAACTGACGTTCCTCTGGAGCCATTCTGATTAATCTTTTCTGCTCTCTCTCTCATGCTTTCATATCTTTCGTAATGTGTGGTGTCCAGAACTGGATTCACTACTCCGGTTTACTCGAAACCTATTTTTATAACTTTCTTGCTTTTGCACTCACAAATTGCCGTAAGGTTTATTAACCGTGCTCTCGGCCTGTAGAGCCACCTTCAATTATGTATTTGTGTCAACACCCCCTCCTCCTGCAACCCCTTAAGAATTGTACCTTTTATTTTATAATGTCTCTCCACATTCTTCCGACCAAAATGAATCACTTCACACTCCACTGCCCTGTTTCATCTGTCACTTGTCCACCCACTCCAATAACCTGCCTGTGTCCCTTTGAGGTTTTACACTATCCTCTTCATGGTTCACCAGACTTCCAAGTTTCATACTGTCTGTGTAGTTTGAAATGACGCCGTGCACACCAAGGCCTAGTTATTATAATAAATCAGGAAGTGATAGTGATCTAACACCGACCCCTGGGGAACCCCACTATAAACATTTCTCCAGTCTGAAAAGACTCTTCTTCCTATCAGCCCCCCCCCCCACCCCCCACCACCACCACCCGACCATGACCCCACCACCTTATCGCAAAGCTTCTTCCCCACTGAGATTTACAGGGCCGCCAACAGTGAGCGACCCGTTTCTCAACATCTGCTCTCACTCTCCGCCCCCCCCCCCCCCCCCCACCCCCAGTCTGTAAGTCTGACTCCAGCCTTCCAGTTGTTTGCCATTTTAATTCACCACCTTACTCTCATGCTCACCTTTCTGTCCTCGACCTGCTGCACCGTTCCAGGGAAGCCCAGTGCAAGTCACTGGAACAGCATCTCAGCTTCCAATTGGGGACTTGACAGCCTCATGGGCTCAACATTGAGTTCAACAAATTCTGCATGGTCTCGCCAATGTACCACGCTTCGGGACATCCTTTCCTGCAGCGTATGAGGTAGACAGCGTATGAGGCAGCGTAGTCTACCTCATACGCTGCAGGAAAGGATGTCCCGAAGCGTGGTACATTGGCGAGACCATGCAGACGCTGCGACAACGAACGAACGGACATCGCGCAACTATCACCAGGCAGGAATGTTCCCTTCCAGTCGGGGAACACTTCAGCAGTCAAGGGCATTCAGCCTCTGATCTCCGGGTAAGCGTTCTCCAAGGCGGCCTTCAGGACGCGCGACAACGCAGAATCGCCGAGCAGAAACTTATAGCCAAGTTCCGCACACATGAGTGCGGCCTCAACCGGGACCTGGGATTCATGTCGCATTACATTCAATCCCCACCATCTGGCCTGCGAAATCCTACCAACTGTCCTGGCTTGATACAATTCACACCTCTTTAACCTGGGGTTACCCCATCTCTGGATCTGTAAAGATTTAATCACCTGCTAATGCTCGCATTCCAAGCATTGTTTGGCATCTTTGAATTTGTCTATATATGTGTTTCTGGAACATACCTCTTCATTCACCTGAGGAAGGAGCAGTGCTCCGAAAGCTAGTGACATCGAAACAAACCTGTTGGACTTTAACCTGGTGTTGTAAGGCTTCGTACTGTGCTCACCCCAGTCCAACGCCGGCATCTCCACATCATGTATTTTTCTATGTTCTATGTTCGAAACCATCTATCCTCTAATTGAATGTAAAAGATCTCATGGCCACTCGTTTGAAAAAGAGTAGGGCTGTTCTCGCCAATGTCCTGACAAATATTCATCCCTCAGCTCACAGCAGGTTGCCTGGTCCTTTACCTCTTTGCTGTTTATGGGGCCTTGTCTGGGGCAAATTGGTTTTCTACCTTCCAACAATGACCTACAAAGTGCGTTTGGGATGTTGCGAAAGGCCAAGTATAAACACAACTGTTATTCTGCTTTTGCCGAACACCATTGTCAAAAAACAAATCAATTTCCCCTGAAACAGGAAGGAGGACTAAGACTGAAGCATCTTCAAAAGTGTGAAAACCACACAGACTTATGAAGTGACACAGGCAGGTCACAAAGGTTTGACGATGCATCACATACCCATCGGTGCCACCGCAGGACTTTCAGAAAGGCACAGTGGAGGATTTGTGAAACCTTCACACTTTTTTCCACTTGAACGGTGGTGCCGGTCCAGTCGAATTCTAATTATTGCCCTTACGAACCTGGGTTACGGCCATGGAATTACTGGAATGGTACCCGGGACGAGGGATGTTGGTTACGTAGAGAGATGTGAGGAGCTCGATTTGTTCTCCAGAGAAAATAAATACAACTATCATTCGAGAAAATGTACTCGGAAAACTAATGGTGCTGAAGTCTGATCAGACCCTTGGACCTGATGGGTTGCATCCTGGGATATGAAAGGAAGTAGCTGCAGAGATTTTTTAAAAGTGTTTTTATTGAAGCTTTTCATTTGTATTTATAACACTGGGAAAAGGAAAAGCGTATTAAGGGGCAATTTAGCATGGCCAATCCACACTATTTAAAAATAAACACCAATTTGGCATGTTGCACCCGGCAAGGCAAGGGGTGGAGGAACCGTTGTTCCACTCGGGGGAGAAGGCTACAGAGATAATGGATGCACTGGTATTAATCTCCCAACAATCCTTAAATTCTGGAAAGATACCAGAAGATTGGAAAACTGCCAATGTAACACTCCTTACTCAAAAGGGGAGGGAGACAAAAGGTAACCATAGGCCAACCATCTGCCCTCGTGAAAATGTTTGTGTCCGTTATAAAGGGTGAAATAACAGAGCATTTAGAAATACATAATCGAATCAAGCAGAGTCAGCATGGCTTCATGAAGGGGAAATCATGCCTGACAAATTTATTCAAATTCAACTAGACAGATTATTTCTTTCCTTTTTAAATAAAAGGACCCAATTCTTTTTCCCCCCCAATTGAGGGGCAATTGAGCGTGGCCAATCCACCTACCCTGCCCATCTTTGGGTTGTGGGGGTGGGACCCACGCAGACACGGGGAGAATGTGCAAACTCCACACGGACAGTGACCCGGGGCCGGGGTCGAACCGGGGTCCTCGGCACCCCGTGGCAGCCGTGCTAACCACTGCGTCACCGTGCTGACCTAAATAGACAGATTTTTTTTTTTAATAAACATTTTATTGAGGTATTTTTGGTATTGTAACAACAACAAAATAAACAATGTACATGAAACTACAAACATAGTGCAAAAACCGTCTCCCTTCCTTCCAGGTCCCACCTTTATTAACCCCCTACTCTAAGCTAAACTAACCCCCCCCCTTCTGCTGACGATTAATTTTCCGCGAAGAAGTTGACGAACGGTTGCCACCTCCGGGCGAACCCTAACAATGACCCTCTCAAGGCAAACTTGATTTTCTCCAAACTGAGAAAGCTAGCCATGTCCGATAGCCAGGTCTCCGACTTCGGGGGCTTTGAGTCCCTCCAAGCTAATAGTATCCGTCTCCGGGCTACCAGGGAAGCAAAGGCCAGAACGTCTGCCTCTTTCTCCTCCTGGATTCCCGGGTCTTCCGACACCCCAAAAATCGCCACCTCTGGACTCAGTGCCACCCTTGTTTTTAACACTATGGACATGACATCTGCAAACCCCTGCCAGAATTCCCTAAGCTTCGGTCATGTCCAGAACATGTGGACATGATTCGCTGGTCCTCCCGCACATTTCGCACACCTGTCCTCCACCCCAAAGAATCTGCTCATCCGGGCCACTGTCATGTGGGCCCAATGAACGACCCTTGAATTGTATCAGGCTGAACCTGGCACATGTTGCGGACGCGTTGACTCTACTCAACGCGTCCGCCCATAGACCATCCTCTATCTCTCCTCCCAGCTCCTCCTCCCACTTGCGCTTCAGCTCCTCGGTCTGCGTCTCCTCTGACCCCATAAGTTCCTTGTAAATGTCAGAGACGCACCCTTCTCCTCCCACCCTCTGGAAACTACCCTGTCCTGAATCCCCCTTAGTGGTAGGAGCGGGAAGGTTGACACCTGTTTATGTAGGAAGTCCCGCACCTGCAGATACCTGAATTTGTTTCCCCTCGCCAACCCAAACTTCTCCTCCAGCGCCCTCATACTCGGAAAGCTCCCCTCTATAAACCTGTCCCCCATTCTCTCAATCCCTGCTCTCCACCATATCCGGAACCCCCCATCCATACATCCCGGGGCAAACCGGTGATTATTTCAGATTGGGGACCAGACCGATGCTCCCTCTGCTCCCACATGTCTCCTCCATTGCCCCCAGACTCTCAGGGCTGCCACCACCATGGGGCTGGTGGAGTATCGTGCCGGCAGGAATGGCAGAGGCTCATACAAACATACTCCAACATCAAACAATCCCCACACAATTGCCCGACAGAAAAACACCAAGATCTAAACAAACACACCTCCATCCCCCAACAGTGCAAATGAAAACCTGCACTCACTCAGCTCTACTGCTGGTCCCAAGCAATGCAAAAGGCATTGCAAACAGCTTCCACAAAACAAAAAACGAGAAACTTTTTTTTTAAAGAACAGAAAAAAAAGCAAGAACGTTGCAGCAAAGTTCAAAAGTTCTCAGTCCACCACCAGTCCTTTCCTTTTCGCGAAGTCCAGCGCATCCTCAGGCGACTCGAAATAAACGTGCCGTTCCTCGTGCATGACCCAGAGACGGGCCGGATACAACAGTCCGAACTTCACCTTTTTCTTAAAAAGGATCGACCTAATCTGGTTGAAGCCTGCTCTTCTCCTGGCTCAGGTCTTGGTAAACCCGCAAGATACTGTTGTCCCACTTACAGCTCCGTGTCTCCTTGGGACACTGTAGAATGCGCTCCTTGTCCAAGTACCTGTGGAATTTCACCACCATTGCCCTCGGGGGGTCTCCCATTCGCAGCTTCTTTGCGAGCGCTCTGTGAGCCCTGTCCACCTCCAAGGGTCGGGAGAATGTCCCCTTCCCCAGCAGCTTCTCAAACATACCCGCTATATATGCCCCAGCACCCGCTCCTTTGGACCCCTCCGGGAGCCCAACGATTCTGCCAGCTATTCTCTAGGTCCTCCACCTTCTCCAGGAGCCTTTTCTGCTGGTCTCTCAGCATCCCCACCTCAAACTCCACCGCAGTTTGATGTTCCTCCTGCTCAGCCAGCGCCTTCTCTACTTTCTGGATCGCCCGTTCTTGGGCGTCCAATCTAAGCTCCAGCTGCTCAATCGACTCTTTTATCGGGTCCAAGCAGTCCCGTTTCTGCTTAGCAAAGCCTTCCTGAATAACTTGCATCAGCTGCTCCGTTGACCGCTGGGTCGACAAACCAGAGGTCCGGTCCTCCGCCATGCTGTCTCCTGCTGCAGCTTCAGTCCAAGCCTTCTCTGTCTTTCTGTTTCTGTCTTTACGAGCACTTCTAGTCCTTCTCTCCATGCACCGATGTGGGGATTCAGTACACAATTGCCTCTGTCACCAATTTTGCAATTCAAGTCCGGTAGAAAATCGGGGGAAAAGGTCCAAAAGTCCGACCAGAGTGGGAGCCACCAAATGTGCAATTTACTCCTTCATAGCTGCCACCGGAAGTCCCATCGACCGATTTTTAATCTGTACTGGAATCAAGGGTTATGGGAATAAGGTGGGAAAGTGGAGCTGAGGACTAAGATGCCCGATCAATCATGATTTGGTTGAGTGGCGTATCAGACTCAATGGACGGAATGGCCTAATTCTGCTCCTACGTCTTGTGGTCTCATGGTCTTACCAGGTCTGTTGACCAACAGCTCAGGTGAAGAGGTAGGTCGCACCGAGTGTGTCAAGGGAGAAAGAGGAATAGAGAGCCAGAGAGGGAATTCCAGAGCTTAGGACCTAGACATCGGAAGGTAAGTCTACCAGTGGCGGAGCACGGAAAATCAGGGCACGCGTAACACCTAAGTGCCAGCCTAAACTTTATGCCCATAGGTCTCAGGAGTAGAGCTCGAAGCCATAAATGTTTTGACTCAGACCTAAAATACCACAAACTGAAATAAGTCTGGCAACATGTTCAAGGTGAAAGGCCAATTTTAGTTCATTTCCTGTTAGCTTTGATGCTATGCCAGAGATATCAATCTATAAAGCATGTGGAAAAAAGAGAATTACATCAGCTCAGCTCACACTTGCCAGTCTGCAGTTAGCAGCATTTCCCCCCACTTGGTCTCATGTCTTTATAGTCATATCCATTGCCTTTGGCTCTTTGTCACCCAGCACAAGAGCCCATGTTTCATGTGGTTTGTATCCACAGACCAGCCAGATGCCTGTTTTTACTGCAATGGCGACTGAGAAAATTGACTCCCAAAAAATACTTTCATCATCAGTCAACACCAAAGATTTCCTGAATGTTTACATTCCTTCCTGTTTTCTCTCCTGTCCCCACGGGATGACTCTTGCCAGGATAGAGTTCCCATGCGAGTGACTCCTGCCAGGATGCAGTTCCCATGGGAATGACACTTGCTACAATTCAGATCCCATGGAAATGATTCTTGCCAGGATACAATTCCTGTGGAAATCACCCTTGACAGGATACAGTTCCCATGGGAATAATTCTTGCTAGAATACAGTTCCCATGGGAATGAATCTTGTTGTAACACATTCCCCATGGGAATGACACTTACGAGGATACAAATCCTATGGGATATGTTTCCCATGGAAACGGCACTTGCTGTAATACATTTACCATTGGAATGACTCTTGCCAGGATACTGTTCCAATGGGAATGACTCTTGCCAGGATATAGTTCCCATGGGAATGACTCTTGCTACAATAGATACCATGGGAATGACTCTTGCCAGGATACTGTTCCAATGGGAATGACTCTTGCTACAATATAGTTCCCATGGGAATGACTCTTGCTACAATAGATACCATGGGAATGACTCTTGCCAGGATATTGTTCCAATGGGAATGACTCTTGCTACAATATAGTTCCCATGGGAATGACTCTTGCTACAATACAGATACCATGGGAATGACTCTTGCCAGGATACTGTTCCAATGGGAATGACTCTTGCTACAATATAGCTCCCATGGGAATGACTCTTGCCAGGATACAGTTCCCATGGGAATGGCTCTTGCCAGGATACAGTTCCCATGGGAATGACTCTTGCCAGGATACAGTTCCCATGGGAATGACTCTTGCTACAATACAGTTCCCGTGGGAATGGCTCTTGTTACAATATAGTTCCCAAGAGAATTATTCTTCCCAGATGCATTTCCCATTTGAATGACTCTTACAAGGATAAATTTCCTATGGGAATGACTCTTGTTGGAATACATTTCCCACGGGGACGACTCTTGCCAGGATGCCCCCCGAGGTTGGGAAGGGGGTCAAAACACGTGGGGGTGGGGGAAGGGGCGGCTGAAAGGAGGGGCTGGGCTTACCAGCAGGAGATCGCTCTAAATGCGGCCTCAGTGGAGGGAAACCCCCCCTGGCCAAAGGGCAATGTGCTGTTGAATAGCGGGGCGATTCTTGCTGCTACTGCTGGGATACACCTTCTTGGATGTGCCCAAAACTGGGCATAGATTTTTTTCTAGTTAAATCGCGCCACTTACCTCATATTCTTTGCATTAGAAGAAGGGTAAAGGCAGCCAAGCTGGCCCTGATACAGCTTCAGATAATCTGACTCTGAGCAATAATGCTGAAGGCTAATTTAAAGTGTTACATTTTGATTCATTCACTCTTTCACATGTGTCCTGTCTGCCGAGGCTGTCTTTGGATCATTGTCTCCCGATGCTCCATCCTGAGCTGTTTCCTCGGCACTTTTTTTGCCAGTGGTGGTTTGCTATTGCCTTCCTCTCACAGGAGGAGGCAGGACTTCAGCGGACCGGAATCAAACGCCAAGCTGTGGATGTTATTCTGAGCTACATGCCGGCCATCCAGCCAACTGAGCTGACCAGCCTCACATTGTGACTAATGGGCTGGAATCTCCGTTTCAGGGACTATGTCCCCACACCGTCGTGACAACTGTGGTCTTTTATGCCTGAAAAACCGGCGCCAAAAGGCCACAGATTCACAGCCCTGCAGGGGGCTAGCAGGCAGCTGTCGTGGAGCTCGCAGCTCCAGCTGCTGATACGGCCCCCTGCACTTCCGGGTCAGAGGCCGCGCATGCGCACGGCGGCGGCCTCCAGCGGCCATGCTGCGCTCCATGGCAGACTCAGACCGCGGACCTAGACCGCGGAAATAGTGCCCCCCGATCGGCTGCTCGCCCAACCCGGACCGCCCGCACGAAAAAACCCCGGTCCCGAATGAGGCAGCCCCTGCCCTCCGATCGGCCCACCCCCAACTGTAGCGGTCCCGGACAGAGACAGCGGCCGCCGTGCGGGATGGTGGGACCATGAGTGGTCCACGCCATTGGGAATTCAGCCGGTCGGGGGCGGAGAATAGTGGGGCGTGCCTTGGACAATGGCCTCAGGTGGTGGATGATGGGTGTGGGGTTTTTGGGGGGGGGGGGCGGAGAATCAATGAACCAGTGCCGGTCCTGATTTCATGCGGGAAACTGGATTCCCCGTCCCGTCACCGACCGCGGTTTCGGTGTCGGGGTGCGAAGAATCCAGCCCAATAACCTGATTAATAGGCTGCGAACTCCATCCCGAAGAAAGACTTGCATTTATCTAGCGATTTATCAGAGCTGGGATCCTCACCGCCACCCCCCACAACCCCCCCCCCCCCACCTCAGTGGCGTACCTGTCAACATGTTTTCCCATTGTGCTCATCCTGTGTCGCGGGGGAACCCGCTGAGGGGGTCGGCGTAGGTGGGATCTGAAGATACCGCAGGCAGGATACTGATGGCCGGAACGTTCCGACCGTCCATGTCAGTGGAACCTTCAGATCCTGTCAGCGGCACCCACCCCCCCGCCCCCCCTCCGGGCCCGGCAGTGAAGGGGGCATTCGGCCGGCCACCCCACCTGACATCGGCGGGGCCAGAATATCCCGCCACCGGCCAATGGTGGCCCGCCTCCCATCATCGTGAACTCGGTAAATCCGGCACAACATTCCTCAGAAGTCTTTCAGCACAGGAAGAGGCCCTTCAGCCCGTTGTCCCAATGCTGACCCATTGGAAGAGCTGTTCAATTACTTCCACTCCTCTGCTCTTCCCCTGTAGTAAATCTTTCCTTTTCAAGTATTTATCCAACACCCTTTTGAATCCGACCATTGAATTTGCGTCCACTGCCCTTTCACGCAGCGCATTCCATGTAATGGTTAGCACTGTTGCTTCAGAGAGCCAGGGACCCGGGTTTGATTCCCGGCTTGGGTCACTGTCTGTGCGGAGTCTGCACATTCTCCCCGTGTGTGCGTGGGTTTCCTCCGGGTGCTCCGGTTTCCTCCCACAGTCCAAAGATGTGCGGGTTAGGAGGATTGGCCGTGCTAAATTGCCCCGTACTGTCCAAAAGTTAGATGGTGTTGCTGGGTTGCAGGGATAGGGTGGAGGTGTGGGCTTGGGTCGGGTGCTCTTTCAGGGGCCGATGTAGACACGATGGGCCGAATGGCTTCCTTCTGCACTGTAAATTCTATGATTCTGTCCTCTGGCTGTTTTGTCAATCATCTTAAACATCTTAATCACAACTTCTAATTATGTGCCACCTTTATGTGCATCTCTACCTGGTAAGGTGCACTTCAAGGAGCATTACCAAGCAAAATCTCTTGTGTTATGATCCCAGATGATTTTAATCGGGACGCGTCAGATCCCAGAGTGAAACCTGGCTTGATAGATCATGGGCGGGTTTCTCCGTCCCGCCAGCCGGCCAATGGGATTTCCCATTGTGGTCAGCCCCACGCCGGGAAATCCCCGGGAGTGGGTGTGCTGCCGGCAATACGGAGAATCCCGACAGCAGAGAATCCAGCCCCATGACTTTTAATTTTTTCAGAAACTGTGGAGGAAAGTTACTGAACAAGCTCACAGGAGTCTGCTGATGAACTTCTAACACAAAGAATGAAATATTTCTTGAACAAGAAAAATGAATTCTATTACACCAGACAAAAAGGTTGAAAAGATCTCAAGACAAACAGAAGAAAATGATTCAAATATTCACGATTCTCTCACCCCGACTATATCTTTACAAGCACATACAAATTTGGAAAGATAAAACAATTTACCATATCTATCTAATACTTTTATATTCAGGGTAAGTATGTCATTCATGTGAACCAACTTACTAACTGTGGTCAGACTGTTGCCTTTTCTGTGGCTCTGCTGTAACCATGGCAATCAGTGAGGTTGCCCTCCTTTCTTTTGATATCTATATTCTAATGCTCAGAGTCGCCAGGTAACAAATGATACCACCACAAGGTTCAACGGCTATCGATCAAAGAGCCAAATACCAGTTAGTTAGTTCAAGGTCGAGGGTACGTTATTTACACACAATTAGTCATGCAACATACACTACTAGTTAACTCCACCTATCGACTAAGACAACCTGTACTTAACTTCAGGCACCGGCTTAGGTCAGAGGAACAGTGGCCGTTGCTCGATTCTGGATCTATTGGGTCTGTCGGAGTAACTGCTGCTCAGCTAGGCTCATCCGTCTGGTAGCGAGCGTTGAACTTGGTCGTGCTTCTGGTGGTGCTGCGATTGGAGATGGTCGTAGCCGGGGCGCCAGGTCCAAAAGAGGACGAACACATGGTGGACTCTCTTCTTGTGCTTGGGGGTTTTCGTGCTCTTTTGGGTGGTCCTGCAGTTTGGACCCCACTAATTGGGTGATCCCTGATCACTACGTTCGATTTTGAACCAATAAATGGGCGGGTGCCTGGATGGCTGGGCGTGTCCCAAGCGGTCACTGACCCTGTTGTTTACGCTTCCCTAGTATAGGGAGTGGCGCCGAAATGTCTGGGACTGTACCGGTCGCTCGAGTACCAGTCCTTTGTCTTGGTGGAGATGGACCATCAAATGCTAATCGGCCCATCAAAATGCTAATTGGTCGGAGTTTCGATACCGTCTGGATTCCTCACTCGCAAATATACATTTCAGACTCTGAGCTTGGCTTGAATCTTGCTCTGTCCATTTTACCCGCCATGCTTTGCGAGCTTCTCTGTTCCTGGTTGTAAGTGGCCATCCCAGATGGCTACAAGACACACCAAACCTAAATGACAAATGCGACCAAAGCAGAGTTTATGGATTTCTCAGCAACCCAAGCAGATGCTTGTTGCATTGTGAGCTAACAGTCTCACTGAAACTCCACCTTTCTCATGAGGGTTTTTAATCTCCACGATTGTAGAACTCACCTTGGGACTTCCGGTGGCGGCCATGGAGTGAGCGGTCGCATGTTTGGCAGCTCCCGCTCATGGTGGACTTCTTGTGGCCTTTACGCTGGTTTGCCACAGGAATTTTGTAGGGAAAAGGTGCGGCCGTGAGAGCAAAAGGGAGTGACCCCCGAGTTTATGGAGCTACAGTCCAGAAGGGCCCGGGAAAAGGCGAACCAGTTGGTTGAGGCGAGTGAGGAGCGGACAATGTACGCAGAGATGGTGGATCTGGCCCTGTCGGCTCAGTGGTCGATGGACCAGTTGGTGAGCTTCCTGAGTGAGAAGATCAACGCAACAGTGGAAGGAAAGGTCGGAGGACCTGTCCCGGGCGGTGGACTCGATTAGGGCGATGGCTGACAGCATGGAGATGAGACTGGCAGACCAGGGACAGTCGATCCAGAGGTTGGAGGAGCTGGCAGGAGGGACAGTCCATCTCGATGGCCGCAGAGATTGGGCTGATGCGTGACCAGCAGAAGCGACTGCTGGAGAAAGTGGAGGGCCTGGAGAACCGTTCTCGGAGGCAGAACATCTGGATTGTGGGCCTGCCGGAGGGAATTGAAAGATCGGGTGCGGGTGCGTATGTTGGGAAGATGCTGGAGAAGCTGCTTGGGGACAGTGCGTTTGACTGGCCGTTGGAGGTGGATCGGGCCCACAGGACACTGATGCGCAAACCCCAGGGGGGTGAGCCGCCGAGGGCGATGATGGTACGATTGCATTGGTTCCTGGACAAGGAACGCATTATGAGGTGGTCCAGGCAGTCAAGGGGATGTACTTGGGAAGGCGTTGAGATTCAGGTGTACCAAGACCTGGGAGCAGAGCTCGCGAAGAGGAGGGTGAGCTTTAATAAGGTCAAGTTGGCCCTGTACAAGAAGGGTGTTAAGTTTGGTTTACTGCACCCGGCTCACCTATGGGTGACCTATGAGGACCGGGAGCTATACTTTGGCTGGGCGGACTTCATGAAGGAGAATGGACTGGCAGGGGAAGAAATACCTTGTACTTTGATTGAGGAGAACTGAACTATGCTGTGAGTTTGGTAGACGGGTACTGGGGATGATCCCGGACCTAGATTCACATAAACTAATAATGGGGGTAGATTTCAATACGGTCCTGAATCCATGGCTGGACCGGCCGAGATCTAGGTCTGGGAAGTTATCAGCTATGGCAAAGGAGCTGCGGGGGTTCATGGGGGGGGGGGGGGTTCGATTATTGGAAGTTTGGGAGACTGAGGAGTAAGGAGTTTTCGTTCTACTCCCATGTGCATAAGGTGTATTCCCAGATAGACATGTCTATGATGGATAAGACGCTGCTGGCTGAGGTGGTGGATGCTGAATATTCAGCAATAATGGTGTCAGACCACGCCCCGCACTGGGTGGACAGCTGAGGAAACAGGAGGCGGCGAGAGAGATTGGGAAAGTAAGAGATACAGGGGGGAAGACGATTCTGGATCCGGGGGTGAATGATGTGTTTTATGGGAGTATTATAGTAAATTGTATAAATTGGAATCCCCAGCCGGGGAGGAGGGAATGAAACAATTTCTGGGGTGGCTGGAGTTCCCGAGGATAGATGAGGAGTTGGTGGAGGATTTGGGAGCCCCAATTGTGCTTAGGGAGGTTGTAGACAGATTGGGGGCGATGCAATCGGGTAAACAAAGAGGCTTACATGAACACTGTGAAAATTCCCTTGTTGCCACATTCCGTCGCCTGTTCGGGTACACTGAGGGATAGTTCAGAATGTCCAAATGACCTAACAGCACGTCTTTCAGGACTTGTGGGAGGAAGCCGGAGCACCCGGAGGAAACCCACGCAGACGTGGGAAGACTGTGCAGACTCCACACAGCCAAGTGACCCAAGCTGGGAATCGAACCCCGGTCCCTGGCGCTGTGAAGCAACAGTGCTAACAGCATGTCTTTCGGGATTTGGAATTTCTGTTCACTATTGGTGTCTGGTCTGGTCTAGAATACAACAGCACGGATGTACTGTCGAGGCTGTATAAGGCTCTAGTCAGACCTTATTTGGAATACTGTGAGCAGTTTCGGGCCCTGTATCGAAGGAAGGATGTGCTGGCCTTGGCGAGGGTCCAGAGGAGGTTCACAAGAATGATCCCTAGAATGAAGGATGTGTCATATGAGGAATGGTTGAGGACTCCGGGTCTGTACTCGATGGAGATTGAAGGGAAATCTCACTGAAACCTACAGACTACTGAGAGGCCTGGATAAAGTGAATGAGGAGAGGATGTTTCCACGAGTCATAAAAACTAGAACCCGAGGACACAATCTCAGATTAAAGGGACGATCCTTTAAAACAGGGATGAGGAGGAATTTCTTCAGCCAGAGAGTGGTGAATCTGTAGAACTCTTTGCCGCAGAAGGCTGTGGAGGCCAAATCACTGAGTGTCTTTAAGATGGAGATAGATAGGTTCTTGATTAATAAGGGGATCAGGGGTTATAGGGAGAAGGCAGGAGAATGGGGATGAGAAATATATCAGCCATGATTGAATGGCGGAGCAGACTCGATGGGCCGAGAGGCCTAATTCTCCCCCTATGTCTTATGGCAACACTTTCCAATCGTCAGCCATGCCAATCACAACACCATTGCTCCAGCAGGGTATCTTTGCCCTTATGGCCTGCGGCACGGAGTCACCAAGCTTTGGCTGCCCACTCAGATCTTTTCTTGAGCCCACTTTGCTTCAAGTCTGTTCCTTGCAGCTCTCTCTTTAACTCTTTTTCTCTCTCTGCTCCTGTCATTTATCTTGACTCAACCAGGGATCTATCTCTGATCCCCAACCTCACCCCTGTCTGGGTCTTTCCTCTGGACCTCTTTCCACCCCACTCCCTGTTTGGGCCATTCTTCCTGATTAGGAACCTCCTCCCTGCCCCCCCCTCCCCCCCCCCGTGCCGTGCTCCCTGGGACACCGTCTCTCCAATGGACTTCCAGTCCCTGGTCGCCTGACTTGCGGTTTCACACTGTTTCACACTGTTTCAGCATAGTGATTAGCACTGTGGCTTCACAGCTCCAGCGTCCCAGGTTCGATTCCCCGCTGGGTCACTGTCTGTGCGGAGTCTGCACATTCTCCCCGTGTCTGCGTGGGTTTACTCCGGGTGCTCCCGTTTCCTCCCACAGTCCAAAGACGGGCAGGTAAGGTGGATTTGACGTGCCAAATTGCCCCTTTATGTCCAAAAAGGTTAGGAGGGGTTATTGGGTTACGGGGATAGGGTGGAAGTGAGGGCTTAGGTGGGTCGGTGCAGACTCGATGGGCTGAATGGCCTCCTTCTACACTGTATTTTCTATGTTCACAAGGAGCGCAGGAGGCTGGTTCCCGGTCTACAGACATGAAAGACCCCAAACATAAATGTGCAGCTATTTCCCGGCCGACGTATGTGCAGGAGGCCAACTGGGAACAGGTATTTCAGGCCACCAAACACCTGATTTGAAAGGTACATATCTGTGTTTCCCAACACTCAATATAAATTACTTTTGATCCATAAATCACCCAGACCTCTGACCGAGCAGCACACCCTCAGTACTGCACCAGAGTGTCAACCTAAAAGACATGTTTAACCCCAGGACCAAGGGTTAAGTCGTGCAGGAGCAATATTGCTGCGTAAAAACGTTACAAAAAGAAATAATAATTAGAACTACAGTCTTAATGGTCCTCGAAAGCGTCAGGGGAAATATTAACAGTTGGCGTATTTGCTCATTGTAAAGTAAATTCTTCTGTGTGTTTAGACTAAGTGTAATCTGGAGATTGTTAGCCTCTCGCATTCATCAATCATTTACGCTCACAGAGCCTGTAAATCAAATACTTCAGTTGAAATGCTTTGTTCTTTGAAGAAACGATTTTGAAAATGAAGTGTATTCACTGTGGCGCAGGTGGTAATTTATCTTGATCCCAGGTGATTTCAGGAATGTGTGGGAAGCTGTGGAGCCGGCTCCTGTTGGCATCTGTAGGGGATGTAAAAATGAATTATACCTGTCACGGCTTGTCCAATCTTTCATTTGCAATTTACATCAGACGTGCGGAAGAGCACAAACTCGGGTTTAACTCGCCCATTAGCCTCTTCAGTCACGATAGGCCCTCTCAGCCTTCAAAGGCAGACCTAAACTTGCCTTTAAATAACGCCTTCCACAACTTCGGGGCATCACAAAACAATTTGTAGCCAATCAAGTGGCTCTTTTGAGCTGTTATCATCCTACTGTTTCAGAAAGCAGCAGCCAATTTGCGCGCAGCAAGCTCCCGCAATCAGCAATGAGTTAAACGGTCAGCATTTTTTAACAATGTCGGGTTTGCTCTAATTAGAAGCTGTGCCTTAAGCATGAATACTTCCTGATACAAAAGGGATGTGGGTGTTGCTGGCTGGGCCAGCATTTATAGCCCACCCCTGAGGGCATTTAACAGTCAACCACATTGCTATGGATCTGGAGTCATGTGTAGGCCAGACCAAATAAGGACGACAGGTTTCCTTCCCTAAAGGACATTAGGGAACCAGATGGATTTTTACAACAATTTCAGGGTCATCATTAGACTTTTAATTCCAGATTTTAATTGAATTCAAATTTCCCCAACTGCAATAGCAGGATTAGAACCCAGGTATCTGGGATTTGAACTCTGGATTACTAGTCCAGCAACAATACCACTACGCCACTGCCTCTCCATCAGGTGAGACTACTTCTGAAGAACAATCCTTCCAATAGCACTCGCCCATTACTACACAGGAGTATTAGCATAGTTTATGGCGCTTACATTTTTGAGCACGGTTTAAACCCACACAGAGGGAAGCAGACATTTGGAGAGAGAGCCGAAAGTGTGAAAACTATATTAATATCACTCGCCTGCCCCTGGCGTCCCATGTGCAGGTTCAACCTTTTAACCACCTCACCGATTGTAGCTCCAGTCATCCAGTTCTCAACTGGAAATCTCAGACTTTGTGTTTTTTGTGAGTCACCACTTGCTTCTGAGCATTTTGATAAGAGGAGTCAGCACTGAAATATCCATCAGTAAGGTCCCAGACTGGGAAATGCCATTCATCTCCACCCCATCTCGATTCTGTGTATGATTAACATGATGTGGAGATGACAGCGTTGGACTGGGGTGAGCACAGTAAGAAGCCTTACAACACCAGGTTAAAGTCCAACAGGTTTGTTTCAAATCAATAGCTTTCGGAGCACTGCTCCTTCCTCAGGTGAATCCTCAGATTAATACATGGACACTGCCTCCATTGTACACACTGCCCACCTTTTGATCCCTAAAGAAGAAACATGTAAGACTTGTATGTATACGGCACCTTTCACAACTGCGAGATGCCCAAAACACTTTACGCCCGATGAAATACTTTTTGAACAGTGGCAGCCAATTGGCGCACACACTCCCACAGACAGCAATGTGATAATAACCAGATAATCTGCTTGTTCTGATGCTGATTGAGGAATAAATATTGGCCAGGACACTTGCAATGATGCATTTTCAGAGACTTCATTAATGAACAACAAAGGATTTATTTACAAAGATCTACAAGAGCTGCAGCATGTTTACAGCTAGTTCTGGAATGTCTCTGCCTAAGAAAACTCCTCCCTCATGGGGTGAATTCACCATTCTGAATCCCGATTGGTCACCCAGGCCAAGTGACCATTACTCTGCTGTGTTGCCCTTAAAGGGACAATCACCAGAGCACCAGAGATAAGCACCCTCTTCAAGTAATGACATGGGTCCTTTAGAACATAATAACTAGAAGCAGGATTAGTCAATTCAGCCCATTGAACCCACCCTGCCATTCAGTATGATCATGGCTGATCTCTCAACCTCAACTCCACTTTCCTGCCCATTCTCCATAACCCTTCAACCCATTACTAATTAAAAATCTGTCTATCTCCTTAAATTTACTCAATGTCCCGGCATCCACCGCACTCTGGGATAGTGAATTCCACTGTTGCTGTTTTTACTCGCTATAAATATGGCAGTCAATAAGGTTGCCCTTCTTTGTCTAGATATTGATATTATATTGCTTTCAGAGTCGCCATGTATCAAATGATACCACCACAAGGTTCACCTGGATATCGATCAAAGACCCAACAACCAGTTAGTTAGTTCAAGTTCAATAATACTTTATTTACACACAAGAGTACTTATACATGCAACATAAACACTACGAGTTAAACTACACCTAACAAATATGACAACCTGTCCTTAACTTCAGCCACCCGGCTTAGGTCAGAGGAACAGTGCCTTTGTTCGAATCTGGATCTACTGGGTCTGGAGCAGTAACTGCGGTTCAGCTGGGCTCATCCGTCTGGTAGCGGGCGTTGAACTTGAACTTGCTTCTGGTGGTGCTGCAATTGGAGGTGGACGTTGCCGGAGCGCCAGGTTTAAAAGAGATCGAACACATGGCAGTGTCTCTCTTTATCCTTGGGGGGTTTCGTGCTCTTTTGGGTGGTCCTTAGGTTTGGACCCAATTAATTGGGCAGTTCCCGATCACTGCCTTCGATCTGAGCCAATAAAGGGGCGGGTGCCTGATGGCTGGGCGTGTCCTAAGCGGTCATTGAGCTTGCTGTTCATGCTTCCTGAGTACAGGGAGTGGCGCCGATGTGTCTGGAATTGTATCGGTTACCTGAGTACCAGTCCTTTGTCTTACGGAGATGGGCCATTAAAATGCTAATCGGCTGGGGGTTTCGATGCTGTCTGGATTCTTCGCTCACAAATATACATTCAGGTTCTGTGCCTGCCTGAACCTTACATTGTCCACATTTCCCTTTAGGTTTGCGAACGTCCATGTTTCTTGTTGTAAGTGGCCATCCCAGATGGCTACACCACAGATTCACGACCCTTTGAGAGAAGTAATTTCTCCTCATCTCTGTTTAAATCTGCTGGCCCTTATCCTAAAACTACGTCCTCTTGTTCTAGAATGCCCCACAAGAGGAAGCATCTGCTCTACGTTTACTTTGTCAATACCTTCTATCATCTTATATACCTCAATTAGATCTCCTCTCATTCATCTAAACTCTAGAGAGTATTGGCGTAAACTGCTCAATCTCTCCTCACAAAACAAACCCCTCATCCCCGGAATCAACTCATGAACCTCCTCTGAACTGCCTCTGATGCAACTACATTCCTCCTCAAAAAAGGGCACCCAAACTGTGCATAGTATCCCAGGTGCAGTCTCACCAATGACTTTAAACCCAGATGGGCCCTTGGTTTGAAGTCAAATCCAAAAAGGAAGTACCCCCTCAGTACGGCAGTGGGACTGTCATCCTCGCTTTCTGTAGCAGGGACTCAAACCCAGAACCCTTTTAGTCAGGGCCACATGTGTCACCAACTGAACCCCAGTGAATTACTTCTTCACTACTGCAGAGTAAACACAAAGCAATGCCGGCCATATCTCCATAGGGATCCCGTTCCACTTCCCAATCAATGTCCAGGTAAATGATGCTAAATTAACCACATTCTCTGGGAGTCTGTTCCACATGCGGTAAGAAAGAAAAGCTTGAACTAATGTTGAAATTTGATTGAGTTTTTTGATTTGCTTTTGCACGCGTGGTCCATATAGTTCTACACTTCTTGTCGCTTGTCCATACTTATCATTCATTTCAAATCTGGGAAAGTAGAATGTTTACCCCACATGTCCTGGTGATGTCATCACTATGGCCAATTGTCTCCCTTTACAGCCTATCGTTAGCACCTCACCCCGAGCTCCAGATCGGGCTACTGTCCCAAAAGGGTTGTTCTTTGGTCACGAGAGGAAACTAAAAATAAACAAGGGACGGGATTCTCCGCTGCTTGACGCCGATATCGTAATTGCCGATTGGGCGGCGAATCTCCGCCCCCTCTGAATTGGCATCATCGTGCGCCACACGCCATTGCACCCCCCCCCCCCTCCCACCGATGGGCCGAGTTCCCCACCGCATGGTTGACGCACAACAATCAACAATACGTTGGACTCCCAGATTTTTACCGAATTCAAGTTTCAACATCTGCCAAACCTGGGTCACCAGAACACCGCACTGGATTTCGGGGTTACTCCTCCAGTGATAACATCGCTACGTCGGTGGCATCTCCAACATTAATGGCTCTCGGGCATGGCTTCAACTGCTTCAGCCACAAGCTTTGGAATCCCTGGTGGCACAGTGGTTAGCACTGCTGCCTCACAGTGCCAGGGATCCGGGTTTGATTTCGGCCATGGGTGACTTTTTGTGTGGTGTTTGCAACTCCTCCCTGTGTCTGCGCGGGTTTCCTCCGGGTGCTCCGCCATGCTAAATTGCTCCTTAGCGTCCAAAGATGTGCAGTTTAGGTAAGGTTATGGGAATAGGGTGGGGGTGTGGGCCTAGGCAGAGTGCTGTTTCGGAGGACCACTGGAGACTCGATGGGCTGAAAGCCCCCTCCTGCTCTGTGGGGGTTGAATGGAGATATGATCATGAGAGTGCTTGACCAGGTGGTTGCTGAGAGAATGCATTCTTGTCATGGGAGAGATTGGGGGCTGGATTCTCCGGTCGCTGACGGCAAAATCGCATTAGGCAATCGTCCAGAGAATCACAGTTCCCAACCAGATCGGGGGCGGCGCCGCTTTCGCGATGCTCTGCCCCTTCAAAGTGGCATACTCACAGAGTACGCCACCCGACATATCGACGGCCTCAGGACACTGCCTGAGGCCCGCCCCCACGATGCTCCCCCCCCAACCGGCAGAGTTCCTGACGGCATCGGTTATGTGTGGTCGCATCCGTCAGGAACTCGGCGTGGCGGCTGCGGACTCAGTCCAGCACCGCCACAGTTGAGGGAGGGACGATCCGTGGGCAGGGGAGGACTTTATTAGGGGCTGGTGGCACTGTGGGGTGGTGGACCAGGGCGCGTGAGCCGGCCAAAGGGGGGGGGGCACTATTTCGCGGGCCGGGCCCGCGAGCGGCCTCCACCGTGTAGCACGCTGTGGCCGCTGCCGTCCGCCACCGGCCTGCGCATGCGCGGCCAGAGACCCGGAAATTCTCCGGGCCATATCGGCAGCCAGGGTGCTCCACGCTGCCGTCCTGCTAGCCCCCAGCCAAACGGAAATCGGTGACCGCTTTGCACCATTTTGTCTGGTTAAAACGCCACCGTTCCCACGCCGGCATGGGGGCATAGCCCCAGAATAGGAAAATCCAGCTCCTGAACTAAGGGACACAGTTTAAGAATAAGGGGGTCTGCCACTTAAAATGAGGAGAAATTGTTTCTCTCCTAGGGCTGTGAATCTTTGGAACTCGCTTCCCCAGAGAGCGGTAGAGGTAGGGTCATTGAATATTTTTAAAGCAGAGGTAGATGGGTTTTTGACTGACAAAGGAGTCAAAGGGTATCAGCACTTGGCGGGAAAGGAGCACAGAGGCCATAACTCTTATTGAATGGTAGAATAGCGTGAGGGGTTGAATGGCCTACTCTTGTTTCGATTTCGTATGTTTGTACGAAGACACTCCTTTAAACCTACCCTTTTTGAACAAGATATTGGCCACCTCTCCCAAATGTTGCCGAACGCGGCTCATTGTTACACTGTGTTTCACATTCCCAAATCACTTGGGGTTTACTGTGCCGTCTGAAGGAGTTCAGTGGGCATCTAATGGCTTGTGGGAACGTTTCTGAAGTCTTTCTGAGCTGCCCTGGGTGCACGTCTGCATCTCCGCTTGTGTGGGACTGTTTTACCGTCGCCCCTCTCTCAGCTTTACCAAGCAGAGGCATCCTCCTGAGAAGCAATTAAAATCTTGCACAAGCTGTTGTCGAAGCGGGTTCCTGGATATAGGGGTTGCACTGGAAAACAGACGGGAATTAATTATAGAAATGGACGTGGGAAAATTAGGCTCTTGAAGGAGGGAGGTGGGAGGGTGGTGGAGGGGGGCAGGTTGCGGGGTGGGGGGGGGGGTGGGTGATCTCCAAGATTTCTCTGATAATGCTGAAAAATGACCAGCAAATCTCAATCGACTCTAAACAACATGTTCGTTGTCTGAGGATGTGCATGATGTGAACAAAAGAAAATACACTTTCCAGGATGGGGCCTTCACCAGCAAGGGTGGCCTTTGATATTCCTGAGAAGGCGTTTATTTATTCCTCCATGGGGTGTGGGTGTCACTTGCAAAGACATTATTTGTTGCCCATTCTTGATGAACCTTGAACCGAGTGTCTTTCGAGGTTATTTGAGGGCAATTAAACGTCACCCACATCGCTGTGGGTCTGGAGTCACTTGTAGGCCAGACGAGGTTAGGACGGCAGATTTCCTTCCCTAAAGGGAGTTAGTGAACCAGGTGTGTTTTCACAACAATCGATGATTGGTCACCATTACTGAAATCAGCTTTATATTCCAGATTTTATTAATGGAATTTAAATTACCCAGCTGCTATGGTGGGGTCGGAAGGGGGCAGGGCCTGATGGGGGACGGGCCAGGGGAGGGTTCTATAGGGAGACCCATTGGGAGGCCATGATGCCCCAATGCCTGCGACCCTTGGGTGGAAGAGGGAGTTGATCAATGCGGGATGTCCCGATGTCCGTGGTGGGCATGTGTTCTTTAACTTTATTTTAGATCGATGCGCCCTTTATAAAAGGTGCCCTGATCTTTGTGAAGCCAGGCTCTCTCATGTGTTTAGGCCCTGCCCCTCACAAGGCTGGTGCAAAACACGCACCCCTTCAAAAAAATGGCAACGCGTGGGACGATCCCATTGCGAAACCTGTCTGTTTCTCGGGAGAGAAACACACCGGTTCTCAGACCAATCCTGACGCTTTGCCATTTTTGGGGGAAAATTCCACTCAATGAAGAACCTGTTGGGTGAACAGGTAAATGTGGGCCCACCCCCAACATTTCTGTTTGGACACAGGAAGCTGACCCTGAGTGTATAATATAGCCTGGAGAGTTATTGAACAATACAGTACGGGGCAGCATGCTTGCACAGTGGTTAGCACAGTTGCTTCACATCTCCAGGGTCCCAGATTCGATTCCCGGCTTGGGTCACTGTCTGTGCGGAGTCTGCACTTTCTCCCCGTGTCTGCGTGGGTTTCCTCCGGGTGCTCCGGTTTCCTGTAACAGTCCAAAGGTGTGCAGGTTAGGTGGATTGGCCATGATAAATTGCCCTTCGCATCCAAAAATGGTTCGGTGGGGTTACTGGGATAGGGAGGCGGTGTGGGATTAAGTGGGGTGCTCTTTCCAAGGGCCGGTGCAGACTCGATGGGCCGAATGACTTCCTTCTGCCCTGTAAATTCTATGAGAATGAGGCCACTTGGCCCATGAGCCTGTGCCAGCATTTAGGGGAACTATCTGTTTAATCCCATTCCCCTTACCCCCATTTGCTCTGCAAATGTTTTCATGAATTTTTCAAGCGCCCCTTTTCAAATAGTTATTCAATTCCCGTTTGAGAGTCACCCCTAAATATGCTACCACCATCCTTCCAGACGTCACATTCTAGATCACAACCTACTGCGTACAAATACTTCTCCTCGTCTGACATCCCTGCTTCTTTTGAATCTTCTGGTTGCTGATTCTTTTGCCAATGAAAGACTGGCCGGATTCTCCGGCCGTTCACAGGCGGTGGAATTCCCTGCTCCCGCCGGCAGCGCACCCCTGCCCGTGGGTTTCCCGGCAGCGTGGGGGTGTTTCCAATGGGAAATCCCATCCTCAGCGGGGGAATCACAGAATCCCATTGCCAGTGACCAGCGCACCTCCTACCACCGTCGTGAAACACACGGCTGGGGGACCGGAGACTCCATTGTCTTCCTATCCATGGGATCAAGTCCCCCTCAGAAATTCATACACCTCTTTTAAATCTGACTGACAAACATTCACCTGTACCCACACCTCAGCGGTTCAATAAGGCAACTCACCACCAGCTTGGTAGGGCAACACGGTAGCACTGTGGTTAGCACCGTTGCTTCACAGCTCCAGGGCCCCAGGTTCACTGGGTCACTGTCTGTGCGGAGTCTGCACGTTCTCCCCGTGTCTGCGTGGGGTTTCCTCCAGTTTCCTCCCACAGTCCAAAGATGTGCAGGTTAGGTGGATTGGCCATGCTAAACTGCCCTTAGTGTCCAAAAATTGACAGGTGGGGTTACGGGGATAGGGTGGAAGTGTGCGAATAGGGTGGAGGTATGGACTTGTGTAGAGGTATGGGATTGTGTAGGGTGCTCTTTCCAAGGGCCGGTGCAGACTCGATGGGCCGAATGGCCTCCTTCTGCACTGTAAATTCAATGATTCTATGAACCTTCTGAAAGGCAGCTAGGGATGGGCAATAAATGCTGGCCTAACCAGCCACGACCACATCCTGTAGATGAATACATTTTTAAAAAGCAGACACACATACAACTAATGAATGCATTCGCGTACTGAGGTAAATTAACACATTTTTGCACAAGTGTGACCTGTCACACATAGACAGCCACAAATATAAATCCGCCGGAATGATGAATGATGATTTGATTTTTATGCTTCGACTTGGATTGACTCCAGTCCATTAAATTCCAATCTTGAATCAAATCACTGGAACCGTGCAGAGGTTGACTGAAAGCCTGGCACCATGCCAACACCCGCCAGGCCTCTCGCTCATGTTTGGGGCCTTGTGTAGGCCGGACTGTATTGACTCTAGGCTCAGTGGCTTCCCAAACTAAGACATGACTCAGTCCTGGACCTCAGTTGCTGAAGGCAATAAGCATTAGTCCACGTTTCTCTTTACCGAGTATCCTGCAAACTGGCCCATTAAGAGTGGGCCAGCAGTCACCATGAGGAAGTTCTGTCAGCATGCCTATTAACAACATTTAAACAGCATCTTTAACATCTAAAATGTCCCATTATTGATTCGCCATTGGACACAATTTAACCCCGAGCCGCTTAAGGAGATATTAGGACAGGCATACTGTTTTCAAACACACTACGCTGCACAATTAATGGAAGATGCAAACAAGGCAGATCCCATGGATTTCCCAGATGTAAGTGTGGTGTTGGGTGCTCTGGTGCACAGATGAGCCAACACAGTTGTATGTGGTACAACTCTATTTTATTTTAACTCTTATAATACAGTTCGTTCTGGATACTCTGCACGTGCTGTCTCCCTGAGTGTGTCGTGTAGCAGGTCTGTCCTGGTACTCCTCTCCAGCTAATACTGACCACCAGGTGTCGTGTTTGTGCTTTTATATCTTTCTGTGATTGGTTGTGGTGGTGTGTGTTCTGATTTGTCTGTTGGTGTGTCTATCATGATGTGTGTGTTTGAATATCATGACATCCCCCCTTTTTACAAAGATATGTGCCTACGTGGTTATAAATATAATCGTGTCGTGAGTGCATCTAAGAGTGTGTGCGTGTGTTGTGTACAGCGTGTGTATATGACGTAACTATTTACATGGGGCGATGTCGGGTGCGTCACACTAACAAGGTTGTACCATAACAAAACATGAATGCGAGAAAAAAAACAACTTGAACAGTGGTCCGGTCAGACGATATCTGGAACGATAAACAACAACAGGTTATAATACAGAAGTGTTTGACTTTTTGAACGTATGAACAGCGTTATAAGTCCAGTCTAATGGGTGACCGCCTCAAGAATAGGCTGGTCCTCAAGCCGGTTCAGCTGTGGAGATTTGGGTTCACACTGGTTCACCTTGGACTGTTGGAGGTGATGCTGTTGCCGAAGTCTCTACTTTTCCATTTGTTGTACTTCGTGCAGTGCTTGGTTTTTCATTCGTGCAAATATAACATTCAACATCTTTGTTAGTGTTGCCTTGGCCGTGGTTTGGTTCTGGTGGCGATGGAAGGGGCATGATCCGTGGCATCTCCACGAAGTCATCCTTGGGAACCAGTGGAGGATCCGGCGTGTGCGTACGGTTCAGTTGCGAGCGTGGAAGGCGGCGCAAAGCTCGCTGATTGCGCCTACGCACCAATCCATCCGCCCTGCATGCCAGGAACAAGGTGGAGTCTTTTTTCTTTTTATGTTTGTGGTGGACGGCATCTTGTAGCCGATGGGTCGTTGCCATCGAAGTAGCACCATCACTAATATCATGCAAGGCGATGACTGTGCCAGATATGGAAGTTGGCCGAGACCGTGCACGCTGGTTCCGGCCACCTGCTGTGCCGGAAGGGCGACTCCGCAGAGAAACGTCGAAGCATGTCGCCTTGGAGAGAGAATTGTTGCTCGCATCAACGTCTGGCGATGGCGCGAATTGGTGTGTCCGTCTTGGACCGCCGGTGCTGGTCGCCACTGCCGACCCAGTGGGACTGCCACGCGATCCATTCCCTGTCGCCGTGGCATCCGCCGTCACCCTGAGCGTGCCATCACCGAGGCCGCGATACCGCCCGTCCGGAGCAAGGTCTGGCGTACGCGAATCAGAGTCGGCGCTTGGCTGCTCCCCATCTGGAGTCCGGTCTGCCTTCCGTCGATGGTCCCCGTCCGGAGTCCCAACAGGTTCACTGGAGGCAGCCGAGATTCCCTGAAGCTGCACTTCTGGAGTCGGAACATGCAGGAATGCACCAACCAGTGGAGAGGCTCGAGCCATCGAGGGTGGAAGCGGTGCGCCGCCACCGCAGTCGTCAGTGGTCCCACCGTGATCGTCGAGTGCCTCGGTACGCACTAGGCGAGGTCTGTCACCTTGCACCTTTTGCATGGGAAGTGGGATGCTGTCGTCACTCGTCTCACATCCCGTGGATAGATCCTCATTAGCAGCTTGCTGTTCACTAGGGTTGGGTAAATTGTCAGAGTTTTCATCTGGTGGTGCACACCATGTCGGTGGACTGTCATTGTCTTGCCGTTGTCCTTCATTTGGGCTTTTCTTCTTTGGAATTTTAAATCTTCCCCCAGACATTGCAGAACCTTGTTTATTACCCCCAAATTCTCCCATATGTATGGTCTCGAATATAGGATCCAATGTTTCTATCGACATTGTACTATTTTCCAAAGAACATTCCGTTTCACTTTTCTTCTCAGGTACCTCATATGTATCTTTGTCTAATGTACATGCCTTCATGGTCTCTGGGTCTGATTTTGCTGGGACTGGCATGGTCACAGTCTCTCTTTTACTGTTCTCAATTGCCCACATTATACTCCCCATACATAACTGCTTAATCACTGGGGTTAGTGTGGTACAATGGATAATCGGGTCGACCTTATCTGCATCTTCACCATTAGTGGAAAGCACACTTGGTTCACTTGAAACTGCTGCGGGTTTTAAATTTGTTATCTGGCTACTCGATGTCAGTGTCCTCAGGATTCTTGCTCCAATGTTCTGCTCATTTATCAGTGGAGTGTGTATAGGTTCAATGCAATTAATGTTCCCCTCAAGGTTTGAAGAGTCATTACTGACTAACTGCTGGTCTCCGAAGTTGGGACTTTGCGGCGTTGTGTTGAAGGGAGACATTTGTCCCTGCTGTAGATATGATTCAGGTTGTGTTATTTCCATTACCTGAGGATCAATGTCTTGTCCATTTTTTCGATCCGTACTAAAACACTGGCAATTCTCAGTCTGCTCCTTGCAAGTTAAACATTCAATTAATTTCTTTAGCAAATCCTCAGCATCCTTCTGTGACCGTGCAGCATTATTAATCTCTGTTCGGCTATAATGATCCTGAAGGTCAGCGCATAAACCTTTTTTCTTCGGGCTTGGAAGAGGCGATTCCTTTGGCTTGTCTTCAGTTGGGCTTGAACAGTCTTCAGCGCTGTGCCCTTCATTGTAGCATGAGAGACCGTCATGGTCATGCTGCTGTGTAGTGGAGCATGGTAGGCTGTTATAGCCTTCTTGCTGTTCACGTGAGCATGGCAGACTTGCATCGTCTGCCGCTGGTTGGTCAGGAGAGGTTGCTAGACCCTCATGGTCTTGTTCCTGCAAGGACCGCACATTGGAGTCTTGCGTTGCTTCTATCGTGGAGGCTGTCCACGAGCTCTCTGTGGAGGCTTGTGACACTGGAGTCACTTCTTGTTCGTGCAAGGACTGCGCTCTGGAGTCTTGCGTTGCTTCTATCGTGGAGGCTGTCCACGAGCTCCCTGTGGAGGCTTGTGACTCTGGAGTCACTTCTTGTTCATGCAAGGACTACGCTCTGGAGTCTTGCGTTTCTGCAATTGTGGAGTCTGTCCACGAGCTTGCTGTGGAGGCTTGTGACACTGGAGTCACTTCTGGTTCATGCGAGGACTGCGCTCTGGAGTCTTGCATGTCTTCTTTCATAGAGTCGGGAACGTTGAGCGGGACGTGGACCACGCTCTGTGTGGCAGCAGGGCGCTCTCCGTGTGCTTGCACCACTCCCTGTCTGTTAATGTCAGGCTGCAGCATCATCCGGTACTGATAAGTTGGGACGTCATATCTGCTGGATTGAAGATCCTCAAATCCGAAAAATGAATCCGCATCTGCGTCGGATTCAATGTGGGGGCCGCCAATGTGCAACACGAAAGGTTCGTCCGAGTCATAGTCGTATGGGACCACGGAGCTATCATTGGGCTCGCGAGGTCCGGAAACACTGTAAAGATCGTCATCGAAGTATTCGAGGTCGGAATCATCGGCTTGTGCGTAGGTAACTGCTTGTCGGAGGGTTCTTCGGAGGTCAAATTCATCTCCTGGGTCAATTTGCGGCAATGTGCTGTCATTCCAGGTGAGGGAAGGTTGTTTTACAGCTTTAACAGATTTTTGTTTTTTTGATTTGGGACGTTTCCCTTTTAAATTGGATTTGGGACGTTTCCCCTTTAAATTGGTGCGGTCTGGGGCCTCTGACATCCTGACGTTCGGTATGTAGCACGTAGGAAGCGACTGCGCAAGCTCAGATCGTTGTTCCTTTACCGATGGCCGTTTTCTTGACTGCGCATGCACAGCATCTCGCGCATGCGCAAACGAAACTTCCGGTTCTGCGCACTGCTCGCGCAACTGTGCTAGCGTGATACCTTTAGCAAGATGGCCGCCGACCTCGACCCAGCCCTCTCTCAGGCCCGGGATTTCGGCCTCTGGGAATTCGGGCTCCGGGATCCCGGCCACGAGGTGAGTACTGCCGCTTTTCTTACCTTTACTTGCCGATTGGATTGCGTTTTCTTCACAGTACTTGGAGAATTTGTCCAGGACTGCCTGGTAATCGTACCTTTGCTGCCTCCTGAAGAACCTGAACCTTGTGAATATTTCTCTTGCCCTTGCACCGGCGATGGTGAGGAGAAATTCAATTTTTTCGCTATCATCCTGGTCTTGGAGTTCAGCTGCCACCAGGAACAATTCGAACACTTGCCGGAATCGCCGCCAGTTTTCGCGGAGATCGCCGTAGCACTGGAGCGGCTGCGGAACCGGGAGCTCTATCATTTTGCCTGGGCACTGCTGGTTGTCTGTGTACACTGAGGTATGCCGGCAGGTATCGATCCACTCCTGTACCATGTGGTGTTGGGTGCTCTGGTGCACAGATGAGCCAACACAGTTGTATGTGGTACAACTCTATTTTACTTTAACTCTTATAATACAGTTCGTTCTGGATACTCTGCACGTGCTGTCTCCCTGAGTGTGTCGTGTAGCAGGTCTGTCCTGGTCCTCGCCTCCAGCTAATACTGACCACCAGGTGTCGTGTTTGTGCTTTTATATCTTTCTGTGATTGGTTGTGGTGGTGCGTGTTCTGATTTGTCTGTTGGTGTGTCCATCATGATGTGTGTGTTTGAATATCATGATGTGGAGATGCCGGCGTTGGACTGGGGTGAGCACAGTACGAAGTCTTACAACACCAGGTTAAAGTCCAACAGATTTGTTTCGATGTCACTAGCTTTCGGAGCGCTGCTCCTTCCTCAGGTGAAGGAGCAGCGCTCCGAAAGCTAGTGACATTGAAACAAACCTGTTGGACTTTAACCTAGTGTTGTAAGACTTCGTACTTTGAATATCATGACAGTAAGTGTCCATCTTGGTTGCTTCCTGAGGTCCTCAGCATCACAGATCAACATTCTGGCAACCGTGCTCAAGATTTGTGTTCCAGCATTAACCAAGCTGGTCCAGGACAGCTGCAACACCGTCAGCGACCTGACAATATAGAAAATTGCCAGGTATGTCCTGTCTGCAAGAAACAGGACAAATCCAACCCAGCCAATACAGTCCCATCAGTCCCTCCTTGATCATCAGTAAAGTGGTGGAAGGTGTCGGTGGCAGTGATATCAGGCTGCACTTACTCAGTAACCTGCTCACTGATGCTCAGTTTGGGTTCTGCCAGGGTCACTCATCTCTTGACCTCATTACATCCTTATTCCAAAAATGGAAATAGAGCTGAACTCCAGAGGTGAGAGTGATTTCCCTTGACACCAACGCAGTATTTGACCGGGTGCGGCATCGCAAAACTGGAGTTAAATTGAATCAGTGGAAACCTCTCCACTGTTTGGAGTCATTCCTGGCGCAAAAGGAAGACGGCTGTGGTCATTGGGCGTCAATCATCTCAATCCCAGGATATCACTGCAGGAGGTCTAGGCCCAACACTCTTCACTTGTTTCATCAATGAACTTTCCTCATCATAAGGTCAGAAATAGGGATGTTCGCTGCTAATTGCACAATGTTCAGCATCATTCATAATGCCTCACATACTGAAGTAGCATCCCCCTCTATCAACATGATTTCCATCGACCAGAAACTGAACTGGACGAGCTATGTAAACATTGAGGTCACCAGAGCAGGTGGGGGCCTGGTAATTCTGTGGCAAGCAACTTACCTCCTGACTGCCCAAAGGCTGTCCACCATAGGTTCTATGACTCTAAATCCAGAAAATACCATCTAAAGAGTGGTGAGATTTAAAAAAATGTTTATTCTTTCATGGTATTGTGGGCATCACTGACGAGGCCAACATTTATTGCCCATCCCTAATTGCCCTTGAACTGTGTAGCTTGCTGGGTCATTACAGAGGGGTAGTTAAGAGCCAACCACACTGCTGTGGGCCTGGAGTCACATGTAGGCCAGACCGGGTAAGGACAGCAGATTCCCTTCCCTAAAGGGGCATTAGTGAACCAGATGGGTTTTTACAACAATTTGATTATAGTTTCTTGCTCACCATTACTGGCCTGCATGATAGCCTAGCGGTTAGCACAGCTGCATCACAGCTCCAGGGTCCCAAGTTCCCGGCTTGGGTCACTGTCTGTGCTGAGTCTGCACATTCTCCCTGCGTCTGCGTGGGTTTCCTCTGGGTGCTCCGGTTTCCTCCCACAGTCCAAAGATGTGCAGGTTAGGTGGATTGGCCATGCTAAATTGCCCTTAGCGTCCAAAGGTGAGGTGGGGTTACTGGGTTGCGGGGATAGGGTGGAGGCATGGGTTTAAGTGGGGTGCTCTTTCCAAGTGCCGGTGCAGATTTGATGGGCCGAATGGCCTCCTTTTGCACTGTAAATTCTATGACCTGTGATTACTGAGACTAGCTTCATATTCCAGATTTTACTGATTTAAGTGGTGTGATTTGAACCCTGGGCCTCTGGGTTATTCATTTATTGACATTAGCACCAGGCCCCCTACAATACAAATCTGGAGCTCGCCAGTGGTTGAAGTGAATAAGTTTGATGTGTTTAAGGGCAAAATATGAGGCGGAAGGGAATGGAGGGTTACGATAGTAGATTTAGATGAGAAAAGACAGAAGGAGGGTCGGGTGGAACTCGAACACGGGTGGGGCTAAATAGTTTGTTTCTGATCTGTTTATCCAATGTAATCCTTCATAATAAACTAGGGGGTCATCCTGTCTCTATCTGACCAACCAGTTCAATCAATGGAGGAACCGGTTTAATAGGTTTGGAGCAGCATCTGCCTGGACACTGTATCAACTGTGACCCTTTTAAGCAAGTGATACCATAGATGTGTTATGATTCCCGAGTATAATTTCTCATGCAGATGAGGTTACACGGACTTTAAGCATCCTTGACAGTGTTTTAATTACCCATAGAGTCGGGCTCGTCAGCTGAAGAGTCCCATTTGAACCTGACTGGCTTAATCAAACAGCATTTTATATTGACTGCTGAGGCGATTTAATGGCCACTCAATGAATTAGTCGATGTGTGAGGTGGAATCCACTCTGGGACTAATAATGAAGTGAGGGAAATGTGCTGGTGCATCGCCTGAGACTGAAGGACTGAATTTCTCTTTACGTAGCAGCAGGCTGATACTCGATTGCCAAAATGAATGACAACGTGTGGTCTTGCATAATGTTGCAACCGTTTTGACTCCTTTATTCCGGCTCCTACCATTGTTGGGAATTTCTCAATGCCCCCTTTGAGGACCAGCGATCTTATCTTCTCCCAGCTGGGGAAATACAAGCTGAGAATCCTGATTTATTTGCAGCTACATCCTCCTTGCAATCCACCACCACATCCCGCCAATGGCTTAATGGTGATCCCCACATGGCTCATCCTCCCGGAATGTTCCCCGTGGCCCGGGCGGAGATAGTCTATCTCAGTTTTGGCGGCAGTTGTCAAGCTAAGATCAGTGAACCAGCAGGAAGGAGCAATGCATCAAGTGCGCAATGTTGGGGTACATGTGGTGGTGCAGTGGCGTTTTTGCTGGACTTGTGACCCAGAGACCCAGGGTAATCCACTGGAGATCCGTCTTCAAAACCCACCACGGCAGATGGTGAAATGTGAATACTATAAATATCTGGGATTGAAACTGGTTCACCCAACTAATGCTCTTTAGGGAAGGAAATCTGTTGTCCTTACCTGGTCTGGCCTACATAAGAACATATGAACTGAAGAACTAGGAGCAGGAGTAGGCCATCTGGCCCCTCGAGCTGCTCCGCCATTCAATGAGATCATGGCTGATCTTTTGTGGACTCAGCTCCCCTTTCCGGCCCGAACACCAGGGGCGTCATTCTCCGACCCCCCAGCGGGTCGGAGAATGGCTGCTGGCCGCCGTGAATCCCGCCCCCGCCGGTTGCCGAAGTCTCCGGTACCGGAGATTGGGCGGGGGCGGGAATCGGGCCGCGCCGGTTGGCGGGCCCCCCCGCTCGATTCTCCGGCCCGGATGGGCCGAAGTCCCGCCAATAAATTGCCTGTCCCGCTGGCGTAAATTAAAGTAGGTATTTACCGGCGGGACAAGGCGGCGTGGGTGGGCTCCAGTGTCCTGGGGGGGGCGCGGGGCGATCTGACCCGGGGGGGGTGCCCCCACGGTGGCCTGGCCCGCGATCGGGGCCCACCAATCCGCGGGCGGGCCTGTGCCGTGGGGGCACTCTTTCCCTTCCGCCTCCACAACGGCCTCCACCATGGCGGAGGCGGAAGAGACTCTCCCCACTGCGTATGCGCAGGAAACTGTCAGCGGCCGCTGACACTCCCGCGCATGCGCCGCCCGGGGATGTCATTTCCGCGCCAGCTGGCGGGGCAACAAACGCCGTTTCCGCCAGCTGGCGGGGTGGAAATTCGTCCGCCGCCGACCTAGCCCCTCAATGTTGGGGCTCGGCCCCCAAAGGTGCGGCGCATTCCGCACCTTTGGGGCGGTGCGATGCCCGTCTGATTGGCGCCGTTTTGGGCACCAGTCGGCGGACATTGTGCCGTTGGGGGAGAATTTCGCCCCATAACTCTTAATCCCTTCATTCTTCAAAAAACTATCTATCTTTATCTTAAAAACATTTAATGAAGGAGCCTCTACTGCTTCACTGGGCAAGGAATTCCATAGATTCACAACCCTTTGGGTGAAGAAGTTCCTCCTAAACTCAGTCCTAAATCTACTTCCCCTTATTTTGAGGCTACGCCCCCTAGTTCTGCTTTCACCCGCCAGTGGAAACAACCTCCCCGCATCTATCCTTTCTATTCCCTTCATAATTTTATATATTTCTATAAGATCCCCCCTCATCCTTCTAAATTCCAACGAGTACAGTCCCAGTCTACTCAACCTCTCCTCGTAATCCAATCCCTTCAGATCTGGGATTAACCTAGTGAATCTTCTCTGCACACCCGCCAGTGCCAGTACGTCCTTTCTCAAGTAAGGAGACAAAAACTGAACACAATACTCCAGGTGTGGCCTCACTAACACCTTATACAATTGCAGCATAACCTCCCTAGTCTTAAACTCCATCCCTCTAGCAATGAAGGACAAACTTCCTGTAAACCAACTTTTTGCGACTCATGCACTAGCACACCCAGGTCTCTCTGCACGGCAGCATGTTTTAATGTTTTATCATTTAAATAATAATCCCTTTTGCTGTTATTCCTACCAAAATGGATAACCTCACATTTGTCAACATTGTATTCCATCTGCCAGACCCTAGCCCATTCACGTAGCCTATCCAAATCCCTCTGCAGACTTCCAGTATCCTCTGCACTTTTTGCTTTACCACTCATCTTAGTGTCGTCTGCAAACTTGGACACATTGCCCTTGGTCCCTAACTCCAAATCATCTATGTAAATTGTGAACAATTGTGGGCCCAACAATGATCCCTGAGGGGCACCATTAGCTACTGATTGCCAACCAGAGAAACACCCATTAATCCCCACTCTTTGCTTTCTATTAATTAACCAACCCTCTATCCATGCTACTGCTTTCCCTTAATGCCATGCATCTTTATCTTATGCAGCAACCTTTTGTGTGGCACCTTGTCAAAGGCTTTCTGGAAATCCAGATATACCACATCCATTGGCTCCCCGTTATCTACCGCACTGGTAATGTCCTCAAACAATTCCACTAAATTAGTTAGGCATGACCTGTCACCTGTCCTTTATGAACCCATGCTGCGTCTACCCAATGGGACAATTTCCATCCAGATGCCTCGCTATTTCTTCCTTGATTATAGATTCCAGCATCTTCCCTACTACCGAAGTTAAGCTCACTGGCCTATAATTACCCGCTTTCTGCCTACCTCCTTTTTAAACAGTGGTGTCACGTTTGCTAATTTCTAATCCGCTGGGACCATCCCAGAGTCTAGTGAATTTTGGTAAATTATCACTAGTGCATTTGCAATTTCCCTAGCCATCTCTTTTAGCACTCTGGGATGCATTCCATCAGGGCCAGGAGACTTGTCTACCTTTAGCCCCATTAGCTTGCCCATCACTACCTCCTTAGTGATAACAATCCTCTCAAGGTCCTCACCTGTCATAGCCTCATTTCCATCAGTCACTGGCATGTTATTTGTGTCTTCCACTGTGAAGACCAACCCAAAAAACCTGTTCAGTTCCTCAGCCATTTCCTCATCTCCCATTATTAAATCTCCCTTCTCATCCTCTAAAGGGCCAATATTTACCTTAGCCACTCTTTTTTGTTTTACATATTTGCATCTGTTTTTATATTCTGAGCAAGTTTACTTTCATAATCTATCTTACTCTTCTTTATAGCATTTTTAGTAGCTTTCCGTTGCCCCCTAAAGATTTCCTAGTCCTCTCGTCTCCCACTAATCTTTGCTACTTTGCATGCTTTTTCCTTCAATTTGATACTCTCCCTTATTTCCTTAGATATCCACGGTCGATTTTCCCTCTTTCTACCGTCCTTCCTTTTTGTTGGTTCAAACCTTTGCTGAGCACTGTGAAAAATCGCTTGGAAGGTTCTCCACTGTTCCTCAACTGTTTCACCATAAAATCTTTGCTCCCAGTCTACCTTAGCTAGTTCTTCTCTCATCCCATTGTAATCTCCTTTGTTTAAGCACAAAACACAAGTGCTTGATTTTACCTTCTCAGCCTCCATCTGTATTTTAAATTCCACCATATTGTGATCGCTCCTTCCGAGAGGATCCCTAACTATGAGATCATGAATCAATCCTGTCTCATTACACAGGACCAGATCTAGGACCGGTTGTTCCCTCGTAGGTTCCATTACATACTGTTCTAGGAAACTGTCGCGGATACATTCTATAAACTCCTCCTCAAGGCTGCCTTGACCGACCTGGTTAAACCAATCGACATGTAGATTAAAATCCCCCATGATAACTGCTGTACCATTTCTACATGCATCCGTTATTTCTTTGTTTATTGCCTGCCCCACCATAATGTTACTATTTGGTGGCCTATAGACTACTCCTATCAGTGACTTTTTCGCCTTACTATTCCTGATTTCCACCCAAATGGATTTAATCTTATCCTCCACAGCACCAATGTCATTCCTTACTATTGCCCGAATGTCATCCTTAATTAACAGAGCTACACCACCTCCCTTACCATCCACTCTGTCCTTCTGAATAGTTTGATACCCTCGGATATTTAACTCTCAGTCGTGACCATCCTTTAACCATGTTTCAGTAATGGCCACTAAATCATATTCACATGCTACATGTGACTCCAGATCCACAGCAATGTGGTTGACTCTGCCCTCAGGGATGGGCAATAAATGTTGGCCCAGCCAGCGACGCCCGCATCCCATGATCGAATAAAAAAAAGTCCTGTAGGCAGTTTCAGCAATCCTGTCCCTCGCTTAAGAGCTTGTGCTCTGTAAGTGAGTATCGATATTGGGCGGGATTCTCCCCAATCCCTTGATGGCCCGACGCCGGCGTAAAAAAATGGCACGAACCACTCCGGCGTCGGGCCAACTGGATATTGCGGAATCCTCCCCATTTCTAGGCCGGCCGGCGGCGGAGGGTTTGGCGCCATGGCAACCGGTGCCGAAGGGCAGACCCGAGTTAGCCCATGCGCAGAACCGCCGGCGCGGTTCTGCGCATGCACAGACCGGCCGGCATATTCTTGCGTATAGGCAGGGGAGTGTCTTCTCCGCGCCGGCCATGGCGCAGCCCTACAGAGGCCGGCGTGGAAGGAAGCAATGCCCCCACGGCACAGGCCCGCCCGCCGATCAGTGGGCCCCGATCGCGGGACAGGCCACCGTGGGGGCCCCCCTGGGGCCGGATCCCCCCACGCCCCCCCCGAGGACCGCACCAGCCGGCCTACCAGCCAGGTAGGTGGAACCATGTCCATTTCACGCTGGCAGGACTGGCCAGAAACCGACGGCCGCTTGGCCCATTGGGGCCCGGAGAATTGCCTGGGGGGGGGGGGCCACTGCCAATGGCCCCCGACCGGCCTGGCGTGATCCCACCCCCCGCCTGAAAACCGGCGGCGGAGAATACGGCAGCTGGCTTCGCAGCGGCGGGGTGGGATTCACGCCGCCCCCCTGGGGATTTTCCGACCTGGCGGGGGGTCGGAGAATCCTGCTTAAAGTCTTTCATATAGGATGACATAATGGTTGAGCACAGAAGGAGGACATTTGGTCCACAATATTCATGCTGGACTTCTGCAACCGCAATTCACCTTGTCTTCAGGGTGACTGATTCTTAAGAAATAGAATAAGGGACAGCTTGACTGTAGAACTGGAAGATGGTGTGTGTGTGTGTGTGTGTGTGTGTGTGGGGGGGGGGGGGGGGGGGGGCTCTGTGAGAGAAAGTGTGGCGGTCACAGCAGGGGCTGAGGGCTGGGAGGGTCTCACCACATTGAGAGAAATAACTTGCACCTACACATCTACAGTCGAGCAGCCCAGCTCTCCAAATGCCTGCCTTCTTTCTCCTTGTGGCTGTCAGTGTAACGTTCTTGTGTGTAAGTGATTTTGTTTCTGATACCCTGTTCATCACATCCTTTCAGTTCTGTGATTCCGTAGCTGTCAAATATAATTGCAATACCTCATTTTATTTTGTTGTTGCTTTGATATCAGCTAGCTTTAGTGACTTTGGGACCGCATTTGTATGGACATATTTGCATATTTGCTTAACAATGACTTCCTAGCTTTTATAGCTAATTAACAATATGACACGGTGCCCCCTATTGTGATCGACCTTTAAGGGATAGCAGCGCGCCATTGTAGTATGTGTTTTGCGGAGTGTGGTAAACCACTGAACATACACTACATGTATTATGGTACACTGCCAGTGTACTCCAGTTACTACGGTAAATCCCGGCCTGCTGGTTCCACCCATCAGGCTCTGTATAAAAGTGTACGCTCTCCTGCAATGCCCCCATTCTTGGGCCCAGCTGCTGGAGGCATTACACCTAGCACAACAAAGCCACAATAGTTCGCCATTCGTCTCGTGGTCATTGATGGTACATCACGGAGTATGGGCTGGAGAACAGAACCGGCCACGGTCATGATACAAAGAGTAGACAACACCAACACCAGGTCCATTTGCGTATTGCCCTCTGTAATTGTTTCTCCGGCACCAAATGTATATCTACCTCCCCAGATTCCCCCCCCCACACAAACAGACATCTACTTATGTGTTAAAAATAGTATTGCCAATTGTATAGAGATGCTGTTGTTGAGGTAGCGCATAATACCCTACCAGTTATTTTACTCTAATTTTTTTTTTTTTTGTGTGCGTTCCCGTCTCTTCTATGTAGGGGCAGCACGGTAGCATTGTGGATAGCACAATTTCTTCACAGCTCCAGGGTCCCAGGTTCGATTCAGGCTTGGGCCACTGTCTGTTCGGAATCTGCACATCCTCCCCATGTGTGCGTGGGTTTCCTCCGGGTGCTCCGGTTTCCTCCCACAGTCCAAAGATGTGCAGGTTAGGTGGATTGGCCATGATAAATTGCCCTTAGTGTCCAAAATTGCCCTTAGTGTTGGGTGGGGTTACTGGGTTATGGGGATAGGGTGGAGGTGTTGATTTTGGGTAGGGTGCTCTTTCCAAGAGCCGGTGCAGACTTGATGGGCCGAATGGCCTCCTTCTGCACTGTAAATTCTATGATAATCTATGATATAAATATATTTTATTCTGTGTACATAACGGTAAATATACTTTGTTCAAAAACCCAATAAAAAACATTTATTAAAAAAAAATGATGCAGAGAGTTACATGATAGTCGAATGTTGGCACAATTTACAGGCCGCGCCCTGCCGGAATCGGGATAGGACAGGGCTGGTAGATCCCGGGAGAGGTCTCTGAAGTTTATCACAGCTTCAGTGCATTTATAATCTCGGCCTCTATTGGCGACACGGTGGCACAGTGGTTAGCGCTGCTGCCTCACAGCGCCAGGGATCCGGGTTTGGTCCCGGCCTTGGGCAACTGACTGTGTGGAGTCTGCACGTTCTCCCTATGTCTGCGTGGGTTTCCTCTGGATGCTCCGGTTTCCTCCCACATTCCAAAGAAATGCAGGTTAGGTGGATTGGCCATGATCAATGTGCAGAGTTACTGGGATAGGGCAGGGGTGTGGGCCTAGATCGGGTGCTCTTTCTGAGGGCCATTGCAGACTCGATGGGCTGAATGGCTTCCTTCTGCACTGTAGGGATTCGATGATTCTATGATGATATTGATAAATCCAAGGATGCTGTATGCTTTATTAACTGTGCACTCAACCTGACCTACCGCCTTTATAGCCACACCTTCACACAGCCAGGTCCCTCCACTCTTGTATCCAATTTAGAATTGCACCCCTTATTTTATATTATTTCTCTCTCACTGTCCTTCCTACCTTTACTGTGTGTTGGATGGGGAACAAGCTATCCTTACGGCCATGCAGATGGGATGTTAAATCAAGGTCCTGCCTGTCCCCTCAAGTTCAATTCACAGAATTGTGTCATAGAAATTCTTCCCAGTATTTATCCCTCACCGAACAAAGTCTAGGCATGAAAGTCTAGGCTAACACTCCAGTGCAGTGCTTCTTAAAAATTCTTTCACGTGGGCGGCATCCCTCATTCACCCTCAAGCGGAGTGGCATTTTAAGAGTTAACAGGACAATGTTTCCTTTCACGACAATCATGGTTAATCTTAGACATTTAATTCCCGATACTTTATTGAGTTTAAAATTGCATCACTTGCTGTGGTGGGATTCGAACAGGGGTCCCGAAAGAATTACCCTGACTCTCAGGATTACTAGTCCAGCGACGATACCACTACGCCACCACCTCCCGTATGTCATGATATTCAAACACACACATCATGATGGACACACTAACAGGCAAATCAGAGTACACAACACCACAACCAATCACAGACAAGAACACCAACCATATAAAAAGCACGAGCACGACACCTGGTGTTCAGTAGGTCTGGGGAGAAGGGAACAAGAAAGAGCTGTTAAAACACCACAAGCAGGGAACCCCCCACGTGCAGAGTGCAAAGACCAAACTGTAAATAGTAAGTTTAAATAAAGAAGCGTTGTACCATATGCAACTGTGTTGGCTCATCTGTGTGTCAGAACACCCAACACCACATGGTACAGGAGTGGATCGATACCTGCCTACTAACCTGCCATTCTGGACATGGACCACACCGGCAAACCGCAGCCGATGCAAGTCACGGGGAACCTAGGTACCAACTGGAAGCTCTACAGGCAGCGATTTGACCTGTACATCCGTGCCACCGAAAAACAGAATGTCTCGGATGACTCGAAGATTGCAATGCTCCTCTTCTACGCAGGTCCGCACGCAACCGACGTTTTCAACTCACTGGTGTTCGAAGAAGGCGAAAGCCAAGCCAAATATGACACGGTCATCCTCAAACTGGACCAGCACTTTCAAGTTGAAGTAAATGAAAGTTTTGAAAGATACCTCTTTCAGCAACGCCTGCAAGGTAAGGAGGAGCTTTTTCAACCCTTTTTGACGCACCTCCGGATTCTAGCGCAGTCCTGAGGTTACGGCACCACCACAGAGTCCATGATCAGGGACCAGATTGTTTTTGGCGTTGCCTCTAGTGGCCTACGCCAGCAGCTTCTTAAAATGAAAAGCCTCACCTTAGCGTCTGCTGTGGAAGCCTGTGTCCTCCACGAGAATGCAACCTGCCGTTTTGCCCGATTTCAGGCGTCCGAGTTGGCACGGAGGGGGTCCCCAGCCGTCGAATCGGCAAGCCAGGCCGCCCACGACGTCGAACGCATCCAGGCCGTCGATTACTTCCCGACCCACGGCCCGGACGACAGCGGCCGCTTCCCGCGCTTTTCGCGGTCTCCCGCGCAGGTGCGCGCCAAAAATAACGGCCACAACGAGGGACGCACTGCGCAGGCGCGCCCACCGCAAGATCGCACTGCGCATGCGCAGTGGCGCAACGAACGCCGTGACGTCATGACGTGCGGCAATTGTGGAGCTCTACATTTAAAAGGGCAATGTCCTGCAAAAAACCGACAGTGCCACAGATGTGCCACGATGGGCCACTACGCAGCCCACTGTCGTTCGGCTCAACCCATGCATCCCGCGCATCCTCGACAACCTCGCAGACGAGTCAGGACCGTCCAGCCCACGCATCAAGACTTCCAGTTAAGTGATGCAGATGACCAGGATGCCTTCCGAGTTTCCGTCATTGATGTCAACAAGGTCAATGCCATCAATCCAGCCGATGAGTGGTGTGCCACCCTGACGGTCAACCCGAACTCGTCGCAAGCCCATTAGACTGGACTTATAATACCGTTCATATGTTTAACAAGTTGCACAATTTTACATGATAACCTGTTGTTGTTTATCGTTCCAGAGGTCGTCTGACAGGACAACTGTTCAAGTTTTTTTTTTTTTTCTCTTCTTCTCTCGTTCGCATTTATGTTATGTTATGGTACAACTTGGCTCATGTGACGCACCCGACATCGCCCCATGTACATAGTTCCGTCATATGCACATGCTGCACACGACACACACACACTCCTAGATGCACTCACGACACGATCATATTTATCACCACGTAGGCACATATCTTTGTAAAAAGGGGGGATGTCATGATATTCAAACACACACATCATGATGGACACACTAACAGGCAAATCAGAGTACACAACACCACAACCAATCACAGACAAGAACACCAACCATATAAAAAGCACGAGCACGACACCTGGTGTTCAGTAGGTCTGGGGAGAAGGGAACAAGAAAGAGCTGTTAAAACACCACAAGCAGGGAACCCCCCACGTGCAGAGTGCAAAGACCAAACTGTAAATAGTAAGTTTAAATAAAGAAGCGTTGTACCATATGCAACTGTGTTGGCTCATCTGTGTGTCAGAACACCCAACACCACACCGTACACTTGAGAAGGTGCTGTCTTTTGGATGAGACGTTAAACCGATATCCCGTCTGCCCTCTGTTACATTATGGGTTGAAGTAATATATGTCGTTACTGGTTGCTGATGATCCTGGAGAACACACCAGCCTTCGATGTAAAGCAAACACATTTATTAAGTAACGATAAAACTAATAAATGAGTTCGACGCTCTACTGAACTATTTCTAGAAATTAAGTAATGAGATAGGACTATATAAACTGTATCTGAACTACATGTGGCGTCCAGGCTGTGATCTAACTATACTACACTACTGCTGCCTTGCTGCTCCTTTGGGAGCTAGTATATGTAGTGAATCTTGTAATGCCCTCTCGTGGTAGTGTTATAGCTAAGTGTTGTGATTAACCCTTTAGTTACATGTCTGTCTACATATCATTACACCCTCCTGGGTGGAAATAAAGGATCCCAGGGTGCTGGTTTGAAGAAGAACAAGAATGTTCTCCCTGGTTACTTGTCCAATATTTATTCCTCAACCAAAGCCACTAAAACAGATCATCCAGCCATTTACGTGTTGCTATTTTGCTGCTTTGTGCAAATTGGCTGCCACAGATCATACATTTCAACAGTGACTCCACTTCAAAAGCACTTCATTGACTATAAAGCCTTTTGAGACATCCTGACGTTGCAAACGGCACTATACAAATGCTAGTCTCTCTCTTTTTCCCTTTAGTTTAAACTCATATCCTGCTGATAACAAGATGACAACTTGGAGTTAGGTAATACAACAATGAAAAATCTACTGAAGTATTAATCAAAACTCAGTCAAGTTGAAAGCGAGTGTTTTAGATATAGTTTGTCATAGATGTCATGGCAACCCCCCCATGAGGGGGCTCGTGACTTTCCTGTGTGATACCCAGTCCCCAGACAATCATCATGTGTCATGGTTGGCCGAGGCATATATCTTCCATTTGCACCATGATATAAAGATGATTAAAACAGCCCAAAAGATTGTGGAATGTGTATTTTTCTCTTCGATCAGTTTGTCCTGCCAGTTTTGGGGATGGCCTTGCTCGCCTGTTTACCTGTCAGCAGAAAATCCTCTGCCGATGATCCACGGCGAAACCACGTGAGTATGGCAAAGTTGCAGTGGAATTAGGGGGGGAAGGTGGAGTAGCAAAAATGTCACCCGGCTGGTAATCCAATAGCTCAGGTTTATGCTCTGCGGACACGGGTTCAAACCTCACCATGGCAGCTGAGGGAGTTTAAACTCAATTAATAAGTCTAGACTCAGTAGTTCTGATCAGCACAACTATTATTACTTGTTATAAAAATCCACTTAGTTCCTTCAGGGATAGAAATCTGCCGTCATAACCTGGTCTGGCCTTCATGTGACTCAGTTCAAGGGCAATTAGGGATGGGCAGCAAATGCTAGCAGATGCACTATCAATTATGACGAGATGAGAGTAGAGAGTAATCGAGGCTTTATTACACAGAGATGTGTGGCCTCCTACAGCTGCTGCCAAAATGGCTGCCGTTCGGAAAGCACACACATTTATACTCCGCCTACTGGGCGGAGCCAGCAGGCAGGGATCTACCCCCGTACCTGTAGTACAAGGGCCTTACCATAATACCCATATAGACAATATAATACAACAGTGGTGACTACCTGTTATAACCTGCCTACTGACGATTGGCTGGGGACTAATGACTATCCCACAATCCTATGGGAGTATGAACTTCCCCAATGAGGGGGGCGGAGAAACTCCTACTATAAATAAGCTGGCCAGTCCAGGAACCAGGGGGAAGGAGAAGGTAGCAAGGGAAGTTACTGCTACTGTTATGTATATATGGTTATAGTAAATAAACGTTATTATTTTGTATCCTTAAAACTCGTGCTGGATTCTTCGTGGCCCTTACAAAACTGGCGACGAAGGTAAAAGTGAATAGCTGTCTACACTGCTGAAGCCACCTCCCTGGATTTTTGTTGGATACAGGTTGGAAGTTGTTTTCTATTATACCATGCCTCTGTACGGACGTTTGGATGTTTTTGATGCTGCGCTGGAAAGCTGGAACCAGTACACACAACGGATGCGTTACTATTTCCGGGCAAACAATATCACTGAAAACGAGTGCCAGGTGGTCATATTGCTCACCGCCTGCGGGTCGCATACGTTTGGGGTGATTAGGAGCCTTACGTACCCAGCTGCGCCGGACACCAAAATGTTTGACGAACTTGTGAATATAGTGGGGCAACACTTTAACCCAACCCCGTCCACGATAGTCCAGCGTTACCGGTTTAATACCGCTGAGAGGACCCCTGGAGAATCCCTTGCCGATTTTTTATCCAGGCTACGCGGGATTGTGGAATACTGTGACTATGATGAGACCTTGTCAGAAATGTTACGCGACCGTTTGGTTTGCGGTATTAACAATGCGGCCACCCAGAGAAAGTTGTTAGCGGAGCCAACATTGACTTTTCAACAGACAATACAAATAGTCTTGTCCCGAGAGAGCGCAGAGCGAGGAGTACAGGAGCTACAGGGAATGGAAGTGCATGCCTTGGGGCGCAACCCTTTCCGCCCAAAAACGTCCCCCCGCACTCCTGCGGTACCTTGGGCGAGGCAACGACCAGACCGACGCCAGTGGCCATCGGACATTCCTCCCCGAAGGGAGCCTTCTCCAGAGCCAATGGATGAGGAGCCATGTCCGTGTCAGACTTGTGGGCGCCGACCCCGTCGCGGACGGCGGTCCTGGGGACGCCAGAGGTGCCGTCGTTCCGACCGAAACTGGGACCAGCCCAGGGGCCGTAACTGGGACCAGCCCAGAGGCCGTACTTTCCATGTGGATGAACCTGCGGCGACCACTCCTGAGGACGTGGAGACGGAGGACGACTGCCTGCAGCTGCATTGTGTGGCAGCTCCCCGTGTGGCCCCCATTAAGGTGACAGTACGGGTCAATGGCCACCCGCTGGAGATGGAGTTGGATACTGGCGCAGTGGTCTCCGTGATCGCCCAGAGGACATTCGACCGCATCAAGCAGGGTATACAGACCCTTACATTAACCAACTCACAGGCCAGGTTGGCCACCTACACGGGGGAACCACTGGACATTGCAGGAACTACAATGACCCCTGTTGTCTATGGACGCCAGGAGGGGCGTTTCCCACTTATCGTAGTGCGTGGCCATGGGCCCAGCCTGTTGGGTCGGGACTGGTTGCGTCATTTGCGGTTGCAATGGCAGCACATCCTCCAAACAGTTTCTGGAGGGTTGACTGAGGTGCTAGGACGATACCCAGAGGTATTCCAGCCTGGTTTGGGGAAAATAAAAGGGGCCGTAGCCCGTATCCAAGTTGAACCAGGAGCCACGCCGCGCTATTTCCGGGTGCGCCCCGTGCCTTACGCTTTGCTCGAGAAGGTAGAAGGGGAGCTCACTCGTTTGGAGAGTTTGGGTATTATCAGGCCCGTCCGTTTTGCTGACTGGGCAGCACCAATTGTACCAGTAATGAAGCCAGATGCCACAGTTCGCTTGTGTGGCGACTATAAACTTACAGTGAATACGGTTTCCCGACTCGACCGATACCCAATGCCTCGCATAGAGGATCTCTACGCGAAACTTGCAGGCGGACTCTCATTCGCAAAATTAGATATGAGTCACGCCTACCTGCAGTTGGAGCTGGACCCTGCCTCCCAACCATATGTAACAATCAACACACACCGGGGCCTGTATGAATATACACGGTTGCCCTTTGGAGTATCCTCTGCCTGCGCAATTTTTCAACGTGTTATGGAGGGCATTTTGAGAGGTTTACCACGTGTGGCTGTCTACCTAGATGACGTGTTGATTACAGGGACGTCGGAGCAAGAGCATTTGGAAAATCTGGAGGCTGTCCTTAAACGCCTTTCGGAGGCTGGAGTCCGTTTACGTCACACAAAGTGCGTATTTCAGGCAAAAGAAGTAGTCTACCTAGGTTATCGGGTGGACCGCGAGGGTCTGCACCCCGTCGCAGAGAAGGTGCGTGCAATTCAACATGCCCCCACCCCGACTGACACTTCGCATCTTCGTTCTTTTCTCGGTCTCGTAAACTATTACGGGAAGTTCCTCCCCAATCTGGCAACTACGCTGGCCCCCTTACACCTGCTGCTAAAGAAAAATCACACCTGGGTTTGGGGTCAGCCGCAAGAAACCGCTTTCCGGCGGGTAAAGCAACAATTGTCGTCATCTGGGTTACTAACCCACTATGATCCGGGAAAGCCTTTGCTCGTCACATGTGATGCATCCCCGTATGGTATTGGGGCTGTCCTGTCCCACAAGATGGAGAACGGGGCCGAGCGACCGATAGCTTTCGCCTCCCGCACATTGACTGCAGCGGAGAAGAAGTACGCGCAGATCGAGAAGGAGGGCCTGGCAGTGGTTTTCGCGGTGAAACGCTTCCACCAGTATGTGTACGGCCGCCATTTCACTATCGTGACTGATCATAAGCCCCTGCTGGGACTCTTCAGAGAGGATAAGCCAATACCGCCCATTGCTTCTGCACGGATCCAACGCTGGGCTTTGTTGCTTGCTGCATATGAATATTCTCTGGAGCACAAGCCAGGTACGCAGATAGCAAATGCCGACGCACTGAGCCGATTGCCTTTATCAACCGGCCCCATGTCGACCCCAATGACCGGTGAGGTGGTCGCAACCCTAATTTTTATGGACACCTTGCCTGTCACGGCATCACAGATCTGTGAGTGGACCCAGACGGAGCCAGTCCTGTCAAAGGTTCGGCACATAGTCCTGTATGGTGGGCAGCATAGACAGCTCCCAGGCGAGTTGCGGGCATTTTCCTCCAAGCTGTCAGAGTTCAGCGTGGAAGACGGCATCCTCTTGTGGGGGACGCGTGTGATTGTCCCGGAAAAAGGCCAGGAGCTGATATTATCAGACTTGCACAATGGGCATCCGGGCGTGACCAAGATGAAAATGTTGGCCCGGAGTTATGTCTGGTGGCCAGGCCTCGACACCGACATTGAGAAGGTGGCCCAAAACTGCTCCATTTGCCAGGAGCATCAGAAGCTTCCGCCGGCCGTGCCCCTACATCACTGGGAATGGCCAGGGCGGCCTTGGGCACGCTTACATGCAGATTTCGCAGGCCCTTTTCAGGGATCCATGTTCCTTCTACTAATTGACGCCCAGTCCAAATGGCTGGAGGTGCATAAGATGCAGGGGACAACGTCCTGCGCAACAATTGAAAAAATGCGTTTATCATTTAGCACGCATGGCCTCCCCGAGGTGCTGGTCACGGATAATGGCACTCCATTCACGAGTGAGGAGTTTGCTAGGTTTACAAAGACTAACGGCATCCGCCATATCCGCACTGCCCCTTACCACCCGGCTTCAAATGGGTTGGCAGAGCACGCAGTGCAGACATTCAAAAGAGGCCTAAAGAAGCAGTCTTCCGGATCAATGGACACGAGACTGGCTCGGTTTTTGTTTACGTACAGGGCCACCCCCCATACAGTGACTGGGGTAGCTCCCGCAGAACTCCTAATGGGCCGGAGACTTCGCACCCGCCTTAGTATGGTCTTCCCGGACATTGGCGCAAAAGTACGCCGCACACAAGAACGGCAGGGACCGGGGTTGTCTCGGCATCGTCCGATTCGGCAGTTTGCGCCCGGTGACCCAGTATTCGTGCGGAATTTTGCTGGTGGTGCCCAATGGGTTCCTGGTGTAATCTTTCGCCAAACGGGCCCTATATCGTACCAAGTGCAAGCCCAGGGTCGTCTCCAGCGAAAACATGTAGACCACGTTCGGTCCAGAAGATCATCCCCGCAAAAGATTCCCCGCCCCCGGAGCTCAGTTCAACAGCGGCAAAGACCAGAAACAAGGGAAGGTAGTCCTCCAAATCTTCCACTGGTGCCTCACTCGAAGCCTGCGCAGGTCGTGACGGGACCGAATGGGGATAGAGACGCTGACATGACAGAGGCAGCAGACTCTGACTCCGAGATGGAGACACAGGGGGAATCCTCAGGTCCACAGGCCGTGGATGTACAACCGCGCCGTTCATCACGGAAGCGCAGGTCTCCGTCTCGTTATGCGCCGCCTGATCCAGCGCCGCGTGCAAATGGCGTCCGGCCTGCGGCCAAACGAGTTCGACGCCTTCCTTCGCCAGGGCCTACGGTGGATTCCTTGGACTTTGGGGGGGAGGGGTGTTATAACCTGCCTACTGACGATTGGCTGGGGACTAATGGCTATCCCACAATCGTATGGGAGTATGAACTTCCCCAATGAGGGGGGCGGAGAAACTCCTACTATAAATAAGCTGGCCAGTCCAGGAACCAGGAGGAAGGAGAAGGTAGCAAGGGAAGTTACTGCTGCTGTTATGTATATATGGTTATAGTAAATAAACGTTATTATTTTGTGTGGTAGTATGTATTGGGGGTCATGTGGGACTGGAAGCCCTAATGTCATTGGCTGACAGATCCCGGGTCCTGGTTGGCCATTGACCTCTAGCTCCGCCCTGAAGGCGGAGTATAAGAAGCCGGAGTCCTCCCCCGCAGACCATTCTACTATCGAGCTGAGGGGGAACAGACACGCTTAATAAAGCCTCATCGACTTCACTCTATTCGTCTCACGGAGTCTTTGTACGCTACAATTTATTAAGCGTGCCTAAAAAGGACTATGGAGCTCAGGATCATTCCGGAATGCCTGAGGATCAGCCCCCACGCAGTGAACGCGGCAGCAGCCTTCAAGCACTGGCAGACTTGCTTCGAGGCCTACCTCAGAACGACCACCGGCCGGGTCACAGAAGACCAAAAACTACAGGTCCTGCACTCGAGGGTGAGCACGGAGATCTTCTCCCTCATCGAAGACTCGGAGGATTTCCAGACGGCGTTCGCAGCACTGAAAAGTCTCTATGTCCGCCCAGTTAACCAAATCTACGCTCGCTACCAGCTCGCGACGAGACAGCAAGGTCCCGGAGAATCGATGGACGAATTCTACGCCGCGCTGCTGATTTTGGGACGAGCCTGCAGCTGCCCTTCGGTGAACGCAAATGAACACACGGACATGTTAATGCGCGATGCTTTTGTGGCAGGTATGAATTCCTCCCAAATCTGCCAAAGACTTCTAGAAAGAGAGTCGCTAGGACTCTCAGAGGCACGGGCCCTAGCAGCCTCCCTAGACGTGGCCGCGCGTAATACCCGCGCCTACGGCCCCGACCGTGCGGCAGCCCATTGGGCTCCGTACGTACCCGTCGCGACAAACCCACCCCCCCCCCCGGACACCCCACAGGCTTGCGCGGTCCAAACGCCAAGTCGCACCGGGGGCGCCCGCTGTTATTTCTGCGGCCAGGCGAATCACCCCCGACAGCGCTGCCCGGCCCGCGCAGCTATCTGCAAGAGCTGCGGGAAAAAGGGCCATTACGCGGTTGTGTGCCGGTCCCGCGAGGTCGCTGCTGTCCCGGGAGAACAGGGAGTCCTGCAAGCCGTTTACGCGCCCCAACCCCCCCAGCACGCCATGTACGACCCGCAGGCGCAGCCACTCTGGGTCCCGACCACCGCGGTCCCGGGAGAACACGGAGCCCTGCACGCTGCTTACGCTCCCCAACCCCCCTCCCCGCACCCCATGTATGACCCGCCGGCGCTACCGCTTTGGGACCCGGCCACCACTCTCCACGGAGAAGAGGGAGTTTTGCGCGTCCCCAACACCCCCCTAACCCCCACCCCGTGCCCCACGTCTGACCCGCCGGCGCCACCAACTTGGGTCCCGACCACCGCTGTCCCCGGTGAGGGAGCTCCGCGCGGTCCTAGCGCTCCCCAGCCCCCCCAGCGCCCCATGTGCGACCCGCAGACGCCGCCATTTTGGGTCCCGGCCACCACGAGGGGAGGAAGGGCGCCGCCATCTTGGACCGCCCCAGACCTGTACGACGCGTGGGGGTGGCCATTTTGTCCACCCCCGCCGCCATCTTGTGACCCCCCAGCCACGTGCGATGTATGGGGGCGGCCATTTTGTCCATCCCCGACGCCATCTTGGACGGCAGCAACGGACCCCACTCCACTACTACAACCACGGCTCGCTTCAATTACGCTCGATCAAGCTCGGCCCCGGACACTCCAGACGACGACGACAACGGTGCTGATAAACGGCCACGAGACACCATGCCTAGTCGACTCCGGGAGCACGGAGAGCTTTATCCACCCCGACACGGTAGGATGCTGTTCCTTGACCACCTATCCCAGCGCACAAAAGATTTCCCTAGCTGCAGGATCCCACTCCGTACAGATCCAAGGATTCTGCATAGTTACCCTAACGGTGCAGGGGAGGGAGTTCAAAAACTACAAACTAAACGTCCTTCCCTAACTCTGTGCCCCCACCTTACTGGGATTAGATTTCCAATGCAATCTACAGAGCCTTACGTTCAAATTCGGCGGCCCAATACCCCCACTCACTATCTGCGGCCTCGCAACCCTGAAGGTGCAACCCTCGTCCTTGTTTGCGAACCTCAACCCGGATTGCAAACCCGTCGCCACTAGGAGCAGACGGTACAGCGCCCAGGACCGGACCTTCATTCGGTCCGAAGTCCAGCGGCTACTAAAGGAGGGCATAATCCAGGCCAGCAATAGTCCCTGGAGAGCGCAGGTGGTAGTAGTGAAGACAGGGGAAAAACAAAGGATGGTCATAGACTATAGCCAGACCATCAACAGGTACACACAACAAGACGCGTACCCTCTCCCCCGCATATCCGACATGGTCAATCGGATTGCCCAATATAAAGTCTTCTCCACTGTGGACCTCAAGTCCGCCTACCATCAGCTCCCCATCCGCCCAAGTGACCGCAAGGACACAGCCTTCGAGGCAGACGGGCGATTATACCATTTCCTAAGGGTCCCTTTTGGCGTCACAAACGGGGTCTCGGTCTTCCAACGGGAGATGGACCGAATGGTTGATCAACATGGGTTGCGGGCCATGTTCCCGTATCTCGACAATGTAACCATCTGCGGCCATGACCAGCAGGACCACGATGCCAACCTCAAAATTCCTCCAGACCGCCAAAGCCTTGAACCTCACGTACAACGAGGACAAGTGTGTTTTTAGCACCGATCGGCTAGCCATTCTGGGCTACGTAGTGCGCAATGGGATAATAGGCCCCGACCCCGAACGTATGCGCGCCCTCATGGAATTCCCCCTCCCGCACTGCTAAAAGCCCTGAAACGCTGCCTGGGGTTCTTTTCATACTACGCCCAGTGGGTCCCCCAGTACGCAGACAAGGCCCGCCCCCTAATACAGACCACGACCTTCCCTCTGTCGACAGAGGCTTGCCAGGCCTTCAGCCGCATCAAAGCGGACATCGCAAAGGCCACGATGCGCGCCATCGACGAGTCCCTCCCCTTCCAGGTCGAGAGCGACGCCTCCGACGTAGCTCTAGCGGCCACCCTTAACCAAGCGGGCAGACCCGTGGCTTTTTTCTCCCGGACCCTCCACGCCTCAGAAATCCGCCACTCCTCAGTGGAAAAGGAAGCCCAAGCCATAGTGGAAGCTGTGCGACATTGGAGGCATTACCTGGCCGGCAGGAGATTCACTCTCCTCACTGACCAACGGTCGGTAGCCTTCATGTTCGATAATGCACTGCGGGGCAAAATCAAAAACGACAAGATCTTAAGGTGTAGGATCGAGCTCTCCACTTTCAACGACGAGATTTTGTATCGTCCCGGAAAGCTGAACGAGCCGTCCGATGCCCTATCCCGCGGCACATGTGCCAACGCACAAATTAACCGCCTCCAAACCCTCCACGAGGACCTCTGCCACCCGGGGGTCACTCGGTTTTTCCACTTCATCAAGTCCCGCAATCTCCCATACTCTTTAGAGGAGGTCCGTACAGTCACAAGGGACTGCCACATCTGCGCGGAATGCAAACCGCATTTTTTCAGGCTGGATGGTGCGCACCTGATTAAGGCTTCCCGCCCCTTTGAACGCCTTAGTCTCGATTTCAAAGTCCCCTCCCCTCCACCGACCTCAACGCATATTTTCTTAATGTGGTGGACGAATACTCCCGCTTCCCTTTTGCCATTCCCTGCTCTGACATGACCGCGGCCACAGTCATTAAAGCCCTGAACAGCATCTTCACACTGTTCGGTTACCCCGCATACGTCCACAGCGACAGGGGGTCCTCTTTCATGAGTGACGAGCTGCGCCAGTTCCTACTCAGTAAGGGCATAGTCTCAAGCAGGACGACCAGCTACAACCCCCGGGGGAACGGACAAGTAGAGAGGGAGAACGGCACGGTCTGGAAGGCCGTCCTACTGGCCCTACGGTCCAGGGACCTCCCTGTTTCACGGTGGCACGAGGTCCTCCAGGGCGCTCTCCACTCCATCCGGTCGTTATTATGTACGAGCACTAATCAAACGCCTCATGAGCGTCTCCTTGTCTTCCCTAGGAGGTCCTCCTCTGGAACGTCGCTGCCGACCTGGCTGGCGGCCCCAGGACCCATCTTGCTCCGAAAGCATGTGCGGGCACATAAGGCGGACCCGTTGGTCGAAAGGGTTCACCTCCTCTATGCGAACCCGCAGTACGCTTATGTGGAGTACCCCGACGGCCGACAGGACACGGTCTCCCTGCGGGATCTGGCGCCCGCCGGCAACACACACACCCCCCCCTTCCTGCCACCGCCGCACCCTGCGACCGCCCCCTTCCCAGGAGGATCGGTTCCCCTCCCCTCAGGCCCGACCAAGAATAAAGCCCAAGCTGAAACCGTAAGGCTCCCGGAGACGACAACACCGGTACAAGCACCACCACCACCACCGGGGCCGAGGCGATCGACACGGACGACCAGACCACCCGACCGACTCGTGGCGTCGATCTAAATCAAAATATGGACTTTTCACAAGAACATTTTGCTTTTCTCCCTATACTCTCTGTAAATAGTCAAAACAGGACAAAATTGTACAATACTGTATTGCCATGTGAATGTTTTTTTTCCCTCCCAGGACCAGCCCTGTAAACCCTTACCACCATACGAAGCATCACCCCGCCGGGTTCATTTTTGACAAGGGGTGAATGTGGTAGTATGTATTGGGGGTCATGTGGGACTGGAAGCCCTAATGTCATTGACTGACAGATCCCGGGTCCTGGTTGGCCGTTGACCTCTAGCTCCGCCCTGAAGGCGGAGTATAAGAAGCCGGAGTCCTCCCCCACAGGCCATTCTGCTATTGAGCTGCGGGGGAACAGACACGCTTAATAAAGCCTCATCGACTTCACTCTATTCGTCTCACGGAGTCTTTGTGCGCTACAATTTGTATCCTTTAAACTCATGCTGGATTCTTCGGGGCCCTTACAAAACTACCACACTAGCCTTGCCACTGATGCCCCCATCCCAGGAAAAGTTTTTAAAAAGTTGCGACAGTCGTACATATCAGTCCCACTTGGTAGATACCTCTTATTTCCAGAAGCAACCTTTTAAATCATGTTTTTCACTCTTTCACGTGCAGTTATATTTATTTCATACAGGCCAGCATTGCGAACAATACCTACCCTGGTCTAACCATTTTTCTATATAAGTTCAACATAATCTCTCTGCATTTTAATTCTATTCCTCTCCGGAGGACACCTCAATGCTTAGTTTAAATTTTGCATGGTTTTGTTATCTTGCAGTGCTACTTTTAAATATTTGATAAATCTATAAACCCCGTGATGATCTTATGATGCAGTGGGTAGTGAATCAGCCAGGAATGTTATTAATCCAATCCCAGGACTGGATGGCCAAGGACAATAATCTTTATTGTCATAAGTAGGCTTACATTAACACTGCAATGACAAGCCCCTAGTCGCCACACTTCGGCACCTGTTCGGGTACACTGAGGGAGAATTCAGAATGTCCAATTCACCTAACAAGCACGTCTTTCGGGACTTGTGGGAGGAAACAGAGCACCTGGAGGAAACCCACGCAGACACGGGAAGAACATGCAGATTCCGCACAGACAGTGATCCAAGCCGGGAATCGAACCCGGGTCCCTGGCGCTGTGAAGCAACAGTGCTAACCATTGTGCTACCTTGCCGTGTGGCCGAACTAACATTTTCTACAGTTCCAGCTTAACCTCCCTGCTCTTAGAATTAATGCCTCGGCTATTAAAGGCAAGTATACCTTATGAGGTACACTTTGTCTTTTTGCCTCAGTGTAAAATGGGGGTGACAGTGAGTTTGCAGCCAATTTCACAGCTTCTTCCTTCATTGATTGAAGAGAAGCCAGTGTAAATGAAAATTGGGGAGGGATGTGAAATGGACTGTTGACCTGTTATCCCCCGTTTAACAACAACGCAAGGTTTATCCCGTGGTATCTTTCACCTGAAGCAAACCTGGTTTAACATCACATCCAGAGGATGTGGATCATTGATTAAACTCTAAATGCACAACCTTCAGAGGTGAGAGAACCAGCAATAGACAGCGGGAAAGGAAGGAACGGGGATAATACTCAGTCCCCAGCTTGCTTAATACTTCATGGCTGAGTGGATTTCCTTGTAACCAGGAAGCACTGATGAAGTCCGTAAAAACAGAAGAAATAGGAGCAGAGTTCGGTAGTTTGGCCCCTCAAACTTGATCCGTAATTTAACTGATCTTATTGTGGCCTTAACTGCCCTTTCTTGCCTGCACCCCCAGAACCTTTAATTCTATTGTCAATCAAAAATCTGTCCGACCTAGCCGCGAACGTATCCAGAGGCAGTGGCTCAGTGGTATTGTCGCTACACTAATAATCCAGAGACCCAGAGTCACGTTTTGGGGACCAAGGTTCAAATCCCACCATGGCAGACGGTGAAATTTAAATTTAGTGAAAACAACTGGAATTAAAAGTCTAAAGATGACCATGTCGTCAAAACCCATCTGGTCACGAATGTCCTTTAGGGAAGGAAATCTGCCATTCTTACCCGGTCTGGCCTACATGTGACTCCAGACCCACAGCGATGTGGTTGACTCTTAAGTGCCCTCAGGAATGGGCAAAAAATGTTGGCCCAGCCAGCAACGCCCACACCCACAAATGAAAAAACCTCCTTCTCATATCGCGAGTGCTCAATGAGAGTTTCTTGTTTTCCCATTTATTTTAGAGCAGGTTAACAAATCGCTCTGCTGCTGAGGATTTGCTTCTTGGGTTATTATCCGCACTCATAGAGGACACATCAGCAAACTTTGATTGCAGAATGCCCTGTTGAGAATTACAAGTAACTGTTTAAGTTCAGCTACTTTAAACAGGAGCCGGCCAGTCTATTGTGACTCATATCTTCTCCATGACAGACTCATTAAAAGACATGCATGACTTTATTCTTCATATCTCTACTCTTGGGGCATTTTTAAAAGCACAGGGAATGTTTGAACACTGTTTAATTTCTCCTGCTCAGTGTTTAGTTTGTTTGCTCATTGGCTTCTCTTCTCCTTGGGCAGTCCCATGGGGCCAAGGGTGACTTGCTTCCACTCCGATTTTGAGATGGTTGATGAGTCCAATGCTCGATCGACAGTCTCTGCCACACACAGGGCAGGTGGCGCTCACAGGGTTGGGTAGACGAGCTCTTTGGAGGCTTCTGTGCTTCCGCAGATGCCTCGCGTCATCTCCGCACCTACCTAATGAAGTCCCTCGATGTGTTTGATGCCTTCCCGGACTCTCCATGACGCTTAGTCTCAAGACAGGGACTTCATAGACTGGCGGTCCATTTCAGTTTTCTAAATTCTCATCACCATGTTCAAATGCCTCCATGGCCTCGCCTTCGCCCGATTGACATTTCCAAAATTTTTGGGGAGCTCTGCGTTTCACCAATTCTTGCCTCTTCTGCATCTCTCAGTTCCTTCACATGTTCCGGCCCCCTCCCCACCTTCTGTCTCGCTGCATGTCCAACGTGGTGGCACAGTAGTTAAGCACTGCTGCCTCACAGCGCCAGGGACCCGGGATCAATTCCAGCCTTGTGCCACTGTCTGGGTGGAGTTTGCACTTTCACCCCGTGCCTGCGTGGGTTTCCTCCGGGTGATCCGGTTTCCGCCCACAGTCCAAAGATGTGCAGCTCAGGTGGATTGGCCGCGCTACTTTGCCCCTTGGTGTCCGAAGGTTAGATGGGGTTACAGAGATGGGGAGGTAGAGTGGGCCTAGCTAGGGGGCTTGCTCTTTCAGAGGGTCGGTGCAGAATCGATGGGCCGAGGAGCCTCCTTCTGCACTGTAGGGATTCCATGACTCTCTTCCTTTACCCCGCTCCACAAAACCTACCGCTTTGACCAAAGGTTAGCTGTCCACATGCCTCCTTCTGTGTTGCAAGAAACAACTTGAGATGTTCTACGGTGTTGAAACTGCAATTTAAGTACAGCTCATTGTTGATGCACAAGATGTTGTTTCTAAGCATGTTGACCCTGAGTTGTGCTGAGGATCCCAATTCACCATTGCACCCCTTCTGCCTCCTGCTCTTGTGCTAGTTTGTGTTTACCCGCACTGTCCCAGACACTGGGCAATTAGCAGTGTGCACAGACGTGTAAGAAACGATCGTGAGTCATACATGTTTAGGTCCATTTCAAACCCTTGGATTGACAATTGGACTCCAGTTTAATGTACTGCCTTGTGAGAATCTAAGTGGAAAAAGCTATGAAGCATTTGTTTAATCGCATTGATAATCTCAGTTGGTTCTCATTCTGAATTGACAGACAGAATCGTTTTGACGTCGCGCATAATATAATCAATTTTTGTGTAAACCCTAGCTCGCGTGATTTATTTTATTTCGACAACAATTTATTTTGTCTCAGATTTGCCAGATACCCACATGGCTTCCCGAAGGCCAGCATTAACATTTGCCTCTTCAAGTGTCAACGCAGACAAAGAGATTTATTCAATTTGACGAGAGTCCACAGGGTCAGAAAGGCAGTGCGAGATAAATATTTAATGCCTTTGAATCCTTTGCACAAATTTAAGAGCAAAACTGAATGGGCAAGGTAATGTAATGCGATTTAAAATAGTTTTGTGCATCTGTGTGCGTGTCCACGGCAAATAGAACTCAGTCAGGTACTTCAGGACATGTGGACTTAATCAGGCAGGACGGAATTCATCATGTTTTGTTATTTGTAAATATTGTTGATGCCAGGGTGCAATCTCTGGTGATTTTAAAAATCTGTCAATTCTGTCCGCTTTCTATCCTGCACACGTCCCCCTCTACAAGGTACCTGGTTACTTGTTAAAGTGCTCCTTCTTCAGGGGCGGGATTCTACAACCCCCCGCTGGGTTGGAGAATCGCCGGGGGTGGCGCGAATCCCGCCTCCGCCGGCTGCAGAATTCTCCTGCGCCGGGGTTTTGGCAGGGGCGGGAATCGCGCCGCGCCGGTCGCTGGCAGCGGACCCCCCGGCGATTTTCCGGCCCGCGACGGGCCGAGTGGCCGCTCATTTACGGCCGGTCCCGCCGCCGTAAATTACAACAGGTACTTACTGGCGGGACCTGGCTCCGCGGGCGGCCTCCGGGGTCCTCGGGGGAGGGGGGGCGCGGGGGGGATCTGGCCCCGGGAGGTGCCCCCACGGTGGCCTGGCCCGCAATCGGAGCCCACCATCCGCGGGCGGGCCTGTGCCGTGGGGGCACTCTATTCCTCCGCGTCGGCCGCTGTAACAGTCCGCGATGGCCGACGGGGAGATGAATCCCCCTGCGCATGCGCTGGGGTGACGCCAGCACACGCTGGCGCTCCCGCGCATGCGGCAACTCGCGCCGGCCGGCGGAGGCCCTTCGGCGCCGGTTGGCGTGGCGCCAGGTCCCTTCCGCGCCGACCGCGCAGCACAAACCACTCCGGCGCCGGCCCAGCCCCTGAAGGTGCGGAGGATTCCGCGCCGGAGTGGCTCACACCACTCCTTCGCGCCAGAGTCGCCCGCCCCGCCAATTCGCGGAGAATCCCGCCCCAGAAGTTTGACAAGTGGGCCGGGGCCCTCCAACCCCAGACGTCACCTGCAGGGGGCGACAAGAGGATGTGGCTGCCTCCACCTCTAATGTGCATCCTGGGCAGATATTTGGACGTAGTGGTAGAGCTAGGCAGGCAAAGCACACCTGGGATCACTGGGGGCTCTGGGTTGGGGGAGGGGGGAATGGGATGGGGGGAGGGGGAGTAGGTAGGGATTGGGGGAGTGTGGGGGTGGTGGGAAGGGGAGCGGCACCCTTGGGAGAGTGAGGAATTGTATTACACATTAAACACCCTTGTGCACAACCAGAATGATGCCTCTGACTCTTTCTTCCGTAATGCGGTCCGACCTCCGAACGCTTGGCCCATCTCTCCAGGCATTCCCCATGCCACCCCCCACGCACGCCCCGGGCACACCGTGTACAGGTCCTGGGTGTGAGTGAGGGGTCAGACTATGGCATAGATTGAGGAGCACAGGCGCTCAGCTCTCTGCAGGCTATCATCACGCCCCTGCCCATGACAGTGACCCTCTGAAGGTGCCGGCACAATGCCAGCACACTGGAGTGATGTGACACAGACCTTGGGAGGGTGGGGAATAGGAGTGGGGGGTGAAGGACCTGGCCATGGCCTAAGTGAATTGGGTGAGTATGAGGGCCCCCCTGGCCCTCCGAGCTGCCGGTACCCTCGCCGCTGCTGCCTGTCCTGCAGCCTCCGGCTGGTCCTCAGGTTCTTTCTGGGTCTCGTCCTCCAGCCCCTGCTGGTCCGGCGCCACCTCATCGTCCTTGTCCTCCTCCTCCTTGTAGGTGGCCGCACGTTCCTCATCGCCAACCTCCAGCCTGTCGTTCCTTTGCTGTGCGAGGTTGTGGAGGACACAGCAGACCACCACAAGGCGGTGTACTGGAGGGCACCTCCGGAGCGGTCGAGGCATCGGAACGGCGTCTTGGGGAGTCCGAGCCAGAGGGAGGTGAATCTGTGGAACTCTTTGCCGCAGGAGGCTGTGGAAGCCAAATCACTGAGTGTCTTTAAGACAGAGATAGATAGGTTCTTGATTAATAAGGGGATCAGGGGTTATGGGGAGAATGGGGATGTGAAAATATCAGGCATGATTGAATGGCGGAGCAGACTCGATTGGCCAAGTGACCTATTCTGCCCCTATGTCTTATGGTCTTATGATGCACTACTCAATGACAGCACAGGTGTCCACATGGGCTTCGTTGTATTGGGTCTCCACTTTGGTCATCGGCCTCTGTACTGGCGCCCTTAGCCAGGTCCTCAGCAGATACCCCTTATCCCCCAAGAGCCAGCCGCCCATCCTGGGGTGCTTCTCGAAGTGGCCGGGGATGACCGAATGCCCCATGATGTAGCTGTCGTGGCCACTCCCTGAGAAGCGGACGCACACATGCATTATCTTCATGTGGTGGTCGTTCACGAGCTGTACATTGAGGGAGTGGAACCCCTTTCGGTTAACAGATGGCCCGGTGAGCGCAGGGCAACATGTGTGGCACCTGTGACCCTCTGGACCTGGGGCATCCCAGCGATGACGGAGAAACCTGCGACACGGGCATCTTGCCGAGCTTGGTCCATGCCAAAGATGATATAATTTTCTGCCCGGGCATCCGTGACCTGTTGGATGCACCTATGGGCTGTGGCCTGCGAGATGCCACACAAATCCCCGCTGGAGCCCTGGAATGGTCCCGAGACGTTAAAGTCCAGGGCTGCAGTGACCCTGACGGCCACCGGGAGTGGGTGCCCTCCTCCTCCATGTGGCGCCAAGCCCGCAAGGGCATGACGCAGGTGTCGCACCCTCTCCTTGTTGAGGCGGAGCCTCCTACGGTACAGACTGTCTATTATCTGTTCAAATGACTAGTGACGCCTGTGCACCCTGGGCTGTCGCAGGACCTCTGGATCCCTCCCTGGCCAATGGGCGGCCGGGTCCTCAGGGTGTGGGCGGATCTGACACATGGGCTGCTGCCGCCGTCACTGGCGTCTACCCGCCCGGCCTAGCAGCAGCACCACAAGGGCACTTTGTGACCAATATCCCTGCCATAGCGTTCAATATCTGTAAGGAACAGGGAGAGGGTGTTAGATTGACAAACAGCGGTGGATCTCATCCCGGGATCCTCCAATCCAGCATTGATTTCTCCACCCACGCCCTGCCCATGCACTCCCAGCCGCAGCGGGCCCCCCTTACCGGACCCCAGACCTGTACCCCAGACACTCGCTCATAATGTCACCTGGAACGGGTGCAGGTCCCCTCCCCGTGGCACCCACCCACACTGCAACCGTGGGCATGTCCCCGGAGCTGTGTCCCATCTCCTGGGTGTTCGGATGTTGGCTGCTGCGTGTGTGGTGTTGTCTCCCGCAGTGATCAATCATCAAGGTGTGATTGGCATTCTAGGCAATGACTCGCACATGCTACATGGCCCACCCGCCCACGGGAATCCACTTGGGTTGTGTGACGTGCTCACTTAACCACGATTGCCAATTCCCTTTTAGCAATAGCCTTAGGCCGCACGGTCAGAGGCCTTTGCATTTGGCGGGGGATTTGGGTGTTTGGTGGGGCAGACAGGCAGGGACTGGTGTTGCCCCTGGAATTGGTAAACACGAACTAGAGGTTGGCATGGCGGTGAGTGAGCGGTTGCCCCCCCCCGATTTGTCCACCCCCCCCAGCGCCACACCACCTACTCATGACCCTGTGGAGGCCCCCCCCCCCCAACTCCCCCGCCGAGAACTGGGGCGGCAAGCCCTGTGCCCCCGGGCTCTATACCTGTGAGCAAAGATAGCTACTCACCTCCTCGGCTCCCCGCAGAAGGCTCACGGTTTTAAAAAAGAAACACTAATTGGGCCCAGCATGACCACTTGCTGGGGAGGCCGCTGAATGACCGGAGGCCGGAGGATAAGGGCTGGCTCCCGTTAACTGTATGGAAATAGGGCTTAAGTGGTGATAATTGGTTTCTCGTCACGCTACGGCGAGATCCCGATTTCTCCCACGGGGGTGGACCGGTTGCATTGCAAACTGTTGCCGTCTGGTGCGGTTCTTATTTTCTGCCTCTCCCGCTATTTACGGCCTTATTTCGCTTGAGTGAAAACTTAACGAGGCCGGAGAATCGCGCCCAAAGATACACATACACAGGCACGCGTACAAACTTTGTACACTTTTATATAGACACGCGTTCTCACACATTCAGATGCATCGCCTGATTGTGAACTCTTGCCCATTCATCCCATCACTGGCAACTGTTCTTTCATCTGGTTCTGGTTGCCACTGTATCATTCTCTCCATAAACCTCTCGGCCTGTATATCAGCTGCTCATTCTTGACAATCCTCCATCATGCCCACCTCACTCCTCTCGTGTCCCTCAAGTAAAGGTGGCCTTTTTTTTTGACTAGGTCCCTGAGAGGCAACTTAGGAAGTTTTCCGAGGGGGGCAGCACGGTGGCACAGTGGTTAGCACAATTGCTTCACAGCTCCAGGGTCCCAGGTTCGATTCCCGGCTTGGGTCACTGTCTGTGCGGAGTCTGCACGTTCTCCCTGTGTGTGCGTGGGTTTCCTCCGGGTGCTCCGGTTTCCTCCCACAGTCCAAAGATGGGCAGGTTAGGTGGATTTGCCATGATAAATTGCCCTGGGTGTCCAAAATTGCCCTCAATGTTGGGTGGAGTTGCTGGGTTATGGGGATAGGGTGGAGGTGTGGGCTTGAGTAGGGTGCTCTTTCCAAGAGCCGGTGCAGACTCGAAGGGCCGAATGGCCTCCTTCTGCACTGTGAATTCTATGATTCTATGATAATCACGCGATGTAAAATCATAGAATTCCTACAGTGCAGAAGGAGGCCATTTGGCCCATCGAGTCTGCACCGTCCCTTTGAAAGAGTACTCCACCAAGACCCACTTCCCCACAACTATCCCCGTAACTGCATCTAACCAGCACATCTTTAGACTGTGGGAGGAAACTGGAGCACCCGGAGATGCAGACATGGGGAGAAAGTGCAAACTCCACACAGACAGTCACCCGAGGCCGGAATTGACTCCCGGTCCCTGGAACTGTGAGGCAATGCAAATGATCATCATTGCTGTTGCTCTGCGTCGTCTCTGCTGCGCCGTGTCTCTAGCCTTGTGTTCCTCTGCATTATTTCTTCTCTGCTAATTGGCAGTGGGTTGGACGGCTAAGGATAATAACGATTGGGAGGATTAACTTCTCCAAGAGCCTCACGGAACTTCGCAGCTGAATGAAAAGTTTTATGTTGGAGAGAGTCACAATCTGACACTGAATGCACCTCGAGAGTTGACAGTCGAAAGTCAGTGGAGCGCACTGGTTTTAATTTGGTAAAAAAATATAATTTTCAAAGTTAATATTTGCCCATAAATAATATAAAAGTGATCAAAGTTTGTTATTCTCAGGGACGAAATTGAATACATCAGTTCTTTACTTGAGGGTCAGAGAGTGTCAGCGGCAGTAATGGAATTGATAAAATGATAAGACATCACCCTGATTGTGCAATGAGAAGTGAAGGTTTGTCCTCGTCCAATATTAATGCTGCCTCTCTCATTGTCTGAGCTTCATAATCTTTGCTTGGATTACATAGGATACGGGACATAAAAACAGGCCATTCGGCCCAATCAATCCCTGCTGTAATTTACCCTCCACTTGAACTCCCCTCCCATATATTCTCATCTGTCAGTATGACCCCCTATTCCCCTTTTCCCCCCCATGGACTTTGCTCGCTTTCCCTTGATGCATCTATACTATTCATCTCGACTACTCCCTTTGGAGTATTCTCACCACTCTCTGGGTAAGGAATTCCATCGGATAAAAATAATCCAAAAATCTTTATTATTGTCACAAGTAGGCTCACATTAACACTGCAATGAAGTTACTGTGGAAAGCCCCTAGTCGCCACAATCTGACGCCTGTTCGGGTGCACAGAGGGAGAATTCAGAATGTCCAAATTACCTAACAGCACGTCTTTCGGGACTTGTGGGAGGAAACCAGAGCACCTGGAGGAAACCCGCGCAGACACGGGGAGAACGTGCGGACTCCGCACAGTGTACCCAAGCCGGGAATCGAACCCAGGAACCCGGCGCTGTGAAGCAACAGTGCTAAGCACCATGCCGCCCTATACGACACAGAAAGAGGTCATTCGGCCCAACCAATCCGTGCTGGTGCTTATGCTTAACTCGAGCCTCCTCCCATCTTTCCTCCCTTAAATTTATCATCCTCACCCTCTATTCTCTTCCCCCTCGTCGGCTTGTCCAGCCTCCCCTGAAGTATGTCCATGCTATTCACTTGAGCGTCTCTGACCGCCCCTTCTGTTCCAGCTGACCTTCCCCCTCTTCTACAGCCGCATAACATCCGTCACCTTCCTCCCTCTCTGCAGTTCCGGAAAAGTCATCGTGCGCTCAAAATGTTAATGCTGTTTGTCTCTTCACAGACGATGGCAGATCTGCTGAAACGCTGTAGACATTGGCGGGCCCGGAATATCCCTCTGGCCGCCAATGACAAATCATGGAGGTGGGTGGAGGATGGGCATGGAAAATCCCGCCCAGTGCCTTCAACGTTATAAAATATCTCAAAATTGACACTGAACCACATGGGTAGAAGGACCAAAGTGTAGAAGGAGCTTCTTAAAAAGAGAGCGGTAGCGACCATTATATTCCTACAGTGCAGAAGGAGGCCATTCGGCCCATTAAGACTGCACCGACCCTCTGAAAGAGAAGCCTACCTGGTCCCACTCCCCCGCTCTATCCCCATAACCCCAGTTAACCTGCACATCTTTGGACACTAAGGGGCAATTTAACATGGCCAATCCACCTAACCTACATATAGATTCATAGAATTTACAGTGCAGAAGAAGGCCATTCGGCCCATCGAGTCTGCACCGGCTCTTGGAAAGAGCACCCTACCCAAGGTCCGCTCCTCCACCCTATCCTCACAACCCAGCAACCCCACCCAACACTAAGGGCAATTTTGGACACTAAGGGAAATTTAGCATGGTCAATCCACCTAACCTGCACATCTTTGGACTGTGGGAGGAAACCGGAGCACCCGGAGGAAACCCATGCACACACGGGGAGGATGTGCAGACTCCGCACAGACAGTGACCCAAGCCGGAATCGAACCTGGGACCCTGAAGCTGTGAAGCAATTGTGCTATCCACAATGCTACCGTGCTGCCCACATCTTTGGATTGTGGGAGGAAACCGGAGCACCCGGAGGAAACCCACGCGGACACGGGGAGAAAGTAAAAATTCCGCACAGTCCCTCGAGGTCGGAACTGAACCCAGATCCCTGCCACTGTGAGACAGCAGTGCTAACAACTATACCACCGTAAAAGCTATAGGAACGGAATTCCAGATCCAAGGGTAGAAGAGGCTAGATTTTACTGATCTCAGATGGCAACAAGGCACGGTGACACAGTGGGTTTCCTCCGGGTGCTCCGGTTTCCTCCTACAGTCCAAAGAAATACAGATTTGGTGGATTCTCCATACTAAACTGTCCCTTAGTGTCTAAAGATGTACAGGCTAGGTGTAGTTATGGGGTTACAGGGATAAGAAGAGTGGGCCTTGGTAGGGTGCTATTTCAGAGGGTCAGTGATGGGCTGAATGGCCTCCTTATCCACTGCAGGAATTGTCTGGTTCTATGGTTAGAGATAGGGTGGACTAAGGCCAAAGTTGAATACTGAAAACAAGGATGAGAATTTTAAAATCGAAGCATTGCCAACTTATATTGTGGCTGGGGGAGCTTGGTGCGAGGAAGGATATGGCAACAGAGATTTGGGTGAGCTCAACTTTAGAAGATGGTCTTTGTCATAATAAAACATTTCAAGGTGCTTTACTGGAGCGTCATCAGCGAATTTGACACCACGACACACCAGGCGATATCACGGAAGGCAGCCATAAAACGTTGCCAGAAGAACACAAAGTGTGATTAAGGAATGAGGTTTGATACTGACCTATCCTGGCATGGACCTGCACCTGAGAGGATTGGTCTCTGGACTGCATTTCTGTTGCGCCCTTCAGATCCTCACGTGAGGCGCCTCAAAGCGCTTAACTGCCGACGAGGTGCTTGTGAAGTGCAGTGGCTGGTGTAATATAGGAAAACTGCAGCCATAATTTACAAATCACTGCTGCTGCTTTAACAGAGAAAGTGATGACTATATTCACCATCATTTCACTCCCTAATTATAACCGGTTGGTTTTAATTGGTACTGCTGTTAATATTCATACCCATGTTGAGTGTAAATTGGATGCTTGCTGCCTGCCAGGAAGGTGCTACAGCTGATGTTAAACTCACACATTCACTAATGCAATAACAGCATCTAGCTTAAAGCGTCTTACACAAGGATCTGAAGGCATCTCATATATATAATTTGTTATGGGCCAAGGTTTAGAGAACCCCAAAATGTATCATGGAGTTCACCTGACCCACAACCTTTAATAGATTGTGGTTATGGGGAGCACACGGCCCACTCTGCAGGTGTGGTACAGCAGAAATGGAAAAGTATTTTTTAAAGCAAAACAATGTTTATTCTATGAACTCAAGTTAACCTTTTTAAAACATACAGTGAACATCTTAGCAACCATTAATTCAAATATAACTCCCAAAGAATACAACACTAAGTAATCCTTACTAACGTCCCAAACAACATCCAGAAGACAATAAAAAAACCTTTCAACAGAAGCACATTAGGTTTACATTCACAACTGAGAACATTTATAATTCTAAATTCACCAAATGATCAAGCGATAGTCTTTTCATGGCAGAGAGATCAACAGTACACCTGCTCTGCCTGGCTTCAGCTCCAACACTGAACCGAAACTAAAACACACCCTGCAGCAAACAGCCTAAAACAAAAGTAAAAAGCTGACAGACAGCCCAACTCCACCCACTCTTTGACATCACTGCAGTAATAAACACCCATTTCTTAAAGGTACTCTCACTACAGATATTTTTTTTAACAAACAATTTTATTGAGGTATTTTTTGGCATTGTAAACAGTTACACATTCCAGAAATATGCAAACATCAACAGAAAACCAACATTTCAACCAAACCATAATGCACATACCCGCTCCTCTCCCACCTATACTCCCCGCCTGTTTATCCCTCCTACTCTACCCTAATCCCCCCCCTCACCCCCTGCTGACGCTCACTCTCCCGCGAAGAAGTCGATGAATGGTGGCAACCTTCGGGCAAACCCCAGTACAGATCCCCTCAAGGCAAACTTGATTTTTTTCCATACCCAGAAAACTTGACATGTCCGAAAGCCATAGTCCGGTCTTCGGGGGTTTTGAGTCCCTCCATGCCAGCAGTATTCGCCGCCGGGCTATCAGAGAAGCAAAGGCCAGAACATCGGCCTCTTTCTCCCCCTGGACTCCCGGGTCCACCGAAACCCCGAAAATTCCCACCTCTGGACTCATCACCACCCTTGTCCTCAGCATCCGGAACATGCCATCTGCAAATCCCTCCCAGTACCCCCTAAGCTTAGGGCATGCCCAAAACATGTGGATGTGGTTCACTGGTCCTCCCACGCATCTAGCGCACTTGTCCTCTACCCCACAGAATTTGCTCATCCGTGCCACCGTCATGTGGGCCCGGTGAACGACCTTAAACTGAATCAGGCCGAGCCTGGCACACGTTGCGGTTGAGTTTACCCTACTCAGGGCTTCCGCCCATACCCCATCCTCCATCTCCCTGCCGGGTTCCTCCTCCCATTTGAGTTTCAGCTCCTCTGTCTGGGACTCTTCCCCCTTCATGAGCACCTTGTAAATATCCAAGACTCTATCCTTTCCTCCTTCTCCTCCAGAGGCTATTCTGTCCTGAATCCCTATTGGCGGGAGGCGTGGGAAGGATGGGACCCGTCTGCATACAAAGTCCCGCACCTGTAAGTACCTAAAGTCATTTCCCCTTTCCAGCCCAGCTTTCACCTCCAACTCCCTCAAACTCGCAAAGTTCCCCTCCAGGAACATATCACCCACCCTCCTCACCGCCGCCCGCCGCCATGTTCGAAACCCTCCATCCATGTTCCCGTGGGCGAATCGATGGTTATCACAAATTGGAGCCCAGACCGACGCCCCCACCTCCCCTGCATGCTTTCTCAACTGGCCCCAAATCCGCAGAACCGCCCCCACTACCGGGCTGGTGGAGTACCTGGCTGGCGCAAGCGGTAGGGGAGCCGTGACCAGGGCTGCCAAACTGGTGCCCCTGCACGAAACCACCTCCACCCACTCCCAGATAGACCCCGTACCCACCATCCACTTCCTTATCCTGGCTATGTTAGCCGCCCAGTAGTAGTGCTCGGCAATGCCAGTCCCCCCTCGCTGCGGCTCCTTTCAAGCATCACCTTCCTCACCCGCGGGGATTTTCCCGCCCAGACAAAGCTCATGATGATTTTGCCGGTCCTTTTGAAGAAGGACCGTGGGATAAAGATCGGGAGACACTAGAAGATGAACAGGAATCTAGGGAGGATTGTCATCTTTACTGTCTGCACCCTCCCCGCAAGTGACAGTGGGAGTGCATCCCATCTCCGAAACTTCCTCTTCATTTGTTCCACCACTCTAGACAAATTTAACTTATGTAACCTGCCCCAGTCTCGTGCCACCTGTATCCCCAAGTACCGGAAACTTTCCCCAACCAGCCTAAATGGCAGCTCCTTCAGTCTACTCTCCTGGCCCCTTGCCTGCACTACAAACATCTCACTCTTGGCCATATTTAATTTGTACTGAGAACCGGCCGAACTTCCTCAATGTTTCCAGTATATTTTCCATCCCGGCCAGTGGGTCCGACATGTACAGGAGCAGGTCATCCGCATAGAGAGAGATCCTGTGCTCCAACCCCCACCCCCCAGTCATTCCCTTCCACCCCTTTGCAGCTCTCAGCGCAATCGCTAACGGTTCTATGGCCAGCGCGAACAGCAAAGGGTAGAGTGGGCACCCCTGCCTGGTCCCGCGATGTAGCCTGAAATAATCTGACATTATCCTGTTCGTCCTTACGCTAGTTTTTGGTGCCTGGTACAATAGTCTGACCCAATTAACCAGTCCCTCCCCGAACCCGAACCGTCCGAGTTACTCCCACAAATAGCCCCACTCCATCCGGTCGAAGGCCTTCTCAGCGTCCATTGCCACCACTACATCCACCTCCTTGCCCGTCGGGGGCATCATGATCACATTAAGCAATCTTCTCAAGTTAGCTGTCAGCTGCCTGCCTTTCACAAACCCTGTCTGATCGTCCCCAATCACCTCCGGTACACAGTCCGCAATTCTAATCGCCAGGACCTTGGCCAGGAGCTTGGCATCTACAGTGATCAGGGAGATTGGCCTGTATGACCCGCAGGATTCCGGGTCCTTGTCCCGCTTCAATATCAGCAAGATGGTGGCCTGCAACATCGTCGGCGGTAAGATCTCTCTGTCCCTCGCCTCATTAAAAACCCTAGTCAGGAACGGTCCCACTATTTCCGAGAACTTCTTGTAAAACTCTCCTGGGTATCCATCCGGCCCCGGGGCTTGCCCCGACTGCATGGCCTTTAGGCCCCCCAGTTCCTCCTCCGCTCTAACTCACTATAGATATTTATATACACACCCATTTATAAACACCCATTTCTTAAAGGTACTCTCACATGACAAGTTGGTGACTTTGTTCATGGGCGTCAAGGCCAAGTGCAGTATTCAGGTGAAGCTGGGTTAAAGGGCAAGGGGTAAGAGGACCAAGACATGAGAAAGGAGGAAAGATGAAAAAAGGGGAAAGGGGCAGATAGGAGGGGAGAGTGAGGGTTGGGGAAAGAACATCAGAAATAGGGGTGAGGTGTAGACAGTCAGCCCCTAGAGCCTACTTTAGAACATAGAACGATACAGCGCAGTACAGGCCCTTCGGCCCATGATGTTGCACCAAAACAAAAGCCATCTAACCTACACTATGCCATTATCATCCATATGCTTATCCAATAAACTTTTAAATGCCCTCAATGTTGGCGAGTTCACTACTGTTGCCGGTAGGGCATTCCACGGCCTCACTACTCTTTGCGTAAAGAACCTACCTCTGACCTCTGTCCTATATCTATTACCCCTCAGTTTAAAGCTATGCCCCCTCGTGCCAGCCATTCCCATCCGCGGGAGAAGGCTCTCACTGTCCACCCGATCTAACCCCCTGATCATTTTGTATGCCTCTATTAAGTCTCCTCTTAACCTTCTTCTCTCCAACGAAAACAACCTCAAATCCATCAGCCTTTCCTCATAAGATTTTCCCTCCAGACCAGGCAACATCCTGGTAAATCTCCTCTGCACCCGCTCCAAAGCCTCCACGTCCTTCCTACAATGCGGTGACCAGAACTGTACGCAATACTCCAAATGCGGCCGTACCAGAGTTTTGTACAGCTGCAACATGACCTCCTGACTCCGGAACTCAATCCCTCTACCAATAAAGGCCAACACTCCATAGGCCTTCTTCACAACCCTATCAACCTGGGTGGCAACTTTCAGGGATCTATGTACATGGACACCTAGATCCCTCTACTAATCCACACTTCCAAGAACTTTACCATTAGCCAAATATTCCGCATTCCTGTTATTCCTTCCAAAGTGAATCACCTCACACTTCTCTACATTAAACTCCATTTGCCACCTCTCAGTCCAGCTCTGCAGCTTATCTATGTCCCTCTGTAACCTGCTACATCCTTCCTCACTGTCGACAAAACCACCGACTTTAGTGTCGTCTGCAAATTTACTCACCCACCCTTCTGCGCCTTCCTCTAGATCATTGATAAAAATGACAAACAGCAACGGCCCCAGAACAGATCCTTGTGGTACGCCACTTGTAACTGAACTCCATTCTGAACATTTCCCATCAACCACCACCCTCTGTCTTCTTTCAGCTAGCCAATTTCTGATCCATATCTCTAAATCACCCTCAATCCCCAGCCTCCGTATTTTCTGCAATAGCCTACCGTGGGGAATCTTATCAAACGCTTTACTGAAATCCATATACACCACATCATCTGCTCTACCCTCGTCTACCTGTTCAGTCACCTTCTCAAAGAACTCGATAAGGTTTGTGAGGCATGACCTACCCTTCACAAAGCCAGGCTGACTCAGGACAGTAAAAAGAGGGAAAATCGACCGTGGATATCTGAGGAAATAAGGGAGAGTATCAAATTGAAGGAAAAAACATACAAAGTAGCAAAGATTAGAGGGAGACTAGAGGACTGGGAAATCTTTAGGGGGCAACAGAAAGCTACTAAAAAAGCTATAAAGAAGAGTAAGATAGATTATGAGAGTAAACTTGCTCAGAATATAAAAACAGATAGTAAACGTTTCTACAAATAAATAAAACAAAAAAGAGTGGCTAAGGTAAATATTGGTCCTTTAGAGGATGAGAAGGGAGATTTAATAATGGGAGATGAGGAAATGGCTGAGGAACTGAACAGGTTTTTTGGGTAGGTCTTCACAGTGGAAGACACAAATAAAATGCCAGTGACTGATGGAAATGAGGCTATGACAGGTGAGGACCTTGAGAGGATTGATATCACCAAGGATGTAGTGATGGGCAAGCTAATGGGGCTAAAGGTAGACAAGTCTCCTGGCCCTGATGGAATGCATCCCAGACTGCTAAAAGAGATGGCTAGGGAAATTGCAAATGCACTAGTGATAATTTACCAAAATTCACTAGACTCTGGGGTGGTCCCAGCGGATTGGAAATGAGCAAACGTGACACCACTGTTTAAAAAAGGAGGTAGGCAGAAAGTGGGTAATTATAGGCCAGTGAGCTTAACTTCGGTAGTAGGGAAGATGCTGGAATCTATCATCAAGGATGAAATAGCGAGGCATCTGGATGGAAATTGTCCCATTGGACAGACGCAGCATGGGTTCATAAAGGGCAGGTCGTGCCTAACTAATTTAGTGGAATTTTTTGAGGACATTAACAGTGCGGTAGATAATGGGGCGCCAATGGATGTGGTATATCTGGATTTCCAGAAAGCCTTTGACAAGGTGCCACACAAAAGGTTGTTGCATAAGATAAAGATGCATGGCATTAAGGGGAAAGTAGTAGCATGGATCGAGGATTGGTTAATTAATAGAAAGCAAAGAGTGGGGATTAATGGGTGTTTCTCTGGTTGGCAATCAGTAGCTAATGGTGTCCCTCAGGGATCAGTGTTGGGCCCACAATTGTTCACAATTTACATAGATGATTTGGAGTTGGGGACCAAGGGCAATGTGTCCAAGTTTGCAGACGACACTAAGATAAGTAGTAAAGCAAAAAGTGCAGAGGATACTGGAAGTCTGCAGAGGGATTTGGATAGGCTAAGTGAATGGGCTAGGGTCTGGCAGATGGAATACAATGTTGACAAATGTGAGGTTATCCATTTTGGTAGGAATAACAGCAAAAGGGATTATTATTTAAATGATAAAATATTAAAACATGCTGCTGTGCAGAGAGACCTGGGTGTGCTAGTGCATGAGTCACAGAAAGTTGGTTTTCAGGTGCAACAGGTGATTAAGAAGGCAAATGGAATTTTGTCCTTCATTGCTAGAGGGATGGAGTTTAAGACAAGGGAGGTTATGCTGCAATTGTATAAGGTGTTAGTGAGGCCACACCTGGAGTATTGTGTTCAGTTTTGGTCTCCTTACTTGAGAAAGGACGTACTGGCACTGGAGGGTGTGCAGAGGAGATTCACTAGGTTAATCCCAGAGCTGAAGGGGTTGGATTACGAGGAGAGGTTGAGTAGACTGGGACTGTACTCGTTGGAATTTAGAAGGATGAGGGGGGATCTTATAGAAACATATAAGATTATGAAGGGAATAGGTATGATAGATGCGGGCAGGTTGTTTCCACTGGCGGGTAAAAGCAGAACTAGGGGGCATAGCCTCAAAATAAGGGAAAGTAGATTTAGGACTGAGTTTAGGCGGAACTTCTTCACCCAAAGGGTTGTGAATCTATGGAATTCCTTGCCCAGTGAAGCAGTAGAGGCTCCTTCATTAAATGTTTTTAAGATAAAGATAGATAGTTTTTTTGAAGAATAAAGGGATTAAGGGGTATGGTGTTCGGGCCGGAAAGTGGAGCTGAGTCCACAAAAGACCAGCCATGATCTCATTGAATGGTGGAGCAGGCTCGAGGGGCCAGATGGCCTACTCCTGCTCCTAGTTCTTATGTTCTTATGTTCTTATCTAGATGATTATAAATCTTGTCTCTTATAATCCCCTCCAAGACTTTACCCACTACAGACGTGAGGCTCACCGGTCTATAGTTGCCGGGGTTGTCTCTGCTCCCCTTTTTGAACAACGGGACCACATTTTCTATCCTCCAGTCCTCTGGCACTATTCCTGTAGCCAATGATGACATAAAAATCAAAGCCAAAGGTCCAGCAATCTCTTCCCTGGCCTCCCAGAGAATCCTAGGATAAATCCCATCAGGCCCCGGGGACTTATCTATTTTCAGCCTGTCCAGAATTGCCAACACCTCTTCCCTACGTACCTCAATGCCATCTATTCTAATAGCCTGGGTCTCAGCATTCTCCTCCACAACATTATCTTTTTCCTGAGTGAATACTGACAAAAGATATTCATTTAGTATCTCGCCTATCTCTTCAGACTCCACACACAACTTCCCATCCCTGTCCTTGACTGGTCCTACTCTTACCCTAGTCATTTGCTTATTCCTGACATACCTATAGAAAGCTTTTGGGTTTTCCTTGATCCTACCTGCCAAATACTTCTCATGTCCCCTCCTTGCTCGTCTTAGCTCTCTCTTTAGATCCTTCCTCGCTACCTTGTAACTATCCATCGCCCCAACTGAAACTTCACACCTCATCTTCACATAGGCCTCCTTCTTCCTCTTAACAAGAGATTCCACTTCTTTGGTAAACCACGGTTCCCTCGCTCTAAGCCTTCCTCCCTGCCTGACCGGTACGTACTTATCAAGAACACGCAGGAGATGATCCTTGAACAAGCTCCACTTATCCAGTGTGCCCAACACTTGCAGTCTACTTCTCCAACCTATCCCCCCCAAGTCACGTCTAATGGCATCATAATTGCCCTTCCCCCAGCTATAACTCTTGCCCTGCGGTGTATACTTATCCCTTTCCATCACTAGCGTAAACGTCACCGAATTGTGATCACTGTCCCCAAAGTGCTCTCCTACCTCCAAATCCAACACCTGGCCAGGTTCATTACCCAAAACCAAATCCAACGTGGCCTCGCCTCTTGTTGGCCTGTCAACATATTGTGTCAGGAAACCCTCCTGCACACACTGTACAAAAAACGACCCATCTAATGTACTCGAACTATATCTTTTCCAGTCAATATTTGGAAAGTTAATGTCTCCCATAATAACTACCCTGTTACTTTCACTCTTATCCAGGATCATCCTCGCCATCCTTTCCTCTACATCCCTAGAACTATTTGGAGGCCTATAGAAAACTCCCAACAGGGTGACCTCTCCTTTCCTGTTTCTAACCTCAGCCCATACTACCTCGGAAGATGAGTCCCCATCTAGCATCCTCTCCGCCACCGTAATACTGCTCTTGACTAGCAGCGCCACACCTCCCCCTTTTTTGCCTCCTTCTCTGAGCTTACTAAAACACCTAAACCCCGGAACCTGCAACATCCATTCCTGTCCCTGCTCTATCCATGTCTCCGAAATGGCCACACCATCGAAGTCCCAGGTACCAACCCATGCTGCCAGTTCCCCTACCTTATTTCGTATACTCCTGGCATTGAAGTAGACACACTTCAAACCACCTACCTGCACACTGGCCCCCTCCTGCGACGTCAAATCTGTGCTCCTAACCTCTATACTCTCATTCTCCCGTACCCTAAAACTACAATCCAGGTTGCCATGCCCCTGCTGCATTAGTTTAAACCCCCCCAGAGAGCACTAACAAATCTCCCCCCCCAGGATATTTGTGCCCCTCAGGTTCAGATGTAGACCATCCTGTCTGTAGAGGTCCCACCTTCCCCAGAAAGAGCCCCGGTTATCCAGAAATCTGAATCCCTCCCACCTGCACCATCCCTGTAGCCACGTGTTTAATTGCTCTCTCTCCCTATTCCTCATCTCATTATCACGTGGCACGGGCAACAACCCAGAGATAACAAATCTGTTTGTTCTAGTTCTGAGCTTCCATCCTAGCTCCCTGAAAGCCTGCCTGACATCCTTGTCCCCTTTCCTACCTATGTCGTTAGTGCCAATGTGGACCACGACTTGGGGCTGCTCCCCCTCCCACTTAAGGACCCGGAAAACACGATCCGAGACATCACGTACCCTTGCACCTGGGAGGCAACTTACCAAACGTGAGTCTCTCACGCTCCCACAAAATCTCCTATCTGTGCCCCTGACTATCGAGTCCCCAATTACTAATGCTCTGCTCCTCGCCCCCCTTCCCTTCTGAGCAACAGGGACAGACTCCGTGCCAGAGGCCCATACCCCATGGCTTACCCCTGGTAAGTCGTCATCCCCACAAGTATCCAAAGCGGTATACTTGTTTCTCAGGGGAATGACCGCAGGGGATCCCTGCACTGACTGCTTCTTCCCAGTCCCTCTTACAGTTACCCATCTATCTCCAATCTTTGGTGTAACTAATTCCCTGAAGCTGCTATATATGACCCCCTCTGCCTCCTGAATGATCCGAAGTTCTTCCAACTCCAGCTCCAGTTCCCTAACTCTGTCTTGGAGGAGCTGGAGATGGCAGCACTTCCTGCAGGTAAAATCAGCAGGGACACTAACGGCATCCCTCACCTCAAACATCCTGCAGGAGGAACATTGCACTCCCTTCCCTGCCATCCCTCTAACTTTCAACCAAGATCTGGCTAACAACTAAATTTAAAAAAAAAATAATAATAATACAATATGGTACTTACCTCACACCAATGGGTTTTATTATTAGGTTAGAGGAGGAGGGCGGGTGGGAGACACTACACGTGTAGTGTCTCGGGTTTCCTCTCCACCAGAATTTATTGGTGAGGGACTTCCCAGAAGTCCGTGGGTCAAACTTCCTGTTCCCGCCTTGAAAAATATAAAATTAAAAAACAATACAACAGCAGCAAAGAGGAACAGAAACGGGACCAGGTAAGTGTTTACTTAAATACTCACCCAGCAGCAGCCTCCGCACTCCGCTTCCGCTGAAACTCCAAGAGATGCACCTGTAAGGTAAGTTACTTTAAACTTCAATACTCACCCAGCAGCAGCCTCCGCACTCCGCTCCCGCTGAAACTCCAAGAGATGCTCCTGTAAGGTAAGTTACTTTAAACTCAAATACTCACCCAGCAGCAGCCCCCGCACTCTGCTCCCGCTGAAAATCCAAGAGATGCTCCTGTAAGGTAAGTTACTTTAAACCCAAATACTCACCCAGCAGCAGCCGGGTGAGTATTTGGGTTTAAAGTAACTTACCTTACAGGAGCATCTCTTGGAGTTTCAGCGGGAGCGGAGTGCGGAGGCTGCTGCTGGGTGAGTATTTGAGTTTAAAGTAACTTTGCCATTTTTTTTTATTCGTGTCACAAATAGGCTTACATTCACACTGCAATGAAGTTACTGTGAAAAGCCCCTAGTCATCACACTCCGGCGCCTGTTTGGGTACACAGGGAGAATTCAGAATGTCCAATTCACCTATTAGCATGTCTTTCTTGTGGGAGGAAACCGGAGCACCCGGAGGAAACCCACGCAGACACGGGGAGAACGTGCAGACTCCGCAAAGACAGTGACCCAAGCCGGGTATCGAACTTGGGACCCTGGCGCTGTGAAGCAACACTGCGCTCCCATGCGGCCCTGATCAATAAGATCATGGCTGACCCATGACCTCAACTCTACTTTCCGGTCCAATCCCCAAATCTCTTGTTTCCCCTCGTGCTCCAAAATCTACCCATCTCAGAATTGAATACACTCAATGACCGAGTGTCCAGTACAATAGGGAGAGGCCGAGGAAGAGGCTGGGAAGTGTGTGATCAAGAGTGGAGCGCATAGGGAGATGGTGGGGGGGAGTAAGATCCATATTATCTCTTGTTCATAGATAAGTCAGTCCGGTTGAATGAATGGAAGCAAAGTTTTTATTTCTTAAAAACACACTTTGGTACATTCACACAAAATTAACTGGAAGTTGCTTTCTCCGACGACTATTATAATAATAATTTAATCAGTTAGACGGATCACATTCTTAATGGAATCCTTATCTGGATAGTCAACCCCTTACTCAGTTTCATTGGTTCTAGTTCTCAACTGAGACCCCCTTGATTCGTTCAGGAAAGTGTCAGTCCTTCACAGGCGACTGGTTAAAATGAAAAAATGAAAATCACTTATTGTCACAAGTAGGCTTCAAATGAAGTTACTGTGAAAAGCCCCTAGTCACCACATTCCAGCACCTGTTCGGGAAGGCTGGTACGGGAATTGAACCCGCGCTGCTGGCCTGCCTTGGTCTGCTTTAAAAGCCAGCTATTTAGCCCACAGTGCTAAACCAGCCCCATATTAATGAGACATTAATCAATTATCCCAAGTTAATTTAAGTGTCCCATGACTTCTGTCCCACGTTCAAACTCCCTACGTCACGTCTGGTCTCAGCTAGGATACTGTTTCAATCTTGTTGAATGTACCTTCATATCAGATAATGTCAGATAATGGTCGGAACTTGTAGTTCATTATTTGTAACATTTGATACAGCCATGGACAGTATTCATAATTATAACTTACTCATATTATTTCTACAAATTCAGTAATTTCCAGGAATCTGTTTTGGCTAATATTTTAAAGGACCTCCCTCTATAATTGCTAAATCTAACAGGGGGTGATAGATTATTGATTTATTGATTCATTGGTTTATTTGGTGCCTTTATGGATTGATTGAGTGTACAGCTAGAGAACAAAAATATTCAAAACACCCTGACTGCAGGTTAGTCATTGTTTCAGATAATGAATAAACCTTTGAACTTTGGTGCCACGTCGGCAGAAATTCAGACGTTGTTTCACTAAGTGTTTCATATAATGAATAGACCATTGTATTCCAGCGCATTTAGTAAGAAGAATGTATCAAATAATTAGCTACAGCACGGTTAATGGCTAGCCGTGACGCGAGAATCTTATTCTCGCAAGGTGGCGCATGTAGACACGGAATTAATTTTGATGGACATTAGTAAATCTTAAGTAATGACCAATGTTTGATTAATAAATGATCTTCTAAATGACAGGCATCTATTTGAACAAATCAGGAGTCTCAGCTGAGAATTAGAAACCAACGAGAGTAAATGAGGGATTAGACCATCAATAAGAATTTCCTTAAAAGTAAGACCTCATGGTTAAGGGGTTGTTCCACATTTATGCTTTCATTAATTTTTGAACCATCTATCGATTTACTTTGTTTTTGAAGTAATGTCTTCACACTTTTCTTGAACTTTATGTTTAACGCTTTTCGCTATGTTCTGACCAGTTTATGTATTATAGAATCATAGAATCATAGAAGTTTACAGCATGGAAACAGGCCCTTCGGCCCAACCAGTCCATGCCGCCCAGTTTTTACCATTTTGATCTACGCTTTTGATTCAGTTCTTAGTCAAATGTATTAAGGTGAATAATTAGCAACAAAAGTTGTATTTTGGACACCTCCAATCAACCAGGCTTTTGATTCTTATTAGAAGATAGAATAAGAGATCCTATAGAGGGGGAGAAGGGGGGGGGGGGGGGAGAGAATGAAGCAATGACAAAACAGGTTTGCAGAAAGGGAGAGTGGGATAGGAGAGGGGTGGGATAGCAGGAGGGGTACAGGGATGGAAATTGGGCGAGTTCGTTAAGGAGTGATTTCCTCCCACAGTCCACATATCTGCGATAAAGACGGCAGGTTAGGTGGATTGGCTACACTACATTGTCCTTAGTTTGCCTGTGTGTGTGTGCGGTTTTGTCTGATGTGGTGTAATGCCCCTCAAACTATAAGCCCCTGGCGACAGATGAACAATAATTAGCTGCAGAAACAGATGAAAGTCTGACCTGCGCGCGGTCAGGATGCAGAAAGGTTGAGGGAGAGAGTTGTCATGGTGGAATTTAAACCTGTGTTCTCCAGAGCATTAGCCTAGACTGGTGGATCATTAGTTCAGTGACATTAGTACTACATCTTCGCTCCTAGATAGTACCCTACTGGTTGTAACATTCTTTGAATGTCCAAAGATCTTGAGAGGCTCTTAATAAATGAAAATCTTTTCTTCCTTCAAAAAATTTACCTTGGCTGTCTTTCGCGGAGCTGATAAAGTGTCTTTGACTGAAGCAGGAATGCATTTTCCCTTTTAAAACCCTTTGTACTCCCAACTATTTCTATTTCATTACTAATCTTCAGAATTTGCAGTTCTAGCTATTATTTTAATCTCTGGACTATACTGCATTTCAGATGACCATCGTTCAGTTAAAAGACTGCATGGAAATACAGAGGGATGCAATCACTGAAACAGGCCATTTGGTTCACTCAAGAAGCTTGACACAACCCAAGACAAAGTAGCCTGCTTGATTAGAACCCCCCCAACCCCCATCTACCTCCTTAAAGATTCACCCCCTCCATCACTGACACATAGTTGCAGCAACTCACCAAGGGTCCTTCGATAGCACCTTCCAAACCCATAGCCATCGCCACCTAGAAGGTCAAGATGTGGAGATGCCAGCGTTGGACTGAGAAGGGCACAGTAAGAAGTTTGACAACACCACGGCCAATGTTGTCTACCACATATGCTGCAGGAAAGGACGTCCTGAAGCGTGGTACATTGGCGAGAATATGCAGAAGCTGCGTCAAAAGATGAATGGACATCGCGCGACAATCACCAGGCAGGAATGTTCCCTTCCAGTCGGTTAACACTTCAGCAGCCAAGGGCATTCAGCCTCTGATCTTCGGGTAAGCGTTCTCCAAGGTGACCTTCAGGACATGCGACAGCGCAGAATCGCTGAGCAGAAACCTATAGCCAAGTTCCGCACACATGAGTACGGCCTCAACCGGGACCTTGAATTCATGTCGCATTACATTCACCCCCCACCATCTGGCCTGGGCTTGCAAAATCTTACCAACTGTCCCGGCTTGACACAATTCGCACCTCTTTAACCTGGGGTTACCCCTCTCTCCAGTCGCTCCGTATGGACCTGTAAAAACTTAATTACCTCCAAAGACTCGCATTCAAAGTATCATCTTGCATCGTTGACTTTGTCTATATATGTTTCTGGACCTCACCTCTTCATACACCTGAGGAAGGAGCTGTGCTCCGAAAGCTAGTGATTCGAAACAAACCTGTCAGAAGGTCAAGGGCAGCAGTTGCAGAGGGACACCAGCAAGTTCCCCTCCAAGCCACACAAAGTTCTGACCTAGAGCTATGTTGCTGTTCCTTCAAAAACTGAAACTCCCTTCCTAAAAGCTCTACTCAGAGTGCTACCTACACCAGACGGACTGCGTTCCAAAACAGGCAGCTGACAACCACTTTCTCAAGGGCAATAAGGGATGGGCAATAAACGCTGGCCTTGCCAGTGACACCCACATCCCAAGAATGAATAAATAAGATCTGGCCCATGTTGGTGTTTATGATCGACACAAGGCATCTCCTACTGCTCCTCATCCCTCTCTCTCTGTCAACATATCCTTCTATTCCTTTCTCCCTCCTGTGTCTATCTAACGTCCCCTAAATATATCTGCACTATTCGCCTTGACTACTCCTTTGTAGGACTGAATTCCACATTGGATAGATTGGGGATTTTTTTCCTTGGAACAAAGGAGGCTGGGATGTACGAAATTATGAAGCGAAGAGATAGAGTGGACAGGATAAAATTGTTTTCCTTGGCAGACAATTCTAGAACCAGGGGACATAGATTCAAGACAAGTGGCAGAAGATGTAGAGGGGACATGAGGAAGCACTGTTTTTGTGCAGAGGGTAATGGGTGTCTGAAATTTGTTGCCCAAGTTGGTGGTGGGGGTCAGAGACCCTGGCCGGGATTCCCCGACCCTGCGCTGGGTCAGAGAAACACCGGGGGGAGGCGCGAATCCCGCCCTGCCGCCCCGACGCCAGCTGCCCTATTTTCCGCCGCCGTTTTTCGGGGGCTGGCGGGATTCCTGCCATGCGGGTCGGGGGCCGTTGACAGCGGGCCCCCCCACCCCGCCCCCGGCGATTCTCCAGGCCCCGATGTGCCGAGTGCCGTAAAGATTTGGTCAGTCCCGCCGGCGTGAATTACTCACCTCATGCACGGTGGGACCTGGCAGGTAAGTGTGCGGGAGCGGTCCTGGGGGAGGGGGGGGGGGGGATCCGGCCTGGCCCGCGATCGGAGCCTTCTGTGGGGGCCTTCTTTGCTCCGTGCCGGGTCTCTGTAGGGCTCCGCCATATTGCCCGGAGAAGGGAATTTCCGCGTGCGTGGGATCGCGCTGGCCCTTCCCCGCCGGCTGGAGCGGCAGCAACCACTCCGGCGTCAACCTAGCCCCCGAGAAATTTGGAGAATTCCTCACCCTCGGGGGGCTGCTGACGCCGGAGTGGTTGCCACTGGTTTTCCCGCCTGCGTGGGGACATGGCTCCATTTTCAGACAATCCCTCCCGCTAAACTCTTCGAGAAAGTACCTGGATCTGAACCTTAAGTGCTGTAAGTTACAGGGCTGTGGAGAGGGTGCAGGTAGGCAGGCACCTGGGTGTCCTTGGGTTGGCATGGACAAGATGGGCCGAATGGCCTCCTTCTGTGCTGTACCTTTTCTATGGTTCTTTGGAAAGCGATTTTTTATGAATCTGCCAACAGATGTATTAGTCACTATATTGACGGCCCCCAGTTTTATTTTCCTTCACAAGTCTTCTATCCCTTCCATAATCTTCAAGACCTCTGTCTGCCCAGCTATCAGCCTCCTCTTTTCCAGACAAAAGAGCTGAGCTCATTCGGCTTTTTCCTGATAATCATATCCTCTCCGCTCCAGTATCATTTCTGATTGTCTGCTTGCCAAGCCCAGGCTGAAACAACATCAGCTGAGACATTGCTCGGGAGTCTACATTATTACCCAGTTGTAGCCTGTCAGATTCATTCTATTCTGCATTGTTTCAAAGATCCCGTTGAGAGCAAGTATTCATAATCTGGGACCATCCATTTTTCCAAAAGGACAGTTATTTCTACCCAGTGATTAATTTCTTTACACTAACTGTCTTTATCACGAATATGTCAAAATCCTGGGACCATGAGGCATTGAGCTGAATCAGTTTATCTTTCAAATTCAATGTGGGATTATTGCACCACGCGAATTGCGAAAATTGCATCCACTGCGCTCAGCAGATATTGTAGCGCTCGATATTTCCCTTTAGCCTTACCTGGCCTGAATACTAAGGGGCATTTGTGCTGTGTGGTGATGTTAATACTTTACGGGAGATTATTGCTGCTGGTGCGATTAAAAAAAAAAAAAATCAAAGACTTACATTTATAGAACACCCAGATCGCTCAAACAGTCACAGAACGTGAGAAAGGGCTATTCAGTCATTTTCAAAGTCAGGGTGACGAACCGCGGGTGGGTTGCGGGCGGGTGTCCAGAGGGCCATCGGTCGCGGAGATCCTGATTGCGGGAAGAAGTGCCCAAAGGCTGCGACTGGCTTTTAAAGATGCCGGCCGCGACTGGCTTTCAGAATGCCGGCCAGCCCGCGTATGCGTGCCCCTTCAGCACAGCACAGACCCGGAGTCCAGCGAGGCAGCCCGCCTCCGCCTGACATCAGCGCGCTGGCCCAGGAACAGATTCTTTTAAAATAAACGATGGTCACGCACCCCGTACGCTGACGTCACGTGCTCAGGGTGCGAGGGAGATTCCTCCATTTTGCAGCTGCCAGCAGTGCTGGTGTGAGCTCCAGGGCCTCTGCTGAACAACCCATGAAGAAGAAGCTGAAAGCAGGAACAAAGCAGCATAAAGATGATTTCTTGAGGTATGGGTTTAATAATTGTGCCAATGCAAATCAGGATGCAAAGTTCATGTGTGTTATGTGCAGGGAAGTACTGCAAATGAACGTTTAAAACCCTCAAAGATTCAATGGCATCTGAAGGCTAAACATGGCGAGTTCAAGGACAATCCTCTTGATTTTTTTTCAACGGATGCAGTGAGGTCTTAAATCATCAGCTGAAGTCATTATCAGAAATGTAACATTGAGTAACAAAACAAGTGAGATTGTGAGGACCAAGCAGGCTCACCTGTCACATTAACAGTAAGAAAAGATAGCGGGTTGTCGGGTTCGGGTGCCAAGGGTTCTGAAGGTTGGCTGGTGGGGGTCCCGAAGAATGGCCGGTTGGTAAAAATGGATCCCGGGCAAAAAAGTTTGAAAAACATTGGGCTAATGGAAGGTTAGGTGGGGTTACTGGGTTACGGGTATAGGGTGGGGCATGGGCTGAAGCTTAAGTAGGTACACTTTCCAAGGGCCGGTGCAGGCTCGATGGACTGAATGGTCTCCTTCTGCACTGTAAGTTCTATGAACTATGATCTATAAACTTGCTTTTATATGTCGAGGATTAGAATAATAAACTAAGGTTGAATTCTCTGGAATTTGGAAGGTGCATGGGTAATTTGATCGAGTTTTTCCAGGTATTAAGGGGAACAGATGGGGTCGATGGAAGTATTTCTGCTGTTTGTGGAGTCAAGGACTCGGGAGCCAGATCTTTCAGCTTGAAATTGGGAAACATTACCCACCGAAAGTGTGGTCGAAATTTGTTCCTGCAAATTACAAAGTCATAGGGCTGGATTTTACAGCCCTCCGCCAGTATGTTTAAGGGCGGAGTGGCTCATAAAATGAAGCGCGCCACCTTCCTGTTACCTTTCCACTTTCCCCCAACCTGTCCGCATTTCCTGGAAAGTGGGCAGGGAACTCCAGTTAATGACAACTTAACTGTCTCTTTCCACGTCTACTGCTACCTTACCCACGTCAGAGGAGGCCTGTGCCGGTTGGGTAGCCCGGTTGCCTTTAGCGTGCAGGCTGATGGGGGAATTTCCTTTGGGGGCTCCCCTGTGCCCACTGGAGGTGCACACCCAAGGTCACATCCCACTTTAACCATCCCCCCATGGCCTCCCAAACCCAGTCCCCACCCCGTCAACAGTGGAGTGTGCCAGCCTGGTCCCGCTGATACCCGCTGATACCCCGACTTATCTTGAAGTCTGGCCTCCATGGCCCCCTCTTCTAAGTCCCAATATTGGCCGCTGATTGAACCTGGCACCGCTGGCATTACATAGCCCATTGACTGATTGACTTCTAGTTGGCGTAGGGGCTTGCATGGGGAATATGGTGCCCCATGAAATCCAATCCAATGAGTCATCTATGACACAAAGGAAGACATTTCTCGGGTTTATGCCACATCCCCAGTGAGTCTCTTTAATTCGAGAATGTAACCTGCAACATCATCACTTGGCAACTGCTTCCTTTCCCAGAATCCAAGGGTAGAATATCACAGCCCCGTCATGGCGGGGGGGAACACAGCGGGGGCAGAAAATACGGCAACCCGTTCAAAATTCCATTGAATTTGGTGGTGCTAGAAAATCCTGCTGACGGAAGGGACCATTAAGCTCCGCAACAACTCTCAGTGCACCCTCATTCTTCGGCGTGTCATTACAGGAGTTCAGGTTCTCATTGGTTCAGAGTAATCCACAGCATTGGGGTCTGGTGAGCAATATTGTTTCGGCACCGCCTCACAAGTATCTGGTCCCAGCATGGTGAGGAAATCATTTACTTTGTCCTCAGCTCCTATTTTATTTGCGTCCTTCCAAATGCGTGACCTTTGATTTTAATTGCTCCAGTTCACGTTGTTGGGGTTGAATTCCCCCATTGTCCCCATGGCCTTCTGTGTCATTTTTTCAATCAGGCACCATGCTAACCGTCTGGGCTGGATTTTGTGGAGGGGATCAGGCGGAGAGTCAATGATTGATTGATTGATTGATTTATTGTCACGTATACCGAGGTGCAGTGGAAAGTATTATTCTGGTTATAGTCCTGGCAGATCGCACCACACATAAATACGTAGAAAACACTATCACAATTAATAATTATGGAACACGTGGGCGGCACGGTAGCACAGTGGTTAGCACTATTAGCACTGCTGCTTCACACCGCCAGGGACCCGGGTTCAATTCCCGGCTTGGGTCACTGACTGTGCGGAGTCTGCACTTTCTCCCCGTGTCTGCGTGGGTTTCCTCCGGGTGCTCCGGTTTCCTCCTAAAAGTCCCGAAAGACGTGCTTGTTAGGTAATTTGGACATTCTGAATTCTCCCTCTGTGTACCTGAACAGGCGCCGGAGTGTGGCGACTAGGAGCTTTTCACAGAAACTTCATTGCAGTGTTAATGTAAGCCTGCTTGTAACGATAATGAAGATTATTATTACAGACTATAAATAACGGTTATAAAGATGTAGGAAGAAGATCTGCAGGGGAGAGCTCGCAGGGCGTCGCCATGCTCCGGCGCCATCTTGGAAAACTAACATTTTTTTAAAATCCAGCCGCAGCTCCTTTTTGGTTTTTTTGTGGGCGATGTTGAGTCAGGAAGACGAAGAGCTGCTCCGATCCCCTTGTAGCTGTCCTCCTTGGCTCGGTCCTGGTGTTTGGAGAAATGCCCGAGCAGCTCTCCGAGCTTCTCGCTCACTCCACTGCCCCATCTGCACAGCTACCACCGGCCTCTCCCTGTAACGAGAGAACCACTTTGCCTCCTCCGGGAAGGTCACCAGTGTTGATTGGTGGCAGGTCTTTCCCGGGATCAAGGACCCTAGAAGCGGAAATCCGAGAGCAGCTGTGAAATAATTCTAAAAAAAGTTTCTTGCAAGGTCACAAGGTATCAGACAAGAGTGGTAACCCCCCCCCCCCTGAGGATACGGGGACTGGGATGGTGGCAGAGTACATAGAGGAGAGTTTGTTATTCCTTTTTGAGACTTGGGGGGCATCATTGATGTCATGATATTCAAACATACATCATAACACATACATAATGATAGACAGAGCAACGGACCAATTAGCACACATAACACGACAGCCAATCACAGACAAGAGCAGACACAGTATAAAACAAGAAACACGACACTTCCTAGGCAGTCCATCTGGAGACGGCACAGGGCCAGGCCCTCATAGCAAGACACTCACACAGTCACAACGTGCTGAGTACCAAGTCTGATGTATAAATAGTTTAATGGAATATAACTGCGTTGTACCAATCGCAACCGTGTTGGTTCGTCTGTACCTCAGAGCACCCAACACTTCATGATACCAGGAGTGAATCGATACCTACCGGCAAATCTGCCATCCTGAGCCATGGACACCCGCAACAAACCGCAGCCGTTGCAAGTCGCTGGGAACCTGGGCACAAATTGGACGCTCTTCAAGCAGCGCTTCGAACTCTGCATGCAAGCCAATGAAAAACAGGGCGCCTCGGACGAAACAAAGATTGCCATGCTCCTCACTACCGCAGGTCAGCACGCCATCGATGTATACAACTCCTTGGTGTTCGCGGAAGGCGAGAACAAAGCTAAGTATGACATGGTCCTCCTCAAGCTCGACAAGCACTTCAACATTGAGGTCAACGAGAGCTTTGAGAGGTATGTCTTTCAGCAGCGCCTGCAAGGTAAGGATGAGCTCTTTCAGTCCTTCCTGATGCACCTCCGCATAATCGCGCAGTCCTGCAGTTACGACACCACCTCAGAGTCCATGATCCGGGACCAGATCGTTTTTGGCGTTGCCTCCAGTGGCCTACGCCAGCAGCTTCTAAAAATAAAAGGCCTGACCTTAGCATCTGCAGTTGAAGCCTGTGTCCTGCATGAGAATGCGACTACCTGCTATGCCCAATTACAGGCGACCAAATCAGCACGGAGGGGGTCCCACGCGACCGAATCGGCAAGCCAGGCCACCCACGAGGCCGAACGCGTCCAGGCAATCGAGTTTCTCCCGGCCCGCGGCCCGGACGAGGGTGGCCGTTTCGCGCGCTTTTCAAGGCCTCCCGTGTTTGTGCGCGCCAAAACCTACGGCAACAGGCGCGCCCGACGCAAGACCGAACTGCGCATGCGCAGTGGCGTAACGAACGCCATGACGTCACGCGTGCGGCAACTGTGGAGCTGCACATTTAAAAGGGCAATGTCCTGCAAAAACCCGACAATGCCTACGCTGTGGCATGATGGGCCACTACGCTGCCTACTGTCGAGCGGCTCAACCTGTTGATCTTCCACATCTCCGACAACCTCGCAGGAATGTGTGGACCATTCAGCCTCCACATCACGACATCCAAACCGATGACACAGATGACCAAGACGCCTTCCGGGTTGCGGTCATTGATGGAAACCGGGTCAACACCACCAATCCGGGCGATGAATGGTGTTGACCCTGACGGTCAACCCGAATTCATCGCCCATCTACTAGACTGGACTTATGAGACTGTTCACACGTTGAACTTTTGCCACCACTGTTTTATAACATGTCTCTGTTTTATCGTTACAGGCATTCGTTTGATCGTTCCAAATTTCCACGTTGTTCTTCTTTTTGTTATGGTACAACCTCGTTAGCATGTCACACCTGACATCGCCCCTTGTATATAGTTAAGCCCCATGTACATGATGTAAATATTACGCACACATACATTTAGCTGCACTCAGGACACATTTATATTTATAACCACGTAGGCACATAATCTTGTAAAAAAGGAGGGATGTCATGATATTCAAACATACATCATAACGCATACATAATGATAGACAGAGCAACGGACCAATTAGCACACATAACATGACAGCCAATCACAGACAAGAGCAGACACAGTATAAAACAAGAAACACGACACTTCCTGTGCAGTCCATCTGGAGACGGCACAGGGCCAGGACCTCAAAGCAAGACACTCACACAGTCACAACGTGCTGAGTACCAAGTCTGATGTATAAATAGTTTAATGGAATAAAACTGCGTTGTACCAATCGCAACCGTGTTGGTTCGTCTGTACCTCAGAGCACCCAACACTTCAACTGACAAGGCCAAAATCTATCACCGCACCAATTTCTCTTGAGGCAGCGTCGATGAGCCACCTTTGTCATAGAATCCCTACAGTGCAGAAGGAGGCCATTCGGCCCATTGAGTCTGCACCAGTCCTTGCTCCGCTGGAGCACCCTACCTTGGCCCAATCCCCCTTAACCCCACCTAACCAATTCACCTAACCTGCACATCTTTAGTCTGCGGGAGGAAACCGGAGCACCCGGAGGAAATCCACGCAGACACGGGGAGAAAGTGCAGACTCCACGCAGGCAGTCACCCGAGGTCAGAATCAAACCTGGGACCCTGGTGCTGTGAGGCAGCAGTGCTAACCACTGTGCCACCGTGCCACCCTTTGTGGATGACTGCAGTCCATGTGCTGTCTGGGAAAGTGCTCCAGGATATGGAAGGCTGCCTTTCGCTATGTCCTCTGCCCAAATCAAAGTTGGACAGGATAAGGCCTCACTCCTATTTGACCTTTACACAGCAGCTTTACACAACTGAGTGGCTTGCTGCGAGTCAACCCTAATAGAGCCTGGAGCTGCATGTCACCCAGTCTGAGTCTGGACGAGAGGCAGGTATCCTTCCCTGCAAAGCATTAATGAACCAAATGCAGCTTCTAATTCAAATGCAGCAGTCTGACAGTCACCATTATCGAAATGAGCTTTTAAATTAAATTTAAATTCCCATAGCTGACGTGGTGGGATTTGAACTCCCTTCGCAGGAACCTTAGTCCAGGCTTCTTGAGTGCAAGTGTAGCAACTTTTTCCACTATCTGCTGTCTCTGACATAGAGTGCCACTTATGGCTTAGTATCGGAATTTAATTGGAGCAGGAATCTAATCAGAAATGCTCAGCAAATTAGAATATTTAATGTATCAGCAACTAAGACTATGCTTGAATGATGTTATTAAATTTTTGTTTTATTGAACATGTGGACAAGTAGAAGGATAAAAAGCTGCAAGTTAATATTATTCAGGGCTATCATTTTAAATCAATCCTGGTCTCATTTGACAGATGTAAATGCTTCACGGAGATACTTATTTGAAATTACTGGGGGTGCAAATCATTGGGAACTTGGAGTCAGTAATTATCAACGTACATTTTCCTGACAAGTTGATCATCCAACGTGTCCTTGGAATGGTTGAAAAATCGCTTCACTGGTGAGGAGGGCCTTATTCGTGTTTGGAGAGAGAATCCACATACAGGCTGGCTTCAGGCAGAACAATCCTGATACAACATTGGTTCCTGGCCTCGCAAAGCCTCCATTTTAGAATTCTCATCCATGTTTTCACATCCTCCCATGACCTCTCTCCACCCTATCTCTGAAGTCTCCTCCAAGACTAAAATGCTCCAATTCTGGCCTCTTTAGCGTCCCCCGTTTTCTTTGCTCCACCATTGGCAGCCGCGCCTTCAGCTGCCTGGACACCAAGCTCTGGAATTCCCTCCCTCAACCTCTCTACCTCTCTACGACTCCCTCCTGCTTTAAGACGCTTTTAAAGCCTCTCTTTCTTATCTCAACCTTTTAGTCACCTGGCCTAGTATCTCCTTCGGTGGCTCGGTCTCACTTTGATAAGGCTGCAATGAAACGGTTTGAACCGTTTAACGATCTTAAAGGTGATATATGAATGCAAGTTGCTGTTGTGTTTTTATCTCTCTTATATTACTATATCAGTCCACACTGATACCCTTCTCTCCTTGGGCAGCGCCTCGGGATGGAGGACGATGTTCTTCCACTCCAGTTTGATGGATTCTGAGATGACTGAACACTCCAATGTACCACCTGCAGACTCTGCCACATGAGGGACAAGTGGTGCTTGAAGGGTCGGGTCGGTGAGTTGCTCAGAGGTTTGTGCACTCGCTCCTCAACTTCGCCTTTGCGTGTTCCCAGTGGAGTATCCCAAGGCGTTCGGTGCCTTCCCAAACGAACCTTCCCCATTTTGGTCGGTCACAAGTCAGGGTCTCCCGGGAGCTGATGGAGATGGTTGAACTCCTCAGGGACGATGTGAGGGCACCCCTAAAGCCTTTCCGTCCTCCTGTGTGTCACCTTCCCTGACCCGGGGACCGAGTAGAGCAGTTGCTTCTGGAGTTTGGCTTCAGACTGATGAGTGACACGTCCTGCCCAGAGGAGCTGGTTTTAAGTGATGAGCACCTTGATGCTGGGCAAGTGGGTCTGGGAGAGAATGCCGTTGAGGGGAGGGACCGCCTTTCTTACCAGCAGACTTGGAGGAAACTACTCATGAGGAATTAACGGTTATCTAATTGAGGGATTTAAACTGATTAAAAGATTCAACAGTGTTCAGAGAGGAAAATTGTTTCCTCTGGTGGGTGGGTGGGGGCACGTGGTCGGGGGGTTTATAACAAGAGGGTAGTGTCATGATATGCAGACACACACATAATGATCAACAGCCAAGCAGCTAATGGACACAGAGAACAGGACATGACCAATAAGCAGGCAGGACACTCAGGGGTGGAATCTGACTATAAAAGACACGAGGCACTCACACTTCGCCTCTTTACACTGATGCACATCTAGAGAGTCAGGCAAGGGTGTTGTTACAATCACACACCTCCACCACGTGGCTAAGAGCTAGTCTGGTTCCGTCAGACAGAGTAACCACACTTAAGTTAGCAGTGAAGCCGAACTCACAGAGAACTGTGCTAACTGTGCTATTAGTTCAATAAACCTGATTGAACTAACTTCAAGGTCTGGAGTATCATTCTGATCTAAGCTGCATCCAGTTGCAGCCAGTGTTAGACCAGTGTACCTAACATGACAGGTAGAACCTTGAAACTAGAGCTGGATTGTTCTGAGGTGTTGTCAGCAGGCATTTCCTTCCAAAATGGATGATGCAAATCTGGAACTCTTCCCCAAAAGCTTCTCTGGGCTGGAGGGGCCAACTGGAAATGTTGAAACCGAGATCGATAGATTTCTGTTAGACTTTCTGTATTACTTTGTATTCACGCATGGATAAGGGGCCGGAGTGGGCCATTCAGCCCCTCGAGCCTACTCCGCCATTCAATAAGGTCATGGTAGTTTCAATTGCGGCTTCAACGCCACATTGCGTCGACCCCCCCCCCCCCCCCCCCCCCCGACAGCCTTTGACTCCCTTGCTAGTCAAGAACCCATCTGCCTTAGTACGGTTATGAGGCCAAGGGTTGGTGGAGTTAAACCTCACTGAATAGCGGAACAGGCTCGAGGGGCTGAATGGCCTCCTACCGTTCCTACGTGCTCCCCTCTTTGTGGTTCCCTGACTCCCTCCCCTGGCACTGATCCCTGCAAACCTTGGTTGCCCGACCATGATAAAATCCTTCAAGCCTGAGTTGTCTGTGGGTAGCCAACCCAAGTGGACGTTTGCTTCGATCCGAGCAGCTCTGAGGAATCTCTGCAATCCCCAGCAGCCAGTGGCTGTGCTTTTGTGAAAAAATAGAAGCCTGGTTTGACTCTGAACAATAATTATAACAGGCCCGATGAAGCAAAGGGCTATGATTTACAGCAGCTCAAATTGCATCCCCCTTCTTATTTGTCAAACTCGTTATTAAGTTGTCACATCCCTTAAAATATTTAAAAACCACTTTAGTTTCTTAATGACCAACAATTGAAGTTCGTGTATCCCTGAGGCATCAGCTCCAATATAACACCAGTAATCATTTGCCGTTTCACGCATCAGACTAATGAGGAATTAAATAACAGCTGGAATTTAAGAAAAATATAAAATCAATATTTGCAAATCACAATGTCAAGAGAGAGGGGGGAAAAAAACTTGCATTTATATAGCGCCTTTCACAAGGTCAGGACATAACTCAGTGCTTCACAAACAATGAGATGCTTCTTGAAGTGTGACCAGTGTTGTACCGCCTCGTTCTTTGGCAGTCCCCGGGGCATCGAGGGTGATTTGCTTCCACTCCTGACTGACGGGTTCCGATATCAGCCCAGTGCATGATCCGTGGGCCCTGCCACAAATGGAGTCGGTTGGCTTGAGGGGCCGATTGTTTGAACGGAGGTTTGGAGGTTTGTGAGCTCTGGGCGGCATGGTGGCATAGTGGTTAGCACTGCCGCCTCACAGCGCCAGGGACAGGGGTTCGATTCCGACCTCGGGTGACTGTGTGGAGTTTGCGCGTCCTCCCCGTGTCTACGTGGGTTTCCTCCAGATTCTCCGGTTTCCTCCCACGGTCCAAAGATCTGCAGGTTAGGTGGATTAGCCATTTTCAATGCACGGGGCCATGGGGGATAGGGCGGGGGAGTGGGCCTAGGTAGGGAGCTCTTTCAGAGGGTCGGTGCAGACTTGATGGGCTGAATGGCCTCCTTCTGCACCGTGGGGATTCAACAAATCCTACGGTGAGTTGGCCGGGATGGTTGACCTCTTCGTGGGTGCTTTGAAGACATCCATGAAATGTTTTCGCTGTTTTCCTGTGAGACCTCCCAGTCCTTCCCACCGGTACGACCTTCCAGTTCTTCCCACCGGTGTGATCTTCCAGTCCTTCCCGCCGGTGCGACCTTCCAGTCCTTCCCACCGGTGCGACCTTCCAGTCCTTCCCGCCGGTGCGATCTTCCAGTCCTTCCCACCGGTGCGATCTTCCAGTCCTTCCCGCCGGTGCGATCTTCCAGTCCTTCCCGCCGGTGCGACCTTCCAGTCCTTCCCACCGGTGCAATCTTCCAGTCCTTCCCACCGGTGCGACCTTCCAGTCCTTCCCACCGGTGCGATCTTCCAATCCTTCCCACCGGTGCGATCTTCCAATCCTTCCCGCCGGTGCGATCTTCCAGTCCTTCCCACCGGTGCGATCTTCCAGTCATTCCCGCCGGTGCGATCTTCCAGTCCTTCCCACCGTTGCGATGTTCCAGTCCTTCCCACCGGTGTGATCTTCCAGTCCTTCCCGCCGGTGCGATCTTCCAGCCCCGTCGAATGCGGATTCCCTGGCGGAGGGACAGGCAAACCACGCAAAACGGCAAAGACTTTCAGATCCGTCGGTGGTGGCCAACTGCCAGCTGCCTCTGCTGCCGGGAAACCCACCGCGGGGGAGTGGGTGGAAAGTTCCATCCTGAGTTTAGTGTCACTGTTGTAATGTATTGGACATGGAAACCAATTTGTTCACAGCAACATCCCCCAAAAATCAATGGGATAGATGTGACTAGATGTTGGGTTAGGGATAAATATTGGGGGTGGGGGAGTGCTTGGGACACCAGGGAGAGTTCTCGAAGATTTTCTTTGAAGCAGTTCCATTGGGGTCTGCACCTTGAGAGGGGAGGCATGGCTCAATTTAGCATCTCATCCAAAACGTGCACCCATCTCTGGAATGAAATCTGGGAAAACAGGCTCTGGAAGTTCAGATGAAAATGGGAGCCGGGTGCAAGATCCCAGGAAGAGTTCAGAGGCTTCTGGGTGTGGTGAGGGCAGGGAGTACTTTGTTGAAAAAAATGAATGAAATAGAAAACACTCCAATGGCCTCTCATACCCTCCATGCCAACCTCTGCCCTCCACCCACACCCCATGTCCCTTTATAACCAGCATGTCAATTGAGTTCCAACAAATGCCAACCCATGCCCACTATCCACCACTCTTTTTCTTTGCACCCACCATGCAAATTAACTCTAATTTGAGTGGTCCTCAAATTAATGGCACCCCCTGAATATATGTTTGTTTTCGGTACGTTTGTGTGTTCAAGTGACCGAGATCTTTACTAATCCTCTGTGGGCAGCTGCAGGATGTTGGTTTTTTTTTTCCACGCCGCAGAATAACTGACAGAATTTAATTTGTTTTGAGGAGACATTTTAGGCGGATTATCCACACCAGTTATTATTTTTTTTAATAAACATTTTATTGAGGTTTTTTTGGTATTGTAACAACAACAAAATAGACAATGTGAATGAAACTACAAACATAGTGCAAAAGCCGTCTCCCTTCCGTACAGGTCCCACCTTTATTAACCCCCTACTCTAAGCTAAACTAACCCCCCCTCCCCCTTCTGCTGACGATTAATTTTCCGCAAAGAAGTCGACGAACGGTTGCCACCTCCGGGTGAACCCTACCAGTGACTCTCTCAAGGCAAACTTGATTTTCTCCAAACAGAGAAAGCTAGCCATGTCCGACAGCCAGGTTTCCTATTTCGGGGGCTTTGAGTCCCTCAAAGCTAATCGCATTCATCTCCGGGCTACCAGGGAAGCAAAGGCTTCTTTCTCAAAGGCGCCTGCCTCTTTCTCCTCCTGGATTCCCGGGTCTTCCGACACCCCGAAAATCGCCACCTCTGGACTCAGTGCCAAACTTGTTTTCAACACCGTGGACATGGCATCTGCAAACCCCTGCCAAAATCCCCTAAGCTTTGGACATGTCCAGAACATGTGGACATGGTTCGCTGGTCCTCCCGCACATTTTACACACCTGTCTTCCACCCCAAAGAATCTGCTCATCAGGGCCACTGTCATGTGGGCCCGGTGAACGACCATAAATTGTATCAGGCTGAGCCTGGCACATGTTGCGGACATGATGACTCCACTCAACGCGTCTGCCCATAGACCATCCTCTATCTCTCCTCCCAGCTCCTCCTCCCACTTGCGCTTCAGCTCCTCGGTCTGCATCTCCTCCAACCCCATAAGCTCCTTATAAATGTCCGAGACGCTCCCTTCTCCTACCCACCCTCTGGAAACTACCCTGTCCTGAATCCCCCTTAGCGGTAGGGGTGGGAAGGTTGACACCTGTTTACGTAGAAAGTCCCGCACCTGCAGATACCTGAATTTGTTTCTGCTCGCCAACCCAAACTTCTCCTCCAGCGCCCTCATACTCCACCAGCTCCCCTCTATAAACATATCCCCCATACTCTCAATCCCTGCTCTCCGCCATATCCGAACCCCCCCTCCCCCCCCCATCCATACTTCCCGGGGCAAACCGGTGATTATTACAGATTGGGGAACAAATAACAAAGAACAAAGAAATGTACAGCACAGGAACAGGCCCTTCGGCCCTCCAAGCCCGTGCCGACCATGCTGCCCGATTAAACTACAATCTTCTACTCTTCCTGGGTCCGTATCCCTCTATTCCCTCTGCTAGACCTCTGCTCCCTCTGCTCCCACATGTCTCCTCCATTGCCCCCAGACTCTCAGGGCCGCCACCACCACGGGGCTGGTGGAGTACCGTGCCGGCGGGAACGGCAGAGGCGCAGTTACCAACGTCCCCAGACTGGTGCCCTTGCATGAAGCCGCCTCCATACGCTCCCATGCCGACCCCTCCCCACCACCCACTTCCTGATCATGGCTATATTCGCCGCCCAGTAATAGTTACTAAAATTTGGCAGCGCCAGCCCGCCCTCTCCCCGACTCCGCTCAAGCATTACCTTCCCTACCCGCGGGGTCTTGCCCGCCCAAACAAAGCCAGAGATCATTTTGTTGACCTGTTAAAAAAAGGACCACGGAATAAAGATGGGGAGACACTGAAATACAAACAGGAATCTCGGGAGGACCGTCATCTTCACCGTTTGCACCCTCCCAGCCAGTGACAACGGAAGCACGTCCCATCTCTGAAAATCGTCCTTCATTTGGTCTACTGGTCGGGCCAGATTTAATTCATGCAGCCGGTCCCATTCCTGCGCCACTTGAATGCCTAGGTACCAAAAACTTCCCCCTACTAATCTAAACGGCAGCTCCCCCAATCGCCTCTCCTGTCCCCTCGCCTGGACCGCAAACATCTCACTTTTCTCCATATTTAGCTTATACCCTGAAATCTGGCCAAATTCCCCCAGAATCCTCATGATTTCTTCCATCCCCTCTAATGGGTCCGATGCATACAGAAGCAGGTCGTCTGCATAGAGCGAGACTCTGTGCTCCATGCACTCCCCCTGACCAGCCCCTTCCAGCCCCTTGAGGCTCTCAGAGCAATTGGCAACGGTTCTATAGCTAGCACGAACAACAGTGGGGAGAGGGGGCATCCCTGTCTCGACCCCCGGTGAGTTTAAAATAGTCCAATGTTGTCCTATTCGTCCGTACGCTTGCCACAGGAGCCTGATACAGCAACCTGACCCAGTCCATAAAGCCCCAAATCCGAACCGTCCCAGTACTTCCCACAGATAATCTCATTCTACCCCATCAAAAGCCTTTTCTGCATCCATTGCGACCACGACCTCCACCTCCCTACCTTCCGGGGGCATCATGATCACGTTTAACAACCTTCTTACATTGGCCACCAACTGCCTACCCTTAACAAACCCCGTCTGGTCCTCCCCAATAACGTCCGGAACACAATCCTCAATCCTGGAGGACAGAATTTTGGCCAGCAATTTAGCATCCACATTCAACAGGGATATCGGCCTGTAGGACCCACACAGCTCCGGGTTCTTGTCCCGCTTCAGAATCAGCGAAATCGTGGCCTGTGACATCGTCGGGGGAAGCACCCCTCTTTCCCTTGCCTCATTGAACATCCTCATCAACACCGGCCCCAATATCCCAGAGAACTTTTTATAAAACCCCACTGGGTACCCGTCCGGCCCTGGGGCTTTACCCGACTGCATGGCCTTCAGACCCTCCACTATCTCTTCCAACCCAATCGGGGCCCCCAGCCCTTCTACCAGCTCCCCGTCCACCTTTGGGAAATTCAGCCCCTCTAAGAAGTGCCTCATCCCCTCCGGCCTCGTAGGGGGTTCTGACCTGTACAGCCTACTGTAGAAATGCCTAAACGCCTTATTCACCCCTGCTGGATCTCCAACCAGGTTCCCATCTCTGTCTTTTACTTTCCCTATCTCCCTGGCTGCCTCCCTCTTTCTAAGTTGCTGTGCAAGCATTCTGCTGGCCTTCTCTCAATGCTCATAGATCACCCCCCTCGCCTTTCTTAGCTGCTCCACCGTCCTCCCTTTGGTTAAGAAGCCGAACCCTGCCTGTAGCCTCCGCCATTCCCTTAAAAGCCCTGTCTCTGGGATCTCCGCATACCTCCTATCCATCTGTAGTATCTCCTTTACTAGTCGGTCCATCTCTGCCCTGTCCACCTTCTCCCTATGGGCCGGTATCGAGATCAGCTCCCCGCTGACCACCGCCTTCAGTGCTTCCCAGACCATCGCTGCTGAAATTTCCCCTGTGTCGTTGACCTGCAGGTAGTTCTGAATACGTTTCCTCAGCCGCTCACACACCCCTTCGTCAGCCCAAAGTCCCACATCTAACCTCCAGTGCGGGCGCTGGTTACTGTCTTTACTAACCTGCAGGTCAACCCAGTGGGGAGCATGGTCTGAGATTGTGATCGCCGAGTACCCCGTGTCCATCACCCCTGCCAGTAAGGCCCTGCCCAAAATGAAGAAATCGATCCGTGAGTACACTTTATGCACGTGTGAGTAGAAGGAGAACTCCTTCACCCTCGGCTGCCCAAATCTCCGTGGATCCACCCCCCCCATCTGCTCGATGAACCCTCTTAGTTCCTTTGCCACTGCTGGCACCCTGCCCGTTTTCGAGCTTGACCGGTCCAAGCCAGGGTCAATAACTGTGTTGAAGTCCCCTCCCATGACCAACCTGTGCGAGTCTAGGTCTGGTATCTTCCCCAGCATTCTCTTTATAAACTCCACATCATCCCAATTTGGCGCTTACACATTTACTAATCCCACCTGCACCCCCTCCAGTTTCCCACTGACCATAATGTACCGAACTCCCACACCTGAGACTATTCTACCCGCCTCAAACATAACCCGCTTATTGATCAGGATCGCGACCCCTGTAGTCTTTGAGTCTAGTCCCGAGTGAAAGACCTGACTGGCCCAGCCTTTCCTCAATCTAATCTGGTCAGTTACTCTAAGGTGCGTCTCCTGCAACAATACCACGTCCGCCTTCAGTCCCCTAAGATGCGCGAACACACGTGCCCTCTTGACCGGCCCATTCCAGGTGATCAGCCTAGTTGGGGGCTCATTGCCCCCACTCTTCGCCAATCAGTCATCCCCTTTTATGGGCCCGCCTCCAGCCCATACTCCACGCCTCCACTGGTCCGCCCCCAGGTAGCCTCCACCCCCAACCTTCTCTCTGTCCCTTAGCCCAAGTCCCCCCTCGTCAGCAGAACATTTCCCCCCCTAATAACAACACTGTAATCCAACCCCTTTCATAAACCAAACATATGCACCCCCCCCACTGCGCTTCCGTGAGCTAGCCCGCCCAGTTAGCTTGGTGGCCCCCATCCCTGGCGCTGGATAGTCTTCCACATATTGTTCCCCCCCCCCCCCACCCCCCGGCTCACACAAACATACTCCAACATCAAAAAATCCCCACACAATTGCCCAACAGAAAAACACCAAGGTCTAAGCAAGCATACCTCCATCCCCCAACAGTGCAAATGAAAACCTTAACTCACTCAGCTCTACCGCTGGTCCCAAATCAATGCGAAAGGCATTACAAACAGCTTCCAGAAAATGAAAGACGAGAAGCTTTTTTAAAAAAAGAACAGAAAAACAAAACAAAAAAAACAAGAACGTTGCAGCAAAGTTCAAAAGTTCTCGGTCCACCACCAGTCCTTTCCTTTTCGCGAAGTCCAGCGCATCCTCAGGCGACTCAAAATAAAAGTGCCGTTCCTCGTGCATGACCCAGAGACGGATACAACAATCCGAACTTCACTCTTTTTAAAAAAAGGATCGACCTAATCTGGTTGAAGCCTGCTCTTCTCCTGGCATCCTCCACACTCAGGTCTTGGTAGACCCGCAAGATACTGTTGTCCCACTTACAGCTCCGTGTCTGCTTGGCCCTCTGTAGAATGCGCTCCTTGTCCAAGTACCTGTGGAATTTCACCACCATTGCCCTCGGGGCGATCTCCCGTTCGCGGCTTCCTCGCGAATGCTCTGTGAGCCCTGTCCACCTCCAAGGGCCGGGGGAATGCCCCATCCCCCAGCAGCTTCTCAAACATGCCTGCGATGTATGCCCCAGCGTCCGCTCCTTCGGACCCCTCCGGGGGCCCAACGATTCTCAAGTTCTGCTGGCGGGACCTATTCTCTAGGTCCTCCACCTTCTCCAGGGGCTTCTTCTGCTGGTCTCTCAGCATCCCCACCTCCAACTCCACCGCAGTTTGATGTCCCTCCTGCTCAGCCAGCGCCTTCTCTACCTTCTGGGTCGCCCGATCTTGGGCGTCCAATCTAAGCTCCAGCCGCTCAATCGACTCATTTATCGGGTCCAAGCAGTCCCGTTTCTGCTTAGCAAAGCCTTCCTGAATAACTTGCATCAGCTGCTCCGTTGACCGCTGGGTCGACAAACCAGAGGTCCGGTCCTCCGCCATGCTGTCTCCCGCTGCATCTTCAGCCCAAGCCTTCTCTGTCTTTCTGCTTCTGCCTTTACGAGCACTTCTAGTCCTTCTCTCCATGCACCGATGTGGGTATTCTGTACACAATTGCCCCTAAACCAGGGGCTGGTTTAGCACAGGGCTAAATCGCTGGCTTTAAAAGCAGACCGAGGCAGGCCAGCAGCACTGTTCATTTCCCGTACCAGCCTCCCCGAACAGGCGCCGGAATGTGGCGACTAGGGGCTTTTCATGAAGTAACTTCATTTGAAGCCTACTTGTGACAATAAGCGATTTCCATTTCATCCGTTTTACAATTCAAGTCTGGTAGAAAATCGGGGGAAAAGGTCCAAAAGTCCGACCAGAACGGGAGCCACCAAATGTGCGACTTTCTCCTTCATAGCCGCCCCGGAAGTCCCACACCAGTCATTTTTAAGGGGTGAAGATTGTGCGATTTTGTTTTCGTGGCAGGCTGACAGGACCAGCAGCTGCTTTTCATGGTCAAAGGCTTCGACGCCATCTCCTGCACTGCCACCGGGGGGAGCCGTGCTCCCACATCAGGCTGAGCTGCAGATTTCACCACTGAGCGACGGCCAGGCGATGAAAGATTTCTCCAATGCCCCCTGGACTAGCAGCCGCAATTCTACCCACACATTGCACAAACACAAAGGCGACAGAGGCCCGAAAACAAACGCTGTGACTCCCAGAGCGATACTTCAAGCTCAAGTTCTAAGAGCCCTCTGATCTTGTGCCACCTTTAAACTCCCAGTGTAAGAGGGTTGCGTTTGAAAGTATTAGATTTCACTTCAGGCTAAAGTTGGTCCCAAAGAACATACAGCAGGAGTCTTCAGTGTGAAGGTATATAATCAAATCCTGGCCCTGACCTGGATTATTAGCCTCGAGAGGGAGCAGAGATTGTGGAACTAAATCAAGGGTCCTAATCCATGCAGTTTTAAAAAGCTCTTTCCCGGGATATGGGTGTCGCTGGTTAAGCAGGCATTTATTACCCATCCCTAATTGCCCTTGAGAAGGTGGTGGGTGAGCCGCCTTCTTGAACCGCTGCAGTCCCGGTGGTGTGGGTACACCCACAGCGCTGTTAGAGAGAGAGAGAGAGTTCCAGGATTTCGGTCCGGAGGTAATGAAGCCTGGCTCCCCGGATTGCTCGATCGGTGACACCACCACTCCACCACCCCGGGGCTCGCGTTTCTCATGAAGACAACCTGATCTTCCATATGTTTGACGTTTAAATTCAATTCAGACTTCCGCTGGTGCCCCCGTGTCAGGCGCATCAACATCGTGTGGCCTTTATGGTATTAATGGCAACAGGACTTCAAGCACAAGAGAAGGGGGAGGTGAGGCTGTTGCCTTTCACCCCCCCACCCATGTTGCAAGGACATTCCATGCTGCCCAAGTTCGATTAAACTCATGTCGTCTTGCCATACTTGTTGGCCAAGACCTCACGGCCTGTGCTGGCAAAACCACAGGGAAAAACGGATTGCCGCTAAATCTTGCCACACCCGCATGAAAATAAGGGTGCCATGGGATTGACAAAAGACAGCATTCCGCAGATAAGATACCGAAGGAATAGACTTTCAGACAGCCCTACCCCCTACTTTATAAGACTCCTAAATGACGGAGAATTTGTTGAGATCAACCTGACAAAGCATGAACTACGGACTTCAGTACAAAATGCAGACACCAGTCACCTTTTCATTTTCATCCTGCAAATTAAGGAGCCCTACATTTTTGCAACGTACTACAATTATTGGTACACTAAAATGTTCATACCTGTGCAGTCCTTTTATTACTTCATTTTTATTTGAATGATTGCCAATAACTGTGTCATGAATTACCCATTTTATTTGAGTCGTTATCACCATTCTGCCTCCGTGATGATTTTTCAATCAATTAATTTTCTGTCCAACATTTCTACACGGAGCAGAACGGTAGCCCAGTGGTTAGCACAGTTGCTTCGCAGCTCCAGGGTCCCAGGTTCGATTCCCGGCTTGGGTCACTGTCTGTGCGTAGTCTGCACGTTCTCCCCGTGTCTGCGTGGGTTTCCTCCGGGGGCTCCGGTTTCCTCCCACAATTGAAAAATGTGCATGCTAGGTGGATTGGCCGTGCTAAATTGCCCTTAGTGTCCAAAAGGGTTAGATGGGATTGTTGGGTTAAGGGGATAAGGCGGAGGCGTGGGCTTCGGTAGGGTGCTCTTTCCAAGGGCCGGTGTGGACTCGATGGGCCCAATAGCCTCCTTCTGCACTGTAAATTCTATGATTCTATTGGGTAGAGAGCAAAAAAAGTGCAGCCAACGTGCGTCTTCCCCCAGTAATATCTCCTTAAGTCTTGGATAATCTTGAAAGCCAACACTCAGTCCAACAACCCTGTGCATGGTGCTTGTGTTCCACAGCCTCAGCACACGACAGGGTACCGAGCAGTTCATTTTATTCTCGTCCCGTCTTTTCTTGAAGTCACCAACTCCCGCTGGGTAATTAACTCTTTCCCCCCCCCCCCCCCCCCCCCCCCCCCGGCTTCCTGCAGCCATTTGAACCAGTGAGTGTGACCACAGGCCAATCCTCCCAGCGACATCCGCGGCTCAATGGGTAGAACGCTCACCCCTCAGTCAGCACCTTTCATGGGCTTGAATCCCACTCTGAAGAGTTGAGCCCCTAACCCAGGCTGAGGTTTCCAGTGCCGCGCTGAGGTTTAGCTCAGTGGGCTGGACGGCTGGTTCGTGACGCAGAGCGAGGCCAGCAGCGCGGGTTCAATTCCCCTACCGGCTGAGGTTATTCATGCCCCTCGCCCTTGGCTCCTCGGCTGAGGTGCGGTGAACCTCAGGTTAAATCTCCACCAGGGGAGCCTGTGGTCATCTGGGACTGTGGCGGCTTTACCTTTCACCGTACTGAGGGAGTGCCGCGCTGTCTGAGGTGCTGAGTTTCGCAAGGAACCTTTGCCTTTACATAGCGCCTTGCATGAACATGCAAATTAGGAGCAGGTGTCCGCTCCCTGTTCCGCCATTTTATAAGATCATGGCTGTTCTGAATGCGACCCCAACTCCACTTTCCTATCTACCGCCTCTATCCTTTGACACCCTTGTCAATCTGGAATCCACTGAGCTCGCTACAACTGCTCTCTGGAGAATAGAATTCCACAAGCCAACGGCAATCTAAATTTGAAAAAAATCTCCTCATCTCCTACTTAAATTGGAAACCCCCTTTTGTGTAAACTATGTTCCCCAGTTCTAGGGTGGAGGCAGCCTGCCATTGGTTGGGAGTTGGGTCTTCCATTCCCGCCGCTGTCAGTGGGCCTCCCGCTGTCCGCACCCTCCGCCGCTGGGGGAACCCTGGCGGAGGCTGCCATCGGCGGGACTGAAAGATCCGCCGGCAGGAATGGCTGGAAAATTTAATCCCGAGTCTCTGCCACAAGGAGAAGCGTCCTCTCAGCATCCACTCTGCCCAGTCCCCTCAGGACCTTGAGAAAACGCTGGAAAACCTCAGCAGGTCTGGCAGCATCTGGAGTGAGAGAAAAGAGCTAACGTTTCTGTGGTGATATGCATCACTGTAAATACACAAGGGGTTAATGTAGGTACACTGCAGCGAGGTAACCACTAGAGGGAGCACCAGAGACATCATGACACACAGACATTCAACCAATAGGTCAGTAAGATAGGACACGACCAATGGGCAGTCAAGACACACCCAGGGGTGACACTACCACAAGGGGGCTACCCATATAAAAGGACAGGGCATGCATGCTCTTTCTCTTTCCACAGGTGACACTCAGAGACACAGGGGCAGATCAGGGAAGCATCACACCCACCACATGGATTAGAGCAGACTGGTTAGTTAGATTGAGTTACTATAGGTAGATTAGCAGAAGAGTTGAACTCAAGTAGGAGAATTGTTAACTGTTCAATAAATGTGTTAAACCTATCTCCAAGTCTGAACCTTCCTTTGTCAGAGTATACATCAAGGAAGCAGCTTATGTTACATGAAGAAGCATAACACAACAGTTTTGAGTCCGATGACTCTTTGTCAAAGCTTTTGTCATGAGCCTTGACAAAGAGTCATCGGACTCGAAATGTTAGCTCTTTTCTCTCCCTACAGATGCTGCCAGACCTGCTGAGATTTTCCAGCAATTTCTCTTTCGTTTCAGATTCCAGCATCCGCAGTAATTTGCTTTTTTCCCCTCAGGATCTTACAGGTTTCAATAAGATCGCCTCTTGATCTTCTAATCTCCACTGGATACAGGCTCAACCCTTTCCTTACAGGATAACTCCTTCATCCCGGAAATCAGTCAAGCGTAGCTTCTCTGAACCATCCTTTCTTCAGTAAGGGAACAAATACTGTACACAGTCCTCCCAACGTGATCTGGCCACCGGCCATCTCAATGCACTCTACACCCAATGAAGCACTTTTAAAACGTTGTCACTCTTGTAAAAATGGCAAATCTCCGTTGGACAACTCTGACCCCGTCACATGACGCCAATGCTACTGCATCTGCCTTGTAAATTTCGCTGCCCGCCATTGAGTGTTCTTCTTCAGGGTTTCCTATCGGCTGCTTTTCTGTGAGAAATTCCAAGAATCAGTCTACATGCGAGGTGGTGACACACGGAAACAAAGTGTGGGAAAACTAAAGGAGGGTCAAAGCCATTACTTAGTCCGTTGTTTTTATTCGCTCATGGGACTTGTGGCCCATCCCTGAGGGTACTTGAGAGTCAACCACATTGCCGTGGGTCTGGAGTCACATGTAGGCCAGACCGGGTAAGGGCGGCAGATTTCCTTCCCTAAAGGGACATCAGTGAACCCGCTGGGTTTTTACGACAACCGATTTCATGGACAACGTTAGACTTTTAATTCCAGATTCCAAATTTCACCCTCTTCCGTTGCAGGATTCGAAACCAGGTTCTCAGAGCATGACTCTGGGTCTCTGGATTACTAGCCTAGTGACATTACCACTACGCCACTGCCTCCCCTGCCTTAGCCCTGATATCATTGCAAGGCTAACAATCTCTCCAAGTGATGCCGCGCCCAGCACTGACTGAATTAGAGATTTGAGAGGACGCGCAAAATAGGTTTCACTCTTGGAACAGAAACACTGAGAGGCTTTAATGTCTCAACATGGAAATGAAGGAGACGCAAATGCCAGGAATTTCATTCTGACTCATCCAGCGCACAAAGGCACTAGTCACACCGATGGATGAATAAATGCAACACCAGGTGGCAAACCAGCTTGTCTTAATTTACACCGGCCTTACATTTAAAGTTCAGATTTGATTGAGGCCACGGAGTGGAACAGGTGGCTGCCTGTGCCGATAAATCCTTTAATCTTGCTGAGCAGCAGATAGTGTACTTTACAGACTGCAGTCTCTCCAAGAGCCTGGCCTTTAGATTGTTGGCCCATGATTTAAAATGTCACGTCAGATGTTCGTATCTGATTGCTCTCAAGTGTTTGGTGTAGCTCGGCAGGTAGCTCTCTGAGTCAGGAGGTTGTGGGTCCTTGCAGAGGCTCGATTGCAAAGTCTTGACTGACACTTGTAGTGTTAGGGAGGTGCTGCAGGGTCAGAGGTGAGGCCTTTCGAATGACAATTTTCTCATTCGTCGGGATGTGGGCGACGCGGGCACGGCCGACATTTTGTCACCCATCCCTGATTGCTCTTGAACTGAGTGGCTCACCTGGCTTGGCCGCTTCAGGGGGCGGTGAAGAGACAACCAACCACATTACCGTGGATCTGGAGCCACATGTCGGCCAGACCGGGTAAGGCCAGCAGATTTCCGTCTCGGAGGGGAACAGTGATCAGCCTCACGAGGACCACGGGTAATCATTCTCCGAGGTCCCCGGGGGGGGGGAGGGCTCGTGGACTACAGTTCCCGTGGTAACGGGCGGGAGCCCACCCAGCGGGGACTCGTTATCAAGCCCTGTAAATGCCACCTCATGTTCTGTTAGTTTTGGGTTGTGTTGTGCGCTGCAGGTGTGGTTTTGCTTTTAAGTTCAGAATAAATCTGCTGAAACCTTCATCCTTGTGCCTCCTGGATTACAACGGGAACCAAATGAGTTTTCACAACAATCAACATCACGTTTTACCAATTGAAGTTAAACTAGAGCAGCTGCTGGGATTTGAACCCATGTCCACGGAGCATTAGCCTGGGTCACTAGTGTAGTGACAATGCCGTAACGCCACCGTCTCCCTTGCTAATAGGCTAAATCAAACCATATCTGGGTGGGAATGGTCCCATGGTCACTGCATCAGAGGGGGAGCAGATGAATTCTCCATGGTGTCCCGGCCAATATTTGTCCCTCAGTTAACATTACGGAAAAAATAAAATAATTACCGGGTCTTTATCAATCTGCTGTTTCTGAATGAGCAATGGACCCCGTAGCCTTTTCCTCAGCCTTTTCCCCGTTGCCTTGCACATTATTCCTTGTCAGATAATAACAGAATTCCCTGTTGAAAGCCTCGATTGAATCTGCCTCCTCCACATCTCAGACAGCGCATTCCACACCCTAACCGTTGGGTATTCATATTTGTTCCTAGTTGGGACAAGGCCGCCTCAAGAGTCCGATCATGTGTCTTACTGATGACATCATCGGCCGCTTGCACGGGTAATCGGGCAGCCTGTTGTGTAAACACCTTTCCAATAAAGCTCTTGTTTGATTGCACCTTGCATGGGCAGCAAGCCTATCCTTTAAAAACACCCTAACCACTCGCTGCGTGAAAGCCTTTATCCTCCTGCCGACATAACTTCTTTCACCAATTCGCTTAAACCCGTGCTCCCTGGTCCTCGATTCTTCCTCCAATGAGAACAGTTTTTCCCTATCAATGCCATCCAGACCCCTCATGAGTTTGAATACCTCAATCCCAATCCAATTTAGTCCCAAAACTCACCGTCCTGAAAACATGACAGGACAGGAACATTTCATTAAGGTCGCAATCAGGTCAGCCGTGATTTTACTGAATGCAGGAGTAGGCTTGAGGGGCCGAATGGCCTGCCCCAGCTTCCATTTCTCAAATTCATATGGACGGAATTTTACAGCCCCACCCGACGGCAGGACCCTCCCAGCCTTGCCGAAGTCAATGGAGCTTTGAGCAGCTCGCCGCATATTCTGCCCCCCCCCCCCCCCTCTCCTGCCGGGACGGGGCAGTAAAGTGCCACCCTCTGCCCCTCCCTCCACGCTGCCTGCCTGAAACGCTGAGCATTTCCAACATTTCCCATTTACATTCCAGGTTTCCCACATCCGTTGTGTTTTGCCTTTTGTCTTGTGGTAGGGCCAATGAAAATGCAGCATGAAGCTCTGAGCACAACTGTTGAAGGACATATTGAGATCACGCGTGGTAAACGCTGGTTTAAGCATCTAGTGTGCCGAAGGGAAAAAGCATGTTTACAAGGAAAGCATAGAGCTGTTGTTTGTTTTTACAACAATGAATATGTGTAGCGCCTTTCCCAACTTGAGGACATCCCAGAACCTTTCACAGCCGGTGAGACACTTTTGGAAGCTGAGGGCAAAGCAAGATGCCACGAACAGCAATGAGATAATGATTGGATCATCTGTTTTGGTGATGTTGGATAAATATCGGTTACGCAAGGATATACGACACCAAAACAGGCCACTTAGCTCAGGTTGGTGTTTATGCCCCACTTAAGCTTCCTCCAATCTTTCCTCATCTGTCAGCTAATCTCTTCTCCCTCGTAGGTCCAACTCGTCCTTCTTTAAATGCATCTAATCTATTCACCTTGACCATTTCTTGGGGTAGTGGGCTCGCCATTCTCACTGCCCCGCTGGGTGAAAATGTACCTTCTGAACTTTCTGTAGGGTTCGGGGAGGGGGAAACACCCATGCTCTTCTATGAAGGGTACCGCGGGATTTTGCACGCCCAGCTGGGAGGGCAGGCGGGGCTTCGGTTCAGTGTCTCTTCAGAAAGACACAACTGACTGTTCCCTCATTACTGCCAGTTCCTGCCTATATATCCTGCCCTAGAAACTGCCTTGGCTGGGACTTGAACCCACAATCAGCCTGACACACTGGCAAGAGTGTCACCCAGTGAGCCACCTGACTGACACCTATTGCATTAGAACCTGTATGCTTTTTAAATTCCTTCAGGGATGTGGGTGTTGCTGGAAAAGCCAGCATTTGTTACCCATCCCTAATTGCCCTTGGCCTGAACACATCGAAGGGTATTTAAGAGCCAATTACACTTCTATGGCCCTGAAGTCACGTGTAGACCAGATTGGGTGGCAGATTTCCATCCCAAAAGGACATTAATTTACAACAATCAATGACATTTTTATTCTACTGAGAATATCTTTTTGTATTTCCAGATTTTATTAATTGAATTAAAATTCTACCAGCTGCCGTGGTGGGATTTGAACCCCTGTCCCCAGAGTGCTTCATGTGCACCTCCTTCAATCTGGTCTCTTTCATTTTCCGCTCCCAATGTGGTCTGCTCTATATTGGAGAGATGTGGAGATGCCGGCGTTGGACTGGGGTGGGCACAGTAAGAAGTCTTCCGACACCAGGCTAAAGTCCAACAGGTTTGTTTCGAATCACTAGCTTTCAGACCGCTGCTCCTTCCTCAGGTGAATCTGAGGAAGGAGCAGCGGTCCGAAAGCTAGTGATTCGAAACAAACCTGTTGGACTTTAACCTGGTGTTGTGAGACTTCTTACATTGGAGAGACTAAACGCAGACTGGGTGACTGTTTTGCAGAGCACCTCCAGTCCGCCCGTATGTAGGACCCAGACCTTCCTGTCGCTGCCATTTCAGCTCATCGTTCTGCTCTCACACCCACATGTCTGTCCTTGTCCTGCGGCAATGTTCCAGTGAGGCCCAGCGCAATCTGGAGGAACAGCACCTCAACTTCCGATTCGGCACATTACAGCCTTCCCAACTTAACATTGAGTTCAACAACTTCAGACTGTGAACTCTCTCCTCCACCTCCACCCTATTTTTATTTCATAGAATCATAGAATCCCCACAGCGCAGAAGGGGGCCATTCAGCCCATCGAGTCTGCACCGGCCCTCTGAAAGAGCCCCCTAACCTGGGCCCAATTCCCCCATCTTGCCACACCTTAGAGGGACAGTTTAGTACTTCCAATCCACCTAACCTGCACATCTTTGAACTGTGGGAGGAAACCGGAGCACCCGGAGGAAACCCACGCACACACGGGGAGAATGTGCAGACTCCGCACAGACAGTCGCTCGAGGTCGGAATCGAACCTGGGTCCCTGGCGCTATGAGGCAGCAGTGCTAACCACTGTGCCAGTGCCTCCCTATTTCTTCCATTGATTCATTTTTCCATTTCCCTTTTCATCCACTTTCCACCTTACTTTTCTCTTAGCATCACCTCCCTTCGCCCCACCCTAGCAGGGCCGTCTGGTCTCGGTTCAAGGTTGTCCTTTGGCATGCTGCTTGCCTTTGTTCTGTCATTAACACATTACGGCCCCTAATGTGACGCTATTCTTAGCCACGATCATCACCATTTACATTTCCTTTGTCGTTTTGTCCACGATCCCCCTGTCAATCTCTCCCTAGCCTCCACCTATCGTTGGTCCTCAGTCCAGCCCCACTGCTCCACCTCCATCCCCTCGCCTCCCACAACAGTATAAATCTGGTCCTATCTCCAGTTCTCTCCAGCTTTGACAAAGAGTCACCCGGACTCGAAACTTTCTCTCTCCACAGATGCTGTCAGACCAACTGAGATTGTTCAGCATTTTCTGTTTTGGTTTCAGATTTCAGCATCGGCAGTAAGTTGTTTTTACCCGCAGAGCGTTACTCTGGTCCTCTGTATTACTAACCCAGTGACATTACCACACTGTGCTACCATTTCCCCCCTCACGATGTCTCAAATTTATCAAAGTGGTGATGAAGGTCCAACCATTTTATTTTCGGACGATCCCACGGCTATCTGCTCTCGTTGCTGTGTGAGCCCCTAACAAGACCTGTGCAGCTTTCCTGACCGTCCGCTTGGCTGTTGGGAAGTTCCTTTTTAACAGGAATCTCCGCTGAGAGAGTCAGACAGGCGAAGAAACAAAATTGCAGCATTGCCACAGTGCAGGGGCTGTTTAGCACACTGGGCTAAATCGCTGGCTTTGAAAGCAGACCAAGGCAGGCTAGCAGCACGGTTCAATTCCCGTAACAGCCTCCCCGAACAGGCGCCGGAATGTGGCGACCAGGGGCTTTTCACAGTAACTTCATTTGAAGCCTACTTGTGACAGTCAGCGATTTTCATTTCAGAAGGAGGCCATTCGGCCCATCGAGTCAGCGCCGGCTCTCCCAATGAGCATCAGGACTGCGTGCCATTCCCCTGCCTTTTCCCCGTGCCCCTGAACACTGTTGCTATTCAAATAATCATCTTATGGCCCTCTTGAATGCCTTGATCGAACCTGCCTCCACCACGCTTCCAGGCCGTGCATCCCAGGCTCCAACCACGCGCTGTGTGAGACAGGCTTTCCCTCATCACACTTGCTTCTTTCGCAAATCACTTTAAATCTGTTCCCTCTCGTTTTTGATCCTTTTTACCAGCGGGAACAGTTTCTCCCCGTCTACTCTGTGCAGCCCCATCATGATTTTGAACATCTCTATCAGATCTCCTCTCGGCCTTCTTCTCTCCAAGGAGAACAGTCCCCAGCTCTCCAATCTATCCCCGCAACTGAAGTTTCTCATCCCTTGTTAAACCTCTTCCGCACTCTCTCCAAATGCGTTCACATCCTGTGTGGCGCCCAGAACTGTGCGCAATATTCCAGCTGAGGTCTAACCAATGTCGTGTATGAGTTCAGCGTAACCTCCTCGCTCTTGAACTCTCTGCCCCTTTTGATAAAGCCTAGGATACCCAAAGAAATCTTCAAAAGAAAAGCTAAGCACTATTATCAAATCAGTTAGCTGTCTGAAGTGTCAGCGTAAATCCGCAGAAGGCAGAACAGCAAATGGAAGAGCAATCGTTTCACAGAGCGGTGCGATTTGGGTAAGCGGTGTTGGAGAAATGATTTTGCTCTGTTGAATTGATTGTGATGTTTCAAGCTGAGAGATGCTGTGTGTTAAAGTGTCACTGGGGAAGCGAAGAGAGAAAACAAAATAGAGGCAAGCAAGCTACCAGGAGAGAACAAACATTAATTAAATATTGGCAAATTCAACTCACACACTTGCATGCACACACACACACTTGCATGCACACACACACACTTGCATGCACACACACACACTTGCATGCACACACAAACGCACACACGCACATTGTAAAACTACACTGCACTTATTTTTAATGATTGTTCCTGGGATGTGAATATCGCTGGCAAGGCCAACATTTGTTACTCATCTCTCGCTGCCCTTGAGAAGATGATGGTGACACACCTTGAACTACCGCAGTCCGTATGGTGTAGGTATTTGTACGCTGTTCTTAGGAAAGGAGTTCTAAGATCTTAATACTCTGACAGTGAAGGAGTGGCGCTATAGTTGCTAGTCAGGATTGGGTGTGGCTTGGAGAGGAACGTACAGGTGGCATTTCAAGGCATATGCTGCCCTTGTCCTTCTGGGTTTGGAAGGTGCCTCTGAAGAATCCTTGGTGGGTTGCTGCAGTGCATCTTGTTGATGGTACACACGGCTGCCACTGGTCATTGATGGTGGAGGGAGTGAATGTTTAAGGCGGTGGATGGTGTGGCTATCAAACTTTGTCCTGGATGGTGTTTAATTTCTTAAATGCTGCACTCATCCAGGCAAGTGGAGAGTATTCCATCACACTCTGACCTGTGCCTTGTAAATGTGAGTTACCCTCTGCAAAGTCCTCAGCCTCTGATCTATTCTTGTCGCCACAATATTTACATGGCTAGCCCAGTTAAGTTTCTGGTCAATGGTAACCCCCAGGATGTCAACACCAATATAATCTCACAATTTATTGTCACAAGTTGGCTTACATTAACAACTCTTTCAGGCTCTTATTGAACTCTCCCTCTGTGTACCCGAACAGGGGCCGGAATGTGGCGACTAGGGGATTTTCACAGTAACTTCATTGCAGTGTTAATGTAAGCCTCCTTGTGACACTGATAAAGATTATTATTATTGGGACAGTTGACCAAATGCTTGGTGGCAGGTGGGATTCAATAAGGGCCTGAAAGATTGGAGAGGTTCAAGGAGGGAATTGCAGAGAATGGGGCCGAGGCGGCTGAAAACATGGCCGCCCTCTGTGGATTGAAAGGAGAATGCATCCAAGACCAGAGGGGTTTCAGAGGCTTTTAGAGTTGGAGGAGATTGCAGAGAGAGGGAGGGGGGCGCCGGGGGGGGGGGGGGGGGGGGGGGGGGGCGCCATGGAGGGATTTGAACACAAGACCGAGACTCTTTAAATTGAATGAGTTGAAAGCAATTTAAAAATGCAAAGAATCGAGCGAGAGGGAGTGTTGAGGTCATTATAAAATGAAGCAAGCGGCAGCAAGTTAAAAAATAATTGAAAGAGCGGAAATCGGATCACGTTCTGACAGCACAGTGGTCCGTTTTACAGCGGTTAACATATTCCACAAGTCGCATTTGTGCGCTGCTGTAAATTAAGATGCTTACTGTTGAACAATGTGACAAAAGAATCATGGACAAGATACCTGTAGTTGGGTTTAACAGAATGCTAACAAGCCAAAGCCTTTTGCAAATTTATGCGAAAATGTCTCCTTGTCCCAACCCCCGCCCCTAATCTGCACCAACGCTGCAAAGTTTCAATATTGAGAATACATTTTATTTAATAAAAAGCTTCCATCAGGAAAAGCAACCGTGAAGTTGTCAGTTTGTCAGGAAATCCTACTATCCTTCCTCTGACTCTTAACTGCCCTCTGACCTGGCCCAGCAGACCAACCTGGCTCTATTAAGTTTAAAAGTCCTCTGCCAATCCCAGATTTACTGCCGCCAACTGTTCAAAAACAAAATCATAGGATGGCTACAGCACAGAAGGAGGACATTCCGTCCATCATGCCTGTTTCCGTCTCTCTGCAAAAAGTAATTCACCCTGTGTCACATTTCTATCTTTTCCCTGTAGCCCCGCAAATGATTCCTCCTCACAGAATGACCTAATTCCCTCTGGAAAGCCTTGATTGATTCCGCCTTCAGTACACTCTCAGGCAGTGCATCCCCGGAAACACTCGCTGCACAAATAACGATTTTCCTCACGTCGCCGTTGCTTCAGCTGGCAATCGCCTTAAATCTGCGTCATCAACCCTTTCACCAATGTGAACAGTGTCACCCTGTATCCTCTGTCCAGGCCCCTCATGATTTTAAACGCCTCCGTCAAATGGGTGGTACGGCGACACGGAGGCCCCGCGGCCACACAGTGTTAGGGGCCCGGGCTCGATTCCAGCCTTTGGTGGGTGACTTAGTCTGTGCGGAGTCTGCACGTTCTCCCCGTGGCTGCGTGGGTTTCCTCCGGGTGCTCCGGTTTCCTCCCACAGTCCCAGATGTGCAGGTTAATTGGATTGGCCGTGCTAGGAATGTACAGGTTAGGTCGCGGGGATAGGGCGGGGGGGGGGGGGGGGGGGGGGGGGGGGGGGGTTGAGAGGTACGGTACTCTCTCAGAGGGTCGGTGCAGACTCGATGGGCCGAGTCGCCTCTTCTGTACTGTAGGGATTCGAAATCTCCTCTCAATCTTCTCTTCTGCAAGGAGAACAGTGGCACCACCTCCTGTCCATGGATGTAACTGCAGCTTCTCACCTCACATTCTCGTTAATCTCGTCAAGAGTTCGATAATTGCTCTTGTGAAGCACACTGGGATCTTTCGATATGTAAGAATAATAATCTTTATTGGTGTCACAAGTAGACTTACATTAACACTGCAATGATGTCACTGTGAAAATCCCCTAGTCGCCACACTCCGGCGCCTGTTCGGGTGCACAGAGGGAGAATTCAGAACGTCCAATTCACCCAACAAGCACGTTTTCGGGACTTGTGGGAGGAAACCGGAGCACCCGGAGGAAACCCACGCAGACACGGGGAGAACGTGCAGACTTCGCATAGCCAGTGACCCAAGCCAGGAATTGAACCTGGGATCCTGGCGCTGTGAAGCAACAGTGCTTACCACTGTGCTACCATGCCGTCCAGTTGAAGGTGCTATATAAACGCAAGCTGTTTTCATTGCTACTACAGTGTTGTTTAATTGGATGTGGCTTGGAGGAGAACAGGGGGGGGTGCCAGGGTCCCACGAACCTGCTGCCCTTGTCCTTGTAGGTGGTGGAAGCTGAGGGAAGAGTATTTATTGAGATAGCAGGTACATTTCATGCTCCTCTCGGAATAGTAACATGGCAATTTGAACATTCACTTAACAGAGAGCAACAGTGCCTCAATTTGATGTCACCTTTGAAACACAGCACCCTGACAATACAGCCCACCCTCAATGCACCATGTACATTGCAATAATTAGAAATTAGAGAATAGAATTACAGTTATTGGTGTGCCCAAGTGAGAGTCCATGCATATAAGATAGTCCTTATAAATCCATTAGATAATTTTGGAGAAATTTCTTTACCAAGAGCAAAAGCTGGAAAATCTCAGCAGATCTGGCAGCATCTGTAGGGAGAGAAAAGAGCTCACGTTTCGAGTCCAGATGACTCTTTGTCAAAGCTTTGTCAGCTCCATGACAGACTCAGACCGCGGAGCTGAACCCTGAAAATAGACCCCCCCCCCTACCGATCGGCCGCACGCCCGACCCTGACTGCCTGCCCAATCATTGCCCGGCCCCGTATGACATAAGAACATAAGAACGAGGAGCAGGAGTAGGCCAACTGGCCCCTCGAGCCTGCTCCACCATTCAATGAGATCATGGATGATCTTTTGTGGACTCAGCTCCACTTTCCGGCCCGAACACCATACCCCTTAATCCCTTTATTCTTCAAAAAACTATCTATCTTCATCTTGAAAACATTTAATGAAGGAGCCTCTACTGCTTCACTGGGCAAGGAATTCCATAGATTCACAACCCTTTGGGTGAAGAAGTTCCTCCTAAGCTCAGTCCTAACACGCTAGTTTCCCGACCGGCAGGACCATGAGTGGTCCACGCCGTTGGGACTTCGGCCGGTTGGGGGGGGCGCAGAATGGCGAGGCGGCCCTCCAGCGATGGCCGCAGGTAGAGGATACGCTACTCCCCGAGTACGCCGCTTTTCAGGCGCCCGGAGAATCGGGGAAACGGCAGCCGGTCCCGATTCCGTGCGGGGAAATGGATTCTCCGCCCCGGCGCCGCCCGCGATTTTGGCGACGGGGTGCGGAGAATCCAGACCCATATTGTCTGACTCAGAGGATGGGGAATGGTGGTCCATGGGCCATTTGTAAGATTTAAGTGTTGTAATTTGAAGTCGAGAACCAATCCGCCACTCAAAGAGAGCCACATTGCATGGAATCTAAAAATTACAGAAGTTAAATCATACATGTTATGAACTTTTTGACTAACAGTCGTCATGTTCTCCCACTCAGGACCGAGAATGACTTTTTACACTCCAGGCTCGCTGACCCTGAGGTGACTGAAATTCCACTGCGAGGACCGCGCGCTCTCCGCTACAAGTGAGGCAGCTGGTGGTTGATGTGTTGGGTGGGTGGGTGGGACCACACTTTCACAGGGGAATGCAGTGCACCTTTCTTCATTAAACAGTGACCCGGCATCCCCTGCTTGGGTTCTACAAAACACTCTCATAACAAAAGTCATGTTCTTATTTTAATTAGTAATAGAACATAGAACATAGAACAATACAGCGCAGTACAGGCCCTTCGGCCCACGATGTTGCACCGAAACAAAAGCCATCTAACCTACACTATGCCATTATCATCCATATGTTTATCCAATAAACTTTTAAATGCCCTCAATGTTGGCGAGTTCACTACTGTAGAAGGTAGGGCATTCCACGGCCTCACTACTCTTTGCGTAAAGAACCTACCTCTGACCTCTGTCCTATATCTATTACCCCTCAGTTTAAAGTTATGTCCCCTCATGCCAGCCATATCCATCCGCGGGAGAAGGCTCTCACTGTCCACCCTATCCAACCCCCTGATCATTTTGTATGCCTCTATTAAGTCTCCTCTTAACCTTCTTCTCTCCAACGAAAACAACCTCAAGTCCGTCAGCCTTTCCTCATAAGATTTTCCCTCCATACCAGGCAACATCCTGGTAAATCTCCTCTGCACCCGCTCCAAAGCCTCCACGTCCTTCCTATAATGCGGTGACCAGAACTGTACGCAATACTCCAAATGCGGCCGGACCAGAGTTCTGTACAGCTGCAACATGACCTCCCGACTCCGGAACTCAATCCCTCTACCAATAAAGGCCAACACTCCAAAGGCCTTCTTCACAACCCTATCAACCTGGGTGGCAACTTTCAGGGATCTATGTACATGGACACCTAGATCCCTCTGCTCAGCCACACTTTCAAGAACTTTACCATTAGCCAAATATTCCGCATTCCTGTTATTCCTTCCAAAGTGAATCACCTCACACTTCTCTACATTAAACTCCATTTGCCACCTCTCAGCCCAGCTCTGCAGCTTATCCACATCCCTCTGTAACCTGCTACATCCTTCCACACTATCGACAACACCACCGACTTTAGTATCGTCTGCAAATTTACTCACCCACCCTTCTGCGCCTTCCTCTAGGTCATTGATAAAAATGACAAACAGCAACGGCCCCAGAACAGATCCTTGTGGTACTCCACTTGTGACTGTACTCCATTCTGAACATTTCCCATCAACCACCACCCTCTGTCTTCTTTCAGCTAGCCAATTTCTGATCCACATCTCTAAATCACCCTCAATCCCCAGCCTCCGTATTTTTTGCAATAGCCTACCGTGGGGAACCTTATCAAACGCTTTGCTGAAATCCATATACACCACATCAACTGCTCTACCCTCGTCTACCTGTTCAGTCACCTTCTCAAAGAACTCAATAAGGTTTGTGAGGCATGACCTACCCTTCACAAAGCCATGCTGACTATCCCTGATCATATTATTCCTATCTAGATGATTATAAATCTTGTCCCTTATAATCCCCTCCAAGACTTTACCCACTACAGACGTGAGGCTCACCGGTCTATAGTTGCCGGGGTTGTCTCTGCTCCCCTTTTTGAACAAAGGGACCACATTTGCTGTCCTCCAGTCCTCTGGCACTATTCCTGTAGCCAATGATGACATAAAAATCAAAGCCAAAGGTCCAGCAATCTCTTCCCTGGCCTCCCATAGAATCCTAGGATAAATCCCATCAGGTCCCGGGGACTTATCTATTTTCAGCCTGTCCAGAATTGCCAACACCTCTTCCCTACGTACCTCAATGCCATCTATTCTATTAGCCTGGGGCTCAGCATTCTCCTCCACAACATTATCTTTTTCCTGAGTGAATACTGACGAAAAATATTCATTTAGTATCTCGCCTATCTCTTCAGACTCCACACACAATTTCCCATCCCTGTCCTTGACTGGTCCTACTCTTTCACTAGTCATTCGCTTATTCCTGACATACCTATAGAAAGCTTTTGGGTTTTCCTTGATCCTTCCTGCCAAATACTTCTCATGTCCCCTCCTTGCTCGTCTTAGCTCTCTCTTTAGATCCTTCCTCGCTACCTTGTAACTATCCATCGCCCCAACCGAAACTTCACACTTCATCTTCACATAGGCCTTCTTCTTCCTCTTAACAAGGGATTCCACTTCCTTGGTAAACCACGGTTCCCTCGCTCGACGCCTTCCTCCCTGTCTGACCGGTACATACTTATCAAGAACACGCAGTAGCTGATCCTTGAACAAGCCCCACTTATCCAGTGTGCCCAACACTTGCAGCCTACTTCTCCACCTTATCCCCCCCAAGTCACGTCTAATGGCATCATAATTGCCCTTCCCCCAGCTATAACTCTTGCCCTGCGGTGTATACTTATCCCTTTCCATCATTAACGTAAACGTCACCGAATTGTGGTCACTGTCCCCAAAGTGCTCTCCTACCTCCAAATCCAACACCTGGCCTGGTTCATTACCCAAAACCAAATCCAACGTGGCCTCGCCTCTTGTTGGCCTGTCAACATATTGTTTCAGGAAACCCTCCTGCACACACTGTACAAAAAACGACCCATCTATTGTACTCGAACTATATATTTTCCAGTCAATATTTGGAAAGTTAAAGTCTCCCATAATAACTACCCTGTTACTTTCGCTCATATCCAGAATCATCTTCGCCATCCTTTCCTCTACATCCCTAGAACTATTAGGAGGCCTATAAAAAACTCCCAACAGGGTGACCTCTCCTTTCCTGTTTCTAACTTCAGCCAATACTACCTCGGAAGAAGAGTCCCCATCTAACATCCTCTCCGCCACCGTAATACTGTTCTTGACTAGCAGCGCCATACCTCCCCCTCTTTTGCCTCCTTCTCTGAGCTTACTAAAACACCTAAACCCCGGAACCTGCAACATCCATTCCTGTCCCTGCTCTATCCATGTCTCCGAAATGGCCACAACATCAAAGTCCCAGGTACCAACCCACGCTGCCAGTTCCCCTACCTTGTTTCGTATACTCCTGGCATTGAAGTAGACACACTTCAAACCACCTACCTGAACGCTGGCCCCCCCCTGCGACGTCAAATCTGTGCTCCTGACCTCTATACTCTCATTCTCCCTTACCCTAAAACTACAATCCAGGTTGCCATGCCCCTGCTGCATTAGTTTAAACCCCCCAAAGAGCACTAACAAATCTCCCCCCCAGGATATTTGTGCCCCTCAGGTTCAGATGTAGACCATCCTGTCTGTAGAGGTCCCACCTTCCCCAGAAAGAGCCCCAGTTATCCAAAAATCTGAAACCCTCCCGCCTGCACCATCCCTGTAGCCACGTGTTTAAATGCTCTCTCTCCCTATTCCTCATCTCATGGGTTGAAAGGTTATGGAGAACGGACAGGAAAGTGGAGTTGAGGCCGAGAGGTGATCAGCCATGATCGCATTGAATGGCGGAGCGGGCTCCAGGGGCTGAATTACCTCATCCTTATGTTCTTCTGTACAAAGGAACAACAGCAATCGCTTGAGGATTATTTAGTTGCCTTGTTTGAAAAAGAAGAGCTGTTTTTATTTCGTTTTTGGAACTGTCCCTGTGAGTAGGTTTGCCGTTCCTCCTGGATTGGTTTGAAGTCTCTGTGAATCTCCTGTGGGTCCAAAAAATCCTTTTGATTTTAAACCGCAATGCCAGGGAGCAGGTGCGCAGACCGGAGGATTGCCGGAGAGTTCTATTCCCCCACCTTTTGTTTGGTCTACACCATCTTTAATGCAGGTAGCTGTCACTGCATGTGCGCATGAGCGAGGCCTGTGGCTGCACTCACATTGCTCGACGAGCATTCATACACTCCCGCTGGTCACTGATGGCACGTGGCCACTTCGCCTCCGAGCGGGAAGTGCAACATGGTCGCTCTGCGGCTCTGATTGGTTCGAGCAGCTCCCCGTGCCCGACACTGTTAAACGATCCAGGGCAGCTGGATCGGGAGCTGGGAGCTTACAGGTACGATCATCCAGCACATACCAAAACCAGGAGAAGGGGGCTTCCCACCAGGATAATGTGCCTTTCCCGTGTTAACTTCTCCAGGCAGGGAGATATTTGGGACAGAGATGATCCCCTGGGAACGAGTTGATACTTTCAAACATTCCCAGATCTACCCCGGCGCTCCGTGATGCCACTTCTGCTGACCTCTCCTGGGGCAGCATTTTATGGCCTCTCCCAATGGCGGAATCTTCCGGCCCTGCCAATATCAATGGACGTTTGAATGGCTCGCTGCCTTTTACAGCTCTGCCCTCGCTGTACAATCCAGCCCCTGGAATATATCCAGCCAGAACCGACGACTCTACCCTGTGAGGGATTTCAAAGTTGGAGGTTTCAAATTAAAGTCGCGGTCAATAGTTACCTACCAGGAGCTGGATATTCAGGATCATTTAAACTGCAATGTGCAGTGTTAAATTAATAATTAAAATATATAATTCCAAATTATTTAAAAGATGCCAGTCACAGGGCAGCACAGTGGCACAGTGGTTAGCACTACTGCCTCAGGGCGCTGAGGTCCCAGGTTCGATCCCGGCTCTGGGTCATTGTCCGTGTGGAATTTGCACATTCTCCCCGTGTTTGTGTGGGTTTTGTGGTCATATGCAACACTGTAAATTTGGATCTCGAATTCATACATATTCAATGCGACCCCCCCCCCACACACACCCCAACCCCCTAACCCCAATCATAGATACCTTTGCCTGAATTCCTGATGTGCCTGGAACACTATCCTGAACAGTTTCCATATTCCCAGTGCAAAATGTGGTGATATGCATCACTGTAAATACACAGGGGGTTAATATAGATACACTAGGACACTGTAAACACACAAGGAGTTAATTTAGATACACTAGAACACTGTAAAGACACAAGGGGTTAATGTAAATACATTGGGCCTAAATAAACACTAGAGGGAGCACCAGAGACGTCATGACACATAGACATTCAACCAATAGGTCAGTAAGATAGGACACAACCAATGGGTAGTCAAGACACACCCAGAGGTGACACTACCACAAGGTCGAACAAACTCAGTCTAACTAACCAGTCTGCTGTAAGCCACGCGGTGGATGTGATGCTTCTGATCTGCCCCTGTCCTTCTCTCTAAGTGTCGCCTGTGGAAAGAGAAAGAGCATGTGTGCCCTGTCCTTTTATATGGGTTGTGTAAATGCCCCCTTGTGGTCGTGTCACCTCTGGGTGTCTTGACTGCCCATTAGTCGTGTCCTATTCTATGTGTTCCATTAGCTGTATGTCTGCATGTCATGGCATCTCCGGTGCTCCCTCTAGTGTTCACTTAGTTGTAGTGTATTTACAGTGTTGCATATGACCACAAAACCCACACAAACACGGGGAGAATGTGCAAATTCCACACGGACAATGACCCAGAGCCGGGATCGAACCTGGGACCTCAGCGCCCTGAGGCAGTGGTGCTAACCACTGTGCCACTGTGTGTGGGGGGGGGGGTCGCATTGAATATGTATGAATTCGAGATCCAAATTTAAATTCTGGGATGCGCCGGCTGAGATGTTCTCGCTCCTCGTCCGACCAAAACTTTTAGGACTCCTTTAGCATTTCACTGGTGAGCACCTATACCCTACAGACCATATTTTGCGTGCCAGCCAGAGGGAAGGGAAGGGGGAGGGAATGCTACACTGCCTAGTCACCCATTGCCCCCTGTGGTAGTCACCACTGTTTGTATAATAAGTGTATTAGAGGTAATACGGTAAGGCTCCTGTACTACAGGTACGGTGGTAGATCCCTGCCTGCTGGCTCTGCCCAGTAGGCGGAGTATAAATGTGTGTGCTCACCGAGCTGCTGCCATTTCGGTAGCAGCTGCAGGAGGCAACACATCTCTGCTTAATAAAGCCTCGATTACTCTCTACTCTCGTCTCGTCATAATTGATAGTGCATCAATTTATTAAGCAGAGATATTACAGCGATGGAACTACGCATCAAGCCAGATCGCCTACAGCTGCACCCTCAAGCAGTCAACGCCATGTCGGCCTTCGACCATTGGCTAGCTTGCTTTGAAGCCTACATCGGATCAGCGACAGAACAACCCTCAGATGCACAGAATCTCCAGATCCTGTACTCACGGGTGTGGTAGTCACCACTGATTGTATAATGCGTATATTAGAGGTAGTACGGTAAGGCTCCTGTACTACAGGTATGGGGGTAGATCCCTGCCTGCTGGCTCCGCCAGTAGGTGGAGTATAAATGTGTGTGCTCACCGAGCTGCTGCCATTTCGGTAGCAGCTGCAGGAGGCTACACAAATAAAGCCTTGATTACTCTCTACTCTCGTCTCGTCGTAATTGATAGTGCCTCACCCCCTCAGCACCAATGACTCAGATATGGGCAAGGGTGAACATTCCCCTGCCATTATATCCATGCATCTCTCCGGTAAAAATATTCCCCATTCTCTCTACATGTACCCACACAATGAACTTGTCCGTGATCTTCCCCCTATATGTGATGGATGGTAGAACCAGTTGACTGAAGCACCTCAAGTTCCGTACCTTTCCCAAAATCTGCGGAATGCTAAGTGGGGAATTGCCTGAAATAGAACCATAGTCTACATGTTTCCAATAGAACAAGCTGAGAATGAGCTTATAGCGGTTGCGAAGATTATGAAGGAGCTCGATAGGGCAGAGATAAAGAAGAGGCTTTTATTTCTGAGGTGGAGGCCAAAACTAGGGGCCATAAAGATAAGATAAAGAATAGTAAACCCACACGTGAATTCAGGAGAATCTTCTCTCCCCAGAGAGTGTTGGGGCTGTGGTGGGAAAGAGACCGCTGTTCACCTCCTGCTGGAATGCGCCTTTGTAAAATAGATCTGGAGAGAGAGGCGGTGATTTTTGTCAAGGCTCATCTCCAGTACCTCTGTGATGCATGACTGTGCTCCATCGGCTGTTGAGAGGGACACACATCAAGATAGCCATCAATTGTGGCTGGAGGACACCTGAGGTGAAAGATGCTCTTTGGTCTACCCGAAACTTGCTGGCCTTCCAGTGCGAAGAGCGGTCCACGAGCAAGTGTTGAGGACTGACATATTCCAAAGTCCAGCACTATGTAATGAAGCTCAGGGAAGTTGTGGTAAAGGCGCAATGGGGGAAAAGTCACTGTCTAAGACGCTGATGGCTGGAAACTATGTAGAACCCACTGGGCTGTATGTTTGATATGTAAACAATTTTTAAACTATTAACTGTAATTGCAAATGTAGTGGAGTATTGGAATAAACAATCTGGTTTGCACCTTGTGTAATGTCAATTTGAACAATCTGTAATGTACTCTTATAAATTTTGAGAATAAAATATATATTTGGAGAAAAAGTAAGTTGGGAATGTGGAGTTCATGACCACAGGCAAATTGTATGGATGCTTTTTCAGGGGAAGTTAGATAAACACACAAGGGAGAAATGAATAAAAGATTTTGCTTATAGGATTAGATGAAGCTAGGTGAGAGAAGGTCCCAGTGGAGCATAAATGCCGACTAATTGGAGCTTTTTTCTGTGCTGAATATTTGCTGTAATTCTCCAGAACTTTTATAGGAATATAGAAGCAGGAGTAGGAGGTTTGGCCCCTCGGGCTAGCTCTGCCATTTATCATAGCATCCTAGAATTTACAGTGCCATTCGGCCCATCGGGTCTACACCGGCCCTTGGAAAGAGCACCCTACTTAAGGCCACGCCTCCACCCTATCCCCGTAACCCAGTAACCCCATCAAACCTTTAGGACACTAAGGGGCAATTTAGCATGGTCAATTCACCTAACCTGCACATCTTTGGGCTGTGGGAGGAAAGCGGAGCACCCGGAGGAAACCCACGCAGACACGGGGAGAAAGTGCAAACTCCACACAGTCATCCAAGGCCGGAATTGAACCCGGGACTCTGGAGCTGTGAGGCAGCAGTGCTGATCACCGTGCCAACGTGCTGCCCACTAGATCATTAACTAGATCATTGCTGATTGTCTGCCTCAATGCCACCTTCCCGTACTATCCCTCTATCCCTTGATGTCATTGGTTATCTAGAAATCAACTGACAGTTCTGCTCTGAACATATTCAATGGCTGTGTCTCCACAGCCCTGTGGCATAGAGAATTCTAAAGAGTAACCACTTTCAAACTGGAGAGCTTCCTCCTCATCTACCATTAAATGATCTACCTCTTATTCTGATTCTGCTTGTTATCCCTGGTCCTATACTTCCCCAACCAGCGGAAACATTCTTCCTATCAGATCCTATCAGATCTGAAATTATATTGTTATACAGGGTCTTGGTGAGGCCACACCTGGAGTGTTGTGTACAGATTTGGTCTCCTTACCTGAGGAAGGATGTTCTTGCTGTGGAGGGAGTGCAGCGAAGGTTTACCAGGCTGATTCCTGGGATGGCAGGACTAACGTATGAAGAGAGATTAAGTCGGTTGGGATGATGATCACTGGAGTTTTCAAGAATGAGGGGGGATCTCATAGAAATGTCTAAAATTTTAACAGGATGCAGGAAGGATGTACCAATGGTGGGAGAGTCCAGGGCTGGGGTCATAGTCTAAGGAAAGAGGGTAAACGATATATAGGACTGAGATGAGTAGAAATTTCTTCATCACCCAAAGAGTGATGAGCCTGTGGAATTTGTTGCCACAGAAAGTAGTTGAGGCCAAGACATTTCAAGAAGGAATTAGATGTAGCATTTGTGGTGGAATGGATTAAAGGATATGGGAGGAAAGTGGGAACAGGCTACTAAGTTGGATGATCAGCCATGATCATAATGAATGGCGGAGCAGGCTCAAAGGGCTGGATGGCCTCTGCCTGCTTCTATTTTCCTATGAATGGGGAAGCAGACTCAATGAGCTAAACGGCACCAACTTCTACTTCTACATCTTATGGTCTTATGCATCTGCACTGTTGAGCCCTGTTGGAATTTTGTGCACTTCAATAAGGTCATCTTTCATTCTTCCAAACTCTTGAGACCGCAGGCTCGTCTCCTCAATTCTTCCTCATAGGATAATCCCACAATGTCCAGGATTAGTTTGGTGACCATTTGTAAATAGTGTCTTTGCCATGGACACTTATGGTAATAATAAATGCTCAGCATCTTTAACAGGCACGATTTGCCTGTTATAGGTAGAATAAGTGAGATCGGTGAATGCGATAGGGACTGTGCTTCTCACAGGTTTTCTCTTCCATATGTATATTCCTCCAAGTGGGTGAAATGCTGAGGAAGGTTCTGAAAACCCAGCTTACTGACTCCGAGATGAGATATATGTAGAGTGAGCTAATCTGAAATCCATGCGCACAAACAATGGGTCTCTTGGCTGCCATACACTTTACAATATGAACCTCTGTCATGAGTGGATGAGTTCAATGGTCCAAACGAGCACAAAAAAACCCAATTTACTCAACAAAGAAACCGATGAATTTGAGAAATCAGAAATTTAAAAACGAGAAAATAGAAGAAATCTATCACCATCTGAAACGGCTATGGCAGCTGAACATAAGACAAGTTTAATGAAAGGCCTCATGAAACACAATGACTAACCTGACCATTTTCACAAATTTCTGGTTTTATTATATTGAGTTACATTTGTGTGATGCTGTTAAGGTATGAAAATGCCACAAGGTGCTTCACAAAAGTGCATTCAGATAAAAATGAAAAATATATCATTGGAGGGCAGATTTAAATCATAGAACCATAGAACCATAGAATTTACAGTGGAGAAGGAGGCCATTCGGCCCATCGAATCTGCACCGGACCTTGGAAAGAACACCCTACTTAAACCCACGCCTCCACCCTATCCCCGTAACCCAGTAACCCCACCTAACCTTTTTTGGACATGCAGGGCAATTTAGCATGGCCAATCCACCTAACCTGCACATCGTTGGACTGTGGGAGGAAACCCACACAGACACGGGGAGAATGTGCAAACTCCACACAGACAGTGACCCAGCTGGGAATCGAACCTGGGACCTTGGAGCTGTGAAGCAACTGTGCTAACCACTGTGCTATCGTGCTGCTCCTGTGCTACCATGTTGCAATGGGCTTTGAGGAGAGCTAAGTGGAGAACTTGCAAGGCGAACATTTCAGAGGATAGGATTGAAATAACGCTGCCAATGGTGGACGGAGCCAATGGTCGATAGGGAAGAGGCCAGAATTGAAGGAACATAGCCCCGAAGGAACATAGCCTGGAACGTACTGGCTGTTCGCGCCAACAGGTCCTTCCAGGTCAGCCGACAGTGCGACCTCACTACGGGTTTCATGGCGGCGAGCGGTGCATTCAACGGGCAACCTTGTTGACAACAGCGAGACCAGAAGATCCGTTTTCTACCTATTCTACCTATTCTACCGATTCTACCTATAACAGGCAAAAGAATTGTTTCGGTGCAACATCGTGGGCCGAAGGGCCTGTACTGCGCTGTATTGTTCTATGTTCTATGTTCTATCCCACCACCGGCCAATGGCAGGCCGTCTCCCGCTGCCACGAAACACGTGGCAGGTTGCGGGGAAAACCCCGGCCATAGAGTTCTGGGAGGTTTTATAGCTGGAGGTGGATACAGAGATGGGGGGAGTAAATTAATGAATTGAGGATGCTTTTTCCACAATACTGATACAGTCCCTGCCCGCAACAAACACTGGGCAACATCCAGGCTTGGGCTGATAAGAACCAAATACTTTTCATGCCACACATGCAACAGGCAGTGACTATCTCCCACATGGAAAGGGAAACATTAAAATGATGACAGCTGAGAGCTGGGATGGCAATGAAGAATGAATGTGTGGGGGTGGTTTGGGGTGAGGGTATAAGGCAGGTGAAAGAATGGAAATAGTGCTGTATTAGAGTTCCCAGCAGTGGATGGTGAATTAGTGCTAACAGCAACGGGGCGATATTAGAGTTGATAGTTGTAGGTGGTGTAGTGAAGTTAACAATAGTGGGGGCCATATTAGAATTAGCAGAAGTAGGGGTGTTTTAGAGTTGACAGCAGAAAGGAAGGGCAACAAACTTTGGTGGGAGTCGTTTAGAGGCTACATTGGTAACATTTGGCATAGTGCAAATGAGAGAATTACAGCTGCATGTAACATGGGAAATACAGCAACAATGGGTGACTTCAATATGCACATAGATTGGGTAAGTCTAATTTCCTCTAATGTCGAGGAGGAGGAATTCCTGGAGTGTGTGTCAGATGGATTTCTGGAGCCGTACATTGAAAAACCAACTAGGGATAATAATAATAATCTTTATTGCCACAAGTAGGCATATATTAACACTGCAATGAAGTTACTCTGAAAAGCCCATAGTCGCCACACTCCGGCGCCTGCTCGGGTACACAGAGGGAGAATTCAGAATGTCCAAATTACCTAACAACACGTCTTTCAAGACTTGTGGGAGGAAACCGGAGCACCCGGAGGAAACCCACGCAGACACAGGGGGGAACGTGCAGACTCCGCACAGACAGTGACCCAAACTGGGAATCGAACCTGGGACCCTGGTGCTGTGAAGCAACAGCGCTAACCACTGTGTTACCATTCAGCCTGATATTGAGCTATTTTAGATTTGGCATCATGTAATAAGAAAGGGCTAATTAGCATCCCTGTTGCAAAGGAGCCTTTAGGAAATAGTGATCATAATATAATTGAATTTTACATTGGCTTTGAAAGTAATATAGTTGATTCTGAAACTAGGGTTTTAAGTAACTTCATTGCACTGTTAATGTAAGCCTACTTATGACACTAATAAAGATTATTATTATTAAAAATCTGAACAAAGGGGGCTATGAAGGTATAAGGCGCAAGTTAGTAATGCAGGATTGGGAAAGTGCACTAAAATGTTGATGGTAGACAGGCAATGGCTAGTATTCAAAAGGGTATTACATAGTCTACAACAAATATACATTCCTCTAGACAAAAAATCCTAACAGGAAAGGCGAATCAAACATGACTAACAAAAAAAGTTAGAAATTGCACCAGTTGAAAGGGTATGGTTCATATGTTTGCCGGAAAACAATGGTGATCCAGAGGACTGGGTGCAATTTTGCATCCAGCAAAGGACGACCAAGAGACTGAAAAAGAAAGGGAAAAGAGAAAATGAACGTAAACTAGCGAGAAACATAAAGGCGGGCTTTTCTTCTTCTTCAGGTATGTGAAAAGGAAAGGATTAGCAAGGCAGAGGCAGGGGAATCTATAATGGAGAATAGGGAAATGGCAGAACAACTAACTAATTCCTTTGTCTTCACTGAGGAAGATACAGAAAATCTCCCAAAAATACTAGGGAGCCAAGTGGCTTTTGAAAATGAAGAGCTGAAAGAAGGTAGTATTAATATAGAGGTAGTACTCAAAGAATCAATTGGATTGAAGGGTGATAAATCCCTGGACTGGATGAGCTACATCCGAAAGTGCTGAAGGAGATGGCCCGAGAGATAGTAAATGGCTATCTTTCAAAATTCTATAGATTCTGGAAAGGTTCTTGCAGACTGGAAAGTAGCAAATGTAACCCCACTATTTAGGAAGGGAGGGAGAGAGGAAACGGGGAATGTCAGACCTGTTAGTTTGACATCTGTAGCAGCGAAGACGTTGCAATCTATTATAAAGGAAGAGATAACTGGGCACTTGGAAAATGACACGATTGATTTGATTTGGTTTATTGTCACATGTACCAAAGTGCAGTGAAAAGTATTTTTCTGCAGCCGAGGGAACGTATACAGTACGTACACAGTAGACAAAAAGAATAATCACCAGAGAACATTGACAAATGGTACATCGACAGACAGTGATTGGTTACAGTGCTGAACAAGGGGCCAAACAAAGCAAATACATGAGCAAGAGTAGCATAGGGCGTCGTGAATAGTGTTCTTACAGGGAACAGATCAGTCCAAGAGGGAGTCGTTGAGGAGTCTTGTAGCTGTGAGGAAGAAGCTGTTCCTATGTCTGGATGTGCGGGTCTTCAGACTTCTGTACCTTCTGCCTGATGAAAGGGTCTGGAAGAAGGCAATGCCTGGGTGGGAGGGGTCTTTGATAATGCTGTCTGCCTTCCTGAGGCAGCGGGAGGTGTAGACAGAATCGATGTGGGGGTGGCAAGCTTGTGTGATGCGTTGGGCTGAGTTCATCACTCTGCAATTCTTGCGATCTTGGACTGAGCAGTTGCCATGCCAAGCTGTGATGCAGCCGGATAGGATGCTCTCTATTGCACATCTGTAGAGGTTTGTGAGAATCGATGCAGAAAAGCCAAATTTCTTTAGCTTCCGTAGGAAGCAGAGACATTGTTGGGCTTTCTTGACTGGTGTATCACCGTGAGTGGCCCAGGACAGACTGTTGGTGATGGTGACCCTCAGGAACTTAAAGCTATCGACCATTGAGCAGAGCCAATATGGATTTAGGAAAGTGATATCCAAACCTACAGACGTTTTTTGAGGATACTTCTTGCGGCATTGATAAGGGAGAACCATTGAATCTGGTGCATTTGGATTTTCAGAAGTTTCTGTCCCACACAGGAAGTTAGTAAATAAAATTAAAGCACATGGGAAATTGAAGAAATGTGCTAGGTATGGATTGAGAATTGGTTAACAGACAGAAACCAGAGAGTAGGAATAAACGGGTCATTCTCAGGTTGCCAGGCTGTTACTAATGGGTACCACAAGAATCCGTGTCGGGGCCACAGCTGTTCACAATCTATAAAAGTGACTTGGATATGGCGACCAAATGTAACATTTCCAAATTTGCTGATGCCACAAAACCAGGTGGAATGTAAGTTGGAGGAGGATGCAAGGAGGCTTGAAGTGGGCCTAAGTGAATGGGAAAGAACATCGCAGATGGGATATAATGTGAATAAGTGTGAAGTTATCCACTTCGATAGAAAGGCAGATTATTTCTTAAATGACGAGAGGTTGGGAAGTGTTGATGTCCAAAAAGACCTGGGTGTCCTTGTTCATGATCATTAAAAGCTAGTATGTAAGTGCAACAAATAATTAAGAAGGCAAAGTTGGCCTTCGTCATAAGAGGATTTGAGTGCAGAAGAAAAGGTATCCTGCTGTAATTGTATGGAGCCCTAGTGAGATCTGGAGTATTGTGGCAACTTCTGTCTCCTTATCTAAGGAAGAGTATATTTGCCATCGAGGGAGAGCAACAGAGGTTCCCTCGACTAATCCCAGGGATGGTGGGATTGTGTTATGAGGAGAGATTGAGGAAACTGGATTTATATTTTCCAGAGTTTTGAAGAATGTGAGGTGATCTCATTGAAACATATAAATTGTTTACAGGGCATGACAGGGTGGATGTGGATTGGATGTTCCCCCAGGCTGGAGGAGGTGTACTAGAGTTGGCAACAGTAGGAGGTGTAATAGAATTGACAGCAGCAGGAGGTGTATTAGAGTTTATAGCAGTAGGAGGTGTATTAGAGTTGGCAGCAGTGGGAGGTGTATTAGAGTTGACAGTAGGATGAGGTGGTGTAGAGTTGACAGCAGGTTGAGATGTATTAGAGTTGACAGTAGTAGGAGATGTATTATAGCTGATAGTAGGAGGAGGTGTAATGGAGTTATCAGCTCTAGGAGGTGTATTAGAGTTTATAGCAGCAGGAGGTGCATTAGAGTTGGCAGCAGTAGGAGGTGTGATAGAGTTAACAGCTGTAGGAGGTGTATTAGAGGTTATAGCAGTAGGAGGTGCATTAGAGTTGCCAGCAGTAGGAGGTGTATTAGAGTTTATAGCAGCAGGAGGTGCATTAGAGTTGGCAGCAGTAGGAGGTGTATTAGAGTTTATAGCAGTAAGAGGTGCATTAGAGTTGGCAGCAGTAGGAGGTGTATTAGAGTTTATAGCAGCAGGAGGTGCATTAGAGTTGGCAGCAGTAGGAGGTCTGATAGAGTTAACAGCAGTATGAGGCGTATTAGAGTTTATAGCAGCAGGAGGTGCATTAGAGTTGGCAGCAGTAGGAGGTGTGATAGAGTTAACAGCTGTAGGAGGTGTATTAGAGTTTATAGCAGTAGAAGGTGCATTAGAGTTGGCAGCAGTAGGAGATGTATTAGAGTTTATAGCAGTAGGAAGTGTATTAGAGTTGACAGTAGGATGAGGTGTATTGGAGTTGGCGGGGTGTATTAGAGTTTGCAGAGGTAGGAGGTGTATTAGAGTTGACAGTAGGATGAGATGTTATAGAGTTGACAGTTGGTTGGGGCGTATTAGAGTTGACAGTAGTAGGATATGTATTACAGTTGGCAGCAGTAGTAGGTGTATTAGAGTTTCCAGCAGTAGAGGGTGTATTAGAGTTGACAGCAGTAGGAGGTGTATTAGAATTTACAGCAGTAGAAGGTGCATTAGAGCTGAGAGCAGTAGGAGTTGTATTAGAGTTTACAGCAGTAAGAGGTGTATTCGAGTTGGCAGCATAGGAGGTGTGATAGAGATGACAGCAGTGAGAGGTGTTTTAGAGTTGACAGCATTAGGAGGTGTATTATAGTTGGCAGCAGTAGCAGGCGTATTAAAGTTCACAGCAGTAGGAAGTGTATTAGAGTTCACAGCAGTAGGAGATGTATTAGAGTTGGCAGCATTAGGAGGTATATTAGAGTTGGCAGAAGTAGGAGGTGTATTAATTTGACAGCAGTAGGAGGTGTATTAGAGTTTACAGCAGTAAGAGGTGTATTAGAGTTGGCAGCATAGGATGTGTGATAGAGTTGACAGCAGTTAAAGGTGTTTTAGAGTTGACAGCATTAGGAGGTGTATTAGAGTTAGCAGCAGTAGGAGGTGTATTAGAGTTTGACAGTAGGAGGAGGTGTATTAGAGTTGACAGTAGGAGGAGGTGTAATAGAGTTGACAGTAGGATGAGGTGTATTAAGAGTTGACAGCAGGAAGAGATTTATTACAATTGACAGTAGGTGGAGGTGCATTAAAGTTGGCAGCAGTAGGAGGTGCATTGGAGGTAGAAGGGAGTGAGCAGCATCATTAAGAAAGAACAAAAATAATTTACGGAGCATCTTTCACATCCTCTCGAGCACCTTCAGACGTCTGGTGCTCACAAAAAGTGGTACGTAAATGTGGGTCATTTTTCTCAATAGTGCAACTTAGAGTGAGACAAGCTCTGCCTGAGGAGAGGGCAGGAGTATGGCATTGTGGTGGAGGATCAGCCTTGATCATATTAGATGGTGGAGCAGGCTCGAAGGGCTGAATGGCCTACCCCTGCTCCTATTTTCTATGTTTTTATAGTACGAAGTCTTACAACACCAGGTTAAAGTCCAACAGGTTTGTTTCGATGTCACTAGCTTTCGGAGCGCTGCTCCTTCCTCAGGTGAATGAAGAGGTCTGTTCCAGAAACACATATATAGACAAATTCAAAGATGCCAAACAATGCTAGGAATGCGAGCATTAGCAGGTGATTAAATCTTTACAGATCCAGAGATGGGGTAACCCCAGGTTAAAGAGGTGTGAATTGTACCAAGCCAGGACAGTTGGTAGGATTTCGCAGGCCAGATGGTGGGGGATGAGTGTAATGCGACATGAATCCCAGGTCCCGGTTGAGGCCGCACTCATGTGTGCGGAACTTGGCTATAAGTTTCTGCTCGGCGATTCTGCGTTGTCGCGGGTCCTGAAGGCCGCCTTGGAGAACGCTTACCCGGAGATCAGAGGCTGAATGCCCTTGACTGCTGAAGTGTTCCCCGACTGGAAGGGAACATTCCTGCCTGGTGATTGTTGCGCGATGTCCGTTCATTCGTTGTCGCGGCGTCTGCATGGTCTCGCCAATGTACCACGCTTCGGGACATCCTTTCCTGCAGCGTATGAGGTAGACAACGTTGGCCGAGTCGCACGAGTATGTGCCGCGTACCTGGTGGGTGGTGTTCTCACGTGTAATAGTGGTATCCATGTCGATGATCTGGCACGTCTTGCAGAGATTGCCATGACAGGGTTGTGTGGTGTCGTGGTCACTGTTCTGAAGACTGGGTAGTTTGCTGCAAACAATGGTTTGTTTGAGGTTGCGCGGTTGTTTGAAGGCAAGTAGTGGGGGTGTGGGGATGACCTTGGCAAGATGTTCATCATCATCAATGACGTGTTGAAGGCTGTGAAGAAGATGACGTAGTTTCTCCGCTCCGGGGAGCATCTCCACATCTATGTTTTTATGTTTATGTCCTTAGATGTGGGAGTTTTACCAACTGAACCATGACTTGCATCTAATCAAGCGACATAGATCTGAGGCACTATCTATAATGGGGAATGACAGTGAATTATATTGAGGGGCTGAACCTTTATGAAAGATGATGCTGTTTGGGAGTGGTTACATGGAGGTGGGGTTGAATATTCAGAGTTTGTACGATTGGATCATTAACTTCACCTCTCCCCAGTCAGCACATTTAATTAAAATTGAATGTGGTAAGGGTTGTGCATGACTAAAGTTGCTGCAGAAAGAAACCTCAAACTATTGCAGTTGCAAAATGGCAAGAGCACTTGGCTCAAAGGACAGGCTGCACTGTTTGGATTCAGAAAGTAATCACTTACCGTCGCCCTCAGCAACGTGACTATCGGAACATCATGCCGTTCATAATGATGAAGGTTTTGACAGAGGAGAAGAAGGGGAGAAACCGTCTCCGCTGACAGAGGGTCAGGAGCAGAGGTTGCAGATTTCAGACAATTGGCAAAGGGGTGGGGGGAAGAGCAAGAGAACTTTTATTTCATGTAGGGAGTGAGTTGTTAGGATCTGGAAGACACTGCATGTGAGTTAGAAGCGGATTCGATAGTAATTTTCAAAAAGAATATTTGATATATATTTGAAAAGGAAAAAAAAATCTGTTGCCTCACCTCGAGGCATTGAAATTTTACTTTAATGAAATGTTAGAATTTAATCATATTGATTTTGCAACACACTAGCGCTCACTAGGCCTTTTTATCCTGAACAAGTCTCCACTCTGTTTACTTTATCTGCTCCAATCAGTATATCATTTTAATCCTTTCTCCCTCGTGTTTATCTTGCTTATGTGCACAAGGAGGGCATTTGTCCCATCGCGTTTGCACCGACCCTCTGAAAGAGCACCCTGCCTAGCCCCTCCCCCCCGCCCCTATCCCAATAACCCCTTAACCTAACCTTAATATTAAGGGGTAATTTAGCACGGCCCATCCACCTAACCTGCATGTCTTTGGACTGTGGGAGGAAACCGGAGCACCCGGAGGAAACCCTCGCAGACACGGGGAGGACGTGCAGACTCCAAGAGACAGTCGACCGAGGCCGGAATTGAACCCGGGTCCCTGGAGCATTAGCTTTGAGCCGGCAGTGTTAACCACTGTGCTGCCATGTCGCCCATTTTCAATTAGTTCTCAATTAAAGGTGAGTCACGTTCCTGCAACTCTCTCCCTAACGGCACTGTGGGTGTACCTACACCACATGGACTGTGCAGCGGTTCGAGAAGCCGGCTCACCACCACCTTCTCAAGGGGCAATTAGGGACGGGCAACAAATGCTGGCCTGGCTAGTGACGCCCACACCCCACAAATTCATTATAAAAAGCTCTTGACCTTCAAGGCCTCCCTCCCCAACCCCCTCTTAAGGACGATGTAATTTTTCAGTCTTCTGTTCCTTCTGTTTTGTCACTAAATGGCTTTGAGGCAGATTGAAGACATCTCGACATTCATTGACATCTTAATTACTCGTCTGGCTCAGCACAAACCACAAGCTTTTCTATCGAGCTCTGCCTCAGAAGAGAGGCAATAGTTGCTGCTGCTGCAAGATAAAGGGGCCAGAGTAAGCCTCATTTTTGAATTTTCTGCAGGGTTCTTAATAATACCCAATTGAATAAAGAGGATGACCTGATTCGATTTAACAAATAAAATTATCCTCAGCCGATCAGCCCTAACTCCAGTGCACTGTCTGGGATAGTTTGTCTCAAACCAATTGGCTAGCTGGTACATTGTCTGGTGTTCTACGGGACAATGTTTAAATCACATGCTCAAGTTGATGTGAAGCAACAAAAGCCTAAATTTATATGGCGCCTTTTAGTGTCGCAAAATGTTCTAAGGTGCTTCACAGCAATGTTACACGACAAAACCTTACATCGAGCGTGTATTAGCAGAGATGACCAAAAGAGGTGGTCAAAAAGATAGGCTTTAAGGAGCTTCTTGAAGGGGGAGAGGGAGGTGGAGAAATGGAGAGTTTCAGGGAGACTTCCAGAGCTTAGGCCCAAAGCAGCTGAAGGCAGGCCTGCATTGAAATCAAGGCTGCCAACGAGGCCAGAATCGGAAAAGAGCCTTCAATTGCCTTAGAAGCAAGGACGAAGAGTTTAAAATGTAAATGTTGTCAGACAAGGTGCGAATGCGGGCCACTGAACAGAGGGGCGAGAGGTGATATGGACTTGGTACAAGTTAGGCTCATGTTTATTGTGGGGGGGGGGGGGGGGAGATAGAAGGCTGGCCATCTGAGATGGCATTAATGTCATCAATGGCCCTTAGCGAAACAAAAGAATGTTTATTGAGATCCCTATTATATTATTACTATAGAGCAATGAGTTAATGGATATGTTAATGAGACCATGATGATACTAGTGACGTAACTGTGACATCAGTAGTCAAAAGACCAAGGATGCTAGGAATCTTTGTCCTGGACATCATGGGCTGGATTTTCCGTCATCTGACGCTGGAATTGGGAAACACGATTGGGCGGAGAATCGGTTCTGACGCCCAAATCGCGGTGGCCACCAGTTTCACACCAAATAGCAATTCTACAGGGCGTCGACAGCGGTTCCAATGCGTTCCAGAATGCACGCACAGTAAATGCCGTTGGCATATCATTAGTGGGCCTGACCCGGTATTCTCCGAGGCCACCGCGAATTGTGTATATGCGGCTGCAGCTTGTCAGCCTCCGGAGTACCAATCATGGACCCGGCAAATCCAGCACCGTTTCTCATTGGAATCGATTGTGTTCCACGTGGCACCAGTGCTAGCCCCTCTACGGTCGCTGAATCAGTCCAGGTGCAGCACCAGCTTTGCTGTTGTGGAAGCACGCAGCTTCTGCCCCAGCGTCAGCACTTAGTCTCAGGAATGGAGAATCCAGCTGTTTATGTTTACTCTGAGGTCTGTCCTGAACCTGCCTGGAGACAGCAGTAGACAGTGGGCCGGAAATCTCTGGCCATTGAGATTCACTTTTCCCATTGACAGCGCACCCCACCAGCCGGTTTCCCAGCGATGTGGGGTGGCTACAATGGGTAATCCCAAGCTGTGTGAGTAGAGAATCCCGCCGTCAGCGAATGGCGCACCGCCGAGAATCACGCGGCTGGGGGACTGGAGAATCCAGCCCCGTGTTCAAAGGGCCTCAACTGGTATGTGTCTCTCCCGGTAACGAGTTTAGAATGGCAGTTTCGAGAATAATCAAGTGTTAATAGCTTATGGAAGAGAAACAGTTAAAAGACAATTGGGAAGGTCCATATGGTATACATCTGTTAATGGAGAGTCAAGGACCATAAGAACATAAGAACTAGGAGCAGGAGTAGGCCATCTGGCCCCTCGAGCCTGCTCCGCCATTCAATGAGATCATGGCTGATCTTTTGTGGACTCAGCTCCACTTTCCGGCCCGAACACCATAACCCTTAATCCCTTTATTCTGCAAAAACCTATCTATCTTTATCTTAAAAACATTTAATGAAGGAGCCTCGACTGCTTCACTGGGCAAGGAATTCCATAGATTCACACCCCTTTGGGTGAAGAAGTTCCTCCTAAACTCAGTCCTAAATCTACTTCCCCTTATTTTGAGGCTATGCCCCCTAGTTCTGCTTTTACCCGCCAGTGGAAACAACCTGCCCGCATCTATCCTGTCTGTTCCCTTCATAATCTTATATGTTTCGATAAGATCCCCCCTCATCCTTCTAAATTCCAATGAGTACAGTCCCAGTCTACTCAACCTCTCCTCATAATCCAATCCTTTCAGCTCTGGGATTAAACTAGTGAAGCTTTTCTGCACACCCTCCAGCGCCAGTACGTCCTTTCTCAGGTAAGGAGATCAAAACTGAACACAATACTCCAGGTGAGGCCTCACTAACACCTTATACAATTGCAGCATAACCTCCCCAGTCTTAAACTCCATCCCTCTAGCAATGAAGGACAAAATTCCATTCGCCTTCTTAATCACTTGTTGCACCTGTAAACCAACATTTTGCGACTCATGCATTAGCACACCCAGGTCTCTCTGCACAGCAGCATGTTTTAATATTTTATCATTTAAATAATAATCCCTTTTGATGTTATTCCTACCAAAATGGATAACCTCACATTTGTCAACATTGTATTCCATCTGCCAGACCCTAGCCCATTCACTTAACTTATCCAAATCCCTCTGCAGACTTCCGGTATCCTCTGCACTTTTTGCTTTACCACTCATCTTAGTGGTTGATAGGAGCAGACAGCCGAATACACAGAAGCATAATCAAAGAACAACAAAGGTATAATTGCCCAGACCCTGAGAATCAAAGGCGGCAATCGCCATCTCGCAGTCTCAGAAAGAAGATAGGCAAGTTCCAGCCACCAAGTCTGAAGGCCAAGTTTACAGCAAACACGCTTCTAAGTCGTAGAGCCAAGGCAGTGCAGAAAACCTTTGTAACAGCAGTTTTAAAATATCTTCACTGGACCAGAGAAAATGACGGTTCACAGATTTGAGTGTCATCCCTCTATTGTGTGGTATCTATAGCTGGTTATTCAATTTGATGTTGATTGGGGAAGAGGTGAAGTCTTTCAGAGTTCCGGTATTGCAGGTATATTGTGTAACAAGGGGCATGTTCCATATAAACTGTGTGTGTTTAGTAATGCATACATGTTAATTGCGTGAGATTAGAGTGGCCCAGTTTGGGTGTATTTGTCTTTTCTTTACTTTAATAAATATTCTTGAATAATTGTTACCCGATGTTGGGTTATTTATTCTCACTGGGGTCTCACCTGTCTCCTCACACCGAACAAAATAAAACTATACACCCCCACAAACCGGTGTTCCAAGTTGGGATAGCCTCGCAGATAACATCAACATGCTTCCTGACAGGTCTTCGCAACTAGGTCTTAATGAAAGGTTTGAAGTTAAACCACACAGATTATCTCACATCTGTCAAAGCAAAGCAGAGCTGCATCAATAAGATTAGAAAATGCAGCATTGCCATTTCCGGTTGTGGTGATGCACTGCTAAGCCGCACGTTTCGGCAGCTCCTGTTCTAACGGACGTTTGGGCTCTTTTCGGGAGCCCCAACGGAAATTTTGTTTGGACCAAACCCAGTGTGGGGTGACGAAGGAAGGAGTCCCCCGGGTGTGTATGGAAAGGATCGGCGGTAGTGGCCAGATTGCGAAGGATCCTTTGGAGCAGCGGCAGAGAAGAGAAGGAAGAAGCAAGATGGCGACGGATGGAGCCCAGACAACATGGGGCCCGGACCAGCAGGAATTCCTCCGACGGTGTGTGGAGGAATTAAAGAAGGAGGTGCTGGCGCCGATGTTACTGGCCATCGAAGGGCGAAAGGAAACGCAAAAGGCCCAGGCGATAGAGGTCCGTGGGGTGAAGGCGAAGGCATCTGAGAACGAGGATGAGATTCTGGGCATAGCGGTAAAAATGGAGTCGCACGAGGCGCTACATAAGAGGTGTATCGAAAGGCTCGAAGTCCTGGAGAGCAGCTCGAGGAGAAGGAACCTCCGGATTCTGGGTCTCCCCGAGGGAGTGGAGGGAGCTGACGCTGGGGCTTATGTGAGCACGATGCTCCATTCGCTAATGGGAGCTGAGGCCCCCTCGGGCCCCCTGGAGGTGGAAGGGGCTCACCGGGTCCTTGTGAGGAGACCAAAGGCTGGAGAACCACCAAGGGCGATAGTGGTGAGATTTCACCGCTTCACCGACAGAGAGGCCGTTTTGAGCTGGGCCAAGAAGGTACGGAGTAGCAGGTGGGAGAATGCGGTGATACGAGTGTATCAGGACTGGAGCGCGGAGGTGGCCAGAAGGAGGGCGAGCTTTAATCGGGCCAAGGCGGTGTTTCACAAGAAGAAAATAAAGTTTGGGATGCTGCAGCCGGCGCGATTGTGGGTCACGCACGAAGGCAAACATTACTACTTTGAAACGTCGGATGAGGCATGGACCTTCATCCAAGAAGAGAAACTGGACCAGAACTGAGGGACTGATGCGGTGGGGGAGTCGATGATGTCGATGTATAGAAATGCAAATTGGGGAATGGGAGGTTCACCGTATCGAGATGATAGACGGGGTTTTTTTCTCTTCTTGATGGGGAGTCACTGAGAAATGTGGGCGCCGGTGGAAAAAGGGACTGAGGGGGGGTTGGGGAATGGGGGAGCTGCGCCATGGGGGGCGGGGCCGATCCAGGAAAGCGCGGGTTTTTTCCCACGCTAGGGAGATGATGGCGGGAAGATAGGCGCAAGAAGGATGAGAGTTCCACACACGGGGAGGTCAAGAAGAGAGCGGGGCAAGCCGGGGTCAGCTGATTTTCGGAAGCATCATGGGAGGAGTAACCATGCTAGATGGGGATCTAGCGGGGGGGGGCGTCAACTGGGTTGCTGCTGCTGGGAGCGAGTGGGAGCTGGCAAGGGCAGAGGTGGTCGGGACGGGAGGACGCCGCCTGGGGGACGGGTGGGTGCGCGGGACCTGGGCGGGGGACTGGCCTAGAATAAGGGATGGCTAATCGGCGGGGGTGGGGGGGCGGGTGGCCCCCCAATCCGGCTGATCACGTGGAATGTGAGAGGCCTAAATGGGCCGATTAAGAGGGCCCGAGTGTTCGCGCACTTAAAAGGACTGAAGGCAGACGTGGTCATGCTTCAGGAGACGCACCTGAAGGTGGCGGATCAGGTTAGGTTAAGGAAAGGATGGGTGGGACAGGTGTTCCACTCAGGGCTGGACGCAAAAAACAGAGGGGTGGCGATATTGGTGGGGAAACGGGTGTCGTTCGAGGTTAGGAATATAGTGGTGGATAACGGGGGTAGATATGTGATGGTGAGTGGTAGATTGCAGGGAAAGGAGGTCGTGCTGGTAAATGTATATGCCCCGAACTGGGACGACGCGGGATTTATGAAGCGGATGCTGGGACGCATCCCGGACCTGCAGGTGGGAAGCCTGGTAATGGGGGGGGGGATTTCAATACTGTGCTGGATCCAGGGTTAGATCGGTCTAGATCCAGGACCGGAAGAAGGCCAGCAGCGGCCAAGGTGCTCAGGGGGTTCATGGAGCAAATGGGGGAGTGGATCCATGGAGATTTGCCAGGCCGTTGGCCAAAGAGTTCTCTTTTTTCTCCCATGTCCATAAGGTATACTCCCAGATAGATTTCTTTGTTTTGAGCAGGGCACTGATTTCGAAGGTGGCAGGAACGGAGTAATCGGCCACAGCCGTTTCAGACCATGCCCCGCACTGGGTGGATCTGGAACTAGGAGAGGAGAGGGAACAGCGCCCACTCTGGCGACTGGATGTGGGACTATTGGCGGATGAGGGGGTCTGTGGAAGGGTGCGGTGATGTATTGAGAGGTACCTGGAGGCCAATGATGACGGTGAGATCCAGGTGGGGGTAGTATGGGAAGCGCTGAAGGCGGTGGTTAGGGGAGAGTTGATCTCCATTAGGGCTTACAAGGAGAAAAAAGAGGGCAAAGAAAGGGAGAGATTAGTGGGGGAGATTTTGAGTGTGGATAAAAGATATGCGGAGGCCCCGGACGAAGGACTATATAGAGAGAGGCGAAGACTTCAGACGGAGTTTGACCTGCTGACCACAGGGAAGGCAGAGGCACAGTGGAGGAAGGCACAGGGGATGAGATACGAATATGGGGAAAAGACGAGCCGGCTGCTGGCCCACCAGCTTCGTAAGAGGATAGCGGCGAGGGAAATTTGGGGAGTCAGGGATGAAACGGGAAATACGGAGCGGAGAGCAGGGAAGGTAAATGAGGTGTTTAAGACCTTTTATGAGAGGCTATATAGGTCCCAACCCCCGGAGGAAAAAGAGGGAATGCTACAGTTTCTGGACCAACTAAGGTTCCCGAGGGTGGAGGAGCAGGAGGTGGCAGGTCTGGGGGCGCCAATTGAGGTGGACGAGGTGACTAAAGGACTGGGGAACATGCAGGCAGGGAAGGCCCCGGGACCAGATGGGTTCCCGTTGGAATTTTACAGGAAATATGTGGACTTGTTGGCCCCGCTGCTGGCGAGAACCTTTAACGAGGCCAGAGAAGGGGGGACTCTACCCCCGACAATGTCGGAGGCGACGATATCACTAATCCTGAAGCGGGATAAAGATCCGCTGCAATGCGGGTCATATAGGCCTATCTCGCTCCTGAATGTAGATGCCAAGTTGCTGGCAAAAGTGCTGGCGACGAGGATCGAGGATTGTGTCCCGGGGGTGGTACATGAAGACCAGACAGGGTTTGTAAAGGGGAGACAACTGAATGTCAACGTTCGACGGCTGCTTGGGGTGATTATGATGCCCCCAGCGGAGGGGGAGGCAGAGATAGTGGTAGCGATGGATGCAGAGAAGGCATTCGATAGGGTAGAGTGGGAATATCTATGGGAGGTGTTGAGGAGGTTTCGGTTCGGGGAGGGGTTTGTCAGTTGGGTCAAACTCCTATATGGGGCCCCAGTGGCAAGTGTAGTCACAAATCGGCAGAGATCAGAGTATTTTCGGTTACATAGGGGAACAAGGCAGGGGTGCCCCCTGTCCCCATTACTGTTCGCGTTGGCAATTGAACCACTGGCCATAGCGTTGAGAGACTCTAGGAAATGGAGGGGGGTAGTTAGAGGGGGAGAGGAACATCGAGTGTCACTCTACGCAGATGACCTGCTGCTATATGTGGCGGATCCTGTAGAGAGGATGACAGAGGTTATGCAGATATTGAGGGAGTTTGGAGATTCTTCGGGATATAGGCTAGATATGGGGAAGAGTGAGCTTTGCGTAGTACACCCCGGGGATCAGGGAAGAGGGATTGACATCCTGCCGTTAAGGAGAGTGGAAAGGAGCTTCCGATATTTGGGGATTCAGGTAGCCAGGAGCTGGGGAACTCTACACAAACTCAATCTGACGCGGCTGGTGGAGCAGATGGAGGAGGATTTCAAGAGGTGGGATGTGCTGCCGCTCTCACTGGCGGGCAGAGTGCAGGCGGTAAAAATGATGGTCCTCCCAAGGTTTCTTTTTGTGTTTCAATGTCTCCCCATTTTGATCATTAAGGCCTTTTTCAAGAAAATAGATAGGAGTGTTATGAGTGTCGTGTGGGCAGGGAAGACCCCGAGGGTAAGGAGGGGGTTCCTGCAGCGCAGCAGGGACAGAGGGGGACTGGCGTTTCCGAATCTGGACGACTACTACTGAGCCACCAATGTGGCGATGGTTTGCAAGTGGATGAGGGAAGGAGAGGGGGCGGCGTGGAAGAGGCTGGAGATGGCGCCCTGTAAGGGAACGAGCCTAAAGGCGCTGGTGACGGCGCCGCTACCGCTTTCCCCGAAAAGGTATACCACAAACCCAGTGGTGGTGGCAACCGTAAGGATATGGGGGCAATGGAGGCGACACAGGGGCGTGACGGGTGCCTCGGTGTGGTCCCCGATCAGGAAGGATGGACGGAGGGTTCCAGAGCTGGCATCGGGCTAGAATTAGGAGATTGAGAGACTTGTTTATTGACGGGGAGTTTGCGAGCCTGGGAGCGCTGGAGGAAAAGTATGAGTTGCCCCCGGGGAATATCTTTATATATATGCAAGTGAGGGCGTTTACGAGGCAACAGGTGAGGGAATTTCCGCTGCTCCCGACACAGGGGATCCAGGATAGAGTGATTTCGGGGGTATGGGTCGGGGAGGGCAAAGTCCCGAAATATATCAGGAGATGAGAGACGAGGGGGAGGCGCTGGTAGAGGAGCTGAAAGGAAAATGGGAAGAAGGGCTGGGGGAGGGGATTGAGGAGGGGCTGTGGGCTGATGCCCTAAGTAGGGTAAATTCCTCTTCCTCGTGTGCCAGGCTTAGCCTGATACAATTCAAGATTCTACACAGAGCACACATGACGGGAGCAAGACTGAGCAGGTTCTTCGGAGTGGAGGACAGGTGCGGGAGGTGCTTGGGAAGCCCGGCGAACCACACACACATGTTCTGGTCGTGTCCGGCACTGGATGAGTACTGGAGGGGAGTGGCAAGGGTGATTTCAAAGGTGGTGAAGGTCCGGGTCAAGCCAGGCTGGGGGTTAGCTCTATTTGGGGTAGCGGAAGAGCCGGGAGTGCAGGAGGCGAAAGAGGCCGATATTCTGGCCTTTGCGTCCCTGATAGCCCGGCGAAGGATCCTACTTATGTGGAAGGAAGCGAAACCCCCCGGCGTGGAGGCCTGGATAAACGACATGGCAGGGTTCCTCATAAAACTGGAACGGATGAAGTTTGCGTTGAGAGGATCGGCTCAGGGGTTCTCCAGGTGGTGGCAACAGTTCCTTGACTATCTCGCGGAACGTTGAGGGAAAATAGATCGTCAGCAGCAGCAGCCCAGAGAGGGGAGGGGGGGGAGGAGGAAGGGAGGGGGGGGGGAGCACTATTTCTTGTTACGTTGCTAGTTCACTATTTTATTTAAATAATGTTACTTATTAGTTATTGTGTTATTTTTTATGTTGATTTGTAAAGTGGAAAAATTGTGTTTGAAAACTTTAATAAAATATATATTTAAAAAAAAAGAAAATGCAGCATTAATGCTTAACAACATCAAAAAGACATTGACGCAACTCCACCCCAATTTTTTAAAATTCGGAATGTTCCAGAATAGGTTCCTCGAGATCCTTTTTGCTTCTAATCTATTTCATATTTTGTTCTCTGAGCTAACCATCAGAAGGTGGAGTAACAAAATCAATGAATTATAGAATGGTTATAACGCAGAAGGAGGCAATTTGGGCCATCGTGTCCATGTGAGTTCTCTGCAAGTAGAGATTACTGAGTCCCATTCCACCGCCTTTTCCCCATAACCCTTCAAAATGCCTTCTCTTCAGATAACCATCCTCTTTTGAAAGTCAAGATTGAATTTTGCTCCGCTGTGCTCTCAGGCGGTTCATTCCAGGTGCCAACCACTTGCAGCAGATAAAAGGAGTGAGAACTACCAGTCACATTGCACCCAAAAAGCAGCGCGGTCTGGCCGGTAGGAGCCGGGAGATCTCTCTTCCGGGATTTACCCAGCTCGCCACGCATTGCCAGGTCTAACACGATCTCGCGAGACGTTGCAATGTGAATCCCACCCATTGTGGGCGGGATCACTTTCTGGCAAATCTGGATATTAGAGTCAGACAGCTAGTCTCACTCGAACACGCGTTCCCGAAATCTACCAATGACGTGGGATCTAACCCCCTCACCTTGGAGACCTTGGGCGAGCGCTGGCCTCCACAAATGGGGACCAGATAGAATGGCACTCGTGGGGGTCTCTCAGGGAATTAGAGGCTCTCAGGTACTTGCCCTCTGGGCAGGGTGGCACCCTGCCACTGCTGGTGCCACCTGGGCATCGTGACACTGCCAGCCTGGCAGTGTTACCTGGGTGCCAACCTGGCACTGCCATGTGGCCCAGCCAACTGGCAGGGGCAACGCTGGCATTTTGTACATGACGGAGATCGGGCTGGGGGTGTCCGGTGTGGGGGTTGCGTGGCTGGGTACCCCTATAGGTGGGATGAGCTTAGGGGGGGAATCGGGGCCACGTCAGGGATCGAGAGATCTGGGCTCTATTTAAAAATGGCGTCCCGATCTCTCCCTGCACTTTGGAGTTCCGGCAAACAGAGATCCTCAGTAGAGAAAACAACACTAAGTGCAGCCCCGGCCAGGCATTCCCTGCTGAGGCCCCCGATCTACCCTAATGGCCTAATTGATAACGTGGTGTTTCTCGGTGCTCCAAACGTCGCGGAAACCCGGCTAATCGCGGGCACTATGGGACAGTGTTCCCATTTGGGTAGATTGAGTCCAAGGTTTTTCCTCGTGCTGCTGTTACTTCTGTTGTCAATCAGCTTAAATGTCTGCCCTCTGATTCTTGAACCTTCCACCAGTGGGTAACCTGTCCGCTCTGTCCAGGCCGTTCACGATTTTGAATCTCCTCTCAACCTTCTCTTCTCCAAGGAGAAGAGTTTCGGCTTCCCCAACCAATCCACGTAAGGATGTTCGTCATCCTTGAAATTACTCTCACGCATCCCTTCCGCACCATCTCTGATGTTTTCCCAACCTTTCTAAAGTGTGGTGCTCAGAATAGATTGGTGAACCTGGGTGGGACCATTTCCCTTGGAGAAGAGAATGTTTTTTTCCTTCTTTTTGTAAATAAATTTAGAGTACCCAATTCATTTTTTTTCCAATTAAGGGGCAACTTAGAGTGTTCAATCTACCGACCTTGCACATCTTTGGGTTGTGGGGGCGAAGCCCACGCAATCACGGGGAGAATGTGCAAACTCCACACAGACAGTGACCCAGAGCCGGGATCGAACCTGGGACCTCGGTGCCGTGAGGCAACAGGGCTAACCCACTGCGCCACCGTGCTGCCCTGAGAAGAGAATGTTAAGAGGAGATTTGGTTGAGGTATTCAGCGTCATGAGGGATCTGGAGAGTGTCGACAAGGAGAAACTGTTCCCATTGGTGGAGAGGTCGAGAACCAGAGAACACAGATTAAAGGGACTCGGTGCAAGAAGCAATGGGGACTTGAGGAGAAACTTTTCACACAGCGAGTGGTTTACGTCTGGAATATACGGCCTGAGAGAGTGATCGAGCAGATTCAATTGAGGCGTTCAACGAAGAAACATCTGGAATTAAAAGTCTAATGATGGCCATTGAAACCATCATAAAAACCCATCTGGTTCACGAATGCCCTTTTAATGCCCAGGAAATCTGTTGCCTTTTCCTGGTCTGGCCTACATGTGACTCCAGATCCACAGCAATGTGGTTGATTCTTAATTGTCCTCTGAAATGGAACTCAGTTCAAGGGCAATTAGGGATGGGCAACAACAGCCCTTGAATGAATTTAAAAAACGATTCCTTATTGACTTTATACTCACCCAACCCTGCCACCAATGATAATTTGTGTACATTTAACCCCAGGTCCCACGTCCCTCAGCTCATAAACTCTCTTTTTAGATTTGCACTCTTTATTTTCCGTTGCCCTCTTAATTTTTTCCACAAAAATGTATCACTTCACACATCTCTGCATTAAATTTCATCTGCCATTCGCCCACTCATTCCTCCATCCTGTCTAAGTCCTCTAGGAGGTTATTATTATTCTCCTCAGAGTTCATTATGCAAGAGGCTCTATCGCACAGGCACAGAAACCCATTCCATTCTGCCGTGTAATTCCTCAGGAACGCCCACTGAAGCCTGCCCAACTCACTCGTCAAGACCTGAAACTAGGGTGATCTTGAGCACGATCTTGGTGTAAAATGGCCGCCTGCAGTGGAAGTGAAGGAAGATTGAAAGGCACATGGAAATCTCTGGGTCTTCACTTCGAGGAAGAGTTCTCGTTGGGGTCTGGGGTGGACTCTGTCCTCTGGTCTGTGACATCACCGGGGGATGGTGGGGGTGGGGTGGCTGTCAGACCTGCATCTTAGAATTATAGAATCATAGAATCCCTACAGTGCAGAAGGAGGCCATTCAGCCCATCGAGTCTGCATTGACCCTCGGAAAGAGCACTCTTCCTAAGCCCACGCCTCTACCCTACCCTACCCCCGTAACTCCATCTAACCTTTGGGCACTAAGGGACAATTTGTCATGGCCAATGCACCTAACCACGGTAGCACAGTGGGTAGCACTGTTGCTTCACAGCTCCGGGGTCCCAGGTTCGATTCCCGACTTGGGTCTCTGTCTGTGTGGAGTCTGCACATTCTCCCCGTGTCTGCATGCGTTTCCTCCGGGTTCCCCGGTTTCCTCCCACAAGTCCCGAAAGATGCGCTGTTAGGTGATTTGGACATTCTGAATTCTCCCTCTGTGTACCCGAACAGGCACCGGAGAGTGGCGACTAGGGGCTTTTCACAGTAACTTCATTGCAGTGTTAATGTAAGCGTACTTTGAACATAGAAAAATACAGCACAGAACAGGCCCTTCGGCCCACGATGTTGTGCCGTACTTGTGGCAATAAAGATTATTATTCTTAACCTGCACATCTGTGGACTGTGGGAGGAAACCGGAGCAGCCAGTGGAAGGCCCCGCAGACATGGGGAGGATGTGCAAACTCCACACTGACAGTCCCCCAAGGTTGGAATTGAACCCAGGTCCCTGGCGCTATTTGGAAGCGATAATTACAAGGGAAGACAAATTTAGTTCTAAAAAATGGACTGGGTGATTTGGCAGGGCTCCAAACGCTCCTGGAAAATAGGTTCAGGCCATCCCAAACCAGGGGCTGGTTTAGCACAGGGCTAAATAGCTGGCTTTAAAGCAGCCCGGTTCAATTCCTGTACCAGCCTCCCAGAACAGGCGCCAGAATGTGGCGACTAGGGGCTTTTCACAGTAACTTCATTTGAAGCCCACTTGTGACAATAAGCGATTTTCATTTCATTTTCAATGCTAGATTTCCCTGTTCTCGTTTTGGATCCAATCCCACTTTATCTTCTCAATTCTCTAATCCCTTCTCCGCACTCTGAGATCGCTGAATTTCATAGATTCATTGAACCATCCAGCAGGGGAGAAGGTCATTCGGCCCATCATTCCTTTTTTCTAATAAATTTAGAGTACCCAATTATTTTTTATTCCAATTAAGGGGCAATTTAGCGTGGCCAATCCACCTGACCTGCACATCTTTGGGTTGTGGGGGTGAGACCCACGCAGGCTACGGGGAGAATGTGCAAACTCCACACGGACAGTGACCCAGGGCCGGGATTCGAACCCGGGTCCTCAGCGCCGCAGTCCCAGTGCTAACCACAGCACCACATGCCACCTGCCATGATATGCACTCATGCACATAATGAGATATAGACAGGCAGTGACAGACACGCAGTACAGCCAATCAACACACAGGACAGAACACAACCAATCACCAGGCAGAACACTAGAAGGTGGCCTCGCACTGTAAAACACACGAGGCATCAACACTCTGCCTCTTTTCCACTGGTGACAACTGTAGTGACAGTCAGGGTGTATATTTCAGTTAGCACCTTCTACACGTGGCTCAGAGCTAGTCTGGTCTAGTTAGTTATAGTAAGCACGCTTAGATGAGTAGAGTGTGAAACCCACAGCGAACTGTGTGCACTGCTTAACACGGGGCTGTTTAGCACAGGGCTAAATCGCTGGCTTTGAAAGCAGACCAAGGCAGGCCAGCAGCACAGTTCAATTCCCGTACCAGCCTCCCCGAACAGGCGCCGGAATGTGGCGACTAGGGGCTTTTCACAGTAACTTCATTGAAGTCTACTTGTGACAATAAGCAATTTTCATTTCATTTCAAGTTCAATAAAGCGTATTGAACCAACATCACAGTTTGGAGTGTACTTTCAAGTACAACTGCATCCAGTTGCAGTCCGTGTTACCCCAGGGTGATTAACACAACATGGTACCAGGTGTCTACTATCTCTAAGTGGTTTACCGCGAGTGATTCCGTGACGACCAGCAAGTGCCTTCCAGCGGCATGGTGAAGATCCAGGCCCCCCCACAGCTACGGATCTCCGGCAATCTCGGCGCCAACTGGCGGGTCTTCAAGCAAAGGTTCCTTCTCTACATTGAGGCCTCGGGCCTCGAGGGTGCGTCCGATGCCAGAAAAATCGCTTCGGCCCATCATTCCTGCACAAACGCTTTGAAAGAGCTCTCGAATTGGTCCCATTAACCTGCCCTTTTCCATCAACCTTTGCATTGTTTCCTTTTTGAAAGTTGTTAATGAATCTTCTTCCCCCACCCCTCCAAGGCAGGCATGTTTTGGATTGGAACAACTTGCTCTGTAAAAAACGAGATTCTCCTCTCCTTCCAGAGCTTTTTGCTATCCGTGACGATGAAAAAAATGAGGAAAAAAATTGGTTTTCTTCTGTTCAAAAAAAACCCTTCAGGATTACTTCAACCATGAAAAGAGGTGAGTGACAGCTGACCTCTAGGGACATAAGTTGTTTTTAAGTGGAATAGAAATGGTAAATGCTGAGCACACTGTGAAGACAAACGTGATGGTCGGAGGGGACTTTGGTAAAGCTAACAAACGGCAAGCTTAAAATTGATGGTAGGAAGCAATTTCTTTACGCAGAGCGTGATCAATACCTGTCTTATCACCTCCATGAAGTTCATAAGCTAAAAAAAAAAACAATCCCGACAGAAAAAAAAAATGATGGACAAGATTTGATTTTTTGTAACTTTTACTTTCACAATCAAACCAAAATAATAATAATAATAACAATAATCTTCATTAGTGTCACAAGTAGGCTTACATTAACACGGCAATGAGGTTACTGTGAAAATTCCGGAACATAAATTAACACGAATAACAGGCAAATTATGTTCAATGAATTACATTTTGAATAGCCCATACAACAAAGATTGATCTCGCATATAGATGTCAGAGGTTTATTGACAGTCCCCGGGGTGGCACAGTAGCACAGTGGTTAGCACTGTGGCTTCACAATGGCAGGGTCCCAGGTTCGATTCCCGGCTTGGGTCGCTGTCTGTGCGGAGTCTGCACGTTCTCCCCCGTGTCTGCGTGGGTTTCCTCCGGGTGCTCCGGTTTCCTCCCACAAGTCCCGAAAGATGTGCTGTTCGGTGATTTGGATATTTTGCATTCTCCCTCTGTGTACCCAAACAGGTGCCGGAATGAGGCGACTAGGGGCTTTTCACAGTAACTTCATTGCAGTGTTAATGTAAGCCTACTTGTGACAGTAATAAAGATTATTTTTATTATACCGCATGCAGCCAGCGAGTCCTTCAGAACTCTGATCAAAGTTGCCTGGCACTTCCTGCCAGGGCGATCTTCTGCTTTCACTGTCCCTGTTGCTATCCCAGGCTTCAGATGTTGTTCTTTCCCTGCTGTCCTGCACACATAGCTTCCTGTAGCCTACCCGCTTTGACCTCCTGCTGAAGCCTGACCTCTGAGAATTCTGTGTGTGTTTCCCCTCCCCCCCCCCACCCCCCACCCCCCCCCACCCAATCAATGTCTGTTTCCTTTGTAACCCCAGGCCTCAGCCTGATTTCCCAGATGTATGATGTCACAGCCAGGAATCCCATGTTACAACATTGCTTTCACAGAAACCTCAGGTTTTGGTGCCTCTTCCAGTTAGGGATGGTGTCAAAAAGTATAGACTTTGAAACTAAAGTTGGTGCAGATAACAGCTTGCAAATGCGTTACACCCCCTCCCCATCCTCCGCCACTTTCCTTGGTATTGCACAAACAGTGGATCCCGCCACAATCTTGAATTGTCAATATCCTCTGGCGAAGAATCAAAGACAAGCAGAAATCGATACAGAATCTAGAATGTATGGGGGGTGGGCGTGTTTGTGGTGTGCGGTGATGGGGTGTTCAAGTTTAATAATAATCTTTATTGTCACAAGTAGGTGTCGTGTTGGGTGTTCTGCTGCACAAATGATCCAACACGGCTGTAGATGGTACAACTCTGTTTTATTGTCTAAACAACGGTAACAACTAACTGCTGGCTTGGGTACGTGCTTCACCAGCTAGCCTGTGGACCCAGCTCTATCACTATCTTAGTGAGGCACTCAGCACATGGTGTATGTCTGAGTGGCACGCTGTGAGCTCTGTGCTCTGAGCTATCCCCTGGTAGAATGAGCGGGAACTGTGGTGTTCCCTGTTTTATAGTGCGTGTGCTCTCACTGGTGATTGGCTGCGATGTTATGTGTGTGCTGGTTGGTCCGACTGCCTGTCCATCAGTGTGTGTGTGTGATTGCACCATGATATGCTGATGTGGATATCATGACAGTAGGCTTACATTAACATTGCAATCAAGTTACCATGAAAAGCCCCTCGTCGCCACATTCTGGCGCCTGTTCGGGTACACAGAGGGAAAATTCAGAATGTCCAAATTACCTAACACTGCATCTTTCGGGACTTATGGGAGGAAACTGGAGCACCCGGAGGAAAGCCACTCAGACACGGGGAGAACGTGCCGACTCCACACAGACAGTGACCCAAGCCGGGAATCGAACCTGGGATCCTGCCACTGTGAAGCAACGGTGCTAACCACTGTGCTACTGTGGCGCTCAGGGAGTCCAAGTTGCTGTGTTAACCTGCTGTAGTCTTCAGCTATGAATACTGTTAGTAGAGGCTCTTTCCATTACATGGCTGACCAGAAATCTCTCCTGCCCTTACCACTTGCACAGGTGTGTGTTGGAATGATGTGCAGTTACTACTCAATCAGTTTGGCCAAATTAACCCCCTTTACCATCAGATGCTGTGGTTGGGCTCACCGTAAGCCTTGGAGCGGAACTATACGGTCCCTTCCGCTGGGGGTTCCTCCGGCCTGCCGAAGTCAATGGACTATTGAAGGGTTTGCCGCATTGTCACCAACCCCCACCCTCCCACCGCGATGGGACTGGTCATAACCACACAGTGGTTATGTCACCAGTCCAGTAAGTCTAAGTTTAAATACCAGCACATCAGCTGAGCCAATGTAAAGTTCAGATAGTTAAATAAATTGGGAATGAAAGAGCTCAGGTGGATTTCTCCCAAGTCCTGCCAGCAGGTTCAAAGGCACGGGGGTGGAGTGGGGGGGGGGGGGGGGGGGGGGGGCTGGAGAATTTAGCGGGAGGTCTGAAAATCATCTGATGCCCGCCATGGTGGATCAGGAAGCCCGCTGAAGGCTGGCTTAAAGCTCATTTGCCACCCGCTCATGGGATGCTAATGGAGGCCCAGCTACCCCGGGCTCCATGCTCCACGCCAGCCCTGAACAATGCCTGGAGCTGCCATCGGCGTCTGGGATGGGGTCCACCGGCAACCCTGGACACCAGAACACCACCGCGGTGGGTCAGGGGAACATCTGTAGATGGCCCTTAAGATTTGGTGTCCTGGAGGACGTCTATCTTCCAGCCTCAGAACGTTCCTGGAGGCCCACCTTTATTTTCAATCTTTCTTCAATCGTCGATCAGTGATGTTGGGCGTCTTTACAATATGGCGCCTGGATATGATGGCGGACTACATCCCATCCAGGCCTGCCCCGCCATGGAATACAGTGGAAAGCACCCACGTGCATAATTAATGAGGTTGTTACTGTAAGATGAGTCATATTTTCCTGCTGGCATCCACAACAGGAAACACTTCCCCACACCCCCACCCCCCCCACACCCCCTCCCTCCCCATCCACACGGGGCTTGTCCCCACGGGGGAGAATTAGAACATAGAACATAGAACAATACAGCGCAGTACAGGCCCTTCGGCCCACGATGTTGCACCGAAACAAAAGCCATCTAACCTACACTATGCCATTATCATCCATATGTTTATCCAATAAACTTTTAAATGCCCTCAATGTTGGCGAGTTCACTACTGTAGCAGGTAGGGCATTCCACGGCCTCACTACTCTTTGCGTAAAGAACCTACCTCTGACCTCTGTCCTATATCTATTACCCCTCAGTTTAAAGCTATGTCCCCTCGTGCCAGCCATTTCCATCCGCGGGAGAAGGCTCTCACTGTCCACCCTATCCAACCCCCTGATCATTTTGTATGCCTCTATTAAGTCTCCTCTTAACCTTCTTCTCTCCAACGAAAACAACCTCAAGTCCATCAGCCTTTCCTCATAAGATTTTCCCTCCATACCAGGCACCATCCTGGTAAATCTCCTCTGCACCCGCTCCAAAGCCTCCACGTCCTTCCTATAATGCGGTGACCAGAACTGTACGCAATACTCCAAATGCGGCCGTACCAGAGTTCTGTACAGCTGCAACATGACCTCCCGACTCCGGAACTCAATCCCTCTACCAATAAAGGCCAACACTCCATAGGCCTTCTTCACAACCCTATCAACCTGGGTGGCAACTTTCAGGGATCTATGTACATGGACACCTAGATCCATCTGCTCATCCACACTTTCAAGAACTTTACCATTAGTCAAATATTCCGCATTCCTGTTATTCCTTCCAAAGTGAATCACCTCACACTTCTCTACATTAAACTCCATTTGCCACCTCTCAGCCCAGCTCTGCAGCTTATCTATATCCCTCTGTAACCTGCTACATCCTTCCACACTATCGACAACACCACCGACTTTAGTATCGTCTGCAAATTTACTCACCCACCCTTCTGCGCCTTCCTCTAGGTCATTGATAAAAATGACAAACAGCAACGGCCCCAGAACAGATCCTTGTGGTACTCCACTTGTGACTGTACTCCATTCTGAACATTTCCCATCAACCACCACCCTCTGTCTTCTTTCAGCTAGCCAATTTCTGATCCACATCTCTAAATCACCCTCAATCCCCAGCCTCCGTATTTTCTGCAATAGCCTACCGTGGGGAACCTTATCAAACGCTTTGCTGAAATCCATATACACCACATCAACTGCTCTACCCTCATCTACCTGTTCAGTCACCTTCTCAAAGAACTTGATAAGGTTTGTGAGGCATGACCTACCCTTCACAAAGCCATGCTGACTATCCCTGATCATATTATTCCTATCTAGATGATTATAAATCTTGTCTCTTATAATCCCCTCCAAGACTTTACCTACTACAGACGTGAGGCTCACCGGTCTATAGTTGCCGGGGTTGTCTCTGCTCCCCTTTTTGAACAAAGGGACCACATTTGCTGTCCTCCAGTCCTCTGGCACTATTCCTGTAGCCAATGATGACATAAAAATCAAAGCCAAAGGTCCAGCAATCTCTTCCCTGGCCTCCCAGAGAATCCTAGGATAAATCCCATCAGGTCCCGGGGACTTATCTATTTTCAGCCTGTCCAGAATTGCCAACACCTCTTCCCTACGTACCTCAATGCCATCTATTCTATTAGCCTGGGGCTCAGCATTCTCCTCCACAACATTATCTTTTTCCTGAGTGAATACTGACAAAAAATATTCATTTAGTATCTCGCCTATCTCTTCTGACTCCACACACAATTTCCCATCCCTGTCCTTGACTGGTCCTACTCTTTCCCTAGTCATTCGCTTATTCCTCACATACCTATAGAATGCTTTTGGGTTTTCCTTGATCCTTCCTGCCAAATACTTCTCATGTCCCCTCCTTGCTCGTCTTAGCTCTCTCTTTAGATCCTTCCTCGCTACCTTGTAACTATCCATCGCCCCAACTGAAACTTCACACCTCATCTTCACATAGGCCTCCTTCTTCCTCTTAACAAAAGATTCCACTTCCTTGGTAAACCACGGTTCCCTCTCTCTAAGCCTTCCTCCCTGCCTGACCAGTACGTACTTATCAAGAACACGCTGTAGCTGATCCTTGAACAAGCCCCACTTATCCAGTGTGCCCAACACTTGCAGCCTACTTCTCCACCTTATCCCCCCCAAGTCACGTCTAATGGCATCATAATTGCCCTTCCCCCAGCTGTAACTCTTGCCCTGCGGTGTATACTTATCCCTTTCCATCATTAACGTAAACGTCACCGAATTGTGGTCACTGTCCCCAAAGTGCTCTCCTACCTCCAAATCCAACACCTGGCCTGGTTCATTACCCAAAACCAAATCCAACGTGGCCTCGCCTCTTGTTGGCCTGTCAACATATTGTTTCAGGAAACCCTCCTGCACACACTGTACAAAAAACGACCCATCTATTGTACTCGAACTATATCTTTTCCAGTCAATATTTGGAAAGTTAAAGTCTCCCATAATAACTACCCTGTTACTTTCGCTCTTATCCAGAATCATCTTCGCCATCCTTTCCTCTACATCCCTCGAACTATTAGGAGGCCTATAAAAAACTCCCAACAGGGTGACCTCTCCTTTCCTGTTTCTAACTTCAGCCCATACTACCTCGGAAGAAGAGTCCCCATCTAGCATCCTCTCCGCCACCGTAATACTGCTCTTGACTAGCAGCGCCACACCTCCCCCTCTTTTGCCTCCTTCTCTGAGCTTACTAAAACACCTAAACCCCGGAACCTGCAACATCCATTCCTGTCCCTGCTCTATCCATGTCTCCGAAATGGCCACAACATCGAAGTCCCAGGTACCAACCCATGCTGCCAGTTCCCCTACCTTGTTTCGTATACTCCTGGCATTGAAGTAGACACACTTCAAACCACCTACCTGAACACTGGCCCCCTCCAGCGACGTCAAATCTGTGCTCCTGACCTCTATACTCTCATTCTCCCTTACCCTAAAACTACAATCCAGGTTCCCATGCCCCTGCTGCATTAGTTTAAACCCCCCCAAAGAGCACTAACAAATCTCCCCCCCAGGATATTTGTGCCCCTCAGGTTCAGATGTAGACCATCCTGTCTGTAGAGGTCCCACCTTCCCCAGAAAGAGCCCCAGTTATCCAGAAATCTGAATCCCTCCCGCCTGCACCATCCCTGTAGCCACGTGTTTAAATGCTCTCTCTCCCTATTCCTCATCTCACTATCACGTGGCACGGGCAACAACCCAGAGATAACAACTCTGTTTGTTCTAGTTCTGAGCTTCCATCCTAGCTCCCTGAACGCCTGCCTGACATCCTTGTCCCCTTTCCTACCTATGTCATTAGTGCCAATGTGGACCACGACTTGGGGCTGCTCCCCCTCCCCCCTAAGGACCCGGAAAACACGATCCGAGACATCACGTACCCTTGCACCTGGGAGGCAACATACCAAACGTGAGTCTCTCACGCTCCCACAAAATCTCCTATCTGTGCCCCTGACTATAGAGTCCCCAATTACTAATGCTCTGCTCCTCTCCCCCCTTCCCTTCTGAGCAACAGGGACAGACCCCGTACCAGAGGCCCGTACCCCATGGCTTACCCCTGGTAAGTCGTCCCCCCCACAAGTATCCAAAGCGGTGTACTTGTTTCTCAGGGGAACGACCGCAGGGGATCCCTGCACTGACTGCTTTTTCCCAGTCCCTCTTACAGTTACCCACCTATCTCCAATCTTTGGTGTGACTAATTCCCTGAAGCTGCTATCTATGACCCCTTCTGCCTCCCGAATGATCCGAAGTTCTTCCAACTCCAGCTCCAGTTCCCTAACTCGGTCTTGGAGGAGCTGGAGATGGCAGCACTTCCTGCAGGTAAAATCAGCAGGGACACTAACTGCATCCCTCACCTCAAACATCCTGCAGGAGGAACATTGCACTCCCTTCCCTGCCATTCCTCTAACTTTCTACCAAGATCTGGCTAACAACTAAATTAAATTTTTTATAAAAATTACTAATAATATAATAAAATATGGTACTTACCTCAGACCAATGGGTTTTATTATTAGGTTAGAGGAGGAGGGCGGGTGGGAGACACTACACTTGTAGTGTCTCGGGTTTCCTCTCCACCAGAATTTATTGGTGAGGGTCTTCCCAGACGTCCGCGGGTCGACTTCCTGTTCCCGCCTAAAACACTAATTTAAAAAAAAATTTAAAAAAAATTCTCAGCTCCTGCTGAAATTGACTAACCAGCCAGCTCCACTCCCGCCGAAATCGACTGGCCTGCCCCTGCAAAGACAAGTGCTTTTAAAGGACAGACTTACCTCCCAGCAGCCACTTCCGCACTGCTCCCGCTGAAACTGACTCACCAGCTCCACTCCCGCCGAAATCGACTGGCCTGCCCCTGCAAAGACAAGTGCTTTTAAAGGACAGACTTACCTCCCAGCAGCCACTTCCGCACTGCTCCCGCTGAAACTGACTCACCAGCTCCACTCCCGCCGAAATCGACTGGCCTGCCCCTGCAAAGACAAGTGCTTTTAAAGGACAGACTTACCTCCCAGCAGCCACTTCCGCACTGCTCCTGCTGAAACTGACTCACCAGCTCCACTCCCGCCGAAATCGACTGGCCTGCCCCTGCAAAGACAAGTGCTTTTAAAGGACAGACTTACCTCCCAGCAGCCACTTCCGCACTGCTCCCGCTGAAACTGACTCACCAGCTCCACTCCCGCCGAAATCGACTGGCCTGCCCCTGCAAAGACAAGTGCTTTTAAAGGACAGACTTACCTCCCAGCAGCCACTTCCGCACTGCTCCCACTGAAACTGACTCACCAGCTCCACTGCCGCCGAAATCGACTGGCCTGCCCCTGCAAAGACAAGTGCTTTTAAAGGACAGACTTACCTCCCAGCAGCCACTTCCGCACTGCTCCCGCTGAAACTGACTCACCAGCTCCACTCCCGCCGAAATCGACTGGCCTGCCCCTGCAAAGACAAGTGCTTTTAAAGGACAGTCTGCCCCAAGTCTTACCAATGTTGACAATGACAATTATCATCGATTGTTGTAAAAACCCATCTGGATGCACTAATGTGCTTCAGGGAAGTAAATCTCCCACCTTTACCTGGTCTGGCCTACATGTGACACCAGACCCACAGCAACGTGGTTGTCTCGTAACTTTAAAAAAAAATTTATAAGACCCAATTCATGTTTTTTTCCAATTAAGGGGCAATTGAGCGTGGCCAATCCACCTATCCTGCACATCTTTGGGTTGTGGGGGAGAAATCCACGCAAACGCGTGGGGAGAATGTGCAAACGGCACACGGACAGTGACCCAGGACCGGGATCGAACCCGGATCCTCGGTGCCGTGAGGCAGCAGTGCTAACCACCTGCCGCCCATAGTTCTCTCTCAACTTGCCTCAAAGGTGGACGAGCAAGCCATTTGGTTGTGTTAAAGGAGATGGCTTACCACCACTCTCTTGAGGGCAATTAGGGATGGGCACTCAATGCCAGCCGTGACCAATGATGCCCATATCTAGGGTGAGAATTTCAGAAAATCACTTTGAGCCCAATGCATTTTTGAAGTATCACTGCTGTTAGGTAGGAAATGCAGCAACTAATAATAATAACAATAATCTTTATTAGTGTCACAAGTAGGCTTACATTAACTCCGCAATGAAGTTACTGTGAAAAGCCCCTAGTCACCACACTCCGGCACCTGTTTGGGTACACTGAGGGAGAATTCAGAATGTCCAATTCACCTAACAAGCATGTCTTTCGGGACTTATGCGAGGAAACCGGAGCACTCGGAGGAAACCCACGCAGACACGGGGAGAACGTGCTGACTCCGTACAGACAGTGACCCAAGCGGGAATCGAACCTGGGTCTCTGCCGCTGTGAAGCAACAGTGCGAACCAATTTGCGCACAGTAAGGTTCCAGAAACAGCAATGTGATAATGATGTTGGTTGAGGGGTAAATGTTGGCCACGCCGCCGCCCTTGGAAGTCTTCTTCAGAAAATGAACCTTCCAAATCTCCACAAGGGGGCAGATGGTTCAAGGTCTCGTTTCAAAGGCAGCACTGGAGGATCAGCCTGGGTTATGTGCTGAAAGGCCCTGGAGTGGGATTTGAATCCACAATCTTTTACCTTAGAAGCGAAAGTGCAGCCTATTCGGCCTGCTGCAACACTGGAGTGATACGATTAAGAGACGATTCTCTACCCAGTAGGGCGTTGGACCATGCAAACCTTTACCAAAGAGATTTGTTAAGGCAGAGATCGCTGGTACCTTTGAACAAATATTTGAAGCAGAGCAGGGTTATGACAAGGGCAGGGTACAGCGAAGGTAACATTAAATTGCTTTGGTGTCGGGGCAACAGAGATACAGCAGTTGAATGACATCCTGTTGTGCTGCTAATTTATCTGGCATCAGTTATCGAATACTCAATACTTAGCCTCCAGTGAGGGTTTAGCTGTTTCACCACCAGGTGTGAGTTAAGCATGAAAGTAGCACCAATTATTATCCAGCTGACACAAAAGGTCAGTGGAGAAAATTGCTTTTAACAAATACACAGCTTTTTCTACAAGTGTTAGCAAGGCTTGGAGGCAGGAGTTTATCTCCACCGTCAGAAGGTAATGGGCGCAATACTCACTCCAGGCAGCTGAGCACATAATCTAGGCGGATATTTCCATTGCAATATGAAGGGAGACAGCTCAGCAAAAACAGGCATGAGCGAAGGAGCTGGGGCTAGGGTTTTTGAAGGTGGCAGAGGAGGGAGGGCTGGAGATGTGGCAGCCATGTGGCTGAGACAGCAGGTGCTAAACAGAGTGGGGGGGGATCAGAATCAAGCTCAGCAGAAAAATGTCTCTAATTCAACCTGCCATTGGCACCGCGTTGCCAACAATGCTCAGTGAAGGCACTGGGACTATCGGGACAACAGTACGCTGGCTCTGGAAAGGCTGCCCCTCTGAACTCTGTGGCCAAGGCACATTGTTACGGGAAGAGTTTGGCCCGGTCATACATGACTCGGGAATGTTAAGGGTTACAAAACATCCCAACCCCCAGCACAGGCACCCTGCAGCTTGGTAAATGTACCTGAGGAATAGATCAATTTTAAACGCTCCACATTTAACTCAGCCGAATTCATCGCTTTGAGCAGCTCAAGCTTACAAATTAGATACAGCTCTAGGGGCTAAAGGGGGGGTCAAGGGATATGGGGGGGAAGGCGGGATCAGGATATTGAACTCGATGATCAGCCATGATCGTCATGAATGGCGGAGCAGGCTCGAAGGGCCGAATGGTCTCCTCCTGCTTCTATTTCCTATGTACGTTTCCCAGCCATTGAACAATGACTGGCGTGGTGGCCCAGTGCTTATCTCTGCTGCCTCGCAGCTCCAGGGTCCCAGGTTCGATTCCGGCCTCGGGTGACTTTGTGGAGTTTGCACTTTCTTCCCGTGGGATTCCTCCGGGTGCTCCGGTTTCCTCCCGCAGTCCAAAGATGTGCAGCTTAGGTGGATTGGCCATGATATATTGCCCCTTAGTTTCCAAAAGGTTAGATGGGATTAGTGGGTTATGGGGATAGGGTGGAGGCGTGGGCTTAAGTAGGGTGCTCTTTCCAAGGGCCGGTGCAGACTCGATGGGCCGAATGCACTGTAGATTCTATGATCTCTCACAGATTCTGTCAGTGCTCTTGTTTTCCTGCCAATGAAACAATCTGATAATCTTTTCCTTTATTTTTCATTCATTCTTTTCTTTCCCCCCTGCCCAATTTGTCACGCCAGTGTTATAATATTAATAAGTTCTCGATCCTTCATGGTTACTCACCAGCTGCATCGGAAGAATAATGTCCGCAGTGGCTCACTAGGTGGCGCTCTTGTCTCTAAGTCAGAACGCGTGGGTTCAAGGCCCACGCCAAAGACTTCAGCACAAAATGTAGGTGAACACACTGAGGGAGTGCAGCACTATCGGAGATTTTTCCTTTGGATGAGATGCTGAAGTAAGGCCCCCGTTTGCCTTCTCAGGTGGATTTTTCTTTTATTGTGGGACGTGGGCCAGCATTTATTGCCCATTCTAATTGTCCATCCCAATTGACCTGGCTTGCTGGGTTTGGAGTCACATGTAGGCCCATGTAAGGACAGCAGATTTCTTTCCCTAAAGGACACTAGGGAACCAGATGGGTTTTTACGACAATCACCATTTTAGGGTCATCATTAGACTTTTAATTCCCGATTTTTATTGAATTCAAGGACCACTATTGGCCATGATGGGATTTGAACCTGGGATCTCTGGATTACTAGTCCAGCGACGATACCACTGTAACGGATCCAGTGACACTACTTTGGGGAAAAGCAGGGAACTTCTAGTGTCCTGGCCAATGTTTATTCTTCACCCAACATAAAAAAAGGTGAGCTGTTGGAACTAGCTGTGTTGCAAATTGACTTCCATGTTTCCTATGTTAGTCAAGTACTTAATTGGCTGCCAGGTGCCTTTGGGACATCCTGAGATCATTAAAGGCGCTATATAAACATAGAACATAGAGTGCAGAAGGAGGCCATTTGGCCCATCGAGCCTGCACCGACCCACTTAAACCCTCACTTCCACTCTATCCCTGTAACCCAATAACCCCTCCTAACCTTTTTGGTCACTAAGGGTAATTTATCATGGCCAATCCACCTAACCTGCAAATTCTTTGGACTGTGGGAGTCACCACACCCCGGTGCCTGTTCGGGTACACAGAGGGAGAATTCAGAATTCTCAGCTGGTACGGGAATTGAACCTGCGCTGCTGGCCTTGTTCTGCATCACGAACCAGCTGTCTGGCCCACTCAGCTAAACCAGCCCCCATGACAACCGCTCGTTGAAAGAGTGGCTGAATCCATCAAACTCCAGTGGCACAGTGGTTAGTACTGCTGCCTCACAGCGCCAGGGACCCGGATTCGATTCCAACCTCAGGCGACTGTCTGTGTGGAATTTTCACATTCTCCCCGTGTCTGCGTGGGTTTCCTCCGGGTGCTCCGGTTTCCTCCCACAGTCCAAAGACGTGCAAGTTGGGTGGATTGGATATGCTAAATTGCCCTTAGTGGGGTTACAGGGATAGGAAGGGAAATTGGGCCTCGGTAGGGTGCTCTTTCAGAGGGGCGGTACAGACTCGATGGGCCGAATGGCCCCCTTCTGCCCTGTAGACATTCTATGGTCCTATGATTCTTCTAAACTCATCTACTCCCATCCTAGTCACATGATACAACGATAATGGAGCTGTTCACTGAACACAAAGGAATCCATCTCTGTCAATTATCTTTCTTATGAGGAGAGGTTGAGTGGGTTGGGCCTGTACTCACTGGAGTTTAGAAGAACGAGAGGTGACCTTATTGAGATACATAGGATTCTCAGAGGGCTTGACAGGGTAGATGCTGAGAGGTTGTTTCCCCTAGTGGGAGAGTCTCGAACCAGAGGGCATAATTTCAGAGTAAGAGGGTCACCCGTTTAAAGGCAGAGATGAGGAAGAATTTCTTCTCTCAGAGGGTAGTGAATTTGTGCAACTCTTTACCGCAGAGGACTGTGGAGGCTGGGTCGTTAAGTATGCTCAAGCTTGAGATAGATGGGTTTTTAATCAGTGAGAGGATCAAGGGTTATGGGGAGAAGGCGGGAAAGTGGTGTTGAGGATTGTCGTATCAGGTCCATCATGAAATCATTGAGCAGACTCGATGGGCCGAATGGCCTACTTTTTCCCCAAGCCTTCTGGTCTTAACAAAAGCGGACATGAAGTGAGGAAAATCCCAGTGGTGGCGAGCTTTGGGCAACACAGGTCAAAACAAATCACGCGCTCCTCCCAAAGAATGCAGCACTTGCAACTCGGCCTGTATTGAATTACCCACGTCACTGGAGCCCAGAATGTTGCTCGCGAAAAGTGACATTCTCGAAAAGTGATTGAATTTCCATAGGAATATATAATACTACCCAGCTTTCACATTCTTCCCAGGAAACCTGTTGCCCGTACGGACCGCACGCTCGCTGAAAACGTGTTCATGGAGATTAGATTTGAAATGACCCCCCTTCAGGGGCAGGCCATATTGTTCGGGGCAAGCTGGAAAGGTTTGCATTCTCCGGAATAATCCACAATTCTAAAAAAAAAGTCCTTTGCTCTGCTCACTGACAAAAGTCAGTGAAAATATCGAACTTGATCACCAAAAGGCAAGGTGTCAATTGAAACTTTCAGAAATTGAGATCGATAGACCTATTTTATTTTTATTTTTTACAGAATGTTTTCCTCAGGGAAGTGTGAGAGGGGGTTTGGCAGAGGCATTCAAAATCACGAGGGGTCTGGATAGAGTAGAGAGGGAGAAACTGTTCCCGCTCGGGGAGGGATTGAAAACCAGAGGGCGCAGATTGAAAGTGATTAGTAGCAGAAACAAAAGTGATGTAAGGAGAAAATTACCTTTCCACGCAGCACCTTGTTCGGGTGTGGAATGCCCTGCCTGGGAGCTGGGTGGAGGCAGGTTCAATCGAGGCTTTCTAAACGTAATTAGATTGTTACCTGAAAAGGAAGAACGTGCTGGGGGGAAGGTTGGAGAATGAGATGAGGCGAGTTCCTCACTGGGAGAGGTGGGGCAGACACAATGGACCGAATGGCCTCATTCTGTGCCGTTGACAATTCGGCGATTCTATATTTTAGCTAAGATTTTAGCTTTAGTTAAAGGATTGTCAAACCAAACCAGGCAGATGGAGTTAAGATGCGGTTCAGATCTAACTGAGTAGTTCTGGTTTAACTATGAATTTCATTATGTGGGTGGCTCAGTGGTTAGCACTGCTGCCTGACAGCACCAGGGACCCAGGTTCGATTCCAGCCTTGGGTGACTGTGCGGAGTCTGCACTTCCTCCCCGTGTGTGCATGGGTTTCCTCCGGGTGCGCCGGTTTCCTCCCACAGTCCAATGATGTGCAGGTTAGGTGGATGGGCCATGCTAAATTGTCCCTTAGTGTCCAATGATGTGCAGGTTAGGTGGATTGGCTATGATCATTGCATGAGGTTACAGGGATAGGGCGAGGGAGTGGGCCTAGGTGGGATGCTCTTTCAGAGGGTCGGTGCAGACCCGATGGGCCAAATGGCCTATTCTGCACTGTAGTGATTCTATGAACAGCGAAGCAGGCTTGATGGCCGAATGGTTTACTCCTATTCCGATGATCCTGATTTACCATTGGCTGATTTTACTCTCTCAGAGCCCCCAGGAAGCTCGCCTCAAAATTGAACATTTATCGCATGTGAAAATGTGAACGGTCAGTTTTATGAAAATGCTGCAATATTAAGCAGTCCACTAGAGGGGGGTGTATCCACCTTTTACATTTGATACGATAAAGTGGATGGAGGTTGAGTGTTTGTTTAACCGACAGAGTGCAGCACTGGTGGAGGTGCCATCTCTCAGGTGAGACACTAAATCCTTGGTTTACAGGGAGGCAGTGGTGCAGTGGTATTGTCACTGCATTAACAATCCAGGGACCCAAGGTCATGCTCTGGGGACCAGCGTTCAAATCCCAACACGGCGAATGGTGAAATTTGAATTCAATTTTTAAAATCAGGAATTAAATGTCTGACAATGACCATGAAACCATTATTAATTGTTGTAAAAGCCCATCTGGTTCACCCATGTCCTCTAGGGAAGGAAATCCGCCGTCCTTACCTGGTCTGACCTACATGTGACTCCAGACCCTCAGCAATGTGGACTCTTTACTGCCCTCTGAAATGGCCCAGCAAGATACTCAACTCAAGGGCAATTAGGGGTGGGCAAATATTGCTGGTCCAGCCAGAGACACTCACATCCCATGAATGAATGAAAAGGAAGTTTGCTTTCTTGGGTGGCCCTATTAAGAAGAAGAGTGGGGTGTGCTCTTCAGTGTCCTGGCCAATGTTTATCCTCCAACCAATCTCACTCAAGGAAACCCACGAGTGATAGAGACAGGATCTGCCTTTTGGATCTTGCTGTGTGGAAATTGGCTCCTGTGTTTTCTACGTTACGACAGTGAAAAGGTACTTCATTGGCTTTGGGATCTCCCAGGGTCGCGAGATGTTTGATACAAATGTCAGTCTTTTTTTGACTTTTAAATTCCAAGCTGGATGGAGCAGCCACTTGGCACATGGACCACATGCAGACACGATGAACAACCCAAATTAGACGACAGACCGTCAACCCATTCATTTAATCAGTGAGCTGACACCGATTTCTCATATCTGAATAAATACTTTGTGGAATCAGGGAATGACACAGCAATGAAAGAGGCCATTCAGCCCATCGTTACCCCTGCCAGTTCCATGGCTGATCTTACTTGAACCTCAACTTCACATTCCTGCTTACCCCCAATAACCTATCACACCCCTGATTAACGAGAAGCTATCTATTTCTGCCAGAAAAATATTCAAAGACACTGTCTCGACCATCTTTTGGGACAGAAGATTCCAAAGTTACATAACCCTCTGAGAGAAAAATCTTTTCATAGAATCCCTACAGTGCAGAAGGAGGCCATATGGCCCATCTAATCTGCATCAGCCCTCTGAAGGAGCTCCCCACCTGCTCTCACCCCATAACCCCACTAAGGGTCAATTTAGCACAGCCAATCCACCTAACCTGCATATCCTTGGACTGTGGGAGGGAACCGGAGCACCCGGAGGAAAACCACGCCGACACGGTGAGAACCCCACACAGACAGTCACCCGAGGCCGGAATTGAATCTGGACCCCTGGCATGTGAGGCAGCAGTGCTAACCTCCTCATACCAGCCTCCCCGAACAGGTGCCGGAATGTGGCGACTGGGGGCTTTTCACAGTAACTTCATTTGAAGCCTACTTGTGACAATAAACAATTTTCATTTTCATAACTACTGTGCCCTTTTCCTCATCTCTGCCTTAAATGGGCGAATAACCTATTGTTTAACAGTGCCCCCCAGTTCTACATTCTCCCACAAGAGGAAACAATCTCTCCACATCCACCCTGACAAGACCCCTCAGGGTTTTATATGTTTCAATCAAGTCGCCTCTCGCTCTTCTAAACTCTAGTGGATACAAGCCCAGCCAGTCCAACCTTTCCTCATAAGACAAACCCCTTCCAGGTAGTTGCCTGGTAAACCTTCTCTGAACTGCTTCCGATACATTTACATCTTTCCTTAATGGGGAGACCAATACTGTGCACATATTGATGGTTATTGCATCAAGTTCCTCTGCATTAGCTGCAGTTTTTGCAAATGTTTTATTATCTTCTAGCATGAAGACCGAGGCAAAATATTGGTTCAGTGCCTCTGCCATCTCTGTGTTCATCATTGTTATCTCACCTGTATTGGCCTCTAAAGGGCCAACATTTACTTCAGCTATTTCCTTCCTTTTTATATACTTATAGAAGCTTATGGTATCAGTGCTTATGTTTTCTGCTAGTTTCCTATCGTCGTTCATCTTCGCTCTTTTGAATTTATTTTTTCGTAGATTTTGCTGAACCTTAAAGTTCTCCAGCTTAACACTAAAGTTCTCCAGCTAAACACTTAAAGTTCTCCAGCTTAACACTAGCTTTTGCAGTATGGTATGTCCTAGCTGTTGCCTTTATGTTCTCTTTGACCTCCTTATTTTAGCCATGGAATGTTTTTCTCCCTTTTACAATTCCTCTTCCTCTCCGGAATATACTTTTATTGAGAGGTTTTTAACATCTCCCTGAACATCTGCTATTTTTCCTCAACTGTCCTAACCTCAATTATTTGTGCTACTTGGGCCAAATCTTTACTCAGGCCTCTGCCCAACGCTAAAACGCTAGTATGGCACTCTGTCTTCCCTCACTCAATCTGAATTTGAAATTCTAGCATGCGGTGATCACTCCTTCCAAGAGGATCCTTAATGACAAGACTATTAATCAAGCCTTATTCGTTACACACCTATGATCTTTTACTCTGTGCTAACCTTTGAGGAGACACCTTATCAAATGCCTTCTAGAAAGCTATATCTTGGGGCTCCCATGTCTAGCAGCACAGTGGGAGCACCTTTGGTGTCCAGCCTGGAATCCTCGGACTCCGGACCTGCTGGCAGCCCACCCCCGTTCTTGGATTTCCCCATGGTGTGGGGTGGCTTCAATGGGAAATGCATTGACGGCAGAGGGCGCTGCTTCCTGCCATCGGGAAACACACGGCTGGTAGGGTGGAGAGTCCCACCCCACAGACTGCAACTGCAAAATAGGCAGCTCACCACCACCATTTCCAGGGAAGCTCATGATGGGCAATGAATTCCACCAGCGTCCACTTCCCAATGAATGAAAAATACACCATCTCATCCCCTCAAAAAGCCTTTGCAACCTTGGAAAAATGTCCCTCAATAGGCTTTCATTTGCTTTTCCAAATTCACAAAATGCAAGATACTCCTGGAGTTTGTTTTGGCTATGGTTGCAACCCAGATGCACTTTGGCTGTTGAAGCCATCTGGGATGGCCACTTACAACAAGAAACATGGACGTTCGCAATGCCTAAATGGAAATATGGACAATGTAAGATTCAGGCAGGCACAGGGCCTGCATGTATATTTGTGAGCAAAAAATCCAGACAGCATCGAAACCCCCAGCCGATTAGCATTTTAATGACCCATCTCCGTAAAACAAAGGACTGATACTCAGGTAACCGATACAATTCCAGACACATGGGCTCCACCCCCTTTACTCAGGAAGCATGAACAGCAAGGTCAATGACCGCTTAGGACACACCCAGCCAACAAGGCACCCGCCCCTTTATTGGCTCAGATCGAAGGCAGTGATCGGGAACTGCCCAATTAATTGCGTCCACACCTGAGGACCGCCCAAAAGAGCACAAAACCCCCCAAGGATAAAGAGAGACACTGCCGTGTGTTCGATCTCTTTTGGTCCTGGCACTCTGGCAACGTCCATCTCCAATCGCAGCACCACGACCAGAAGCAAGTCCAAGTTCAACGCTCGCTACCAGACGGATGAGCCTAGCTGAACCGCAGTTACTTCTCCAGACCCAGCAGATCCAGATTCGAACAAAGGCCACTGTTCCTCTGACCGAAGCCGGGTGGCTGAAGTTAAGTACAGGTTGTCATAGTGTTAGGGTGTAGTTTAGCTCGTAGTGTTTATGTTGCATGTATAAGTTAATCTTGTGTGTAAATAAAGTATTATTGAACTTGAACTAACTAACTGGTTGTTGGGTCTTTGATCGATATCCGGTTGAACCTTGTGGTGGTATCATTTGATCCCTGGCGACTCTGAAAGCAATATAATATCAATATCTAGACAAAGGAAGGGCAACCTTGTTGACTGCCATATTTATAACGAGTAAATATATCAACACTGCTTGGCATTCATAGCTGCGGTGGTTAATAAACAGATGAAAACATACCACCCGATGCCTCATTACACCGAATGGGTTTGGCTGATGAACTTCAAGACTGGGTAATATATTCACACCTCATTAAGCTGATGAGGTCTGTCAAAAAAAAAATGAAACTGTCAGGTTCGTGAGGTTGACAGATTAATAACGCTGCCTCCTCTTCTGATTGAGGTTAATGCCATGCAACCGTCTTTCTGCCAGATTTTAAGATCTCGAATCATCAACGCTCTGATAAATGAAATGATTGACTCGACGTCTGATGGGTGTTTCTACGGTGGAGAGAGGGGAAGGGCAGTCGTGGGCCTGGGAGTGGAGGTCATCTCCTCCAGGCTGTTCCTCTGCAACCTCTCGAAAAGATAGAAAATCAGAGAAATTGATTAACCAAAGAAAACAGAAAGTGGAAACCACTTTAGCCTGAAAAAGGGGGCAGAGAGATGATATATCTGCATTGCAACACTCACCTGGATGAATGCATCTCCAACAACAATCAAAAATGCTCGACACCATCAGGACAAAGCAGCCCACTTGATTGGCACCCCATCGACAAACATCCACTCTCTCTACCACCAGGTGGCAGCAGTGTGTACCATCTCCAAGATGCTCGCGAGTAACTCACCTCTTCCGACAGCACCTTCCAAATCTGAGCACTCAACCACCTAGAAGAACAAGGCCAGCAGATACCTGGGACCACCACCATCTGGAGGTTCCCCTCCAAGTCACACACTATCCTGACTTAGAAATATATCATTGTTCCTTCATTGTCGCTGGGTCAAAACTCTGCAACTCAGTCCCGGCGTGTGCGTGTACCTACAACACATGGACTGCAGTGGTTCATTCTTACAGGTATACACACTGTGTTGTTGGGGAGGGAGTTCCAGGATTTTGACAGTGAAGGAACGGTGAGATATTTCCAAGTCAGGATGGTGAGGGACTTGGAGGGCCACTTCCAGGTGATGGTGCTCCCATGTATCTATGGTTCTTGTCCTTCTAGATGATAGCAATTGTGAGTTTTGAAGGTCCTGCCTAAGGAGCATTGGTGAGTTCCTGCAGGGCATTTTGTAGATGGTACACGCGGCAACTTCGTTGGTGGAGGAGGGACTGAATGTTTGTGGATGAGGTACCAATCAAGTGGGCTGCATTGACCAGTCCTTTGGTGTCCGTACCAAAATTTATCCCTCAATCAACACCACTAAAACAAATTATCTGGTAATTATCAGATTTGCAATGAGAGTTGTTATTAGTTGAAGTATTTTTTGAGGCTAATATTCTATGAAGAAAGGTTGTGGCTCTGTGTGTGAAAATAATTTAAGTAAGCTGGGGACTGATTATGTGGCTGAGTTTGAGAGATAAAAAATGTATGTGTTAAAGGAATGTATTTGAAGTAGGTATGGTCAAGTGAATTTTCTATAATAAAAAAGCAGTGGGTAGAAATTTGCATTTGGAGATAAATAAGAGTTTGGGGTTTCAGCTGTTACATTTCAAAGGGGAGCAAAAGGTTTTATAACTTGGAAAAGGTCATAAATAAATAAGGGAAGGATATTCAATTTTATTTGAACTGAAAGGTGGAAATAAGAGGAATATGAAATATTTTTATATTTCGGGAAAGTTAAGTTCAATGAGGTTCTACGGACAATGGAATGAAGAATGAAAGAGAAAAAGGATGTTTCAGGAGAGATGTTGAACTGTGTTGGGTTGTTGCTATGCGAGACCTTGTGGCGTACGGTTTTATGTGGGAAAAAGAGCTGTGAAGAGGCAAAGTTTGAAGCAGCCATTCTAGCCAAACCAGGCAAGTGTCTCTTTTTCAGAAAGCAGATATTTGATTTTGAAGAATCTTGAACTTCCACAGCAGAATGGAAGATAGTTTGAGAAGTCCTGTGATATACATTTCCTTGAGCAACAAAGGGTTAGCATTGTGGTAATAGTACTGCGTTTCTCTCGTTAAACACTGATAAGGGAGAATGCCTAGAAAAGGTCCAACAAAGTGAGGACCTTTTGGGGAATGTCCTGTGAAGCAAATTTAAATGTGTAACTGTAATCTTGTGTGCTTAAGTTTCCTTTTCTGTTGTTAATACATGTTTTAATTTAATGTTTAAAATCTCAAAGGTGTTACTGGAATTTGAGGCTTCTGAATTCAATGGACTTTATTTTGTCGTTGCCTGAACGTAAAAATAAAAACGTTATGTGTGATACATGGGTGAGGTTGCCCTATAGAATTTGTTCTGTGCAACAATCAACATCTGCTGGATCATAACACGTTGCTGTTTTTGCCAGCTTTTTGTGCCACAGTGGCTATACTTCAAATATGCTCAATTGGTTATAAAGTGCGTTGAGACATCCAGTGGGTGTGAAAGGCGTGGAACAAATGCAAGTCTACCCTTTTCTTTTTATTCTGCTTAGAAAAATCCACGATTAATGGAAAACCCATCCAACACAATCTATCTTGCTCTCCCTAGCAACTCCACATCTGCAATCAGGAAGCTCAGGCTAATTGAAGCACTTCATTCCCAACACATGCCTTCGATCAGCTCTGTTTCCTTCTCCATGTGATTTGCTTAAGACAACACTATTAACCATAGTAATTAGAGGCTATCTTTGCACTTTCTGTTGGCATTTAACTTTCTCGTTCATTAGTGTTTAATCTTGCCTAATTTATCTTGCTTTTGTGTGAACAGTTACTGCCGTATTCTGCAATATCAGCATTTCTAAATGGTTGAATGAATTTTATCAGAGATTTATGAGTCAAACATCCAAAGGTTTACAGAAAGGTTAGCATGTGTCCTTCAAACTAATCGGGTTGATGACTATCAGGCGAAAACACATGAAAATGACCAACAGGTCGAGACTAAATTATTCAACTAGCTGTCGCACATGTCAGCATGGTGGCACTGTGGTTAGCACTGCTGCCTCACAGCGCCAGGTTCGATTCCGGCCTCAGAAGACCGTCTGGACTTTGCACGTTCTCCCCGTGTCTGCGTGGGTTTCTTACGGGTGCTCCGATTTCCTCCCACGGCCCAAAGATGTGCAGGTTCGGCGGATTGACCATAATCAATGGGCGGTGTTACGGGGATAGGGTGGGGGATTGGGCCTCGGCGGAGTGCTCATTCAGAGGGTTGGCGCAGACTCGATGGACGAAATGGCATCCTTCTGCACTGTAGGGATTCAACGGTTCCATTTCCCATCCTATTCATCTGCTAGGAGATCAATTAGAGAAAGAATTCCTTTCTGACCCACTTAGGCAATTGAAATGTAAGTCAGTTTGTTCAAGAACCACTCCAGGGACTTAGTACAAAATCTAGGCTGACACTCCTAGTGCAGTACCAAGGTGGTGCTGCACTGTCAAAATTGATGTCCTTTGCATGAGATGTTAAACCAAGGCCTTATCTACTTTCTCAAGTGGGAGTAAAAGATCCCAGGATATTATCTGAAAAAGAGTTGTCCCCAATGTCCTGACCACTATTTATCCCTCAATCAACATCACTAAAAACAAGAAGATCTGGTCGTGATCCTTGCATTACAAGTGTGAGCAAATTTCATTATGGATTTCATGAATTCCAAATTCCTAATGACTTTCATCAATGTTAACAGGGCCATACCTTTACAAGAGGTTAGCTCAGACTGGTGTTGCTCCAGGTTTACAGTTGAAAACACATTTTTAGTCAAAGTATAAGACTGAAGGTCTCTGGCGGACAACCAATTCTCAACTACTAATTAACCTCTGTAGACGCATTACATTTCAGGACACAATCATTTTATTCCCCGCCATCAGGAAGTAGCAAAGCATGCCCTGATAAATCTCGCCAGATATACACTTACAATTTTACATCAAACCCCCACTCATTTATGAGTTTTCTACACGTAGAGGGGATTAACTTAACACTGCTACTTATTGGCATATCTGTCATTAATGAGACGTATCTCATTATCATCGAATTATGTTCATGCATTTACAATTTTGACAAATCCATTGGATAATATTTGTACCTCTCTGATTTGTTCAGTAATTGTACGGAATGGAGGAGGCCAGAATGTTTTTTTTTTAAACCCCTACATCCCAGAATGTCCTTGGAGCTGACCCAGAAATTGGCGCAGACATTTCATTTTCTGCGCAGGATCAGCTCCAGGGAAATTTCCCAGCCTTTGATTCTGCAACATAAGAAGCTTGTTGGTTCACCCACTTGCTTCCAGTCCCCACAGTGGCTGACGCCTCGGGAATTCTTCAGCCTGTGCTCTCTCAGGCTTTGTACTCCGAGTCACATACCCCATGGACTAGATCCTTCACTTTACTTATGGATGATGTGGAGACCAGACCTCTTCATTCACCTGAGGAAGGAGCAGCGCTCCGAAAGCTAGTGACATTGAAACAAATCTGTTGGACTTTAACCTGGTGTTGTAAGACTTCGTACTGTTACTTATGGATGGAACATTCCTTCACACTTTGATTCAAATGGCACTAAGAACAACAACTTGTATTTATGTAGTAGTTTTAACACACTACAACGTCCCAAGGAGTATTACTAAAGAAAACTTGACAACGGGGAACGAGATATTAGGACAGTGGCTTGGTCAGAGTGCATGTGTCATAATGGAGGAATGAGAGATGGAGAAGTGGAGAGGTTTAGCGAGAGCATTTCGGAGCTTAGGGCCTCGACAGCTGAAGGTACAGGCACAAATGGTGAAGGGATTAAAATTGGGATGCTCAGGAAGTCGGAATTGGAGCAGGATTGTAGGGCTGGAGGAGATAATAATATAATAATCGCTTATTGTCACAAGTAGGCTTCAATGAAGTTACTGTGAAAAGCCCCTCGTCGCCACATTCCGGCGCATGTTCGAGGAGGCCGGTACGGGACGATAGGGATGGGCGAGGCCATGGCGGGTTTTGAAAACAAGGGATGAGAATTTTTTAATCATAAATTTAGAGTACCCAATTCACTTTTTCCAATTACGATGAAATTTAGTGTGGCCAATCCACCTAACCTGCACATTCTTGGGTTACGGGGGCAAAACCCACGCAAACACGGGGAGAATGTGCAAACTCTTGAGTGACCCAGAGCCGGGATCGAACCTGGGACCTCGGCGCCGTGAGGCAGCAGTGCTAACCACTGTGCCACGGTGCTGCCCCAAGGATGAGAATTTCAACATCGCGGGATTGCTGAACTGGGAGCCAACGAAGATCAGGAGCCGCAGGGGTCATAGGTGAACAGGACTTGGCGTGTGTTAGGACACAGGTGGAAAAGACCTAGATGACCTCATAGCTGACTAGGAATGGACTAGCTAATCCTAGAGGCAACAAAGGCATGGATGAGGGTTTCAGATTGAGGTTGGATGGAGTTAAACAATGTTATGGAGGTGAAAATAAGCAGTCTTAGTGATGGCATGGGCATGCATCTCAAGGCCAGGTATGACATGAAGGTTGCGAACAGTCTGGCTCATCCTTGAACTATTGCCAGGAAGAGAGTTCGAGCTAATGGCTCGGGAATAGAGATTGCAGTGGCTACTGAAGACAATGGTGTTGGTATTCCAATATTTACCAATATCTGGACTCGTAAGGTAATTACATTACACAAAGGTGTTTACATGACTTTGAAGGTGATTTCATCATCCTAAGGTTAATTACATTACACTAAAGGTTATTCTACTACAGTAAAGGTGATTACGTTACCATGAATGTAATGACATTGCTCTTAATTAAACGCTAAAAGTGATTTCATTACACAAAGGGTAATGACATTACACTACAAGTATTTACACCAAACAGGCAGAAAGCACCATCCCATTCACAATGAAACAAAACAGAATACCCTTCACAAATACCTGTGAACCATTTCTCCTGTAAAGTCAATGAAATAGTGGTTGGTTTGAATTAAGTATTTTATTGAACGCAGGCAAGTGTTTTAAATAATAAAACACAAAGATCTTTCTTTTAGAGAGCATTTCTGCTTCTATTTAGTCGCAAAGGCTCCAAAAGTCTTTGCAGCCATAATTCACAGCCTGCTAACAATTTAATACACTTTGCTGGTAGTCTGCTCTATAAATTAGCATTTCTAAGGGAAAAGTAATTAATCTTTGAGTTACGTTTGGCTCAATGTTTCTTGAGATTATCAGGATTGTCCCCGATGCTGTTCTCCTGTGTTTGCACAGAGAACCTCTCAATACTATACAGGTACCATGGTATAGTTGAGAGAATCCCTACAGTGCAGAAGGAGACCATTCGGCCCATCGAGTCTGCACCGACCCTCCGAAGGAGCACCACACCCAAGCCTACGCCCCCCGCCCTATTCCTGTAACCCCATCTAATCTTTGTGGACACTAAGGGGTACTTTAGCATGGCCGATCCACCTAACCTGCACATCTTTGGACTGTAGAAGGAAAGCAGAGCTCCCGGAGGAAACCCATGCAGACACGGGGAGAACGTGCAAACTCCACACAGACAGTGACAGTGAGGCTGGAATGGAACCCGGGACCCTGGCGCTGTGAATCCTTTAACGTTCAACACAGTGCTAAGCACTGTGCCTCCGTGCTGCCCCGTTCTCCAGTTCTCCTGGCACAGGAGCAGCAACTCAGAATTCAGGAGCTGAAATAATGAAACTCATAAATCTGATTCAATTGGCAGCCAAAGAAGTGATTGAAAGACGCACCTGCTCATTGAAACCCAACTGGTTCATTAATTTATTAACGGGGAGCTACCCACCCCTAGACGGTCTGGCCCACTTGTGACGTTAACCTGTAACCCATGTCCTCGAAAATGATCTGGCAATTAAGAAGGGGCAATAAAGGCGGTCCTTACTCGCATCAACCCTACGCTCTGCTGCTTGAAAATTTGAATTCCCTACCCCCGTGGTCGCAAGCTTGGGTTGGATGAAGTATGTCATTTTTCCCATTTCAGCGCTCAGGCCGAAACTTTCCTGTTGTTCCCGATGGAGGGACCTTCCAGTCCTGCCGATGACGACCCCCCCACCGCCACGTGTTCCCCGGTGGCGGAGGATGCAAACCAGGGAACCCCCTGGGACAGTGGCGGGACGGAGGATCCCAGCGCAGGCAAATGGCGGGCTTCCCACGCCACCTGAAAACACGCAAGCGCGCCATCTTCCCACTGAAGCTTTTCGTTTGTTTAAAGTCTGCGGCTGAGCGGAGTGTAGCTAACATCGCAGATGCTGCAACACCTCAGTGCTAGTTTGGCTCACTTGTTGCCACTTTGACCTTGGAGTGAGGAAATTGTCTCTTTAGGCCCCATTCTGCAGGATCTGCAGTTCGGGCTGATTCGCCAGTGCCTCACTGCAAGAGAGAAGAATCAGAGCTGCTATGTCACGACAGGAAGCGAAAACCAAACTCAGGTGCTTTCTCACCTGGTTGTGCAAGATTCTACTTGAAATAGGCCATACAATGTGTCAGAAACTGTCTACACCGTTCAGTTGATCCGATCTCAAGTGAGCGGGTGAGGTATGAAATTAGACATGAATACTTCTGATAATAAGTTTATTCACAGAATGTAACATACATATATTTGCTTCCTTACGAGCAACCCAGTAACCCAGCAATCTTTCTTTCTCCTCTTCTGAGTGCTGATTTGCCCAATTATCCAAATAACCAATGAATAAACACCAAATAAACCAATTGATAGCCCCTAAGGGGCACTATAAATAAAGAAAAAAATTAAAGGAACCATACCAAATTAAATGAGCTAAAAAAGCATGAAACTTAAGGAGAAAGCATATGACTGCGCAAAGACCAGTGACAGGTAGATGATTGGTCAGAATATAAGGAACTGCAGAGAATGACCGAAAGGTTGATCAGGAGAAAGAAATTAGAGTACGAGCGGAAGTTAGCTAGGAATGTAAAAAATGAACAGCAAGAGTTTTTATCGGTGTTTAAACAGGAAAAGTGAAGGTAAAGTGAGGGTTGGTCCTCTGGGGGGGGGGGGGGGGCGGTTGAGAATGGGGAAGTAATAGTAGATCGCAAGGAAATAACTCATGAAATGAACAACTATTTTGCTTCTGTTTTCACTATAGGATACAAAAAAAATGTTCCAGGAATAGCTGCAAATCAGGAGGTGGGAGAGGAGAAGGGAAATTGCAATTGCTAGGAAAACATGGTACTGAGCAAACTGGTGGCACTGCAGACTGACAAGTCTCCAGGTCCTAATGGACTTCATTCGAGGGACTTTAGAAAGGTGGCGAATGAGATCATAGATGCATTGGTGTTAAATTTCCAAAATTCGTTAAATTCTGGAAATACTCCATTAGACCAAAAATTGGCAAATATAACTCCTCTAAACAAGACAGAAAACAGGAAACTATAGACCAGTTAGCTTGGTGCCTGTCACGTGGAAAGATGTCAGAATCGATCGTTAAAGAGGTTGGAGCTGGGTAGTTAGAGAGGCTCAAGGTAATCAGGAAGAGTCAGCGCAGTTTTATGAAGGGGAAATCATGTTTAGGAAGTTGACTAGAGTTCTTTGGAGGTGTAACATGTGCTGTGGCTGGAAGTGAGCCAGTAGACGTGCTGCACTTGGATTTCTAGAAGGCAATTGATAAGGTACCACGTCAAAGGTTACTGCAAAAAATAAAAGCTCATGGTGTAGGGGGTAACATATTAGCCTGGATAAGAGAAGCTGGCTGGAGAGTATGCATAAATGAGCCTTTGTCTGACTGACAAGATGTGTCGAGTGGAGTTCTGCATGGGTCTGTGTCGGGGCCTCAACTTTTTACAATTTATATCATTCACTTAGATAAGGAAAGTGAAGGCATGGAGTTAAATTTACAGATTACACAAAGATAGGTAGGAAAATATCTTGTCAAGAGGACGTCCAGATTTTGCGGATGGATATAGACAGGGTTGAGTGAGTGGGCAAAAATCTGGAAGATGGGGTATAATGTGGGAAAATGTAAAGTTTTTTTTTCTTTTTTTTAAAACAATTTAGAGTTCTCAATTCATTTTTTCCAATTAAGGAGCAATTCAGTGTGCCCAATCCACCTAGCCTGCACAACTTTGGGTTGTGGGGGCGAGACCGACGCAAACACGGGGAGAATGTGCAAACTCCACACGGACAGTGACCCAGAGCCGGGATCGAACCTGGGACCTCGGCATCGTGAGGCAGCAGTGCTAACCACTGCGCCACCGTGCTGCCTGGAAAATGTAAAGTTGTTCACTTTGGCAGTATGACCTAAATGGAGAATGACTGCAGAATTCCGAGGTGCAGAGGGATCTAGGTATTCTTGTGCATGAATCAGCAAAAGCTAGTATGGAGGTACAGCATGTAATCAAGAAGGCTAATAGAATGCTTCCTTTGTTACAAGGGGAATTGAACATTAAAGTAAGGATGTTATGCTTCAGTTAGATGGGGCATTGGTGCGATCACATCTCGAATAAGTGTGCAGATTTGATCTCCATATTTAATGAAGGATGCAAATGCATTGGAGGGGGTTCAGAGGAGGACTGATTGCATTGTCTAATGAGATTAGTCGTAAAGACTGGGATTGTTTCCACTGGAATCTAGAAGAGTAAGGGGTGACTTGATTAAAGCATGTAAGGCCCTGAAGGTGACCAGGAAAACGTGGAACTGACACACAAAATTATTAGTTTTAAAATTAGGCGTCGCCTTTTATAGGACAGAGATGAGGAGAATTCGTCTACAGAGGTTTGTGCAACTTTAGAACTGTTTGCTCAGAAGGTTGTGGGAGCAGGGTCACTGAATATTTTTAAGGCAGAGGTGGATAGATTCCTGTTGGGAAAAGGAATCAAAGGTTACCGGGGGGTAGATGGGAATGTGGAATTCAACACAAACAGTTCAGCCATGATCTTATTGAATGGCGGAGTGAGTGGCCAAATGGCAGAGGGGGCTGGGGCCTACATCTGGTCTGATTTTGTATATTCGTATGTACGTATGTTTATAAACCAAAAGTGGTTTTGAGAGGCTGGTAAAGCACTCCAGCCCTCATGGTGCCCACGCTTCATGGAAGTCAGCAAGCAAACCAGTCGATACCGCATGCTTCCTCTTCAAGGACACCTGACCGTGAAAGTAGACGAGGTAGAGGAGCAGACAGCAGGCTAGATGACCCCTTCCACTGCCTGGACCAACTTGGCCAAGCCCAGGAGCAGGCTTCCAAGGAGGTCCTCCTCTCTGCACCCCTCTTCCCTCAGTCGGCATCATAGTAGGTGCATGGGGCCAAAGCTTGAGGAGCAGCCCCTTTACAAAAACTAAAGAGGCAATCTTTGTTTATACTCTTTTAAGCAACACTAAACACATGGTCAAGTTAGCAAAGTGATAGCCTCCAAGTGGGCACTGGAACTAAAGAAATGCCTCTATTTATACTCTTGAATACAACAATAAACAGAGGGGCAGATTATCAAATGAACAAATCCATTTAAAGTGATGACTCTTGAAGGCACACTGTAATCAAACAAAACGCCAAAGAAACATTTTGGAACTAACTCAAAATGTGGTTCAGTGGGCTGTTGAAGAGTCTCTCTTTATACTCTTTACAGCAAGACAAGTTAACTTAAGGTGATTGCCCCTTGGGAGGATGTCTCTATTTATAAGTGCTCTAGGCACTTAATTAAACAATGGCCTTTACCTGTGCCTTAACAATATCATTAACACAACATTATCATTCAGCTGGGTTGTGTTGTAATGATTTTCATGTGTGTGAGGCCATTTGGAGAGGTGAGCAAAGGGAAACTATCAATTGAAAATGGCAACTTGTATGTGCGCCCGACTGGAGAATGGGTATGTGTGATAAGCAAAAGAAAAGCAGTGAGACCAGGGACTGCTGTGAACACAGAATGTGTTGAGAGCAATGTTTATACCCTGAACAATGATATCTTTGGACAACTTTACATTGGCACGTTCCTCCTGAATCAATGAAAACAGCATTGATCGTGTATTGCATTACTGCCTAGTATGGAAGACACCAAACAGAGCACCCCTCTTCACACTCTCCTCATTCACTACTATGGAGGGTTTGGGTCTTGGGTATCTTGTGTGGATGGTTTGGATATTGGCACTGCTCCATGATTGGCTGGGGACTGCACTTCATCTCCCACCATGTTTCATGACTTCACCCTCCACACACATCTGCACACAGCAAGCACTGCCTTGTGACTCGTGGAAAGAATCAAATACATTTTATCCTTATCCTTGACCCTTTACCATGAGTTAATCACACTTTAATTGTGAGTCATAAACGTTCTAAGTGACTTGTGTCCTTTGGCAAATTCTTACAAAAATAAATTTAGAGTCCCCAATTCTTTTTTTTTTCCAATTAAGGGGCAATTTAGTGTGGCCAATCCACCTACCCTGCACATCTTTAGATTGTGGTGGTGAGACCCAAGCAAACATGGGGAGAACGTGCAAACTCCACATGGACAGTGACCCGGGTCCTGAATCGAACCCGGGTCCTCAGCGCTGTGAGGCAGCAGTGCTACCCACTGCGCCACCGTGCTGCCCCCTTTGGCAAATTCTCATCAGCAGGTCCACCTTAGTCAGGAACTTACGAGGAATATACTAATGCAGGTATGATAGGGAGGCAGTAGCATAGTGATATTGTCACTGGGCTGGTAATCCAGAGATCCAGGGTAATGCTGTGGGTTCGAATCCCAGCACAGCATGAAATTTGAATTTTTATTAATCTTTATTGTCACAAGTAGGCTTACATTAACGCTGCAATGAAGCTACTGTGGAGAAACCCCAATAAAAATTTAGAATTGATGTAAAAACCTATCTGGTTCACTAATGTCAATTCTAGAAGGAAATCTGCCATCCTTACCTGGTCTGGCCTGCATGCGACTAGCGTTGACTAGCAATGTGGTTAACTCTTGAAAGGGCCGAGCCAGATACTCAGTTCAAGGGTAATTATGCATGGTCAATAAATGCGCACATCTGATGAATGAGTAAAAGAAATTGTCCTTCTGAGACCTTGGAGATTGGAAAGTTTCATTCCTGGAAAGTACTCCTTTGTGTGTCTCAGGGGGTTAAACCCTTGGGTACAATTTCCTCTGCAAATCTGCCAATTCTCTAGGGTTACTGTTAGTTGCAGAGTGAAATTGAGCGAATCCCCAAGGGAAATCTACCTTCCCCTGTATTTGTACCGCCTTTCAGTACCTTGGACAGCATCATATCAATTCTTCAGATGCTGGCTCTGAGGATAGGGTTGACAGGTGGCGTGATTCTCCACTCCCACACCGAAGTGGCCGCGCCGTCGTGAACGCCGTCGAGGTTCACGACGGCGCGGAATGGCCCCGGTCCCGACCGATTCAGGCCCTGACAATGGGCCAGTATCGGGGCCGCGTCATCTACCTGCGCCAGGCCTTGTCGCCCGCGTAAAAGCGGCGCCGCATAGATGACGCGGCCGGCGCCGCATAACGGACGTCATCCGCGCATGCGTGGTTGCCGTCCTCTCTAGGTCCGCCCCACAAGAAGATGGCGGACGGATCTTGCGGGGCCGCGGAAGGAAGGAGGTCCTCCTTCAGAGAGGACGGCCTGGCGATCGGTGGGCACCGATCGCGGGCCACCCCACATTCCAGGTGAAGCCCGGAGCAGGATCCCCCCTCGCCCCCCCCACAGGCCGCCCCTCCAGCGTTCACGCACCGCCCACGACTGCAGCGACCAGGTGTGGACGGCGCTGGGGGAATCCGCCATTTTGGCCTGGCCGCTCGGCCCAATCCGGGCCTCAGAATAGCGGGGGTGCCGGAGAATCGCCATTTTCGGTGTCTCCGGCGATTCTCTGGCTGCGGCCCGCGAAACTTGACTGGGCCATTCCCGCCGCTTGGGAGAATCGCGGGAGGGCGTCGGACCGGCGTCCCTGGAAATTTTGGCGGCCCAGGCGATTCTCCCAACAGGCGTGGGAGTGGAGAATCGCGCCCAGGGTTTCTCTTCCAGGCAGAAAAGCCTGCTGCTTCAACCACACAGCCACCCGATAGGCTGCAGCACCCAGAAGAGAGGTTGCAGTTGGGTACAAGGGGCGAGGCAGGAAACGACAAAACAATGCACACAAATAAAACAAGGAGTTGCAGGTGAACCTTAACACAGTGAAGTAAAAGTGAAGGAGGTCAGAGGTAGAAGAGGGAGCAAGAAATCAAAAAAGGAGAGAGAGAAAGATAATGAGGGAACAGGGAAGAGGGAGGGTGTGGTGTTCTTTGTGTTGCTTATTTCAGGATGGTTGGCGTAGTGGTCACAAAGCCCACAAAATAGCTTGAACTTAAACAAAACTATAAATTTATTAACACTACTAACTTGGATTCGACACATAATCCATAGGACCATAAGACATAAGAGCAGAATTAGGACACTTGGCCCATCGAGTCTGCTCCGCCATTCAATCATGGCTGATATTTTTCTCATTACCATTCTCCTGCCTTCTCCCCATAAATAAATCAAGAGTAGTGAGGCCGTGGAATGCCCTACCTGCTACAGTAGTGAACTCGCCAACATTGAGGGCATTTAAAAGTTTATTGGATAAACATATGGATGATAATGGTATAGTGTAGGTTAGATGGCTTTTGTTTCGGTGCAACATCGTGGGCCGAAGGGCCTGTACTGCGCTGTATTGTTCTATGTTCTATCAGTATCCTAAAGGATACACAGTTGATTAATAACATCTAAACTACACTCACCTACAGCTAATCTCACAACTGATATAAACTATTATCTACACTCACTTACACTTTTTGTACTTCTGACCCTCTCTAGCTAACTCCTGCACAACTCTCCCACAAGGCTTAGCATCACTGCCTTATATGGTTGCAACTGTAGCTCCCTCTGGTGGCTACTCTCGACACTTCATTAACCCTTGCAGTTCTCACAGTTAAGATAATACCACAGGGGGAGAGAAGAGGGGGGGGGGGGGAAGTAACAATGGGATAAAGAGAGAGAAAGAACAAGTAAGAGAGACAAGGAGGAGAGAAAAGAGTGGGGCAGGGAAGGAGGGCAAGAGGAAAAAGAGCAAAGAGAGAGGACAGGAGATTAGGGAGAGGGGGAGGAGGAGAAAAAGAAAGGGAGGGAGGGAGGATAGAAAAAAAAGAGAGAGGGAGACAGGAAGAGTGGGAGAGATAGGAAGGAAGAGAGGAAACAAATAAATGAACAGTGTAAGTCTTCCGTAAATGGTCTTGAACTAGTTATGGGTAAAAATGAAGGAGATTTCAACTTATTAATAGCCAATCAATGTCATTGTTAGTTTTCTCAGCAGCATTCATCACTCATACTAATGTTTGCTTCCCTGGCTCAATGTCAATTTCTGTCTGATTACGCTCCGATGAAGTGCCTTCGGACATTCTACCATGTTCAAGGAGATGTATAACTACAAACTGGTGAGCTGTTGATGTATACGGGGTAGATTTTTAACTTGCCAGCTGAGAGATGGACTGGAGTGGCTAATTGCTGACCCATTATACACCCATCGATTTTCAAACCCCTTGGCTTCGGCTGAAATGAAAATGAATGGTTTCTGTTACAGGTGACTGATCCGTGAATCAGGTTTAACAGCTGGGTGGCAAGTTGCACGTCTAGCCCCAAGTGACATCAGTTTTCTAATATCCGTACTGAATTTCATGGGACACCGCCCTGCAGAATTAGACCCGGAAAGTCGCCACAAGGTGCTATGCAAGGCGAGAGAAAAGACTGGGGTAGGAGGAGAAAGGATGTGCATTAGGGTCAGGATGGGCGGCTGCTGGAAGCACCAACAAAATGGACATTAAGGGAAGTTTTGAAAACGGTGGCAAAATGGAGCGAACTCTGCTGCCTCACTGCAGTGAGGACCCCACTGCAGTCAAACAACTCGAGCTATAATTTCTGTTGTTGCTTTTACCTCCTCGGGACACTTTCCAGCTTATGAAGTGGGAGACGGTGGAGCAGTGGTAATGTCACTTGATTAGTAATCCAGAGACCCAGGCTAATGCTCTCGGACACAGATTCGAATCCACCATGACAGATGGTGGAATTTGAATTAAATTAAAAACCAGGAATTAAAAGTCTAATGGTGACCATGAATCAATTGTCATAAAAACCCATCTAGTTCCCGAATAACGAAGGAACTCTGCCACCTTATCTGGTCTGGCCTACATGTGACTCTAGACCCACAGCAATGTGACTGACTCTAAAATGGGACTAGCAAGCCAGCCAGTTATATTAAACCGCTAAAAGGAGGTCGATAAGGAATGAAACTGGATGGACTATCTGGGATCGACCTAGGCACCGGAACTGACAGTGATAACTCAACCCTGTTGACCATCCTGACTAACATCTGGGGGCTGGTGCCAAAATTAGGAGAGCTGTCTCACAGACTAGTCAAGCAACAGCCTGACATGCATTGCAGATAATTCCCAGACACCACCGTCATCCTCGTTGGGTATGTCCTGTCCCACCAGCAGGACAGGCCCAGCAGAGGTGGTGGCACAGTGGTATACAGTCAGGAGGGAGTTTCCCTGACAGTCCTCAATATTGGCTTCGGATCCCATGGAATCTCATGGAATCAGGTCAAACATGGGCAGGGAAACCTCCTGCTGATCACCCTGTACTGTTCCCCCTCAGCTGATGGGTCAGTACTCCTCCATGTTGAACACCACTTGGAGGAAGCTCTGAGGGTGATTTCAATGTCCGTCACTACTGACTGAGCTGGCCGGGTCTTAAAGGACATAGCTGTTAGAATTGGTCTGCGGGACCCAACAAGAGGGAAAACATACTTGACCTCATCCTCAGCACCCTGTCTGCCGCAGATGCATCTGTCCATGACAGTATTAGTTGGAGTTACCACCCACAGTCTTTATGGTGACATAGTTGAATTTTCATATTAAGGATACCCTCCATCGTGTTGTGGGGCACTACTACCATCCCAAATGGGATAAATTCGGAACAGATCTAGTAACTCAAGACTGGCAACCATAAGGCACCATGGGCTATCAGCAGCAGCAGAATTGTACTCCACCACAATCTGTAACGAGCATATCCACCACTCTACCATTAACACCAAGCTAGGGGGACCAGCCCTGGTTGAATTAAGAGTGCAGGAGGACATGTCAGGGACAACACCAACCAGACCTGAAAGTGAGGTGTCAACCCGGTGAAGCGACAACACAATGTGTCCCCAATAGCATAAGCAGCAAGTGATGGACAGAGGTAAGTGATTCCACAACCAACTGTTCTGGTAATAGTACTGGAGATTTGTAATCCAGAACTTGCTACTCCCAGTGCAGTTACAACACTGGCATGTGGAAAATTGCCCAGCTATGTCCTGTACTCAAAAAACAGGACAAATCCAACCCAGCCCATCAGTCTACTCTTGATCATCAGTAAAGTGATGGAAGGAGTCATCGACAGTGCTATCAAGTGGTACTTACTTAGCAATAACCTGCTCACTGCTCAGTGTGTGTTCAGCCAGAATCACTCAGCTCCTGACCTCATTATGGATGAAACATGGACAAAAAAGCTAACCACTGATCCTTGACATTCAATGGCATTGCCATTGCTGAATCTGCCACTATCAACATCCTTAGGGAGATTACCATTGACCAGAAACTGAACTGGGTTGCCCATATAAATACTGTGGCTACAAGAGCAGGTCAGAGGCTGGGAATCACCTCCTGGCTTCTCAAAGCCTATTCACCATCTACAAGGTACAAATCAGGAGCGTAATGGAATTCTCTCCCCTTGCCTGGATGGGGCAGCTCCAACAACACCCAAGGAACTTGAGGCCATCCAGGACAACGCAACCCAATTGATTGGCACCCCATCCACAAACATTCACTTCCTCCATCGCCGACGCACAGTAGCAGCCGTGTGTACCATCTACAAGATGCACTGCAGGAACTCTACAAGGCTCCTTAGGCAGAGCTTCCGAACCTACCACTGCTATTATTTAGAAGGACGAGAGCAGCAGACACAGTGGAATACCAACATCTGCGAGCAACCCTCCAAATCACTCACCATTCTGACTGCGAAATATATTGGTCGTTCCTTCACCGTCTCTGGGTCAAATTCCTGGAACTCCGTCCCTAACAGCACGGTGGGTGTACCTACACCGCAGGGATCGCAGCGGTTGAAGAAGGCAGCTCACCACCACCTTCTCAAGGGCAATTAGGGTTGGGCAATAAATACTGGCCCAGCCAGCGATATCTACATCCCATGGATTAATGGAAAAACAAGTACTCTTGAAGTGCGGTCACTTGTAATGTAGGAGGCGCTGCAGCTAATTCCCACACAGCAAGATCCCAGAAACAGAAGGGTGCGCATGAGCAGGCAATCTGTTTCTTTTTGTGGTGTTGGTTGAGGGGTAAATATTGCCCAGGACATGGGGGTGAATTCATTAGCTCTTCTTGGAATAGCTTCAAAGGATCTTTTCTATCCACCCGAGAGGGCAGCAAGGACTCAGTTTAACATTTCATCCCAAAGTCGGCACCTCCAGAATGCAGCACTCCCTCAGTACAGCAAGTCGAGCTTCTGTTCCTGCTTTAATTGTGTCAGTGCCACAGACTAATATCCATATTCTGGGGAGTGAAACAAAAACAGGAAACACTGGACAATCTCAGCAGGTCTGACAGCTTCTGCAGCGAGATAAGGGAGCTAACGTTTCGAGTCTGGGTGACTCTTTGTCGAAGCTGTTGGAGAGGAAAGCAATACTCCTTCAGGATCGACATTCCTGAGGGAGAAGTGGCAGTGAATTAAACACAAAGATTTTCTGTTTTTGTGTCAGATTCCAGCGTCCGCAGTAATTTGCTTTTACCTGGATGGTGCGAGCTGAAGGAGGCATGTTGTGTGAAATGGGAGTTCTGAAAATGCAAAGCTTTGGAATGGAAATAATCTAAAGACGGGTCTTGAAGATTTTAAGTGACGGGGCTGTGACTATTTCCTATGGCAGCTTGTTCCGTTGTGGGATTGACTTGGGTAAGAAAGATTGTTCATACATTGGGCGGGATTTTCTGTTCGTTGCCACCTGCGGGATCTTCCAGTGCCGCAGAATGTGCGGAAAACGGGAAATCCCGTTGACGGGGGGGGGGGGGGGGGGGGGGGGGGGGGGGGGGGGGGTGCTGAAAGTTCCCACCACCGCGGGGGCTGGTAAATCCTGCCCATTGCCTTGGAAAGCAATGTGGCGGGATTCTACGTCTAGACGCCGGAATCGTGGATTGCGATTGGGCAGAGAATCAAGTGTGAGCCGAAACACGTGGCCAGTGCCGGCGCCCGACACAATGCCATGGTCTTGTGTCTCGACAGCGGTGTCAATGCGTTCTCCTCTGCACATATAGTAAACGCAGCACGGTTCAATTCCCGTACCGGCCTCCCCGAACAGGCGCCGGAATGTGGCGACTAGGGGCTTTTCACAGTAACTTCATTTGAAGCCTACTTGTGACAATAATCGATTTTCATTTCATTAACTGGTCCATCCCATTGTTCTCTGGGGCCTCCATGGTGCTGTGCCTCCACTAGAAGGCATTACCGACGGCGAGGTCCAAAATCGGTAAACTGGCGCCGAGGCTGCTGAGGGAACGAGAGGAGGGAGGACATATTCCCAGAGGTGTGCCCGTGGGCTGCCTGTCCGGCCACTGGCATGGCTGACTGGGGAGGGGTGGCCATCTGCCAGGGCCAGGGATGAGCAGTGGGGAGTAGGAGGGGTGACCAGGGGATGGGCTGTGGGGTTGGGGTGAACCCCCCAGGACCGGGTGCCCAGGCACAGACTCTCACTGCCACGGGCTGCAAGGCAGCCACCTTGCTGCACACCCCACTGACCATCAACAGTGGTCCGGGGTTGCGCAGAGTGACACCGGCCGTGTGGGTGCTCCCACCCCTTCACAACCACACCCCCCCCCCCACCCCCACAACTGGGCATCACGCATCCCACCCAAGGGGGATGCCCGCTGTAGCCCCTACAGGAGGGTGCCGGACGGCGGCCGCAGGGCATACTGCTAACATATGTAGGGCCAGCCACTGGTACCCCTGCCAGCAGGGACGGGTGCTGGGGCCAGAGGCCCCCGCTGTGCCAGGCACCGGTGGGGCCAAGGGTGCATCGGGGAGGGCAGAGTGTCAGGGGGGCAGGCCGGAGGTGCATGTGGGGATGGAGTGAAGGGGGTGGTAGGGGGACATATGGGGCCATCAAGATGATGGCCGGCATGAAAATTTACGCCATGTGGTCCTTCCAGGAACCGAGGCGAGACCTGTCTGGGATCTCGCAGACCTCGGTGCACAGGTGCATCCACGCCATCACGAAGGCCCAATATACCCGCTCGGCAAAATATATCAACTTCAATGTGGACCCAGCCCAACAGGATGCCCGGGCAGCGGGGTTCGCTGCCATCGCCGGGGTGCCCCAGGTCCACGGGGTGATTGCCTGGATGCATGTCCCTCTACGTGCACCAGCCCATGTCAAACCTGTCTTCACAAACCAAAAGAGGTTCCACTCGATGAACATGCAGCTGGTGTGAGACCATGACTGCACATCATACACGTCTGCACCCGATACCCAGGAGTGTGCACGACGCCTACATCCTGGCACACTTGACGGGTCGTGACCACTTCGAGGTGAACCTCTGGGTGAGGGGTTGGCTGTTGGGTGACAGGGATTATCCACCCCGGTCGTGGCTGATGACACCTATCAGGAGACGTCAGACCGATGCGGACACCCGCTCCAACGACGCCCATGCCACGACCAGGGGCGTGATTGAGCGGTGCATCGACGTCCTGAAGATGCGGTTCAGGTGCCTGGACCGCTCTGGAGGAGCTCTCCTGTATAGCGCTAGGAGAGTCTCTCACATTATGACGGCCTGCTGCGTCCTCCACAACACCGTGCAGCATAGGGGCGACATGCAGGAGGAGGGCAGCACGGTAGCATAGCGGTTAGCGCGATTGCTTCACAGCTCCAGGGTCCCAGGTTCGATTCCCGGCTGGGTCACTGTCTGTGCGGAGTCTGCACGTCCTCCCCGTGTGTGCGTGGGTTTCCTCCGGGTGCTCCGGTTTCCTCCCACAGTCCAAAGATGTGCAGGTTAGGTGGATTGGCTATGCTAAATTGCCCTTAGTGTCCAAAATTGCCCTTAGTGTTGGTTGAGTGGGGTTACTGGGTGGTGTGGGCTTGGGTAGGGTGCTCTTTCCAAGAGCCGGTGCAGACTCGATGGGCCGAATGGCCTCCTTCTGCACTGTAAATTCTATGAAAGCCAGACTTCGACCGATGAGGAGGATGCGGAGGATGGCCAAGATGGACAGGGCACAGTGCCGGGCAGGCACTGGAGGCTGTACAACATGCACGCCAGGGCCGGGACGCACTCCAGATTCACTGACTAGGAGGCCTGGCCGACTACACGAACATCCCTTCCCACCCCCACACCACCTTCGCCGCAGCCGACCATCCCATTCTGTACCCACCCACTCCCCCCCCACCTCCATCGACCTCCTCTATGATTCAAACCTGTCTCACCACGGGGTGTAGGCCCTTGGTTGACAGTATCAGCGGGTCTGGTCCATGGGATGGAGGATGATGACGGCCCGCTCTGCGATGAGCTCTGGTGTTCCGTATCGTTTAACAATGCCTAACTCCTGCCTACAATAGGACTTTCTATGTCTGCCTGGATGATCCCTGCATGCGAGCTGGCCATTCCATCACATGGTGCTATCGGATCCTTGAGGTGGCAGAGGTGAGGACGAATTGCGGGGTGGGAGGAGGTTGAGGTTGAGAGGGAGGAGGGGACACGGGGTACCGGGACGATGAACAGTGTCTGACCTGAGTGCACTGGCCCATGTCCCACCTCCGCCATCCTCCCATCCCAGGCTGGCCCAGCCCTAACTCCATTCTGACAGAGTACCAAGGTAGGTTGGAACTTTTGTGCACAGGTGTTTATTTTCAACATAACAGGTGAACACCTCTGTAACGATTTGTGCCCTAGCCCCTAATGCTATCCTGTGTGTTGCACCCATGCCAACTTAACTGGTGTCTACCTTTCTGGCCTTGCAGGCCCTAACTTTATGTCTAGGTGGATCCCCAGGCGGTACATCAGGGGTGGAGGCGGTCTGCTACGATTTCCCCCCTTTGACCGGGTCCCCTTTGGCGGCTGTCCTCTCGAGCGAGAGGGCCTGCACTGGCCCGGCAGTCGCTCGGGTGGCTCAAGTGGCGTGGTGCCACCCTATTCTGCCGCTGCCCACCGGGTGCGTCAGGACAGGACGGGGGGGCGGGGTCCGAGGCTCTGCTGTGTTCCGGCACCTCCCCTGCGGGGGTCACCAGCATGGACCCCATCACCTCCTCCTCCCTCAGCGTGCCCGGTGACCCCCAGGCTTCTCCGTGGGATGGGAGTGCGACTGGAGCGAATTCCTGAGGCTCCCTGCCACCTGCCGCTGCCAGTCCTGAAGGCCCACTCTCGCCTTGACCAGGGTCTCCTTACTCGTGCTGGGATTGGGCCACCTCCCACTGGGACATTGCCACATCCTTCAGTGACTGTGCCAGCTCCCTCTGTGGCTGGCTCAGATTAGCCAGCGCCCGAGCAATGGCATCAACGCCCTCGGCCATAACCCGTTGTGACTGGGCCAAACTCTGCAATGCCGCTGCAATGTCCAGGTGGCCCTGGTCCATATGTGCCTGTGACAGGGCCGCCGTGTCCTGGGCCTCGGCCACCACCCACACAGAATGCCCCAGGCCTTGGACATCCTGACCCCTGGCTGATACCTTCGCCCGTTAGTGGGAGAGAATCTCAAAGAAATCACTGAACGCTCAGGGCTGGTCCTCGCATCAAACGGTTTATTTTGGCGGCAGGGAGATCGCGTGTTTTTTTTTAGAAAATATTTTATTAAGGCATTTATAATTTTAGCACTTTTAAACGGAAATATCCAACAAAGACAAAAAACCCACAATGACATAGCCATCCCCCCCCCCCCCCCCCAAAGCACGGACTCTAACTATCATGGTTCATGTAACTACTCTACATCACGGTCCTCCCTTCACTGGTTTTCCTACCCTTATTCGTCACATCCATGCCTCCCCCCCCCCCCACCCCCGCTGACAAACTAATTTTCCTTTAAGAAGTCGATGAACGGCTGCCACCTCCGAACAAACCCCTGTGCTGAACCCCTTAAGGCGAATTTGATTTTCTCCAACCTGAGAAACCCTACCATGTCACTGACCCAAACCCCCGACTTTGGAGGTTCCGTGTCCATCCATCCCAGCAGAATCCGTCTCCGGGCCACCAGGGAAGCAAAGGCCAAAATGTCGACCTCTCGGATCTTCCAACACTCCAAATATCGCCACCTCTGGACTCGGAGTCAGCCTCCCTTTCAGGACCTCAGATGTGATTCGCAGAACCCCCCCCACCCCCACCTCCACACCTGTCCTCACCTCCTCAAAGAACCTGCTCATACGGGATACAGTCATTTGTGCCCTGTGGACCACCTTAAATTGGATCAGGCTAAGCCTGGCACACGACGAGGATGCATTGACTCTCCTCAGGGTCTACTCCCATAGTCCAACTTCCAACTCCCCTCCCAACTCTTCCTCCCACTTCCTCTTCACCCCCCCCCCCCTATAGGAACCCCATCCCACTCCCATCAACTGCTTATGTATTTCCGAGACCTTCACCTCCTCTTTTTGGCATCACCTTATCCTGCAACCCCCTTAGTGGGAGGCACGGGAAGCTCTCCGTGCTGCCATATTATTGGCTGGGATGAGTGTGTGTGGGGAGCGGAGCACTAAAATGCGACTGCAGCTTGTCAGTGGCAATCCTGACCCCGGCGAATGGGATGCTGTCTTCGATTGGAATTGATTGAGTTTCCCCACGGGGCGTTGCTGCTAGCCCATTAACGGATCATGAATTGCTCCGGGACCGGTGCCTATTTTGCTGTCGTGGAAGTCCACCGATTCTGTCCCGGGATCAACACGTATTCCGAAATGGAGAATCCCGACCATGGTCTTTCTGTGGATGACCTCATGTTTCGCCATTGCCAGAGGGCACTGTTAATTGTTTCTGTCAATTCCCAACAGCCCTTCCCCTCTTCCCCCCCCCCCACCCTTCTTTCCCTCCCCCCCCCCCCCCCCCCCCCCACCCCTCCTTTCACTGTCAGCCTGGATAATGGCTTCAGTGTGGACTCAAACCCATAACCTACTGATTCAATGGTGACTGTGCTGCTAACGGAGCTGCGGTTGTCAGCTTGATAAAGTACTCGCGTGTTGCCCGGTCTTGGCGGAAATACACCTCAACGTGAAGCAGCCCCCTGATGAGAGGGAAGAGGAAATGTTGGCGGAGACGCAAAAAGAAAAAACCTTGGAAGAAATTAATGAGAAGAAAACTTTCCCGCACCAACGTTTGTGATAAATTACTTTAATTTGCCATTTCAATTGATAAGCAAGTGTTTTACGAGGTAGCTCGAGTTGAAAAATGTAGTTGAATTACACTTAACGTTACCCTGGGACATTGTGCCGCCGAGGCAGCTTACCGTGCGATATTTCTTTTGCCTAGGCAGTTCTTTTTTCACTTTCCTTTCACGTTTTACCTTTCAACCACCTCTCCCCACAGACAATAACATGTTGGTGGACAAGTTAAATAAAATTGGTGACAGCACAAAAAGGCGCAGGTGTTTTTTCTATTAGACGCGGCAGTACAAAATTACTCGTCTGCTTGAGAAAGAATAAACTCATTCCTGGCAAAGGCATACTCCCGGAGAATGCCGTGCTCGGACCAGCTCTGCAGAGATTTACACAGGTTATGGAACAGAAACAGGCCATGAAATGAAAATGAAATGAAAATCGCTTATTGTCACGAGTGGGCTTCAATGACGTTACTCTGAAAAGCCCCTAGTCGCCACATTCCGGCGCCTGTTCGGGGAGGTTGGTACGGGAATTGAACCTGCGCTGCTGGCCTGCTTTAAAAGCCAGCGATTTAGCCCAGTGTGCTAAACCAGCCCCAATGAGTCGATGGCCCAGACAAGCCTCTTCCCACCTCTCTTGGTCTAATCCTATCAGCATATCCATTTATCCCTTTCTCATTCATATACCTTAGGACGTCCCTGTGGCACAGTTGTAGCGTCCCCTACCTCAGGACCAGAAGCTCAGGGTTCAAGTCCAATGTCTAGTCTCATTGGCCATGGAAGGAGCGTTCATAATGTGGTTCAATGGGCTGATAATCAGCTCGGGGATTCTTCCCCCACTCGTCTAAAGGGAAAAACAGCATGCGTGTGTGTACGTGTGGAGATACGCTAAAATAAAATTCACTTTCCAATCTCCCCGCCGTAAGTGCACCATGCTATTCACCTCAACTATTCCCTGTGGCGGCCAGTTCCATTTTCAGGGTAGAGAAAGTGCTCGTCAATACCTATTGGATTTATTAATGACCGTTTTATGTCTATGGCCCCAAGTTATGGATTTCCCCACAAGCAGAAATATACAACTAAGTGTACACTTGGATCCAGGTAAGATGGAGTTGTGAATCGTCAATTTCCAAATCTTAATATCGGAGCTCCCACTTAATCATTCATTGAACCACTGAACAAAAGCACGATTGGACTAACATTAAACATATTACACATGCAATCGATCACACTTCAGGAATATTTCAATGCCTCCTGGTGAGATTTGACTGCCAGTTGATTCATCTCACGTGGGGTGAGCATTTAGAATATTGATAATTGAGGAATGCTTGACATTGTTCACAGGAATTGCTGTAACGGGGATGTGGGGCTGGATTCTCGGGCCCCCCAACCACGAGTTTCTCGCCCGAGCGCCGTTCACTGGCGGCGGGATTCGCTATTCCTGCCCTTGTCAACGGGATTTCCCATTGAAGCCACCCCACGCTACCTGGAAACCCACGGGCCGATGGGAACAGAGAATCGCAACAGTGGGAGAAATCTGGCTGTGGAGGGAAAGGATTTCGCCCATTGGAAATGAAAAGAATGGGACTGAATTACAACAACTTGCATTTGAAAAGCACCTTCAATGAGGTAAAACATTCAAACGCACTGTGCAGAACTGGTTATCAAACAAGGTTTGGCACTCAGCCACGTGAGAAGATATTAGGGCAGGTGATCAATGAACAGAAGTGGTCCAGGTGGAGGGATTCAGGGAATTCCAGAGCTTGGGGCCCAGGCAGCTGAAGGCATGCCCACCAATGGTGGAGCGGTTTAAATCGGGATGGAAACGAGGCCAGAACAGCAAGACTGCAAAGATCTCTGAGGTCTGGAGGAGTTACAGAGGGAGGCAGGGAGGAGAAGCTTTCCCTCAGTAGCGCAGCCCCTCACTGGCCTTTCAGATGAACATAAACAACCCCACTGCATTATTGGAAGAGCAGGAGAATTTTCCCTGTGTCTTGGCCAACATTCATCCCTCCACCAACGTAATTAATAACAGGTTATTTGATCATTATCGCAGTGCTGTTTAAGGGATTGGCTGTGTGCAAATTGGCTACTGCATTTCATACGTTCCAACAATAACTGCACCTCAAAAAGTATTTAATTGGCTAATGATTTGCTACTTTAAAGGTGCTTTATAAATGCAAGGTGTTGTCATTGAGTTCCAGTTTGCACAATTCCAATGGGTGACCTCCCCGAATAGTATCCAGCATTCCTGAATTTGGGACATCCTGAGTATTAGGTGCTCTACAAATTCTTTCTTTCTGTTTCTCTTTTTCTACAATTGAGTTCTAATTTGAGTAACCTGCACATTCAGAATTGATTCTCTGTCTAAGTTTCTATCGATAAGTATAAATTTATAATAAAAGCAGAAAATGCTGGATAAGCCTAGCAGGTCTGGCAGCATTGGTGGCAAAGACATAGGGACTCGGAATGTTAACCCTGTTTCTCCCTCCTCGGACGCTGCCAGGACTGCTGAGTTTATCCAGCATTTTCTGTTTTTATTTCAGATTTCCATCATCTGCAGTATTTTGCTTTAGTTTTAGCACAGATTTATAGATCCCGATGGCACCTGACTCAGATGCAGAACAGCCGAGGGACCAGTCACCTCGCTTCTCAATGGCAGTACTTGGACGAATATCAGGAACTTAGTAAGAGGCCTTTGTGCTCATCTCGACAGGTAGCTGATCGAAAACCAGCAGAGATTGTACAGCAGGTTACCCATTTGTGGTATTATTATAACTGTCAGTACTGCAAGGGTTAATGACATTTTTAGAGTATCCACTAGAGGGAGCTACAACTACAAGTATACAAGGCATGGATGCTAATCCTTGTGGGGGATAAGAAGTGAGGAGTTAGCTAGAGAAGATCATAAGTATTCTTAAGTATTATTAGAGTGAGTAAAGAGCACATCATACCAGTTTATACCAGTATTAAGATCAGTATAGATGAGTGTAGTTTCTATGTTAATAATCAACTGTGTATTCTTTAGGAGTATGTGCCAAATCTAAATTAGTAGTGTTAATAAAATCATAGTTTTGTTTCAGTTAAAGCTATTCTGTATTTTTTGTGAACACTGCACCAACCTCCTGAATTTCGCAACACCATTTACCCACTGTGGCCCAACGGGACCTAACCACATGGGAAAGTAAGATTAAGGGGAGCAGATGTGGAAACGCTTCGGATGCCCATAGTTCAAGAAGTGCAGCACACAGGAATTTTAAAATGCAGTGTTGCATTTCCAAATCACTTTTCTTCTTTGAGGAACAAGATTGGTGGAGTGTTGGCAATCATGCTGCCAGCTTTGACGGACTTTGGTTCTGTTCCTTAAACCCTGGAAGTGTGAGTCTCTCTCTCGCAGTCTTGTGAAGAGAGAAGGACACTTGTCACAGAGCCTGTGGCAGGAGCTTACATGTGGTGTCTCTTCATGCGGGGCAGATCGTAGCACTGCAGCGACAAGGAAGGTTCTGGCTGATCAGGAAACTCGTTCCCAGAGGCACACCGGGATGATTTACAGGTTGATAACCAACCTGTTTGACTGCGTTACGAATACACCTTCCGTGGTGTCAAATCTAGGGGTTGGGACCTGAACCTGGCGCTTCTGGTTCAGAGTTAGGAACATTGCCCATCACACTACAAGACCTTCTGTCCAGCAAGTTTCTGGCCGGGATTCTCCGACCCCATGCCGGGTAGGAGAATCCCCGGGGGGGGGGACGCGAGAGTCGCGCCACGCCGCCCCGACGGCGGTTTATCTATTCACTGGCTCCGATTCTTGGGCGCCTGCAGGATCGCCGCTGCGCCGGTCGGGGGCGTTGAGAGCGGCCCCCCCCCCCCGGCGATTCCCCGGGCCCCGATGGGCCAAGTGGCCGCCGCGTTCGCCGGCGTGGGTTACTCAGGTCCCACACGGCGGAACCTGGAAGGTGTGTCTGCGGGGGCCGTCCTGGAGGGGGGGGGGGGGTGGGGGGATCCGCCTCCCGGGGGGGGGGGGGGGACCCACGGTGGCCTGGCCCGCAATCGGGACCTACCTATCGGCGGCGAACTGGTTCCGTGGGGGCCTATGTTACTCCGCGCTGGGCCCCTGTAGGGCTCCGCCATATTGCCCGGGGCCGGCGCAGAGGCGGGAACCCCCGTGCATGCGCGGAATCACGCCGGCCGTGCCGCACATGCGTGGAATCACGCTGGCTGTTCCGCGCCGGATGGAGCTGCGGGAACCACTCTGCCACTGACCTAGCCCCCTAGGAAAGGGAGCATTCCTCAATATCGGGGACCGTTGACGCCGGAGTGGTTGGTGTCGGTTTTCATGGCGGCGTCAGAACTTGGCCGCGGGATTGGAGATTCAGGCCTATATCTCTCATGTGCCCGCCCAATTTACTTTGGTGATCATTGATCCTCTCTGCTTCCACTGGCCTCATAGGCATCAAGTCCCAGTAGTACCTGCTGCCAGCTTAAAAAGGTTCCTGCTGGAAATCCCCCACCATCTTTTGTCCAATGTACCATCAGCAAATTGGAACAGTTTATCTTCATTTACCTTATCTAAACCTGATGGGTGAACAGAGAGAAACCCTCATCAGGGAGGAAAGATGACAAAAACTTTTATTCCCAGATTAAAGATTAAGGGTTGAATTTGAGATTTCCAGGATTTTGAAAGGGATTAATAGAAGCTTTTTCTGCTGGTTTAAGAGTCTAGGACAAGGGGGAACGTAGAAACATGGAAACTTGGAGCAGGTGTAGGCCATTCAGCCCTACAAGCCTGCTCCACCATTCAATCTGATCATGGTTGATCCTCGATCTCCCCGAAACCCTTGATGATTTTAGAGTCTAGAAATCTATCCATTTTCTTTTGAATATATTCAGTGATTTGGGCCGGGATTCTCCGACCCCCCGCCGGGTCGGAGAATCCCCGGTGGGAGGCGCGAATCCGGCCCCGTGGCCCCGAAGCCGGCTGCCCTATTCTCCGCTGCTGTTTTTCGGGGGCTGGGGGGATTCTCGCCAGGCAGGTCGGGGGCCGTTGACAGCGGCCCCCCCCGGCGATTCTCCGGGCCCCAATGGCCCGAGTGGCCGTCAGGTTTTGGCCAGTCCCGCCGGCGTGAATTACTCACCTCACGCATGGCGGGACCTGGCAGGTGGTTGTGCGCGGGTGGTCCTGGGGGGGGTGGGGGGAGAACCGACCCCGGGCCCCACAGTGGCCTGGCCCGCGATCGGGGCCTACCGATCTGCGGGCGGGCTTGTTCCATGGGGGGGCCTTCTTTCCTCTGTGTCGGGACCCTGTAGGGCTCCACCATATTGCCCGGGGGCTGGCGCAGAGAAGGGAATCCCTGCGCATGCGCGGAAATATGCCAGCCGGTCTGCGCTTGCGCGGAAATACGCTGGCCGGTCTGCGCATTCGTTAGATGATGCCGGCCTTTCCGCGCATGCGCGAACTCGCGCCAGCCCTTCTGCGCCGGCTGGAGTGGCGCCAACCACTCCGGCGTCAAACTAGCCCCTGAAAAATTGGAGAATTCCTCACTTTCGGGGGCTATTGACGCCGGAGTGGTTGGCGCCAAATTTCCCGCCGGCGTGGGGGACATTGCCCAATTTTTGGAGAATCCCACCCTTGATCTCTGCAGCTTTCTGTGGTGGAGAATTCCACAGATTCACTGCCCTATAGAATCATAGAATGTACGGTGCAGAAGTAGGCCATTAGGCCCATCGAGTCTGCACCGGCCCTTAGAAAGAGCACCGTACTTAAGCCCACATCTCCACCCTATCCCCGTAATCCAGTAACTCCACCCAACCTTTTTGGACACTAAGGGCAATTTTAGCTTGGCCAATCCACCTAACCTGCAAGTCTTTGGACTGTGGGAGGAAACCGGAGCACCCGGAGGAAACCAATGCAATCACGGGGAGAATGTGCAGACTCCGCACAGACAGTGACCTGAGGCTGGAATTGAACCCGAGTCCCTGGAGCTGTGAGGCAGGCAGTGCTAACCACTGTGTCACCATGAGTGAAGAATTTCCTCATCTCTGTCCTCAATGGCCTACCCCGTATCCTGAGACTGTGACTGTGTTCGAGACACGCGACCACCCCCCACCCCTCCGCCTCCCGCCAGCTGAGGAATCAACATTCCTGCATCTAGTCCGTCTGGCCCTGTTAGAATTTTATACGTTGCAATGAGATCCCGCCTCATTCCTCCAAATCCAGTAAATACAAGCCTAGTCGACCCAATCTGCTCTCGTACGATAATTTTCAAATCAGGGGAGGGGTGAGGAAACACTTCTTCATGCACATGGTGGTGAAAGTGTGGAACTCCCTCCTACTGAAAGCAACGGATGTTAGCTCAATTAACAATTGATAGATGAAGTTAAGATACAGATTGTGGTGTTGGGTGCTCTGAGGTACAGACGAACCAACACGGTTGCGATTGGTACAACGCAGTTTTATTCCAACTAGTTATTTACACATCTGACTTGGTACTCAGCACGTGGTGACTGTGTGAGTGTCTTGTTAATGAGGTCCTGGCCTTGTCCTGTCTCCAGATGGACTGACCAGGAAGTGTCGTGTTTCTTGTCTTATACTGTGTCTGCTCTTGTCTGTGATTGGCTGTCGTGTTATGTGTGCTAATTGGTCTGTTGGTCTGTCTATCATGATGTGTGTGTTGTGATGTGTGTTTGAATATCATGACACAGATCTGCCATGATCTCACTGGTTTGAGAAGTTGAATGGCCGAAGGCTATGTTGCTGCACCGGCAGAAGAGTCGGCAACCAGAGAACATTGATCTAAGATAATTGGCAAAATACATCAAGAAGGGGACGATGAGAAATGTCTTTGCCCAGTGAGTTGCTCTGATGGAATGCACAGACTGGAGGGTGGAAGCAGACCCATCTTTCAAAAGGGAATCGAATAAATAATTCAGGACAAAAAAAAATGTTTTCAAGGCTGGGGAGGGTGGGGCAGTGGGACAGTTGGATAGCTCTTTCAGTGAGGCAGCAAGGGGCTGAATTTTCTCGCTCTACATTGTGCCATTCTGCGATTCTAAGGTCTGAACAGAAATACTTGATGTTGTGTTATGCTTCTTCATGTAGCATAAGCTGCGTCCTTGATGTATGCTCTGACAAAGGAAGGTTCAGACTTGGAGATGGGTTTAACACATTTATTGAACAGTTAACAATTCTCCTACTTGAGTTCGACTCTCCTGCTGATCTTGCTACAGTAACTCAATCTAACTAACCAGTCTGCTCTAATCCATGCGGTGGGTGTGATGCTCTGATCTGCCCCTGTCCTCTCTAAGTGTCGCCTGTGGAAAGAGAAAGAGCATGTCTGCCCTGTCCTTTTATATGGATTACCCCCTTGTGGTAGTGTCACCTCTGGGTGTCTTGACTGCCCATTGGTTGTGTGTTCATTGGCTGTAGTCTGCATAACATGATGTCTCTGCTGCTCCCTCTAGTGTTTATTTAGTCATAGTGTATTTACATTAACCCCTTGTGTATTTACAGTGATGCATATCACCACACCTGACTTCATGGGCAGGAATTTTTCAGCAGGTTGCCAAACCCTAGCATCAGGCTCAGATGGGGAACCCAAGGCCACATTGTGTGGGAAACTTACTGAACACGATTTTCCCCCAGGAGGATTAGACAGTGGATGTAGGGCGAATCATAGCTCTGAAGCTGAAGCAGGAATAGGTGACAGGTAAGCGTGTGTGAGAGAGAGAGAGAGAGAGAGAGGGCACCTCAAAATGGAGGTGCTCTCTCTCTCCAAGTTTTTTCAAACCTTTAAATTTTAAAAAGTATTCTGCAGCTGGGCCACGGATTAGTGGGTCAGGGAGCCAGTTTGCAAAGATCCTGCAGCCCAGGCAGGTAAGGAGGGCCTCCAATAATGTAAAAAAAAAAACGGTAAAAATTGGCAAATAAGAACACACAGGTCTGAACTGATCTGGTATACCTTAAAATGGAACACCAGTATAAACCTGCAGCCTCCGGAAACCTGGAAAATCCCAGTCGGCCTTTTTTAATGGGTTTTAACAGGTCCTCAATGGGGTCAATTGGCTAACCACTATTTGTATGCGTTTGTGCTGCCCTGTCTCGCTCCCGCCATCTTCATTCCCTTCCCCCTCTGGGAAAGTGACTCGCGGGCAGGTGACGAAGCCATAAAACTGGCACGCTGGCCGGTGGCACAAAATTCTGTGCCCGCCCCACTCTGTGCCTGACCCCGTGCAGGGGGAGGGAAAATCACCCCCCCCCCCCCCCCCCCCCCACTAAGTTTTCCAATTAAAAAATAAAGAGGTAAATGAAAATAAAGGGTGAGTCAAGATTTAAATTACTTTCTGCACGTTTTGTACAAATCAAAAGCCGGATCTTTGTAATTATAGAAGACATAATGTAACAGATTCGAAAGAAATTGCGGCCATGGGCTGTGCCAACAAGTCATTACGAATCGCACTATTGCAGGGCCCGCTGGTGGTTATTAATAAAGACTATATGCAGCCAAAAATGCAATTATTTACTGACACAGTTATAGTTTGGACAGGGCTAATAATTGATCGTTTGGTAGCAAATTGCTTCTTGCATCAGTAATGAGAACTTCAGAGAGAAATTGTGATTATTTTGATTCTCAATTAATGATCAAATGCTTTCGGACAACACGAGTTTGTATTGAACATTAGTTGGCACATGCACCCCCCCCTACCCACCACCATTGCTGTGCTACAGAGGGCAGGAGAAGCCATGCTTTCATGGATTAAGTGAATTAATAAGGACCCACTTCCCATCTCACCAGGGCGTAAGAAATCCCAGGGCGCTACTTTGGAAAAAAAAAGCCAGGGCGACCTCTCTCCAGTGTCTTGACCAATAATTATCCTTTGATCAATATCGTCAAAACCGCCAGGACTGTGGGTGTATGTACACCAGATGGACTGCAGCGGGTTCAAGAAGCTGGGTCACCGCCACCTTCTCCAGGGCAATTAGGGATGGGCAATAAAGAAGCTGGCTAGCGATGCCCACATCCCGTGATTTAATCCTCTGACCTATCTGTGACTCCAAGCTCACAGCAGTGTGATTGACGCTGAGCTACTGAAATGGCCGAGCAAGGCATTCAGTTCAAGGGCAATAGGGGATGGGCAACAAATGACCTTGACAGTGATATCCACTATCAGAGCTCAGAGGCCCGAGAAGGTAAGTTCAAACAAAGTATAATATCAAAAACAAAAGCAAAGGTCGCAGTGCGGCTTACAGTCCAAAGGTCCCAACTGGGACGTCTGATCATGCCGGTCCCAGTCCCAGTCTCGGCCAGCTTTTATAAGGTGATTTTACGAGCCCCAGCTGCTAGGCCTCCACCCACGGGCGGGGGCTTGTATTCTACGAGTCCCACGGGGAGATCGATTGGGGTGCCCCCGTGGATCCCCAGGGTTATTACCTCCCTCCTCCCCCAAAGTTTGAAGGTTCCCCTTATAGCGGGTTATAGAAGGGGTCTCCATTGCCCTTTCATTCGTGGCTGTGCTTCTAGAAGCTAAGGGGCCAGGTCAGGGGCCGTGTATCATGCCTTTATTGCACCGACCGCCGAAGGGGCCCTGTCGGAGGTCAATCCCTGACCGTAATGTCCTCCAAGGTACTGAGGGTTCTGCATCCATACCTGATGCCGAGTCGTCCACGTCCGGCCGGCCTGGGCACAGGTCCCGAGTAGGAAGTGCTTCTTGTCTAGAGGATGGTAGACAGGGGAGTCGAGGGGCCGATTCATCCGGCGTGACTCCCTCTGGGGTGGACTCCTTGCCCTCAAGGTGGTCCACATGTTTTTGCACGGCCTGTTCTCCACTCTTGACCGTGGATGAGATGGGCCACATTCTCTCCACTATTCTCCCTGGGATTCACCGGGCCCCATCACCAAAATTTCAAACGTGGACAGCGTCCCTGGTTTAAACCTTCTGCCACACATTAGGTGATTGTGATACCTCCTCTGGAGGTCCTGCTTCCTTTCTGTCTTCCCGCCAAGGTTCAGGAACGTCAAACTTAGGCGAGTGTGGGGGCGTCAGCCCATCAGTAAATCTGCCGGCACTAACCGGGCTGTAATATATGGCACAGTTCAGTAATGAAACAGAGACCGTGCCAGCTTTGACTACAGGAACCTGTAGTTTGTTTCTTCATGCCCCATTTGTTCAGCCAGACCATTCGAAGATGGGTGATATGGGGCGGTGCGGATGTGTTTCAGCCCATTAGTGTGCATAAATCCCTGAAATACCTCATTGGTGAAGGGGATACCGTTGTGACAAGCACCTCTGGAATCCCCTGGGTGCAGAAGGATTGGCAAAACCTCTCCACGTTGACTCGCGAAGCGGTGGAAGATATCGGTGCCCGTCTACCCACCTGGCGTGGGCGTCGGTCAGGAGCAGAAACACTGACCCCCCCATGAGGGGCCCGGCAAAGTCAGCGTGCAAACGCGCCAAAAGATGTCCCAGCCACTCCAAGGATGCAGCGGGGCTGATGGAGGGATCTTCCGGATTTCCCGGCAAGCCGCACATCGCTGCACCATTCACTCAATGTCGCCTTCGGGCCCTGGCCACCGCACGTAACTCCGAGCGACCATCTTCATCTTGGAAACCCCCGGGTGTCCGCCATGCAAGTCCTGCGCAATGGTTCACTGACCTGGCCACAGGATAACCACCAGGGCTTCCCACGGGAGGATGCCGTCCTCCACACTGACCTTCTGCTATTTTGTCAGAGAGACCCACAGTTCCTCTGGGAGCTTTCCTTGCATTCTTCCATGTAGGACAGCATGCTGCAGTTTCGCCAACGCAGGGTCCTTTTGGGTCTACGTGCGGATTTGTGCGGCCGTGACGGGTAATGTGTCCCTAAAGTTTAATGTTAAAGTAACTTTGTCCACCATTGGCGGGGATGGCGGCAGAGTACTTTCCATTGTACGGGACAATAAGGTGGGGTGTTCACTTTCCCCGTTGCCTTTTGCGTTGTCGATTGAACCACTGGTTACCGCGCTAGGTCATCAATGGAGTGGAGGTTTAGCGAGGGGAGTATGGAGCACCGAGTGTCCCTATACGCGGAGGACTTCCTGTCTCTGTAACAGATCCCTTCTCCAGTGTCGGAAGGATTATAGATGTGTTAAGTAGGTTTGGCTCCTTTTCAGGTATAAACTTAATATGTGGAAGAGTGAGGTGCGTCTGGTTAGTCCTCAGGGACAGGAAGGACCTCTGGAGAAATTGCCGTTTCGGCTGGCTAGGTCGAGCTTCAGGTATTTGGGAATACAGGTGGCTCAGGACTGGGCATCGTTGCGTAAGTTGAATTTGGTCATCTGGTAGAAGGGGTGAAGGGAGATTTGAAGAGGTGGGATGCACTGCTCCTATCTTTGACAGGACGGGTTCAAACGGTGAAAATGATGGTCCTCCCAAAATTCTTATCTATTTTTCAGAGTCTCCCGATCTTTTTGCCGCAGTCCTTGTTTGGGAAGATTAATTAGCTGATTCCGGCCTTTGAAAATCACTTATTGTCACAAGTAGGCTTCAAATGAAGTTACTGTGAAAAGCCCCTAGTCGCCACATTCCGGCACCTATTCGGGTACACAGAGGGAGAATTCAGAATGTCCAATTCATCTAATAGCACGTCTTTCGGGACTTATGTTAGGAAACCAGAGCACCCGGAGGAAACCCACGCAGACACGGGGAGAACGTGCAGACTCGGCACAGTCAGTAACCCAAGCGGGAATTGAACCTGGGACCCTGGCGCTGTGAAGCAACAGTGTTACCCATTGTGCAACCTGCTGCCCTATGGAATGAAGGGTGGGATTTCCTGGCTGTGTCCACCGCCAGGATTGTCCAGTCCCACTCGTCAAACCTCCTGTGGCGGGTTCCGCCATGACAGGGCTGGAAACAAAACCAACCAAGGTGAGTAAGGTGGAGCTAAGAAGGGTTATCAGCCATGATATAATTGAATGGTGCACCAGGCTTGAGGGGCTGAAAGGCCTCCACTTTTATATGCATTCTTATGCCTGTAGCATTCCTGAATGCTGGTATAATCGATGCATGCAGTTGAAAACCTACAACTACTGCGCATTGATACAATGGCCCATGCAAATACTTTTGTCATCACCATTAATTCTGGTGACAAGCAGAGAGCCGCGAGAGATGACCTACTGTGATTCAATCAGACTTAGACAACCAAAACAAAAAGGAAAGACTGATGCCTTCAATGGCTTAAATTTAATCTCCGTGGCCTTAGCAGGGCAGTTGTGTTATTGCTGGCAATTCTCAATGAGAAGGGAAGACCTCAACAAGGAATTTGTTGAGGAAAGTGATGAATTGTTAACGCACATACGGCCTGTGAGTGATGAGATGTCGCTGACTCATTATGATCTGTGTATGCACCAAGCAGCGGTGCCGGTCTCTGGTATTTCTGGCCCTAACAATCTTCTTCATGCCTTTGAAGTACTCAAGGCGCAGACATTAATCACAGTGGTCTCTGGTGTATAGTTTGTACTGATGATTTTAGCTCCTTGCCTCAAAGACCATCACCTCATTAGAATGACTGCTTGCTGATGGTGTTAACCTCTATTCTTTGTCTGTTAATTCCGAAGCGCTTTCTTAAATCACATTTTCCTTTCCAATGTCCATTCCCTGACATCCCTCCCCTGCCAGACATGTGAATGCTTTCTGACACAGCTCAGGGGCTGACACAGAATTACTCAAAACACTGTTGGGCCTCAGCTAAGTGATTATTCTTCATGGCACAGGGAGGGAGAGACGTTCGGCCCATCAAGCTTGCTCCGGCATTCGGTTCAAATTTCCTGCCAGTTCGCCCATTGCACTTGATTCCTGAAAGATTGAAAACCGTCGAACGTATTCTTGAGCACACAGTAATGGAGAATCCATAACCCTCTGGGCTGGAGAATTCCAAAGATTCACAACACAAACAAAGACATTTCCCCTCCCCTAAATCGGCCCCTTCATCCGGACACCGTACCCCCATGTCCACTGAGAAGGGGTTGGGCGAAATTCTCCGTTTGGGAGACTACCGGAGGAGAATTGCTACCAACTTCTGTTCCCCCTGGGAGCGCAAATCACGAAGCAATTAAATATCCCTTGTCATGCAAATTTATGCATGGCGAAGAATACAAGGGATTCCCGAGGGAATATTGCTATCGGGGGAGTTGGCGAAGTCACGCGGCAGGCCACCCCCACCCCCCCCGCATCGCAAATTAACCCCCACCTCCTCCTCCACCGCATCGCAAATCAAGTCAAAGTGCTGAAACCACAATGTTTACAAACACCAATGAAAGCAAAGAGAGGTAAGTGCATTCCAAACACTAAGTGTATTCCAATCGCTCAAGTGTGTGATTGGAACGCACTTAGCGCGCCTACCTCTCTTTGATGTGGTTGATGTTTGTGGACATTGGGGTTTCAGCACTTAGAGTCACTCATCTAATGAATCAAGGCTGCAGCTGTTTTGTGGACGCTTCAATCACAGCCCACTACTAGGAATGAATGTTTGGTTTGCGGCTAATGGATCTGAGGGGTTGAAACACAGATCACAGCTGTTCTCTTTCCAGGGATGGACAGGTAAGCGATACAGCCGTATTTTTTTTTCGCTGCCCCGTCTGAGGGTCTCTGTCAGGGGTTCCTTTAGTTAGGAGGTCTCTGTGGAGGTTCCTGTAGTTAGGAGGTCTCTTCAGTTAGGGGGTCGCGGGGGGGGGGGGCTCTCCCTATTAAGGGGGTCCCGAGGGGGGTGAAGTCACCTTGTTAAGGGGGTGCCTGGGGGAGGCCTCACTATTAAGGTGAACCAGGAGGCGGGAGATTCTCTATTCATGGGGTCTCTAGTCTGGTCTCCCTATTAAAAGGGTCATTGGGAGGGCAGCACGGTGGCACAGTGGTTAGCAGCGCCTACGGCGCTGAGGCCCCGGGTTCGAATCCCGTCCCTGGATCACTGTCCGTGAGGAGTTTGTACATTCTCCCCGTGTCTGCGTGGATTTCACCCCCACAACCCAAAGATGTGCAGGATAGGTGGATTGGCCACATTAAATTGCCCCTTAATTGGAAAAAATAATTGGGTACTCTAAATTTTTTTTTTTAAAGGGTCAATGGGACCCCTTCCCTGGGGTTCTCCCTTTTCACGGGGACCCCTTCCCTGGGGTTCTCCCTATTAAGGTGGTCCCGGGGAGGGGGAGTCTCCCTATTGATGGGGGTCTCTGGGGGAGCTCTCCCTATTAAGAGGGTCCCTGGGATGGTCTCCCTGTTCATGAGATCCTGGGGGTCTACCCATTAAGGGGTCCCTGGGGGTGGGGGGGGGGGGGGTAAGAGTTTCCCTAGTTAGGGAGTCCCTGCGATTGGGGGGGGGAGAGGAAGGCGGTCGGGCCACCCCGTACTTGGGGAAAGGACGCGCACCCAGGGGTGGGGGGCAGCTTTGCAGTGTGGGGAGAGGGGCGGGTGGGGCTGATTTGCGGTGCAGAGGTGGGAATGGCCAGCCATTTGACACCACTATCGGGTTGCCCACTTGAAATGGCGGCCCAATAACGGGATTCCCTCAGGAATCCCTCACCATACATAAATTTACATGGCAAGGGATGCCGAATTGCATCCGGATTTGCGCTCCCAGGGCAAACGTAAAACGGTAACAATCTTCCTCCGGCGGGAGAAGGTAGGGCTGGATTCTCCATTTCAGCTGACAGCGGAGCGTGTGCGGTCTTTTACGACTAAAATAATTTGCGTGAAACACTCACCAATTCCGGGACCGGTGAGGGGCTAGCTCCGGTGCTGGGAGCAACCGCCGCCTCCCGCGTGGAAAACGGCTGGAGAATCGGCAGGTCCCTGGACGCGCATGCGCACAGCTGTCGACCTGCAGCAGTCGTGCCGTACAACATGGTGCCAGCTGTGCGCGGACACGTGCCACCATCCGCCACCCCACAGCCCACCCTGTGGCACCCCCTCACCAGCCCTCCGAGAAGGCCCCCGGCCAGCGGCACGGATCCTGGCCATGAATGGCGGTGCTGGACATAGTCCGCTGGGACCACATGGCGCGCCGTCGGGAACTCGGCTCATCAAGCGGGAGGGCCGCTCGATAAGCGCCAATGCCGTTGCAATGGCGCACGACGTGATGCTGCCATGTCGGAGGGGACAGAGCATGGCTAACCGGCGTCAAACCGGTGAATGGCCCCGGAGTCGATTTTCTGCCCAATCGGCGAATACAATATTGGCGTCGGGCAATGGAGAATCCTGCCCACTGCCTCCCAAATGGAGAATCCCGCCCAGTATCACTTTAAGGGCTGCCCCTTTTAATTTGTCCCCCAGTTTAAATTTAGTTTATTTGGTTTTATTAAAATTGTTGGGGTCCAGTAGCTAACACTTTGGAAGCCTATCCCCCAAACATTGAACTGCAAGGCTACTACTCACGTCTCCATAGCAGAGAGGTGACACAGGTGTGGCCCCCAATGCCAGGCGTTATGGCGAATGGGCTCATCAGTCACACTGTTCAGGAGATGATGGATGGCAGCGTCTTGTTCTCCGATGAATTTGGAACTCAGGCCCATTGAATGCACTCGACTGCCCTCACTCCTCACCCTCAGGGGAGTCTCTCAAGGGATGATGCTCTTCATTCAGGTGGAGTTGAGAGGAGCAACAGCGGGGAAGAGGCTATTGTGTTACCGGTGAGGGATGAAGGTCATTGGGGGAAACCCGTGTGGTGGATGTCCTCGATCTTGAGTCGGCGCATTGTCAGGACTCCTCACCACTCACTTTAATGTTATCTTCCTGCCAGATTTTGATACTGGAGAATCATGGAGTCACCGAGCCGACAGGGCTTTTGATTGCTGTTGAGCAGCAGCAGTGACATTGATGTGCCGCTGCATACAGCCAGGACCAATGCCTTGCGGGGGGTGGGGAGGGGAGGCAGAGCCCACTACTTTTCCCGGAGCCGGACACAGATGGCAGAGCCTCGGAGCACACATGACCCGCCAAGGGTTTCCCGCTGTAGAACCTCCTACCTCCAAATGTCAGATGTCCAGTGCCAGAGGGGACTGCTTCTGTCCCAGGGAATGGAGGACCACCTGTGCCAGGTGTTGCAAGCATTGGTACCCCATGGACTGGGAGGTCACCCATTGACGGTGGCCCTGAAAGTCGCTGCAGCTTTAAACTTTTATGCCAGCGGGCTAGTTTCAGGGCTGCTTGGGTGACCTGTGCGGTAATTCCCAGTCTGCTTCCCCCCCCTCCCCCCCAACCCTGCTCAGAGCTTGCCCCACAGGCTAAAATCCAGCTTTAAATCTTCAGTCAGCCAGGTTGCCCTTGCTTCCCCCCATTATAAAGAAAACCGTTGCAATGGCTGAATACAGAGTCAAAATTTGGAAATCTCTCAAACGAAATAATCACAAGATTAATACCTTCCATATGTTTTTATTTGAAAATCCCTTAACAAAATATTTAAAATTCCAACATTGGAAACACACTTTATATCTGAGGACATAGTATACCAAAAAAACACTTAATAACCAAGTCACTATTAGAGATTTGGAATGGACTGAGCAGATCTATGACTAATTGCTTGTCGAACATGACTCAATAGCTTCCTTTAGAGTGGAATGTGTTCAAAGTGGCCATGATTTTTTGCGATAACCCTTTCTGAATGCGACTCCGCTGATTTCCTACATTATAACGGTGCCTGCACTTCAAAGGTATTTCAGTGACTGTGAAGCACTTTGAGATGACCTGAGATCGCGAAACACGCCATACAAATGCAAGCCTCAAATTTATTTTTGTGTAATTCATCACTAAATCAAATCTTTCCTATAGGGTGCCGTGCATATGCAAAATCTGTCCAGTGGCAACCTCCTGCACTTTGTGCTGCCAGTACGTCAGATATGCTGCTACACCACGTGAATGCATGAGGTATTCATCTGTTATCGAGTCGTCGAGAGTTTGCTGAGCAGCTTTTGGGTAACATATTCCATCCCCTTAGGGCCACAAGATGCAGTTTGCTGCCATTATGTCAACGGTAAGCTTTGTTTGTCTTCTACGCATGCTGAGGTCAGTAGGAGATGGCGATTTTTCTCTTGGTGATTGAGCAAGTACTTGCAAAAGCCCAGCTTCTCCCCAAGGTCAGAGTAAACCATCAGGAAAGAAATGGCTCACATTTTCACTTTCTTTTCTGCACCACAAAGGGATGACACGGATCTGGTGAAGTGCAATGGCTGAATCACAATGGACACACCTTAATGTGGATCAGAAGGATGGAGCAATAATTATTCCAGCCGTACCTGGCGGATTAAGTTCAAACTGGAATCAGGCAACTTCCTATATCTACTGTAAATTTTGTGCTTATTAATAAAATGTCAACAACAACTTGTGCTTATTCCATCATGAAAAACGTCCGAAGGTGCTTTACGCGCAACATGTCGGAAACAGGTACTGAGTCAAGCAAGGGGACATTAAGAGGAGCGAAGGAATGCTCGCTCAAAGAATTGAGTGGTGAGGAAGCTGTAAAGGGAGAGATTCAGGAGGCAGAATGGTTCAGCGAGGGGATTCGGGAGAGGAGGATTCAGGTGCTGGGGGCTCCGTTGTCTTTGGCGAGAGAAAGTATGGTCCAGAGCAGTGGTGGGCAACCTGGGGGTCCCCGTGCGGCCCGTCTGGGTTCCGATTGCGGCACACGACACATTTAAAAAAAAAACTTTTTCTGAGTTACCAAGCCAGGGCTCAGAGTGTGGGTCGGGGGCAAACCCCGAATCCAGCTCCTCGCCTGCTCCATAAAACTAATTCAAATTGAATCCAATTCATGGTCCCCACAAGAGAGACATACCAGATCTGAACCAAAGGCTCAATCTACATTACACTTGATCTTAGCCAACAGGCCGAGACCGTTGCCCACGGCGCAGGGTTGCCATTTCCACTGATTTCCGTCCACGGAGATTTTTTCCTCCCGGTGTGAGTGAAGCGATTCGTGCGTAAAACGAGGGAGAGTGAAGTGAAGTGCGCGCTGATCGCTCACAACACTGACTATGACAGCCATGTGCTCCCTCTGCCTCCCAAGTTCAAATATTTATTTTGTTTTTACCATTTGAAGTTGATGATCGCTCTATTAGTATCTAAACGATTAAGCATTTTCTACAACTTGCTCGGAAATATTTGGCGTGTATTAAATGTATTGAATCTTATTCATGGGGTTTAATGTCAGTGAAACAAGCTCCGCTTTCAATCTTACACCCACTGAGATGGAGGGTCCGCTCACGTGGCCCAGTCACAGCCTAGGTTGCCCATCACTGCTCTGGATGTAGAGTTAACCTTAACCTGAACTTTAATAGAGTGATGCACAGGTGTATAATTTCCAATTCAATACCAGAAAAGTCTGAGAAAGACTGTCGGTATAATTTTTCTCCAACCACATTTCATTGTGGGGGAGTGCGAGACATAGAATGTGAAAGACAGAGGGTGGGATTTTCTGGCTCCCCCTGCAGCGTGCTTTCCAGTGATGGAGGCGGCTCACCATTGGCTGCTGAGATCTTCCAGTCCTGCCGAGCTCAATTACCATTTGCGTCGTTCAATGGCCGCGTCGCCTGGGAATCCACCTGGGACCAGGAAATCCCGTTGGCGGGGAAGACTGGAAAATCCCGCCCAAAGTGTGTGAGAGGGAGAGAGACAGAGAGGGAGAGAGAGAGACAGAGAGAGAGAGAGACAGAGAGAGGGAGAGAGAGAGAGGGAGACACACAGAGAGAGGGGGAGAGAGACAGAGAGAGATGGGGAGCGGGAGATAGACAGAGAGGGGGAGAGGGAGAGAGACAGTGAGAGAGCGAGAGAGACAGAGAGAGAGCAAGAGGGAGAGAGACAGAAAAACAGAGAGAGAGACAGAGAGACAGAGACAGAGAGAGAGGAAGAGAGAGAGAGACAGACAGAAAGAAAGAGAGAAACGAGAGAGAGAGAGACAGAGAGAGAGGGAGACAGAGAGAGAGAGGGAGAGAGACAGAGAGAGAGAGACAGAGAGAGAGAGAGAGGGAGAGAGGGAGAGGGAGACACACAGAGAGAGGGGGAGAGAGACAGAGAGAGATGGGGAGCGGGAGATAGACAGAGAGGGGGAGAGGGAGAGAGACAGGGAGAGAGCGAGAGAGACAGAGAGAGAGCAAGAGGGAGAGAGACAGAAAAACAGAGAGAGAGGGAGAGAGACAGAAAGAGAGCAAGAGGAAGAGAGACACGGAGGGAGAGAGAGACAGACAGAAAGAGAGAAACAGAGAGAGAGAGACAGAGAGAGAGAAATTAAAATGAGAATCGCTTATTGTCACAAGTAGGCTTCAAATGAAGTTACTGTGAAAAGCCCCTAGTGCCACATTCCGGCACCTGTTCAGGGAGGCTGGTATGGGAATTGAACCGTGCTGCTGGCCTGCCTTGGTCTGCTTTAAAAGCCAGCGATTTGCCCAGTGTGCTAAACCAGCCCCTTGAGAGCGAGGGAGAGGGAGAGGGACAGAGAGAGAGCAAGAAGGAGAGAGACAGAGAGAAGGAGAGAAACAGAGAGAGAGGGAGATAGACAGAGAGGGAGGGAGAGAGAGAGACAGACAGACAGAAGGAGAGAAACAGAGAGAGAGAGAGAGGGAGAGAGACAGAAGGAGAGAGAGCTAGAGTGAGAGAGAGAGAGACAGAAGGAGAGAAACAGAGAGAGGGAGAGAGACAGAAGGAGAAAAACAGAGAGAGGGAGAGAGACAGAAGGAGAAAAACAGAGAGAGAGGGAGAGAGACAGAGACAGAGAGAGACAGACAGAAAGAGAGAAACGAGAGAGAGACAGAGAGAGGGAGAGAGACAGAGAGAGAGCAAGAGGGAGAGAGACAGAGAGGGAGAGAGAGACAGACAGACAGAAAGAGAGAAACAGAGAGAGAGAAATGAAAATGAAAATCGCTTATTGTCACAAGTAGGCTTCAAATGAAGTTACTGTGAAAAGCCCCTAGTCGCCACATTACGGCGCCTGTTCGGGGAGGCTGGTACAGGAATTGAACCGTGCTGCTGGCCTGCCTTGGTCTGCTTTCAAAGCCAGCGATTTAGCCCAGTGTGCTAAACCAGCCCCTTGAGAGAGAGGGAGAGAGACAGAGAGAGAGAGCAAGAAGGAGAGACAGAGAGAAGGAGAGAAACAGAGAGAGAGGGAGAGAGACAGAGAGGGAGGGAGAGAGAGAGAGACAGACAGACAGAAGGAGAGAAACAGAGAGAGAGAGAGAGAGGGAGAGAGACAGAAGGAGAGAGAGCGAGAGTGAGAGAGAGAGAGACAGAAGGAGAGAAACAGAGAGAGGGAGAGAGAGAGAGACAGAAGGAGAAAAACAGAGAGAGAGGGAGAGAGACAGGAGGAGAGAGAGCTAGAGTGAGAGAGAGAGACAGAAGGAGAGAAACAGAGAGAGGGAGAGGGAGAGAGACAGAGACAGAAAGGGAGAGAGACAGAAGGAGAGAGAGATAGATTGAGAGAGAGAGAGACAGAGAGCTGAAGATATAGAGAGAGGTGAAGCAGAAAAAAAGCCACAGGAAGGAAAAAGGAAAGGTGAAAGTGTGCACAACGAACAAAGAGAGGGGGAGAAAAATATAGCTATGCGCACATGCACTTCCCTCCTCCAATCTGGGTTGAATTCAAACTCGGGCCTCGGCTGAAGGAATTGCTTCTAATCCGTTGTCCCATTTAGTGCTGTGTTGCTGTTTGTATCATTGTCGCAGTGACAATGCTCCCACACCGTGCTGCAGCATGGCTGGAGCCACGGCTTCCAAATTATATTGTTGAGCGTCAGCTGATCAGGCACTGGTGTCAGAGTCCCCCGGTGCCTCTCCACGGCCTCCCGCATCACATCCAGAATTTGGTGATACTGGGGCTCTGAGGCGGGCGTCACGGGTGACGATTCTGTTGGGTCGCACGACAGGTCGTAGAGCAAAGGTGGGTCATGTCGGCTGACATAATCTCCGTAGCACAGGCAAACATGCGTGTCGAAGCAACCTTGTGTCCCTTCTGGATTGAAGTTTGGTGTGAACAAGTGGGCTTTCCACACAGAGGAGCCTGCGAGAAATGTAATGGACAGCACATGAGGTCATGGAAATATTGAAGAAACCATTACTATTGACAGCTGCGGCAGTTCACTTGATTATCATCCAACAGCTGAAGCTGAGCTCTTCCAGAAGCCACTAGTATGTACAGAGAGCCTGTCACATTGCACAATATGGGCCGGATACTGTGGAAGCATCAGCCAAGCATAATAAAATACCTGAAATTCATTCCACTGCGTGGGTTTCCTCCGGGTTCTCCAGTTCCTCTCTCAGTCCAAAGATGTGCAGTAGGTTAGGTGGATTGGCCATGCTAAATTGCATAGTCCAAAGATGTGCAGTTTTTGGGGTTCCTGGGATAGGGTGGGGAGTGGGCCTGGGTAGAGTGCTCTTTCAGAGGGTTGGCGCAGATTCGGTGGGCCGAATGGCCTCGTTGTGCACTGTCAGGATTCCATAGATTCTATGAAACGCGCAGAAAATTACGAAATGCTTTTAAAAAAATCTAGATAGTTTTGTTTTTATTACCCCCCCCCCTCCCCTCCCCACCTGAGGGCTTTTTCCCCCTGCTGAAGTAACTGGCTGCTGGGGTACAGTCCAATGAGGGAGCATCCTTTAGTAGCTCCAATGCAAGTTGGCATTTTTCAGCTCTTAGCCTGCGTAGCAAGTTACCCGAGCAGGACCAAGCCAAGCTTCACTGGAAATCCACACCTTCTCAAGGACAATTAGGGATGGGCAATAGATGCTGGCTTTGACAGCAATGATCACATCCCAAGGACGAGTTTAAAAAAAAAATCTGCTCCTCGGGCATCCTGTTGTTGAATATGAAATGGACCTCACTGAATAGGATTTTTACTACATGGCAGGCGTGAAAGAAATCTGCTGTGCAGAACCAGAAACTGCTGCTTTAAACACAGCTTTATTCCACCTCCACCTATTTTCCTGCTGTCTTTCGACTCAATATAGACCCACAGATACTGCTCGCTGTCTGTTGTGAAGATGGAACTATTGCTGCAATTTTATCAAGGCAGTATATCCATTATAAATTTGCACATAGGGGGCGGGATTGTCCCATTCGGCGGCAGAGTGTCCACGCTGTCGGAAACGCCGTCGCGTGAACGGGCCGCTGGGAGTACCGATTCTGGCCCCTTCAGGGGGCCACCAGCACGGCAGTGGTTCACGCCGCTCCAGCCTCCCATCCCAGCGTGAACTGTGTGCCGCCGGATCCGCACATGCGCAGTGGCGCCGGCGTCAATGAGGACATGCGCAGTGGCGCTGGCGCCAACCCGTGCATGTGCCGCGGCCTCCCTCAACGCTCCGGCCTTGACGCAACATGGCGCGGGAGTTCAGGGGCCGGCGCGTAAGAAAATAGGCCCGGGGAGCGAGAGGCCGGCCCGCCAATTGGAGGCCCCCCCCCCTCACCCCGGGGTCGGAGCCACCTCCCCTCCCCCTCCCCCCACAGGCAGCCCCCCGACCCTGCGCGCAGCGTTCCCGCCGGCCGCGACTAGGTGTGGCCGGCGCCGGCGGGAATCTGCCTTTTTAAGAGCGGCCGCTCGGCCCACCTGGGCCGGAGAATCGGCGGCCCGGGCGCGTAGAGCGGCCCGGCGTCGCGCCAAACGGGCCGGCGCCGATGGCTCTGCTCTGCGGAGAATCGCGTGCCGGCGTCGGGGCAGCGTGGCAGGGATTCTCCGGCCCGGCGTGTGGCTGGGAGAATTCCGCCCAAGAAATTCGAGGGGGAAGCGCTGAACAGGAAAAGTGCACAGACAGATTTCTACTATTATGGGCCGGATTTTCTGACCCTTTTCGCCTCCCCCGCTGTGACTTCCCGGGCGGTGGAGGGTGTGGACAATGGAAACCCCCTTGACAGTGGCCGGACTGGATGATTTAACTTCTGGCTAATGGCGGGCTGCCTCCGCCGGCGCAAAACACGCGCGGGGTGGAGGGGGGAAATGGAAAATCCCGCCCTACGTATTTAGTATATTATCCACTGATCAACCTCCTAACAAGGTTAATTGGGAATCAAGGTCAAATGAAGGTGGGGCTCAGAGACTGAGGGCTAAGTGAACAAGGCTGTTTCAGATGGAACTCAGATCCAATTTTTATATGTTTCCGTTCCTGTGTTCATATTTGGAATGGAAACTGTGTCGGCAAACATGGCACACTGAAACTATACCCCACTGGCAGGGATGGTGAGAGGGCAAGGGCAGCTGAACTGCAACCTGACAATTTACATAATCCGTTTCCCTTATGAACATTATAGATTTAAAATAAACTCCTGATGTGGCTATGGTGATGGGACAAGTATGGAAATTCAAAACCTATACATCTCGAAAGTAGTTCTGCAGTATTTCTTTTTGAATGTCCTATTTGCGGGCACCCCCTGCTCCAGTTATCCAACCATTTCAGTACTGCTGTGTTGTAAATCTGTCAGTCTCATGTGAATGCATGAAATATGACCCCAGTATAATTACTTTTGTGTACTAAGAAGACATATTTATGCAGGCAGACGATGCAACTCGCTAATGTGATTAGAATGGGTAAAATCTTTAAGGCAGGTATTCCCTACAGTATGAACTAGAACCCAAGATGATTACATCACCCAGTTTGTTCTATTTCTTGGTGTGTTGTTCAGTGAGTCAGGGGTTGCGACCATTAACAATCTGCCACCAGGCGCATTGGCTTTCTGAGCCGTATTCTTCATTGTTGATTCCTCTTGCTCCCCAACATGACTTACCTAGAAGGAATGAAGTTTCCCATGTCAGCTGTGGCTCACCTGGTCGCACTCTCGCCTCAGGAGGCTGTGAGTTCAAGCACCTGTCGGGGAGCCTCGAGCACATAATCTAGTCTGACTCCCCAGTGCAGGGTTGAGGGAGTGCTGCACGGCCAGAAGCCATGTCTTGTGATGTGACATATAACCGAGAACCTATCTACCCTCTCAAACGGAAATAAAAGATTCCAAGGCGTGAGTTGGTACTTACCCTTCAACCAGTATCACTAAACAAATGTTTTGGATACATCTCATTGCTGCTTGTGGGATCTTGCTGTGCAAATTGTCAGCTGCAGTTTGCTACTTTTAAAGTAGGGAACAGATTGTTTTAGGATGTGTGGATACTGCAGGATACTGTTTAAATATTTTTTAAAATATAAATTTAAAGTACCCAATTATTTTATTTTCCAATTAAGGGGCAATTTAGCGTGGCCAGTCCACCTAGCCTGCACATCTTTGGGTTGTGGGGGTGAAACCCACTCAGACATGGGAAAATGTGCAAAGTCCACACGGACAGTGACCCAGGGCCGGGATTTGAACCCGGGTCCTCAGCGCTGCAGTCCCAGTGCTAACCACAGCACCACGTGCCGCCCCATACTGGTTAAATATTAGCGTGAGTCCATGAATGAATAAAGAGATAAGGAACCTTCTGAGGGTTAGGAAAGAGGAAAACATTAAGTACATTGGCAGTGAAGGTGAGCATGGTAAGAGAGAATACGAAGAGATTAGGAGAAGTCAAACAAACAATGAAGAAGGCAAAGAGCAATGGTGGTGGCGGCCCTGAGAGTTTGGGGCCAGTGGAGGCGGCATGTGGGAGCAGTGGGAGCATCAGTCTGGGCCCCAATCTGTGATAATCACCGGTTATGGTGGAGAGCGGGTTTTGAGAGGATGGGGGATGCGTTCATAGAGGGGAGCTTTCCGAGTATGAGGGCGTTGGAGGAAAAGTTTGGGTTGGCGAGGGGAAACAAATTCAGGTATCTGCAGGTGCGGGACTTCCTTCGAAGACAGGTGTCAACCTTCCCGCTCCTACCGCTAAGGGGGATTCAGGACTGGGTAGTTTCCAGAGGGTGGGAAGGAGAAGGGAGAGTCTCGGACATTTATAAGGAGCTTATGGGGTCGGAGGAGAGGCAGACCGAGGAGCTGAAGCGCAAGTGGGAGGAGGAGCTGGGAGGTGAGATAGAGGACGGTCTATGGGCAGACGCGTTGAGTAGAGTCAACGCATCCGCAACATGTGCCAGGCTCAGCCTGATACAATTTAAGGTTGTTTACCGGGCTCACATGACAGTGGCCCGGATGAGCAGATTCTTTGGGGTGGAGGACAGATGCGCAAAATGTCGCGAGGGCCGGCGAACCATGTCCACATGTTGTGGGCATGTCCAAAGCTTAGGGGATTCTGGGAGGAGTTTGCGGACGTCATGTCCACGGTGTTAAAAACAAGGGTGGCACAACCTTTAGTGATTGATGTAAAGGCTAAAATTGTATTAAACTTTGGTTAGAACACATTGAGAACTACGTGCAATCCTGTCTGTCATGTTATAAAATGGATTGAGAGGCACTGGAAATGATGCAGAGAAGCTTTATGAGGTTAATCCAAGAACTGTGCAGGTATACACATCAGGAATGGATTGGCAAGCCGGTTCCCTTTTCTCTTGATTAAAAAGGCAGACGGGTGACCTAATGGGGATCTTTCAGCTTCTGAAAGGTTTCCATATGGAGTGGATAGAGAGAGGGTGTTTCCTTCTGTCGGGTAGAGCATAAACAGAGGCCATCAATATAAGATCGTCCTCAAGAAACTCAAAGAGAATTCAGGAGAAACCTTTTTACCCAGGCAGTGGTGAGAATGTGGAACTCGCTACCTCAGAAAGGGGTCGAAGCGACTGGTATAGATGTATCCAAAGGGGAAATTAGACAAGTATACGATGGAGAAGGGAATGAATGAATGAATGAAAATCGCTTATTGTCACAAGTAGGCTTCAAATGAAGTTACTGTGAAAAGCCCCTAGTTGCCACATTCCGGCGCCTGTTCGGGGAGGCTGTTACGGGAATGGAGGTGAAGGGTGCTTTTCTGAATGGAGGGATGTGACTAGTGGTGTTCCGTAGGGATCAGTGCTTGATTTTTGAAGTGTTTCTAAATGACTTGGAGGAAAAGGTAACTGGTCTCATCAGTAAGTTTGCGGACGAACAAAGGTTGGTGGAATTGCGGATAGAGATGAGGACTGTCAGAGGATACAGCAAGATATAGATCGATTGGAGACTTGGGCAGAAGATAGCAGATGGAGTTTAATCCGTATAAATGTGAGGTATTGTATTTTGGAAGGTCTAATATAGGTGGGAAATATACAGAAAATGGCAGAACCCTTAAGAACATTGATTGGCAGAGGGATCTGGGTGTACAGGTCCACAGGTCACTGAAAGGGGCAACACAGGTGGAGAAGGTAGTCAAGAAGGCATACGGCATGCTTGCCTTCATCAGCTGGGGCATTGAGTATAAAAATTGGCAAGTCATGTTGCAGCTGTATAGAACCTTAGTTAGGCCGTACTTGAATATAATGTCGCCACACTTCCAGAAGGATGTGGATGCTTTGGAGAGGGTACAGAAGAGATTTACCAGGATGCTGCCTGGTGTGGAGGGCATTAGCTATGAGGAGAGGTTGAATAAACTTGGTTTGTTCTCACTGGAACGACAGAGGTTGTGGGTCGACCTGATAGAAGTCTAAAAAATTATGAGGGACATAGACAGGGTGGATAGTCAGAAGTTTCTTCTCAGGGTGGAGGGGTGAATTACTAGGGGGCATAGGTTTAAAATGAGAGGGGCAAAGTTTAGAGGAGATGTACGAGGTAAGTTTTTTACACAGAGGGTAGTGGGTGCCTGGAACTCGCTGCTGGAGGAGGTGGTGGAAGCAGATACGATAGTGACGTTTAAGGGGCGCCTTGACAAATATACATGAATAGGATGGGAATAGAGGGATACGGATCCCAGAAGTGGAGAAGGTTTCAGGTTAGACGGGCAGCATGGTCGGCGTAGGCTTGGAGGGCCGAAGCGCCTGTTCCTGTGCTGTACTTACTTTGTTCTTTGTATGTGCTATGTAATCCTGTTTAAATGCAAAATGTTTGTTCTCTTACTTGTGGTCCAGCCAACCAAGCTAATCCAGCACTCCCCTCCCCCCATCCTGACTAACCAGTACTGACCAAGTAATTTTGAGTAAAAATGTGTGCACATCTGTGCATAGGGCAGCACGGTAGACCAGTGGTTAGCACAGCTGCTTCACAGCTCCAGGGTCCCAGGTTCGATTCCCGGCTTGGGTCACTGTCTGTGCGGAGTCCGCACGGTCTCCCCGTGTCTGCGTGGGGTTTCCTCCGGGTGCTCCGGTTTCCTTCCACAGTCCAAAGATGTGCAGGTCAGGTGGATTGGCCATGATAAATTGCCCTTAGTGTCCAAAAATGTTAGATGGGGTTACGGGGATAGGTTGGAAGTGTGGGATTAAGATGGGTGCTCTTTCCAAGGGCCGGTGAAGACACGATGGGACGACTGGCCTCCATCTGCCCTGTAAATTCTATGATTCTATGTTTGTCTTCTCATGTCACAGAATTTATCATAGAATTTACAGTGCAGAAGGAGGCCATTCGGCCCATCGAGTCTGCACCGGCTCTTGGAAAGAGCACCCCACCCAAGGTCAACACCTCCACCCTATCCCCATAACCCAGTAACCCCACCCAACACTAAGGGCAATTTTGGACACTAAGGGCAATTTATCATGGCCAATCCACCTAACCTGCACATCTTTGGGCTGTGGGAGGAAACCGGAGCACCCGGAGGAAACCCACACACACACGGGGAGGATGTGCAGACTCCGCACAGACAGTGACCCAAGCCGGAATCGAACCTGGGACCCTGGAGCTGTGAAGCAATTGTGCTAACCACCATGCTACCGTGCTACCGTGTCATTATCACAAAGATTTCACAGGGTACACTTGTTCAGCTGAACCTGAAATTTACCAGCAGTTACAACTATTCTTTGACTGTCCTCCAAAAACTCCTTTAACTATTTGAATTAGTGCCTCAACGGGGACTCCTGGAGCAGTGACCTTGGAGTGATGAGACAGCAAAACTAGGCAACACCAAAGGATATATGTGCCTGAACTTCAATAAGAACTGAAATGTCTTTTAATTGAATATTTTAACATACCAACTTCTGTAATCGAGTAACATCTGTAACTAGATTACATTACAATATCAGAAAGGAATAGACTTACTGTGCCTTGGATGCCAACGAACTGCACTTAAATAACTATTACAGTAGTGGAAGAGAAATTCGTGCTCCGAGTGCTGCACGTCACCCAGGAGCAAAGGCATGAGATCCCGGCCATCAATTATCCTGGGGGAGAGAAGGGTAACGGCAGGTTTAGTATTTCAGTTGCTCAAGAAAAGCACGGGGTCCTTATGGAACAGAGACAGTGACCAGGGTGGGGGTGAGGGTATGGGTGGAAGATCAGGCATAGGAATGGGAACGGGACAAAAGGGTGAAAGAAGAGAGTTTGTGAGGCGGCGCAAGGGAACAGGTTGAAGAGGCCATCAGTCCTGGTGCAGGGGAAATGGGTCGCAAGAAGTTAGAATTGTTTCAGAGGGGTGCAGGTTGGGGTAGAGGGAGGGGATCACAGGGGTAGGGTGGGGCAATGGGTCATTTGAAGAAGACGACACGTGTTTTACAGTCAAACGTTTGGGGTACAGGAAGCTAGCAGTGTTTGGTGAGTGCTGGGATGGTGGAGCTTTGTGGGGGAGAGGACCACATCATTTGGGAAATGGTGTAGCTTGTGGAAGGTGTGAGCAAGGAGAGCCTTCAAAGAGTTGAATCATGATGAAACGGTCATAAAAATAACTTGCACTTAATTAACACCTTCACCACCTCAGGATGCATCAAGACCAATGAAATACTTCCGAAGTGTAGCCCCAGCTGCAATGGAGGAAAGCATGGCATCTAATTTGCACACAGCAAGCTCCCAACAAAGAGTGGTGGCCAGGTCATCTGCTTTTTATTTAGTGACACTGGTTGAGTATAAATGTTGGCCGGAACACCAAGTAGAACTTCGCTGCTCCTATTTGAATAGCACCATGACATTACCTGAGTAGGCAGATACAGCCATGATTAAACGTCTTATCTAAAAGGTGCCACATCTGACAGTGCAGCACTTACTACAATGGTAGAGTGCTGTTCTGGATTAGTACCCAGTCTCTGGAGTGGGATTTGGAACCCACAATATTCTAAATGAGCAATGACAATGAGCTAAAACTGACACTGAGGTTCACATTGATCCACAACCACCGCTGTGCACCCACCCCCTCCCGTTCCTTACCTGTCACTTGGCATCGCGGCTTTTGATAGTTTGACAATCGTTGGGAAGATGTCCATGTTGCTGGTCGGCTCGTCGATACTCCTGCCCGCTGTTAACACCCCAGACCATCGGAGGAGACCTGGCACCCGGATGCCACCTTCCCAGTTTGTTGATTTTCCTCCTAAATATTTCAGGGGAAAAAAACAAGGCCGTGAAGAAGATCGAATGTGGACTGAAAGCTGAATTAATGCAAACAATATTGGTCCCATGCCTAGCAGCGGTGTGGGCATAGAATGCTTGATGCTTTTGCCTACACAATGGTATGCATTTAAAAAGTTATCCATTGTGATTGGAGAAATTACAATTGATCTCTTTAGAACAGTCTTGATCATGGTAAGGTTTATCAGAGATGCTCAAAATATCAAAGGGTTCTGACAGAGCTAACAAGAAGCTATTTGCATTGGCAGATGGGTCAGTAACCGGAGGACACAATTTATGACAATTGGTGTGAAGAATGTAAGAAATTGGTATATATATGGTATTTTTTATCTGATGAGTAATGTTTATTAATGTCGGAGTTCAGGTAGATATGTCTATTCCAGTAATAGTATTAAAGAATCTAGTTTAAGGTTTACAGACACTGTGGCTGCAGAAGGCGCAATTAAAATGTCATAAGAGTGAGATCATCATTCATTTCAATCATGTATGAGTTTACAAAGAGAGGCTTAATAGGATTTTGTTATGGTTGCTGGAGATTCCCTGGGGGAGATGATCATTTCAGACATTGTGTTTAGACCTAGGTAAGCAGGGCAGGGAATCTGAGTGGGATAAAGATATTGTAGTTAATGGGAGGAACCAGGTCTATAGCAGGCAGTTTAGCTTTTAGTTTTGCTGGGAACTTTGAGTTCCGCAGCAGCTTTTGCCAAAGGTTGTCAGGTTACGCAGTAGTCTGCCACAGACACAAAGATTCTGAAGGTTGTTTCCTGACAGAATCTCTCTCTCTCTCTTCAAGCAGTCTTCCCAAGGAATTTCCAGTCAAGTGTACAGCAAGTGACCCTGTATTTGCTAATTTTATTTATAAGTGGTGTTTGATCTGTGATGGGCTTTGCTTGATTGGAGTCAGGGAAGGTATCAGTTAGAAATTAAAGTGTTTCCTTTTATTGTTAAGAATTGTTTAACTTTAAATTGTAAGCTACTTTCTCTGGTGTTAATGTAATTTAATCCTGTGTTAATAATAAAGTTTGCTTTAATATACCATATCCCCATTTGTGAGTGGAATCCCTCCTGGAGCGAAGTATCCTTTCCTCACAGATTTACAAATGAAAAATAAAGTGTTTGGGGTCATTGTTTAGTATCCTAACATATGTTGGGGTCTGGTCTGGAATCTTAACATTGGAAAAAAGGAACAAAGGGGAAGAAAGCAGAATTTGTTTTAAACTTGTGTTTTTCTTTTACCATTGTGAGTTGGAATGCACTGTCTGAAAGAGTTGCCGATTTGGAAGTAATTTTCCAAAGAGCGTTAGATAGATACTTTCTTTTTATTCGTTCTTGGGGCTTGAACATCCCCAATTGCCCCAAAGAAGGTGGTGGTGAGCTGCGTTCTTGAACCACTGCAGCCAAAGTAGTGTGAACAACCCACAGCTTTTCATCCTCTAACGTTTGATCGGACTGAGTGACTTGCTCGGCCAATTCAGAGGGCAGTCAAAGGCCAACCACAATGGCTGTGGGCCTGGAGCGATGTGTGGGCCGAACCAGGTAAGGAAGGCAGATTGCATCCCCTGAAGGACATCAGGGGAACCAGATGTGTTTTAACAACAATTTGGTAGTTTCATGATCATTATTGATGAGAGGAGCATTTTATTCCAAATTCGTCAATTAATTCCACTTAAGTTACCCAGCTGCCGTTCTGAGATTCGATCCTGTGCCTTCAGAGCTTCATACTGCGGGGTGTCCCTGGATTACTGGCCCAGTAACATTACCAATCTATGAAAAAAGAAAAACTGCAGAGCTATCTGGAAAGAGCAGAGGAGTGGGACTAAGTGAATGGATCTTTTAAAAAGTCAGCAGAGGCACATTGGACCCGTTGGTAAATGGTACCCTTCAGTTCTGTAAGCTTCTATAAGGGCTTGGAGACATTTTAATATGATAAGATGTCATATTCTGAATGTATGGGATCAGATGGAAAGATACAAGGCTTTTTACAGGAGTCATGAGGGAGATGTAGCAATGTACTTGTGGAGCTGAAACTCTGGGTCAGTATTATCGTCAATATTTTATCAAGGATCACAAACCCAAGTAGCATCTTGCTCAGTGATCTCACTCAGGAGATCTCCGACAAACGGCATCAGACACTATTGCAATACCAAAATGCTGAGAATGCTGGAAATCTGAAATAAAAAACAGAAAATGCTGGAAAAACAGAAAATGCAGAATCTGTGCCGAGAAAGCGAATTAGGGTGGACTGTTTGATCAGGCGGGTGGGTACAGGGTGGAGGGCAGCTTTCCTGTTCCAAGGCCAATGGAGACCCATAATTAGCCACTTAGAATACCTGCACGAGGCGTGAGGTTTATCAAGCTCAATTGTGTAAAAATGTTAGCGTTTGCTAATCTGTTCAGTCATTCTCTGACTACTACACTACTTACCCGAATGGACGGGAGGCAAATTTTAGTTAACGGCACACTTCTTTGTGGACACTTGTAAACAACATCCCTGTTTGGGAAAATATGAAAATCTCCCTGCCTTTGTAACTTCAAAGATGCAAAAAATGTGAAATTGGCGAAATAGAGCTGTTTGATGAAAAAAACACACGTATGTAAGGAAGTACGCAGGTGCGACAATTGCACGACGGAATGGGGAGAATAATCCAGCAGATGAACAGTGGGTAGAGATTTCCATCCATTTTAGAAACAAGGGCATTACTTCGGCCTCATTGTTGAGTTTGTAATGTGCCTGCCTGGAAGTAACGCGCCCCTAATACGGAACTTTTCCATCATGAGCAACACCTGGACAGATGAGAACAATACCTGGACAGGTGAGAGAAACACAATGGAGCTGACAACTCTAAAGGTATTGCCTGCCGTGGGGGTCAGCTTTGATCACAGCTATGCTGTATCCTGTAACTAACCAAAAACAAACAAAGGTGCACTGCAGGAAATTAATCCCTCGGGGAAGTGCTCGGTCATCATGAATAGACGCAAGGCAACATCAATCAATGAAATAACTCTGAAATAACTCTTCTGTTCTTGTGCTAGGCAAAGCCCAGTATAAAGTTTAATACCAGCCAAAGTAAACTAAATGGCCATTATAGCTTTGGGTGCAAACAAAATCTTCCCCACTTGAGGTATGTTCACTAGTTTAAAATTCAGCTTCTGGCAGAAAATGACTATTGTTAGACCCAGTGTGCAAATGAAAATGAAACAAAGCTTTTAGTTGGAGGTTGGTCTTGCCATTGTGCATTTCCACAGTAAAGTTAGAGTTGACCAGAGGATTCTGGCAAGGTACTTGTGACAAACGAGGCCCACGTTCAGTATTTTCTTTATGAAAGTGAATCATCAATGTCACTGAAACTGACCTGATGAAGGAGCTGTGCTCTGAAAGCTAGTGATTCCAAACCAACCTGTTGGACTTTAACCTGGTGTTGTAAGACTTCTTACTGAAACTAAAGTCTGTGGTCATAGCCGTTATCTTCAATTATTGGGTGTCTTTTAATAGGGCTACCAACTCTGGCTGTCCATATTCTGGGAAATGTCATCATATTGCCCCCTCACCCCACTCCCCTTGGTCCCAACTTTAACTGCGCTACCCCCCCCAGACTTTTGCCATTGGTAACCCAACATGTCAATCATCACGGAGCTCCGCCTTCCCAAGACTTTTCAGTGAGTCCCAGTCTTGACTTGAAAACCAGGTCACCCTAAACCCATTCTTATTCCATGTTTTCTTACAGGAAAGTGATTTCCATTTTGCCTAATTTTATTTCTCATGCTTTTCTCTTCATTCTTTCACGGCATGTGGATGTTGCCGCCAACACCAGCATTTGCTGCCCACCCCTAATTGCGCTTTAACCAAGTGGTTTGTTAGGCCATTTGCAGTTCAGAGTGCTCTGAAGTCACATGCAGGCCAGGATGGCAAATTTCCTTCCCTCAAGGGCATTCGTAAACTGGGTGGGTTTCTGCAACAATTGATGAGAGTTTCATTGCTTCATTACTGAGACGAGTTTTACATTCCTCCAGCTGCGGTTGGATTTGAATCTGTGTCCCAAGAGTCACAGTGCTAGGATCGCGAGTCCAATGATGTTACCACTACGCCGTCATCTCCCGAAACACGTTAGGAGAGCTAAATGTGGGATAGAAGAAATAGTGGGCGGAATCTGTCCACCCAAGTGGGAAAAACAGGTTGTATCCCATCCACTGCACTGCTGGCTTTGCCACTATGCCATGCTGGTGGGATGGTCCCACCACAGAATCCTCCCACCACAGACATGGAACCCTACCGCCCGGCACCTCTGCCTGGCTCTCCCCCCGAGGGCTTTACTCATTTGCACGTCCCGGCAGGTTCTGTTCACCAGATGCACGCCGTGGGTGATCAGTCATAATTAACATCAGTATGAATGGTCATGCCAACTAGGGGGATCTATCAGGTGTAAACGCCCAATCTGCATATTAAATGGGGATCCCGACATTTAAAGTCGGTGAACCCATTACGCCATTTGCAGAAGGCTGGGGACAATTGACTGGGGAAATTCCGTCAGAATGAAATCCGTTTTAGGATTCCCGCTCGATTCTCCTCCCCTCTGCCATTCCTATTCCCTACCCCACTCCCCCACCTCATCCTCTTCCCACACTTTCCCATGCAATGGCAGAATGTGCAACACCCGCCCCTTTACCTTCTCCCTGCTCACCTTCTCAGGCCCTGAACACTCTTTTCAGCACCTCCTTCAATCTCCTTCACTCGCTGCTCCCAGTGCGCTCTACTGTACACTGGAGAGACTAAATGCAGACTGGGTGACCGCTTTGCAGAACACCTCCGGTCCGTCCGTAAACAGGACCCAGACCTTCCTGTCGCTGCCATTTCAACTCACTGTTCTGCCCTCACATCCACATGTCCGTCCTTGGCCTGCTGCAATGTTCCAGCAAAGCCGAGCGCAAACTGGAGGAACAGCATCTCATCTTCCGATTAGGCACATTACAGCCTTCCAGACTTATCATTGAGTTCAACAACTTCAGACTGTGAACTCTCTCCTCCACCTTCGCCCCATTTTTATTTCTACAAATTTACTTTCATTTCTCCCATCAATCTGTTTTTCCCTCACCACTGTCTCCTCTCCTCCCATCCTACAAGGGCCATCTGTTCCCTATTCGCAAATAGTCCTTTGACACACTGCTTACCTCTGTTCTGCCATCAACACATTCTGATGCCTTAATGTGCCACTATCAGCACCCTTCTTAGTCATTATCACCACCATTTGCATTCCACTTGTCTTTTTGTCCATGACATCTTTTTCAATATTCACCTATCGCTATCCAGCCCCACTGCTCCACGACCCCGCTCCCCAACAGTATCATCCTATTTCCAGTTCTCTCTAGCTTTAACAGTCACCCAGACTCGAAATGTTAGCTGCCTTCTCTCTCCACAGATGCTGTCAAACCTGCTGAGATTCCAGCATCCGCACTAACTTGCTTTAATCTTAGTCCAAATAATACTCTCTCAACTATCACCCTATAGTGTCTGGTGAAAAGCAAATCACTGGGCGAGAAAAGGTGAAGGAAGTAAAATATAGCTGTCCTTTTAAATGACAACGCAAGGTGAAAGATCAAGGAAAATAAATGCAGAGGCACCATGACGGTTAAGAAGAAGCAAAAAAGAGAGAAGGTGGTAAATCAGGAAGCCGTGAATATTCTGACGCCAAGCTTCTGTTTGAAATGCCTGGAGGAGCAGGTTAAGGAGGTAAAGTATCCAAATGGTGCAATGTATCTTAATGTTAATGCATTGGGGATGCAGGGAGAAGGAAAACCGTGAAAAATATTATTGGAGCTGAGAATACAGGGAAAGGAAACTGCACAAATCTGGGGAGCAATATCAGAGGTTGGTGGAACACTCTGCTTGTGAAGTCTCTGAAGTCCCCCTCATGACATTTCCAATGACGTCCTTTGAATGAGAAACTTCCAAACGAGGATTAAAGTTTCTTCAGCATGAAATTCCAGTAATCTGGCTGTTAACACAAGATTAAAGGCGCTGCAATGTTAATGGAGAATTCAGCAGCCACTGATCAGGAATTCTCTATGAAGACGGCTTGAGGAAGATTTGTTCCACAATTCGCTACTAAATACATTTTTAAAATAAAAGAAGTTCTGCTTCTCTGTTTCATTAAGTAATCATTAATTACCGAGATTGAACTCCAATGTGAAGTGTTTTGAACAGAACATTACTGTTTCAAATGTGCACTAAATTCTTTGAGAGTAACCACCAAATGTACACTGGCTATCTTACATGTGCCACATTAATAAATAGTTAGATGTTGCACGAGTAAGGAAGAAGGGAGGCAGTGATGTAGTGGTATTGTCGCTGGACTGGTAATCCAGAGACCCAGAGTCATGCTCTGTAGACCCGGGTTCGAATCCCGCCATGGCAGATAGTGAAATTTGAATTCAATAAAATAAATCTGGGCTTAAAAGTCTAAAGAAGACCATGAAAGCATTGTCGACTGTTGTGCAGTAAGGAAATCTGCCGTCTTTACCTGATATGACCTCCATGTGACTCAAGATCATTAAAAGGAGATAGACATATTTCTGATAAAAAAACAGTTAATGGGTTATGGGGAACAGGTAGGGGGGTGGCTTTGAGATCAGCCATGATCTGACTGAATGGCGGAGCAGGCTCGAAGGACTTAATTGCTGACTTCTGCTCCTTGTTCCTATGTTCTAGGATCCACAGCAATAAATACAATTTAAAAAAGCGTAAGCACCTTCATAGAAAGGCACAGTTAACTTTAAAAAAATGAACCTTATCTGCAAAGATGTGCAGGGTAGGTGGATTGGCCACGCTAAAATACCCCTTAATTGGAACAAAAATGAATTGGGTACTTTAAATTTATTTAAAAATAGTTAAAAGTCTCAGACACCAACATCTTGTGGTGGCAGACTGTGCTCACTTGAAACAAAGACCCCAATATTAATTCGGAGACAAAGGGAGTGCAAGGGTTTGGAAGTAATTTCAACGTGCCTGTCTGAAGCATCTCAACGCAGCCACCTCACGATCATTCTGCTTCTACCTATAGCGCCGATTGTGGGGCAGCGGGAGTGGTCAGGACCCCATGACTTCAGCACGGTATGTAAAAGGTCAATCAAAAGCTTGAATTTGGAGCAGTTATAGCTCGGTGCGATAGAGGACAAGGTGTGACAATGGGATCCAGGTGTGCAGAGACTGTGCCCCACTTCCACAAAGCTTCCACGGATATCCTATTGGAGGCAGTTTGAAGCCAGAGGGAGATACTTTTCCCCAGCAGTGGGAGGAAGAAACATCTGTTGCTATAAAGGCCTTCCACTGCTCATGATACAAGCTCACAAAAGAGTGACAATTCAGGTGAGGTGATGGAAGTTGCTGGTATCCATCCCCACCTTCCGGAGGGAAGGGTCGCCTCTTGGGAAAGGAATGTGTGACAGTCGTACAGTTATTGCTCCTGGGATAGTAACTCGGAATCAATAGGCTTTGACCCATCGCACTGCCATACCTACTGCAAATCTCAATGGGTGAACTCCTTTCCTTTTTCGGCGATGCCTACTCACCCTTGTAGATGCCATTCCAACCGCCGTGGACCTCTCCGGATTCAGAGATCTCCTCGATGTGAGCACCTTGGTCGGAGGTGAAGTAAACCAGAGTCCTGCTACTGAGATTGAGCATTTCCAATGAAGCCAAGATTTGTCCTGAAATTTCAAAACGTAAGTGCATTCAACGTACCTCTGGCAGCAACTGTAGTACACAGTCCAACATTCTGAATCCTTCCCCCATCTCTCCCTTGCCCTCAACTCTCATGGCTTAATAAATGGACTGCAAGTATTTTAGGGAACAGATACTGGAGAAACTAATTCCTCTGTTGGGGGAATCAAGAAGGCTTTCTCTCTTGTACCTTTAATCACTTTCATCAAAAACTGTCTCAGCCCCAGTTAAATTATGTACTGCTGACATGGTCCACCGCATCAGTAGTGAACATTCCCACCTCTGAATCAGGAGGTTGTGGATTCAAACCCCACACCGCCCGAGCAAAAATCTGCGCTGACGCACCGGTGGAGGGCTGCACTGTCAGAGGTGCTGTTTCATGGATGGAATATTACACAGAGGTCCATTATTGCACTAAGGTGCGCTTCTCAAGGGCAACTAAGGATGGGCAATACTTGCTTGCCTAGCCAGCGATGTTCACATCCTGTAAATGAATTTAAAAGGAAGATTCCAAGGCACCATTTTGAAGGAGGGCAGGGAAGCTCTCGCCCAGAGTCCTGCCAATATGTATCCCTCCATGGAAAAAAGGTATTAGTCATTGTCACTTTGCTGTTTGCAGTGTTTAGATCCCGCAAGAGAGCTCAACTATTTGCAATTTGTAAAGCTGTGTGGGAATGTTAGTGCACCACAGGAGTGATAACACTGACCCACTGGTACCTTTTATGTGAAAACAAACTTTAATTTAAACAAATAATTAACCACATTAACAACAGGTAAATAGCTTTACACTTAACAGTTACAACAGTTCTTAAATGAAAGAAGACAAAAAACTTTAACTTACTTCCTAAACCTGCCACTGTATTTTCCAATTAAGCAAACATAGTTCAAATATCACTCATGAACAAAATTAACGACCAGGTTTCTACTTGCATTTCTCTGTGCAGAATCTGTGGAGAGCGAATCTTTCACAACCTAAACTGAAACACCTCTGGAGGGCGGCACGGTAGCAGAGTGGTCAGCTTTGTTGCTTCGCAGTGCCAGGGTCCCAGATTCGATTCCCGGCTTAGGTGACTGTGCAGAGTCTGCACTTTCTCCCCGTGTCTCCGTGGGTTTGCTTTGATTTCCTTCCACAAGTCCCGAAAGACGTGCTGTTAGGGAATTTGGACATTCTGAATTCTCCCTCTGTGTAGCCGAAAAGGTGCCGGAATGTGGTGACGAGGGACTTTTGGCTACTGGGTTTTCTATACTATTCTATGACACCCTGGCCTAGGGCGCAGTCAATTCCAGCCCCCCACCTTGACCCAGAGTTTCAACACAATTGAATTAACCAATAATTCATAGAAAAATACCCAAAGTGTTTGGCCCTTGGCTGCCCAATAATTACAGTCACCAGGTTTGTAAATGTAAACATAATTACTTTTTATTGATAACAAGAATTATAACAAAATAATAGTTCAGGATCCTTCTTGTTTATTCCCTGATTTCCTTATTTCCCCTTTCTTTTGTTTTTGCCATTACATTTTTGATCCATGGATAATTTATGGATGTGTCTTTAAGGCAGCCTGTTTCTTTAATTCAAGCAGAAGGAAGCAGCGGTGTGTGCTTTTAATTTGAGCAGAAGAATCCGGAAGGTTGTGCTGGTTTAGACTGGTGACTGCAGACTAGCCAGCATCAGTGATGACTTAGTTTGATTGATTTAGCTGGTGGTCAATGAATTGGCCCGAAAGGCTGTGCTCTACCTGGTAACAGGTGGTGATTGGGATCTGATCCCACTGGAATGTTTTCAGAGTCACGACATTCCAGTTTGGTTTCAGGCAGCCTGGATAAAGAGATCTAACTCACTCTCCCCAAAAAGATCGAACTAATCCTCTCCAGAAGGCCACTGTGGGGGCTGACTCCCTCTCCAGCAAGTCTGGATGCCATTCTCTTGAGACTGCAGAGGCCTGAAGTCAAACCACAAGCTGAAGGCAAGGCTTGATGTGAAATAAAGTGCCTCTCCAGAAAGATATAGGCCTCAAGGTGAACTTCGAGCTAAAGGCCCAGTTTGATGAGAAATAAGGCCTTTCTCCAGAAAGCCTGCTGCCTGTGAGTACTATATTCTCTAACCTGTGGGGACCCTTAATGAATTACTCTACATTATCGGCCGTAAACCAGGGACTTTAATCAGCAAGCATGCTGTGACGAAAATGGGCTAAAGAACCACCATCTGAAGCAGAGACTCTTACCTATTGATCGTGTTCCTTATTATTTTCCACCCCTAGCCCCACCCCTCCATGTTTGTCTGTCTCATGTGTATGGCTGGGACAGTTAAAGTGGAAACCAGGGATTAGGTGATAGTTAATCAGTTATATTTACTTCATTTTTCCATGATAGTTCTTGTGATAAATAAACTGTAATTGTGTTTAAACTTACAAACCTGGTGACTGTAATTATTGGACAGCCAAGAGGCAAAGACTTTGGGTATTTTTGTAAGAATTTTTGGTGAATTCACTTGTGTTGTAATTCCAGGACCAGTGGGGCTGGAATTGATTGCGCACTTGCCCAGGGCGGCGTAACAGCATCAAGTACAACTAGTTAACTATCATCTAATTCCTAATACCTAGACACATAGACAGACACATGCACACACACGCACATGACAAACAAACACAGAGAGGAAGAGAGGGGTACAATAATAAGGATGAAAGTAAAAAGAAAGGAGTCTAGGTTTCAGATGGTCGTTTCTAGCACCTTTCTTATCTTCAAACTTTGTTTTCAGTTTGAGGCTGTCGCTGTAGATTCATTCAGATCTCTGCAGTTTCAGAAATACAGCAGCTTTTCTGGGGAGAACACGAGGGAGAGAGAGCAGGTTATTTCCCCTGAGCGTCCAGGGTTCAAACTCTGCTTTCGTCAGGTCTCTGGAAATCATCCCACTCAGGCAGGACCCAAACACCACCTGTTACTGGGCAGAATATGCCCTTCTGGCCAATTCATTAGCCACCAGCCAACCAATCGACCCGAGTTTCAGCCCATCTCTTGGGTGCCACAAAGTCTGAATTTTCCTGTTTGAAAATCAGCACCATGTACTATGTCGCATCTTTTGGAATTCCTCATTCTCTTTGCTGCTTGACTCAAAGATACATGTCCATTAAGCACCCAGAATCAAAAATGATAACGTCAAAACTAATGAAAGGCAAATTAAGGGAATCACCAGGGAGGACCCTTACATACCTCCCTCCCTAAAGGAATGAAACATCAAGCCACGGTTTCATTATGAGGTGTGCAAGACAAATCACAAACACATATCCATCCATTCCCATTATGTAAGGTCGCTTCTCTACATTGGCAACTAGGCAGTTCTTAAACCCATGACAAAAGCATCTGTAAACACATTATCCTTTCTGGGGACGTGTACAATTTGAACATTGAACTGTTGTAATAATAAACTCCAACAGAATAATCTTGCATTCTGGATTTTAAATTTCTTTACGAACCCATGTGGATTACCTCCATATAAACCAAGCTTTGTTTATTGTCATGCTGGACACAGGCGGCACGGTAGCACACTGGTTAGCACTGTTGCTTCACCGTGCCAGGGTCCCAGGTTTGATTCCCGTCTTGGGTCACTGTCTGTGCAGTGTCTACACCTTCTCCCTGTGTCTGCGTGGGTTTCCTCCGGGTGCTCCAGTTTCCTCCCACAAGTCCCGAAAGACGCGCTTGTTAGGTGATTTGGACATTCTGAATTCTCCCTCAGTGTACCCGAACAGGCGCCGGAATGTGGCGACTAGGGGATTTTCACAGTAACTTCATTGCAGCGTTAATGTAAGCCTACTTGTGACAATAAAAAAGGTTAAGATTAAGTACTGAGTAACAATGCTTCCTTTTCAATGATGGAATACTTTCTTTGGCACGGAAAAATATCCCACTGGTCTCTCTATATTCCTGCATGGTCATCTTGCAGTAGCACTTCCCCCACCCCCAAGTCACTGGCACCGTGACCATTTAAAATTGTCTGGAAATGTCCAGGGTGGCCAGCACCAGTTCACTATAGCATCCGCACATACCCAGGAGCCGCATACTTTTGTTTTGTATTGGGTATGGGAAAGTCCATCAATGCCCATGACTTAGGCCATTCTTGGCACCACTTGCCCCTGTCCCACTACGTGGCCTAAATAGATAACTTCTGCCATGGCAAACTCGCTTTTGGCCAAATTAATTACCAGCCTGGCCAACTCCAGTTGTCGGATTAGCTCCTCCAATTGCTCCATATGTGTTTACCATGTCTCACTATACACTACCACATCGTCCGAGTGGACCACACCATTAGGCACTCCAGCCATTACTTGGGCCAGAAGCCGTTGGAATGCTGCTGATGAATTTTTGAGTCCAAACAGCATTACTCTGCATTGAAACAAACCTCAGGGCGTCACAAAAGCAGTTTTCTCACTCGCCCTGGGTGTTAACGGGTAGGAAAGAGATCATCTTTTTTAAGGCCCACATGGATAAATCTGGGAAGGTAGAGAGGCAACGGCTGGGGATTCCACTCTCGAGGTGGACCGCCAGTACTCGGTCACCCCGACGCGGGAGTTATTGGCAGACAGAAAGAAATTACTAAAGGATTTTGAGTTGGTGTCAATGGATTTGTTTCGGGCCGGCCGTTGTCAGCCAATATTAAGAGGTTGTTAAATGCTGTGTTGTCCATTTGGCCCTCCTTATGGACCAAGCCAGAGGTGATTATTTCGATGGACACGAAGAAGGTGTTCAATAGGGTTGAGTGGATGGTACCTCTCGAGATCCAGGGGTGGTTTGGCTTCGGGCCAAAATTTATTTCATGGATTAGGCTTTCGTATAGAGCCCCCACTGCGAGTGTCCATGTTAATGCCCTGAGCTCGGGTTATTTGCAACTGAACAAGGGTAGAAGGCAGAGGTGTCCGTTGTCTCCACTTTTGTTTGCCTTGGTAATCCAGCCGCTGGCCATTGCGTTGAGGTTGTTTACCATAGCGAGGAACATAGTGTATCCTTATATGCGGATGATCTGTTGCTACATTTTACGGACCCTCTCTCCAACTGAGACTATCCTGTATCCGCAGAGATAATCGAGCTGTTCAGGAAGTTTGGTTCCTTTTCGGGATACAAGTTAAATCTGGGCAAGAGTGAATTTGTTCTGGTGAACCCCCCCCCCCCCCATTCTCTTCACCCCCACTGGGAAGGGGAGCTGAACTAGGAGGCTGCCGCTTTGTCCTGCCCAGACCATATTCTGGTATCTGGGAATCCGGGTGGCCCATGACTGGGCCATGGTTCATATACATTACTTTTCTAGCCTGCTGGAATGGGTGAAGGACGATTTGAAAAGTTGGGGTGTCCTCCCTCTGACCTTGGCAGGAAGGGTACAGATGGTGATGATGAATATTCTCCTGAGGTTTTTGTTCCAGAGTCGCCCAGTCTTTCTTCCCAAGGCTTTCTATTACAGGGTGAAAAAATTGATATCTACTTTTGTTTGGGCTTGTAAGACTACTTGGACTTGTAGGATGTTTTTGCAAACGGATAGGCAGTCAGCGGGGTTGGCACTACTTAATCTGTTATAATGTTACTGGGTGGCAAATATTGATAAGGTTCGGGTTTTTTTTTAAGGATCCAGACTCTATATGGGGGCGAATGGAAGAGGTTTTGTGCAAAGGGCCGGGTTTGAGGGCCCTGGTTACAGCACCACTCTATTTTCCCCTGCCAGGTTCTCTTCGAGCTCTGTGGTAAGAGCCACTTTGAGGATTTGGAATCAGTTTAGACAGCATTTTAAACTGGGCTCCATGTTGCAGTTGACTCGATCTGGAGGAACCATAGGTTTGCGCCGTCTGACATAGAAAGGGCATGGGAGAGGGAGGGGTTGGAGAGGTTTAGGGACATGTTTCTGGAGGGTAGTTTTGCCTGTCTAGACGAGGTGTAGCGATCTAAGATGGCCACCTGCAAAGGACCATGGGAATTATGGCCAACCCAGGACTCAGACAGATACACAGCCTATGTAACCAGACCTGATTGAAACCCCCGCTCGTTTGCATTTTAATGGCCCATTTTCCCAGGACAATAGAACTCCAATCAAGCAACCGGTACAGCCACAGACTGATCGGCGCCACTCCCCTTACTCAGAAAGCACAACTGCCAAGGTCAATGACCGCTAAGGACCTGCCCAGGTACCAAGGCACCCACCCCTTTATTGGCCGAAATTGAAGACAGTGATCAGAGCCCTGTCGAATTATTGAGTCCAAGGTTAAGGACCGCCCCAAAGAGCGCAAAATCCCAGAGGGATAAAAGAGAGCACAGCCATGTGTTCTGTCTCTTTTGGATCCGGCCTGTGCCTAACCCAATTGCAGCAGGAACAGACAGCTACATTCAAAACCAATGAGCACTACCTGTGGATGAGCCCAGCAGAGACAGAGCCAGTTTCTTCGAACCAGCCAAGTAAAATCCAGATAAAGGCCATATCCATTTGCACAGTGCCGGTCAGCCTGAAGTTAAGTATAGGTTATTGTAGCTGATAGGTGTAGTTTAACTCGTAGTAGATATTGTGTTTGCATGTTGAGATAACTCTTGTGTATGTAAATAAACAATCTTTTGAACTAACTAACTGGTTGTGTGGTCATTTGATCGATATAAGGGAAGGCTTGTGGTTCACCGAGATAAATAGAAATACCCACGGTATTGGCGACGCTGTTGGGACCGAAACAGAGCAACAGAGGGTAGAGAAGTTCCAGTTCCTGAGAGGGAATGTATTCAGGTACTTTCAGGTGCACAATACTTTACGCAAGGAGCTCCATTCATTTCCCCTGGTACCATCACCTTCGTTTATGGACTGGTCCTATCCTTGACCAAGTAGGGAGAGGGCAACATTTTGGATGTCTGTTGGCAGATGTTGTCAACGGAGCAGACGTCGTTGGAGGAAGTACAGAGAAAGTGGGAGGGTGAACTGGGTTTGGTCTTTGAGGGGCAAGTGTGGAGTGAGGCTCTTTACAGGGTCAACTTCACATCCTCATTTGCGAGGTTAAGCCTGATCCAGTTCAAGGTGGTGCACAGGGCACACCATACTCGGATGCATACAAGTGGGTTCGTCTGGGGGGGGGGGGGGGGGGTGGAGGACAGTGTGAGTGGTGCTCTCGAGGGCTGGCGAATCATACGCACATGTTTTGGTCTTGTCCCAAACTTAGTTTCTGGGTCTCCTTTTTTGATACAATATCAGGGATTTTGGGCATTCAGCTGGAGCTGTGCGCATTGGTGGCCATTTTTGGAGTATCGGACTCACCTTACTGCAGATGGGGACGAGGGCAGATGTCCTAGCCTTCGCCTCGCTAATAGCCCGGAGGCGAGTTCTGCTTGGGTGGAGGTCCCCGGTGCCGCCTAAGGCTTCAGTATGGTTGGGGGACCTGATGGAACTTTCAAAGCTGGAGACTTCCAAAATGCTGAATGAACGTGGCCCTTAACTACAATGGTAACATCTAGGCTTTCGAGTCCCACCTTCACCCTCGGTACTTTTCTTCCTGGTCTGAGGAGGAGATCTCGGAGCATTCCCAGCTATCCATTCTTTACCTTGGCTACCTGCCTTCCTTTCACTCTCCCACTTCATATCCTTTTCAAATTTAGAGGGGGGGGGGCGGTGATGGAACAAAGGTTTACATTTTTGGATTAGCTCATTGTCATCAGCCATAATTGCTGCTTGTCTAGCTGTCACCGCCCTTTGGTCTTCAACATAGGTTCTTATCTTAGGAGGCAGGGAATTCTCTAATTCTGCTCTCAGAGCCTCTCTGTAGTTGCAACTCCCAATGCTCGTACCCATCGATCAAAACTGCTTAACCCTTTCGAATTTGGCGTACGTCTCTCCCGGCTGTCTCTCCAAATTCCAAAACTTCTGCCTTTATGCTTCGGGAACCAATTCATATGCACCCAGAATAGCCTTTTTTACTTAGTCATAATTCTTAGACAGGCTCTGACAGTGAAACATAAACCTCCTGTGCCTACCGCATCAATTTATTTAACGTCCACTTTTCTTTTGGCCACCCCATTTGGGTTGCTATTTTCTCAAAAGCCCTAAAGCAGGTTTCTACCTCCTTCTCTTCGAATTAGGGAGAGCCTATATGAATCTAAATATATCGCCACCGGGTTCCATTCTAAGATTAAGCTCCCCTCTAATTTCCAGTGCCTTAAGCTGGAACTCTCTCACTTTTGCTTTTTCCTCTCTCTCTAATTTCAACCTCCTCATTTCCATCTCCAATTATTTTCTTTTTGCTGCATCTCCATTCATCTTTGCTGCATCTCTAATTGTTTCATTTGTAACTGGATTTTAGTCAATTCTACTGCTGGTTGTCTTGACCCAGGCTGTGTTTCTGGCATACCTTTCAAATTTAAATGCTGAGTGATTGCTTTGGTAATCTCTACCTTCCTAGCTTTAGCTGGCCCCTCTATTTTTAATTCACCTGCCAATTCGACTAGCTCGTCTTTTCGTAGCCCTGTTAAATAGCCAAAAGAGAAGTAGACCATCTGAAGGAAAATCTGAGTAGCCTCCAGAGCCATCCTGTTATATTGCTACAAACCTGGTGTCCCCATTTAATTTGTACTCTAACCCAAACTTTGCGCTCTACCGTTCCAAAGATCCTGGACCCGAGACCCCAAATTATGTTACAACACCCTGGAATAAGGAGCGGTCACTTCTGGCACCCTGTGTCCCAAAGTCGCAACACAATTGAACTAACCAATAATTTGTAGAAAATGCCCGAAGTATTTGGCCCTTGGCTGCCCAATAATTACAGTCACCAAACAATGGGTGAGAGACGCGCTGGTGCCGAAGTGGGGAGCCACCAGGCTAGCTGGGAGGGCTAGTCAATGGAAGCCAGGTGGGGGGGGGGGTTCATACAGTTAGACTAGAGCAGGGGTTAGGTGGTAGGATGGTGTAACTTGGGGAGGGAGGGGGGCAAGTTGATCTGCTGACGAGGATGGAAGTTGGACATGGCAACAGTGAGGAGGTCATGGGTGGAGCCGGCCAGGAGGTGGGCCAGAGGAAGCGTGACACATGGCTGGGGGGCTGGCCAAGGAAAGGGATGGCTGATCGGCAAAGGGGGGGGGGGGGCGAAGTGCCCCCCAACCAGGCTGATCACCTGGAATGTTAGAGGGCTAAACGGGCCAGTGAAGAGGGCGCATTTGTGGTTTCTGAAGGAGGACGTAGTCATGCTGCAGGAGACGCACCTGAAAGTGGCAGACCAGGTTAGGTTGAGGAAGGGCTGGGTTAGTCAGGTCTTTCATTCGGGGCTCGACACTAAGATTAGGGGGGTTGCGATCCTGATTAATAAAAGGGTTCAATTTGAGGCGGAGGGTACAGTTGCGGATGGGGGCGGCAGATTTATTATGGTTAGGGGTAAGCTCGAAGGGGTGAGAGTAGTCTTGGTTAGTGTGTATGCCCCTAATTGGGACGATGTGGATTTCAGCAGGAGGTTGCTCGGGAAGATCCCCGACTTGGACTCACGCAAACTGATCATGGGTGGGGACTTCAACACAGTCCTGGACCCGAGCCTGGATCGGTCATCTTCAACTACTACACAGGTTGCCAGCGATGGCAAAGGAACTGAGAGGGTTCATGGAGCAAATGGGGGGAGCTGATCCGTGGAGATTTAGCCGGCTGTCGGCGAGGGAGTTTTTGTACTACTCTCACGTCCATAAGGTGTATTCCCGAATTGATTTCTTTGTCATGGGTTGGGATGGTGGGGCGGAATATTCGGCAATTACCATATCGGACCATGCTCCGCACTGGGTAGACCTACGGATAGGATAGTTTCCAGCGCCCACAATGGAGGTTGGAAGTTGGATTGCTTGCGGACGAGGCGGTGTGTGAGAGGCTGAGGAAATGCATGCAGAATTACCTGCAGGTAAATGATACCGGAGAAGTCTCAGCAGCGGTGCTCTGGGAGGCACTGAAGGCAGTGGAGAGAGGGGAGCTGATCTCAATCCGGGCTCATAGGGATAGGACAGACAGGGCAGAAACGGACCGACTGGTTCAGGAAATGTTACGGACGGACAGGAGCTATGCGCAGTCCCCGAGGCCAGAGGTACTCAGGAAACGACAGAGGCTGCAGGCCGAGTTAGGGGTGCTGACTACAAGGCTATAGAGCAGCTTAGAAAGGTAAAAGGCACGAGATGAGCACGGAGAGAAGGCCAGCAGAATGCTCGCGCAACAACTAAGGAAGAGAGAAGCAGCTAGGGAGATAGGAAGGATAGCGGATGGGGAGGGAAATCTGGCGGGGGACCCGGCATGGCTGAACAAGGTGTTTCGGGACTTTTATAGTAAGTTGTACACTTCGGAACCCCCCAGGGAACTGGAGGGGATGAGACAATTCCTGGACCGACTGACCTTCCAAAGAGTTGGTAGGGGATTGTAGACAGACTGGGGGCCGTGGTTGGGATCGAAGAGGTACTGGGGGGGCCTGAAGGTCATGCAGCCCCGAGGCCGGATGGGTATCCGGTGGAGTTTTACAAAAAGTTTGCCGAGATAGTGGGGCCGGTGCTGGTCAGGGTTTTTAACAAGGCAAGAGACAGAGGGGCTCTACCCCCGATGATGTCGCAGGCCACTATTTCGCTTATTTTGAAATGTGATAAAGACCCGGAGGCCTGTGGGTCTTATAGGCCGATCTCTTTGATCAACGCAGATGCTAAGTTACTGGCCAAGATCTTGGCGACTAGAACTGAGGACTGTGTACCGGACGTAATTGTGGAGGACCAAACTGGGTTCGTAAAGGGTAGGCAACTGGCGGCCAATCTAAGAAGGCTGCTTAATGTGATCATGATGCTCCCAGAGAGCAGGGAGGCAGAGATAGTGATAGCTATGGATGCGGAAAAGGCTTTCGACCGAGTCGAGTGGGACTATCTGTGGGAGGTGCTGGGAAAGTTTGGGTTCGGGGAGGGGTTCATTGACTGGGTTAGGCTGTTATACTAGGCCCCAGAGGCTAGTGTAAGGACGAACAGGACGATATCAGATTACTTCAGACTACACCGCGGGACAAGACAGGGTTGCCCTCTCTCCCCACTGCTGTTCGCGCTGGCCATAGAGCCGCTGGCAATTGCTCTGAGAGCTTCAAAGGACTGGAAAGGGCTGGTCCGGGGGGGGGGGGGGGGAGTGGAACATAAAGTCTTGTTATACGTGGATGACCTGTTGTTATATGTATCGGACCCATTGGCGGGGATGGACGGTATCATGGAAATCCTGAGGGAATTTGGCCGCTTTTCAGAATATAAATTGAACATGGCTAAGAGCGAGTTGTTCGTAATTCAGGCGAGGGGGCAGGAGAGTAGGCTGAAGGGGTTGCCATTCAGGCTGGTAGGAGAAGGCTTCAGATACTTGGGGCTATAGGTGGCACGGGACTGGGGCAGGTTGCATAAGCTCAACCTGTCCCGATTAGTGGAACGAGTGAGGGAGGAGGTTCAGAGTTGGGATGCGCTCCCGCTGTCACTAGCGGGGAGGGTTCAGACTGTTAAGGTGACGATTCTCCCGAGATTCTTGTTCATATTTCAGTGTCTCCCCATTTTCATCCCGACGTCCTTCTTTAAGAGGCTGAATAAAATTAGCCTGGGATTTGTCTGGGCGGGGAAGGCCCCGCGGGTGAGGAAGGTGATGCTCGAAAGGAACAAAGGGGAGGAGGGGGGCTGGCATTGCCGAACTTTAGCAACTACTACTGGGCAGCCAACATAGCGATAATAAGGAAATGGATGGTGTGCACGGGGTCGGTTTGGGAGCGGATGGAGGCTGCTTCGTGCAGAGGCACCAGTTTGGCGGCCCTGGTTCCGGCGCCCCTGCTGCTCCCGCCGGCGCGGTACTCCACCAGCCCTATAATGGTGCCGGCTTTGCGGATCTGGGGCCAGTGGAGGAGGCATATAGGGGAAGTGAGAGCATCGGTGTGGACCCTAATCTGCGACAATCACCGATTTGCCCCGGGGAACATGGACGGTGGGTATCGACTGTGGCGGAGGGCGGGGATTGTGAGGGTGGGTGATCTGTTCCTGGAAGGGAGCTTTCCGAGCATGAGGGCGTTGGAGGAGAAGTTTGGGCTGGTGGGAGGGAATGACTTTAGATACTTACAGGAACGGGATTTTGTGCGCAGACTGATGCCGTCCTTCCCACGCCTCCCGCCAAAGGGGAGGCAGGACAGGGTAGTTTCTAGGGGAGAGGTAGGTGAGGGTAGAGTCTCAGATATTTACAAAGAACTAATGGGAGCAGAGGATACACAGAGGAGCTCGGGGGGGGGGGGATGGAGGACGGTATTTGGGCAGAAGCTCTGGGCAGAGTAAACACGACCGCAACATGTGCCAAGCTCAGTCTGATCCAGTTTAAGGTTTCATGACGGTGGCCCGGATGAGTAAAGCCTTCGGGCTGGAGGACAAGTGTGCCAGATGCGCCGGTGGGTCGGCTCACCACGCGCACATGTTCCGGTCGTGCCCTAGACTCAGGGAGTACTGGCAGGGATTCGCGGACATCATGTCCCTGGTTTTGAAAGCTGGGGTGGTAATGAGTCCTGAGGTGGCAATCTTTGGGGTGTCGGAGAACCCGGGAGTCCAGGAGGAGAAGGAGGCCGACGTCTTGGCCTTTGCTTCCCTAGTAGCCTGGCAACGAATACTGTTGGCATGGAGGGACTCCAGGCCCCCGAAGGCCGAAGCATGGCTATAGGACATGACGAGCTTTCTCGGTTTAGAAAAGGTTAAGTTCGCCTCGAGAGGTTCACTATCCGGGTTCGCCCGGAGGTGGCAGCCATTCAGTGACTTCTTCGTGGAGAATTAATCATCAGCAGGGGGGGAGGGGGGGTTGGGTAGTGTAGAGTAGGGGGTGGTTTAGGCAGGTCCTTGAGAGAATGGAGTCGTGGTTTGCACTATGTGTTATTTGCTTTTCCTTTTGTACACTACTATACAATGTCATTGTTTTATATGCCAAAAATACCTCAATAAAATTGTTTATGAGGTCGCAGGTCGGATCGCTCCCGCCCGCGATGGGCAAACGGACCTGTTTAGCAGGATTTTTTCAGGACCTGGCGACCTGAATCGGCGGAGGAGACGAAAAGAAGAGGTTTCCCCCCCCCGGGGTATGGACAGTTGGACCAGAAGTGGTCGAGTGGAGCGGCGAAGTTCGAAGCAGGAGGGACCTCTGACCGGGCGGCGAAGCATAGCGGACGGCAGGGACCAGGGAGCGCAGGCTCACTGGCCAAGAGAGCAGCAGATGGAGTTTTTTCGGAGCTGCTTCGCCGAATTGAAGAGGGACACGTTGGACCCGATGAGGGCGGTGATGGATCTAATGGTAGAGGCGCAGGCGGTCCAGGTGAAGGCGCTCAGGGAGGTCAAGGTGAAGCTCTCCACCCAGGCGGGCACGGTAACGGAGCTGGAGCACGAGGTAGAGGAGCTGTACTCCCGCCAGAGGAGGATGCAGGAGCGGCTTGAAGAGCTGGGGAACAGAGCCAGGAGGCAGATCCTGAGGATCGTGGGCCTCCCCGAGGGCTGTGAGGGATTGGATGCGGGTGCATACGTGATGGGTATGCTCGAGGCGCTGATGGGACCGGAGGCCTTCCCTCGACCCCTGGAGTTGTATGGGGCGCACAGAGCCCCCGCAAGGAAGCCCAGGACGGGTAACCGACCGAGGCCCTTGGTGGTTTGCTTTCACCGGCTTGCCGACAGGGATCGGGTGCTGCGATGGGCCAAGGCGGAGAGGAGCAGCAGATGGGAGAACTGCGAGGTGAGCATCTACCAGGACTTGGGAACGGAGCTGGCCAAGAGGCGTGCAGGATTCATCAAGGTAAAGGCAGTCCTCTACAAAAAGGAGGTGAGATTTGGAATGCTGTATCCTGCAAAGCTTTGGGTTACGTTTGAGGAACTTCATCACTACTTCGAGACACCAGAACAGGTTTGGGCCTTTATTAAAGGGAGGAAGCTGGACTTGAACTAACGGACATTTGGTTTGTTTTTCAGTGCTCTACAGTGCACTAACCTAACTTGCTTTGACTAGGAATGGACTTTTATTAAAAGAAGAAGCTGGACTTGAACTAAAGGACTCTGGGCTCTCAGACCTGTTGTGTGGCGGCAGTCTGTTAAAGTATCCTGTACTGTAATGCTTTATCTAAGATTGTTTTCAGCCTGGACAGAGAACGGGGGCTGGAGGGCGCACTGCTTAGGGTGATTTTGGGAGCTTGCAACGAGGGGAGGGGGGGGGGGGAGAGAGAGAGAGAGAGGAGCCCTGCAGGGGGGGCCCTGCACTTGGTATCTTTTGGCGGGAGATCGGGCCTCTGATGGGGGGGATGGGCTAGGGGCTGGTTAAGGGACTTGAAAGGGCACGGGGAGATACAATCAGGTTAATGGGTCCCTGGTGTGCGGGGGGAGGGCCCGAGCACTTGGGCGGGAGACAGTCAGGCGCCAAGGGCAGGGGTCAGCGTAGCTAGCGCAGGTCAGGGGGCACCAGGGAGAGTAGGAGAAGGGGTGGGCTAGGGCCAAGCGCAGGGCGGAACTGGCAGGTCGGGCCTCGGGGGGTGGGGGCGCAGCTGGGGGGGTGGGCAGCGGGGGGGGGGGCAGCCGGGAAGGAGGCAGCCGGGAAGGAGAGCAGAGAAGACTTGGGGTGGGGGGGGGGGTGATTAGGGATCCCCGGGGGAGATAGTCGTTTGCAGGGAACAGTATAGGAAACCGACAGCAGCAGCTCCCGGGGGGGGGGGGGGGGGGGGGGTTTAGAGCCACATTAGTTTAGTTGAACACGTGGGGCATGGGCAAATAGAGCTGATAGGGGAAGTGCTTTATTAACATGTTTATTCTTTCTCACTGTTCGTTTTCAATATGTTAAGGCTTTTGTATATGGCCTTTTTTCTCTGTAAATGTTACAAATCTGTTTTAAATAAAAAATTTCTAAAAAAAAATAAAAAAATTGTTTATAATTACAGTCACCAGGTTTGTAAATTTAAACACTTACTTTTTATTTACAACAAGAACTATAATGAAACATGCAACAAATACAACTGGTTAACTATTATCTAATTCCTAAACCCCCACGTTAACTTGTCCCCCCACCAACTACACACACATGACAAACAAACATGGAGTGGACGAGAGGGGTGAAAATAATAAGGATGAAAGTAAAAAGACAAAAGTCTTTGTTTCAGATGGTTGTTTCTAGCAACTTTCTTCTCTTCAAACTTTGTTTTCAGTTCGAGGTTCTCACTGTAGATTCATTCAGATCTCTGCAGCTTCAGAAATACAGCGGCTTTTCTAGAGAGAACACGAGGGAGAGAGAGTAGGTCCTTTCCTCCCGAGTGTCCAGGATTCAAACTCTGCTCTCCTTAGTTCTCTGGTAATCATCCCACTCAGGCAGGATCCAGTAACCACCTGTTATCAGGTGGAATATAGCCTTTTGGCCAATTCATTGGCCACCAACCAACCAATCGAACCGAGTTCCACCCCATCTATCGGGTGCCACAAAGTCTGAGTTCTCCTGTTTGAAAACCAGCACCATGTACTATGTTGCAACTTTTTAAATTCCTCATTCTCTCTGCTGCTTAACTTAAAGATACATGTCCATTAAGCAACCATGGATCAAAAACGATAATGGCAAAAGTAAAGAAAGGGGAAATAAGGAAATCAACAGGAAGGATCCTTACAACTATTACCTGCTGTTCCCTTTATCCAGTTCTCATTGGTCTGCTTATCTGGAGTCCTCAAAGTTGGGCTTATTGACTAAATGCAACCGATAAATCATGGCCACTGCACCCAAAACGTGTGGACAACTTGGCTACTTATATTTGGTGTTAAATTTTGTTCCATTATGCTCCCATGCATTTTCCTATGTCAAACGTGCCATATAAGTGCAAGCTATTGTTTTATTTGAACATTAATTTCTCAGTTACCAGATACATACACAAAGACAAAATGATGCAGATACTAGATATCATAGACTCCCTACGGTGCAGAAGGAGGCCATTCAGCCCATCTAAAATGCACCAACCCGTCAAATGACCACCCTACCTCGGCCCAATCTCCCCCACTAATCCTGTAACCTCACCCTAAAGGCCAATCCACCTAACCAACGCATATTTGGACTGATGGAAGAAACCAGAGCACCCGGAGGAAACCCACGCAGACACGGGGAGAAACTGCAAACTCTACACCGACAGTCACCCGAGGCCGGAATGAAATCCGGGTCCCTGGCTCTGTGAAGCTGCAGTGCTAACCACTGTGCCATCGTGCCCATCTTCAGAGGACTATCTCACCAGACTGCTGAGTGCTGTGCAGTCCGAAAAAGATTTTGCAAATACTCAGAAGGCCTTGCAGCATCTGTGGAGAGAGAAACGAGGTTAATGCTACAGGCCTACGACATTCCACCAGAACATGTTTAATGAAAGGCCACAATCTGAAACATGAACTTTGTTTCTCCCTCCACAGATGTTGCCAGAGCTGCTGAGTATTTGCTGAATTTTGTTTTTTTTATTATCATCAGAGATCAAGCGGACATCTCGAAGGTGCCCTAGACAGCATCAGGGGGATTACTTCTGTGATCAGGTGAGTTGTGTCTGCATAAATAAGGTACTGGACAGTGCTTCGGATCCTCCTTAGTTACACAATTACAACCGGGATGTGTAATGCAAATGACTTGGAACCTAATATGTATAGCAGTGGAATACAGATCTTACGCTTGTGGTATAAGAGTGTGATATATATACAGGGTTAATGTGGGACTGAGGACACAGTGGCAGGCTGGTACAAAAGGTGAAGTCACACGGGATCAGGGGTGAGCTGGCAAGATGGGTACAGAACTGGCTAGATCATAGAAGGCAGAGAGTAGCAATGAAAGGGTGCTTTTCTAATTGGAGGGCTGTGACTAGTGGTGTTCCGCAGGGATCAATGATGGGACTTTTGCTGTTCGTAGTGTACATAAATGATTTGGAGGAAAATGTAATGATCTGATTAGTAAGTTTGCAGACGACACAAAGGTTGGTGGAATTGCGGCTAGCGATGAGGACTGTCAGAGGATAAAGCAGGATTTAGATCGCTTGGAGACTTGGGCTGAGAGATGGCAGATGGAGTTTAATCCGGACAAATGTGAGGTAATGCACTTTGGAAGGTCTAATACAGGTAGGAAATATACAGTGAATAGTAGAACACTCAAGAGTATTTTTAAAATTAAAAAAAAAATATAACAAAATTTTCAACCATACAAACAAACCCCCCCCCCCCGGTAACAAAAAGAAGGACAGCTCGCATAGCAAGATATGAACATGGCAAGTCAATATGATACAGAACTTTGTACATTGGATTCCTCCCGTATATGTCAGTTTTCCGGATCATTCATGTGTTTTCTTGCTCAAATGCCCCCCAGAAAAAAAACCTTCCACCCCCCTCCCCCCACCCACCCACGAAAGATATCCCCCCCCGGGTTGCTGTTGCTGCTGTCCGACCTTCATCTAACGCTCCGCGAGATAGTCTAGGAACGGTTGCCACCGCCTGTAGAACCCCTGCGCAGACCCTCTCAAGGCAAACTTTATCCTCTCCAACTTGATAAACCCAGCCATATCGTTTATCCAGGCCTCCACGCTGGGGGGCTTCGCCTCCTTCCACATTAGCAAGATCCTTCGCCGGGCTACTAGGGATGCAAAGGCCAGTATGCTGGCCTCTTTCGCCTCCTGCACTCCCGGCTCGTCTACTACTCCAAATAGTGCTAGCCCCCAGCTTGGCTTGACCCGGACTTTCACTACCTTAGATACTATTCCCGCAATTCCCCTCCAGAACCCCTCCAGTGCCGGGCATGATCAAAACATACGGCCATGGTTCGCCGGACTTCCTGAGCACCTCCCACATCTGTCCTCCACCCCAAAGAACCGACTCAGCCTCGTCCCCGTCAAATGCGCTCTGTGCACTACCTTAAACTGTATCAGGCTAAGCCTGGCACACGAGGAAGAGGAATTAACCCTACTTAGGACATCAGCCCACAGCCCCTCCTCAATCTCCTCCCCCAGCTCCTCTTCCCATTTACCTTTCAGCTCCTCTACCAAAGCCTCCCCCTCTTCTTTCATCTCCTGATATATCGCCGACACCTTGCCCTCCCCGACCCATATGCCCGAAATCACCCTGTCTTGAATCCCCTGTGCCGGGAGCAGCGGGAATTCCCTCACCTGCTGCCTCACAAACGCCCTCACTTGCATGTACCTGAAGGCATTTCCCGGGAGTAGTCCAAATTTCTCCTCCAGCGCCCCTAAGCTCGCAAACGTCCCATCGATGAACAGGTCCCCCATTCTTCTAATCCCTGCCCGATGCCAGCACTGAAACCCCCCGTCCATCCTTCCTGGGACAAACCAATGGTTATCCCTATTCGGGGACCACACCGAGGCTCCCAACGCTCCCCTGTGTCGTCTCCACTGCCCCCAGATCTTTAGCGTTGCCGCCACCACCGGACCCGTGGTGTATCTTGTCGGCGAGAGCGGCAGCGGAACCGTCACCAGCGCCCCCAGGCTCGTTCCTTTGCAGGACGACATTTCCAACCTCTTCCATGCCGCCCCCTCTCCCTCCTTTACCCACTTACGGATCATCGCCACGTTGGCTGCCCAGTAGTAGCCACCCACATTCGGCAACGCCAACCCTCCTCTATCCCTGCTACGCTCCAGGAACCCCCCTCCTTACCCTCGAGGTCTTGCTCGCCCACACAAAATTCATAATGCTCCTGCCTACCCTCTTAAAAAAGGACTTGGTGATCACGATTGGAAGGCACTGGAGCACAAAAAGAAACCTTGGGAGGACCACCATTTTAATCGACTGTACCCTGCCCGCCAGCGAGAGTGGCAACATGTCCCACCTTTTAAAATCCTCCTCCATCTGTTCCACCAGCCGCGTCAAATTAAGTTTGTGCAGTGCCCCCCAGCTCCTAGCTACCTGAATCCCCAAGTATCGAAAGCTCCTTTCCGCCCTCCTCAATGGTAGGTCGTCTATCCCTCTTCCCTGGTCTCCTGGATGGATCACAAAGAGCTCACTCTTTCCCACGTTGAGCCGATAGCCCGAAAAGTCTCCAAACTCCCTTAGGATCTGCATGACCTCAACCATCCCCTCCACTGGATCCGCCACATACAGCAACAGGTCGTCTGCGTACAGCGACATTCGATGTTCCTCTCCCCCTCGGACCACCCCCTTCCACCTCCCTGACTCCCTTAACGCCATGGCCAAAGGTTCAATTGCCAATGCAAACAGCAGAGGGGACAGGGAGCACCCCTGCCTCGATCCCTCGATACAGCCGGAAATACTCCGACCTCCGCCGGTTCGTGACCACACTCGCCACCGGGGCTCTATACAGGAGCTTGACCCAACTAATAAACCCTCCCCCGAACCCAAACCTCCTCAACACTTCCCAGAGATACTCCCACTCGACTCAGTCAAAGGCCTTCTCCGCGTCCATGGCTGCCACTATCTCCGCCTCTCCCTCCACCGATGGCATCATTATCACATTTAGGAACCTTCGCACATTGGTATTCAGCTGCCTACCCTTTACGAATCCCGTCTGGTCCTCGTGAATCACCCCCGGGACACAGTACTCAATCCTCATAGCCAACATTTTTGCCAGCAACTTAGCATCTACGTTGAGGAGTGAGATCGGTCTATACGACCCACATTGCAGTGGGTCCTTATCCCGCTTCAAGATCAAAGAGATCGTCGCCTCCGACATTGTCGGGGGCAGGGTCCCCCACTCCCTTGCTTCATTAAAGGTCCTTACCAGCAACGGGGATAACAGGTCTACAAACTTCCTATAAAACTCCACCGGGAACCCATCCGGCCCCGGGGCCTTCCCTGCCTGCATGCTCCCCAGTCCTTTAACCAGCTCCTCCACCCCAATTGGCGCCCCCAAACCAGCCACCTCCTGCTCCTCCACCCTCGGGAACCTCAGTTGGTCCAAGAATCGTCGCATCCCCTCTTTCCCCCCTGGGGGCTGGGACCTATACAGCTCCTCGTAAAAGGCCTTGAATGCCTCATTCACTTTCACCGCACTCCGCACAGTAGTTCCCCTGCCATCCTTGATTCCACCTATTTCCCTCGCTGCCATCCTCTTATGGAGCTAATGTGCCAGCATCCGACTCGCCTTCTCCCCATATTCATATATCGCCCCCTGTGCCTTCCTCCACTGTGCCTCTGCCTTCCCTGTGGTCAACCGGTCAAACTCCGTCGGAGACTTCGTCTCTCCCTGAGTCGTCCCTCATCAGGCCTCTGCATATCTCCTGTCCACCCTTAAAATCTCCCCCACTAACCTCTCCCTTTCCCTGCCCTCTCTCTTCGTCCTATGCCCTGATGGAGATTAACTCTCGCCTGACCACCGCCTTCAGCGCCTCCCATACTACTCCCACCTGCACCTCCCCGTTGCCGTTGGCCTCCAGATACCTTTCGATGCACCTCCGCACCCTCCCACACACTTCCTCGTCTTCCAGCAGTCCCACATCCAACCGCCACAACGGGCGTTGGTCCCTCTCCTCCCCCAGCTCTAGCTCCACCCAATGCGGGGCATGGTCTGAAATGGCTATGGCCGAATACTCCGTTCCCTCCACTTTCGGGATCAATGCCCTGCCCAGAACAAAAAAAATCTATCCGGGAGTAGGCCTTATGTATGTGGGAGAAAAAAGAAAATTCTCTGGCCAAAGGATCTCCACGGATCTACTCCCCCCATCTGATCCATAAACCCCCTAAGCACCTTGGCCGCAGCCGGCCTCTTCCCCGTCCTAGATCTGGAACGATCTAATGCTGGGTCCAGCACTGTGTTAAATTCCCCACCCATTATCAAGCTCCCTACCTCCAGGTTTAGAATACGCCCCAACATCCGTTTCATGAATCCAGCATCGTCCCAGTTCGGGGCATATACATTCACCAGTACCACCTCCGTCCCCTGCAACCTACTGCTCACCATCACGTATCGGCCTCCATTGTCCGCTACTATGTTCTTGGCCTCAAACGACACCTGCTTCCCCACCAATACTGCCACCCCTCTATTCTTCGCATCCAGCCCCGAATGGAACACCTGTCCTACCCATCCCTTCGTTAACCTGACCTGATCTGCTACCTTCAGATGTGTCTCCTGAAGCATGGCCACGTCTGCCTTCAGTCCCTTTAGGTGCGCGAACACTCAGGCTCTCTTAACCGGCCCATTTAGGCCTCTCACATTCCACGTGATCAGCCGGATTGGGGGGCTGCTACCAGCCCCCCCCCGCCGACTAGCCATCTCCTATCTTAGGCCAGTCCCGTGCCCGCGCCTCCAGTCCCCCAGAGGGGGAACCCCCACCCCGACCATCTCTTCCATGTTCAGTTCCCCCTCGGACAGTGCAGCAGCAACCCTAATGACCCCCCCTTTTCCCCCCCCTTCCCGCTAGATCCACATCTAGCATTTTTGTTCCCCCCATATTACTTCGGTGAGTCAGCTGACTTCTGCTGACTCCGGCTTCCCCCGCCTTCCCGTTGATCTCCCCCGTGTGGGAGTCTCTCTTCCTCCTTACCTTCCTCCATTCCCCCCCCCCCCAATGCGGGAAAAAGCCCGCGCTTTCCTGAGCCAGCCCCGCCTCCTGTGGCGCAACTCCTGTTGCGGCCATTATCCCAGTTCCCCCATCCCCGAGTCTCACCTCCCTCCAGCACCGACGCCCACATTCCCCACCATCTCGTCTACAGAAAAAAAGAATTTTAATCAGAACTCTACCCACATCCCCATCCATCATCCCACCCATGAAATATTCTTTGCCCATATTTACAACCCCGTATACAACCAACATCCCCCCCCACATCCACAGCCCCTCAGTTCAAGTCCAATTTTCCCGTTTGGATAAAGGTCCAAGCCTCTTCTGGCGTTTCAAAATAATGGTGTCGGTCCTGATAAGTGTCCCACAGTCGCGCAGGCTGCAGCATTCCGAACCTGACTCTTTTTTTGTGCAGCAGCGCCTTGGCCCGATTGAAGCCAGCTCTCCTCCTTGCCACCTCCGCTCTCCAATCCTGGTAGACTCGGATCACCGCATTCTCCCATCTTCTGCTCCGCACCTTCTTGGCCCATCTCAGAACACTTTCTTTGTCCGCGAAGCGATGGAACCTTGCCACTATCACCCTTGGCGGCTCATCAGCCTTGGGTTTCCTCGCCAGGACCCGGTGAGCCCCTTCCAGCTCCAGGGGGCTCGGAGAGGCCTCCGCACCCATCAGCGACTGGAGCATCGTACTCACATACGCCCCGGCATCAGCGCCCTCCACTCCTTCGGGGAGACCCAGAATCCGGAGATTCTTCCTCCTCGACCTGTTCTCCAGGACCTCGAGTCTCTCGGCCCACCTCCTGTGCACCTCCATTTTTACCGCCAGGCCCAGGATCTCGTCCTTGTTCTCATTCATTTTATCCCTCACCTCACGAAGCTCCACCGCCTGGGCCTTCTGGGTCTCCTTCAGCCCCTCGATCGCCAACAGCATTGGCACCAGCACCTCCTTTTTAAGCTCCTCCACACAGCGCTTAAGGAACTCCTGCTGGTCCGGCCCCCATGCTGCTCGATCTCCGCCCTCTGCCATCTTGTTTTTTCCCCCTTGCTTTTGCCGCTGCTCCAGAGCCTCTTTCTCCGACGCTCCACCGCTAATCTCCGCCATACAACGTAAGGGGGGACCTTACTTCACCTTCCCACACGGGATTAAATCAAAAAATTTCCGTTGGGGCTCCTCTGGAGAGCCCAAAGGTCCGTTATAGCGGGAGCTGCCGAAATGTGCGGCTTAGCTCTGCATCGCCGGAACCGGAAGTCCCCTCAAGAGTATTGACAGTCAGAGAGATCTAGGTCAACAGGTCACTGAAAGCGGCAAAACAGGTGGAGAAGGTAGTCAAGAAGGCATACGGCATGCTTGCTTTCATTGGCCGGGGCACTGAGTATACAAATTGGCAAGTCATGTTGCAGCTGCATAGAATCTTAGTTAGGCCACTTGGAGGTTAGTGTTCAATTCTGGTCGCCACACTACCAGAAGAATGTGGAGCCTTTGGAGAGGGTGCAGAAGAGATTTACCAGGATGTTGCCTGGTATGGAGGGCACTGGCTATGCGGAGAGGTTGAATAAACTTAGTTTGTTCTCTGCAACAACGGAGGTTGAGGGGTGACCTGATAAGAGGTCTACAAAATTATGAGGGGCATAGACAGGGTGGATAGTCAGAGGCTTTTTCCAAGGGTAGAGGGGCCAATTACTAGGGGGCAACGGTTGAAGGTGCGAGGGGCAAAGTTTAGAGGAAATGTACGAGGCAAGTTTTTTTTTTTTTTACAGAGGGTAGTGGGTGCCTGGAACTCGCTGCTGGACGAGGTGGTGGAAGCAGGGACGATAGTCATGTTTAAGGGGCATCTTGACAAATACATGAATAGGATGGGAATAGAGGGATACGGACCCCGGAAGTGTAGAAGATTTTAGTTCAGACGGGCAGCATGGTCGGCGCAGGCTTGGAGGGCCGAAGGGCCTGTTCCTGTGCTGTACTTTTCTTTGTTCTTTGTACCGGCCACATAATGATGTAGGAAAGCACATTACCCAGAGCTGTGTTCGGTGTGGTGTTGGCCAGAGACGTGTTAAGACTTGACCATGGAGATTGCTCCAAGCTTGTACCCTTCACTGTATGTATGTAGCTACAAGTAATTCATAAAGACGTGTTGTTAACGTACAGAAGGCTATGAAGACGTGCTTAACAGCCAAGTTCTGTAAAACCAGGGTGTTTAATGCAAATGGCTTGCAACCTAAGATGCCTCGGGGTGGAATACAGATCTTACACATGAGCGGAACTGCAACATTCATAGATAATAACGGCATCACAGTGTCTCAATTTAAGTATTCCTGCAATAAAATTCAATCCACGCAATCAAAGATCGCGTGACAAAACCTCATGTAAGAGGTTCACCAGCAAAAGAACATCTACAAGGGAAGATGTAATCAAAACTGCTGCATGACAGGGGCAAAAGTCTTCATCTGATTACATCAATATCTCAGCTTTTATTTCACTTCAGAACTTACTCAGCATCGTCGAAGCAAATCTACATTTCAATTATTAATACCAACCAACTGAAGTCGCAGCAATTTGGCGGAATGCTGAACATTAAAAAAAACTTGCATTGACAAAAATATACAGAGCACAGTTTTGTCAAACTTATTCAGTCTTCTAGTGGATCATTTGGTTGGCGATGCCAGGAGTTGACCCCCAGTGCAAGGAACTCATCAAAATCTAGCCAAGCACAAAACCTCATCGGATGGAATAGTTTTAATATCTTTTACGCACACATACGCACAAATATACACACGTCATATGGACTCTCCGACAGTCTTTCCTCAGCTGGGACACACTCCATTACGTCCTGCTAGAACCAATCTTCACTCTCAGAATCCTATAGCGCAGAAGGCGGCGATTTTGGTCTTTCTGCTCAGCATGTGCCAGCTCTTTGAAAAGAGCTGATCAATCATTCGCATTCCTATACTCTTTCCCACTTCCCTATAATTTTATCCCCCACCCACCCCTGCCCCTTTTAAGGACATATCCAATTCCCTTTTGAAAGTTGCTATTGACGGGGTGGATGTGGAAAGGATAATTCCTCTCGTGGGAGAACCTATAACTAGGAGTTCACCCATTTAAGGCACTAGTGAGCAGAATTCTCTTCCCTCAAGAGGGCCGTGCGTCTCTGGAACTCTTTTCTTCAAAAGGCAATGGAAGCAGAGTCTTTGAATATTTTTAAGGCAGAGCTGCATAATTTCTTTTTAAAATTTAAAGTACCGAATTCTTTTTTACCCCAATTAAGGGGCAATTTTAGTGTGGCCAATCAACCTACCCTGCACATCTCTGATTCTGGGGATGAGACCCACACGGGGAGGCTCCACAGGGACAGTGACCCGGGACCGGGATCGAACCCGGGTCCTCGGCGCCGTGAGGCAGCAGTGCTGACCACTGCACCACCGTGCTGGCCCAGAGCTATATAAATTCTTGATTAACAAGGGGGTGAAGCGTTATCGGTTGGGGGGGGCGGGTCCCTGGAGTTGAGGTTACAATCAGATCAGCCATGCATGAACTTATTGAATGGTGGAGCATGCGCGAGGGGCCGAGTGGCCTACTCCTGCTGCTAATCCCTATGTTTTTGGACGTGTCCTTCCTGTTTATGCCATTTGTTCCCAATTCTTTTATTTTGAGGGAGTCGGTTCTGGCCACTGGTGGGATGGCCAGGGATAGTGTTCTGCCTGACAGCAATCAGCGATTGGTTCCGGTGTGTTGTTTTCTGAGAGAACGGGGCAAAAGTGTTTCGACGTTTGAAGTGAAAGGGACGTTCTCTCTCTCGCCTGCTTGTGGGATCAGGATATTGAACTTGATGATCGGCCATGATCATAATGAATGGCGGAGTAGTCTCGATGGGCTGAATGGCCTCCTCTTGCTTCTATTTTCTATGTATGTTTCTATGCATGAGACAGAACAGTTACAGGGACAGTTTCCAGATATTTTTTCATCAAGTGTGGTGACCAGCGCTATGGTTAAACAAAGTTTGCCACCAGAGATGGAAGTGTTTGGTAGGACTTCCTTAATCGAGGCCCAGAAGGCAGGTCAAGAGGTACATAGATCAGCGCAATCAGCTCTCACAGAAGTTGAGGTTGAGGGGGTTCCAGAGTGTTATTGCGTTAAGAACGGAATACTGATGAGGAAGTGGAGACATCCAAATGGAACGGCGGATGAGGAATGGACGGTTGTTCAGCAGATAGTGGTACTGCCCAAATATCACAGGGAAATACTGTGGGTAACATATGAGATACCAATGGCTGGACATGTAGGAATTCGGAAAATTCAGGCGTCAGCCAACAGGCATTATTCCTGGCCAGAACTTCAGAAGGAAATCAGACCATAAGACGGTGCTCCTTCTCCCGGCATACAAGCAGAAACTCAAGTGGGAGAATCCAGCTAAGAAGGTTGTGCAGTGCTGGTCCGAGGAGACAGAAGAGCTCTTACGTGACTGCTTAGAGACAGTGGACTGGTCCATATTTAAGAACTCAGCGACCAACTTAAATCAGTATGTCACCACCGTCACAGACTTCATCAGCAAATGTGTGGACGACTGCGCGCCAAAGAAAGCAGTACGTGCATTCCCCAACCGGAAACCATGGCTCAATCGCTGGATTGACTCCCTACTGAAGGACAGATCTGAGGCGTTCAAGGCAGACGGCCCTGACCTATACAAGAAATCCAGGTACGACCTCCGCAAAGCCATCCGGAATGCCAAGAGAGAATATCAAACCAAGCTAGAGTCACAGACAGACTCTCGGCGGTTGTGGCAAGGACTAAACAACATATCGGGCTACAAAGCGAAGCCGAACAGTATCTCTGGCAGCAGCACACCCCTCCCCGATGAACTCAATGCAGTCTATGCTCGGTTCGAGCAGGTAACCAACAATCCGCTGGCGAGTGCCCCAGCAACCCATAATTCTCCCATACCCACCATCACAGCTTCCAAAGTCAGATTGGCCTTCCTGAAAGTGAACCCTTGGAAGGCGACGGGCCCAGACGGGATCCCTGGTCGTGCACTCAGAGCCTGCACGGACCAGCTGGCAGAGGTATTCACGGACATCTTTAACCTGTCCCTACTCCACTCCGAGGTCCCCACCTGCTTCAAGAAGACCATCATCATACCGGTACCAAAGAAGAACCAGGCAACGTGCCTCAATGACTATCGACCAGTGGCCCTGACTTCAGTCGTAATGAAGTGCTTCGAGAGGTTGATCATGAAGCGCATCACCTCCATACTCCCAGAACGCCTTGATCCACTGCAATTCGCATACCGCTGCAACCGGTCCACATCAGACACCATTTCCCTGGCCCTACACTCATCCCTAGAGCATCTCGAAAACAAGGACTCCTACATCAGACTCCTATTTATTGACTATAGCTCTGCCTTCAACACCATAATCCCAGCCAAGCTCATATCAAAGCTCCAAAACCTAGGACTTGGCTCCCCAATCTGCAACTGGATCCTCGATTTTCTGACCAACAGACCACAATCAGTAAGAATGAACAACAACATCTCCTCCACAATAGTCCTCAACACCGGCGCCCCGTAAGGCTGCGTACTTAGCCCCCTACTCTACTCCCTGTACACACACGATTGCGTGGCAAAACTTGGCTCCAACTCCATCTACAAGTTTGCTGACGATACGACCATAATGGGCCGGATCTCGAAAAACGATGAGTCCGAATACAGGAGGGAGATAGAGAACCTAGTGGAGTGGTGTAGCGACAACAATCTCTCCCTCAATGCCAGCAAAACTAGAGAGCTGGTAATTGACTTCAGGAAGCAAAGTACTGTACACACCCCTGTCAGCATCAACGGGGCCGAGTGGAGACGGTTAGCAGTTTCAAATTCCTAGGGGTGCACATCTCCAAAAATCTGTCCTGGTCCACCCACGTCAACGCTACCACCAAGAAAGCACAACAGCACCTATACTTCCTCAGGAAACTAAGGAAATTCGGCATGTCCACATTGACTCTTACCAACTTTTACAGATGCACCATAGAAAGCATCCTATCGGGCTGCATCACAGCCTGGTATGGCAACTGCTCGGCCCAGGACCGCAAGAAACTTCAGAGTCGTGAACACCGCCCAGTCCATCACACAAACCTGCCTCCCATCCATTGACTCCATCTACACCTCCTGCTGCCTGGGGAAAGCGGGCAGTATAATCAAAGATCCCTCCCACCCGGCTTCCTCACTCTTCCAACTTCTTCCATCGGGCAGGAGATACAGAAGTCTGAGAACACGCACGAACAGACTCAAAAACAGCTTCTTCCCCACTGTCACCAGACTCCTAAATGACCCTTTTATGGACTGATTTCATTAACACTACACCCTGTATGCTTCATCCGATGCCAGTGCTTATGTAGTTACATTGTATATGTTGTGTTGCCCTATTGTGTATTTTCTTTTATTCCCTTTTCTTCTCATGTACTTAATGATCTGTTGAGCTGCTCGCAGAAAAATACTTTTCACTGTACCTCAGTACACGTGACAATAAACAAATCCAATCCAATCCAGGATGTAGTGTAATTCTGTAAAACCTGTCATACCTGTCAGGTAATTGGTAAACCACAATGATTAGGCCAGTGCCTTTGATACCCAGGTGTTGGTAGATCTGGTAGGACCATTGCCTACAAAGGCAGGGCATCAGTACATTCTTACGTTCATGGGTAAGACCACCTGATTTCCGGAAGCTATATCTTGAAGAACAATTACAGCAAAGGTAGTAGTGGAGAAGTTGACACAGTTCTTCACACGCTATGGACTACCCTTAGAAGTACAATCTGACCAGGGTTCTAACTTTACGTCCAAAATTTTCCAGGGAATAATTTGTAGTTTAGGTATCAAGCAACTAAAATCCACCGCCTATCACCCACAAACTCCGAAGAGCTTTGGAGAGGTATCATCAAACTGTCAAAACCATGATTAGGGCCTATTGCCATGAAGGTCTAAGGGATTGGGACAAGAAATTGGAATTTTTGCTATTTGCCACCAGGAATTGCCTGAACGAATCTACTGGGTATAACCCATTTGAATTGGTCTACAGCCATGAAGTACGGGCTCCTATAAAATTGATGAAAGAGAAGTTTCTAAAACAAAAAGACGAATCCTCAATGTTGGATTGCATGTCCATAGAGAATCATAGAATCACGTTCCTGGAAAGACTCACAGGAGCTGGTCAAGTAGTCGAAGAGCGTTTAAAGGTTTTGGGAGCAAGAATGAAAATGTGGGCAGACAAACACGCCAGGTCCAGAACATTCCAAGCTGGAAATGAGGTACTGGTATTTTTGCCTTTGTTCGGGATCACAGAGGGAGAATTCAGAATGTCCAAATTACTTAACTGCACGTCTTTCAGGACTTGTGGGAGGAAACCGGAGCACCCGGAGCAAACCCAGACAGACACGGGGCGAACGTGCAGACTCGGCACAGACAGTGACCCAAGCCGAGAATCGAAACTTGGACCCTGGCGCTGGGAAACAAGAGTGCTAACCCACTGCACTACCATGCTGCCCCAGAGATAATAGGAGTCAAATGGCTCAAATGTTTGACAACCCACCGCTGGTGGCTAGGAATATTGTTTCAGCCTCTTCCAACCTCTGGTGCAATTGGAGGAGGTTTTGCGACCACTGCGAGACTGAGGCTGTCCCTCTCCCATGATTAAATTTGCTATCGTTACTGCTGGATTAAATACAGCCCTTTATTTATCCCTCATCTTGGGTGGCACGTGGCGCAGCGGTTAGCACTGGGACTACGGCGCTGAGGACCTGGGTTTGAATCCCGGCCCTGGGTCACTGTCCGTGTGGAGTTTGCACATTCTCCCCATGTCTGCGTGGGTTTCACCCCCACGACCCAAAGATGTGCAGAGTAGGTGGCTTGGCCACGCTAAATTGTCCCTTAATTGAAAAAAAATAATAATTGGGTACTCTAAATTTTAAAAAAAAATTCCCCCATCTTCGCTCATAGATCCAGTCTTCATGCTTTAACTTTTCCAACTGGGCCACAACAATCCCATTGTCACGCCATTGCTCTTGGGCTAATCCGCCAGGCACAGGCAGCCGTCCACCTGAAATGCCACTGGAGGTCCACAGTGGAGGCAAAATGTCGGCTCATGCTGACCGGCTCACGCCGACTCTGCACACAATAGTGTTAGGCACCACCATAGTGAAAATGGTACTGGGAATAATTATAGAACATAGAAAATACAGTGCAGAAGGAGGCCATTCGGCCCATCGAGTCTGCACCAACCCACTTAAGCCCTCACTTCCACCCTATCCCCGTAACCCAATAACCCCATCTAACCTTTTTTGGTCACTAAGGGCAATTTATCATGGCCAATCCACCTGACCTGCATGTCTTTGGACTGTGGGAGGAGACCGGAGCACCTGGAGGAAACCCACGCAGACACGGGGAGAACGTGCAGACTCCGCACAGACAGTGACCCAGTGGGGAATTGAACCTGGGACCCGGGCGCTGTGAAGCCACAGTGCTATCCACTTGTGCTACCGTGCTGCCCAATTGATTAGTTCTTTCAAAGAGCTGGCACACGGACAATAGAAACCAGGGCCTGAATTACATGTTCGCCTCCCGGCAGGTTTTTAGGTGGTCAGCACGAAATTGCAAGGACAGAATTCCTTCCGGATTCCCGCCTGCCCAGACCACGCAGTGTTTTTACACTGGGACAGGAAAGGCCTCGGACGGGAATCCCGCTCTTGTCCTAGTTGAGGCTATTTAAGAGCTTGCCACCCAGCCTCTTTGGCTTGCGGGGGACTGGAGCTCAGTGGGGGAATCCCAAAAATAAAGGGTGGAATTTCTCCAAAAAATGACTGTCATTTTGGGTGGGAATACCAGTGCAAATCGCGACGGCTGTTCAGACGCCATTCCCATCACAATTCTCCCACACTGAAAATTATTTTTGGAGTGGGGACCAAAAGATGCCGGCAAGAACGGCTCCTCGGAGATTAGGGCGCTCTGATCTCCAGACAATATTACAGCAACCCTCTTCCCACTCACTGACAGACACCCCCACCACTTGGAAGCATCACCCTCCCCCTTCCAATCACTGGTACTAGTGACCCCCACCACCCACCCCGTTATGGGATCGTCAAAGGCACCCGCTTCAGGCTCTACCCCTCAATACCACCCGCTTTCATGGCTATGCCACCTCTGAAGTCCTGCCCCTTGGTAGTGCCTCTTGGCACCCCGGCAGTACCAGGGCACTGCCATGCCCAGCCCTGACTACCCGGGGGCTCCAATGGCTTCCAAGCCCCCGTGTCTGATCTCCATGAATGGAGAACAGCAGTGATTTCCCCCGGCCTCAGGCTGTGCCTGAGGGGGCGGAAAATCCCGGGAGCCGGGAGACTCCGGCTTCGAATGGGCCGGGCCGATGTAAATTAGTTTAAAGACTCATTTAAATATGCGTGTCTGGTTCACATCCATTGAGGGCGGGAACCGAATCACGTCAGCTGCCACGGGCCAGGAGCATGTACTCAATGATCTATTTGAGCTGCACACAGAAAAATACTTTTCGCCGTACCCCGATACGCGTGACAATAAACAAATCCAAATCCAATTTCCGGTTCCTGGGACTCAGTCTCAGGCAGATTCATGCTGTTCCTCTTCTGGCCACCGCAGCGCTATTTAGGCAGGGACTGGAGAGCTGCCGGCCAATCAGACTGGCTGGTATCTCTCCAGGGCAGGGTTTCCTCCCACATGAGGGGCAGGAGTCACATCTAATGCTAATCAACGCTCACTGTGGGTAAATATGCAGTGTGGCAGACAGGAGTGGGAAGGAATGTGTTCCCCACCCACTCTTTGGAAGGTACGGGCCGTGCCCCTGCCATCTTAAAAATTCAGGCCCAAATGCTCTCCTTCTATGCTTTCTTCTTGATACTTCTTAAGTTTCACCATTGGGGGTGAGGGAAAAAAAATCTAAGGGTTTGATATTTTTTTTGCAACTTCATACGAAAGGACGGCTCACAAGACCCTATTGCCCCTGCCCTCCCCACCTTGTTTTCAGAGAAAAAGCCACTATGTGTCGTCATAAACTTAAATTCCAAAACCATGTCAAACCAGCTCTGAACAAGTGACTAGGTCTTTGCACTGCTGTAATTATTTTGGAATTCAAGTACAGATTGGATATAAATTGAGCCCCCCTCGTCTGCGAGCATTCACTTCATGTTAGCAGACTAATTTTTGATACTTCGAAGCCAGTAATAGCTTCAACTCGTAATTGCTTCCAGTGTTTATAACCTTGCATGCGAGAGCCACCTGACAAGTGATCATCATGCAAAGCTTGTTCCGTTTTGCTCCAATCACTGATTTGATTCCCATGGAAATGAATAGGTGAGACAAAAGCTGCTCCGAGCAGAGGCGATAATCTTTTTGGTGTGCTTTAGTCCTGCCCGTGATTCTTAGAAAAATTGATTTTAAGACCAACCTTGTGCAAAGTGGACGCTTTGAGCCAATTGTTCAATGAACACCACTTAATATTTTCCCTTGCCGCCTCAGCTGCTTCTCAACTGCTCTGATTAGTAGTAACAGTCCTGGAGTCACGTCTGTCGTGTTGGAAGTTCCGATACACAAACAAACCAACACGGTTGTAGATGGTACAACTCGGATTTATTATTCTGTACAATAATAACTATTAACTTCTGGCTGTGGTTCGTACTTCACCAGCTAACCTGTGGACCCAGTCCTATCACTGTCTTAGTGAGGCACTCAGCACATGGTCTATGTCTGAGTGGCGTGCTGTGAGCTCTGTGCTCTGAGCTATCTCCTGTTAGAATGAGCGGGAACTGTGATGTTCCCTGTTTTATAGTGCGTGTGCTCTCACTGGTGATTGGCTGCGATGTTGCGTGTGTGTTGGTTGGTCCATCTACCTGTCCATCAGTGTGTGTGTGAGATTGCACCATATGTTAATATGGATATCATGACATCCCCCTTTTCACAAGGATATGTGCCTACATGGTAATAAATATTGGTGTGTACTGAGCAAATCTGAGTATGTGTGCAATATTTACAACATGTACACGAGGCTAAACTATATACATAGGAAGGTGTCAGGTGCAACAGAGCAATGAGGTTGTACCACAAACAAAACAAGTACAATCATCAAATATCGAAAGAGAACTCCTGGAACGACAAGAAAGAAACATGTTAACATTATTGCACAACAATTCAGTGAGTCCAATGTGCAAACAGGCTCATAAGTCCAGTCTATTAGGTGGGTGACGAATTCGGGTTGACTGCCTCAAGGGTGGGTCAGGATCCACCGGCGGAGGAATGGGCCTGGCCATGGGAGAGAGAGGAATAGGCAGAGTGGCAGAAAGCTCCACGAAGTCGACATCAGGGACAACAGGAGGGCGTGGCACCGGCGCATGATCACGTAGCGAGCACGGAAGCAGCCGAAGGGCCCGTTGATTACGCCGGTGAATGGAGCCATCAGGCATGCGAAACGAGCGGGGAGCCAGCGGCGGAGAACCTCGGCCGTTGCTGACCAGCCACCCTCCGGTAGGTGTATGCAGACATTGTTGCCAGGCGCCAGGCTAGAAGATCAGTTACCCGAGCGTCACGTGCCACCTTCTGCTGAGCACGCTGCTGTTGCATCCTTTGCAGTACTGGATGGGTTTAGGAACATGAATGGACGGCACAGTGGTCCTGAGGGTGCGACCCATCAACAGCTGGGCTAGCGAGAGGCCTGTGGACAGTGGGGCCGAGCGATAGGCCAGCAGGGCTAAACAGAAGTCAGATCCGGCATCAGCAGCCTTGCAGAGGAGCCGCTTCACGATGTGGACGCCCTTTTCCGCCTTGCCATTCGACTGGGGATGCAAAGGGCTGGACGTCACGTGTGTGAAGCCGTATGAAGCGGCAAAAGACGACCATTCTTGGCTCGCAAAACAGGGCCCATTGGCAGACATAATGGTGAGCGGAATGCCATGGCGAGCGAAGGTTTCTTTGCATGCTCTGATTACAGCTGATGATGTCAAGTTGTTCAGGCGTATGACCTCCGGATAATTGGAAAAATAGTCAATTATAATGACGTAGTCCCGGCCGAGCGCATGATAGAGGTCCACACCCACCTTTGCCCAGGGGGACGTGACCAAATCATGGGGCTGAAGTGTCTCAGGGGGTTGCGCCGGCTGAAACCTTTGGCAGGTGGGGTAGTTGAGCACCATGTTGGCGATGTCGTCGCTGATGCCCGGCCAGTACACAGCTTCTCGGGCCCTCCGCCTGCACTTTTCAACCCCGAGATGGCCTTCGTGTAATTGTTTGAGGACAAGCCGGTGCAATCCGGTCCAACTTTAGGAGGACACCATCACTGCCCCTTGAGCCACCCTTCCGTCATGTGGCACATCACACATTGTAGAAGGGGGTCAGCCGCAGTCTCGCGGCGAATGTGGGCCAGACGTGCATCAGTAGCCGGCAGATTGGCTGATGTGAAGGCTACTTGTGCGTCGACCTGACAAACGAACCCCTCCGATTCGGGCGGTGTGCTCACTGCTCTGGACAGGGCATCCGCGATGATGAGGTCCTTTCCCGGGGTGTAGACAAGTTGGAGGTCGTACCTCCGGAGCTTGAGCAGAATGCGCTGGAGGCGAGGGGTCATCTCGATGAGGTCCTTCTGAATGATGCTGACCAGGGGGCGATGGTCGGTCTCCACAGTGAACTGCGGAAGACCATACACATAGTCGTGGAATTTGTCGATTCCGGTTAACAAACGCAGGCACTCCTTTTCAATCTGCGCATAGCGTTGTTCTGTGGGGGTCATGGCCCGCGAGGCATAGGCGACCGGGGCCCATGATGCAGTGTCGTCCCAATGCAGGAGTACTGCCCCAATGCCGGACTGGCTGGCATCAGTCGAGATCTTCGTATCTCGAGTAGTGTCGAAGAACGCCAATACCGGGGCGGTGGTGAGCTTGATCTTGAACTCCTCCCATTGCTTCTGGTGTGCGGGCAGCCACTAGAATTCCGTTGTCTTCTTGACCAGGTGGCGAAGAGCCGTTGTGTGCGAGGCCAGGTTGGGAATAAACTTCCCCAGGAAGTTGACCGTCCCTAGAAAGCGCAGCACTGCCTTCTTGTCTGCCGGCTGCGGCATGGCTGCAATAGCTGCCACTTTGTCGGCATCCGGACGCACCCCTGACAGGGATATGTGGTCCCCCAGAAACTTTAGCTCAGTTTGGCCAAAAGAACACTTGGCTCGGTTGAGGCGCAGGCCGTGATCTCATATCCATGCAAAGTCACGCTGGAGACGACAGATGTGCTCCTGTGGTGTGGTGGACCAGATGATGACGTCGTCAACATAGACGCGCACCCCTTCAATGCCCTCCATCATCTGTTCCATGATGCAATGAAACACCTCGGATGCCGAGATGATGTCAAACGGCATCCTATTGTCGCAGTATCTGCCAAAGGGAGTGTTGAAGGGGCACAGCTTCCTGCTGGACCAATCCAGTTGAATCTGCCAAAAACCCTTTGAGGCATCAAGCTTGGTGAAAATTTTAGCCTGGGCCATTTTGCTCGTGATTTCTTCCTGTTTGGGTATGGGGTAGTGTTCCCTCATTATGTTATTGTTCAGGTCTTTTGGGTCGATGCAGATCCGGAGCTCGCCAGAGGGCTTTTTTACACACACCATGGAGCTGACCCATGGCGTTGGCTCCGTGACCCGGGAAAGCACTCCTTGGTCCTGCAGCTGCTGCTTGAGGCGGTCTTTGAATGGTGCTGGGACTCTACGAGGTGCGTGAATGACTGGGGTGGTGCCTAGTTTGAGCCGTATTCTGGAAGTGTAGGGCAGTGTGCCCATGCCCTCAAAAACCTCCTGGTTGTGGGCGAGGAGCGAGTGGAGCTGCGCCCTAAAGTCTGCATCCGGGAAATCGGACATGCCTTCTGGAGACAGACTGTGTACCCGCTGAACGAGGTGGAGGATCTTGCACGCCGAACAGAGAGTCCTTCGAGGATCCAACTATTTCAAAAGACAGTGTGGCTGTGTATGAATTCTGTGCAACTTCAAACTGGCAGGACCCCATGGCCGGGATGACGTTCCCGTTGTAATCAACCAGCTGACAGTGGGATGGCCGTATCGGTGGTTTGACCTTCAAGGTGTGGAAGGCTGACCATGCAATGAGATTGGCGGAGGCACCAGTGTCTAAGCGGAATGTGATTGGTGATCGGTTGACCGTTAGGGTGGCACACCATTCATCGCCCGCATTGACGCTGTGCACTGGCATCGGCTGGTGGGTCCTACTTGGGGACATCCGGTTCCTGTCTATTACCGCAACGCTGAAGGGTTCCCGGTCGTCGGTATCACCGGTCTGCACATCGTCAGGGTATGACTCGGAGTATGGGGCTGAATGGCCCGCACGTCCCTGCGAGGCTGGCGGAATTGCGGAGGGTTGGCAGGTTGAGCTGCTTGACAGCAGGCAGTGTAGTGGCCCATCCTGCCACAGCGGAGGCATTGTCGAGCTTTGGCTGGACATTGCCGCTTTAAGTGTGCGGATTCACAGTTGCCGCACGTCGTGACGTCATGGCATCTGTTGCGCCACCGCGCATGCGTGGTGCGGTCCTGCGTAGAGCGTGCCTGCGCATCACGTCCCTCTGCACGACGTCCCCTCTTTTGGCGCGTACAAGCGCGGGAGGCCTCGGAAAGCGCGCGAAATGGCCGCCCTCGTCCGGGCCGCGAGGAACTCGATCGACTGGACCCGCTCGGCCTCGTAGGACCCCTGCCGTGCCAATTTGGCTGCCTGGAATTGGGGGTACCGGCTGGTCGCGTTTTCGTGGAGGACGCAGGTTTCGATGGCGGTGGCTAGGGTGAGGCGCTTTATTTTGAGGAGCTGCTGGCGTAGGGTGTCCGAGGTGACCCCAATAACTATCTGGTCTCGAATCATGGAGTTGGAGGTGGCCTCATAGCTGCAGGACTGTGCGAGGATATGGAGGTGTGTCAGATAAGATTGAAAAGGCTCATCCTTACCCTGCAGGCGCTGCTGGAAGAGGTACTTCTCGAAGCTCTCATTAACTTCCACGCTGAAGTGTTCCTCAAATTTTAGAAGGACCGTCTTGTACTTCGTCTTGTCCTCGCCTTCCGCGAATGCCAGGGAGTTATAGATGTGGATGGCGTGTTGCCCCGCCGTGGAGAGGAGGAGGGCGATCTTCCTGGTGTCCGATGCATTCTCCCTGTCTGTGGCTTCTAGGAAGAGCTGGAAGCGCTGTTTCAACAGCTTCCAGTTGACGCTGAGATTTCCAGCAATTTGGAGCGGCTGCGGCGGGCTGATGGTGTCCATGGCGCAGGGTGGCGGATCTCTGAAGAGGTGCAGGTAGGTCTCACAATCGCTGTACAACTCTGATTTATTATTCTGTACAATAATAACTATTAACTTCTGGCTGTGGTTCGTACTTCACCAGCTAACCTGTGGACCCAGCCCTAGCACTATCTTAGTGAGGCACTCAGTACCTGGTGTATGTCTGAGTGGCATGCTGTGAGCTCTGTGTTCTGAGCTATCTCCTGGTAGAATGAGTGGGAACTGTGGTGTTCCCTGTTTTATAGTGCGTGTGCTCTCACTGGTGATTGGCTGTGATGTTGTGTGTGTGTTGGTTGGTCCATCTACCTGTCCATCAGTGTGTGTGTGTGATTGCATCATGATATGTTCATGTGGATATCATGACAAGGACTATCATAGACTTGTATTTCCTTTCTCCCTGGTACCTGGCCGACGTTACTTGGGCCTGTAGCAACCTGGGGACTGAACAGCAAAGCAAAGTGGGCTGCAGGAACTATGGAAGGGTAGAAAAAGGGACCAAGGCTATAGTTCCCTGAATATCTAAAAAAAAAAGGAAACAGAAAAAGCAGACTTGCGTCAATTGTAAGATTCATAACAGGGCAGCATGGTGGTTAGCGCTGCTGGTTCACAGCACCAGGGACCCGGGTTGAATTCCGGCCTCGGGTGCACCGGAACCCCTGCGTGGGGTTCCTCCGGGTGCACCAGTTTCCTCCCACAGTCCAAAGATGTGCAGGATAGATGGATTGGCCACGATGAATTGCCCCTTAGTGTCCAAAGGTGGGGTTACTGGGTTGTGGGGATACGGCTCGGGAGTGGGTCGAGGCAGGGTACTCTTTCAGAGGGTCGATGCAAACCCGATGGGCCGAATGGCCTCCTTCTGCACAGTAGGAATGATATGGTTCTAACATAGTAGAGCACAAAAGAGAACGGACAGAGGAATTCAAAATAAGGGAATGAGACTGATAAAGGGAGGGTATGAGCTCAAGAACACATGAGAATAAATTAGTGGCTAATATAGAAGGAAATCCAAAAGTTTTTTGGTGGGACTGCCGAGAGATGGAAAGGTCTTCTTGTGCTTGACTGGCACACAGGTGGTGGTGGTGGTGAACTGCTGCCGTTCACCTGGTGCAGGTACACCCACAGTGCTGTTACCTGCCGTCGACAGCCTGACATACCCAAACTCATGGAATCATATCTTACAGATAATGTCTCAGACACCACCATCATCATCCCGGGTATGGCATGTCCCTCCGGCAGGATAACCCAGGAGAGGTGACTGCACAGTGGTACACAGTCAGGAGGGTGTTGCCCTGGGAGTCCTCAACATCAATCCCATGAAGTCTCATGGCATCAGGTCAAACACAATTTGAGGGGAGCAGGGGCACAGAATATACTCTGGGTGAGGGACTTCAATGCCCAACATCAAGAGTGGTTTGGTTTCTCCGCCACTGACGGACCTGGTTGAGTCCTGAAGGACATAGTTGACGGACTGGGATTGTGGCAGGCCGTGAGGGAACCAACAAAGAGGGAAAAACATGCTAGACCTCATCCTCACTAACCTGCCTGCCGCAGGTGCTCCTGTCCGTGATAGTGTTGATAGGAGTGACCACCACACAGTCCTTGTGGAGATTTTGAACAGGTTTAGCAATTCCAGGCTGGACAACTACTGGACGCTATGGGCCATCAGCAGCAGCAGCAGAATTGTATTCAACCACAATCTGTAGCCTCATGGCCTGGCATAACCCTCACTCTACCATTAACACCAAGCCAGGAGGATCAACCCTGGTTCAATGTAGAGTGCAAGGGAACATGCCAGAAGCAGCACCAGGCATAGTCTAAAAATTAGGTGCTAACCTGGTGAAGCAACAACACAGGACTACTTGTATGCCAAGCAGCATAAGCAGCAAGCCATAGACAGAGCTAAGCAATTCCACAACCAACAGATCAGATCTAAGCTCTGCATTCCTGCCACATCAGCTGTGAATGATGGTGGACAATTAAACAAGCCATTGGAGGAGGAGGCTCCACAAATATTCCCATCCTCAGTGATGGAGGAGCCCAGCACATCAGTGCAAAACATAAGGTTGAAGTATTCGCAATAATCTTCAGCCAGAAGTGCGAGTGGATGATCCACCTCGGTCTCCTCCAGAGGTTCCAGCACCACAGATGTCAGTCTTTAGCCAATTCGATTCACTCCACAATATTAAAAATCAGCTGAAGGCACTGGATACTGCAAAGGCTGTGGGCCCTAACAATATTCCAGCAATAGGCCTGAAGACTTGTGCTCCATATCTTATCGCGTCCCTAGCCAAGCTGTTCCAGTACAGCTACAACACTGGCATCTACCCAGAAATGTGGAAAATTGCTCAGGTGTGTCCTGTCCACAAAAGCAGGACAAATCCAACCAGACCAATTACCCTATCAATTCACTCTTCATCATCAGTAAAGTGATGGACGGAGTCATCAACAATGCTATCAAGCGGCACTTACTTGGAAATAACCTGCTCACAGATGCTCAGTTTGGTCCTGCCAGGGTTACTCAGCTCCTAACCTCATTACAGCCTTAGTTCAAACATGGACAATAGAGCTGAACTCCAGAAGTGAGGGTAGAGTGATTACCCTTGACGTCAAGCTTGCATTTGACCAAGTTTGGCATCAAGAGGAGCCCTCGCAAAAGTAAAGTCAATGGGAGTCAAGGGGAAAACTCTCTGCTGATTGGAGTCATACTTAGCACAAAGGAAGATGGTTGTGGTGGTTGGCAGTCAGTCATCTCGGCTCCAGGACGTCACTGCCGGAGTTCCTTAGGGTTGTGTCCTAAGCTCAACCATCTTCAGCTGCTTCATCCAAGGCCTTCCTTCCATCATTATGTCAGAAGTGGGGATGTTTGCTGATGACTGCACAATGTCAGAACCATTCATGACTCCTCAGATACTGAAGCAGTCCATGTCAAAATGCAGCACGACCTGGGAAATATCCAGGCTTGGGCTGACAAGTGGCAAGGAACATTTGCACCACACATGTGTTCGGCGATGGCCATCTCCAACAAGAGAGAATCTAACGATCCCCCCTTTGCATTCATAAGGTGTAGGAGAAGGAGGACATTCGGCTCATCAAGTCTGCTCTGCCATTCAATGAAATCATTACTGATCTGATATGATAATCCTCATTTTTACTTCCTCGCCTTATACCCCATAACCTTTGATTCCCTGACTGATTAAAATTCTGTCTATCTCAGCATTGAGCATAATTAATGACCCAGCCACTACAGCTCTCTGTAGTAAAGAATTCCACAGAATCACTGCCATACGAGAGAATAAATTCCTCCTCATCTCTGCCTGAAACGAGCGACTCCTTATGCTGAGATTGGGCGCTCTGGTCCTAGACTCTCCCACAAGGGGAAACAACCTCTCAGCATCTGCCCTGTCAACCCCTTGAGAATCCGATATGTCTTAATCAGATCATCTCATTCTTATAAACTCCAATGAGCACAGGCCCAAACTACTCTCATTAGAAAATTCCTCCACACCCGGGATCAACCTTGTGAACCTTCTCTGGACTGCCTCCAATGTCAGTATATCTTTCCTTAGACAAGGGGACCAAAATTGTTCACGGTATTCCAGGTGTGGTCCAACTCAGGATTTTTCAAAGTACAGGTCGTGTACTTTGTCAGGAGGGTTGCGGAACAATCAATCGCAGTGGTCCCGATCGCGAGAGAAGTGCCCAACGTTCGCTACCGGCATTTAACTGGAGAATGGCTGTCGCTACCACCTTGTAAATGAGAACGAAATGAGGCTGTGTGTAGTCTTCCGACCATAGCGGCAGCAGTGAGCAGGTCAGGCGCTCTGCAAAGTAGCCTTGACGACAAGCATGTACGTGCTTTTGGTGCCAAATCACAAGAGGAGAGCTTCTTCCATTTTCTAGCTGCTGACAAGTAAGGCAAGAGGACTGTGAAGATGGATTGTTTGTTGAAAGGAAGAGACGGCCAGAGACACCCAAAAAGGCAGAGTACCTATTAGCCAAGATCTCATACCTGAATCTAATGGAGAGAGCTGCTCAGGGGAATCCATGGCAGACTGAGCAGTGTTAGTGTTAGCTCTGTACAGAGCTCCAGGGCCTCTGGTCAACATCCTACAAAGAAAAAACTTAACTTGTGAACAAAGCAAACCTTGAGGTTTGGCTTTGTCAATTGTGCCAATGCGAATAAGTATGCAAAGACCATGAGTGTTGTATGCAGGGAAGTACTGGCAAATGAGAGAAGTTTCAGAATTTGAAAGTGGTGGATGAAAAATTCCTTTTGGGGTTGAACCCCAGAGTCAGCTATTAACTTACAGCTGACTCCAAATGAAAAGACTACGCTGCTGCACCTGACCTGTGATAGCACATGAAAAAGACGACAGATGTCCCTGAGAGTGTCAGCATTCTGGAAAGGCATCTCCCGGCAATATCCAGTGCTGAGTAAAAAAATCATTTTGCTGCTATTGCCCTTCATGACGACCACGTGTAACAGGTTGGATTTTCTGTTCTCACAAAAATGAACAAAGGAACTGGCTGAATTCTGCACCTGATATACACATTGCCCTTTCCTCCTGTGAACTTGATTGGAGTGAGACTGCGAAGACTAAACAGGCTCCCCTTTCGCATTATAGATAACCAAACGTGGCACGTGTCATGAAAGTCGGCCGCCGTGGGTCACGAAGGTCGGCCGGTTGGCAAAAGTGGGTTCCAGGAAAGTTTGAAAAACACTGGTCTAACTTGTATAGTTTTAGAAATACTGCCCTCTTTTTATACTCCATTCCCTTTGAATTAAAGAGCACCAATCAATTTACCTTCCCTAATACCTGCTGAACTTGCGTGCTCGCTTTTCGTTTTTGTATGAGGACCTCGTGCTGCAGCGTCCTGCAGGTTTTCTCCATTGAAATAATATTCAGCTCCTTTATATTTCCAACCAAAGTGCATAACTTCACATTTCCCAAGCTTGGTTCCAAGCCCACTCACTTGACCTGTTTATATCCCTCTGTAGACTCTTTGGGTCACCCTCACCACTTGCGTTCCCACTTATTTTGTGTCATCTGAAATCTTGGCAATAGTTCATTCACTGCCCTCATCCAAGTCTGTAAGATATATTGTAAATAATTGTGGCCCCAGCATGGATTCCTGTGTCGCTCCACTAGTTACACATTGCTATCCTGAAAATGCCCCTCTTATTCCAACTCTCTGTCTTTCGTTAGATAGCCAATCTTCTATCCATGCTAATGTACTAACCCCAATACCCTGGGCCGTTATCGTATTACGCAGCCTTTTTGTACGATACCTTATCAAACAAATTTTGAAAATCTAGGTATATTACATTACTGGTTTCCCCTTTATCTGTCCTGCCCGTGATCACTTCAAAGAATTTGAATACATTTGTCAGACATGCTTTCCCTCTCATGAAGCCATGCTGACTCTGCTTGATTATATTATGTATTTCTAAATGCTCTGTTATCACATCCTGTTTAATGAACTTACCATTTTCCCAATGACAGATGTTAAGCTAATTGGCCTATAGTTACCTGTTTTCTTGTCTCCCTCTCTTTTTGAATAAAGGTGTTACATTGGCAGTTTTCCAGTCCTCAGGGACTTTTCCAGATTCTTGGAAAATAACTACCAGTGCACCCATGATCTCCGTAGCTACTTCCTTTAGTCTCCTAGGAGGAAACCCATCAGGTGCAGAGGACGTATTGGCTTTTAGCCCCTGTAGTTTCCCTGGTACTTTTTCTCCAGCGGTAGTTGTTGTATTTATTTCACAAGATTTAAAAAGCTTCATCAATGGGAGCTATTTTCACTATGCAGTGTGCAGACTGAGAGCTCACTTAAATTTTTAGAAGTTTATTTTATTTCATTTCTACATGGCTGCTGAGGTCTGGGTGAGTTGGCATTGGTTGATATGGATGGTATGAGGGGTCATATGGGGCGGGTGGGTGGGCATGATGGCATTGAGTTGGCATAAAGCCATGGGGAGTGGGTGGGGATGGTGATGGATGAAGGTTAGAGGACATAATGGCTTTTACTGCAACCAGGATGAGATATCAGAGAACTGAGGCAGGCCTTCTAACTTACCGTCTTGGCACTCATTTGCTCCCATGGCAATTTAGGATTTACTTCCAGGGTTTGTGGGCCAGATTCTATTCTGAATCTGCACCCCCTCCCCCCTTCCCGTCCCCAACCAGAAGCAACAATTGTGTGTGACATGGTCTTTTAAATTAAGGTAGGTCTACTCGCCTAGGTAGCGAGAATCTGACCCCATGTTCTAGTTTCATTAGAATGGTTCCAGCAAAGTTAAATTGCATGGGATCTAAACAGGGATCGTCAGCACAACCCTTCTCATCAAATAGCATAAATAGTCCTTCTCAGCAAGATTCCCCTGAACTTCCACTGAAGGTACAGCAGGAAATCAAGAGAATGCCATGGAGTTTCAGGGCTACATTTAGCCTTGAGAGTTGGTTACTGAAAAGGGGCAAAGTGTAATGATAAGGCAACATCAAATGAAATGAAAATGAAATGAAAATCGCTTATTGTCACAAGTAGGCTTCAAATGAAGTTCCTGTGAAAAGCCCCTAGTCGCCACATTCCGGCGCCTGTTCGGGGAGGCTGGTACGGGAATTGAACCCGCATTGCTGGCCTGCCTTGGTCTGTTTTAAAAGCCAGCTATTTAGCCCTGTGCTAAACCAGCCCCAGCCCCAAATTGAGTAAACAAAAGTTGGACAAGGGGCCATGGGGCCAAATTCAAAGTTTACTTTGGGCAGATATCACCAAGGCCTTCTTCATGTCAAGAAATGGCTTCTGGATGTGGTAAAGGAGGCAACAGCCTTGGTTTCTTTCATTGGAATGGTCTCCTTCTTTTGCATTTTGATAAAATATCAAGACACTCCAGATTGTCAATGTCTTATCAATTACATTGTTACAGTTTGTTTATATTTTTTATTATTCGTTCATGGGACATGGGCATCGTAGACTGGGCCAGCATTTATTGCCCACCCCTAATTGCCCTTGAGGGGACAGTTAAGAATCAACCAACTATGGATCTGGAGTCACATGTAGGCCAGACCAGGTAAGGACGGCAGATTTCCTTCCTTCAAGGATATCAGTGAACCAGATGGGTTTTTGTTACGACAATCGACAACGGTTTCATGGTCAAAATTAGACTTTTAATTCCAGATTTTTATTTAATTCAAATTTCACCATCTGCAGTGGGGGGAATTTGAATCTGGGCCCCCAGAGCGTTACTCTGGGTCTCTGGTTGACTAGTCCAGTGGCAATCCCACTACGCCACTGCCTCCCTTATATTGTTAAGGGAAACAGATGATGGGTATCTGATAACATATGAATAGAATAATCTCTATTCGTGTCACAAGTAGGCTTACATTAACACTGCAATGAAGTTACTGTGAAAATCCCCTAGTCGCCACATTCCGGCGCCTGTTCGGGTACACAGAGGGAGAATTCAGAATGTCCAATTGACCTAACAAGCACGGGCTGGATTCTCCGCCGGCGGGATGCTCTGTTTTGCCGGCGCCCGGGGGTTTCCCGACGGCGTGGGGCTGCCCCACAATGGGAAACCCCTTTGACCGGCTGGCGTAACGGAGCATCCCGCCGGCGTGCTGAAACAGAAATGTGGTGCGGCGGGGCGGAGGATCGCGCCCCACGTCTTTCAGGACTTGTGGGAGGAAACCGTAGCACCAGGTGGAAACCCATGGGGAGAACGTGCAGACTCCGCACAGACAGTGACCCAAGCCGGGAATCGAACGCAGGTCCCTGGCGCTGTGAAACAAGTGTTAACCACTATGCTACCCTGTGGCCCTGGGATAGGGGATACCTGGGATACTGGGTGTATGTGAGGAGTGTTGACACTGCACAAAGTCAAGAATCTCTCTCAGCAAGGAAGGGCTCTTTGTCTTAGTTTTGACTTTAACAACTGGTGGATCCTATTAACACGGATTTAAACGTTAATATTCTACATACTGTTTAAGATTAATTTTAATCAGCTACCAAATCTAAAACCTCCTATAGCAGACATGAGCCAAAAGATTTGATCAGGAAAGCCATAAACCACAGCCAGGACCTCATAGTGGCATACACCTACCTACACTCCAGTCCATTTCCTCCACACTGTCGCCATACAAGCCGTGCCTGCTTTTTCCTAAAAATTCTGGAGAAGCATATAGTGCCGTGTGGACGGGTATGAAGGACATGAAGAGCAGGAATGGACGGTCTGAGTTTCTGCAGAGCAAGAACACACAAAAGAAAATTCCTCGTCAGGGAGGTTAAATTAAGTGCGCCTTGTGTACAATGCATGCTTGCTATTCCAAACTATCTAGGGAGGTGGAATAGGAGTTGGTACATGTCCCACCAACGCACCGTGCCATGGAGTCACTGCAAATTAAGTGACGACCCATCTTGTTCTCAGGTAGTTTGCCCCATTATAAATTTGGTCAGGGTTTAGAGAATAGGGAAAAGGCATTTTGGATACATGCACCAGGCACGTTGCAATCGACGTTTTAAACAGTTTGCGATTCTGTACCAGAAACACTGACCACATGGAGTGAGCAGCGCCATTCATTATTTTCTGACTCCGTTCTCCCACAGCAACAATGGAGGATAGGGTGTTCCATACATTGCAAACGTATGGAACTGACCAGACACTAAGAGCTGGTTCATCAGGTTTGCTCAGCACTCACGGTCCCTGGAACATCATGATTAGACACTTTCTAGCCCAAACAGCCCAAAAATCCCAAGCCTGCATATTGCATCTTTCACGAGCTCGGGATGTTCCGAAGCACTGGTCAACAAGGCACATACTTCACACCCAGTCACTGTTGTGATGTCGGAAACATGGTATCAAATTTGATTTCAACAAGCGCACATGAACAGCATTGTAATAATGACCAGATAATAATCTGTATTTTCTTCAAGTGATATTGGTTCATCCAGAGTTCCTTCGCCCCGAGGGCAGCATGGTAGCATACTGGTTAACACAGTTGCATCACAGCTCCAGGATCCCAGGTTCGATTCCCGGCTGGGTCACTGTGTGGAGTCTGCACGTTCTCCCCGTGTCTGCGTGGGTTTCCTCCGGGTGCTCCGGTTTCCTCCCACAGTCCAAAGATGTGCGGGTTAGGTGGATTGGCCAGGCTAAATTGCCCTTAGTGTCCAGAAAATGTTAAGTGGGGTGAGGTACCCTCAATAACGAAGCTTAGAGATTAAACTGTAAAGAAGGCTTTATTAGACTAAGAACTATGTTAGAGCTGAGGCAAGTGCTGGCTGCTGCACAGCCCATGAGGCAGCCCTTTATATATGGCTCAAAGATGGGCGGAGTCAGAGACGGAGTCCCCAGGCTTGCAAACCCGGTCTTAAAGGGGACATCACCGTACATGATGATAAGGCAGTAACCGTTCATCACATTCACCCCCTTTTAAAAAGAGTCCGGCGGGGGTGAAGTGCCATCAAAGGTCCATCCGTCTCGGTGGGCGGATCGTCCTCAGCGACCTCCTCAATTCGGGCGGTGGTGCGGCGGGCACGGACGTCCCGGTTGAGGGCACATCCGGGAGCACAGCGGTCGGAGCATCGGTCCGGGTCGGGGCAGGGGGACAAGGCAGGGACGGGGGTAGCGGTGCCGGCGGGGTGTGTAAAGGGGGGGGGGGGCGCAAGGTAAGTGCTCACCAATGGGGTGTAGGGCTGGAAGGGGGTGTGATGTAGGGGGCGACGGGTCCTGCAGGGGAGCGGCGCGGGGAGGGGCGTCTGTGGTGGGGGATCCAGCGGGTGCCAGATCCCGGAGGGAAACCGTATCTTGCCTGCCGTCGGGGTACTCAACGTAGGCGTAACTGGGGTTGGCGTGGAGCAGTCGGACCCTTTCGACCAGGTGGTCCGTTTTATGGCTCCTCGCGTGCCTCCGGAGAAGAACAGGTCCCGGAGCCATCAGCCAAGGTGGAAGCGAGACCCCGGAGGTAGACTTCCTGGGGAAGACAAACAATCAGTTGTGAGGGGTCTCATTCGTGGCCGTGCAGAGGAGAGACCTAATGGAGTGTAGGGCATCGGGTAGGACCTCCTGCCAGCGGGTGGTTGGGAGACTTCTCAACCGCAGGGCCAGAAGGACAGCCTTCCACACTGTCGCATTCTCCCTCTCCACCTGCCCGTTTCCTCGCGGGTTATAACTGGTCGTTCTGCTCGAGGCGATGCCTTTGCTGAGCAGATACTGACGCAGTTCATTGCTCATGAACGATGTACCCCGGTCGCTGTGGATATAAGCAGGGAAACCGAACAGGGTGAAGATGCTGTGCAGTGCCTTAATCACCGTGGCTGAGGTCATGTCGGTGCAGGGAATGGCGAATGGGAAACGGGAGAACTCATCGATCACGGTGAGGAAATAGGCATAACGGTTGGTGGACGGGAGGGGCCCCTTGAAGTCCACGCTCAGTCGCTCAAAGGGACCCGAGGCCTTCACGAGCCGAACCTTGTCTGGTCGATAGAAGTGCGGTTTGCACTCCACACAGATTTGGCAGACCCTGGCCATGGCCTTGACCTCCTTGGTTGAGTAAGGTAGGTTGTGGGACTTGATGAAATGGACGAGCCGGGTAACCCCCAGGCGGCAGAGGTAATTGTGGATGGCTTGCAGGCGGTCCTCCTGCGCGTTGGCGCATGTGCCGCGGGACAGGGCACCTGGGGGCTCGTTGAGCTCCCCTGGACGATACTTGATATCGTACGAGTAGGTGGAGAGTTCGATCCTCCACCTCAAAATTTTATCGTTTTTTATTTTGCCCCATTGCGTGTTGTCGAACATATAGGCGACTGACCGTTGGTCAGTGATGAGGGTAAACCTCCTACCGGCGAGGTAGTGTCTCCAGCGCCGCACAGCCTCCACAATGGCTTGTGCCTCCTTTTCGACTGCAGAGTGTCGAACCTCTGAGGCGGTGAGGGTTCGGGAGAAGAACGCTACTGGGTTGCCTTCCTGATTGATGGTAGCAGCCAGGGCGATGTCTGATGCATCGCTCTCTACCTGAAAAGGGATGGTTTCGTCCACCGCGTGCATAGCGACCTTGATGATGTCGGCCTTGATGCGGTTGAAGGCCAATTGAGCCTCAGCCGAGAGGGGAAAAATGGTGGTCTTTAGGAGTGGGCGGGCTTTGTCCGCATACTTGGGGACCCACTGGGCGTAATAGGAGAAAAGCCCCAAGCACCGTTTGAGGGCCTTGAGGCTGCGGGGGAGAGGGAGTTCCTTAAGGGGGCGCATGCGGTCGGGGTCGGGACCTAGGACCCCGTCTTCCACGACATAGCCAAGGATGGCCAGCCGGGTGGTGTGGAAAATGCATTCGCCCTCGTTATAGGTCAGGTTAAAGGCTCAGGCGGTCTGGAGGAACTTTTTGAGGTTAGCATCATGGTCCTGCTGGTCATGGCCGCAGATGGTGACATTGTCCAAGTACGGGTATGTAGCCCGCAAACCGTACTGGTCCACCATTTGGTCCATCGCCTTTTGAAAGACGGAGACCCCATTTGTGACACCGAAGGGGACCCTGAGGAAGTTGATGAGCCGGCCGGCTGCTTCGAAGGCAGTATAGGGGCGATCTTTTGGTTGGATGGGGAGCTGGTGGTAGGCGGATTTGAGGTCGACCGTGGAAAAGACTCGGTATTGGGTGCTCCGATTTACCATTTCCGCGATGCAAGGAAGGGGGTACGCATCAAGCTGCGTAAATCGGTTTATGGTCTGGCTATAATCCACGACCATGCGTTTCTTCTCCCCAGACCGGGCTACCACCACTTGCGCTCTCCAAGAGCTGTTGCTTGCCTCGATGACCCCCTCTCCCAGTAAACGCTGGACTTCTGACTTGATAAAAGCCATATCTTGGGCACTGTAACGCCAGCTCCTGGTGGCGACGGGCTTACAGTCGGGAGTGAGGTTCGCGAATAGCGAGGGGGGTGCGACTTTCAGTGTCGCAAGGCAGCATACCGTGAGGGGGGCAAGGGTCCGCCGAACTTCAGTGTCAGGCTTCGGTGGCTGCACTGGAAATCCAGTCTGAGCAGCAGGGGGGCACAGAGGTGAGGGAGGATATAAAATTTGAAACGGGTGTATTTGGCGCCCTGGATCGAGAGATCCGCGATACGGTACCCCTTGATTTGCACCGAGTGGGACCCAGATGCGAGGGCTATGGTTTGGGATGCGGGATGGGTGCGTAGGGAGCAGCGCCTTACCGTTTCAGGGTGGATAAAGCTCTCCGTGCTCCCGGAGTCGAAGAGGCATGCAGTGTCGCGCCCGTTGACCTGGACCTGCATCATGGAGTTCTGCAGGTGTTTTGGCCGAGTTTGGTCGAGGGTGATCGCACCCACTCGCGGGTAGTCGGAGTCCTCAGCCGAGTCGGACTCGTAAAATGGCAGCCGCCGTCGGTCGCACGTGTCGGGTCGAGAAGATGGCCGCCGACAAGATGGCCGCTCCCATGATTCCCATGATGACGTGTCAGAAGGGGGCGTGTCGGGTCAGTGCGCAGCAGCATTGCGAGGCCTGCGGGCCTGATTTTCAGGCCGGCTGTTCTTTGTTTTTCTGGCCCCTGGGTCTGGCCAGGCAGACCGTCGCAAAATGCCCCTTTTTCCCGCAGTCGCTGAAGATCGTGGCGCGGGCTGGGCAGCGTGGGCGTGGGTGCTGGCCCTGTCCGCAGAAGTAGCACGGTGTGCCCCCATGGTGAGCGGGTCGCCGAGTGGCGCAGGCCTGTAATACGGCTGAGTGGGAGGAAGTCCGGGGGGGGGGGGGGGGGGGGGGGCGGATGGGGCTCGCAGAGTCCGCGGGGTACGACCCAAGTTATGTCGGGCCACCTCCAGCGAGGAGGCGCGCGTTAGCGTGTCCTGGAGGTCATTTGCCACATTTTAGAGCAGCCGCTGCCGGATGTAGGTTGAGTGGATGCCGGACACGAAAGCGTCTCTGATGTACAGGTTCATATGGACTTCCCCTGTCACATCCTGATGGTCACAGTCCCTGGCAAGCGCCGTGAGTTTCTCAACAAACTCGTCTAGCGATTCCCCCGAGCGCTGCCGCCAGGTAGAGAGCAGATGCCGGGCGTGCACCTCATTGATGGGTTTGACACCGCTTGCGGAGTAACTCGACCGCCTCATCATAAGTCGTCGCCTTTTCGAGCGTGGCGGAGATTCTGTGACTCACCCGGGCGTGGAGTAGACGCAGCTTGCGTGGCCCCAGGATGGGAGTCTCTGCGGAGTACAGGTAGGCCTCGAAGAACCGCAGCCAGTATTAAAAAATTTCCTTTGCCTCCGGTGTTCATGCTTCCAGATTGAGCTTCTCTGGTTTTAGGCCTGCGTCCATCCTGAATCTAGTTTAGTCTAATAAATTGAGGTACCCTCAATAACGAAGCTTAGAGATTAAACTGTAAAGAAGGCTTTATTAGACTAAGAACTATGTTAGAGCTGAGACAAGTGCTGACTGCTACACAGCCCATGAGGCAGCCCTTTATATATGGCTCACAGATGGGCGGAGCCAGAGGCGGAGTCCCCAAGCTTCCAAGCCCGGTCTTAAAGGGGACATCACCTTACATGATGATAAGGCAGTAACCGTTCATCACAGGGCGTTACTGAGTTATGGGGATAGGGTAGATACGTGGGCTTCAGTAGGGTGCTCTTTGTAAAGGCCGGTGCAGACCCGATGGGCCGAATGGCCTCCATCTGCACTGTAAATTCTATGATTCTTCAATGGAGTACTGTGGAACTCTTTTACAGCATCTAAGGAAAAATATGACCTTGTTTTAAAATCTCATCCTAAAGACAGTGCCTGCAACAGTGCAGCACCCTCTCGATAGTACACTGGAATTTCAGCCTGGAATTTGTCCTCAATTCTCTCGAGTGGGATTAGAGCCCACTGGACCTCTGACTTCCTGGAGGCAAGAGTGCAGGAAAAGAGGGATGACGGGGAAGAAAAAAAACAAGAAAAGCTTCCAGTTTCCTGACTGCGTGCTGCCAAGTGTACATTTGTTGATGTTTGGGGAGGAAAGGATAAAGGGAAATTATGGTCAAGCAAATGAGGGTCGGTACAGGCTCGATGGGCTGAATGGCCTCCTTCTGCACTGTAAATTCTATGAAATCTATGAAAGCCATCTAAGGAACAGGATACCAGCGAAGGCCAGGAGCATAGAGGAGATAACTTGGAAACTTAAATGCCCCTTCATAGCCAATGAAACAGACCCGGACTACATCTGTAGTCAGAGATGGTATGCTTTGTGTAGCAGTCACACCTATTAATCTAAGAGAACAAAATAAATTATGCCTTTGTAGCTAGAAGAGGATTACTGCTCAAATGCAGGAGAATGGCAACAGCTGGTCATGCTGCTCACAATTTCAGTAGCCCTACTTCCCCAACCCTTGCCTGGAAGAAAAGGAAATGCCAATCCGAGACAAAAACAGCAGATGCTCTGAAACGGGAAAGTGGAGGTTAAAGTTTTGAGTTATGATCGACTGAAGCAGTGGGCTGGGCAGCGGGTGGTAGGCAACAGGGCAAGGCAAGAAAATGAGAGAGAAATAGGGAAAGAAGGGAATATGGCAATTCAGTAACACCAGAGAGCAAGGTGGGCTGCTTCTTTGCAGTTTGCAGAAGCTTCTTGTCACAAGGTTGGGAGGAAACACTGTGGCTTCAAAGTAAAAGTATTGTCAGGGAGCTGAGCGTTGAAGGAAACAGGTACCAACGCCACATCCAATAGCAATGGACCGATGGTGATCAGAAAAAATGTTTTTAGAATTCAATTTTAAGGGGTTTCGTCGTTGCTGGCTCGGCCAGCATTTATTGCCCATCCCTAGGTGCCCTTCAGAAAATGGTGGTGAGCTGCCTTCTTGAACTGCTGCAGTCCCTGAGGTGCAGGTACACCCACTGTGTTGTTAGGGAGAGAGTTGCAGGATTTTGACCCAATGACAGTGAAGGATCAGCTGATATATTTCCAAATCAGGGTGGTGAGTGACTTGGAGGTGGTGGGGTTCCGCTGCTTTTGCCCTTCTAGATGGTAGTGGTTGTGGATTTGTAAAGTGCTGCCTAAGGAACCTTGGTGAGTTGCTGCAGTGCATCTTGTAGATGGTACACACGGCTGCCACTGTTCGTTGGTGGTGGAGGGTTTGAATGTTTGTGGAAGGGGGGCAATCAAGCGGGGCTGTTTTGTCCTGGATGGTGATGAGCTTCTTGGGTGTTGTTGGAGCTGCACTCATCCAGGCAAGTGGAGAGTATTCCATTACACTCCTGACTTGTGCCTTGCAGATGGTGGATAGACTTTGGGGGGGTCAGTTGGTGAGTTACTTGCCGTAGGATTCCTAGCCTTTGACATGGTCAGGTAGCCACAGTATTAATGTGGCTAGTCCACTAGTCCAGTTCAGTTTCTGGTTAACGGTAACCCCCAGGATTTTGACTGTGGGGGATTCAGCGATGGTAATGCCATTGAATGTCAAGGGCGATGGTTAGGTCCTCTCTTTTAGGAGATGGTCATTGCCTGGCATTTGCATGACGCAAATGTTATTGCCTCTTGTCAGCTAAGTCTACATATAGTTCAGGTCTTGCTGCATTTGGACATGGATTGCTTCAATATTTGACAAGTCGCGAATGGTTCTGACATTGTGCAGTTATCTGCACACATCCCCACTTCTGACATAATGATGGAAGGGAGATCATTGATGAAGCAGCTGAAGATGGTAGGCCCCAGGACACTACCCTGAGGAACTTCTGTAGCAATCTCCTGGAGCTGATATAATTGACTTCCAATCACCACAACCATCTTCCTTTGTACCAGGTATGACTCCAACCAGCAGAGAGTTTTCCCGGGTTCCCAATGACTCCAGTTTTGCTAGGGCTTCCTGATGCCATACTCGGTCAAATGTTGCCTTGATGTCAAGGGCAGTCACTCTCACTTCACCTCTCAGAGGGACCTTGGTGTGCTTGTACACCGGTCCTTTAAAGCAGCAGAGCAGGTGGGTACAGTGGTTAAGAAGTCATATGGTATACTTGCCTTTATTAGCCGAGGCATAGAGTTTAAGAACAGGGAGATTATGCTGGAACTGTGTAAAATGTTGGTTAGGCCACAACTAGAGTATTGTGCGAAGTTCGGGAATCCACATTACAGGAGGGATGTGATAGCATAGGGAAGGGTGCAGAGGAGATTTATCAGGGTATTGCCTGGGCTGGAGAGTGTTAGATATGAACAAAGATTGGATAGACAAGGAATTCCTTGGAGCATTACTATACCAGAAACGTACAACACAATATATCTCTGAAATTCCTACATCCATCACACCCTTAAAGAAAATGAACCAGCAATATGAAAAGATGGCTTCATTTTCCAAAGCCTTTCAACTCTAACTACTAAATACCACTAATACTCAATAAGATACATATCTTATTATAGTTACAGTAAGAAGTCTTACAACACCAGGTTAAAGTCCAACAGGTTTGTTTCGAACACTAGCTTTCGGAGCACTGCTCCTTCCTCACCTGAGAAGTGCTCCCAAAGCTAGCGTTTGAAACAAACCTGTTGGACTTTAACCTGGTGTTGTAAGACTTCTTACTGTGCTCATCCCAGTCCACCGCCAGCATCTCCATATCATTATTATAGTTAGGCATGCAAACTTAAACATGAGTATAGAGCATTTCAGTCTTTCATTTCCAACTTCAAACGTTCCATTCTTTGCACATCTCAAAGTCATGATAAAGCCTCTGCAATCAACTTTTCCCTTTCTGGTACATGTATAATTATTAAGTTAAAAGATTGAAGTAATAAACTTCGTCTAAACGGTCTTGCATTTTGATCCTTCAACTCTTCCAAAAACTTTCATGGTTTATGGTCTGTATTTATGAAAATGAAATGAAAATTGCTTATTGTCACAAGTAGGCTTCAAATGAAGTTACTGTGAAAAGCCCCTAGTCGCCACATTCCGGCACCTGTTTGGGGAGGCTGGTACGGGAATTGAACCTGCGCTGCTGGCCTGCCTTGGTCTGCTTTAAAAGCCAGCGATTTAGCCCTGTGCTAAACCAGCCCCAGTGGTCTCCAATCAATTGTTACAATTGTCTCTGATCAATTGTTAGCAACATAAATGTCAAAATGTCGCAACGCCAATACCAAACACACTGTCACCTTCTCAATGGTCAAATATTTATTTTGATGAATATTTAGGTTGAGAAAAAATAACCAACAAGACGTACTATTCTTTTGTCGTCTTCCTTGTAACGGTACACTACCAATGCCCACATCACTCGCATAAATTGCCACTTTAAATTGCTTGGCATAATTCGGCGTCACCAACATTGGTGCAGTGGTTAACACAGTTTTCAGATTGTCAAATGCCTCCTGACATTTTGACAGCCATTGAAATTTCCTATGTTTTTTCAGAAGTTCAGTCAAGGGAGCAACCACAATGCTAAAATTTAGTACGAATTTCCGGTAGAAGCCATCACGCCACTCCTTCCCGCCGGAGTTGCCCGCCCCGCCGATTCCCACAGAGTCCCGCTCCTTAGAACTTCTCTTCTCGCTGATGGTATTGGCAACTCCCCAATAGCTTTCTTTTTCACATTTTATGGCGCCATGTGACCGTGTCCAATTGTATGGCCTAAGAATGTGGCTTGAACTTTCATAAATTTAAATGGCTGAATGATGATGTTCAAAAAAAGCATGACCAAACAAACAGATGGTGGGTGGAGAAATCGCAAGAGATTCAGCCGTTAGGCGACAATCAGGATGCAGGAGGTTTCTTTAGCGCAGTCTATGGCCCCAGCACCCAGGGCCCCAACCCATAGAACATAAAACATTACAGCGATGGCTGACCAAGAACGGAGAGGTGCTCATCAGGGTCAGACAGGCAGGCAGCGCCCGCTGGAAGGAGCACTTAGAAGGCTTCCTTAACAGATACTCTGTCTTCAGTGTGAGTACAGTAAGAAGTTTTACAACACCAGGTCCCTGGTGTTGTAAAACGTCTTACTGTGCTCACCCCAGTTCAACGCCGGCATCTCCACTTCAGTGTGAGTGTCCTCGAGTCTGTCCTGGCAGCTTGCTACCTGCCACCATCTCAGCCCAACCCCAAACGGGCATGAGGTGGAAATGGCCATCCGAATGCTAAAGAACAACAAGACATCAGGAGCAGATGGAATCTCCGCCAAAGCTTTAAAACATGATGGAGAAACACTATTGGCGCGACAAGATGACCCCATTTCCCTTACATTGCAAGAGATCTCAGAGATGCCGTAATCATGACCATCTTCAAGAATGGTGACAAGTCCAACTTCAGTAACTACAGAAGAACTTTTCTGCTGTCAGCCACAGCGAAGGCCATGGACAGGGTCCACTTTACTTGCCTTCTCCCTGTGGCTGAAGAGCTCGTCGCAGAGTCCCAATCTGGATTTGTCCCATTAAGGGCACAATGGATATGATCTTCACCGTGTAGCTACTGCAAGACAAATGCAGGGAACAGCAATACCCCTGCAGATGGTCTTCTTTGACCTCGCAATGGGTTTCGACACTCAACTGCGAGGGATGATGGAGCGTCGTCTTCTGTTTCAGCTGCTCCCAAAGGTTTGCCACCATCCTCCGACTGCTCCATACAAGCCGTGATCCTGACCAACGATCCATCACAGACCCAACTCATGTTTAGGCAGGGGTCATGCAAGCTTCCTGCTGGAGTGGAGCTAACTACAGAGCAAACGGGAATCTGTTCAGCCTCCACCGCCTGCCAAGGTTTTCCCATCATCTGCCAATGAGCTACAGCATGCAGGCGATGCTTGCGCCTATGCACACTCAAGAGGCCAAACTCCACGCCACCGCTACCACTTGCACGAGACCATGGCCCTTACACTAAACATCTGGAAGAGAAAGGTCCTCTACAAACACCCCCACCGGCACACAGCATTACACCACCCTCCGGGTTATCAAAATCTACTACCAGACTTTGTACAATGTGGACCAGTTTTCATATCTTGTGAGCTTACTGTCAACAAGGGCAAACATCAACAATGAGGTTCAACACTGCCTTCAGTGTGCTAGTCCAGCCTTCGGACACTTGAAGAGGAGAGTTTTTGAAGGACCTCAGACCTGGCACCGACCTCATGGTCTACAGAGTGAAACCTGCCCCCTTACATGGCTTAGAGGTGTGGACTATGTACAGCAGGAACCTCAAAACACGGCGCAGTACGCAAGATCCAGCAAATCCATTGGCAGGATAGACGCACCAACATCAGTGTTATCGCTCAGGCCAACATCTCCAGCATAGAAGCTCAATCAGCTTTGCTAGGTGGGCAGCATTTTCTGCACGTGCAACACAAGACTCCCGAAACAAGTGCAACACCTGGAGCTTTGACACAGCAAGCCCCAGGAGGCAGAGGAAACAATTCCAGGCACTCTCAAAGCCTCCTTCATAAAAATGCAACAACCCCACCGACATCTGGGAATCCCTGGCCCAAGACCACCCAGCAGAGGTCCTAAATTCAAAGTTTGATTGACAGCTGAGTTATCTAAGGGGTTAGCTGTATTTGGTGCGGGATTCTGAAAAGTTGAAGATTAAGTAATTGAGGGGTTTAAAAAAGTTTGAATGGGTCTTTTTTTTAATATAGTGAAGACTGTAATAGATATTTAGAACTTTATTTTATTTAATCTCCACATGGCTCCTGAGGTCTGCCCATGGTGGGCAATGGCTGAGTTGACATGGAGGGTGTAGGGGAAAAAGGTTATGGGTACACACCCATATCAAATTCACATTAAGTTGGCACTTAGGGGTATGCGTACGAACAGATGAATTAGGAAGGGGAGTAAGCCACTGGGCTCCTTGAGCCTGCTCCGCCATTCAAAATGATCATAACTGATCTGATTTTAACTGTTTCCTGATTACCCCCAATAAACTTTCACCCCCTTGCTTATCAAGCATCTATCAATTTCAGATAAAAGCCAGATAGAGAAACTAGCTTCCAGCTGGACTCTATGTCAACTCTGCACAGCCATGTCAACGCTGGACAACACCTTCCAAACCCATGACTGCTACCATCTCGAAGGACAAGGGCGACAGACATATGAGTACAGCACCACTGGAGGTTCCCCTCCAAGTCACTCACCATCCTTACTTGGAAATCCATCGGCTGTTCCATCACAGTAGTGGGGCCAAACTCCTGGAACTCCCTCTCTAACAGCATTGTGGGTGTACCTACACCACAGCGGCTGCAGCGCTTCAGGAGGGCAATTCACCACCACGCTCCCAAGGGTAATAAAGGATGGAAAATGAATGCTGGCCTAGCCCATTTCCTGTAAATGAACTAAAAAAAAAAAAATTTTGGCAACCTCTATCAGTTCATTTTCAGCCTGTGTGTGTCCAGAGCGAAGAGCTCCAGTCTACGGAATGTCGGGAATAACAATACAACTCAGTGGCAGGTTGCAAAAATTATTCCTCTTTTTCTGATATTTGTGCCGCGATTACCTTTGAAGTACACAAACAGGGGGCTGGATTCCCCGATGTCGGGACTCTCCGTTGCGCCGGCAGCGCACCCACGCCTGGGGATTTCCCGATGGCGTGGGGCTGCCCACAATGGGAAAATCCATTGACCGGGGGCGGGGCGGTGAATCCCGCTGCCGGCGGGGGCGCACCGCACCAGAAAGCTGGAGCGGCGGGATGGAGAATCCCGCCCTGGTACTCTTTTTCACCAAAACAATTCACCGAATCCGGACATTGAACAGTTCGCCACGCTGCGCCTCTGCAGGGGGTGAAGCAATTGGTATTGATATTGGTACATTTAAAGGGAAGTTGGGCAAACCCAACAGTGATAAGGGAATTTCGGGTAATGATGATAGGTTTTGGATGAGGAAAGGTGAGACGAGGCTCGAGTGGAGCATAAACACCGGTATGGAGTGGATGGGCCAAATGGCCTGTTTCCATGCCGTATATCCTATGTAATTCCATATAATGTGTAACGGTGCTATTAATGCAGGACTGGGTTTGAGCCTATTGTACCAATTAATTACCAGGTATGAACCAGAGAGAAAAAAAAACACACACACACAACAAATAACAACTTGCATTTATGTGGTCCCCGAAAGTTAATAGTATATACCACAATATCAATATTGAGCCACACAAAGCTATGAAGACAGGTGACCTCAAACTTATCAGAGAGGTCGATTTTACGGGGTGTCTCAAAGAGGGGAAAGGTAGAGAGGCAGAGGGGTTTAGGGAGGAAATTTCAGAGCATGTGGACCCCAGCAAGGTGGGAAAGAACTGCTAATGATGCAGCATTGAAAATCATAGGATGTGCAAGAAGCCAATATTGGCGGAGGGCAGCGGTCTCAAGAGAGTGGATGCAGTTACAGACAGAGGGAGGGGTGAGGCCAAGGAGTGATCCAAATGAGAGGACGAGATGATGGACGACCGGCGGGACTTTCTTGAGGGTCACAAGATGGGTCAGAGTTTCAGGTGAGCTCCCCTTTCCGGAAGGTGCAAGGTCGGTGGCCAGGCAGGAGAACTTTGGAATGCTCGAGTCTGGAGGTCAGAGTGCAAGCTCCTGACGTTTATTCAGTTACTGCCCTTGGAAACTGCTGGAGACAATTTTTCATCTGAGTGAACATCTGGTCTGACAGGTGACAATCATTCCGATGGGCCATATGGTTTTGCTCAAATCAAAGAGGCGAATATTCATAGATAATCATAGAATCCTTTCAGTGCCGAAGGAAGCCATTCGGCCCATCGAGCCTGCACCGACCCTCAAGAGCACCCAACCTCCGCCCCATCCCTACAAACCCACACATCTCTTGGACACTAAGGGGAAATTTTACCATGGCCAATCCACCTAACCTGCATATCTTTGGACTGTGGGAGTAAACCGGAGCACCCGGAGGAAACCCACGCAAACACAGGAAGAATGTGCGAACTCCACACAGACAGTCACCCAAGGCCGGAATTGAGGCAGCAATGCTAACCACTGTGCCAGCCGTGGGCAAATTTCATAATGAGTGGGTGATATTTTCCTCTGAGTGGGGGAGCTGAGGGAGGAAGGGGTTTCTCTGCGTCTGCCCTATTGAGGAAGCCCTCGACGGCGTTAAACCACTCAATATTGTCACTGCCGTCCGACTGAGTCTTGCTAGGCTATTTCAGAGGGACATTTAAGTTTTAACCACATTGTTGTGCATCTGGAGTCACGTGTAGGCCAGAGCAGGTAAGGGCGGCAGATTTCCTTCCCTGAAGGGCATTCGTGAACCAGATGGGTTTTTACGGCAATCGACAATGGTTTCATGGCCACCGTTAAGACTTTCTGATTCCAGATTTTCTATTGACTTCAAATTTCGCCATCTGCCACGGTGGGATTAGAACCCTGGTCCCCAGAGCATTACCCCTGGTCTCTGGGTTACAACTCCAGTGACAATACCACAAGGCCACTGCTCTCCCCTTAAGACTTCAGAAGCGCTATGGTAAATCTGCGTCGTCTCCCTTCCAAGGTCAATGAGCATCAGTGATCATTCCAATTTTGTTGCAACATGCAAACCGGAATTAGACAATATGGCAAGCACAATGGCACGCGGCAGAGGCACAAATCCTACCGTCCAATAAAACTAGTCGCTTCGCTGGTCATCCTCTGTGTTAGGTTCTCGCATGTAAAGGGTTGTTGAATGATCCTCCTGTTTCTCATCAGGATGCAGTTGAGGTTGCGAAACTGGGAGAAGAAAAGCAACAGGGCAGCGAGCAGTAGCACGACAGCCAGGAAGAGGAATCCCAGCGCTTTCCACGGCATCGTCACCAGGCCAAGAAGGCACAGCAGCAGCAGTGTGATCAGGGCAACAATCACGACCTGGACGGCGGTGCGTACGGTGCTCCGAGCCCCCACAATGATGATGTTGCCTCCATTCGGTTTGCAGTTGCGCAGGTTGGTCAACGGGAGGCCGTAAAAGTAGTCAAAGCCGTGCCATAACGGATGGTGACAGTGATCCTCACTCGATTCACAATTTAAGCCAAGGTGCCACTTCCCTAAGAAAACAAGAGTGCAGGAATGTAAGGAGGAACAAGATTACGTTTCTACTGCGTCGTTCCCCTCCTCAGGAATCCCAGAGTATGTCGGAGCGAATGATTTCTTTTAGAAATGCAGTCACTTATGTTGGAAAACCCAGCAGCCAATTGGCAAAATCCTTTTTTGCTCTTTCACAAACAAAATGAGATGATGACCACGTTTGGTTTTAACGATGTTGGTCAATATTGTCCGGGTTACAAGGAATCTGCGAAATAATGACGTGGGCTCTTAGACGTTCATCTGAGGGGGGTGGGGAGGGGGAAGACTTGGCTTAACACATCATCCAAAAGAGGGCACCCCTGACAGCCTAGCACCTTCTCAATTCTGTACTGGAGCGTCAGCTCGAATTATAGGTCTAGAGTGGGACTTGAAACCAATTACTTTCTGACTGGGAGGCGACAATCCTGCCAAGTGAGTTCCAGCTGATACCGAAGGAGCAGGAGTCGGCCGTTCAGCCTCTTGTACCTGCTCCACCCTTCGATGAGCCCATGGCAAATCTGCATCGTAACTCCATTTCCCTCTTGGGCCCACATTCCTTGATTTCCTTACCCAGCAGGGACATACCTATTCCAGTCTTTGGAGATCCAGGTAACCCCCCCCCCCCGTGCAGCTGGTACAACCTTTCAGTGGAGAGAATTACAGATTTCTGCTACCTTCTGGATGAAAATGTGCTGCCTGATTCCTCCCCTGAATTGTCTGGAAGATTGTGTCCCCTTGGTTCTTAGTTCCCTCATTAGAGGAAATGGGTTATCTGCATCTCCCCCAAGCTATTAGCATTTGTAATCACCCAGGGCAGCAAACTTCTTTGCCCAGAGTACGGTTAGAATGTTATACTTGTTAGCATCAGAAGTAGTTGAAGTGAATGGTGTGTACAGCCATTTAAAGTGCAAGAGGTCACTGACTTGGGGACAATTTAGCTGACCTCAGCAAACTGCAGAAGGACCTTTTCTTTCTTTAAAAAAAAATTAATAATATTAATCTTTATTATTGTCACAAGTAGGTTTACGTTTACACTGAAATGAAGTTACTGTGAAAATCCCCTAGTTGCCACACTCCAGCGCCTGTTCGGGTACACAGAGGGAGAATTCAGAATGTCCAATTCACCTAACAAGCACGTCTTTCGGGACTTGTGGGAGGAAACCCACGCAGACACGGGGAGACTGTGCAAACTCCACACAGTCACCCAAGGCTGGAATTGAACCTAGGTCCCTGGAGCTGTGATGCCGCAGTGCTAACCACTGTGCCACCGTAATGTCCCTCTTAATTTTGTACACCTTGCTCAAAGCCCACCTCTGCATTCTTCACTTTAAGGAAAACAACCCCAACCTAACCAACCTCTCTTCATAACTGAAATGCCCCAGCCCAGGAAACAACCTGGTGAATCTCCTTTTTACCCTGTCTAGTGCAATCACATCCTTCCTATAGTGTGGTGACCAGAACTGCACACAATAATCTAGCTGCGGCCTCGCAATCGTTTTATAGAGCTCCGTCGTAACCTCCCTTCTCATCTATTCTAGGCCTGAACTAATAAAGGCAAGTATCCCATATACCTTCTTAGGCACCTTATCTACCTGTCCTGCTGCCTTCAGGGATCTTTGGACGTGCACCCAAAATCCCTCTAGTCCCCCACTTCAGAGCATTCGACCGCTCATTGTGTATTCCCTTGTCTTGTAGCCCTCCTTATCTAGGAAACATAGAGACATAGAAAAAAAGCAGCAGGACTAGGTTCAAATGACCCATCTGTATCCTCCCACCAGTGTGGGGCGTGTAGCTCGTTGGCACCACGGGGCCGGAGCATCATCTCAGGCGTCGCAAGGGAAACTTAACACTGAACAATTATCAATGAGCATCCCACTTCTGACCTTATGTTGAGAGAGACTAGAATTTAAACTGTTGTTTCCCAGCATGTTCCCAATGCTCTACAGCCTTCAAAATATGTTTGAAGCATAGTCACTCTCCCACTGGTGTGGTGATTAATTCATCCTGGAGTCATTGTCAATTTTCTGGCTGAGGCCTCTTTCTGGCACAATAGACAGCAGTGAAATGGAGAGCTGGCAACTGCAGACCCTTTTCGGGAAGGCCTGCTGCATTAAGTGGCGGTCAGGGGCAGAGGTCCCGCTGCTGACTGTTGCCAGCCAATCAGAGGGGGTTTTGGGGCGGGGGGGGGGGAGGAGAGCGTTGTGTTGGGCATTGGTGGTTCTTGGTAGGCCCCCACTTCCTGATGCTGGGTCCCTCAAACAAGGAGGGATATCCTCCCCACGGAGCCTGTAAGCAATCCTTTCCTGTAAAGTGTTTTTATTGGGTTTTCACATCTGATTTTTCACAATTCAAAAGTTACATATTGCGTAACTGTGCAAAAATGGAAAATAAACAAAAAAGTGACAAAGAGAAATTAGCACATATATTTACACGTCCTCCCGTTGTGGCCATGCCCCCTTTAGTCAGCGTACACCTGTTACAATCCCCAGTGTGGCCAGAGCACACATTTACTGGTGTCTGTTTACAGGTAAATATGGGCTTCAGCTTGCCCTTGGGCCTGTCCTCTGCGGCTTTGTCCCTTCTCGCTCTCGGTTTGTTTGTGTTTCTTCGCTAATTCGGGTTCTGGGGAAGTGCGCTCTGTGCACCACCTTTACCTGCCTTAGGCTCAACCTTGCACATGTGGAGGTGAAGTTCGCCCTGTGCAGTGCTGCGATCCAGAGTCCTCCCCCAACACCTTTGCCTAGTTCTTCCTCCCATTTTTCCCTTTCTCATCCAGGGGGGAGCGTACCTCCTCCAACAATTGCCCGTACAGTTCCCCTTCCCTAGGCCGCCCGCATCTAGTAGTTCCTCGATTAGCAAATATTCTGGTATCTGGGGATACGTAGTTGTTTCCTTACGGAGGACGTTATTGACATGTATGTGTGTTAGTTTGTTTCCTTTTGGTAATTGGAACCTCTCTGTGAGTTCTTACAATGTGGCTACTCTGTCCATAGCCGTCAGTGTCCCCGCGTCCTGTCTCCACTTTTTGAAGGTGCCGTCCATTATTGCAGGAGTAAACCTGTGTTTTCTACAGATCGAGGCCACAGTGGACATTTCAATTAGGCTGAAGTGTTGTCTCATCTGGTACCACGTCCGGAGTGTGGCTACTACCACTGGGCTTCTCGGGTACTTGGTCTGGAGGGGGGGGGGGGGTGACGACACATATGACTCCTCGAGGTACAGGGTCACTTACTGGTTGGATTTATTTACATTACTATTTACATGATTGCTTATGCATATCATCACCAGACTCATCAAGTTCCATTTGTGGATCCGTGTCCAGTTTGGACTATTTGGATCCCCAGGTAGTGGAATTTGTTCTGGGCTTGATTGAGCGGCATTCTCTCTAGCTCTGTCCCTCATCCTGGATTCACCAAGGAAGAACTAACTTTTGCTCAGGTTGAGTTTGTAGCCCAAAAAGGCTCTGAACTTCTTTAGGAGTTTCATTATCGCTTCCATGCTGGCCCGGGGGTTCGGGATGTATGCTCTCTGTCCCCCCCTCTGGATACCCCTTGCCGCTCTGAGGGCGATTGGCAGTGGCTCATTGCCAGAGCAAACAGCAGCGGGGACTGTGGCCATCCCTGCCTCGTGTCTCTGTGCAGCCGGAAGTATTTAGAGCAGTTGGTTTTAGTCCGTCCGCTTGCCGTGGGAGCACTGTGCCCAAGAGGTGAACACTGGCCTGAACCCAAACCTTTCCAGTACTTCCACTGAGGTATTTTCACTTGACTCTGTCGAAGGCCTTTTCTTTGTCCAGGGAGATAATCACTTCTGGTGTTCCCTCCCCGGATGGGTCATTATCACCTTCAGCAGGCTCCTGATGTTCGATGTTAGCTGCCTGCACTTGACAAAGCCTGTCTGGTCTCCTGCGACTACCTCTGGCACGCAGCTCTCCAGCCGCTTTGCTAGGGTTTTTGCCACGCCATTTGCTTCCACGTTGAATAGCGAGATGGGCCTGTAGGACTCGCACTTAGTTGTGTCTTTGTCCTTTTTTGGGTAACAGCAATATAGAGGCTTGTGCCAGTGTTGGTGACAGGGAGCCCCTTGCTGGCAGATCTGCGAACATCTCCCACATGCGGGGCCAGTGTTGATGAGAATCTTTTGTAGAAGTCTGCTGGGAATCCATCTGGTCCCGGCACCTTCCCCGCTTGCATGGAGTTAATACTCTCCATGACTTCTCCCAGTTCTAATGATGCTTCCAGGCCCCGTTTCTTCCCTTCCCCCACGACTGGCATGTCCAGTCTGTTAAGAAACTGCCTCATCCCCAAGCCCTCCACGGGGGGCTCGGAGGGGTACAGCCCTCGGTGGAAGGTCACAAAGGCCTCGTTGACCCTTTCCAGCGTGGTGACTAGCCTGCTGTTGCTGTCCTTAACCTGAGCTATTTCCCTCGTGGCTGCCTGCTTTCTCAGCTGGTGAGCCAGCAGGCAGCTGGCCTTGTCTCCGTGTTCGTAGTAGGTCCCTCGCTAATGCACTGATTTCCCCATGGAGAGCAGGTCAAAGTCCATTTGTAGCTACTTTCTCCCTGCCAGTTTAGTAGGGGACCTGGAGTACCGCTGCTCCATCTCCAGTATGGAATCGACCAGCTATTGCCTCGCCGGACTTTCCTTCCCATCTCTGCGTGCTTTGTATGCAATAATTTTCCCCCTTATCACTGCTTTCAGCACGTCCCAGAATGTGGAGGGTGAGATCTCCCCATTCTGGCACTTGGTAAAGTACCCGTCTATGGCCTGTGATATTCACTCGCAGAAAGCCTTGTTGGCCGGGAGGGCAGTGTCAAGCCTCCATGGGGGGGGGTTGTGCCCAGCCCGTCTCCAACCTCACATCCACGTAATGTGGAGCGTGGTCGGAGATTACGATCGCGAAGTATTCTGACCCCACTATCCCTGTAAACATCGCTTTCCACATGATGAGGAAGTCGATCCTGGTGTCGACTCTGTGTACCTGGGAGAAGAACTCCTTCTCCCCTGGGTGTGTAAACCTCCATGAGTCCACTGCCCCCATTGTTCCATGAACACGCCCAGTTCCTTTTCCCCCGATCTGGGGTTTGATCTGCCTCTCCATGGGTCCTGTACGCAGTTAAAGCCGGTGTGTCTATGTCGGGATTTCTGCCGTGGTCTTTTTCATGAGTTCCAGTTGGGAGCATACATGTTCACAAGGAACACTGGTGCCCCTTCCAGGACACCACTGACTAGGGCAGGAACCGTCCTCGTTAGTCTGTAACCGTCATCGTCGCTGTGAATGCTGGCCTCTTATTGAGCAGTATTGCCCCCCCACCCCCGGTCCATAGCACGAATGGTAAGTCTGTCCCACCCTGCTCTTTCTAACCCGCTGTCGACCCTTCTCCCTCAGGCGGGTCTCCTGGAGGAAGACTATGTCGGCTTTCATATTTTTCAGATGGGCGAAGACTCTGGCGGTAGATTTCTCCGTTCTTGAGAATAAGTGTTGACGCCGGGCAGGATTCGCTGACTTCGACAACAGCAAAATTGCCGCCGCACCGGGACCGATTCAGCGACCGTTGAGGGCCTAGCACCGGTGCCATGTGGAACACAATCGATTCCAATGAGAAACAGTGCGGGATTTGCCCGATTGACACTCAGGAGGCTGACAAGCTGCAGCCGCACATACACACTGCATTCCCCACGCACACCATCCTAGCCAACAAGGTGGCAGCAAGGAGATTGGCCCCGAGATTCATGGACGCCGAGCTTGAGACGTTGCTGCACACCGTGGAGGAGAGGTGGGCCACCCTGTACCCCGACCCGCGAAGGAGGCTGCCAGCCACCGCCGTTCGCCATGCCTGGGCGCAGGTGGCAGAGGCCATGAGCAACCATCCAGACCGGCCAGCAGTGCCGTAAGAAACTGCACGACCTCCTCAGGGCGGCTGAGGTGAGTAGGTAGCACTGTGCCCCTGGAACCAACCCCTGTCCCACGCACACCCATAACCCTGCACCTCCCGCCCACCAGAGGGCGGCCGAACCCCCACCCTGCACCACATGCCAGCACATACACCGGCCGCCATGGTTGGATGTCCTGGATACTGAAGTCACCAGTTACCCAGGCTGCATGCGTCGGACTGTCTAGCACTGTGCATTTTGTATTCCACCCCGTCAGGTGAGGGCCACTCATAACCGGCGGGAGCGGGAGAAGACTGGAGGGGGACCGCTGGACCTGCGGCCCCTCACCGTGGCAGAGCCGAGGGACCTGGATGTTGTTAGCAGGCCGGAGGAAAGGTCGCCGGGGTGGAGATTGGCCTTGGGTGAGGAAGTGAGACCCCGCTGAGTTGGTGTTCCCCGTGGCACATGTGTGACCCCACCCCCACAACAGCACCCTGACTCTCACATCATCCTCACCCCTCAGACCACCCTCAACCCCACATTACCATCACACCACCCCCACAACACGCCCTCACCCCCGTTCCACACAGCCACACTCCCCCCGTCCCATAATCTAATCGCGCGTCCTGTCTTGTGTCTTGCAGGACCTGCTAGTGATGGGGCGGGTCCTTCCCCGTGTCCCCCGGCCCCAGCCATAGTCGGAGCCAGACCCAGGAGACTCCGGAGCTCGAGTCCGATGATGACACAGATTTTCCGTCACAGCTGTCTCCAGCAACCTACACCATCCCAGAGACACTCATCTCGGTTGGGCACTTCAGTGAAGAGGCTCCTGGGACACTATCTGGTGCTCACACCACAGCTGATCCAGTGCAACAGGTGGAGCTAGGAACTCCCGAGGGTGGACGGGTGGAGGGTGGGCCGTCCCAGGGACTAGCTGCCGTCCAGATGGAGTTTGGGCTTCTGGAATGGATGGTCCCATCGATCGTGGAGATGCAGTCACAGAGCCAGGAACTACATGACGGGTTGTCGGCGAGCATCCAGCACCTGCAGGCGCAGGTGGCAGAGTCCAACCACGTGCAGGAGCAGGCGGTGGTGACGGCCTTGCAAGCCACCCAGGTCAACACCGCACAGGTGGCTTCCGCTGTGGAGGTTTTAGGGGCGAGGGTTTCGGCTATGGGTCAACATGTCCAATGTGGCAATCTGTGCAGGCGGTGGCTGAGAACAGGGCTACCCTCTCACAGGCAGCCATGTGCCAGAGCCACCTGGACATTGCAGCGATGCTCCAGTCAGCGCAGGCCATGGCTGAGAGTGTCAGCGGCATTGCCCAGACATTGGCCGGTGTGGCACTGATGCAGAGGGAAGTGGCCCAGTCCCGGAGGGAGATGGCGCAGTCAGTGGCTGATCTGGCACAGACCCAGAAGGTGATGGTACAGTCACAGTGTGATGTGGTGCAGTCCCAGACGGAAATGGTCCACTCCCTTTGCTCCATGGTCGCAGGAATGTAGACCTTGGTCGAGACGGCAGCGGGCCTCCAGGACTGACAGCGGCAAGTGGCGAGGGAGCCTCGGGGTTAGCTCGACTCGCACCCCCGTACCATGGAGTAGCCCAGGGGTGAAGGGCACCCCGAAGGAGGGCGAGGTGATTAGGTCCGTGCCGGTGACTCCCATAGGGACTCCCCCCACTCTTGTTCCCTGAGCATCTGGTCGGTACCTGGCAGAACAGGGCAGGACCACACCACATGGGACACCGGGAGCAGGAGCCGGGCCCATCCAGGTTCGGTCGCCCCAGAAGACGCCCGCCAACGGGGACCCTTGTCGCAGGGTGGGAATCACAGCAGGCTATCTCCAATCCTGATGTGGCGTCTGGGGATCCACCCTGATGTAGCATTAGGGCCCGTAGGCCAGAAAAGTAGGCACCAGTTAAGTTGGCACGGGTGCAGGGCACAGTTTAGTGATAGGGGCTAGGGCACGTATCTGTATATTAAACACGTGTCACATTAAACACCTATACACAATGTCACAACCTGCCTTGGTGCTTTGTCAGAAGGGTGTGAGGGGCGGGCTAGCAGTGGGGATGCGGGTGGGGAAATTGGCGGACGTTGTGAGTAGGCTTGGCTCAGGGACCGCAGTACAGCCAGTGCTCACCGCTCACGTGTCCCACCCCTACCCTCCCCTCCCCTCCCAAAATCCCCCCCCACCGTTCCCACCTCCGCCACCCCAGGGATTTGATGGGACTGTGTGATGGATTGGCCAGCTAGAATGTAGGGATCGCCCAGGTGGATGGTGGAAAGTGCTACCGTGGGCAGGAGTCAGACGTTGTCAAATGATGCCGGAGCATCAGAGCCCATCGTAGAGTGGGCAGGTTGGCACTATGCAGAACCAGGGTCCAAGGTGGGTGAACCGTGGGGTGCTCAGTAAGATGGCTGCCTTGCAACCTGAGCACTGCATCAGTCCCCTGGGGTTTCAGCCTGGCCCCACAGCACATCCCCCCCCCACCCCCACCCCAACCCCGGCGGGGCCACCACCATCCCAACCAACCTGGCCAGTATCAGAACCGGCTGCCCATTGTCGCACCTCCCCGTGTCCTATCTCCTCTCTCTCCCTCATCAGCCACGCCACCCGTTTCCCGATTTTTAAAAGCACAAGTGATACGCCAATGGTGTTTACTGTACATGCGGACTGGAACACATTGACGCCGCTGTCGAGGCACCAGAGAATTGCGATTTGGCGTGAACCCGGCACCCGCCAAGATTTTGGTGTCAAAACCGATTCTCCGCCCAATTGCCTTTCCCGTTTTCGGCATTGGCTGAAGGAGAATCCCGCCCTGGATCTTTTCACTGGGCCATTAAGTCCCCTGGCGTTCCAGGTGACTATTCTGACAGGGGTGTGAGGGGGGTTCCGTCTCCCCTACCCCGCCTGTAAGCAATCCTGATAGCTTCCTGCTTGATGAGTTCCCTGTCTGCCGCTGGGCGAATACCAGTGGATGCAGGATGAGGCCCTTAAGAGGGCATTAATTGCCCCCGAAAGAGCCTCAATTGGTGTCAGGGCGGGAACGCCATCCACAAGTATTCCTACCACATGTAATTGGGCTGGAGGCTGAAGTTCAGTCTCCAGCCATTAATTGCCACCCCGTCATCAAGGCTGCTCGGCGTAGGGCATTAAATTCCACCCAATGTTTCTAAAACTAGCAGGAAAGCTCAACTTGTGCAAAACGCAGATTGCATTTTCAATTCTGTGATCCTTCATGCAATTTTTGGCCGAATTGCGGTGGAAAAACCAAGCTGAATTTTACGGAAAGGCCCGAGCCATGTCTCTGCCAAGGTTGTGGAATGTGTTTTTGAGCAGCTTTATCAGGTTGTCCTGCCGCCTTCAGACGTTTGCTTATTAATGAAATGGTGCTGGTCATTAAAGGTGGCATTGTTCCCTTTGCTGATGAGACTATCGGGTACAAAGTGGATAGCCACCAATGCAGGCAGCAACCGAACAACTGCATAAAGTGAGAGTGAAGGGAACAAATTGAATTCTGTCGTGCTGACAATGCCAGTACTCGTTCTTTATTTTCACAGCTTCACATTAGAAGAGAACAAAAACGACAATAGCAGTGGAGGAAATGCAGTGAGCGGCCATAATGTGGGCTTTGACAAGGAGGTTAAAAGGAGTATGGGAAGGGGAAGGTTAATTTCTTTTTAATGAATGGATTTTGTGAGGGACTCACTGATGAATTTCACAGCTTAAACGTCCCATGGGTGTAAATCAGCACCCCTCCAGTGGAAGAGTTCAGACTAAAGGGGGCATAGCCTTAAAGTTGGAGCTAATCTGTTCAGGGGTGATATCAGAAGGCACATCTTTACACGAAGGACAGTAAAAGGGGTGTTTAGTTGGCCAGCAATGAATCCGAACCAAGTTCGTAAAAAGGAAACCTGGTTTACTGCAAAGCAATTATATTTACAATATTCATCAGATCCCAGCCGGGTCCGCTCTGTCGGTTCCATACCTGGCCGACTTTATACAGATCTTAACCATGAGCAATCTAGGGCACCCTGTCCCCTTGGCAGGGGAGCTCGTGTTCGGCGAGACTCACGGGGAGACTGATTGTTCCAACTGTGTTAGGTACACTGGTCTAACACTGGCTGCAGCTTAGATCAGAAAGATACTCCAGACCTTGAAGTTAGTTCAATCAGGTTTACTGAACTAATAGCACAGTTCTCTGTGAGTTCGACTCTCTGCTAACCTAAGTGTGGTTACTCTGTCTGACTGAACCAGACTAGCTCTTAGCCATGTGGTGGAGGTGTGAGATTGTAACAACACCCTTGACTGACTCTCTAGATGTTCATCAGTGGAAAGAGGTGGAGTGTGAGTGCCTCGTGTCTTTTATAGTCAGATCCCACCCCTGAGTGTCCTGCCTGCTTATTGGTCATGTCCTGTTCTCTGTGTCCATTAGCTGCTTGTCTGTATATCATTATGTGTGTGTCTGCATATCATGACACCAATCTCGTAGGTCCCGTGCGGGTTCTAACAGGGAGGATGAGAATATGGGCGGGATCTCACTGCTGATTGGGCAGGCTACTGTATCTGCCATAGGTCAATACATGTTAATATTCTTGCTGCTGATTGGGCGGCTGTGCAGAATGGACGGTGACGTATTTCTTGAGGGTAGCCAGATGCCACTGATGAGAAGGTCGGTGTCTTGGGGACCTGTGCGGTGTTTATAGATCGCCATGGCCTCCCTGTCACGTCTTGTGTACGTTAGCATGAGGAGTGAAATAAGTCTGGAGTTGGACCATTGGTAGGGGTGGGTTATTAAGTTGAGCATGTTTGGTGATAGCTGACTTTCCATTTGCTGTGTTTGAAGCAGGTTTAATGTTCCTCAAGTCGAGTGTGGAGGCTGCAGCCTGTTTCCCCAATGCATACGAGCCCGCAATTGCATGGTAAGCTGTAATTTACTGGTTTATTGTGAGATTCTTGACTTTGTGGATTTTGAACGATGGAGTAGAGCTTCTGAACTTCAATGTTCACTGACCCGAGTACACATTGTGGTCTGTCCGATGTGGAACCAACATCCAAGAGGCTGAATGTTGTCTTCATGGTCCAACTCTAAACCTTTCTCATCCATCCCATACTGGCACACACGAAGCATCAGGGAAGCGAAGGACTTCTACCAACACCACACAATCCCCCATACTTCTCATCAGTGACGTCTGGCTACCCTTACTCAAAAAACATATCACTGACCATTCTTCACAACTGACCAGTCAGCAGCAAGAATGTTAACATGCACTGACCTATTACAGAAAGACTGGCCCATGTTCCCAACAACGTGGGTTCAATTCCTGTACCGGCTGAGGTTGTTAATGAGAGCCCTGCTTTTTCAACCTTGACCCTCGCCTGAAGTGTGGTAACCTCAAAGGGGAAAGCAGCTGATGGTCATCTGGGACTATGGTAACTTTACTTTGACATGTTATTATAAACGTTAGTATCATTTGAAACTCGGTCACAAAAAGGCTGTAAGTGTGGGGATAATATATTTCTGTCAGACAAGGTTACTAAGGGATTACAAGGGCAGATAAATGGAGTTGAGATGCAGGCCAGCTATTACCTAATTGAATACCTAACTATTGTTCCAATGTAGTTTACATCGTCAAGCTCCCTCTTCCTTGACTGCACAATGTACCTCGGAAGTATCCCTTCTCCCATTGAGACGGCAATTAACCTTTTTTCAGTTGACCTCCCCCCTGCTACCACACTGGTGTCCTTGCTCCAACGTGTCAATTAGTGCTGAACACAGGGCGGTGAGAATGGGAATGGAATCCAGGAAAAGGAGGAGTTGTCACCACTGCTGACTGATTGGGAATTGGTAGCTCAGAAACATGGGAATTGGCAACCTGGTGACAAGGTAATGGCTAGACACACAGGAAAACGCTCACCTTTATTATGCTGAAGTTTTAAATATCTTGCTCATTCACAATGTGGGAGTCAGGGTTTAACGTTGTTTCTACCAATTAAAATGCAATCACAGGCTCAGTTCTTCACCCACTAGCATTTAAGAAATAAGAGCAGGCCATGTGACCTCTTGAGCCTGCTCTACCATTCAAATGTGGAGTCGGATGATCGTCAACTTCAAATCCATTTACCCACCTTTGCATATCGCTCAGTTTAAGAAGTGGATCCACCCTATGGCTCCGTAAACAGCCAGCAGGCTGGATTAGCCTTCCCCCTTTACCGGACAGGCAGCTGGGTCAAAGCAAAGAGTGGTAACCCTGGTTCAGTTGGTAACACCTTCACCTCAGAGTCAGAAACAAATGGGATCAAGTCCCACCCGAGACACGAGCACAAAACCTAGGTGGACACTCCCACTACGGCACTGAGAGCGCGCGGTATTGTTGCAGGTACTTTCTCTTGGATGAGATGTTAAGCGGAGGCCCAGTTCACTCTCTCGGGTGGCTGCAAAAGATTAGCTCTGGCACTATTTTGCAGACAACAATGGAGCTCTCCTTGCTGTCCCGTCCAATATTTATCTCTCAAAACCAACATCACTAAAAGCAGATCATCATTGAGTTTTGTGAGAGCTTGTTGTGCGCAAACTGGTTCCTACGCTTCCGACATTACAACAGCAACCACACTTCAACAAATGACTTCAATGGCTGCGAAGCACCTTGGGGCATCCTGACATCGTCCAATGTGGCGGATAATTCTGATTTTCTTTCTTTGTCCAGTTAGAACTCATGTTGATTATCCTACTGTAACGTTCCAATATTTTCTGTTTGCTCTCCTTCCGAAGTAATATTTGACAAGCAAAACACATTTTCATAGAGCAACAAAGCACGATCAACAATGCCAACTTCCACTTATGTCTTTAACATGCTAAGGAACTTCACAGAGGGTTATCAAGCTAAACAAAGGTAATATTAGGGCAGATGATCTAAGTAGGTAGGCTTTCTGGTTCATCTTAAAAAGGAGACAGTTCACAGTTTAGGGCCTGAATGGTTGAAGGCATGGTTACCAATGGCTTCTATCTCTTACCAATAAGGCCAGTGGAATAGCCTTGCTCTTTCAACAGCTTGACAAAGGTTGTCTCATTTGTGGGAAGTCCACCGGACCCAGCAGCAAATATGTAGACGCCTATTCTTCTGAAGCTGGTCATTCCTGAAAGGAAGAGAACAGACTTTTCCCATCAATTTTAATCCATAGAATCTCTACATTGCAGAAGGAGGCCATTTGGCCCATCGGGTCTGCACCACCCCTCCGAAAGAGCACCCTGCCCAGGCCCACTCCCCCACTCTATCCCGTAACCCCACCTAACCTGCACATCTATGGTCCGTGGGAAGAAGCCAGAGCACCCGGAGGAAACCCAAGCAGACATGGGGAGAGCGTGCAAACTCCACACAGGCAGTCACCCAAAGAACATAGAACATACAGTGCAGAAGGAGGCCAATCGGCCCATCGAGTCTGCACCGACCCACTTAAGCCCTCACTGCCACCCTATCCCCATAACCCAATAACCCCTCCTAACCTTTTTTGGACAGAGAGCAATTTAGACGGCCAGTCCACCTAACCTACACGTCTTTGGACTGTGGGAGGAAACCGGAGCACCCGGAGGAAACCCACGCAGATACGGGCAGAACGTGCAGACTCTGCACAGACAGTGACCCAGCGGGGAATCGAACCTAGGACCCTGGCGCTGTGAAGCCACAGTGCTATCGACTTGTGCCACAGGAATCGAACCCAGGGCCCTGGCGTTGTGAGGCAGCAGTGCTAATCACTGTGCCACCGCCCCTTGACGGATGTGTGCATACTGAATAATTTAATTTAGTGCTTCTTTCAAGCCATTGCTCACAGTAGATTGGAAGTCATGCTGATTTATGACAAGAACATTAAATCAAGCAACGCACAATGTACAGTTTTAAAGTGCATCCATGTGTCCCATTTTAGGTCACAAGGTTGCAAGTCTTTCCCAGGACCAGTTACAGGCTTCCAAGTCCCCTATCCAAATGATGACTTGCAAGTGCTATTTCACTACAGGGTGGTCACCAAGTCCTTGCACAGCCTTTCAAAGGGTAGACAGAAAGGTTCCTGACAGGGGAGGTCTTTTCCATTTGGAGGACAGGTTTGCAGGGCCCTTGGAAAATTAAGGTTGTGAGAGTCTGCTGGAGAATTGCCTAATTGTGTTCGGAGGTCAGAGGGGCATGTTCCAGAATATTTGCCTGTCCCTCCTCAGGGGATTGCTACATTATGGATTGGCTAAGTAGTGTATTTAAGAAGCTTGATGGTTTTATCCCTTTTTTTATTTTCATCTGCTGAGGTGTGCGTTTATCAGAGAGTTAATTAATCACATTAAACCAAGGGATACCCATTTTTTCATTATAATTTCAAGTCCCACCTTGAGATTGAAAAGATAATGCTGGAGTGCAGCATGGCATTACTGAAGGTGCGTTCATCGGAAGTCTTAAACCAAGGTCTGTTCAACTCATTAAAAGCTCACTTCAGTGATTCCCAAGTTCCTTACAGATGAAGGATCCCCTGCACAGCAGGTGCTGGCACATTTAACTGCTTTACATTATTGTACAAAGTCAAAACCTACCCGGTTACAGGTTTGATCTTTGAGAGTGACAATAAGGTGCTTTATAAATTCAACTCTTTGCTGTTTCTCTTTTTGGGAGGAGTGCGGAAGATTATGGGTTCGAGGTAATAACATCTATGGCTACACATTATCAGAGCTTAGATTAAATACCGTTTCCTTGGAAAATGATATGTGTTCAGAAAAAGAAAACAGCTGTTAATGATAATTATAGGACAGAAATAAAAAGCTCCATTTAAAGTAACGGCCCAGTGACTGAACCTGACTAAGGTGGTAATTGCTAGCCCAGTAAAGGCTAATGATAATTGATGGCTCAGAACATTCACTCACGGCAGTGAATACAAATGAATACAGTAAATTGTATATTATAGACGGACAAGTTCTCAAAACAGCTGAACAGAACGCAGTTGCCAATTCAGGGAGAGTGCGAGCAAGGGATTACGGGCAGGACTGAGGATGAACTGCCCAGTGGCTCAGCGCGTGTCTCCAGCAAGTAGCTGAGTCAATGAAAACTATGTTCAACCTCTGGCCAGTGTTAAGTTGGCTAAACTCAACCATTTGGCTTCAGCATGGTGGGAGGAAGGAGGAGTGAGAGTGAGAGAGAGAATAAACATTGGTCAGGGTTCGCCTTGTTATTTGGGAACTACTGGCAGAATGCAGGTGTGGAATTTGGATTGACTGCTATTCATCGACAACAGTCTTCTGCTAGCCAGACAATACAAAACATCCTTGGGTTTGATTTTGGTCCAAGCATCTGACTTAATTGCTGCCTCGCACTGAGCTGCCGGATGCAAAATAAAATCACAAAAGCTGCACATGAAGCAGATCCCTGGACCCATTTAGCATGATGTGTTCCAAGCCATCATCGACAATCAAACTACATTACTGGGCAATGGTCACAAAACACGTCAGCTGGTAAGTAAATGTGAAGCAATCAAATGAACCAAACACAAATCCTGCAATACCATCACCCCAGAGCATTCATGGCATGGCAGCTATACTGGTGACAAGGATGGAAGGGAGCAACTGTATAACCGATAAACCCAGCACAATTCCCAACAGTAATTTGCATCTGGATAACATCCTTAATGTAGACAAGCATCTCAAGACACGAGGTATAAGTAAGGAAGGATGAGGGGGATCTTATTGAAACTTACAGGATACTGCGAGGCCTGGATAGAGTGGACGTGGAGAGGATGTTTCTACTAGTAGGAAAAACTAGAACCAGAGGGCACAATCTCAGACTGAAGGGACAATCCTTTAAAACAGAGATGGCCAGAGGGTGGTGAATCTTTGCCGCAGAAGGTTGTGGAGGCCAAATCACGGAGTGTCTTTAAGACAGAGATAGATAGGTTCTTGATTAATAAGGGGATCAGAGGTTATGGGGAGAAGGCAGGAGAATGGGGTGAGAAAATATCAGCCATGATTGAATGGCAGAGCAGACTCGATGGGCCGAGTTGCCTAATTCTGCTCCTATGTCTTATGGTCCTAAGACAGAGATAGATAGGTTCTTGATTAATAAGGGGATCAGGGGATATGGGGAGAAGGCAGGAGAATGGGGATGAGAAAAATATCAGCCATGATTGAATGGCAGAGCAGACCCGGTGGGCAGAGTGGCCTAATTCTGCTCCTGTGCCTATGTCTCAAATGTAGGACTGGATATTCACTGGCAGAGGCAGGACGAAAACATTTGGAGAGCGGCCAGGAGTCCTGCCCGCCCGCCTGCGACGATGCCCACCACTAACGGGACTTGAAAATCTTGGCGGGGGGGGGGGTTGGGCATTGTAGGAGGACGAGAGAAGGCTTGAAACATACGAACCATGGAGTTACACTGTAAAGATATTTAGGGGAGGCATTGGTGTAATGGTATTGTCACTGAACTAATAATCTAGAGACCCTGGGTAATTCTCGGGGGAGCTGGGTTCAAATCCCACAGCAGATGGAGAAATTGGAATCCAATAAAAATCTGTAACACCGAGGACCCGGGCTCGATCCCGGCCCCGGGTCACTGTCCGCGTGGAGTTTGCACATTCTCCCCGTGTCTGCGTGGGTCTCACCCCCACAACCCAAAAACATGTGCAGGGTAGGTGGATTGGCCACGTTAAATTGCCCCTTAATTGCAAAAAAATAATTGGGTACTCTAAATTTAAAAAACAAATCTGGAATTAAAAGTCTAATGATGACCATGAAACCATTGTCGATTGATGTTAAAAACCCATCTGTTTCACGAATGTCCTTTAGGGAAGGAAATCTGCCGCCTTTACCTGGTCTGGCCTACATGAGACTCAGATCCACAGCAATGTTAAATGCCCCACTGAAATGATCTGGCAAATCACTCAGTTCAAGAGCAATTAGGAGTGGACAGCAAATGCTATCGACGCCTACATCTCGAAGAATTTTTTTTTTTTTTAAATCACAAAAATGAGCAGAGACATTGGGTGATTTTGGAGGAACAGCAGTAACTGTTGGAAACATGGGCAAGGGCGAGTGCGATCTGATGTGAGATAGGACAGAGGTAGAAAAGTTTGAGATAAAGTGATCATTGCAGGGAATGGGAGACCAGCCATCACAGCATTGGAACAATCACGTTTGGAATTGACACAGGTCAGAATGAGTGCTTCAGAAAGAGGTGGGGCAGAGACTGGTGATGTTACCGAAATGGAGAGCCAGCGCCGATACATGTTTGAGGAGAGACCAAAGTTCTATCCACCCATCACCCCTGTACTCGCTGACCTTAATTGGCTGCCAATTAGGCAATGCTTCAGTTGCATCCTTGTTTACCAGTCTCACCATGGCCACACCTCTTCCCACCTCCTCCTGTCCCATAACCCCAAGATACATGCACACCTGATCCCTTGAACACCCTCAATTTTAAATTGCTCCAGAAGTAGTGCACCGACCTTCAGCTGCTGAAGCCACAAGCTCTGGTATTCTCTCACAAAATCGTTTCAAGCTCTATATTGTCTTTTAAGACACTTCTTGAAGCCTATGTCTTCCACAAAGCTTTTGGTCACCTGCCCTAATATATCCTTCTGTGACTCAAGTGTCATATTTTGTTTTATAATCGGGGCGGTATGGGGGCGCAGTGGTTAGCACTGCTGCCTCTGGGCGCCGAGGATCGAGTCCGATCCCGCCTCCGGGTCACTGTCCGTGTGGAGTTTGCACATTCGCCCCGTGACTGTGTGGGTCTTGATGCACGATCAATGACCACTAAAGCGAGGTTGTAGCCCAACTGAAGGCTTTAATAAGCTAGATGTTTCCCCCAGCAGCTCAGGTACAGAAAGAAGGCTGCTGGGGCGGCACAGGCTCTTATACCCCACCTTGCAGGGCGGAGCTACCATACAGCTTGACCAAAAAGAAACATGCAATATCTACCAATGGTGTTCCAACATTACCAGGTACCTTAATACCTCTACACAGACTACCACAGGTCTCAACCCCACAACCCAAAAATATGTGCAGGGTAGGTGGATTGGCCACGCTGAATTGCCCCTTGATTGGAAAAAAAATTATATATTTTGTTTTATAATGCCGTTCTGAAGCACGTTGGGATGACTTATTATGTAAAAGGCGTTATATAAATACAAGTTTAAAACAGTTTAAGAGCAATGGAGCTCTGGCATCCACAACCAGTTTTTCAGTGTGCTTTATGTAGCAAATAGTCTCCAGCAGTTTTCTCACTAATTACAGGTAGTAATTTATTCGTAGAGATTTAAAACTTTTCCCGGGTCCATTTTTCTCGCTTTAAATTTAATCTTTCTTTCTCTCCCTTAGTTCTCCTCAAATAGCTGATGTTATAAGACATAGGAGCTGAATTAGGCTATTGGGCCCATTGAAGCGGCTCCGCCATTCAATCATGGCAGATTTTTTTCTCATCCCCATTCTAATGCCTTCTCCCCATAACCCCTGATCCTATTATTAATCAATCTCGGTGTTAAAGAAGCTCGGTGATTTGGCCTCCACAGCCTTTTTGCAGCAAAGACTCCCACAGATTCAACACCCTCTTGCTGAAGAGATTCCTTTTCATCTCTGTTTTAAAGGATCGTCCCTTTAGTCTGAGGCTGTGCCCTCTAGGTCTAGCTTTTCCTACTAGTAGAAACATCCTCTCCACGTCCACTCTTTCTGGGCCTCTCAGTATCCTGTAAGTTTCAATAAGATTCCCCAACCGGCCATCCTTCTAAACTCCAATGATTACAGACTCAGAGTCCTCAACTGCTCTTCATATGACAAGCTCTTCATTCCAGGGATCATTTTTGTGAACCTCCTCTGGACCCTTTCCAAGGCCAGCACATCCTCCCTTAGATACGGGGCCCAGACCTGCTCACTATACTCCAAATGGGGTCTGGCCAGAGCCTTATACAGCCTCAGAAGCACATCCCTGCTCTTGTCTTCTTGGCCTCTCGACATGAATGCTAACATTGCATTTGCCTTCCTAATTGTCGGCTGAACCTGCAAATTAACTTTAAGAGAATCTTGAACTGGGACTCCTAAGTCCTTTTATGCTTCTGATTTCCTGAGCCTTTTCCCATTTAGAAAATAGTCCATGCCTCCATTCTTCCCACCAAACTACATAACCTCACAGTTTGCCACATTGTATTCAATCTGCTACTTCTTTGTTCATTCTCCTAGCCTGTCTTCCCTGCTAGTCTCCCCTTCCAATCAACTCTGGCCAGCTCCTCCCTCATGTCTTCGTAGTTACCCTTATTTAATTATAATACTGTTACATCGGATTCCAGCTTCGTCCTCTCAAACTGCAGGGTAAATTCTACCGTATTGTGGTCATTGCCCCCTAAGGGTTCCCTTCACCTTAAGTTCCCAATTTACTCCCAATATTTCTCAAATCTTTAAATCTCTTTGATTAAGGAGAAAGACTGTTGGTGCTGTTATTCACCAAGAGCTCAGATTTTCCGATCCCACAGCCCTCGCCATGCCATGATCAGCTGTCGCTTCAGAGTTTTGGGTCAGTGCTGTATTCCATGATAATCCTTTAGTTGCACAGGTACCTACCTGACCTGATCGGATATCTGCCCGTCAGAACAGCAGCCCTGCTCGGGGTGCATAGTGCAGCTGCAGCTATATGCTGTGTCAGCGTTACTCCATCCTTCGCCAGGCTGTCTATATGGGGTGTCCTGCAACAGGAAACAATATGCATGGAGGAGAAAAGTTTCGCAAAGTACAAACGTGAAAAATAAAACCCCAACAGGAATGTTACAGATTTATGCTGAATGCTCAAAAAAAAAAGCAATCTCGTGGGCTTGTGTGGTCCTATGTCTTGGAAGGTTCCAACGAAATCTTGCAAGACAGTAGCAATGCAGTGTTCTTTACATATTTCATGGCAACAACGCAAAATCATTGTGCGTTAAAGTTATTTCCCATTTTTGGTATAAATGCCACTCACTTTGGAAATGTATTTCTTCCCTTTCTTTATCTGAGCCATTGGCCACAATTTGGAATTGCACAATTTGAGTGAAAACAGTCCTACATCAAAATTTGTGTTTGTGAATCAGAGGCTGAACTGGCCACTCTGTACTTTTTTCTTCTTTACTTGACCAAATCATAAACGTCCCTGATGTACCGTTTCAGTTTCGATCTGGTTCTCTACATTTCTGTGTGCAGTCTTCCTTTACTGTCTCTGGTTAGCCACTTCTCCCCATTTACGTATCCCTCTGTCTTGAGGCTCTTAAGTGGCCAATTGTTAGTTTTTCAGCTTTTACTGCACAGGCGAGTCTTTGGTAAGGGGGTCCCTTGCGTCCGCTGGAAGCACCCCTCCCCACAAGGCCCCATAATCTCCCCCCCCCCCCCCCCCCAGCCCCTTGAATTTGGCCACCCTATCACCCGCCGTGACAATATCCCAGGCAGCACGGTAGCATTGTGGATAGCACAATTGCTTCACAGCTCCAGGGTCCCAGGTTCGATTCCGGCTTGGGTCACTGTCTGTGCGGAGTCTGCACATCCTCCCTGTGTGTGCGTGGGTTTCCTCCGGGTGCTCCAGTTTCCTCCCACAGTCCAAAGATGTGCAGGTTCGGTGGATTGGCCATGATAAATTGCCCTTAGTGTCCAAAATTGCCCTTAGTGTTGGGTGGGGTTGCTGGGTTATGGGGATAGGGTGGAGGTGTTGACCTTGGGTGGGGTGCTCTTTCCAGGAGCCGGTGCAGACTCGATGGGCTGAGTGGCCTCCTTCTGCACTGTAAATTCTATGATTATCTTAACTTTGGCAACCAATAAGCATCTGTTCTTGGGTGACTGCCTGTAATTCCAGCAGTGGCCACTGCTCAAACCTGGCACTGCTGAGACTGCAGAGCTGCTGGCCAATTGGATTGTGGTGGGATGTCCTCTTCAGATGGGTGCAGAAGTCTCAAACTGAGGCAATTCAAGCCCCGTGGAGCATAGATGGTTCCCGGGCAGGGCAGGGCATTCCCTGTCAACTCTTTGGCTGGTTAGATGGGCAAATCAGCTGTCTGAAAAATCCTGGCCCAGTTAATTATCTGATTGTGGCCAACGACCCCTCAGATTCTATGCTCCAGAGACTCTTCATCCCCCTCCCACCACCCACCCACCTCCCGACAATTCATAATCATCTCACATTGGACTTAACACACATCAGGTAGGTTCTATGTACCATCCCTCTGTGTCTATCTTGTAAATATTGATCATTCTGACTTTAATTCCCATTAGTTCAAAACACTTTACTTTCAATGCTGAGTCACCATGAGAAATATTAATTTGAGAAAAAAACATTTTGCACTGCACCTCAAGATGAAAGTTTCTCACAGGTTAATTCCTTTCCAGATTAAATTCCACTCTGTTCTGCCCTTTCTTTTGTCACAAGTGAGCCCTTGTTCTTCAGTTCAAATTTATGGGGTATTAATTTACACCATAGCACATGAGAAAAAATACCCAATTAAAAGAGCTCACGTCTATTTTATAACCAGTTAAACAGATATTTACAACCGGCTCAAATGGATCTGCAATTAAGCAAACGAGTTAACAAGTTTCAACTGGTCCAACTAATAACAGGCATGAACAGACTCTGTGAAAATAAAGCTGAAAGTTTCAGTTCTTGCACCTCAATCACTCCGGCTAAGGCCCTTTCGTACCCTTACCACAAGCAGGTCGAGGCATTTGTGTTTTGCATTGATCACTTGTGGATTTAGCAATGTGCGCACACTCTGGGCTTCCTTGTGACATCCTGCAGCTACCAAACCCTGGAGAGATATTCTGGGTGAGAGTTTGAACGCCAAACCTAATGACCTGAAGCTACACAAATGTGGAGTTTTCTGCAGCTTGGTTTGCTAGGTTTCCGTGAATTTCAGACAATCAGCTAACGGTTTGTGTGTTGTTCAGAAGGCTTGGACTTCCTGAGGGGCAGCACGGTAGCATTGTGGATAGCACAATTGCATCACAGCTCCAGGGTCCCAGGTTCAATTCCCGGCTTGGTTCACTGTCTGTGCGGAGCCTGCACGTTCTCCCCGTGTCTGCGTGGGTTTCCTCCGGGTGCTCCGGTTTCCTCCCAGAGTCCAAAGATGTACGGGTTAGGTGGATTGGCTATGCTAGATTGCCCTTAGTGTCCAAAATTGCCCTTAGTGTTGGGTCGGGTTACTGGGTTATGGGGATAGGGTGGAGGTGTTGACCTTGGGTAGGGAGCTCTTTCAAAGAGCCGGTGCAGACTCGATGGGCCGAATGGCCTCCTTCTGCACTGTAAATTCTATGATTCCTGCTGACCCAAGGTTAAAATAAAGAGAGCTGGACATGGTTCCTGGCTAGGCCAGAGATGACATCACATTGCTGAGCATCTATCTTTAGTATAAATTATGGTCAATGAGGTTTGCTGGACTAATTTTGGTCACCGAGAGGGTCTCCAGTAATCTTCCAGATTTTCATTTCTCCCATATTACATGGCTCTTTGTGGGTAGGAAGTGCCCGAATCTAAGGAATCACAATTGTATGGGCCGGGCTAGATAGACTAGGTGGCCTTTCGCCATCTGATGTTTTTGTAGGTGCTTCAGAAGAGTATGACTGTAGGATAACTTAATAAAAACATTTTTCAATGACACAAAAATGAACATGGTGCCAGATTCCTCCAATTCTGGTCTCGCGCCCATCCCCGATTCTCAAGGAGCCATTTACACAGCGGAAAGAGACCATTCGACCCATCAAGTCAATGCCAGCTCTCTGTCAGTGCAATTCTCCCGCAAGTTTATTTCCTTCAAGTGCCGATCCAATTTCCTTTTGAAATTGATTGTCTCTACTTCCCCTGCGAATCACAAATCCTTACCACTTGCAGCGTGAAAATGTTCTTCCACAGCCCCTCTGTAGCTCTTGCGCCCAACCTTATATGTGTCCTCTCGTCCTTGTGCCATCAACTAATGGGAACAGTTTTTGCTTTCTACATTATCTAAGACTGTAATCATTTTGTATTTCTCTATCAAATCCCCTCCCCCATCCCTCAATCTCATTTACTCCAAGTACAATCCCAGCTTCTCCAACCTAACCATGTATCGAAAATATCCTATCCCTGGAGCCATTCTGGTCTGTATCATCTCAGGCTCCTCACATATTTCCTAGTGTGGTGACCCCCCGCCGAATCCCGCCCCGACAGTGGCTGCCGTATTCTCCGGCTCCGTTTTTTGGACGGGGGTGGGATTTCCCACCACAACGGTCGGGGACCGTGGGCAGCGGCCCCCCCACCGATTCTCCAGGCCCCGATGGGCCGAGTGGCTGTCCATTTTTGGTCAGTCCCGCCGGCATGAATCACTCAACTCATGCACTGGCGGGACCTGGCAGGTGAGTATGTGTGGGCGGTCCTCGGGGTGGGAGGGGGCGTGATAGGGATCATACCCCGCGGGGGGGCCCCCACGGTGGCCTGGCCCGCGATCGGGGCTGACCGATCTGTGGGCGGGCTTTTTCTGTGGGGGCACTTCTTTCTTCTGCGCCGGCCCCTGTAGGGCTCCGCCATGGCCGGCGTGGAGAAGAGAACCCCCCGCAAATGCGCCAAAATACGCCGGCCGGTCTGCGCATGCGCGGAATCACGCCGGCAGTTCCGCACATGTGCGAGATCACGCCGGCCCTTCGGTGCATGCGCGAACTCGCACCGTTCCTTTGCCGCTGGCTGGAGCGGCGCCAACCCCTCCGTCGTCCATGTAGCCCCCGAAAATGCGGAGAATTCCACACTTTCGGGGGCTGTTGGTGCCGGAGTGGTTGGCGCCGGTTTTTCCGCCGGCGTAGGGACTTAGTTCCCAGAAGGGAGAAACCTGGCCCAGATCTGGATGTAATATTCTAGTTGTGGCCGAACCAGAGTTTTATAAATGTTCCACATAACTTCCCTGCTTTTGCACTTAATTATGAAGCTCAAGACTCCATATGCTTTGCTACCCACGTGCCACATACGTCCTGCCATCTTTAAGGATAAACATCCTGTGGTCCCTGTGTTTCTGCGTAGCTTTTAGAACTGTGCATTAAGTCTATATTGTTTTTCCTTATCCCTTCTGCAAAAATGAATCATCTCACACTTCTCTGTATTAAATTCCATCTTGTCTACCCATTCCGCTAGCCCCTTAATGGCTGGGATTTTCTGACCCTGGTGTGGCGGACCTCCCTCAGGAGATTTGGTGGCCCAGCAAATGCCCATCGACATTCGGCAGGACCGGATGATTGTGGCAGTGGGTGGGGCCAGAAAATTCCACCTGATATCCGGTGCCAGTGGACTGACATCATCCTCGCTGTGTGCCACTCTTCCAAGTTTGGTATCAGCGGCAAATTTTTAAATTTTAGTCCTGATTCCAATATCCAAGTCGTTTAGATAGTGTTATGGGCCAGGGTTTAGAGAACACCAAAGTATATCATGGAGTTCACCTGACCTACAAGTGTTTATAGATTTTGGTTATGAGGAGCATAAGGGCCCACTTTTCAGGTGTTAGTCAACAGAGGCCTTAAGCACTTTTAATCAAAAACAAAGTTTATTCTACGAATTCAATTAACATTTCTATAAACACACACAGTAAGCATTTTTATCAACTACAAACATAACTACCCCACACAGCTACAGTACTCTATATATATGAAACCCTTAATAACTTCCCTTTCAACTGTTTCAATTTGATAACAACATCCACTAAACCAGGAAAACACTTTTTACCAAAACAGTAGGTTTGAATTCTTTCCAGAAAACAGTTATCACTTTTAAATTATCCAGTGATCTGAACACCTTTTAACACGCAGAGAGAGAGAGAGAGACCAAAGAAACCTTCTTTGTCTGGATCCAGCTTCCAACATTATAAACCAAAAGTAAAATTCAGAGCCACAGCCAGCTCCCAGCTCGAAACAAAAATAAAAACCAGTGCCACAGCCCAGCTCCACCCACACCGTGACATCACTGCAGCCATTTGAGAAGACAAGACATTTCTTAAAGGGACACTCCCATGACAATAGATCAAAAAAGCAGTGGTCCTCGCACTAAACCTTCGGAAACATCACTGTCCACCATCCTTCAGTCTGAAAAAAATAACCATTTCCCACATATTCGGTCCTTAAGCCAATTTTTAAATTCAAGTTAACATAAACCTTCCTATTCTGTGAACCTTGATTTTGTTAACCAACCTTTTATGCTGAACTTTGTTAATAAGTTGTTAAATTCTATGCAGACAACATCTATTCCATTCCCTTCATAAAACTTCTGCATTACTTCTTCAAAAAATCATAAGACCATAAGACATAGTAGCAGAATTAGGCCACTCGGCACATCGAGTCTGCTCCGCCAGTCAATCACGGCTGATATTTTTTCTCATCCCCATTCTCCTGCCTCATCCCCATAACCCCTGATCCCCTTATTAATCAAGAACCTATCTATATCTGTCTTAAAGACACTCAGTGATTTGGCCTCCACAGCCTTCTGCGGCAAAGAGTTCCACAGATTCACCACCCTCTGGCTGAAGAAATTCCTCCTCATCTCTGTTTTAAAGGATGGTCCCTTTAGTCTGAGATTAGGTTAGTCAAGAATGATCTCCCTTTTGCACTGCTGCCCTTTAAACTTGAACCTCTCGGAGTGCCTGTTGACTTTCTTCCCTGATCATTGTTTCTACAGATGTGCGATAGAGAGCATCCTATCCAGCTGCGTTACAGCTTGAAACGGGAACTGCTCGGTCCAAGATCGCAAGAAACTGCAGACTGTGGTGAACTCAGCCCAACGTATCACACAAGCTTGCCACCCCCACATTGATTCTGTATACACCTCCCGCTGCCGCAGGAAGGCAGACAGCATTATCAGAGACCCCTCCCACCCAGGCATTGCCTTCTTCCAGACCTTTCCATCAGGCAGGAGGTACAGAAGTCTGAAGACTCGCACATCCAGACATAGGAACAGCTTCTTCCCCACAGTTACAAGACTCCTCAACGACTCCCCCTCGGACTGATCTGTTCCCTGTAAGAATACTATTCATGACGCCCTGTGCTGCTCTTCCTCATGTATTTGCTTTGTTTGGCTCCTTGTTACGCACTGTAACCAATCACTGTTCATCGATGTACCATTTGTCAATGTTCTCTGTTGATTATTCTTTTGTCTACTATGTACGTACTGTGTATATTCCCTCGGCCGCAGAAAAATCCTTGTCACAGTACTTCGGTACATGTGACAATAAATCAAATCAAAAATCAAATCAATTCCAAAATCATGCCCATCACTGATTTTAAACTTACAGGTCTATAATTATTTGGATTGTCCTTGGACCATTTCTTCATTATGGGTGTCGCATTTGCCGCTCTCCAATTCTCTGGCACCTCCCCACCCCCATATTCATGGAAGATTGAAAGATTATGGCAAGCCCTTCCGCTATCTCCACTCCCACTTCCTTTAGTAATCTGGGGTGCAAGCTATCCACACCAGATGATCTATCCACTCTCGGAATAGCCAGTTCCTCCTGCCTCTCAGTTTTCATCCCACCCATTCATTACCTCTACCATCTCCGCTTCTACCAATGTTTGGCAGTTCCCTTTTCTTCAGTAAATATCAATACAAAGTATGCATTAAGGCATGCCTTGTGCCACTAAACATACATTGTCCTCTTTGTTGCTTTTAAGACCTATTCCAGCTCTTACCGCCCACTTTCTAGTTACATTCTGCTAGAAGAATTTTGGTTGCCTTTTCCGTTGACTGCCATTCCATTCTCGTTCGCTCTTTGCCGGTATTATATTCCTCTTCGCTTCCTCTCGTCAGCAATTGTTCTTCATCTGGTTCTTGCTTGAAGAATCTGCCTGACCATGTATCATACACGCTGGGCTGGATTCTCCGTTTGGGAGGCAACATTCTCACCCCAGAACTGAATCACTCCTGGTTTGCATTGGCGCCAGGAGCTGGGCCCAGAAGCGATTCCCTCTCCTTGCAATGCAAACTTATGAATGGCGGGGGGCACAAGGGATTCCATTCTGAATCCCGCTACTGGACCACTATTCTGAGCGGGCGGCCCAATGCCGCGGTCTGGCGGCTAGACCCCCTCCCGCCCACAAGACTAATCCTGCGTCCCGCCCCCCTGGTGGCAAGAACAGGCACCTCCTCACCCCGTGGAAATTTCTGGGAACCTCCTCCCACACCATGAGGGGATGAAGGGGCAGGGTCAGTAATGGGGGTGGGGCTGGTGGGAGGGGCAAGTGGGGATGGCAAGATTTGCGTTGTGGGGGAGGGGTTCTCCGATGGACTTCGGGGAGCACCTACATTAAATACGTACCCCCGTGGCCCCCCCCCCGCATCAGGGCCATGCTGGCCAATATTTGCACCAATCCACACCCGCATGAATCCTGGTCGAGAGGGCTAGAGCTTCACGGGGGTGCGGAGAATCTTTGTCCAGCCCCTCAATAGGATGCAAATGGGTTCAAATGACTGAGTTGCATCCGTCCGCTACTGCGGGGCGTGAACCACGATGCCGGCACCTGAGGGACCAGAGCATTGCAATGGGATCAACAAGATTCTCCACCCCATCGTTAACTCAGTTATCCATGGCGAGCGGCAGAGAACTCACCACTATTTTTTAAAATTTCATCTTATTCTCTGACCCCTCTTCAACAAAGGAGTTCTGTCTTTGGTTCCCCTACTTTTCACCCTCATTGGAATGTAACTAGCCTATACCTGAAGCATCTCCTCCTTAAAGATCACCCACTATTCCATTATAGTTTCTCCTGTCAATCTATTCTACCCTGGCCAGATCCCCTTTCATTCCACCGATTTTAAAACTCTTCCAATTTAGATATTCCACCTTGGATTGTTCTTTGGTCCTCTGCATTGGATTTGATTTATTGTCACGTGTACCGAGGTACAGTGAAAAGTATTCAGTCCAGGCAGATCGTTCCATACATGAAAAACATAGGACATACAATAAATACACAAACAAAACACATGGACATCAGGTGAAGCATACGGAGTGTAGTGTTACTCAGTAGAGAAGATGTGTGGAGAGATCAATTCGGTCCGCAAGAGGGTCATTCAGGAATCTGGTAACAACGGGGAAGGAGCCGTTTTTGAATCTGTTAATGCTTGTTCTCAGACTTTTGTATCTTCTGCCTGACGGAAGAGGTTCGAAGAGAGAATAGCCTGGGTGGGAGGGATGTTTGATTATGCTGGCCGCTTTCCCAAGGCAGCGGCAGCTTTGGACACAGTCAGTGGATGGGAGGTGGGTTCGCGCAATGGACTGGGCTGTGTTCACGACTCTCTGCCGTTTCTTACGGTCTTGGGCCGAGCAGTTGCCATATCAGGCTGTGATGCAGCCAGATAGGTGCATCTGTAAAAATTGCTAAGACAATGTGAATTTTCTTAGTTTAGGAATTATAGACGCTGCTGTGCTTTCTTGGTCATAGCGTTGATGTGGATAGATCAGGACAGATTGTTGATGTGTACACCTAGAAATCTGAAGCTGTCAATTATCTCCACCTCGGCACCATTGGTGCAGACAGGGTGTGTGTACAACTCTTCGCTTCCTGAAGTCAATGACCAGCTCCTTAGTTTTGCTGACGTTGAGGGAGAGATTGTTGTCGTTACACTACGCCACGGGATTCTCTAACTCCCTCCTGTATTCTGACTCAGCGCTGTTTGAGATCCGACCCATTATGGTCGTGCCATCAGCAAACTTGTAGATGGAGTTGGAGACAAATTTTGCCACACAATCGTGTGTGTATAGGGAGTATAGTAGGGGGCTAAGTACGCAGCCTTGCGGGGTCCCAATATTGAGGAATATCGTGGAGGAGGTGTTGTTGTTTATCCTTAATGATTGTGATCCATGGGTCAGGAAGTCGAGGATCCAGTTGCAGAGGGAAGAGTCAAGTCCTAGGTTTTGATGTGAGCTTGGCTTGGATTATGGTGTTGAAGGCGGAGCTATAGTCAATGAATAGGAGTCTGATGTAGGAGTCCTTTTTGTTGAGATGCTCCAAAGACGAGTGTAGGGCCAGGAAGACAGCGTCTGCTGTGGACCGGTTGTGGCAGTTTGCGAATTGCAGTGGATCATGGCATTCTGGGAGTATGGAGTTAATGTGTCTCATGACCAACTTCTTAAAGCACTTCATAATGATTGATGTCAAGGCCATCGGATGGTAGTAATCGAGGCACGTTGCTTGGTTCTTCTTTGGCGCCGGTATGAGGTGGTCTTCTTGAAGCAGGTAGGACTCTCGGGACAGAGTAGGGAGAGGTTGAAGATGTCGACGAATACACCCGCCAGTTGTGCCGCGCAGGATCTGAGTGCACGACCAGGGACTCCGTCAGGACCCATTGCTTTCTGAGGGTTCACTTTCAAGAAGGCCGATCTGACTTTGGAGATTGTGACGATGGGTATGGTTGTGTCCGAGGCTGCTGGGCATTGGTAGTCCAAATCTTAAGAGCCATCTTCTATCCAAGGTAGCAGTGTCTTCAGCTACCCAAAGCTCTGGAATTCCCTCCCCGAGCCTCATCACCACTGTCTCTGTCTTTAAGACTCCCCTTAAAACTCACCTCTCCAAGTCTTACATAGCTCATTGTTCAATTCTTTTTGGCCCCTTGTTCAATTCTGTTTGATCATCACTCCTGTGAGCCACCTTGGGACATTTACATCAGTGAAGGTGTTGGGAAATATTTCTACCTCTGCAGCCTTTGCTCTAAATAAATCAGTCGGCAAACCACATTGCTGTTCGTAAGGGATGAGAACCATGTAAATTAGAGCTGAACAAATATGGTCCACTCCTGACCTGCAGGGGACAATGTTCCCTTTGTGCACCATTCGAGCATCAGAATGCAGTGTAGGACTGGTGGAGAAAGAATCCCAATCATCAAGGTGGACATCACTGTTGAGTGGCAGTAAAGTGGTGTACCGGATTCAGATGAGATGTAAAAACAGTCTGTCTTCACAGATCCCGTGACACTATTCAAAGGGGAGTTGTCTCCATTGTCCCGGCTAATATTTATCCCATAAGATCACTTAAACAGACTGTATGGTCATTATGTGAGGAAGGATGTTCTTGCTATGGAGGGAGTGAAGGTTTACCAGGCTGATTCCTGGGATGGCAGGACTGTCATATGAGGAGAGACAAAGTCGGTTCGGGTCATATTCATCGGAGTTCAGAAGAGTGAGAGGGGATCTCATAGAAACGTATAAAATTGAACAGGATCAGACAGGGTAGATTCAGAAAGAATGTTCCCAATGGTGGGAGTCCAGAACTAGGGGTCATAGTTTGAGGATAAGAGGTAAACCTTTTAGGACTGAGGTGAGGAGAAACTCTTCACCCAGAGATGGTGAAAATACCACAGAAAATAGTTGAGGTCAAAACCTTGTGTAATTTCAAGAAGGAATTAGATATAGCTCTTGGGGCTAAAGGGATCAAGGGATATGGGAGGAAGGCGGGATCAGGGTATTGAACTTGATTAGCCATGATATTGGTCTAGGAGTATGACTCTCGCTTTTGGGTGTTTCGGTCTCGAAATTTGCAAAAGGTCCCGGGTTCAAATCGCGGACGAGAGGGGCGGCACAGTAGCACAGTGGTTAGCACCGTTGCTTCCCGGCTTGGGTGACTGTCTGTGCAGAGTGTGCACGTTCTCCCCGTGTCTGTGTGGGTTTCCTCCGATTTCCTCCCACAGTCTAAAGATGTGCAGGTTAGGTGGATTGGCCATGCTAAATTTCCCCATGGTGTCCAAAAAGGTTAGGTGGGGTTACTGGGATAGGGCCTGTGCAGAATGGATGGGCCGAATGGCCCCCTTCTGCAATGTAAATTCTATGATAATGGATGGAGCAGGCTGGAAGGGCCGAATGGCCTCCTCCTGCCTCTATTTTCTATGTATCAATACATTGCCGCTTTTTCTGTGTGTAGATTGACTGCCACATCTCCTTGAATCATAGAATTTACATTGCAGAAGAGGGCATTCGGCCCATCGAGTCTGCACCGGCCCTTGGAAAGAGCACCCAATTAAGCCCACGCCTCCACCCTATCCCCCTAACCCATTAACCCCAGCTAACCTTTTTGGACACTAAGGGCAATTTAGCATGGCCAACCTACCTAACCTATACATCTTTGGACTGTGGGAGGAAACCGGAGCACCCGGAGGAAACCCACGCAGACAGGGGGAGAACGTGCAGACTCCGCACAGACAGTGACCCAAGCCGGGAATCGAACCTGGGACCCTGGAGCTGTGAAGCAAATTTGCTACCCGCTGTGTTGCCACTGTATTACATTACAACTACACTTGGGAACAAAAGCACTTCATTGGCTGTAAAGTGTGTTAGAAAATGCCAAGGTTGTGAAAGGAATTGGATAAATGCAAATTGTGCAAGTCCATTTGTTTAGCGGTGATTAACGACAAAATCACTGCCTGAAACCAGGGAGGAAGGAAGAATCCTGACAGTTCAGTTCAGTGGCTGTGTTTAGTAACACAGAGAGAGAGATTCCTGCCAATATCGTAACTTCCTCCCACTGCCAATATGCTGATAACAGAAGCCAATGCTTCAAACAGTACTGATACCGCAATTCAACTTTACCCATTCTCCCACAGCTATTTGTGCAAGACTGTACGTTTTGTTTTCAAGTGCAATTCAAAAAGAATTTGCGATAAGACGTGTGGACTCTTCTCTTCCACAACTTTGTTGCATCGAGTGCAAGTACTTCTCATCTCTGCCCTGCTGCGTGCCAATCGGGGCGCCCTTCCTCTGAAGGTTCCAGCGCCTGGGACACAGCGACTCCACCGGTGCCCTCCAGCTACCTGGCTCTGCTTCCTGCATCGTCATCAGCGATTTATTAGACTGCCTCCACCTCTGGAGCACCGGGGTGGAATTTCGGCCATGAACTTGGAACCTCCAAAACCTCTTGATGAGGGTGTACGTAAATGCAAATGATCCCACAACATTTGGGATCTGAATCTGTACAACATTAATCATAGAAAGGTTACGGCGCAGGGAGAGGCCACTTGGCTCTTTGTGTCTGCGGCAACCAAGGAAACGAGCCACCCAGTCTAACCCCAGCATTTGGGCAGTAGCTTTGCAATTCAGGTGCACGTCCAGACATCTTTTACATGAGTGGGGGGTTTCTGCCTCTCTCAGGCAGTGACTTCCTGACCCTTACTACCCTCTGGATGAAAATGTTCTTTCCTCAGTCCCTCTCTAATGATTCTAACAAACATTTTAAATCTATGACCTTGGTCACTGACCTCTCTGCTAAAGTAAATTGGCCCTTTCCCACCCACGCTATCCGGGCCCCTCTCCACTTTGTCCATCTCAATCAAATCTCCCCTCAGCAGTTTCTGTCCCAGGGAGGACAACCCCAGCTGATCCAAACTGTCCTCATGGCTGTAATTTTCCAGTCCTTGAAACATCCCCGTAAATCTCTTCTGCACCGACTCTTATGCAATCACAGAAGGAGGCCACTTGGCCAATCCATGAGACATAGGAGCAGAATTAGGCCACTTGCTCCATCGAGTCTGCTCCGCTATTCATTCATAGCTGATATTTTCTCATCCCCATTCTCCTGCCTTCTCCCCATAACCTCGGATCCCCTTAGCTTGATCTCGATCTCCAATCGAGTCTGCACTGCCCTTGGAAAGAGCACCCTACTTAAGCCCACACCTCCACCCTATCCCCGTAACGCAGTAACCCCATCTAACATTTGTCAGGACACTAAGGCAATTTAGCATGGCCAATCCACCTAACCTGCACATCTTTAGACTGAGAGGGGAAACCGGAGCACCCGGGGGAAACCCACGCAGACACGGGGAGAATGTGTAGACGCTGCACAGACAGTGACTCAAGCCGAGATCGAACTGGGACGCAGGTGCTGTGAAGCAACAGTGCTAACCAGGTCTAATGCAGGTAGGGAATATACAGTGAATGGTAGAACCCTCAAGAGTATTGAAAGTCAAAGAGATCTAGGAGTACAGGTCCACAGGTCACTGAAAGGGGCAACACAGGTGGAGAAGGTAGTCAAGAAGGCATACGGCATGCTTGCCTTCATTGGCCGGGGCATTGAGTATAAGAATTGGCAAGTCATGTTGCAGCTGTATAGAACCTTAGTTAGGCCACACTTGGGGTATAGTGTTCAATTCTGGTCGCCACACTACCAGAAGGATGTGGAGGCTTTAGAGAGGGTGCAGAAGAGATTTACCAGAATGTTGCCTGGTACGGAGGGCATTAGCTATGAGGAGCGGTTGAATAAACTCGGTTTGTTCTCACTGGAACGAAGGAGGTTGAGGGGCGACCTGATAGAGGTCTGCAAAATTATGAGGGGCATAGACAGAGTGGATAGTCAGAGGCTTTTCCCCGGGGTAGAGGGGTCAATTACTAGGGGGCATAGGTTTAAGGTGAGAGGGGCAAGGTTTAGAGTAGATGTACGAGGCAAGTTTTTTACGCAGAGGGTAGTGGGTGTCTGGAACTCGCTGCCGGAGGTGGTGGTGGAAGCAGGGACGATAGTGACATTTAAGGGGCATCTTGACAAATACATGAATAGGATGGGAATAGAGGGATACGGACCCAGGAAGTGTTCGAAGATTGTAGTTTAGTCGGGCAGCATGGTCGGCACGGGCTTGGAGGGCCGAAGGGCCTGTTCCTGTGCTGTACTTTTCTTTGTTCTTTGTTCACTGTGCTACCGTGCCACACACATTGGTTGCAACCTCCCTGCTCTTGCAATCTATGCCTCCCTCACTTCCTCTACACCTCTCAGTCCGCTCTCATTTATTGCTTATTTTTTTCCCCTTGTTTGACCTCTCCAAATGCACCACCTCACACTTCGCAGTGTTCAATTCCATTTGCCACTTTGCTGCCAACTGATCAGGACATTGATGTCTCCCTGCATCCTTGTGCTATCCACCTCATTATCAACTAAACAACCATTTTGTGTCGTCTGCCAGCTTTGTGATCATTCTCCCTACATTTACTTCCAAATATTAATATATATCACAAAAAGCAGGGGAGCTAGGTGTAGAGTCTAGTGGACCCCCCACTGGAAACAGCCTTCCAGTCACAAAAATACCCATCAACAGTTACCCTCCGTTTCTTCCACTGAACCCATTTTTAAACATTCGACTTGCTACATTTCCCTGGATCCCATGGGCTTTTATCTTTTTAACTAATCTGCCATAGTCTGGGTCATCACATGCCTTGCTGGAATCCATGTCGACTACTTCAACTGCACTATCCTCATCGCCTCTGTTACTTCCTCAAAGATTTAAATCAAGTTAGTCAGACCCGACTTTCCCTTCAGAAAAACTCATGCTGACTGTCCTTAATTAATCCATGCCTTTCCCAATGACAGTTTATCCGGTTTCACAGAATCCATCCCAAAAGTTTTCCCACTACTGAGGTCAGACTGACTGCCTTGTAATTATTCAGTCCAACCCTCATCTCCTTTTTAAACAACGGTACAACTGTAGCTGACCTCCAATCCTCCGGCACCTCATTTATGTCCAGTGAGGATTGGAAAATGACTTACTTTAACAGCCTGGGGTACATTTCATCTGGCCCCGTTGATTTATCCTCTTTCAAGGATGCTAATCCCATCAATACTTCCTCTCTCCCTATGTTTATCACATCCTATACTTCACATTCCTCCTCCTTAGCTACAATGTCTGCATCGTCCCCTCTTTTGTGAAGAGAGGTGCAAAGTATTCATCAAGGACCATACACACAGACTTCCGCTGGCGGCCATGGAGTGAGTGGTTGCAAATTTGGCAGCTCCCGCTTGGAGGATTTTTCGAACCATTCCCCACTTAATGAGTGGATGTTTCGGTGAAACATCAGAGGGCAGCAGAGCCGAGCTGCTGATAGGCTGTTGCGGGGAAAATTTGCATCAGTGCATTGCAGTCACTGTATCCAGAACGTGTACCTGAGCAAGACACACTTCGTGTTCAAGTGAAGGCAAGCATCCAGCAGAGGCAGCAGAGCGGAGCTGCTGATTGGCTGCTGCGGGGAAAATTTGCATCAGTGCATTGCGGTCACTGTATCTAGAAGGTGGTTTGTGGAGGAGCTATTGTCAAGTGACAGTTAAACCCCAAACACTTCTTCAGTGTTTCCCTCCCTACCTCCTCCTCTAACCAAAAAAAAACAATCACTGCAAGGATCCCAGCCGAGTAAAGATCAAGAGGGAGACTCGAGGGCAGGTAGAAGTAGAAAGACGTTGAACCGTGACGTCACAGCCTGCAGGTAAGTGATTGGCTGGTGACTGGTAAGTAGTTTTTCTTTTCCCTGAGGTGTTCTCGTGTGGGGCGCAGTGGTTGCTGAGTGAGTGCTTGCTGAGAAGGGGAGTACATTTTTTAAAAAAAACTTACTGTTGGGAGTTTCCAGCTGAATCCGGTCGGAGTGAGGACAGAGTGACTGCTGGGTAAGTAGTAAAGATTTAAATTGTTTCCGCGGGCCCATAACAGCCGATTGCTGTTCTCGTGCGGAGCGCTGTGGTTGCTGGTTAAGTGTTTTATTTTTACCTGTATTTAAGTTGGGCGGTTCCTAAACCCGAGACACTACACTTGTAGTGTCCCCCACCCTTCCACCGCCTCTCACCTCAGGGGTAGAGTGAATAACAGGTAAGCTCTTTCTTTCTTTTTCTTGTTTTATCTAGAAGGGAAGGCAGTGCAATGTTCCTCCTGCAGAATGTTTGAGGTGAGCTGATTTCACCTGTGGGAAGTGCACCCATTTCCAGCTCCTCAGAAACCGCATTAGGGAACTGGAGCTGGATGAACTTCGGATCATTCGGGGGGCAGAGGTGGTCATAGATAGTAGCTTCAGGGATGTAGTTACTCCGAAGAATCAAGATAGATGGGTGATGGTAAGAAGGGCTGGGAGGAAGCAGTCAGTGCAGGGATCCTCTGTGGTCGTTTCCCTCAGTAACAAGTATACCGCTTTCGATACTGTTTAGGGGGACGACCTACCAGGGGTAAGCCGCGGTGAACGGATCTCCAGCACTGAGTCCGTCCCTGTGGCTCAGAAGGGAAGGAGGGAGAACAGGAGAGCAATAGTTATTGGGGACTCAATAGTTAGAGGGACAGATAGACGGTTCTGTGGCAACGAAAGAGACTCACGGATGGTATGTTGCCTCCTGGGTGCCAGGGTCCGTGATGTCTCGGACCGTGTTTTCAGAATCCTTAAGGGGGAGGGGGAACAGTCACAAGTCGTGGTACACATCGGTACCAACAACATAGGTAAGAGAAGGGACGGGGATTTAAAACAGGAATTTAGGGAGCTAGGGTGGAAGCTGAGAGCCAGGACAAACCATGTTGTCATCTCTGGTTTGTTGCCGGTGCCACGTGCTAACGAGGTGAGGAACAGGGAGAGAGTGCAGATAAACACGTGGCTGCAGGGATGGTGTAGGAGGGAGGGTTTCAGTTACGTGGATAATGGAGCACATTCTGGGGAAGGTGGGACCTGTACAGACAGGACGGTTTGCATCCGAACCAGAGGGGCACCAATATCCTGGGAGGGAAATTTGCTATGGCTCTTCGGGGGGGGTTTAAACTAATTTGTCAGGGGGATGGTAAAACGAGTTGTAGTGTAGAAGCCAGTGTTGAGAGTAGTGAGGTACTGAGGAGGGTAACAAGGTCGCAGGAGTGTACCGCAGACAGAAAGGTAGGTTGAAGTGTGTCTACTTCAATGCAAGGAGCATCCGGAATAAGGTAGGTGAACTTGGAGCGTGGATTGGTACTTGGGGCTACGATGTTGTGGCCATTACGGAGACATGGTTAGAACAGGGACAGGAATGGTTGTTGGAAGTTCTGGGGTATAGATGTTTCAGTAAGAGTAGGTAAAAGAGGTGGAGGAGTAGCATTGTTAATCAAGGATAGTTTAACGGCTGCAGAAAGGCAGTTCGAAGGGGATCTGCCTACTGAGGCAATATGGGCCAAAGTTAGAAATAGGAAAGGAGCGGTCACGTTGTTAGGAGTTTTCTATAGGCCCCCAAATAGTAATAGAGATGTGGAGGAAGAAATTGCAAAACAGATTATGGATAGGTGTGGAGGTTTCAGGGTAGTTGTCATGGGTGCCTTTAACTTTCCAAATATTGATTGGAACCTCTATAGGTCGAACAGTTCGGATGGGGCAGTTTTTGTACAGAGTGTGCAGGAGGGTTTCCTGACACAATATGTGGATAGGCCGACAAGAGGGGGGGCCACATTGGATTTGGTACTGGGTAATGAACCGGGCCAAGTGTTAGATTTGTTTGTGGGAGAGCACTTTGGAGATAGTGACCACAATTCAGTGTCTTTCACTATTGCAATGGAGAGGGATAGGGCCATACGGCAGGGCAAAGTTAATAATTGGGGAGGGGTAATTACGATGCGATTAGGCAAGAATTAGGGAGCATAAGATGGGAACAGAAACTGTCTGGGAAAGGCACAAATGAAAAGTGGAGTTGTTCAAGGAACAAATACTGTGTGTCCTTGATAGGCATGTCCCTGTCAGGCAGGGAGGAAATGGCCGTGTGAGGGAACCATAGTTCACAAAAGAGGTTGAATGTCTTGTCAAGATGAAAAAGGAAGCGTACGTAAGGATGAGAAAACAAGGTTCAGTTGGATCGCTTGAGAGTTACAGGGTAGCAAGGAATGAGCTAAAAAAAAGGGCTTAGGAGAGCTAGGAGGGGGCATGAGAAGTCCTTGGCGGGTCGGATCAAGGAAAACCCCAAGGCTTTTACTCCTATGTGAGAAATAAACGAATGACCAGGGTGAGGTTAGGGCCGGTCAAGGACAGTAGTGGGAACGTGTGCATGGAGTCAGAAGAAATAGGAGAGGTGTTGAATGAATACTTTTCTTCAGTGTTCACCAAGGAGAGGGGCCATGTTTTTGAGGATGAGAGTGTGATACAGGCGAGTAGGCTGGAGGAGGTAGATGTTCTGAGGAAGGATGTATTCGCAATTTTGAAAAACCTTAGGGTCGACAAGTCCCCTGGGCCAGATAGGATATATCCAAGGATTCTTTGGGAGGCAAGGGATGAGATTGCAGAGCCTTTGTCTTTGATCTTTGGGTCCTCACTGTCCACGGGAATAGTGCCAGAGGACTGGAGAGTGGCAAATGTTTTTCCTCTGTTCAAGAAAGGGAATAGGAATGATCCTGGTAATTATAGACCGGTTAGTCTTACTTCGGTCGTCGGTAAGTTCATGGAAAAGGTCCTGAAGGATAGGATTTGTGACCATTTGGAAAGATGCAGCTTAATCCGGGATAGTCAACACGGATTCGTGAAGGGTAAGTCTTGCCTCACAAATTTGACTGAATTCTTTGAGGAGGTAACTAAGTGTGTAGATGAAGGTAGAGCAGTTGATGTTGTATACATGGATTTTAGTAAGACGTTTGATAAGGTTCCCCATGGTCGGCTTATGAAGAAAGTAAGAAGGTGTGGGATAGAGGGAAATTTGGCCAATTGGATAAGTACCTGGCTATCACACAGAAGACAGAGGGTGGTGGTGGATGGAAAATTTTCAGACTGGAGACCAGTTACCAGTGGTGTACCACAGGGATCAGGGCTGGGTCCTCTGCTATTTGTGATTTTTATCAATGACTTGGAGGAGGGGGCTGAAGGATGGGTCAGTAAATTTGCTGATGACACGAAGATTGGTGGAGTAGTGGATGAGGTGGAGGGCTGTTGTAGGCTGCAAAGATACATTGATAGGATGCAGAGCTGGGCCGGAAAATGGCAGATGGAGTTTAACCCTGATAAGTGTGAGGTGATTCATTTTGGTAGAAAAAATTTGAATGCGGATTACAGGGTCAACGGCAGGGTTCTGAGGAATGTGGAGGAACAGAGAGATCTTGGGGTTCAAGTCCACAGATCTCTAAAGGTTACCACTCAAGTGGATAGAGTCGTGAAGAAGGCTGATAGTGTGTTAGCGTTTATTAACAGGGGGCTTGAGTTTAAGAGCCGCGGGGTTATGCTGCCACTGTACATGACCATGGTGAGACCACATTTGGAGTATTGTGTGCAGTTCTGGTCACCTCACTATAGGAAGGATATGGAAGCATTGGAAAGAGTGCAAAGGAGATTTACCAGGTGCTGCCTGGTTTTCAGGATAGGTCTTATGAGGAAAGGTTGAGGGAGCCAGGGCTTTTCTCTTTGGAGCGGAGGAGGATGAGAGGTGACTTAATAGAGGTTTATAAGATGACGAGGGGGATAGAGTGGACGTTCAGAGACTATTTCCTCGGGTGGATGTAGCTGTTACAAGGGGGCATAACTATAAGATTCAGGGTGGGAGATATAGGAGGGATGTCCGAGGTAGGTTCTTTATTCAGAGAGTGGTTAGGGTGTGGAATGGACTGCCTGCTGTGATAGTGGAGTCAGACACTTTAGGCTATTCGGAAAGTGGAGGACCTGGAGAATCGCTCCCGGAGACAAAATCTAAGAATCGTGGGGAGGCCCGAGGCATCAAAAGAGCAGATGCTGGCTTTTATGATCAGCAGGGGGTGGGGGGGGGGGGGGGATGTCATATTGACCCGGGTGCTTAGGGAGAAGGAGGAGCGAGCAGAGATGACAATGCTGGTGGGCGAGATTCTGCGGGTGGACAGGAGGCAGGGTTGTTGAAGGAGAGGCAGAAGCTCAGATTGAGTTTGGGCTGGTGACCACAGAGAAGGCGGTGGGGCAGTTGCGGAGGGCCAGAGGAGCAGTGTATGAGTACGGGGAGAAGGCTCGTAGGATGTTGGCCCATCAACTCAGGAAGCAGGAGGCGGCGAGGGAGATTGGAAGAGTGAAGAACAAGAGGGCAAGAGTGGTACTGGACTAGTTGGAGGTGAATGGGTTTTTGGGGAGTTCTGCAGGAGGCTTTATAAATCGGAGCCCCCGGCTAGGAAGGAGGGAATGCGGCAATTCCTGGTTGGGTTGGAGTTCCCCACGGTGGAGGAGGAACTGTTGGAGGGGCTGGGGGCCACTGGACTAGTGGAGATGATGGAGGGCATGGGGGCGATGCAGACAGGGAAGGTCCCGGGCCCGGAAGGGTTCCTTGCAGAATTTTATAAGAAATTTAGGGGGGACTTGGGGCCTCTGCTGGTGAGGAGATACAATGAGGCGAGGGAAAAGGGAGAACTCCCCCCTGCATTATCTCAGGAAGCAGGTACTGTCCTTTCCCGGTTTGTCGCTCTCGTGATTGCAGGATAAGGTGCTTCGAGAGAGGGAGTGGGTGAGGATAGGCTGCCCGAGATTTATAAGCACTAATGGACTGGGAGGAGGCCCCGATAGGGAAGTCAAATGGAAATAGGAGGAGGAACTGGGGGAGGTAGGTGGAAATGGAGGCCGGGTTGTGGGAGGAGGCCCTGAGGAGGGTGAATGCCTCCTCGTCGTGTGCGAGGCTCAGCCTTATCCAGTTTAAGGTAGTTCACAGGGGGCACATGAGCAGGTACTTTGAAAAGGTGGAGAACAGTTGTGGGCGGTTCGCGGGGAGGCCCGCGAACCATGTCCATATGTTTTGGGCTCGTCCAATTTTGGCAGGGATGTGTGGACGTAATGTCCGAGGTGTTGTGGCTGAATCATAGAATTTACAGTGCAGAAGGAGGCCATTCGCCCCATCGAGTCTGCACTGGTCCTTGGAAAGAGCCATTTTACTTCAGCCCATGCCTCCGCTCTGTCTCTGTAACCCAGTTACCCCACCTAACCGTTTTGGACACGAAGGGGCAATTTATCATGGCCAGTCCACCTAACCTGTAGATCTTTGGACTGTGGGAGGAAACCGGAGCACCCGGAGGAAACCCACGCAGACACAGGGAGAACGTGCAGACTCCACACAGTCACCCGATGCCGGAATTGAACCCGGGACCCTGGAGCTGTGAGGCAACGGTGCTAACCACTGTGCCACCCTGAAGGTGGTCCCGAGTCCAGAAGTGGCGATATTTGGAGTGTCGGAAGACACGGGAGTACAGGGTCGGGAGCGGCCGATGTTCTGGCCTTTGCCTCCCTAGTAGCCGGACGCTGGTTTTGTTGGAGTGGAGGGACTCGGAGCCACCGAAACCGGGGGTGTGGGTGAGGGATCTGACAGAGTTCCTAAGGTTGGAGAAAATTAAGTACGTCTTAAGAGGGTTGATTGACAGGTTTGCCCGGAGGTGAAAGTCGTTCATCGACTTCTTCAAGGAGAATTGAGGCGTAAGGGGGGCGCGGGGGATTAAGGGGTTAAAATGGGGAAGGCAGGATTGGAGGAGGGGAATGGCAGGGGGTTTGGGATATTGGTTGGCAAGTTATTTATTTACTGTTCCTGTTTGATCTTGCTCTTGTTTTTGTTTGTATTTACTGTTTATACAAATGCCTTAATAAAAACATATATATATATTTTAAAAAAGGACACATCTTCGGCCTCCACAAATAGGTTACCTATTTATTCCTTTATGAGGCCGACTCCTTCCTTAACTATTGATAAAGCATCTATGGCATTCACCTTGTATTTTGTTGCCAATATTCTTATGTACACACTCTTCGCTTTCCTAATTTCCATTTTAATTTCGCACCTCCACTTTTGATACTCTTCTTGGCTTCCTGTAGTATTAAGTTCCCAGAGTTTGACATAAGCTTTCATTTCTGACTTATCTCACCCTGCAAGCTCCTTGACATCCAGGGAGCTCCAAGATTTGGCCAACCCGCCCTTTTTCTTTGCGGAATCATTTTTACTCCTAGAATCCCCGAGAATCTCCCCTTTGACTGCATCCCACTGATCTGACACTGATTTACCTGCAAGAAATTGTTTCCAGTCTACTTTTGCTAAATCACTTGGCCTGCATAATGGGCGCGATCTACCCGCCACGCTACACCCGAAAAGCAGCGCGCCACGGCTCAATGTGCCCGGTTGCCACCGCGGTAGCTGCCGGGTGACCCTGCTCTTGATATTTACCCGGCTCGCCATGTCTCGTGGGATCTAATGTGATCTCGTGAGACGTTGCGATGTGAAGCCCTCCCATTGAAACTGGGATCAGTTTTTGGCAAATCTAACCTTTTAGTGCGAGACAGCTTGTCTCACTCTAATATACAGTTCCCTGAGGTAGCCATGGCATTGGGACCTATCCCCTTCGCCTTGGAGTCCTCGGGCGAATGTCGTTCAGTGCTGGTCTCCACGAACGGGGACCAGATGGAACGGCATTCGTGGAGGTCTCCCAGATGGGAGGCCCCCAGATGCTTGCCCTCTGGGCAGCATGGTACCCCAGCACTGCTGGTGCCAGCCTGGCACCCTGGCAGTGCCAACTGGGTGCCAACCTGGCACTGCCAAGGTACCCAGGTGGCACTGCCAGCTGCCAAAGGCACTGCCAAGGTGCCAAGCTGGCATTTTTTGCATGGTGGTGATCAGGCCGAGGCCGGGGCTGGGGGGGGGGGGGGGGCGAGATGGGTGGGGCCCTGTGCACATGAGGTAGGGTGCAACGGGGTGGTGGTGACGAAGACCCTCTAATTGGTGAGTTGAGGCTTTTGGGGGTGTTCGGTTGTCACGCCCGGGGGTCGAAACATCGGGAGGCCATTTAAAAATGGCATCCTGATCTCCCTGCACTGCGGTGTTTCGGGGAGCAGGGCTCCTCAGTGCAGGAAAAGGGATGAAGTGCGGCCTTGGCCACACGTTCCCCGCTGAGGCGCTGCGAGCGCCGGAAATACGCAGCTAAACATGGTTGCAATGAAACATAGTTCCCATTTGGTTCAATCGCGCCCGATATCTTCAGCCGTGCCTCAGTGAATCGTGCTCTTGGCTCCTGAGTTAAAAGGCCGAGGGTTCAAGTCCCACTTCAGGGACTTAAGCCCGAAGTTCAGCCTGATTTCATTGAAAGAGTGCTGCACTTTCAGAAGCATGCTTGTTATGTGATGTGAGGGTACCTTTAAGAAATGGGTGTTTTTTACAGAATAACTGTAGTGAGAGTACCTTTAAGAAATGGGTGTTTTTATAGAATAACTGTAGTGGGTGTATCTTTAAGAAATGGGTGTTTATTACTGCAGTGATGTCAGAGCGTGGGTGGAGCTGAGCTGTCTGTCAGCTTTTAATTTCACTTTGAGACAAGCTTGGGTGTGTCTGTGTTTTTTGGGGTTTTGTTTCAGTGTTGGAGCTGCAGTCAGCCAGAGCAGGTGAAATGTTGATCTCTTTGCCATGTAAAGACTATTTCTTGATCATTTGGTGAATTCAGAGTTATAACTATTCTCAGTAGTGAATTTAAACCTGATGTGCTTCTGTTAAAAGTTTTTTAAAAAGTCTTATGGATGTTAAAAGGAAAGTAAGGATTACTTAGTGTTATATTCTTTGGGGGTTGTATTTGAATTGATTGTTGCTAAGATGTTCACTATGTTTTAAAAAGGTTAACTTGAGTTCATAGAATAAACATTGTTTTGCTTTAAAAAAATACTTTTCCATTTCTGCTGTACCACACCTGTAGAGTGGGCAGTGTGCTCTCCAGACCACAATCTAGTAAAAGTTGTGGGCCAGGTGAACTCCATGATACACTTTGGGGTTCTCTAAACCCTGGCTTTTTAGATGTGTTTTTAAACAGAGGCTCTGTTTAGCCTCTCACGCCGATCAAAAAATCCAATGGTTCTGTTTGACACAGCAAGGGAGTTTAATCCAGTGCCAATATTTAATCCCTCACCGAGAAACTAGAACAGATTGCCGGGTCATTATCGCATTGCTATGCAAAATTGGTCGTTCATCAATATGAGGAGCAGGAGACGGCTGGTTAACCCCTTGATCCTACCCCACCATTCACTAAGGTCATGGCTGTACCATGCAGTACAACAACGAGTACACTTCAGCAAGGATGTCAGTGATTCTAAAGCACCTTAATGGACTGATTTTTGATTTACAAGTTAAAGGGATTTCAGGTGTAGCCAGTTAAAATGGCTAACTCCCGATTTAGAATGGCTAACTCCCGATTTAAAATGGCGAACGGCAAAGGCTGATGGGAAAGTCAGCCAACAGGACACAAACAAGCAGCTGCGGGTTGAGTGTGTATTTACCTCTGGAAAGGCCAGACAAGATCGATACCGGCAACCATCAGCATAACAAAACATCAGCCATTTGCATATTAATGAGCAATCCCCAGGAACAATGAGCAACATTTAGACACATAAAGCCAACCCAGACTCGTCGGCGCCAGCAGAAGCCTACACAAAGGGAGGTGAACGACCACCTCAAGACCGCCCATCGATCAAGGAATCGCTCCAGCTTTGGAGAAAATCGAACCAAGTGATTGGGACAAAGTCCAATTACTTGGAACCAGGTACAGGGTCCGCCCCGAAAGGCAGGAAGCCCCTGGGGACTATAAGAATAGAGTCCAAGTTCAAATTGTTCTTCTTGACCGGGTCACTCAGCAACGCAAACCAACCCTTGACAGTGACCGGTCCAGCCATCGCTGAAATAGAGTAAGTCTTACTTCAACGCTCGCTACGAGATAGGCGCTCCTAGCTACCAATCTGTACCAACTTCGAATCCCACAGGCTCAGAACCCGAACGAAAGGCCATTTGTTTCCTTGACCTGGTGGGCCAGTTCCGAGTTAAGTACTGGCCTGTTAGTCGTAGAAGTAGCTTAGACGTAGAATTTATGCATGAGTAGTGATTACTGTGTATAATAAAGGTGCTTTGATTTAAATCTTACTAAGCGGTGTATTGGATTATTAATCATTACTTGAACCACGTGGCAGTATCAGAAAGATACCTGGCGACTCAAGAGCAAAGGTGATAAAACAGAGCAATTAAACTAAGGCAAAAGTTAGCAACACAGGTTTGGAGGGCAGGCCCCAATCGGGTCAGCCATGACCTTAGTGAATGGTGGGGCAGGATCAAGGGGTCAACCAGCCGTCTCCTGCTCCTCATATTAATGAACGACCAAACTTGACTGTCAGTATATTTCTTTCTGCTTTTAGTGGAGCATATGGACACATTTCAAGCTTTTGAGTTTAACGTTTATTGCGTGTTCTCTGGACATTTGGAGCCCTTCAGTTATTAGAGGCGGAGAGATGCCCTGCTCATACGTTCACACACATATGTAGATCACCTCTTCAGGCAGAGTGGTCAGAGTGGACTGTCTTAGGGCAGCTACTGGAAATAGCTACTTTTAAAATTGTAGTGTTGGTATACTGATTCAGGCGTCAGAAGCCTTTCACAATGCATGAGTTTAAAGAAAATTTTGAAAACACTGTACATTGAACATCAAACCTCAGAGTGGTGTTTCCATAACATCCCAGGTCTCCAATACCAAGGTCATCTGCCATGATAAGAACATAATTGGGCTGCATGTTTGCACTTTGTCCCAGATTTCCTCTTGTCAAGTGGAGTAGAAAGAAGGCCAGCAAGATCTTCATGTTCCTAAAAATAAATTAAAAAATGAAGTCAGTGTGATTAAGTATTAGTTGCGTAACCGTAGGCTCTCTCACACCACACCATGTATAATAATGTTAGCAGAGAAAAAAGGAACTCTTCCTTCTACCAAGCGGTGCCAACTCCTTTCCTATTGTCAAAAAGACAATATTGCAGGTTGGGTGGGGTCACGGGGTTGGGGCCAGGGTGGGCGCTCTTTCAGAAGGTCGGGGCAGACTCGATGGGCCGAATGGCCTCCTTCTGCACTGTAGGGGTTCTCCGGTGCTGCGGTCCACAGCGAACCTTCACAAGGACCTACTTTTCAATTCTGGTTGGTTGCTTTCACTAATCTTTTCACAATAGGGTGGACAGGGTGTGGGATATAGTCCCAGCAGGGCACGTACAGGGGCTATGATGGGCTGGCTTAGCTCAGTGGGCTAGACAGTTGGTTTGTAATGCAGAACAAGGCCAGCTGCGCGGGTTCAATTCCCGTACCAGCTTACCCGAACAGGCGCCGGAATGTGGCGACTAGGGGCTTTTCACAGTAACTTCATACTTGTGACAATAAAAGATTATTATTGGATAAATATCAGCATCGGCTACAATGGCTGGTTTCCACATCCAAGTTGGTGAGGTACATTGCATTGTCTGTATTGTCACCTCAGATAATACAGCGAATATTGAAGGATTGAACGAGAGGCCTGCTGCCCTACAATTCAATGTCACAATAAATGACACATTCCCAACCAACGATTGAGAGAGCCAAATCGTTGCTTTTCCACTGAAGTCATTTACATGTGTGCTTGCAGCCACCAATTCTTCACTGGGGAGGCACGGTAGTTAGCACTGCGGCCTCACAGCGCCAGGGACCCGGGTTCGATTCCGGCCTCGGGTGACTGTGCGGAGTCTGCACATTCTCCCCGTGTCTGCGTGGGTTTCCTCCGGGTGCTCCGGTTGCCTCCCACAATCCAAAGATGTGCAGGTTAGGTGGACAAGCTGTGCCAAATTGCCCCTTAAGTGTCCAAATAGGTGCAGGTTAGGTAGGGTTACGGGGATAGGGCGTGTGAGTGGGCCTCGGTGGAGTGCTCTTTTGGAGGGTTGGTGCAGACTCAATGAGACAAATGGCTTCTTTCGGCACTGTAGGGTTTGATGGTTCTATATGCATCACATGCACACGAACCTTGCTGTACTTTTGATCAAAGCGTGTTTGAAAAATGATTACATTTCAGAGTGCGAGTGAATGGGAAACAGATTGAAAGGGATAACATATACAACAAAAAAATTTTGCATATATATTATTCTAAAGCAAAAAATATAGGCAAACAAATTGAAGTTAGACAATTATCTTTATGGCAAAGTGACCAGAATCAAACACTGACTCAGTGTTGTTATTTTACACTTGATGCAAACTCGAACCAGTGCCAGATGGCCTACGAACATATGAATTAGGAGGAGTAGGCCACTCGGCCCCTCGAGCCTGCTCCGCCATTCAATAAGATCATGGCTGAGCTGGTTGTAATTTCAACTCACATCCCTGCCGACACCCAATAACCTTTAACCTTTTGCCCCCGGCTAATCAAGAATCTCTGTAGCTCTGCCTTAAAATATTCAAAGACTCTGCTCCCACTGCCTTTTGAGGAAGAGAGTTCCAGGGACTCCGGAAAGAAAATATTTCTCATCTCGGTCTTAAATGTCCCTTCTTTTTAAACAGTGACCCCAATTCGAGATCCTCCCACACAAGAGGGAACATCCATGCTGTCAATAGCCCTCAGGATCTTAAAAGGTTTTGATCCAGTCGGCTCTTTTGTTTAATTCATTTACTAGATTTGGGCATCGATGGCGAGACCAGGATTTATTGCCCATCTCTAGTTGCCTTTCAGAAGGTGGTGGTGAGCTGCCTTCTTGAACCGCTGCAGTCCCCGAGGAGTTGGTATACCGACAGTGCTGTTACTCTTCTCAAATCTAGTAGACACAAACCTAACCTCTCCAACTTTCCTTACAAGACAATCCGCCCGTTCATGGTATTCATCTAATAAACTTTCGCTCAACCGCTTCTAACACATTTACATCGTTCACTGAATCCCTGCAGGGCAGACGGAGGCCTTTTGGCCCATAGAGTCTGCACCGGCCCTTCGAAAGGCCCTCAACCTATGTCCATTTCTCCATCCTCCCCGTTCTACCTCTGTAACACCGTAACATAAACTGCACATCCCTGGACACATAAGGGGCAATTTAACATGGTCAAGCCACCTAAACGTGGGAGGAAACCGGAGCACCCGGATGAAGCCCACGCAGACACGGGGAGAGCGTACAAACCCCGCACAACTGTGACCCAAGGCCAGTATTGAATCCGGGTCCCTGGCGCTGTGAGGTAGCAGTGCTAACCACTGTGCCACCCTTGAGCAAAGGTATACAAACGTTTTGTAGAGAGTATTTTAACATTCAGCATGGCAGTCCGGTATGGTAAACTGAGTGTGTAACGCAAAGGTAAACTGGCCAAAATGTCAACACAGCCGGCAAAATCACTGGCAGACAGCACACACAGCTCGATAAATTATTTAACAATGCCTTGTTAAGAGGAAAGCTCAGACTATTTTGGGTAATCCGTCTCATTATTTATATCATCCTTCAATAAGGAGACCAATGCTGTACACAACACTCCAAATGGGGGTCTCAGTAATGCCTCCCCGAACAGGCGCCGGAATGTGGCGACTAGGGGCTTTTCACAGTAACTTCATTGAAGCCTACTTGTGACAATAAGCGATTTTCATTTCAAATGATCCCCCACGAGCTTCTTGTCGATCCTGGCTGTCCTGCCAGGTGGTTCACCAGACACGTGCCCGGCAGTTCCCCGCTAACGAGGAGGACACCCTTTCCCTGGAGGGGGTTGGAGTACCAGCAGCAGGGCTGGCAATGCCGTCTGGGAGGCAGTGGCAGCCAATGCGGGCAGCATGACCAGGAGGACCAGTGTCCAATGTCAGAAGGCCAACAACCTCCACTGGGCTACAACGGTAAGTTTACACTGGCCCCCTGGCGTCAGTTCCGCCTGCTATCCGCTTGACATCAGGCCCCCTCCCCCAAGCTCGTGCCACAGCAAATCCTGGAACCCACCAGCACAACCCCTCCACGTCTAGGTGCGGTGCCCACACATGCCTCCTGCCATTACGGACCAAGCGTGGGGCTCATAATGCCCTGTCATTTGGATGCACCTTTAAGAAATGGGTGTTTATTAAATAGCTGCAGTGATGTCAGAGTGAGGGTGGAGCTGGGCTGTCTGTCTCTTTTACTTTCGCTTTGAGCTAGCAGCTACAGGGTGTGTTTAGTTTCGATTTGCAGATTGGGAACTGCATCCAGAGAAACAAGGTGTAATTCTGGTCTCTCTCTGTATGAAAAGAATGCCTTCAGATCACTTGCTAATTTAAAATTGATAACTGCTCTCAGTAGAGAATTTAAACCTAATGTCTGTGTTAAAGAGGGGATTTGTCTTATGAATGATGCAAGGAAAGATTAAGGGTTACTTATAGAGTACTGTATTCTTTCGGGGAGTATTTGAGTTGATAGTTGCTAAGATGTTTACTGTGTGTGTTCTGTAAACCATGGCCCGTAATAGCCCTCTCTCTGTCCCCTCAGGAGAAGGTAGCCCATAATAGGCGGGAAAGGGCCTAGACAGGTGGCGGAGTTCTGGGCATCAAAGTCCTCACTCACTCCGAGGAACGGGCCCTGGAAATCGCGGGGTTGTCCAAGGGGATGTTGACTGGCACTTCAGAGGTGAGGATCCACTGCCCTTTCACCCAGATTATCTTTCTTAAGTGAGTTGTTCATGTCAGACAAAATGATCCTTCCCTCCCACTGACTACATGTCCCTTCTCCCATAGGATCTCCATCTGATGGGGCAGGGCCATCTGGGGCCGCCCACCCCCCTGCCAGCTAAGAGAACACCTCAGAGGATACCACCATTACGGCATCACAGCTGTCATGCCGAACCCCCACCAGCACAGACACACACCTCGGTGGGCAACATTAGTGGCCAGGCTCCTGGGGCACAATCTGGGGCAGTTGGAGGTCTGCTGGATCCCAGGACTCAGTCGAGTCGCAGTCAGATGCCAAGTCTTTGGGCAAGGTTATCCCAGAGCAGGTGTTGACGCTGGGACACAGCCATGGGATTCAGGAGGGGATTCAAGCGACACTCCAGCAAGTGCATGGGTGATTGGAGGAGTCCCAAAGGCTATGGGCACATAGCCCATAAGGCTATGGGTGCCTGGAACATGTTGTTAGTGGAGGTGGTGGAGGCAGGCATGATAGCAACGTCTAAGATGTATCTTGATAGACACATGAATGGGCGGAGAATGGAGGGATACAGATCGTCTGGGCAATAAGCATTTGGTCTGAATAAGGAATCTGGATCGACACAGGCTGACCTCACCTCTGATGTGCATCATGGGGATACACCTAGACGTAGCGGCAGAGCATGGAAGATGAAGAGAGAGGCTCACTGAGCGGGCACAAGGAGCACAGTCTGTAGCTCGGGGGAATGGAAATGTCCAATGTTCACTATTAAAACATGTTACACCTGATACATGTGAAGGCGGTGGTCGCACACAAGTTGAACATTCAGGGATGGAATCTTACCTATTGTTGAAGGGCACTCTGTTGCCCCGGTGCACAAATGGGACATGCGTGCCATCTACTCCCTGGACCTGGGGCATTCCGGTGATGGGGAGAATCATGCTGCCCAGGCTCTTTGATGGACTTGGTCCAGCTCAAAGTTAATACAGTCAGCTGTCTGGACATGCAGGGCACCTGTGACCTCCTGGATGCACGTGGGCTGTAGCTTGGGAAATGCCACACAAGCCCCCCACTCGAGCCCTGGGATAAACCCGTTGCATCAAGGTTCAATGCTGCGATGAGCTTCACGCCACCGGGAGTGGGTGGTCTCCTCCTCCTCCACTGAATGCCAAGTCCAGATGTGGCACAGGTGCCGCACCGTCTCCTTATTGAGATGAAGCCTCCTGTGGCACAATCCGTCCGTCATCGCCTCGTAGTGACCAGCAACGCCTGAACACCTTGGCTGGAGGACCCTGCTCTGCACACTCACCCCCCCAGCCGCAGCAGGAGCCCCTAGACATTAGACCCCTGCCGGGAGACCGTGCTCAGGTACCCTCCCCTGGTTCACACACTCTTTAGTCTTGAGGATATGCCCAGTGCTGAGGCCCAGCTCTCGGGTGTTTGATTGTTGGCTGCTGCCTCTGTGGTGTTAACGCTCCCAGAGTTCAGGCAGTGTCCAGGCCTCACGGTTTGATTGGAATGCTCGGCAATAATACTCGCCTGAGACATGGCACCTGTACCCACAAGACCGCACTTGAGAATATTTTGTTTATTACACGGTCAACAGTAATAAAGATTTAAAAATCGACTACATAACATTCCACACATCACACTAAGAAGGAAATGTCACCGTTCCATGTTGGTACCGATACAAAGGTATATCAGCTCATTTTCGCAGGTTCCTCAACAGAAACGGAGGATAAGGCTCGGAATATGGTACCATGAACTGACCTTTGCTGTAGAAATTATCTGTCCAACTATGTGTGACTTGTTCCACGTATCAGTGCCAATCTCCGTCCAGAAGCAGTTGTGCAGGCTCTCCCACATGGCCCAATCTCACCTGAACCAAAACCTGGCATCCACATAATCCACTGGCGCTCAAGGTGCAGTTGAACATGTTGACTTCCAGCGTCTTTAACCAGAGGTGACGTGCCAGTTACATGCAGCACTCTCCACACCAGCAACAAAAGCACCAGCAATCTGCAAAAGCATTTCTTCAGCGGTGTTAGCGGGTGTTCCATTTGGAACAATGTCTCCTTGCTTCAAACGGGATTGCCTTCTGGACTCGTATGTCCCCCTGAGCCTGATGTTCCAGGACCCAGGTATCTTCGAAAAATTATCCTGCTTTCCGGCAACAGAAAAGGAAGCAAACAGCAACAGCAGCCTCCAGGCATCTACAGCCACCAGCAGGAGCAAGCAGCAAATACAACCTGCAGCTGCAAAGTGCTCTCACAACTAACAAGACCAATTCCTTATTAGCAATAGCTTTCAGCTGTGAAGCTAGAGATTGCTCACAGTCAAAGGGAGTTAAAGTGACCTTCAGCATATAACCACGAACAGGGCTTTGTCAATGAGGGGTTTGGTAGGACAGACAGCAGCTGTAGATGCCCTATTATGGGTGTACACAATATTGGAGGATGACCTGTAGGCTCTGCAGACACTACCTCAATCACCCCCCAGTCCAGGGGTGACCCCTGACTTATGACATCCAGCCCTCCCCACCCCAAACTTGGCCCATCCTCCACTGAGGGGTCCCTTCCTCCACTCCTCCCCCCCCCCCCCCCGAGGACTGGGGTAGCCGCACCGTACCCTTGGGCTCCATGAAGGGGAATGCAAATGGGTCATTTCCTCAGCTCCCCTCAGCAGCCATTACGCCAAGTTTTTCAAAAGGAGTGCTAAACGGCACCCACGTGACCACTCGCTGGGGAGCCAGTTAGTTCCCGGGAGGCCGTTAGATTGGACTTCTATCTCGTCAACGAGCTGGAGACTGGTCTCAATTGGTGCCGCGCCACGTCTGGGCGGGATCCGGAATCCGCCACCGGGAGCGGGCCGGTTAGATTTCAATCCGATTCGCTCTTAGCGTGGATCCCGATTTCGGCCTCTCCCGCTATTTAACCGGCACGCCCGCCTCCACGCAGCCGCTACGGACGATACGGTTGCACAGTGGTTAGCACTGCTGTTTCACAGCACCAGGGCCCCAGGTTCGATTCCTGACTTGGGTCACTGTCCGGGTTTCCTCCAGGTGCTCTGGTTTCCTCCCACAAGTCCCGACAGACGTGCTTGTTAGGTGAATTGGACATTCTGAATTTCCCCTCAGTGTACCCGAACAGGTGCAAGAATGTGGCGACCAGGGGCTTTTCATAGTAACTTCATTGCAGTGTTAATGTAAGCCTACTTGTGACAATAAAGATTATAATAAATAAATAAATCGCTCCCAAGCTCTCTACAATTTGACTGAATGCAATCATTGAAAATGATTCTCAGCTCGGGAGAGAGCGCAAAGTTGATTAAATTGCCTCGGAATAAATTGCTACGTACCTGGAGTGGGGTTACCAATATCAACAAAAAAACTGCATGGGCATTAATCCACTGGGTTTTGTTTAAAAGGTTTGCTGAACATCCGCAGTGGTAGCTGCTGTGGGCCGAGCTGACTCACCTGGAGCATGCGCTGACTCACCTGGAGCATGGGCAGCTTCACCTGCGGCCAGCCCCGCCCTCTCCCCCTGACCCCGCCCACCCCCGCGAGCCCCGCCTCATTCCCCCACAGTAAAACCGCCAGCCGGTGGCCGACTGAAAACACACCCTCCGAGACGCAACGGAGGGAATTTCGACGGGAAGGCGCTCGGTTTCGTTTGTTTAGAAGGCGGTGGAACACAGCTGACTCCTATTCGCGAAGGAAAGCGCTCATTTTATGAGTGTGGGGTTACAATTTTACATCCGACAATAAAAACACCGAGATTGAATTCTCCACCTCTTTTAAGCGTCCCGGGTGAATTGTTGATCTTCGGCGTGGGTATTCGGTACTAACGCAATAAGGATTGAAGCGGGCGAGGAGGCTGAGGGCGGCGGACTCCGGCTTTCGCTGCCCCTGGACATTAACTCTGGGAAGCTGATAGTCGGCCCTGGTTTTCCCCGCTCTCCTGGAAATGGCGGCGAACTGCTCCAGCACCTTCAAGCCGGTCACTCATGTCATCTTCGACATGGACGGCCTTCTCCTCGGTCAGTACCCGCGCCGATCCCCGCCTCAGACCCCCCCCTCTCCGTCTTTACGGTGTCAGCGGCGCTGCTTAACCGAACCAATAATCCCCCCAACCTCGGCCACTCGCTTCCCCATCGCCATCCCTACCGGCTGTCAATCACTCCCACTGGACCCGCCTTCTCCTGCTGTCACTCAGCTACTGATCCCGCCCCCTCCCGGCTGTCACTCAGTCCCACTGGACCCGCCCCCTCCCGGATGTCAATCACTCCCACTGGACCCGCCCCCTCCCGGATGTCAATCACTCCCACTGGACCCGCCTTCTCCTGCTGTCACTCAGCTACTGATCCCGCCCCCTCCCGGCTGTCACTCAGTCCCACTGGACCCACCCCCTCCCGGATGTCACTCAGTCCCAATGGACCCGCCCCCTCCTGGCTGTCAATCAATCACACTGGACTCACCCCCAATCAGTCATCGAATTTACAGTGCAGAAGGAGGCCATTCGGCCCATCGAGTCTGCACTGGCTCTTAGAAAGAGCACCCTACCCAAGCCCACACCTCCACCCTATCCCCATTACCCAGTAACTCCACCCCAAGGGCAATTTTGGACACGAAGGGCAATTTATCACGGCCAATCCACCTAACCTGCACATCTTTGGACTGTGGGAGGAAACCGGAGCACCCGGAGGAAACCCACGCAGACACGGGGAGAATGTGCAGACTCCGCACAGACAGTGACCCAAGCCAGGAATCGAACCTGGGACCCTGGAGCTGTGAAGCAATTGTGCTAACCACCATGCTACCGTGCTGCCCACTGCTGGGTCATCTGGATTCAAAACTCACCTTTTCTCTCCCTACAGATGTTGCCAGACCTGCTGAGATTTTCCAGCATTTTCGCTTTTGGATTCAGATCCCAAAATCCGCAGCAATTTGCTTTTGCCCCCGTAAGGGACTGGTTTACCACACTGGGCTAAACAGCTGGCTTGTAATGCAGCACAAGGCAGCAGCACGGTTCAATTCCCGTACCGGCCTCCCCGAACAGGCGCCGGAATGTGGTGACTAGGGGCTTTTCACAGTAAATTCATTGAAGCCTACTTGTGACAATAAGCGATTATTATTATGTCTTTCCAACTGGAGCTGGCCCATCTGCTGTCAATCAATCCCACTGCACCTGCCCCTCTGGCTGTCAATCACTTCTACTGGACCCATCCCCTCCAGCTGTCAGAATGATCCCTTGCCCTGCCCCTCCATCTGTCAATTAATCCCTTTGTCCCACCCCTCCACCTGCATAAATTCCACTTGTTCCTCCCTCCAACTGTCAATCAATCTCATTTGTCCTGCCCCTCCAACTGTCAATCAATGCAATTTGTCCCACCCCCTCCAACTGTCAATCAATTTTGCTTGTCCCGCCCTCGAACTGTCAATCAACCCCACTTGTCCCACCCTCCAACTGTCAATCAATACCACTTGCCCCACCCCTCCAACTGTCAATCATTCCCACTTGTCCTGTCCCTCCGACTCAATCAATGTCACTGTTGCATCTTCCAACTGTCAATCAATCCAACTGGCTCCACCCTCAGGCTCAATCAGCTCCGTCCCTGCCACCAACCATTAACACCACATTTTCTTCAGACTATCTCTCCCAAACATAAACACACAAGGGCAGACTCTCCTCTTCTCTTTCTCCTCCAACCATTACACAACTCTACCCTCATTCCCCATCAACATTCCCACCTAATGCTCTCCCCCATCAGTGATCACCCCCCCCCCCAATACTCTCCACCCTGCCCGCACTCCTGGTACTTCCAACTGTCACTCCCCCTTCACTCCCTCATCAGATTTAGTAATGAGCCAAATTTAATTAGTAGCCTAACTGCGCGAACATTTATCAAATAGTGATCACAACATGGTTGAATTCAGTGCAGCGTTTGAAAGTGAAATGCACGATTCAGTGATTCAATTGCACTAGAATTTTAGACTTGGGTATGGCTGACTTTAACGCGATGAGGCAGAGACGGTCCACGGTGAACTGGGAAGATCTGTTAATCGGTCAAATCTCAGAAGATCAGTGGAAAATATTAAATATTTTAAGAAATATTTAACAAGATACAGAGCGAGTATATACCCACTTCACAAAAAAACAGCCATGAAGAACTAAGGAGATTAGCGTAAAACTAAAAGAAAGGGCACACAAAAATGCAAGAGAGCACAGATCAAGATGAATGAGATTGGTACAAAGAGCAGCAAAGGATCACAAAGCAGCTTATAAGAGCTTCTAAAAGGGATTATGTAAGGGAACCTACAAGGAGCACCACGCTTCATTTCTGACGAATGCATGTAAATTTAGAGAAGGGGTAGCACGGTGGCACAGTGGTTAGCATTGCTGCCTACGGCACTGAGGACCCGGGTTCGAATCCCGGCCCTGGGTCACTGTCCGTGTGGAGTTTGCACATTCTCCCCGTGTCTGCTTGGGTTTTACCCCCACAACCCAAAAATGTGCAGGATAGGTGGATTGCCACGCTAAATTGTCCTGTAATTGGAAAAATAATAATTGGGTACGCTGAATTAAAAAAAAAGAAAATGGGAGAAGTACAGGCCGTCATATTCTGCTTTTTACCTTTCCAGTGAAGCTGGCGATTTGATCCAGCTGGCAATCGGGGGTGAGAAAATTGTCGTCAGTTGACACAAAATACCTAAGTGGAAATTTGTCTCCTTTCTGGCCTCTGGATGTACGAATTGATAGCACTCGGGCAAGGAGCCCTTAAATGTGGCAAGTCAGTTCATGCACCTTAGCAGCAGAATATTATGTTCCTGTCCTTAACTCCATTATATCCTCTGACTTACAACGAGCAATTACATGAGAGATTTGCTGATGTACTAGTGTCTGCTGTGGTTCTCAGAGCACACTTGCCTCCAAGTCACGAAGCTCTGGGTTCAAACTGCACTCCAGGACTTGTGCACAAATCAAGGTTGACGCTCCAGAGCAGTTCTGAGGGAATGCTGCGCGGTTGGAGGCGCCATCCTTCAGATGAGACACCTTACGGGGGCCTGTCTGTCCTCTCGGTCGGACATAAAAGATTCCATGGCTCTATTTCAGACACGAGCAGGAGAGTTAGTTCCCGTGTCCTGGCCAATGATTCCAGCATCTGCAGTAATTTGCTTTTGTATTATTGTATAAATGCAAGGGGCACGATCCAACGGCCTTGTGGCGCCCCACTCGGGACACCACGAGGCAGGTAAATCTCGTGAGAGGTCTCGCGAGATTTACGTTGCTCGTTATGTCTCGCAAACTGGATCTCGCCCTCAATGGGTGTGATCCAGATTTGTATATTCAAGTGAGCAGTTAGTCTCACTTGAACATGGCTGCGCTGGAGTTACCAAAGGCGCAAGATCTAATGGCTTTGCCTCAGAGACCCTGGGTGGGTGCCGTTTGGCACTGGTCTCCTCAAACGGGCGCCCGGGTGGTCGGGCTCTGGGCAGGGTAATAACCTGGCACTCCCGATGCCATTCGGACACCGTGACATTGCCACCCAGGCACCCAGCAGGGAACTGCCAAGATGGCGGTGTCAGGTGGCAACTTGCCCGTGCCAGGGATCGGTCCCAGGGTTGCCCTGCATATGTGAGGTGGGCTGCAGGGCTCGAGGACCCCAGAATTGGTAAATTGGGGTGTTAGGGAGGGCCCGGAAGCGCAGTGGCCGGGGTGGGGGGGAGGGGGTGGGGGTGGTGAGAGGAGCCTGTTACTGCAGGAAATGGGTCTAAGTGCGGCCTCGGCAGGACATTACTCGCTGAGACCCAAAAATGAAGCAGAGCCCCGTTTAATAGTGGTGTCATTCTCGGTACTGCAAGTGCCTGGAAATATCTTGCTAAACACGCCTAAAAGGGGACTCCGTTTAGTTTCCATTAAATCGCAACCAAGACTTTGTTTCTTTCCTTTCTTTTTCTTTCTTTCCTTCTTTTGTAAAGGCCGTGCCCAGAGTAAACTCATGGCTTCACATGCCTTCTCAGGGCAGCACGGTAGCACAAGTGGATAGCACTGTGGCTTCATAGCGCCGGGGTCCCAGGTTCGATTCCCCGCTGGGTCACTGTCTGTGCAGAGTCTGCACGTTCTCCCTGTGTCTGCGTGGGTTTCCTCCAGGTGCTCCGGTTTCCTCCCACAGTCCAAAGACGTGCAGGTTAGGTGGATTGGCCATGCAAAATTGCCCTTAGTGTCCAAAAAGGTTAGGAGGGGCCATTGGGTTACAGGGATAGGGTGGAAGTGAGGGCTTCAGTGGGTCGGTGCAGACTTGATGGGCCGAATGGCCTCCTTCTGCACTGTATGTTCTTTGTCTATGTTTCATCATTTGTAGAGCTGAGGACAGGGTGGGGAGGCCAACACAAACTGCTTCTACCCTTTTTTTCATCCTTTAAATTGTGAGTTAACATAATAGGCTCTGATGGAAAGTATAAGAGCAGGGGAATGTTTTTTGCATACAGTGCCACTTACCCCTCTGATTCTTTAATTTATACTACAGACACGGAAAGACTGTACACTCTTGTGTTTGAGGAAGTCTGCGGCCGTTACAATAAGAAGTTTACGTGGGAGTTGAAGGCCACGATTATGGGAATGCAGTCCTTGAACGCTGCCAAAATTGTTTGTGAGAAACTGCAGCTCCCGCTTACTCCAGAGGAATTGATCAAGGAGTGTCTCCTTGTCCAGGAGCGCTTGTTCGTTTCCACAAGTCTGATGCCAGGTAACTGCGATACTTTCACAAATTTAGCCATCAGGAGAGTGAGAAGCTACCCCAATCGTTTACCTAGTTCAGGTAATCAGTAGTTAGCGCAGTAGAGACTTGGTGAAAAAAGAACTTGCGGGAACACGCTGCAATTAGCATCGCCGTGACACCCCATTCAGGGGTAAAAACACTCTGTCACCTTGGCAGAGTGGTGACAATCTGGGGACGCGATCTAACGGCCTCTTTGTGCCCGATGAGGCGCCCGGGGAGGATGTCCTGCCCTTATGAAGTGGGGTGCTAGGGGCTCGAGGACCCCTAATTGATAAGTTGGGGCGGTTTCAGGGTCCGGATCCTGCAGTGGGGGAGGGGGGGGTTGAGCGATAAATGGCGCCCAACCTCTTCCTACACCGGCGAGCTGAGCTCGTTAGAGCAGAGAATGGCTCTAAGTGCGACCTCGGCGGGGCATTCCTCGCCGACGCCGAAAAAGAAGCCAAGTCTCATTTAACAGCTGGGTCGTGGGCAGCACAGTGGCACAATGGTTAGCACTGATGTCTCACGGCGCCAAGGTCCCAGGTTCGATCCTGCCCCTGGATCACTGTCCGTATGGAGTTTGTATATTCTCCCCGTGTTTGCGTGGGTTTTACCCCCAAAACCCAAAGATTCCTGTACCAGCCTAACCGCACAGGCGCCGGAATGTGGCGACTAGGGGCTTTTCACAGTAACTTCATTTGAAGCCTACTTGTGACAATAAGCGATCTTCATTTCATTTCATTTCATTCATGTGCAGGTAGGTGGATTGGCCATGCTAAATTGCCCTTTAATTGGAAAAAATTAATTGGGTACTCTAAATTTATTTACAAAAACAGCGGGGTCGTCCTTGGTGTTGCGAGCACTGGGAAACACCCCGCTCAATGTGTCCAAAACGGGTATCTTTTTTTCCATTAAATCGCGCCCTGGATTTCTACATTGCTGCTTCCCAGGTCAATTGATACTTGCAAGATGAAGATCAATAGATAGATGGAAGTATTTCCACAGATATGGCTTGCGGGGCTCAAGGTTACCCCCATTCCCATGTTCTTGGTTGGTAAATACTTTGAGTTCATGCATTGTTGCTCTGTCAGAAATCTACAGCCAAATGGCAAAGAGATAATGATCAGTTAATATGTCTCGGGAGTGTATTTAGGGCTTAGATACTGGCCATGGTAGCTGGGAGAAACTACCAGTATACACTGACTCCACTGATTCCTCCCAGGATGGTGGTACAGTTGAGCTGGGTGTTGTAGATTAAGAAGGGAACATCAATCAGCAGCCCAGTTACTGCTTACCATTAATTAACCATAATAGAAGTGCTGGAGGAAGGAATTTAATGTTGCTGTGATTTGCCTCTTCCCTTCCCCGTACCAGCCCCTGTCCTCCCACCTGGCTGCTAACTTGGTGGCCATTACCAGCTTTTTATGCACATGAAAATGGCTGCTTGCATGTTGTACACCAACAGATGGATAGACAATGTTAATTATTGCTCCTTTGCTTGATTTTCCCACAGGCATAGAGAGGATAGTCACCCATCTGTCCAAACAGAAAGTGCCAATTGCAGTAGCTACCAGCTCTTCGAAGCAAATGTTTGACCTAAAGACAACCAAGCACAAAACGCTTTTCTGCTTGTTCCACCACATCGTGTGCGGCGATGACCCAGACGTGAAGAAAAGTAAGCCTGCACCTGACAGCTTCCTGGTCTGTGCTAAGAGATTTGAACCTCTGCCACCTCTTGAAAAGGTAAGGCAGATTTTTTTTAAACAAACTTTCCCTTTTTGCGGGCTTCTTGGGACCTTTTGAACTTTTCGGTTTCCCAAGGCCCACGATAAGATTCCACCCAATGTCTATGAGGTCGCAGGGCAGGAAGAAAAGAAAGAACCCAGGGACATACTTGTAGTATAGTGTTCAATTCTGGTCGCCACACTACCAGAAGGATATGGAGGCTTTAGAAAGGGTGCAGAAGAGATTTACCAGGATGTTGCCTGGTATGGAGGGCATTAGCTATGAGGAGAGGTTGAATAAACTCGGTTTGTTCTCACTGGAACGACGGAGGTTGAGGGGCGACCTGATAGAGGTCTACAAAATTATGAGGGGCATAGACAGAGTGGATAGTCAGAGCCTTTTCCCCAGGGTAGAGAAGTCAACTACTAGGGGGCATAGGTTTAAGGTGCAAGGGGCAAGGTTTAGAGTAGATATACGAAGCAAGCTTTTTACACAGAGGGTGCCTGGAACTCGCTGCCGGAGGAGGTGGTGGAAGCAGGGACGATAGTGACATTTAAGGGGCATCTTGACAAATACATGAATAGGATGGGAATAGAGGGATACGGACCCAGGAAGTGTAGAAGAATTTATTTTAGACGGGCAGCATGGTCGGCACGGGGCTTGGAGGGCCGAAGGGCCTGTTCCTGTGCTGTACTTTTCTTTGTTCTTTGACATTGATGGCTGGGTTGTCGAAATGTGGTAAAGAAAGGGAATCTTATCAATGCACTTCGAAAAGCATATTATGATCAGCCAAAGTCAACATTGTTTTACAAAATGGAAATTGAGTTTGATAAATTTATTAGAGCTTTTTTGAGGATGTAACTAGTCTTTGATTTTGATTTGATTTGATTGAGTCGGGTAGATAAAGGGGTACCAGGAGATGTAATATACCTGGATTTCCAAAAGGCATTCAAGACCAAGAGTAATGGATCTAAATTTGTTGACAATACAAAGCTCGGTGTAAATGGAAGTTGTGAGGAGTATGCAGATGCTGCAAAGAGATATAGACAATGTGAGTGGGCAACAAGATGGCAGATGCAATATAAAATGGGAAGTGTGAGGTTAGTCATAAGAATAGAAAAGCAGAAGGTCGGGAGGCAGTAGCTTAGTGGTATTTTTACTGGACTAGTAATCCAGAGACCAGGATAATGAGCTGGGGAACCGGTTCGAATCCCTTCATGGCAGGTGATGGAATTTCAACTCAATAAAATATCTGGAATTAAAAGTCTTAATGATGACCATGAAACCATTGTTGATTGTGGTAAAGACCCATCACTAATGTTTTTAGGGAAGGAAATCCTGACCTGGTCTGCCCTACATGTGACTCCAGCCCCACAGCAATGGGTCTTAAATGCCCTCTTGAGTAGCAAGCCACTCAGTTGTACTCAACCACTATAAAAACACAAAAAAGGAATGAAACTGGGCGGACCACCCGGCATCGAACCAGGCACCGGAAATGACAACGGCAACCTCAGCCCTGTCTAAACTGCTAGGTCCTCCTTACTACATCTGGGGCGTCGTGCCAAAGTTGGGAGAGCTGTCTCACAGACTAATTAAGCAACAGCCTGACGTAGTCATACTCACAGAATCATTCCTTATAGACAATATCCCAGACAGCACTATCACTATTCCTAAGTATCTCCTGTGTCACTGACAGGACAGAACCAGGTGGCACAGTGGTATACAGTCGGCATAAGTGACCACTGTGATGGGCCAGGGATTAGAAAACTCCAAAGCATATCATGAAGTTCACCTGACCTACAACTTTATTTATTTTGGTTACGAAGAGCACAAGGACCTGCCTTTCAGATGTTATTCAACAGAGGCCTTCAGCACTTTTAATCAAAAACAAAGTTTATTCTACAAATTCAGTTAACATTTCTATAAACACACACAGTGAGCATTTTATCAACTACAAACATAAATACCCCACACAGCTACAGTACTATATATAATATATATATATATATAACCCTTAATAACTTCCCTTTCAACTGTTTCAACTTGATAACAACATCCACTAAACCAGGAAAACCCTTTTTACCGAAACAGTAGGTTTGAATTCTTTCCAGAAAACAGTTATCACTTTCAAATTATAAAGCGATCTGGACACCTTTTAACTTGCAGAGAAAGAGAGACCAATGAAACCTTCCTTGTCTGAATGCAGCTTCCAACAGTGTAAACCGAAAGTAAAACTCAGAGCCACAGCCAGCTCCCAGCTCAAAACAAAAGTAAAAACCAGAACCACAGCCCAGCTCCACCCACACAATGACATCACTGCAGCCATTTGAGAAGACAAAATATTTCTTAAGGGGACTCTCCCATGCCCAGTCCTTGTGGAGACAAAGTCCTGTCTTCACATTGAGGATACCCTCCATTGTATTGTATGGCACTACCACCCTGCTAAATGGGATAGACTTTGAACAGATATCAAGACTGGGCATCATGAGGTGCTGTGGGCCATCAGCGGCAGCAGCAGAATTGTATTCAACCACAATCTGCAACCTCAAGACTGGCATACCTCCACTCTACCATTACCACCAAGCCAGGGGATCAACCCTGGTTCAACAAAGAGTGCAGGAGAGCACGCCAGGAAGCAACATCAGGCATACCGAAAAATGAGGTGTCAAACCTGGTGAAGCTACAACACAGGACTACTCCGGAGGTCCCCAACGTCACAGATGTCCGTCTTCAGCCAATACGATTCACTCAATGTGATGTCAAGAAATAGCTGAAGGCACTGGATACTACAAAGGCTATGGGCCCTGACAATATTCCGGCAATAGTACTGAAGACTTGTGCTTCAGAACTTGCCGCACCCCTGGCCAAGCTGTTCCAGTACAGCTACAACACTGGCATCTACCCGGCAATGTGGAAAATTGCCCAGGTATGTTTCATGTGCACAAGAAACAGGACAAATGCAACCCAGCCAGTTACCCCTCGATCAGTCTACTCTCCATCATCAGCAAAGTGATGGAAGGAGTCATTAACAGTGCTATCAAGCAGCACTTACTCGGCAATAACCTGCTCACGGACACTCAGTTTGGGTTCTGCCAGGGTCATTCAGCTCCTGACCTCATTACAGCCTTGGTTCAAACATGGACAAAAGAACTGAATGCCAGAGATGAGAGTGACAGCCATTGACATCAAAGCGACATTTGACTGAGTGTGATATCAAGGAGCCCGAGCGAAACTGGAGTCAACAGGAATCAGGGGAAAACTCTCCGCTGGTTGGGGTCATACCCGGCACAAAGTTAAATGGTTGTGATGTTTGGAGGTAATCATCTCAGCTCCAGGACATAACTGCAGGAATTCCTCGGGGTAGGGTCCTTGGCCTAACCACCTTGGGCTGTTTCATCAATTATCTCCCTTCCATCATAAGATCAGAAGTGGGGATGTTTGCGGATGACTAGTCAGCAACATCACGACTCCTCAGATAATGAAGCAGTCCATGTCCAAATACAGAAAAACCTGGACAATATCCAGGCTTGGGCTGATAAGTGGCAAGTTACATCCACGCCACACAAGTGCTAAGCAATGACCGTCTCCTACAAGAGAGGATCTAACCACTGCTCCTTGACATTCAATGGCATTACCATCGCTGAATCCCCCACAATCAACATCCTGGGGGTTACCATTGATCAGAAACTGAACTGGGCTAGCGGTATAAATGCTGTGGCTCCAGGCTAGGTCAAAGGCTCGGAATCCTACGGTGTGTAACTCACCTCCTGACCTGACCCCCCCCCCCCCCCCAGATGAGTGCAGCTCCAACAGCGCTCAAGAAGCTCAACACCATCCAGGACTAAACAGCCCACTTGATTGCTCTTACTTCCACAAACGTTCAAATCCTCCACAAACATTCAAACACTCCACCACCGACGGACAGCGCAGCCGTGTGAACCATCTACAAGATGCACTGCAGGAACTCACCAAGGTTCCTTAGACTGCACCTTCCAAATCCAAGACCACTACCATCGAGAAGGCCAAGAGCAGCAGATACCTGGGAACCCCACCACCTGGAGGTTCCCCTCCAAGTCACTCACCATCCTGACTTGGAAATATATCGCCGTTCCTTCACTGTAAAATCTGGAAACTCCCTCCCTAACGGAAAATGGGTGTACCTAAACCTTAAGGGATTAAGAAGGCAACTCACCACCACCTTTTGAAGGGCATTAAATGCTGGCCTAACCAGTGACGCCCACATCCCGTAAATTAATTTTTAAAATATATTTTAAAAGGCGTCGAACTTGTAAATATCGATGTTCACAGAGAATTGGGTGTGCTACATGGAATTCAGCAAGTTAACAATCAGGTACAGTATGCGAATAGGATGGCAAATGGCATGTTGGCCTTTATTCCCGTAACAGCCTCCCCGAACAGGCGCCGGAATGTGGCGACTAGGGGCTTTTCACAGTAACTTCATTGAAGCCTACTTGTGACAATAAGTGATTTTCATTTTCATTTAATTATTGCAAGGGAATTAGAGTACAGGAATAAAGAAATCTTGGTAGTGGGGTGGCAAGGTGGCACAGTGGTTAGTACTGGCACTGAGGACCAGGGTTCAATCCCGGCACCGGTGGAGTTTGCACATTCTCCCTGTGTCCCACAACCGAAAGATGTGCAGGGTAGGTGGATTGGCCACGCGAAATTGCCCCTAAAATTGGAGACAAAAAGAAAAGGGTACTTTAAATTTACAAAAAAAGTTTCGCTACAATTGTACAGGGCATTTTTATGACCAGGGCCAAAATTCTCCAGCCGTTCACCGGTGGCGGGATTCAATGGTTGCGCCAGCAGCGCACCACCGCCCGTGGGTTTCCTGGCCGCATGGGGTGCTTTGATGAGAATTTCCATTGACAGCGGCGGGAACAGAGAATCCTGCCGCCAGCGAACGACGCGCCGCCTCCTGCCGTCGGGAAACATGCGGCTGGGAAGCTGGAGATTCCAGCCCCAGATCCGGAATAGTGTCTCCTGTTTTGGTCCCTGGGATGTGAGGATCATCTGAAGATGAGAGACTGAGAGTCTGGAATTTAGAAGATTGCGAGGTAACCTCATTGAAACATACAGGATTCTGGGGGGGATTCACAGGTTCGGAACGGAGAGGTTGTTTCCCTTGGGTTGGGAATCTAAAGCACGCAGGCACTATCTCATGATCAGGGGCCAATCACTTAAGACTGAGGTGAGGAGAAATTTCTTCAGGATTGTGAATCTTTGGAATTCTCTACCCCAGAGGATTGTGAATTGTTAATTATATTTAAATTTGGATTTGAATTTTTTTTGACCTCTTGGAGAATCAAGAGATATGGAAGAGGGTAGGGAAAGTAAGGTGAAGCCAAGATCAACCATGGTATTGAGTGGTAGAGCAGGCTTGAAGAATCTCATCTGTCCTCAAATAAAATCCTAGGATGATATTAAGCGAGGAATGTGACTTGTATTCGTATAGCAGTTTTTACGACCAGTGAAAAGCATTTTACCAGGCTGCAACTCCATCCGAAGGTCATCCTGTGTACGGAGTTCCCTCTTCATTGTGCTGGCCTGGCAGCGAGACCGTGGCAATCAATCATTAAAAATTATTTACAGTTCCTCCGAGATTGCACTCTGAAGACAGCTCCAACGTGAGGTGCCCTCATGTTCTTCTGCCTGTCGCATCAACAACCTCTCCCGCACTGTGAGACCTTCCCATTGGCCCCGCTAGATCCTGGAGATGGCCTTTTAATTGGTTGCTTACAGTAAGATTGCGATAGTGGGCAGCAAGGCATTGGGGGTCCCACATTTGGCCCCAACCTCTGGATATTCAAGAGGTTCTGTTCTATTCTTTCATGGGATGTGGTCATTGCTCGGCCAGAATTTATTCCCCATCCCTAATCGGCCTCAGGAAGGTGGTGATGAACTGCCTTCTTGAATCGCAGCAGTCCATGTGATATAGATACACCGACAGAGCTGTTAGCAAGGGAGTTCTAGGATTTTGACCCAGCAACAGTGAAGAAAGTGGCCAGTCTTGCCCTTTTTTTCAGTCTAGCCTCCATGAGATCATAAGAAGTAGGATCAGGAGTGGGCCATTCAACGCGATATGACTCATCCAAAGGTGACCTTTACACACTGTCTTGCCTGCTCTCATCACCCTTGTATCCCTTGTTATTTAAAACTCTGTCTAACTCAGCCTTGAATATATTCAATGACCCACTGCTCTGTGCAGAAGAGAATTCCAAAGACTAATGACCCTCAGAGAAGAAATTCCTCCTCATCTCCATCTTAAATGGGAGGCCATTAACTTTAATATCCCAGTGTGGCTATCTGAGTATGCAGTTCACCAATCTTAATTACCACGCTTGGTGCATTTACATACATGCACTGTAAACCTAATTTTACACTTTATTACATTGCCTATTAGTCTGATCCTATTTAATCTTTACTATTTTTTACTCAAGTTTTACACATCTTCCCATCCTTCATCTACCTCGATTCTCCTCTCCAATGGAGCAGCACAATGGCACAGTGGTTAGCACTGCTGCCTCACAGCTCCAGGGACCTGGGTTTGACTCCGACCTCGGGTGACTGTCTGTGTGGAGTTTGCACGTTCTCCCCGTGTCTGCGTGGGTTTCCTCCGGGTGCTCCGGTTTCCTCCCGCAGTCCAAAAGATGAGGAGGTTAGGTGGATTGGCCGTGCTAAATCGCCCCTTAGTTCCAACGGTTGGAAAGAGTGGGAAATTGGGCCTGGGTGGGTGCTCGATAGGCCAAATGGCCTTCTTCTGCACTGTAGGGATTCCATGATACTATAATGCAATATCCTAGTGCATTCTTCTGCCAAGTTAATTTAAAATCTCGACAATAGCATTAGCAAACATCAAACATTATTATTCCTGGCAAACCATTCCAGTCTTTACGGGCCGCACCTCACTCAGAACCCATCCCAATGTCCCAGGAATCTAAAGCACTTTCTTTTTCAGGATCTCTCCAACCATGTATTCATCTGTTCTATCCTCCTCTTTTTGTACTCGCGAGCCTTTTGAGGTCCTGCTTCCTAATTTGTTTTCTTGTTCCCTAAAATCTGCTTGCTGGACTTCATATCTTTCTACCTATGCCTTTGGTATCTACCCCTCCAACTCCCTCAGAATGTTCCACAGTGACATACTTAACACTGGCAAAGGCAGTAGCATACCACCCAGATTCACATCCGCCGCAGAGATGGCTGTGTGTTCCCCTAACTATTGAATCCTCTTTTCACTAATGCTTTTCTAATCATCCTCCTGCCCCAATACAACTGAACCACCCATGGTAGCCTGGACTAGGCTCTGGCTGCACCAAGGAACCATTACTCTCACCATAGACGTTGGTGGTGAGCTGCCTTCTTGAACTCTTGTGGTCCATGTGATGTTGGTATACCCATAGTGCTGTTAGGCAGGAGTTTGTGGATTCTAGCTCATATGTATGTAAGACGAGCACAAATTATTTATTTAGTTTCTCTGTCATTTTCTTATTTCCCATTATAAATTCTCCTGTCTCTGTCTTAAATGGGCCCACATTTGTTTTAACCTTTTCTATCAAAGCTTTTATAGTCCATTTTTATGTTTCTCACTTGTTCATTCTCATATTTTATTTTGTCACGCTTTATCAGTTTTTTGGCCCTTTGTTGAATGCCATCCCTGGGGGCGTTTAAGAGTCGACCACATTGCTGTGGGTCTGGAGCCACGTGTAGGCCAGACCGGGTAAGGACGGCAAAGATGGGCTTTTACGACAATCATGGTCATAATTAGACTTTTGATTCCAGATTTTCTTTTTTAATGAATTCAAATTCTACTAACTGCCCTGGTGGGATTCGGACCCAGGTCCCCAGAGCATTACCCTGGGACTCTGGATTACTAGACCAGTGACAATGCCACTACGCCACTACCCCCCCTTGACCTAATACAATCTTAGTCACGATTGGATTACTTTTCTTTTTGAAATTTCAGTTCCCAGCCTTGGTCACCCTGCAGCCATGTCTCTATAATAGCAATGAGCTCATATCTGTTTAACTCTGTGCCATGAATTCATCTACCTTGTTGCAAATGTTCTGTGCATTTAGAGTGTCTTCAATTTTGTATTTAACATTGTTTTGTATTTTTACCTTATTTGATGTGTGACCAGACCCCAACAGTGGCTAGGATACTGGACCGAAACCTCAATATTTTAGTTTATTTGTAACACTGTGCGGAAAGACCATTTCGCTCCAAGAGTGATTGCATGAAGAAATGGGGCTTGGGTATTTTTAAAACAGAACTTTATAGTGAATATAATAACTTTTTAACTTTACACCCAAAAAGAACAGCTTACAATTTCCCTTAAACACTACCAACACTAAACAACAAGAAAATAAACATACAGCTCTCAATCTATCTTACTGTGAGAGAATTGTGGACTCAGCGTCAGACAGATCAGAATTCACCTCCCCTCTCCAAAGCATTCACCAAAAACTGCCTCTCTTCACAGCTTTCTCCAAAAACTGCCTCTCCAAAGCTTCTCAAAATGTCTCTGTCCATTCTTTGGCTCCACCCAGCAATGACCTCCTCTCCCCAAGGTGAAAAGAATTTATCTCTGCAGGCTGCAAAGCACTTGAACTCCCCAGGGACTTTCCCAGTCAAACCACAGTCTATTAGCTCGACCAGTGTTTTTCAAACTTTTTACCAATAGATCATCCTGCACATCATTGAACTGTGGGAGGAAACCCACGCAGACACGGGGAGAACGTGCAGACTCCGCATAGACAGTGACCCAAGCCGGGAATCGAACCAAGGACCCTGGTGCTAACCACTGTGCTCCTGTGCCACTCACAGAGATCTGGACGCCAGTTTAAAATACCAGCCTGGCACCCTGGAGGCTGACCACTTGCGGGCCTCCGATCCCCATTTGTAGAGACCATTACTGAACGGCGCTTAGCTGGGGTCTCCTCAGCGAGGCCTATAGATGCTTGATGGCTGTTCCATCTGGCGTGAGCTCTTTTAAGTTCTTTTTTAATGAAAATGAAATGAAAATGAAAATCACTTATTGTCACAAGTAGGCTTCAATGAAGTTACTGTGAAACGCCCCTAGTCGCCACATTCTGGCGCCTGTTCGGGGAGGCTGGTACGGGAATTGAACCGTGGTGCTGGCCTGCCTTGGTCTGCTTTAAAATCCAGCTATTTAACCCAGTGTGCTAAACCAGCCCCTGAAACGCTGCAGGCCTATCTTTGTACCAATAATTACGAGTTGAGACTCATTCCTTTTAGCTTCCTCTGGATTCTGAAAGAAAACTGGTGGATTCTTGCTGAACAATGCAGGATGCAACGTCTTCCAGGTTTTAGGTTGATGAGGGCAATCTCTTTATTATAATCTTTATTAGTGTCACAAGTAGGCTTACGTTAACACTGCAATGAAGTTACTGTGAAAACCCCTAGTCGCCACACTCTGGCGCCTGTTCGGGTACTTTGAGGGAGAATTCAGAATGTCCAATTTACCTAACGAGCACATCTTTTGGGACTTGTGGGAGGAAACTGCAGCACCCGGAGGAAACCCACGCAGACACGGGGAGAATGTGCAGACTCCGCACAGACAGTGACCCAAGGCAGGAATCGAACCCAGTTCCCTGGCGCTGTGAAGCAACAGTGCTCACCACTGTACTACCGTGCCGCCCTTATATCTCTTTACATCAGCTGAAAAACATCACTGAGTCTTCAACAGAGATACAGAAAGCTATACAAATCATTTTGAACAGAAACTCTACCTTTGCTTCGAGGAGGATTTGTTCTCTTGTACTATTTTAAAATCCACAGCCTTGTTTTCCGATTTCTTCATGGCCTCTGACCCCCCCCCCCCCCCCCCCCCCCCCCCCCCACACACACACACACACACATGAGGCAACTGAGTTCCTCTAATACAGGCCTATTGGGCATCCCTGATTTTAATCACTCCAACATTGGCAGCCATACCTTCAACTACCAAGGGCATAAGCTCCAGAATTCCTTCCCTAAACCTTTCCGCCTCTTTACCTCCTTTTAAGACACTCCTTAAAATCCACCTCATGGACCAACATTTTGGGGCCCTGCCCCATTAGCTCGTTACGTAGCTGGGTGTCAAATTTAGATTGATGCTCCTCGAGGGAGCTTGGAATGTCTTGCCATGTTAACAAAGCTGTACGAATAAAACGTATTATTGTTGTACCCGAAGAAATAATAATAAAGTGAAATAACCTAAGTAAAGTTCCTCCGGTCACTGTGTGTAAGTCGCCTCATAAACATTGCAAGGAGGATTTCTCCTGGCTATTATTTCCTGAAATATGCAATCTAAATGGACAGGTTTACCATTTGGCTGAAAATAGATAACAGCGGAAATCCATTTCCCTCAATCAGTTGCAATTGGCAACATAGAAAACTGCACTTAAGGCAGCTTTCTAGAGGTGCGAGATAAATGAATGCTGATTCGGGGAAGGAGAAGTGGGTGACAAAAAATTTCAAGTGGTGACCTTCAAGGAGGCGTTTAACGGAGGAACGAAAGTGATGAGAGAGAGAGAGAGGGGTTCAGGGAGGGGGAATTTGAAATAGATGATGCATTTTCTTTATGTATAATCTTGTGAACTGGATGAGAAAATATTAAAGCCTGATGCAAGAAACACAGTTTAAATAGCATATTTTGCAGGTCTGTGATAAAGCTGTAGTTTAGATGCTCCTGCAGAGAATTTTCTCAAATTCAGGCTCACGAACAGGGCGCCGGAATGTGGCGACTAGGGGCTTTTCACAGTAACTTCATTGCAGTGTTAATGTAAGCCTATTTGTGACAATAAAAAGATTATTTATTTATTTATTTATTACATCCAATGCAGGTACAGTGAAAGTAATTTTAAATCTGATGGGCCTAAAGTTGCTGCTCTTGGAAAATCAAAAGCTGTAGTTATAAAATAACTAAAGCTATGAGCGATTTTTAAAGTGAGACTAAGCTCTCCAAGACTATGCCCAATGTTGCAATGCCATTCAGGCTGGTTTGGTCTGAGAGGAGAGACCCCCCCACCAATTTACTTCAGGGGCGATAGAATCACAGCCAGAGAGTCCATAGGGGCAGCTGTTGAATGACTCGGATACGAAAGGCACCTAATATCAATTTGAGTCAGGGTCCTTCCAGGTTAATTCAACCTCGATACATGCATCTCAACTAGAGACCACAAGAAATGGGAGCAGGAAAATCCATTCGGCCCTTCAAGTCATTCAATGAGATCATAGGTGATCTCTTAACTCCTCTTTCCTGCACTCCCCCTCCCAAGATGCCTCCCTTGTTGATCAAAAGTCTTAACTCAGCCTTGAATACATTCAATGACCCAGCCTCCACTGCGCTGAATCCTGAAGATTAACAACCCTCTGTGAGACAAACTGTGCTCCCTAGTTCTAGATTTCCCCACAAGGTGGAACATCCTCTTAGCATCTAACCTGTCACAAGTCCCCTCAGGATCTTATATGTCTTAACAAGATCACCTATTGTTCTTCTAAGCTCCAATGAGTAAAGGCTCAACCTTTCCTCAGAGTAATGGTTTAAATGTTATACTTTGTCTCTAAGAAGCAGCAAACAGCTAGGGCAGCACTTTGTGGGTGGTGGGTTTCCCACCCTGCCGCTTGAAGAGTTGGAGGGAGGAAGACTTAAGCCTCATTTCCGAATTTGACATTCGGCTGTAACTTCCTCAGAGTGTCAATCAGCAGCGGATTCTCGGCTCCTATCTCACCAACCTTCCTAACTCGGACCAGAAGAGACTCGGGCAGCACACCGCATCCCTGGCTCCAGTGGCAAAGTGCAAAAGGAATGGAGTGAAGGAGGCCACGCCCCCTTTTTACAGCACCAGCTGCCGTAAGGCAGGTGAGTTTAAAGGTCCCCTTGAAAGAGAAAAGTTAAGTTTCTGAGGAAAGTGAATGGGATGGAGGTTCAAACATCAGTGGGGATCCTTCCCCACATGTGGGTGAGTGGTCGGATTTTAGGGGTGGTAGGGGGTTCGAACATCGATGAGGTGGGGGAGGGGTTCGGTCATCAGGGGGAGGTGGGGTATTCGGATATCGGTGGGGTTTCAGATCTTGGTTGGGGGTGGGGGGGGTGTCAAACATGTGGTTGGGCCGAGGCTGGGAACTCGCATGCTGGTGGGGTGGCTGAGGGTGTGTAATACTGTTGGGGGTGACGTGTTTAGTTGGGTGGGGAGGGGGGCTGGGTCAGGATGTGGAGTGTGCCCAGTCCGGGTTTCGATCTATATCTTCAAAATTGTTACACTGAAGTTAGAAGTGCTTTATTCCTTCGAACTCTTTCAGAGTAACTATCAGCTTAAAACTGGCAGAACCATCCGAAGTTAGTGCTTCAAATTGCTTTGCCGGATCATTCTCACAATTATCCAGAGGGGGTGAGTTAGCCCTTCTGGACAATTGTTGGGTAAACCCTTACCTGGGAACGTCCGAGAGGGATTCAACATTGGGGAGCCTGGGAGTTACCGGCCATTACCTGAAGTGTGATTCAGTGCTAGGTGGGGTTAGATCTGACTATGTTCAACTATATAACAGATGATTTCCTAATTCGCACATAAATGGGAGCTCGGCAGGCCTGTTGATTAAGGTAGCATGCATTTGAGCCAAGCAAATTAGGAGGTTCGACGTTTAATTCCTTGAGCAGGCAGTTTAGGAACGATAAAGCTGTCCACAGGGAGCTGGGGATAGGGAAGGTAAAGTTATCCTGAGCTCCCATTCCTACTTGTTGCCCCAGTGACTACTGCTGGGAAGTGCATGCATATTAGGCGGGATCAGGATCAGTTGAAATACTGCCGTCTTGTGGAATTGCTTGCCAATACAGACTGCACAGAGGCACAGATGACTTGTGGAACCTATACCCCAGCACAAGTTGGTGCCTTCCGGGGGGAGGAAATGTTGCACTGGGTTAATGACTCCAGGTTTACTTTACAAACGGTGGACACAAATGTATCATGTTACTCGGCCGTTTTGGAACTGAAGATAGATGTCCAAAGTGTCTGAAGTCTGCTAAATTTCATCGGGCATCAGAGAGATCAAGGCAACTTGGATAGCCTGTCAGTATGATTAACAAGGAGAGCCCACCAACCCCTCACTAATATATTTATCAGATACTCCTTAAAATTTACAACACATAACAAAGGTAAATCAAGTTGTGTTCGTACTAGGATTTAAGCAACAGATAATGATGGATTTGTACATTAAATTTTAGTGCTGCGTCGACTTGGATTCTGTCCTTTCAAAGTTAGGTTACCTCTGCACAGAGCATCCCGAGCTGTAAGATTGGAAAAATTCCAGGGGAGAAGAACTAAGGGTGGATTTTTAACCACAAACAATTCTCTCCAGGTGTCACTGTTACAGTGCTGGTAACTACTGAGAGTTATTGTTGGCAATGAATTAGGAGTATCACACAAAGTGTATTGATGTTGCATTACGAGACTTTGGCTGAAATGCATGTAGTTTTAATGGTGCACTTCCACACTGGGGAAACAACTGAACTCAAGGGAAATGTAATTTCCTTTGTTTGTTCCTCCTGTCTTTTTCTCTTTGTTTCTCTTTCTGTCCCTCACTTTGCAAGGAAACGCTCAGGTTCTGGGAGTATCTCAGCGATCTCATTATGTCAGTGGTGTTTCTCCACAGTAAACTTGCCCTCTTAAACCCTCGCAGCACACGTCGGCTGGTAGTGTGGACATTAATTTTTAATTTAAAAAAAAATAATCTTTATTTCGCAATTGGCTTACATTAACACTGCAATGAAGTTACTGGGACAAGCCCCTAGTCGCCACATTCCGGCGCCTGTTCGGGTACACGGAGGAAGAATGCCCAAATGACCTAACAGCACATCTTTCGGGACTTGTGGGAGTAAACCAGAGCACCCGGAGGAAACCCACGCAGACACGGGGAGAACGTGCAGACTCCGCACAGACAGTGACCCAAGCCGGGAATCGAACCTGGGACCCTGGAGCTGTGAAGCAACAGTTGGTTATTGTGTGCTACCATGCTGCCCATTGAATGTCCTGTCAGACAAGTGCACAGTGGCTAGCATTCAATCTTTGAACTGTCCGTTGTGCAAGAATGCAGAGGAAACAGCAAAGGACTGCAGCTGGAAAGCTGAAATTGTGAGGAGGTATTGGTACAGATTGGATTGGATTTGATTTGTTTATTGTCACATGTACCAAGGTACAGTGAAAAGTATTTTTCTGCGAGCAGCTCAAACAGATCATTACGTACATGGGAAGAAAAGGGAATAAAAGAAAATACATAATAGGTCAACACAACATATACAATGTAACTACATAAGCACTGGCATCGGATGGAGCATACAGGGTGTAGTGTTAATGAGGTCAGTCCATAAGAGGGTAATTTAGGAGTCTGGTGACAGCGGGGAAGAAGCTATTTTTGAGTCTGCTCGTGCGTGTTCTCAGACTTCTGTATCTCCTGCCCGATGGAAGAAGTTGGAAGAGTGAGTAAGCCGGGTGGGAGGGATCTTTGATTATGCTGCCCGCTTTCCCAGGCAGTGGGAGGTGTAGATGGAGTCAATGGATGGGAGGCAGATTTGTGTGATGGACTGGGCTGTGTTCACGACTCTCTGAAGTTTCTTGCGGTCCTGGGCCGAGCAGTTGCCACACCATCCTGTGATGGAGCCCGATAGGATGCTTTCTGTGGTGCATCTGTAAAAGTTGGTAAGGGTTAATGTGGACATGCCGAATTTCCTTAGTTTCCTGAGGAAGTATAGGCGCTGTTGTGCTTTCTTGGTGGTAGCGTCGACGTGGGTGGACAAGGATAGATTTTTGGAGATGTGCATCCCTAGGAATTTGAAACTGCTAACCATCTCCACCTCGGCCCCGTTGATGCTGACAGGGGTGTGTACAGTACTTTGCTTCCTGAAGTCAATGACCAGCTCTTTAGTTTTGCTGACATTGAGAGAGAGATTGTTGTCGCTACACCACTCCACTAGGTTCTCTATCTCCCGCCTGTATTCGGACCCGTCGTTATTCGAGATCTGGCCCATTGTGGTCGTATCGTCAGCAAACCTGTAGATGGAGTTGGAACCAAGTTTTGCCACGCAGTCTTGTGTGTACAGGGAGTAGAGTAGGGGAATAAGTACGCAGCCTTGCGGGGCCCCGGTGTTGAGGACTATTGTGGAGGAGATGTTGTTGTTCATTCTTACTGATTGTGGTCTGTGGGTCAGAAAATCAAGGGTCCAGTTGCAGAGTGGGGAGCCAAGTCCTAGGTTTTGGAGCTTTGATATGAGCTTGGCTGGGATTATGGTGTTGAAGGAGGAGCTGTAGTCAATAAATAGGAGTCTGGTGTAGGAGGCCATGTTTTCGAAATGCTCTAGGTATGAGTGTAGGGCCAGGGAAATGGTGACTGATGTGGACCGGTTGCAACGATATGCGAATTCCAGTGGTTCAAGGCGTTCTGGGAGTATGGAGGTGATGCGCTTCATGATCAACCTCTCGAAGCACTTCATTATGACTGAAGTCAGGGCCACTGGACGGTAGTCATTGAGGCAAGTTGCCTGGTTCTTCTTTGGTACCGGTATGATGGTGGTCCTCTTGAAGCAGGTGGGGACCTCGGAGTGGAGTAGGGACAGGTTAAAGATGTCCGCGAATACCTCTGCCAGCTGATCCGCGCAGGCTCTGAATGCACGACCAGGGATCCCCTCCGGGCCCGTCGCCTTCCGAGGGTTCACTTTCAGGAAGGCCAATCTGACTTCGGAAGCTGTGATGGTGGGTATGGGTGAATTCTGGGCTGCTGGGGCACTCGCCAGCGGATTGTTGGTTACCTGCTCGAACCGAGCATAGAATGCATTGAGTTCATCGGGGAGGGCACCCCTGCTGCTGCCAGAGATACTGTTCGGCTTCGCTTTGTAGCCCGTTATGTTGTTTAGTCCTTGCCACAACCGCCGAGAGTCTGTCTGTGACTCTAGCTTGGTTTGATATTCTCTCTTGGCATCTCGGATGACTTTGCGGAGGTCGTACCTAGATTTCTTATATAGATCAGGGTCGTCTGTCTTGAACGCCTCAGATCTGTCCTTCAGTAGGGAGTCAATCCAGCGATTGAGCCGTGGTTTCCGGTTGGGGAACGCACGTACTGCTTTCTTTGGCACGCAGTCGTCCACACATTTGCTGATGAAGTCTGTGACGGTGGTGGCATACTCATTTAAGTTGGTCGCTGAGTTCTTAAATATGGACCAGTCCACTATCTCTAAGCAGTCACGTAAGAGCTCTTCTGTCTCCTCGGACCAGCACTGCACAACCTTCTTTGCTGGATTCTCCCACTTGAGTTTCTGCTTGTATGCCGGGAGAAGGAGCACCGTTTTATGGTCTGATTTCCCAAAGTGAGGTCGGGGGTGGAACGGTAGGCACCCTTGTTTTTTGAGTAGCAGTGGCCAAGAGTGTTGGCGCCCCTGGTGGGACAGGAGATGTGCTGGTGGAATTTTGGCAGTACACTCTTGAGTTTGGCCTTGTTGAAGTCTCCAGCCACGATGAACAAGGCCTCCGGGTGTTCTGTTTCGTAGTTGTTTATAACTGTGTATAGTTCGTCCAGCGCCTTCCTCACTTCTGCCTGGGGTGGGATGTAGACTGCTGTGATCATAGCTGAAGTGAACTCACGTGGAAGATAATATGGGCGGCACTTCACGGTCAGGTATTCCAGGTCTGGGGAGCAGTAGGTCGCCAGGATCGCCACATCCAAGCACCAGGAAGAGTTGATGAGGAGGCACACCCCTCCACCCTTCGCTTTGCCTGATGATGCCGTGCGGTCCGCCCGGTGAATTGAGAAGCCTTCAGGTTGTATGGCACAGTCCAGTGAGGCAGGGGTGAGCCATGTCTCTGTGAAACAGAGCACACAGCAGTCTCTTACTTCCCTCTGAGAGGTAAGTCTGGCGTTAAGTTCATCCAGCTTGTTTTTGATCGCTTGGACGTTTGCCAGGAGTATGCTGGGGAGAGGGGTCTTGAAACCGAGTTGCTTCAGTCTAACTGCAGACCACCGCGTTCCCCTCGCTCCCTTGGTCGGCAACTGGATGATCCTGGGATCAGATGGGAGATGTCAGCTCTTGTGGAAGGTAGGTGGTTGCGTCTGTTGCAGTCCACAGTGCTGGCGGGGACCAGGGCGCTGTTTACGTATCTGGGGTCGCGTCTGGTAGGGTCCCGGGCACTGGTTGAGGTAGAGGGGTGATGCACGATCAATGACCACTAAAGCGATGTTGTAGTCCAACTGAAGGCTTTAATAAGCTCGATGTTTCCCCCAGCAGCTCAGGTACAGAATGAGGGCTGCTGGGGCGACACGGGTTCTTATACCCCACCTATCAGGGCGGAGCTATTATACACTCTAGCCAATAGCAAGCATACAGATTCTACCAATGGTTCTTTAGCCTCTTAGGTACTGTAATACCTCTAATACCACATTCACCAACTGTTATAAAAGTTCGGCGGGGGTGGCCGCCAGAAACTACAAAACATAACAACATGGTATAATTAGTTATGGAGGTACCGTAATACCTCCGTACAGTGTTTGGTAACTATTTACAAGACTGGTAGCTATGTACATTTGGTGTTTTATATTTACAGATTACAGTTAAAATGAAGCAATCAGTCGATTGGGGGCCTTGGTCGTCCTCTGTGATCGTCGGAGCCTCGGTAGTGACTTCAGTGGAGGCTCGGGCGTCTGTGACTCCGGGAGCGTGGCTTCGATCTCCATGGCAGCTTCGTCACCCCTAGACGGCGCTGGTGGGGAAAACGGCTGACCTGGGAAGGGAGTGCCTGCAGGGGGCGTCGGTGGGTGGGGGGGCCTAGACAGGGGCGGCGGAAGGACCGATTCTCCTGTAAGGTGCTGCGGTGGAGGGGAGGGTGGGACTGGTGGCTGGGATGTGCGTGGGGTTCCGGCAGGCGCCAGGTCCAGTAGGGAGACCGTATCTTGTCGGCCGTCGGGGTACGCCACGCGTACTGGGGGTTAGCATGGAGCAGATGGACCCTCTCGACCAACGGGTCCGACTTGTGCGCCCGCATGTGTTTTCGGAGCAGGATGGGTCCGGGTGCTGCCAGCCAGGTCGGGAGCGAGATCCCAGAGGAGGATTTCCGAGGGAAGACAAGGAGACGTTTGTGAGGTGTCTGATTGGTGGTTGTACAAAATAGTGACCGGATGGAGTGGAGGGCAGCCGGGAGGACTTCTTGCCAGCGGGAGACTGGGAGGTTCCTGGACCCTAGGGCCAGTAGGACGGTCTTCCAGACCGTTCCGTTCTCCCTCTCTACCTGTCCGTTACCCCGGGGGTTGTAACTGGTCGTCCTGCTCGAGGCGATGCCTTTGCTGAGTAGGAATTGACGCAGTTCGTCGCTCATAAAGGAGGACCCCCTATCACTGTGTATGTAAGTGGGGAACCCGAACAGTGCAAAGATGCTATGGAGGGCCTTGATGACGGTGAAGGCGGTCATGTCGGGGCAGGGGATGGCGAATGGGAACCGGGAGTACTCGTCAATCACGTTCAGGAAGTACGTGTTGCGGTTGGTGGAGGGGAGGGGGCCTTTGAAGTCCATGCTGAGGCGTTCAAAGGGATGGGAAGCCTTTATCAGGTGCGCTCTCTCTGGCCGGTAGAAGTGCGGTTTGCACTCCGCGCAGATTTGGCAGTCCCTGGTGGCAGTCCTGACCTCGATGGAGTAGGGCAGGTTGCGGGTTTTGACGAAATGGAAAAAGCGAGTGACCCCTGGGTGGCAGAGGTCCTCGTAGAGGGATCGGAGGCGGTCTACTTGTGTGGTAGCTCATGTGCCGCGGGACAGGGTGTCAGGAGGCTCATTTAGCTTCCCGGGACGATACAAGATCTCGTAGTTGTAGGTGGAGAGTTCGATCCTCCACCGCAAGATCTTGTCGTTTTTTATCTTGCCCCGCTGTGCATTATCGAACATGAAAGCAACCGACCGTTGGTCCGTGAGGAGAGTGAATCTCCTGCCGGCCAGGTAATGCCTCCAATGTCGCACAGCTTCTACTATGGCCTGGGCCTCCTTTTCGACTGAGGAGTGGCGGATTTCGGAAGCATGGAGGGTACGGGAGAAGAAGGCCACGGGTCTGCCCGCTTGGTTAAGGGTTGCCGCCAGAGCTACGTCGGACGCATCGCTCTCGACTTGGAAGGGGAGGGACTCGTCGATGGCGTGCATTGTGGCCTTTGCAATATCTGCTTTGATGTGGCTGAAGGCCTAGCGGGCCTCTATTGACAGGGGAAAAACTGTGGATTGGATCAGGGGACGGGCCTTGTCCGCATAGTTGGGGACCCACTGGGCGTAGTAGCGAAAAAACCCTGGGCAGCGTTTTAGGGCCTTCGAGCAGTGAGGGAGGGGGAACTCCATAAGGGGGCGCATGCGTTCAGGGTCGGGGCCTATAATTCCATTTCGCACTACGTAGCCGAGAATGGCTAGACGGTCAGTGCTAAACACGCATTTATCCTTATTGTATGTTAGGTTAAGGATTTTAGCGGTCTGGAGAAATTTTTGGAGGTTGGTGTCGTGGTCCTGCTGGTCGTGGCCGCAGATGGTGACATTATCGAGATACGGGAATGTTGCCCGTAAACCGTACCGGTCAACCATTTGGTCCATCCCGCGTTGGAAGACCGAGACCCCGTTAGTGGCATCCAAGGGAACCCTTAAGAAGTGATAGAGCCGCCCGTCTGCCTCGAAGGCAGTGTATTTGCGTCACTAGTGCGGATGGGGAGCTGGTGGTAGGCGGACATGAGATGCACCATGGAGAAGACCGTATAATGCACGATCCTGTTTACCAGGTCGGATATGCGGGGGAGAGGGTACGCGTCCAGCTGCGTAAACCTGTTGATGGTCTGACTGTAGTCGATGACCATCCTATGCTTCTCCCCGGTCTTTACCACCACTACATGAGCTCTCCAGGGGCTGTTACTGGCTTCAATGACCCCTTCCCTCAGTAGTCTTTGGACTTCTGAACTAATAAAGATCCTGTCCTGGGCACTGTAGCGTCTGTGTCTGGTGGCGACGGGTTTGCAATCCGGGGTGAGGTTTGCAAACAGGGAAGGCAGGTCGACCTTAAGGCTGGCGAGACCGCAGACAGTAAGGGCGGGTATAGGGCCGCCGAATTGGAAGGTCAGACTTTGAAGGTTACACTGGAAGTCTAAACCCAGGAGTGTAGCCGCGCAGAGGTGGGGAAGGACATAGAGACGGAAATTTTTGAACTCCCTTCCCTGGACTGTGAGGTTTGCTACAAAAAAACCCTTTATCTCAACTGAGTGGGAACCGGAGGCCAGTGAGATTTTTTGATTAACAGGGTGGATGAGGAGGGAACAGCGCGTTACCGTGTCGGGGTGTATGAAACTCTCCGTGCTCCCAGAGTCAATTAGGCAGGACGTCTCGTGCCCGTTGATGAAAATGGTCATCGTAGCGGTTGAGTGTTCGAGGTCGAGACTGATCCAGAGTCACCGAGGCCAATCGCAGTAGTTGGGAATTTTGTTCAGGCAGTGTGTGGGCGGCCAAGCTGGGTGCCTGGGGGTTCATCCAAGATGGCGTCTCCCATAGGGCGCACATGGCCGGGGGTGCACAAAATGGCGGCACCCATCCCTCAAGCGTGGCGTCCGTGGAACAAGATGGTGGCGCCCGGGGTCCTGGGATATGGGGGCGGCGGCGACCGCTGGCCACACGGGGCCCATGGAGAAGTTTGTGGTGGCGGTCCGGATTTGCCGCTGGAGACCTCGGCCACCGCTCGGGCCTGACATACCCCCACGAAATGGCCCTTTTTGCCGCATCCCTTGCAGGTGGATGCGCGGGCCGGGCAGCGCTGGCGGGGGTGCTTGGCCTGCCCGCAAAAGTAGCAGCGGGGCCCCTCGGGGTTACCAGGCCGCCTTGCAGCGCAGGCCTGCAGGGGAACGGGGGAAGTCTCGGGGTCGGCCGCTGCGGTGTTCCACGCTGCCCAGGGGGCTGCCGTGCGGTCGGGAACGTAGGCGCGGGTGTTCCTGGAGGCCATGTCCAGGGAGCCTGCAAGGGCCTGTGCCTCCCTGAGACCCAGGGTGTCCTTCTCTAACAGACGCTGGCGGATTTGTGATGAAAGCATACCTGCCACGAAAGCGTCCCGGACTAAGAGTTCCGTGTGTTCGCTCGCCGAAACTTGCGGGCAGCCGCAGCATCTTCCCAGCACTAGGTGTGCGCGGTAGAATTCCTCCAACGATTCCCCAGGGGTTTGCCGTCTTGTTGCAAGCAGGTGCCAGGCGTAGACCTGGTTTACTGGGCGAATATAGTGTCCTTTTAGCAGCTCGATTGCTGCATCGAAGTCTTCCGCTTCCTCGATGAGGGTGTAAATCTCTGGGCTCACCCTTGAGTGCAGTTTCTGCTCTCCCGTGGGTGCTTTTTCGGCCGTCTCGAGATACCCTTTAAAACACGCCAGTCAGTGCTTAAAGATTGCCGCTGAGTTCGCCGCGTGGGGGCTGAGTTGCAGACACTCCGGCTTGATTCGGAGCTCCATCCTTTCTTCTTAAAAATCTAGCTTATTAAATTGATGCACGATCAATGACCACTAAAGCGAGGTTCTGGTCCAACTGAAGGCTTTAATAAGCTCGATGTTTCCCCCAACAGCTCAGGTACAGAATGAGGGCTGCTGGGGCGGCACGGGTTCTTATACCCCGCCTATCAGGGCGGAGCTATTATACACTCTAGCCAATAGCAAGCACACAGGTTCTACCAATGGTACTTTAGCCTCTCAGGTACCGTAATACCTATAATACCAAAAGCGGTTGCTAGGGGGGCATGTTTGCGATCCGGATGGGTCCCGGCGTTCTGCGGGCGCGGGAATACCTTGCAGCGCGTTTGGGTCCTCGCGCGGGGTCTCCCCTGTTTCGGGAGTCCTGGGTCGTGGGCAGGGGCTTCCTGAGGCAGGTTGGGCTGGGTCCTGTGGTCTGTTCCCTCCCTGGGCGTTCCTGGGGTCGGATCTTGAAGTAGGCCCAGTCGGGCCTCCACGTGGATTTTTCTTTCTTCCATCACCAAGTAGGTTGGGTTGTTGGCCAGGCCTCTCCGGGTCGGGTCGCTGGGCGAGTCTCTCGGGGTCGCGTTGGGCCGGGTCTTGCCGTCGGGTCGGGAGCTCCGGGGTCTGGGCAAGGTGATCCGGGGGCTGGGGTCGGTAGTTAGGCCGGGTTGGGAGCTCCGAGGTCCGGGTCGGCTCCAAATCGAGGTCGGGGCTCCACTTCCGGTTTGGGCCCGATCTTCTTCCAGGTCGCGGAGGTCGGGTCAAAAGGTCTCCACGGGCCTCGGAGGATGTTCAAGCCTGCAAGAGAAGATAAAAGAGAGAGGTTAGTAATAATGTTAGTTTTAGAATTAATTTTTAAAAGATTAGAACGAGTATAAATTAAGTAAAAAGTGGATCTGTTGGGGAGAGCTCGCAGAGAGTCGCCTCGCTCCGGCGCCATCTTGGAGGAAGAAGTGGATAGATGGAAGTGATGAATTCAGTTAGTTTTCGAAATGGGTTCCAAAGAGCTGGGATATACTGACAGAGATTAAACCTCTACTGATGCTGTTAGACGCTGGGGTGCATGAGCTCTGTTTAAATACAAATATAAGCTGACCAGGCTGCATGTTAAATTTCACATCTTTAATTGTGGCTTTATAGGAACATTAGGAAGAGAATGAAGCCATTCAACCCCTCCAGTATGTTCTGTCATTCACATAGACCATGGCTGGTTTGTCCCTCAGCTCTGTTTACCCGCCTTTACTCTATTCCTTGACACCCTAAGCTAACAAAAACCTATCTAACTCAACCTTGAAAATTTCAGTTAACCTAACATCTATTTTTTTCTTTGGGGGTGGAGTGTTTCAGGTTTCCAGTTCCCTTTGTGTGAAGATTTGCTTCTTAATTTCACTGTTAAATGGCCTCAATCTAACTATCTGCTCTTTTCTCACCAGAGAAAATAGCTTCTCTGCATCTATGTTATTCAATCCTTTTATCATTTTAAATACCTCGATTAGATTACACCTCAAACTATTGAAAGCATACACATCAACCTACAAAACCCAGTAACTCAGTAAAGCTGCCAAACAGCTTGCAACACAAAACTAACACAGCCCCAAGAAAGATGTGACATCTCAAGGAATAATGTACAACTGAAAAACAACCCTTAATAAAGGCCAGTCGTCTAGATAGCTGCTTCATGAGGACTAAGTAAGTTAATTTATTTTTTATTACTTTGGGGAGTCCAAGGTTTTTATTATTGTTTTGGGATCACATTCTGCAATTCAGTTTGTTTTCTGTGCCAAAAATATATATTTTAAGGCTGACTGCCAGACAGGATGATAGAAACTGCCCTCAACAATAAGGCAGTATTCAACCAGGTTTTGCACTAAGGAGCCCTGGCAAAATGGAAGTCAGCAGAGGTCAAGGGAAAAGTGGTTTCATTGACTGGGGCCTTATCTGCTCCAAAATGAGATGATCCGCTGTCAACCCTGGCTTGGTTGGCAGCACTCGCGTTTCTGAGTCACACAGTTGTGCGTTCAAGTCCTACTTATGAGACTTGAGCTCAGAAACCTAGCTGACCCTCCAGTACAACAGCGAGTGTTACGGTGCCAACAGATGCTACTATTGGACAGTCAGGCCCAAGATTGGAACCCTGGCATAATAGACCATAACTCCACCATACCCAACACCTCCCCCATCACCCATGGGACCTTCCCATGCAATCGCAGAAGGTGTAACACCTGCCTCTTCCATGCTTGACATTCCAGCCCAAAACACACATTCCAGGTTAAGCAGCGTTTCACTTGCACCTTGTCCAATTTGGTCTATTGCATTTGCTGCTCCCAGTGTGGTCTCCTCTATATCGGAGAGACCAAACGTAGACTGGGTAATCGCTTTGCTGAGCACCTTCGATCTCTGTGCATTCAGGACCCTGACCTTCCCGTTGCTTGCCATTTTAACACAAGACCCTGCTCCAATGCCCACATGTCTGTTCTTGGCCTGCTGCAATGTTCCAGTGAAGCTCAACGCAAACTGGAGGAACAACATCTCATCTTCCAGTTAGGCACGCTGCAGCCTTCCGGTCTCAACATCGAATTCAACAACTTCAAATGATTAGCTCTACCCCACCTCGACCCATTTGTTTTCATCCCATTTCATTTTAACTGTCTTTTACCATTTCTTTCTCTCTTGTCTTTCTTTCTTTATATTCAGCCCCCCCCCCCCATCTTATCCGCCTTTCGTTACCCTTTCGCCTCTTTGCTTCCCCCTTCCCCTCCCACTACATCTATATCTGTCACAGTGCACCATCTGATGTTAGTCTCTCTGCAGTTTGGCCTTTCGCATCTTTTGTTCTCTCTGGAGACACTCTTTCCCCTTGGTTTCTGTGGTTATAAGCACCCCGTTTCCCTCGGTTTCTCTGGCTATGACTCATCTTTCATTCTCACTCCACAGTATAAATATTTCCCACTTTCGCTGTCTTTAGCTTTGACACAGGGTCATCTGGACTCGAAACGTTAGCTCTTTTCTCTCCCTACAGATGCTGCCAGAAATTTTCCAGCATTTTCTTTTTGGTTTCAGATTCCAGCATCCCCAGTAATTTGCTTTTAGACCATAACTTCTGTTTTTTTGTTTTGAGATATGGATAATAGAGTCACAGGATTGCCAATTAACGTTTAACAAAAGAATAAAAATTTTATTAAATATGAAAAGTTGGACTACAGTACAATACTCCTTCATCTCACACATATCTTCACAGATGTTTAAGGATAACACAAGTTGCACAAAATATATCTTATACTATAATGGTGTGGGTAAGTACACAGTCCTTGTAAACCAACAGGCCAACTGTGGTCTGACTCACCACACTCTGAAAAAATGGCTGATGTCACCCAATACAACCTTTGTGAATTTCTCATCAAAAATCCCCCCGATGGTTGTCACACTGAGCGAACTGGTCTCCCTGGAGCTCTGACTTCCACACAAGTGTTTCCAGACTCCACTCTCGAAAAACATGTCTTAGAACTCTTCTCCCACGCAATATTTTCTCTCAAGAGACCTTTACCAAGGATCCACTTCCAAGATTTCAGTGTTTCCTTTCAGTATCCCTCTGCCTTGCGTTGCCGCCGACAAGCTTCCACATGGCCTCTCAGGTACCCAGCCAACAAATACGACTGCTTCACTGGCTGCATTAAGGTGTCGTCAGTCTCAAGATTACTTCAGGTACCTGGCTTTCCTCACGAGCTGAATTTGCCAGATCTGCATCTTTTAACTCTGTCTTTTACTGTGATCCTCTCTCTGCCGCTTTCTTTAACTTCGGTAAACAGTCCCGAGTTCAGATTCCAGCTCCTTGCCCCTTTTACTTCAGTCTTCCTGGGACCGTTTTTATCATTCCCTGATTTTAGAACTATTTGTTCTTTAGCTTCTGGAATTGGATTTGGATTTTGTTTATTGTCGCATGTACCGAGGTACCGTGGAAATTTTTCTGCGAGCAGCTCAACAGATCATTAATTACATGAAAAGAAAAGAAAAGAAAATACATAATAGGGCAACACAAGGTACACAATGTAATTACATAACACCGGCATCGGGTGAATCATACAGGGGTGTAGTGTTGATCAGGTCAGTCCGTAAGAGGATCGTTTACGAGTCTGGTAACGGCGGGAAGAAGCTGTTTTTGAGTCTGTTCGTGCGTGTTCTCAGACTTTTGTATCTCCTACCTGACGGAAGAAGTTGGAAGAGTGAGTAAGCCGGGTGGAAGGGGTCTTTGATTAGGCTGCCCACTTTCCCCAGGCAGCGGGAGGTGTAGATGGAGTCAATGGATGGGAGGCAGGTTCGTGTGATGGACTGGGCTGTGTTCACGACTCTCTGAAGTTTCTTGCGGTCCTGGGCCGAGCAGTTGCCATACCAGGTTGTGATGCAGCCCGATAGGATGCTTTCTGTGGTGCATCTGTAAAAGTTGGTAAGGGTTAACGTGGACATGCCAAATTTCCTTGGTTTCCTGAGGAAGTATAGGTGCTGTTGTGCTTTCTTGTTGGTAGCATCGACGTGGATGGACCAGGGTAGATTTTTGGAAATGTGTACCCCGAGGAATTTGAAGCTACTAACCATCTCCACCTCGGCCCCTTTGATGCTGACAGGGGTGTGTACAGTACTTTGCTTCCTGAAGTCAATGACCAGCTCTTTAGTTTTGCTGGCATTGAGGGATAGATTGCTGTCATTGCACCACTCCCCTAGGTTCTCTATCTCCCTCCTGTATTCTCACTCGTCGTTATTTGAGATCCGGCCCACTATGGTCGTATCGTCAGCAAACCTGTAGATAGAGTTGGAACCAAATTTTACCACGCAGTCGTGTGTGTATAGGGAGTAGAGTAGGGGGCTAAGTACGCAGTCTTGCGGGGCCCCGGTGTTGAGGACTATTATGGAGGTGTTGTTGTTTATTCTTATTGATTGTGGTCTGTTGGTCAGAAAGTCGAGGATCCAGTTGCAGAGTGGGGAGCCAAGTCCTAGGTTTTGGAGCTTTGATATGAGCTTGGCTGGAATTATGGTGTTGAAGGCGGAGGTGTAGTCAATAAATGGGAGTCTGATGTAGGAGTCCTTGTTGTTGAAATGCTCCAGGCATGAGTGTAGGGCCAGGGAGATGGCTTCTGCTGTGGACCGGTTGCGGCGGTATGCAAATTGCAGTGGGTCAAGGCATTCTGGAAGTATGCAGGTGATGCGCTTCATGACCAACCTCAGCAAGTCATCAACCAAAGTATCTGACATACCAAGCCCGGTGGTGATGGGGAAGTGAGAACGAGGGCTGGTAGAGGATGCTACTGGTAGCAGTCATAACAGTCATAACAGTCATAACACGGCCACTGTCCACAGATCGGGGCAGATCCTCTTGAGGCAGCAGAACAGACCTTTTCAGACACCACACAGCAAGATAATTAGAAGGACAAACTTATTACTCTTGGTGATTTCAATGCCTGAGTGGGCACAGGCCAAACTAAGAGAGCAAACTAGGCTGATGAACTTCTTTAGACTGCTGATAAAAATGACATGAAGGCTCTGCATGAAAGTCTGCAGTCAGTCTATGGCCCCCAAACCAACAGTGTGACACCCATCCTCTCAGCAGATGACAATCAGTTTCTAACAAATAGACATGAGATTCTCTCTTGTTGGACAGAGCAACTCAACAATCTCCTAAACCAATAATCCACAGCGTACAATGGTACCATTGAGCCACTTCCACAGCACCACACTCTTGAGAGTTTGCTCTCAATCCTTTTCAAGCAGAAGTCACAAAGGCCATAAAGCAGCTTTTCTCGGCAAGTCACTGGAAGCTGAAGACGCCCTACCTGAAGTGTTCAAGTACGGAGGGACTGGCATAGTTCGGAAATTCATAAGTCACTTCTGCCTAATCTGGAACTAGGACATTGTGTCCCAAGACTTCAAGGCTGCCTCCGTAACTCATCTCTGCAAACGGAAGGGAAACAAATCCATCTGTGACATTCAGATTTAGATTTAGATTTATTGTCATGTGTACCGAGGTACAATGAAAAGTATTGTTTCGCGTACAGTCCAGACAGATTACTCCGTACATGAAAAACATAGGGGGCGAGATTCTCCGATATTGAGGCCAAGTGTTCGTGCCGTGGTGAACGCCGTCGCGTTTCACGACGGCGCGAACAGGGCCCGGGCACGACGTGGGGGCCAGCACGGTGCTGGAGTGGTTCACGCCGCTCCAGCCTCCTTATGTGACGCCAAATGGGCGCCGCGCCAACCCGCGCATGCGCAGTTGGGGAAGCTCAATCCTGCGCATGCGCGGCAAACTTCTTACGCGTGCTGGCCCCGACCCAACATGGGATCGGTGTTCAGGGGGCCGGTCGTACAAGGAAGTAGGGGGGGGGGGGGAGCCCACCGACCGATCGCAGGCCAGACCCCATCGGAGGCCCCCCTCCTCCATGAAGGAGCCCCCCTCCCCCCCCCCACATGCTGCCCCCCCCCCAGCGTTCCCACAGAGTTCCCGCCGGCAGCGACCAGGGGTGAACGGCGCTGGCGGAACTGTCATTTTTTCCGCCGGCCGCTCGGCCCATCCGGGCCGGTGAATCGCCGCTCGCTGTTTGCGGCGTTTCTCCGAGCGGCCCGGCGCGATTCTCGCGCCGCTGGTTTTGGGGGGGTGGGAGAATCGCGTGCGGGTGTTGGGGCGGCGTGGCGCAACTCGCGCGGTGCCCCGGCGATTCTCCCACCCGGCGTGGGGGGGGGGGGGGGAGGGGGGAGGGGGGGGGGAGAATACGGGCCAGGAAATACGATAAATACACAATGTAAATACATAGACACTGATATCGGGTGAAGCATATCAATCATAGTGCTACAACAGTAAAAAAAGATCTGTTCAGTTCATAGGAGGGCCAGTCAGGAGTCTGATAACAGTGGGGAAGAAGCTGTTTTTTGAATCTATTGGTATGGGTTCTGAGACTTTCAACAGCAGGAAAAACTCTTGCAAGGGTTATTCTTAATCAGCTCGTCAATCAACTTCATTGACTCTGTGTACCTAGAATCACAGTGAGGATTCTGTATGGTATCGGTAGACATGGGCTGGGATTCTCCTATCCCGCGCCAGGTCGGAGAATCGGCAGGGGGGACGCGCGAATCTGCCACGCCGCTCCGACGCCGGGCTGCCGATTCTCCGCCGACCGGAGAATTGGCACCAATCGTGGCGGCGCCAGTGGGGTGCCGTTGAAAGAGGCACCCCTCCACGATTCTCCATGCTCGACGGGCCGAGTGCCCACGGAGTTCATCCGAGTCCCGCCGGCATGGGTACCTACCCGGCGGGGCCTCTGCGATCTGGCTGCGGGGGCTGTCATGGTGGGGGGGGGGGTAGCCGACTCTGGGGGGGGGGCCTCCACGGTGGCGATCGGGGGCAACCAATCGGTGAGCGGACTCATTCCGGGGAGGCCTATGTTCCTCCGCGCTGGGCCCCTGTAGGGCTCCGCCATGTTGCCCGCGGGCCGGCGCAGAGATGGCCGTGGTGCGCCGGCTTTAGATGCTGGAGCAGCAGTCAGCACTCCGGCGCCGTCCTAGCCCCCTAGAAAGGGGTGAATGCCTGGGCCTGGAGATCCGTTGACGCCGGCGTCGCTCGCGCCGGTTTTCACCCCGGCGTCAACACTTGGATGGTATTTCGGAGAATTCCGGCCTTGATGTTTGCAGTGCATATATCTCACGAAATAACACACAAATAGAATAAGTGCCTCCAAGTGGTATTCATTGACCTGACCAAAGTGTTTGAAACAGTAAACCAGGAAGCCCTGCAGAAGGTTCTATACGGGTATGGCTGCCCAGAAAAGATGATCAATGTTAATTGCTTATAGGGCTGGTTTAGCTCAGTGGGCTAGGCAGCTGGTTTGTGATGCAGAACAAGGCCAGCAGCGAGGTTCAATTCCCGTACCAGCTGAGAATTCTGAATTCTCCCTCTCTGTACCCGAACAGGCGCCGGAATGTGGCGACTAGGGGCTTTTCACAGTAACTTCATTGCAGAGTTAATGTAAGCCTACTTGTGACAATAAAAGGTTTTTTATTTATTTAACGATGGAATGATGACCAGTATGATACAAAGTGGTACATCATTGGATGGCTTTCCTGTCACCAATGGCACCAAGCAATAATAAGTAATAATAATAATAATAATAACCTTTTATTGTCACAAGTATTTTTTTAAAATAAATTTAGAGTACCCAATTAATTTTTTCCAATTAAGGGGCAATTTAGCGTGGCCAATCCACCTACCCTGCACATCTTTGGGTTGTGGGGGCCAAACCCACGCAGACATGGGGAGAATGTGCAAACTCCTCACGGACAGTGACCCGGGGCCGGGATCGAACCTGGGACCTCGGCGCCGTGAGACAGCAGTGCTAACCACTGAGCCACCGTGCTGCCCTCTGTTGTCACATGTATGAAGTACTGTGAAAAGCCCCTAGTCGCCACATTCAGGCGCCTCTTCGGGCAAGCTGGAAGGCAGTGTATCAGCTCCAGCTCTATTTGCCGTATACTTCTCAGTTATTGTCGTGGAAATTATAATAAAGACAAATTCTTCAAGGTTCGATTTAAGGAAATTTATTTGCACAAATATTTGTGGAGAGGGGAGTGGTCTGGCTGCATAGCCATTCCACAGCACTCTGAGTTATACACTTAAAAACCATTGCGTTTATAATGTGAAATCAACAACTTTGAAGAGATAAACCTTGAGAACAAATGCAAATGGAAATGCGAATGTTTTGCCCTTGGTTTAAAAACAATTCTCGAGGACGCATTTTGTTGTCCTTCAGGAGAACAACTTCTCATAATAAGGCCGAGTCAAAAATATTAAGCAGTATTTTGTTTACGTTATCTGACCTACTTATTCTCATTCAAAAGCAGTGTTAAACTATAGTCAAGATATGCAAGAACCTGCCTAGTAGACTTTGATCTTTGTTCCGAGACAATGTCTTTCCAAAGCCTGTCAAACACGGACCTTTTTTGTCAAGCAATGACTTCGCTGCCTGACATCCATGTGCAACATCAGATGGCAGGACAAAACCCAACACTGAGGTTCTTATAAATTGCCAAATATTTCACATTGAAAGCATGCTGAACAGAGTAGAGCTTTGCTGGGTCAGTCATGTGTTTCACATGAAGTATTCCCGCAAACCGAAGGCAGCCGAGCATGCAACCTGCTCCACAAGACATCCCAAATTTGGATACAAAGACTATCTAAAATCCAGCCCCTGTGCCTGCAAGCTGGATGGCAAGAAACAACCTTTCTTGGGTTGGGACAGACCCAAATGGAGAAGTCACTGTCATACAGCGATTTCAACATTTGAGGAGAACAAAGGAGAACTTCAATACAAGCGAGCGTGGTGCAAAACTATTGACTCTATCCATCCCTCCAACACAGACTTCATATTCAGTTTTTGAAGCTAGACGTGCAAATTGAGACTGAGCCTAATGTCATACATGAGATGAGATCAGCCGAGGCTCTAAAGTGGTCTTTTTTTGTTGAGCACTCATCTGTTGAAGCTAAAGGAGAATCCAACACGTCAAGAGTACGGCGACTCTGTTAGAGGTGAGGCAGCATTTCAGGCCCTGTTTTGACCCAACGACAGTGAAGGAATGGCGATATAGACCCAGGCCAGGATGGTGTGTGACTTGGAGGGGAACACGCAGCCCATGGTGTTCTAGTGCACCTGCTGCCCTTGTCCTTCTGGGTTGTGAAGGTTGCGGGATTGGAAGGCGCCGTTGAAGCTGCTGTGAGTTCCTGCAGTGCATCTTGTACACACTGCTCCTATTGGCCGTCGGTGGTGGAAGGAGTGAATGTTGAAAAAGTGGTGGATGGGGTGCCGGCTACTTTTCCCTGAATGGTGTGCAGCTTGAGTGTTGTTGGAACTGCACTCATCCAGGCAAGTGGAGAGCATTCCATCACACTCCTGACTTACCATAGAATCATGCAGTACAGAAGAAGCCTTTCGGCTCATCAAGCCTGCAAGGACAAAAAACAACTCTAAACCTATACATGTGTCTTGTAGATCCCAGACAGGCTTTGGGGAGTCAGGAGGTGAGTTACTCGCTGTAGAATTCCCAGTCTCTGACCTGCCTGTAGCCACAGTATTTATATGGCTGGTCCAGTTCAGTTTCTGATCAATGGTCCCCCAGGAATGTTGATAGTCTGGAATTTAGTGATGGTAATGCCATTGGACATCAAAGAAGGATAGTTAAATTCTCTCTTATAAGAACATAAGAACCAGGAGCAGGAGTAGGCCATCTGACCCTTCGAGCCTGCTCCGCCATTCAATGAGATCATGGTTGATCCTTTGTGGACTCAGCTCCATTTTCCTGCCCAAACACCATAATCCTTTATTCTTCAAAAAACTATTTATTTTTATCTTAAAAACATTTAATGAAGGAGCCTCAGCTGCTTCACTGGGCAAGGAATTCCATAGATTCACAACCCTTTGGATGAAGAAGTTCATCCTAAACTCAGTCCTAAATCTACTTACCCTTATTTTGAGGCTATGCCCCCTAGTTCTGCTTTCACCCGCCAGTGGAAACAACCTGCCTGCATCTATCCTATCTATTCCCTACATAATTTTATATGTTTCTATAAGATCCCCTCCCCCCTGCATCCTTCTAAATTCCAACAAGTACAGTCCCAATCTACTCAACCTCTCCTCGTAATCTTGTTGCAGCTGCTCATTGCCTAGCAGTTATGTGGTGCAAATGTGACTTGCCACCTATCAGCCCAAGCCTGAATATTGTCCATGGCTTGTTACACATAGACATGGATGCTTCAGCATCTGAGGAGTAGGAGTGGTGTTAAACATCGTCACTCCTGACGTTTTTATGAAGCAAAGGTAATTGATGAAGCAGCTGAAGATGGTTGGGCATAGGACATTTTCCTGAAGAACTCCTGCAGTGTTGTCCTGTGTCACAACACCTTGGTCTTGGTGGTTGAAAGGTAAAGAAAATATTAAGAAAATAAAGGATGGCTTACACTTAATGTCTTTCTGAAGTTACGGTTTTCATTTTGGTACTTCTTCCTTCTGGGCTTGAAATGGTTTTCGCTGGCAAGGTTGTCTACTTTTTCTGTAGATTCAGGATCATTTCAGGTTCACAGCAAAGATGTGCCAGGCACTCAACTGATTTTAGAACATTAAAGCAGTTCGGTCACTTCAGCAAGCAAGAGAGCGAGTGAGAGACTGTTCCTCCTTCTTCCAAGGTCTAATCACTCCTGCCCAGTTCTCTCAGAAAGCATCCCACAGAAACAGTTGTCAGGTAGAACACTGTTTCTCACCAACCCACTAGCTTGCTAGTTAGCCAATCAAACCAACTTCTTCCAAAACTGGTTCATAAGATTCACTCAGCTCCAAAGAGTCTGGCCATAAAATTAGGGAACACAATGTCCTGACAAGCAGGTTGCTTCAGCCCGAGTCTTCTCCTTAAAGGCAAATCCCATTTATGGGTCCACAAACTAAAGATAATAAAACAAAATAAATGGGCACAAAGGAAGTACAGGAAGGACTTTTACACCTGGCGCTGAGATGATTGACCTCCAGGAGAGGCAGTGGCGTAGTGGTAATGTCGCTAGGCTAGTACTCCAGAGACCCAGAGTCATGCTCTGGGAACCTGGTTTTGAATCCCGCAACAGCAGATGGTGAAATTTGAAATTTGAAATCTGGAATTAAAAGTCTAACGTTGTCCATGAAATCGATTGTCATAAAAACCCAGCAGGTTCACTAATGTCCCTTTAGGGAAGGAAATCTGCCGTCCTTACCCGGTCTGGCCTACATATGACTTCAGACCCACGGCAATGTGGTTGACTCTCAAGTGCCCTCAGGGATGGGCCACAAGTCCCATGAGCGAATAAAAACAACGGACTAAATAATGGCTTTGACCCTCCTTTGGGCAGCACGGTAGCATTGTGAATAGCACAATTGCTTCACAGCTCCAGGGTCCCAGGTTCGATTCCGGCTTGGGTCACTGTCTGTGCGGAGTCTGCACATCCTCCCCGTGTGTGCGTGGGTTTCCTCCGGGTGCTCCGGTTTCCTCCCACAGTCCAAAGATGTGCAGGTTAGGTGGATTGGCCATGATAAATTGCCCTTAGTGTCCAACATTGCCCTTAGTGTTGGTTGGGGTTACTGGGTTATGGGGATAGGGTGGAGGTGTTGACCTTGGGTAGGGTGCTCTTTCCAAGAGCCAGTGCAGACTCGATGGGCCGAATGGCCTCCTTCTGCACTGTAAATTCTATGATAATCTATGATAAACACAAACATCTTCCTTTGTGCCAGGTATAACTTAGCCAGTGGAGAGTTTTCCCCCTGATTCCCATTGACTTCAGTTTTGCCTGGGCTCCTCGATGCTACTTTTGGTCAAATGCTGCCTTGATGTTAAGGGCAGTCACTGTCACCTCACGGGTACCTAATCTATCTCATCAATAGCATGGATGAAATGCCCATGCATTTCGAGATGCCCAGCAATTGAACTGTGGAGTGGAAAGGTTTGAAAATGGTTCTAGTGAAAACTCCAGGACATGAGAAGACAGGATTCATGGTGATACTGGCCGACAGAACTAAATTAATGGCCATGGTCATTTTCAAATGTGAGATCACCCCAAACATCAAGATCCACGCAGGAGTATTTGTGCACTTCCATGGCAACGGTTGGATGAATGAGGATGGAGTGAGACTGTCGATCGGTAATGTGTGGAGTAGATATCCCAGCAGCGTACAGAAAGATTAATCTAGATTAGTGTGTGACCTGTTCAGATCCCATGTAACCAAAAAGATGATGAGGCACCTGCAAAGCAATAACGCCCAAATTGCATGTACACCAGGGTGTTAATGTCCATGGTTTTTTAGATGTGTGCATCAATGAACCTTCAAGGATCTTGTTCACAACAAATGGAACAGGTGGATGGTTACGGAAACGCGCAATATCCAATGCAGTGATTGAAGAGGAAGAGAATTTGTTGTGGAGGGATGATTCTGAAACAGAAAGTGCCAAATCTGATTGAGAGTTGGATCCTTATGATGATACGACAGCCAAAGCGAATTAGAATGTATTTGATGAACTCATTGTTTCAGCATTCAAAACAAATAATTTGTCGATTTTTAGAATGCTTTGAGGATGGTTAAAGGTATGCTTGCAGAATTAATTAATTCATTGAAAGTTGTTTGACTTAATTTGAATTACCGGCACATTTCAAAATGGCGTCCACCTACACCAACTCTGGCGGTTCACATTTTAATCTATGGTAAATCAGCAACCCTGGTCGGGATTCTCCCAACGGGAGTCTGGGGCGTCATTCTCCGCCGGCGGGAGTCTCCGTTTTGCCGGCGCCCAGGGGTTTCCCGACGGCGTGGGGCTGCCCCACAATGGGAAACCCCATTGACCGGCCGGTGTTACGGAGACTCCCGCCGGCCGGTCGGGGCAGAAATGTGGCGGGGCGGGTAGGAGAATTTCGCCCCTTAAGTGCCGACGCCGGAGTGAAAACTGGAGTGTTTCACTCCGGCGTCGGATCCTGCTCCCAGGCCCTTATTTTCCCGCTCCCGGGGGGCTAGGAGCGGCGTCGCCTATTTTACGCGCGCTGGGCCTTGGCGCCGCGTAAGAAACGCCGCCATGTAAATGACGCGGCCGGCGTCGCGTAAATGACACCACCCGCGCATGCATGGTTGCCCTCTTCCCCGAGGCTGTCCCGCAAGAAGATGGCAGATGGGTCTTGCGGGACGGCGGAGGAAAGGAGGTCCTTTAGAGAGGCCGGCCCGCCGATCGGTGGGCACTGATCGCGGGCCAGGCCCCGGTGCAGGAACCCCCCCCCCCCCCCCACAGTCAGCCCCCCCTAGCGTACCCTGCCAGCAGGGACCAGGTGTGGACGACGCCGGCGGGAACCTGTCGTGTTGGGTCGGCCACTCGGCCCATCCGGGCCAGAGAATCGCCGCACGCCTTGGGCAGCGCCCCGGCGATTCTCCCACCCGGCGTGGGGGGGAGAATTCCACCCCTGTGTTTCAAATGCCGCGTTCCCATTACTGCACAAAGCTTTCGTCCCCTGGTATTCTGCCTCTTTCCATCTGGGAATGACGTTGGCACAGGGCTAAATCGCTGGCTTAGAAAGCAGACCAAGGCAGGCCAGCAGCACAGTTCAATTCCCGTACCAGCCTCCCCGAACAGGCGCCGGAATGTGGCGACTAGGGGCTTTTCACAGTAACTTCATTTGAAGCCTACTTGTGACAATAAGCAATTTTCATTTCATTTCATTTTCCCGTAGCCTGTTCTCATTAAACACTTGATTTTTACAAGCCATTTTGTTATTTCAATTACTTTTCATTCACTTGAAAGTGGAACAATTTGTTTTAGCCAGTTACTATTTGCACTTTGGTGGCTCAGGATGTTCTTAACATTACCAGATAGAAGCAAGGTGCAGCATTTATCTAGATTGAAATTAGAAAGTGCAACAGGAATTTAAATAATTCATAAAATTATTATCTTTTTGCAACTTGCGTGATGTCTAATAATTATAATTCAGAAGGTAACAGGTGCATTGCCAGCAATCTTACTTAAAACTAAATATAGCTATAGAATATATCTACGCACTCTCATAAGATAGCTACCTTCTGACCAAAAAGTGCATTAATTTAGTTGTCAAAAATGACTGTTTTAATTCATATAAATGGAAATAGGGTCTTAGTGCTTCACGTTATTTTCTTAGACTCTTTCCTCACTTACATTTGCTAACTTCCTCCGTTACATTTGCTCGTTTGTTCTTTTCCCTGGAAATATTCAAATCCTTCACACCGCCCTTCTCTCACACTGACATCTTCCTGCAGTATATATTAATCCTCCCTTATATCAACCTAGCAGCCAATTTCTGTGTCGTGTGCAGCCTTGGTCTTTCTCCCTATATTTACGTCCAAAGTAATATATCGCACAAAAAGCAGGGGACCTTCCGAAATTCCCTCAGACTGAAGCGACGATCCTTTAGAACTGAGATGAGGAGGAATTTCTTTAGCCAGAGGGTGGTGAATCTGTGGTACTCTTTGCCGCAGAAGGCTGTGGAGGCCAAATCACTGAGTGTATTTAAGACAGAGATAGATAGGTTCTTGATTAATAAGGGGAGCAGGGGTCTTGGCGAGAAGACATGAGAATGGGGATGAGAAAAATATCAGCCATGATTGAATGGCGGAGCAGACTCGATGGGCCGAGTGGCTTAATTCTGCTTCTATGTCTTATGGTATTAATGGTTCATACTTCTCCACCTCAACTACATTGTCTGCATTGTTCCCCCTCTTCTGTGAAGGCAGATGAAAAGTATTCATTAAGAAACATACCCTCATCATCCGCCTCCACACACAGGGCTGTAGGTTGCAATGAAACACGAATACCATTTTAATCTGAATATGCAAAGTTTCCCCCTACACTGTTCAATGCAGTCATTGGCCCCAGATCTAAAGCACCCATCATGTGTCTCTTAAGTGCGTTGCTGGAAACCTACATACAGATTTAGTGAGAGTTTCTTGGCAGCAGGGTAGACACCATTGCTTTTCCAGTATCATTCTAAAAATCCTCGTAAATGGTAATTTTATTTTTGGTCATTCGTCTCCCAAGAGTGATCAGGCCACTCTGCTTTAATGGATTTCTGACTGCATGGCACCACAGATGAGCCGCTGAGCTTTGAACCCATGCCCTCCTCCCCCAGTGGCGGATGTTCAGATCACATCGGCACCCCATGGCCTCCGTGCCAATGAGACTCAAGTCATCGAAATAGCTTAGGTGTGGGCATTCAATGCAGGAAGGAAAATCAAAGTGTTTGGAACGGACTGGGGGGACGTATGCAAGTGCCGCAGAAAGATGAGGGAGCAGTGTGCCGAACTATCAGACGGGTTGAGTATAAACTTGTTGTTGTAGAGGGATCAATTATCTAGATGGCAGGGAAAGCTCGCTGATGTGAGCTGGGTATAAATGTACTGAATTAAGCTTTGATAAACCAGCTAAAAATGTAATTGAGCATTTTTGATTGAATGTTTCACCGCCTTTGAGTTCTGGATCCGGCAGAATGAGTGGTTGCTGTCTCGATGTCCAGAGCTTGGTAGGATTTAATTTGGACACCACTTTGGGATTTATCTTCAGGGTCAGGTGAGCAGCAGTGGGCAGAGATTCAGGCGAGGAAGCCAGCAGCTTTCGGAGAGCGTATTTTCAGATGAACAAACGTGGATTCTCTCTGCACATTATGGATTTAAATAGACCAGTTATAATCTATCAAACTCAGTCAACAGGCTGGGTTTTAATTATCAGCCAAAGAGCCTGGCTTTGGGTGTCTTCCATTCTGGTGGCTAATAAAGGTTCCACTGTATCAGAGAGATGTTAAGTGCACACAAGCAATTTGTTTTGGCTCTCAGCTCGTGAAAGTAACTTTCCCTCTGCAGATTAGTGAGTGGATTTTCTTTTTCAGACGTACAATGGTGATTTTCCACATAAAACGGATTTAGCCTTTCAGGTCGGAAGATGCCAGTCCACAAAAAGACACCTGCAGCCTTTCTCAACCCAACCCTTCCCCCACCACCTCCCACTCAATCCTTCCCCTGCGTTACACCACTGCTCAAATCTTCCCCCTCCACCGTACACCACTGCCCAACCCTTCCCCCACCGCCTCTCCCCTGCCTTACACCACTACCAAACTTTCCCACCACCACACCCGCTACACACCACTACCCAACCATCTGCTCTCTGCCATACACTACTACCCAACCCTTCCCCTGCCTTACACCACTACCCAACCTTCCTGCTGGCATACACCACTAACCAACTCTTCCTCCACTGCCATACACCACTACCCAAACCTGCTATACACCATTAACCAATCTCCATTATTGAGTCACTGGATCTTGTGTCATTCTCTATTCTTATTTCACAAATGCGCAATTATTTGAAAAGAGAACAGGAAAAACACTTTCGACTCCCAACCCAAAAAGCAGGCCGGGGCAAAAGTGCACCAACCATCTCAAGTCCATGCGTGCAGAAAAGAAGACTGTAATACTTGAGAGGAGGAAGCACCAGTGATGAAAAGAGTTTATGCAGCAATCACTTCCCAAACTCGCCTGTGTCTACCCCTCTTCAATGCAAAATATAAATCTGCCCTGTCATCACTAACCACATGGCCTGTCTTAGAGTGAATGCAAGAAATGCGGCATCTCCATAATAGCTGCTTGTTGTGTCCATTCTGTCCTCTTTATGGTTCAGAATGTTCATTGGGTACACTGGAATCTCCAGGGGAGATTTAAACAATGGGGGAAACATGTGATGGCTCTGAAAAAAAATGGCTTGCATTGAGCTAGTGCTTTTTCTCAGTCACCGTACACATCTCAAAGCACTTACAACCAATTAAGTACTTTTCTTTTGTAGTGTCACCACTGTTGTAATGTAGGAAATTCGGCAGACAGTTTTGCACACAGCAAGCTCCCACAGACAACAATGTAGTCATGACCGTATAATCTGTTGTTTTTTCTCATGTCAGTGAGGATTTTAAGCAGGGTGTCAATGATAACTCTAACTCTCCTACCCTCTGACATAGTGCCATGGGGTCTTTTACATCCACCAGAGTAGGCACGTGGGAGCCTCGGTTTATCGTCTCTTCCGAAAGATGGCATGTCAGACAGCAAAGCACACCCTCGGTACTGCACTTGAGTACCAGCCTTGGCTTTTATGCTCAAGTGGGAATTGAACCTGGAACCCACTAATTCAGAAGTTAGAGGGCTACCAACTGAGCCACCGTTGGATTCAGATTATTAATGCAGGAGAGACACTTAGAAACTGACAGGAAATAAGGGGCGGTAGCACAGTGGTTGGCACTGTTGCTTCACAGCGCCAGGGACCCGGGTTCGATTCCGGCTTGGGTCACTGTCTGTGCGGAGTTTGCACATTCTCCATCAGCGTGGGTTTCCTCCGGGTGCTCCGGTTTCCTCCCACGAATCCCCAATGACGTGCTGTTAGGTAATTTGGACATTCTGAATTCTCCCTCAGTGGATCCAAACTGGCACCGGAGTGTAGCGACTAGGGGCTTTTCACAGTAACTTCATTGCAGTGTTAATGTAAGCCTACTTGTGACAATAAAGATTATTAAACTATAGCACTGGTAAGCACTGCTGCCTCATGATGCCGAGGTCCCAAGCTCGGTCCCGGCTCTGGGTCACCGTCTGTGTGGAGTTTGCACATTCTCCCCATGTTTGCGTGGGTTTTGCCCCCACAACCCAAAGATGTGCAGGGTAGGTGGATTGGACACACTAAAGTTGCCCCTTAATTGGGAAAAATGAAGTAGGTACTCTAAATTTAAAGACAATTATTAAAAGTTGCATGCTGACAAAATCGGAGGCTTCAGAACTCTTAATGTGTGAAATGTGATCTAGCGATAGCCCCCTTTATATTTGTGGGTATCGTCTCTATCTCTGTCACTGTGGACCTCCTTGGCGAGTAAGGCGGCACACTGAAGTTTTAAGCTGTCGCAAAACCCACATTATAAACTCACCGAGTAGTGAAACCTGAACAGCCTTTCAATACAAAGCACATTTGCGCCTATATTAAACTGACATTGTGTTTTCAGAGCCTTCCGGTTTGCAGGACAAGTGTGAGGTTTGCCCTTGCACAGTATTCTACTATCCGCGATCAATATTCTGAGCAGCCAGCTTCCTGATAGTTCATCATGGGATTATTAATGGGCCTGATGTGACTGGGAGAAAGAGTTTAATTTTTGTTGGAAATGTCCTTTGAAATTCATATTGCCAGACACCTGGGTGAATACGAGTGATGATCTTATTTCCCGTATTTTAACTCGATTAAGCTGAGGCCAAGATATTCATCCATATTCTGATCAGTGACAATGAGAAATATTTGAAACTTTAGTTGCAGCTTTTGAAAAAGATTTCTCCTCTCTTCCAGATCTTTGTGTAATAGTGATGATTTCAGTCTTTCTGTGGAAGGTCTTGTCGCTCTCCATCATCCCTTCCACCAAATTTGTCATGCAGTCCACCTCAATGCTGACGAGGAACTAATGTCTTTCAGTGTTGTCAAAAGCAAAACCATCGCGAGTATGCCTGACGCATATATTTGCTGTAACAAATAAGCGCGATGATTGTGGGTCATTAGAGTGGCTCCTTTGGTAATGAAGAGTTTTAATTGCTGCTAGTTTCATGGAATTAGTTAAGCCCTTCCATTATGCAGATTACTAGAGTAATAATTGGTCGCTCCCATACAGCAAGCTCTGTGACATCACTGAAGTTAATTAGGCCTTTCAGTGCAAGCTTGTCAAGTACATTTCTATGCAATGTCTGGATACCAAGGGTTTCTGAAAGGGAATGATAATGCTATTTTGTGTAGCTTTTAAGCTTACCCACAAAAGTCGGACCGTATCTCAGTTGTGGTTTTAGAGCTTTCAGTGGAGAGATTGAGGGCTTTTTAGCGACTTTGAGTTAATGCTGTGGAGCGGATTGACGCTCAGCAACAAAGCCAATTGGCAAGGGCTGCTTTTCCTTTGACGTGGGTATTGTTAGAAGCATTGAAGACGTTAATGGAGACGGACTGTCCGGCGCATGATAAAAGGCTGATACGGAGAGGTTAGTGCCATCAAAATATTAGCCTATGTAAAACCCATAATTGAGATGCATTCAGCAACACGAAGGGGAGCTGCATGCCCATCGAGGTTGAGCCTGAATGGAATACAGAATATTTCAAAGTTACCAGGAAGGTAAGAAGAAGTCATAAGAGAAATCTCACGACAAAGATTTCAACAGGACTATTGCAAACGACTGCAAATCGAATGGAAAACAGAATGCGATTGTTAGTGTTCTTTTAATTAATTGATCAAAACTGCACTAAATCAATTTATCTTTTGCTTATAAGGTGGACGGGAGAGAATGTGGCTGGCATTCTTGGAAATATCTGGAAAAAGTACCACAGGAACCTGCTTTGCTTCAAATCTTTATTTTAATTTTGTCGTATTTTAGTAAACCGCATGCCATATTTATTTCTCTCCTGAACCTTTTAAAAAGCATTACAGAATCAAGGCGGTTTAAATCGCCTTTGTGGGATCTTTGTAGTAATTGTCCCTTTCAGAATCTTCCACTTGCTTCGTGCTGAATTAGCTGATTATAGCCATGGCAGTGATTTGGGGCTGACTATCATCACCACGTTCCTAGAAACTAGAGAATCATAGAATCCCTACAGTGCAGAAGGAGGCCATTCGGCCCATCGAGTCTGCACCGACACTCTGAAAGAGCGCTCCACCCAAGCTCACTCCTCCGCTCTATTCCAATAACCACTTAACCTAACCTACACAACTTATTTTGGACGCTAAGCGGCAATTTAGCACAGCCAATCCACTAACCTGCACATTTTTGGAATGAGAAAAGAGGCAAAATCTGTCAAGTTTCCCGTTTCTAAAAGCTATCCGATGTTGCGTGAGTTCGGTTGTGGTATTCCTCATGTTTGAATAGCCTGTTGACTTTCGCTTCCCGGATTAACATATAAAGAATGACCTGTCGGTCATGACGCTCGAGGGCTACCAGCGAGAGTGCATTCTGAATCCAGCAATTAGTGTCTAGATGAGAGCGTGAAGAATCTGAAAGTGTGGGAGTGCAAGAGAAATTGGTTGTTGCTTTTTTCTCAAGGCGTACTTTGTTTCTTTCCACCAGTGCCTTGTGTTTGAAGATTCCCCGAATGGAGTTTTGGGCGCATTGGCAGCAGGAATGCAGGTCGTCCAGATTCCAGATCCACAGCTTGATCCAGAACTGACAAAGCCCGCCACTTTGGTACTCAAGTCAATGGAGGATTTCAAGCCCGAATTATTTGGTTTGCCTGCGTATGATTAGATACCTGAGACAATCTCTGGGTGCAAATTGGGATTTGTCTCTTTCTCTCTCTTTTTTTCTTTCTCGCTCTCTCTCTCTTTTTCTCCCTCGCCCCCACTCAGAGCATGCAATGAAGGAAGCCCACTCACAAATACACCCAATCTTGCTTATTGAATCCTGCCATTTCACAATTTGCATGAAGACAAATGGGGGCACTCATGCAACACTCGCATTGCCAAGGGTAAGACAGAAGCTGAACCCTGTACCTCTGCTCGCACCCCTGCTCACATCTCGGCCTTTAAGGCTGGCCAGCATTTATGTTCCTTTGATTGAGTCGAAACAAAACAAAGGCAGCTAATTTCCCTTGCAAGTTCCATGGGGAACCTGTTGTAACATTGGCGCTATTGGTGCGATTTAAAAGAATGATTATATTCAGCTGTTTTTATCATTAGGGCTAGGTCACCGGGGAGTAGCCTTCAATTAGAAATCCATGACGTGCAAGTACTGCTGGTTTTGCCTTTCTTTTCGATTCTGATTCAATCTTGTGGGTGGCCAAGAGCACAACAGTTAGCAGCCTGGTGGGATCCTTAGATACTCAGGACCTGGATGTTATTAGAGGTGCAGAGTTCAGCTTCTTCAAGTTGGCCAATACAAAGCTGATAGTCACTGTAACATGCATTGATAGTGGCGGTACTTATCCATTCTGCTCCCAAAAAGAAAATCTCATTGCCATGCCAGTGTTACCATGCCTTTCACCGTTAGCCATTTTTCCGCTGCGCCAAGCTGACTATCCCATCCTCCGTCAAATCCTAAGTAGAAAAGAGCGCGTTAATCCTGTCCTTGTTGTCTGATTTGTTTTGACAGCTCCCTCGCCATTCTTGATGCCTTTGAAACAGTCTGATTGAAGGAGTCACCTTCTAAGTCATTACCTGTCAGCTAATGTTCTTTTGTTTTTGATTGTAGTATTAAAATATTCTTTATGATACTGTATTTTATTATAAGACTGAAACAAAAAGACCAAAGAGTGAACAGTACCATATGCAGCACGGACCCACTGAAAAATAATAGGAAGGAATTGTTCAGCAGTTGAAAGCAATGAGTATAAACTAATAATCAAAGGCTTTAAATGACAGTGTAAACTACAGCACCAAAGTTTGAAGAGAGAGAATTGAAATCCGAATCCCAAGATCAGATATATTTTTTATAGTCGTGACCTGCACATGTTCCTTTTTTTTTACATTTTTAACTGTTGAGAAAAGTTTTATAATTATTTTTTTCCCCCTCCATTCCCTCCCCCCCACCCCAGTCCTCCTTCAGTGCCATGTGTTATGATGCACTTTGACAGCTTGGGGCAATTTGCATAATTGTTTTGGGCAATGCTGTGATTTCATTATTTATTTTTTACAGCTCCCGCCGTTCTGTCCATCTTGACTTGAATGCCGATGCCAGCCCACCCCACACGGCCGACTCGCGTCACACAGGGTGGGGTGAAAATTACCTCAAAATACACTCTGCGCTCGTGTAGGTGATTGTGAGATGGACTGCGGGCATAGACTGCACATGGAATTCTCCATTTTGGTTCTGTTAATGAAAATGGGCGTTTTTCACACTGAAACATTACCCAGGGCTCTGGACGCCTCCCAACAGATAGGGGCCCAGTAAACTAATTCTTTGCCCAGTGCTGCTAACTCATTCTCCGACAGCCGAGATATTCTGAGTAGATGACTACGACTCTTGTGGGAAAATATATTTTCGCTAATTTTAGAAATGTGTAATTATCATATTAGGGTCATTCAGACATATTGTTGGAGACGAGTAAATGGAGCTTTACTCTCCAAGTCTCTAACTACACTGAACCTGATGATGGGTGCTTGAAATGGGAAATTTGTGATTATAGCACAAATATCCTCACCATGTGGAGCACAACTATTCAAACAGCAAACTAAAGCTGCATGCACATCTGCCTTTAAATATTGACCACCCTATATATATATATATATATATTTATAATTCGGATTATATTGTTAAGATGAACGTGTTCATTTTTTTAATAGATGTGCGAGGTGTGTCTTTCTGTTTCCTAGGTTTTCAGTTTTGGCGTTCCAGTAACTTTATTGTTTGCCACGTTTGCCTTTTATTGGGAATAAATCTCTTTGCGATGACTATTTTATTTATTCTCTGTCAATTCTTGGTGATTACCCTCTTCATAACATTCCGCAGCCTGGGGAAGATATAATTATTGATGGATTTTGCTCGCTAGAAATGATGACAAAATGCCTTCATAACCAAATTCCATACAGGATAAGAATCCAATTTATTGGCTTTGCACCTGAAAGGAATAACATTCATGTGGTAGCAGACTTCAGTTCGCCACTTCAAATGGAGCTCTGAGCTACAGTTGTTCAGCTTTCGAGGAGCACTGGAATAGATCTCATTTGAGGGCAGGGGAGCAGGAATACCATTTACGCGAACAAAACAAAGACAGAAAGAATGGGGCAGTCACTGTGGGAACACCTTGTGAATTTATTCAGCAGACTGTAATTGGTGTATTGTTGAACAGAAGGAATGAAATTAGTCCATGCCATGTCTCGTTCAGGTGGTGACCCTCCACAGCCCTTGTTATGTCAACCCGCATCTTCCTTTGTTGCAACACCAGTGTTTATTTCCTGACTGTGAACCTAGAAGAATCTGCAGGATCCCAGAATGCTCATTGCATGAATAGGGATGCAGATATCAGTTCTTAACACACTTACTTGCCATCACTCTTAGACGTTTCAAAAGCCTTTACTGAGGTTTGGCTACAGCAGCAGTGTTAACAGCACTTATTTTTCTTCCAAGTATGAATTAATGATATGGCCAAAAGAACCAGAGGTGACACGAGGAGAAACGTATTCTATTTAATGAGTGTTTCGGATTTGGAGTTTACTGCATAATAGAGTGGTGGATGCAGTTTCATTAGTTGCTTTCAAAAGAGAATTGGACTAATATTTGAAGGAGAAAAAAAGAGAGATTGGAGGCACGATTCAGTGGCCTAGTTTCGCTCGAGTGAGAGCACGATAAGGCCAGCGGGAGAGGCCAAAACTGAGAACTGCACCGGCTGCCAAACTGTTGGCGATGCAAGTGGCCCATCCCCGTGGGCGAGATGGGGATCCCGCCGTAGCGTGGCAAGAAACCAATTATCACCACTGAAGCCCAATTTCCATACACTTAACCCGAGCCACCCCATATCCAACGGCCTCCCACGACCCAGCGGCCACCCCAGCAAGCCACGCTGGCGCCGATTAGTACTCCTTTTGAAGGGCTGCTCGGGGGACCCGAGGAGGTGAATAGCCATATTTGCTCACGGGCAATGAGCCCGGGGGCAGAGGGCTTGCTGCCCCTGTCCTCGGGGGGGGGGGGGGGAGGGGGGGAGGGGGGGCCTGCCGGGAGAGGATGGGTGCAGCTCCGGTTGGGAGTGGGCTGCCATGGGATTCTGGGGGTATCAGGGCTGGAAGGTGGGTATTGGGGCTGTGAGGAGGTGACAATTTCAACTTCTGCAGATTGCTTACTGTCGCTGAACAGAAACCTTGCTGCCATTACCATTCCTCACACTGTCCTTCAGTCAGCCAGCTCCAGAAGGTGCAGTGGAGCTTAGGGCAGTTGCTCTTTGTTGTGGAAAACAACTTTGAGGCAGAGGGCAACCACTCCCTGTTGCAAAGCAGATGTGCATTTTATTTCCTTGCCCAGTGTTCTTTGGAATACTGAACAGTCAACTGGATAATTTCAAGCATCCAGGCTTTTGAGTGAGTCTCCAGTTGTGTAAAGGAACTTCAGTTTCTTATTCAGATCAATCACGTCAGCAGCGAACGGCTGCTGTGTATCTGAGAAGGGAAGGGACCTGTGCTGCCACAGCAGAGAGGATGTTCTCTGCATTAAACCCTGATATGTCAGGAGGCAGGCTGACACCGACCGGCTTGTACTTTTAACTCAGTTTTTACTTTTAACGGTGAGGTAAAAGGAGAGGGGAGTGTCCGGATCGATAAGATAGTCTGTATTGCACTCCTTGCTGCCTCACAGCGCCAGGGACCCGGGTTTGATTCCAACCTCGGAGGACTGTCTGTGGAGTTTGCACATTCGTCCCGTGTCTGCGTGGGTTTCCTCCCGGTGCTCCGGTTTCCTCCCACAAAGATGTGCGGGTTAGGTGGATTGGCCATGTTAAATTGCCCTTAATGTCCAAATTGCCCTTGGTGTTGGGTGGAGGTGTTGAGTTTGGGTATGGTGCTCTTTCCAAGAGCCGGTGCAGACTCAAAGGGCCGAATGGCCTCCTTCTGCACTGTAAATTCAATGATAATCTATGATTAATCTAGGACAAAGGTTCGGCACAACATCGTGGGCCGAAGGGCCTGTTCTGTGCTGTATTTTTCTATGTTCTATGTTCTATGTAAATTGCCCCTAGGTGGGGTTACGGGGATTGGGCCTAGGTAGGGTGCTCTTTTTAAAAATGTAATAATCTTTATTGTCACAAGTAGGCTTACATTAACACTGCAATTAAGTTACTGTGAAAAGCCCCTGGTCCCCATACTCCGGCGCCTGTTCAGGTACACTGAGGGGGAATTCAGAATGTCCAATTCACCTAACAACAAGTCTTTCGGGAGCACTCAGGAGGAAACTCACGCAGACACAGGGAGAATGTGCAGATTCCGCACAGACAGTGACCCAAGCCGGGAATCGAACCTGGGACCCGGGCGCTGCGAAGCAACAGTGCTAACCACTGTGCTACCGTGCCGCCCATTGTTCAAGGAGATACTAAGTGCCTCTCAAAGGAAATTCCTGAGAAAAGAGGAATTGTAAAAGGGAGAAAAAAGTTCCATGGCTAAACAAGGAAGTCAAGGAAGACATAAAGGCAAAAACTAGGGCATACCATACTGCAAAAGCTAGTGGTAAGTTGGAGGATTGGGAGAACTTTAAGGTTCAGCAAAAGGCTACTAAAAATAAAATCAAAAGAGCCAAGATGAACTACGGAAGGAAACTAGCAGAAACATAAACACTGATACCAAAAGCTTCTATAAGTATATAAAAAGGAAGAGAATAGCTGAAGTAAATGTTGACCCTTTAGAGGGTGATACTGATGAGGTGATAATGAGGATAATAGAGATGGCGGAGGCACTAAACTAATATTTTGCCTCCGTCTTCATGGTAGAGGATAACAAACTTTTTCCAAAAACTGCAGTTAATGGAGAGGAACTTGGTGCAATAACCATCACTAGGTTGATGGTATTGAATAAACTAATGGGATTACAGGCAGATATGTCTACGGGACCTGATGGCTTGCACCCTAGGGTATTAAGGGAGGTGGCTGCAGAGATAATGGATGCATTGTTTATGATAGTTCAAATTTCCTTGGATTCTGGAAGGGCCTCGGTGGATTGGAAACACGCTAAAGTTACGCCCCTATTCAAAAAGGGGGAGAGGCAAATAGTAGGAAACCACCGATTAGCTTGACCTCTTTGGTGGGTAAGTTCCTGGAATCAATCATTGAGGAGGAGATAACTGAACATTTGGAAAGACAAAGCTCAATCCATTGTCTGAATGGTTTTATGAAGGGTAAGTCATGCTGGACAAATTTGCTTGAGTTCTTTGAGGACGTAACCAGCAAGGTGGATACTGGGGATCCTGTGGATGTGGTATATCTAGTGTTCCAGAAGTCGTTTGACACGATGCCACACAAAAGACTGATCCAGAAGGTGAGATTGCAGGGGATTGGGGGTAGATTGGATTGAGGGTTGACTGACTGACAGAAAGCAGAGGGTGGGATAAATGGGTCCTTCTCTGGTTGGCGAACTAACTAGCGGTTTCCACATTGGTCAGTCCTCGAACCTCAACTGTTTACAATCTATATTAACGATCTGCAGAGTGTAATATTGCAAAATGTGTGGATGATACTAAAATAGATGGGACAGCAGACAGTGAAGAGGATATACAGATTTTACAGACAGATATGGATAGGCTAGGAGTTTAATGTGGATAAGTGTGAGGTTATCCATTTTGGCCGAAAAAGGGCAAATTATTATCTAAATGGAAATCAGATTCAAAATGCAACAGGGCAGAGGGATCTGAGTGTCTTTGTTCATGAATTGCAGAAAGTCGGTACACAGGTACAGCGTGTAATTAAAAAGGCAAATGGAATGCTAGCGCTTATTGCAAAAGGACTGGAGTATAAAAGTAGAGAAGTATTGTTGCAATTGTATAGGGTGTTAGTGAGACCACATCTGGAGTATTGTGTCCATTTTGGTCCCCTTATTTGAGGAAGGATGTGGTGGAATTGGAGGCAGTTCAGAGGAGATTCACCAGATTAATTCCGGGGATGAAAGGGTTGATGCATGAGTAGAGATTATACAGTTTGGGCTCATACTCGCTGGACTTTAGAAGGATGAGAGGGGATCTGATCGAGATATGTAAAATACTAAGAGGGATTGATAAAGTAAAAGTAGACCAAATGTTCCCCCTTGTGGGGCAATCTAGACCGAGAGGTCACAAATATAGGTTGGGAGGCGGTAGATTGAGAACTGAGATGAGGAGGAACTGCTCCTCGCAGAGTGTGGTGGAACTCACTGCCCCATGGTGCGGTGGAATCTGAATCATTAAATGGTTTCAAGAAGGAGATAGCTATATTTCTGATTTTAAAAACGGGTTAAAGGGATATGGGGAACAGATGATGAGGTGGATTTGAGACCAGGAAGAGGTCAGCCATGATCTGATTGAATGACGGAGCAGGCTCGAGGGGCTGAATTGCCTACTTCTGCTCCTAATTCCTATGTTCCAATGTGAAATTTGCCATCCTTACCTGGTCTGGCGTGCTTGTGACTCCAGACCCACAGCAATATGCTTGACTCTTAACTGCCCCCCTCTGAAATGGCCTAAGCAAGCCACTTATTTCAAGGGCAAGTAGAGATGGGCAACAAATGCTGGCGCAGCAGCGACAGCTGCATCCAATGGACAAAATAAAAATCGGATCACCGCACCTTCTTCTGCGATGTTAGATTTATTTGCCATAGCAATGTCTATTGTGAATGAGGATGCCAACATTATAAAGTAGGTTTCAGCAATAAGAGATGACAGAGTTCCATTTAAAATTAGTGACATTGAGGTAAAACACCGTCCCTTCATGTTTTTTCACCAATCCATTAGCTTCCTTGTCACCATTACCAATATTAGCCTTTCAAATTTCAGTTTTATTTAATTGACCAAATTTAAGTTCCCCAGCTGCCATGGTCAGATTTGAACTCTCGTCTCCGGACCATTGGTTCTGACCTCTGTAGTGCATGAGGGTTGCTGGGTGGATGTAAAAACCCAATTGATTCACTGACTTTTCGGATGAAAGCGATCAATGGCAAACGTACGCTTACCCATCATGATATGAAATATTCTGGAGCTCCACGTCTCGAATCTCAAATGGAACCTTGTTGCTAAAACTGAGTTCACGAAGCTTGGCCTCCTCGTTCATACCATTGCCTCCTTTAACATTCCCTAACTGCAAAGCCAAAATCCCTCGTAGTTGGATACATCCGACTCCAGAGCCTCACAGCCTGGCTGATCCTGAATTCCCTCTGAAGCTTAGGAAGCCACTCAGTTGTGAAACATGATGCAAAGCTCACGAGAAAGGCCCACTGTAACTAAAGGGGTGCGGACTTGCCAGTATTGATGTCGCGATACCAAAACAAAAAGAAAACAATTTCCAGTATTTTTTTGCGGTTGGGAAACATTGTTTTTGTAATTTGAAGACTCACGTGTAGAAAAACAATTTAAATTCAGACGGGAGGATTTGCTTTCCAGTGAAAGGCTCTTATCTGCTAGGATATACATCACAAGTCATAGTGGATGGTTCTTGATCAGGTGGAATTGAGAATCAACCATGAAATTGACTGAATGCTTCTTAATTTGTACGAGCTGGAAATTACACCATTACTGCCTGCGAAATACTATGCAGAACTGATCGTGAATACTGATATTTGACAAAGTCTCCCTTTAGGTTTTGACATGTTGGTTCCTTTCCTGATTATCAACCCCTCTGAGAAAAAGCTTTATTATCTCACCCAGTGTTTGTGAATTGTAAAGTAGACAGTGAACATTGTTTGGGTATTCAAACAGCCTCCATACTGATCCCATCCGATACACAAGGGTCGCTAGAAAAGAGAGAACTTGCATTTCTATAACTCCTTTGAGTGTTTTTTTTCTCCCCCTTTGTTCTTTCATATGGTTGCCTCAGGCAAGACCAGGTATTGTTGCCCATCCCTAATTGCCCTTGCACTGAGTGGCTTGTTAGGCTGCTGCAGCGGGCAGTTAAAAGTCAACCACATTGCTGTTGGTCAGGAGTCACATGGAGGCCAGACCAAATAAGGGTGGCAGATTCCAAAGAACAAAGGAAATTACAGCACAGGAACTTGCCCTTCGGCCTGCACCAACTGTACTGCACGTCTGAACTAAAAACTCCAACCCTTCCGGGGATCACACCCCTCTATCCCCATCCTATTCATGTATTTGTCAAGATGCCCCTTAAACGTCACTATCGTATCTGCTTCCACTACCTCCCCCGGCAGTGAGTACCAGGCACCCATTACCCTCTTTAGCGCCGCCAATCCACCTACCCTGCACGTCTGGGTTGTGGGGGTGAAACCCACGCAAACACGGGGAGAATGTGCAAACTCCACACGGACAGTGACCCAGAGCTGGGTTCAAACCAGGGTCCTCAGTGCCGCAGGCAGCAGTGCTACTATCAATAATATTAAGGGTTCTGCCATTTACTGTATATATCCCATCTGCATTACGACTTCCTGTGGTAGTATGCATTAGGGGTCATGTGGGACTGTGAAGCCGTGATGTCATTGGCTGACAGATCCCAGGTCCTGGTTGGCTGTTGACCTCTAGCTCCGCCCTGAAGGCGGAGTATAAGAACCAGGAGTTCTCCCCCGCAGGCCAGTCTGTTACTGAACTGCGGGGAACAAGTCACGCTTAATAAAGCCTCATCGACTTCATCTCTATTCGTCTCTCATGAGTCTTTGTGCGCTACAATTTATTAAGCGTGCTTAAAGGACTATGGAGCTCAGGATCATCCCGGAATGCCTGAGGATCAGCCCCCACGCAGTGAACTCAGCAGCAGTTTTTAAACACTGGCAGACTTGTTTCGAAGCATACCTCCGAACGGCCCCCGGCCGGGTCATAGAAGACCAGAAACTACAGGTCCTGCACTCGAGGGTAAGCCCGGAAATTTTCCCTCTCATCGAAGATGCAGAGGATTTCCAGACGGCGTTCGCAGCACTAAGGAGCATCTATGTTCGCCCAGTGAACCAGATCTACGCACGCTACCAACTCGCAATGAGACGGCAAAGTCCCGGAGAATCGCTGGACGAATTCTACGCCGCGCTGCTAATTTTGGGACGGGCCTGCAGCTGCCCGCCAGTAAACGCGATTGAACACATGGACATGTTGATGCGCGATGCTTTTGTCGCAGGTATGAACTCTCCCCAAATCCGCCAAAGACTTTTGGAAAAAGAGTCGCTGGGACTCTCAGAGGCACGGGCCCTTGCAGCCTCCCTGGATGTAGCCGCGTGAAACGCCCGTGCGTACGGCCCCGACCGCGCGGCAGCCCCTTGGGCTCCGTGGACCCCCGTCGCGACAAACCCCCCCCCCACCCCACAGGCTTGCGCGGTTCAGACTCCAAGTCGTCCCGGGGGGGGGCCCGCTGCTATTTCTGCGGCCAGGCGAAACACCCCCGGCAGCGCTGCCCGGCCCGCGCAGTGATTTGCAAGAGCTGCGGGAAAAAGGGCCATTTCGCGGCTGTGTGCCGGTCCCGGGAGGTCGCCGCTGTCCCAGGAGAAGAAGCAGTCCTGCGCGTTTCTAACGCTCCCCAACCCCCCCCCCAGCGCCCTATGTACGACCCGCAGGTGCAGCAATTTTGGGTTCCGGCCACCGCTGTCCCCGGAGAACAAGGAGTCCTGCGCGTTTCAAACGCTCCCCAACCCCCCCAGCGCCCCATGTGCGACCCGCAGGCGCCGCCATTTTGGGTCCCGGCCACCACGAGGGGAGGAGGGGCGCCGCCATCTTGCGACCCCCCAGCCCTGTGCGACGCATGGGGGTGGCCATTTTGTCCACCCCTGCCGCCATCTTGTGACCCCCCAGCCATGTGCGATGCATGGGGGCGGCCATTTTGTTCACCCACGCCGCCATCTTGGACGGCAACAATGGACCCCAGCATCGACGCTTCAACGGGGTTCGAGGAAGACGCTGAAGCACTACAACCACATCTGGCCTCAATGATGCTGGACCAAGCACGGCCCCGGACGCTCCAGACGACGACAACAACGGTGCTGATCAACGGGCACGAGACACCATGCCTGGTCGACTCCGGGAGCACAGAAAGCTTCATCCACCCCGACACGGTAAGACGCTGTTTTTTGACCATCCGTCCCAGTGCGCAAAAGATTTCCCTAGCGGCAGGATCCCACTCCGTACAGATCAAAGGCTACTGCATAGTGACCCTAACGGTGCAAGGGAGGGAGTTTAAAAACTACAGGCTCTACGTCCTTCCCCAACTCTGCGCGCCCACATTACTGGGATTAGACTTCCAGTGCAACCTGCAGAGCCTAACTTTCAAATTCGGCGGCCCAATACCCCCACTCACTATCTGCGGCCTCGCAACCCTCAAGGTTGAGCCCCCATCATTATTTGCAAACCTCACCCCGGATTGCAAACCCGTCGCCACTAGGAGCAGACGGTACAGCGCCCAGGACCGGACATTCATTCGGTCCGAAGTCCAGCGGCTACTGAAGGAAGGCATAATCCAGGCCAGCAATAGTCCCTGTAGAGCACAGGTGGTAGTAGTAAAGACAGGGGAGAAGCAAAGGATGGTCATAGACTATAGCCAGACCATCAACAGGTACACACAGCTAGATGCGTACCCTCTCCCCCGCATATCCGACATGGTCAATCGGATTGCCCAATACAAGGTCTTCTCCACCGTGGACCTCAAGTCCGCCTACCATCAGCTCCCCATCCGCCCAAGTGTCCGCAAGTACACAGCCTTCGAGGCAGACGGGCGATTATACCACTTCCTAAGGGTCCCATTTGGCGTCACAAACGGGGTCTCGGTCTTCCAACGAGAGATGGACCGAATGGTTGATCAACACGGGTTGCAAGCCACGTTCCCGTATCTCGACAATGTAACATTTTCGGCCACGATCAGCAGGACCATGACGCCAACCTCCAAAAATTCCTCCAGACCGCTAAAGCCTTGAGCCTCACATACAACGAGGACAAGTGCGTTTTTAGCACAAACCGGCTAGCCATTTTGGGATATGTAGTGCGCAATGGGATAATAGGCCCCGACCCCGAACGTATGCGTGCCCTCATGGAATTTCCCCTCCCTCACTGCTCAAAAGCCCTAAAACGTTGCCTGGGTTTCTTTTCATATTACGCCCAGTGGGTCCCCCAGTACGCAGACAAGGCCCGCCCCCTAATACAGACCACGACCTTCCCTCTGTCGACAGAGGCTTGCCAGGCCTTCAGCCGCATCAAAGCGGATATCGCAAAGGCCACGATGCGCGCCATCGACGAGTCCCTCCCCTTCCAGGTCGAGAGCGACGCCTCCGATGTAGCTCTAGCGGCCACCCTTAACCAAGCGGGTAGACCCGTGGCCTTCTTCTCCCGAACCCTCCACGCCTCAGAAATCCGCCACTCATCAGTGGAAAAGGAAGCCCAAGGCATAGTGGAAGCTGTGCGACATTGGAGGCATTACCTGGCCGGCAGGAGATTCACTCTCCTCACTGACCAACGGTCGGTAGCTTTCATGTTCGATAATGCACAGCGGGGCAAAATTAAAAATGACAAGATCTTAAGGTGGAGGATCGAGCTCTCCACCTTCAACTACGAGATCTTGTACCATCCCGGAAAGCTGAATGAGCCATCCGATGCCCTATCCCGCGGCACATGTGCCAACACACAAATAGACCGTCTCCAAGGCCTCCACGAGGACCTCTGCCACCCGGGGGTCACTCGGTTCTACCATTTTATAAAGTCCCGCAACCTCCCCTACTCTGTGGAGGAGGTCCGTACAGTCACCAGGAACTGCCACATCTGCGCAGAGTGCAAACCGCACTTTTTCAGGCCAGATAGAGCGCACCTGATCAAGGCTTCCCGTCCCTTTGAACGCCTCAGTCTGGATTTCAAAGGGCCCCTCCCCTCCACCGACCGCAACACATACTTCCTGAACGTGGTGGACGAGTACTCCCGTTTCCCCTTCGCCATCCCCTGCTCTGACATGACAGCGGCCACAGTCATTAAAGCCCTTAACACCATATTCACACTGTTCGGTTGCCCCGCATACGTCCATAGCGACAGGGGGTCCTCCTTCATGAGTGACGAGCTGCGCCAGTTCCTGCTCAGCAAGGGTATAGCCTCGAGCAGGACGACCAGCTACAACGCCCGGGGGAACGGGCAAGTAGAGAGGGAGAACAGCACGGCCTGGAAGACCGTCCTACTGGCCCTACGGTCCAGGGATCTCCCAGTTTCACGGTGGCAGGAGGTCCTCCCGGACGCCCTCCACTCCATCCGGTCGCTACTGTGTACCACTACTAACCAGACGCCTCATGAGCGCCTCCTTGTCTTCCCCAGGAAGTCCTCCTCTGGAACGTCGCTGCCGACCTGGCTGGCGGCCCCAGGACCCATCTTTCTCCGGAAACATGTGCGGGCGCACAAGTCGGACCCGTTGGTCGAGAGGGTTCACCTCCTCCACGCGAACCCGCAGTACGCCTACGTGGAGTACCCCGACGGCCGACAGGACACGGTCTCCCTGCGAGATCTGGCACCCGCCGGCAACACGCACACCCCCCCGACACCTATCACCCCCTCCCTGCCACCGGCGCACCCCGCGACAGCCCCCTTCCCGGGAGGATCGGTCCTCCTCCCAGGTCCGACCAGAAGTGAAGCTGAAGCAGAAACTGTAAAGCTCCCGGAGGCGACAACACTGGAACAAGCACCACCACCACCAGGGCTGAGGCGATCGACAAGGACGACCAGACCGCCCGACCGACTTGTGGCATCGGTGTAACACTAGAATGTTGTGGACTTTATCGAGAATTTTTTTTCCCTTTTTCCCTCTTACGAATACTGTAAATAGTTCAAAACAAAAAATACCCTGTACATACTGTGATGACATGCAAAGGTTTTCCTCCCAGGACCAGCCTTGTAAACCTCTACCACCATGCGAAGCACCACCCCGCCGGGTTCATTTTTAACAAGGGGTGAATGTGGTAGTATGCATTAGGGGTCATGTGGGACTGTGAAGCCGTGATGTCATTGGCTGACAGATCCCGGGTCCTGGTTGGCTGTTGACCTCTAGCTCCGCCCTGAAGGCGGAGTATAAGAACCAGGAGTTCTCCCCCGCAGGCCAGTCTGTTACTGAACTGCGGGGAACAAGTCACGCTTAATAAAGCCTCATCGACTTCATCTCTATTCATCTCTCGTGAGTCTTTGTGCGCTACACTTCCAAAATGCATTACCTCACATTTGTCCGGATAAAACTCAATCAGCCATCTCTCCGCCCAAGTCTCCAACCGATCTATATCCTGCTGTATGCTTTGACAGTCCTCATCGCTAAACGCAATTCTACCAACCTTTGTGTCATCCGCAAACTTGCTTATTAAACCTTTCCTCAAAATCATTTATATATATCACAAACAGCAAAGGTCCCAGCACTAATCCCTGAGGATTGGCACTTGTCACAGCCCCCCCCCCCCCATTCAGAAACGCACCTTTCCACTGCTACCCACTGTCTTTTATGACCGAGCCAGTTCTGTATCCATCTTGCCAGCTCACCTTTGATCCCGTGCGACTTCACCTTTTGTACCAGTCTGCCATGAGGGACCTTGTCAAAGGCTTTACCGAAGTCCATGTGGACAACATCCACTGCTCTACCCTCATCAGTCATCTTTGTCACTTCCGCGAAGAACTCGATAAATTTAGTGTGACACGGGCAGCACGGTGGCGCAGTGGTTTAGCACTGCTGTCTCACGGCGCTAAGGTCCAAGGTTCGATCTCGGCCCTGGGTCACTGTCCATGTGGAGTTTGCCCATTCTCCCAGTGTCTGCGTGATTTAACCCCATCCTGTCACCTATTGTTTACCAGGAACTTGTGTGCATTCTAAAGTTCTTTTTCTGACATTCCCAACCTACGTATCGCAGCCCGTTCCTGTCCACCTCATTGTTCATCCAGGGGCAGGATGCCAAAACTGGTTTCCTCTTTACACCATGGATTGTTTGAGACAGGATATTGGGGGCACTGATAAGAACTGTTTATTGAGTTGACTGTGTAATTTGCTGACCACACAATCCCGTTTGTCTCAAAAGCACGGGCAAGTAAGCTAGCTTAAATCCCATCATGCATTGTGGTCACTACTTGCAGCAAGAGTTTAAATGCTTTATACTGCTATGTCCTAAAAATACAGGTTTAATAGTTAATAATGATTAATGAAATGAAAATGAAAATCGCTTATTGTCTCAAGTAGGCTTCAATGAAGTTACTGTGAAAAGCCCCTAGTCGCCACATTCGGGTGCCTGTTTGGGGAGGCCGGTATGGGAATTACTGAGTATACTTTCTACGATTAATCTCAATCTTTAATAAACTAATTTATGTCGAACTATTCTAGTGTCATCGCTATCCAGTCTCATCTCTGGACACTCCCCTTCAATCCTGTCTCGAAGAATCATCTCCAATAATTTCCCTACAGCTGACGTAAGGCTCACTGGCCTGCAATTACCTGGATTATCCTTGCTACCCTTCTTAAACAAAGGAACAACATTGGCTATTCTCCAATCCCCTGGGACCTCCCCTGTAGCCAGTGAGGATACAAAGATTTATCTCAAGGCACTGGCAATTTCCTTCCTTGCCTCCCTTAGTATTCTGGTAGTATATCTGATCAGGCCCTGGGAACTTGTCTACCTTAATGTTCTTTTCATGACCCCCAATACCTCCTTTTTGATCTCAACATGACTCAAAACTATCTACACTCCCTTTCCCAGACTCATCATCCACCAAGTCCTTCTCTTTGGTGAATACTGACGCAAAGTACTCATTTATTACCTTGCCTATCTCCTCTGGCTCCACACTTGGATTCCCTCCACTGTCCTTGAGTGGGCCAACCCTCTCCCTGGCTACCCTCTTGCTCTTTATATGTGTATAAAAAGACTTAGGATTTTCCTTAATCCTGCTGGCCAATGACTTTTTATCTCTGGATGACATAGGGAAATTGGAAAGTTCCAGACAGCCACCTATAACTACCTCAACAAGTTTGTTAATGAGTCTAATGTGTCTGCGTACCTTGTGGGGGGTGTTCAAGTCTCCCTGGCCCTGGTCTCAGTTTCCCTGAAATGTTGTGTGCTGGGAACATGATCGGAAAGCCATCATGCCAGCCATCAACGCATTAAGGGATTGGAACCCAGTAGTAATATTACCGGACTAATGCCCTGGTTACATGGGGTAGGCCCCTCAACCTATGTTCCCCCCCAACCCCCCAGTTTCACATAGAAACATAGAAAATAGGAGCAACCATCAAGTCTGCTCCTCCATTCATTATGATCATTGCTGATCATTCAACTCAAAAGTCTGTTCCCACTTTGCCCCATATCCTGTGATCCTTTTTGCCCCAAGTGCTACATCCTACTCTTTGAAAACATTCTCATGTTTCGGCCTCAGCTGCTTTCCTGTGGTAGCAAATTCCACAGGCTCACCACTGTCTGGGTGAAGAAATTGTTCCTCATCTCAATCCTAAATGGTCTAACCCGTACCCTCAATCTGTGATCCCTGGTTCTGGACTGCTCCACCGTCAGGAACATCCTTCCTGCATCTACCCTGTCCAATCCTGTTAGAATTCCATATTCTTCTGTCGGTCCTGTCATCCCAGGAATCAGTCTGTAAAACACGGGCTGGAAATTTGGTGAGAAGTCTGCCCACGATCCCAACAGCTGCTCTGGGAGCAGAGTGAATTACCTGAAGGTGAGACATCTGCCCGAAGTTTGTTGGTCTTCCAGTGCAAAGAATTGTCCCCGGCCAAGTGTTGCAGACTGGCACATTCCAAAGCCTACAATGTGCTGAAAGAGGCATTAAAGCTTGGGGCAGCCGCCACAGAGGCGCATTGGGGAAAGGTTGCTGTCTAAGCCCTTTCAGCCATAGTGAACTAAGATAAGAGAATTGTATAAAACCCCCTCGGACTGAATGACTCACATTGAATGTACGGTGAATATCACATGCATCACAATTGTATGGAACCACCTCAGAGTGCAACTCGATCTATGTAGACAACTTAAATGCCTTTGCACCATTTGTACCAACCATTTTGAAATGTCTGCAATGTTTCTTTGACTGTATTGAAGCATTTGAAGAGTACAAGATGGCCAGAGGCTATCTTGCCCTAATTGTCATCTTATTTGCATTTGGCCACTCAGCTTTAAATGGTAAAAAGCTAAAGACAGAGACAGGGGGGGGGGGGGGGGGGGGGGGGGGGGGGTCCAAAGGGACTACTGTGGGCCCAGTTCACAAATCATTGAAACATGAGGAAAAGGGAATAATCAGAAAAAAATAACGGAATGCTTTATATCTGAGGAACTAGAATACGAGGGGGTAGAATTCGGGCTTCAGTAATATAAAGTTCTCATTAACTCACATCCAGGGCACTGTGAGCAGTTCTTGTACCACACCTTAGAAAGGATGTATATAATGTAATAATAATCTTGATTGTCACAAGTAGGCTGACATTAACACTGCAATGAAGTTACTGTGAAAATCCCCCAGTCGCCACATTCCGGCACCTGTTCGGGTACACAGAGGGAGAATTCAGAATGTCCAAATGACCTAACAGCATGTCTTTCCGGACTTGTGGGAGGAAACCGGAGCACCCGGAGGAAACCCACGCAGACACGGGGAGAACATGCAAACTCCACACAGACAGTGACCCAAGCCGGGAATCGAACCTGGGACCCTGGAGCTGTGCAACAGTGCTAACCACTGTGCTACCATGCCGCCCTGAGAGGAAGGACATCATGAACCTGGAACACAGTTCTTCGCACAAAGGATGGGAGACATTTGGAACCCTCTTCCACAAATGGAAATTGATCCGAGATCAATTGTCAATGTTACAACAGATTGATGGACCTTCGTCTGTCACCAAAGCTATTAAGGACAATGGTGAGCACATGGAGTTAGGTCACAGATCAGCATTGGTCTAATTGAATGATATTTCAGACTCAAAGGGTGAATTGGGGGGAGATGGTGGCACAGTGGCAATGCCACTGGACTGGTAATTTAGAGACCCTGCTAATGTTCTGGGGATATGGGTTCATATCCCATCATGGAAGCTGGTGGAATTTAAATTCAATTAATATATCTGGAATTGCCAAGCTAGTCTCAGTAATGGTGACCATGAAGCCACTGTTGATTGCTGTTTAAAAAAACAAAACTATCCAGTAAAGGGAAGGAAACCTTACTAGTCTGGCCGACCTGTGACTCCAGGTCCACGGCAATTTGGTCAACTCTTTAAAAACAGCCTCTGAAATGGTGTGATTCAAAGTATTATGAGCCAGGGTTTAGAGAACACCAAAGTATATTATGGAGTTCACCTGACCCGCAACTTTTAATAGTTTGTGGTTATGGGGAGCACAAGGGCCCACTTTACATGTGATGCAACAGAGAACTAAAAGTATTTTAAAATGAAAACAATGTTTATTCTATGAATCCAGTTAACATTTTATAAACCCAAGGTAAACATCTTACTAACCACCAACACTGATAATCCCCACAGATACAATACTCTATAGATAACCCTTAATAACTTTCCAAACAACATCCATAAGTCAAAAAACCCTTTTTAACAAAGACAGTAGGTTTGTATTCCTTACAGAAACAGGTATTACTTTGAAATCATCAAGTGATCTGGAGACATTCTTTAGATTGCAGGGAGAGAGATCAATACACATCTACTTGGTTTGAATACAGCCCTCCAACTGAAAACGGAACGAAACACAGAGCGAAAAAGAGATTCGAGCTCAAAACAAAAGTAAAAAGAAGAGCAGAGCTCAGCTCCACCCATACAATGCCACTTAAGAAGACAAACATTTCTTAAAGTGACATTCATATGTCAAAAGGCAATTAGGGATGGGCAACAAATGCTGGCCTTGCCAGCGAACCCCACATTCCATTAAAGAATAAATACATTTAAAAATTAGCCTACACCCGTTTTCCTGTTCCAGTCAAGAAAGCTGTGTTGTCCTTGGAAGGACTTTCTTTTCAAATAACTTCATTGCCCATTTAGAAGTCTCTCAAAGGGGAATGATAGCGCAAGAGAATTACCATTAGTGTCAGACACATTGGAGTTTTATTATATTGATCAGCTTGCTTGAATTTCATTTACATCTTTCATTATTCTGTCTCTTCATCTGCAGCAAGAATATATTTTATTGGTTGTGTTTTACTTTGTACCTTACTCTCCTGGTTACGGTCCCTGCATCTTCACTTCCTATTTCATGAGAATAGTATCCCTTGTACACATTCTGGCCGGAATTTGACACTCCCCTGCTGGTGTTTTCTTTGGCGGGGGTGGGTAACATGAAATTGAAGAGTTCCCACCCGCCCCGACTTTGCAGCAATTTTACCCAAATTGGCCACTTATGGGCCATTTCTCATCCAACCTCAATTTCTAGGCCGGTGAGAGGTTTCACCTGTGGAAAGCCCGAAAAGGAACGGACTTAGGCCTTGAGTAGGAGGGGGAAGGTGGGGAGAATGCCTCCATCAGAAGCCCTCTTCTGATCTGACTTAGGGTGCTCCCACCCCCATTATTTAAGATCTGTCAGCTGTTGGACCTCCCTTTCCACCCCCTGGGATCCGCAAAACCTATCTTGTCATCTAGTCCCAAGACTTGGGCTTGCGCATGTTGAAGCACTTCCTTTGCTGTCCACTGCAGGGATCAGAGCACTGCCAGCCAGCCAGATCCCCAGTGAGGAGGTGGAGGTCCCTCCTGCAGCTAAATGACACTGATTGAAGCGTGAACTGGCTTGGGGCAGGCAGATCAGTGGGGATAGGTTCCCCATTCTTCGGATGGTGGGAAGGGAACCCCGCCAACTGATTCAGACCTCAGTATCAGAATCATATAGAGTACAAGACAATGACTTGAATGGTTGGAATTATATCATAAAATTGCATCAATATCCGTACACTGAGATCAGTTAATGAACACTCTCCAGAGCAGTACCTCAGTTAATATATCTAAATTCTGCTCGCCCTCCTCTTTGTCCCTTAGTTTCCTGAAAGCAATGACTCATGTCAAAGTTAATTTGTTTATGGGATGTGGGCTTTGTTGGCTGGGCCAGCATTTATTACCCATCCCTGAGGGCATTTAAGAGACAAACACATTGCTGTGGATCTGGAGTCACATGTAGGCCAGACCAGGTAAGGACAATTGATGGGTGGCACGGTGGTGCAGTGGTTAGCACTGTGCATCCTCCCAGTGTCTGCATGGGTTTCCTCCGGTTTCATCCCACAGTCCAAAGATGTGCAGGTTAGGTGGGGTTACGGGGATAGGGCAGGAGAGTGGGCCTAGGTAGGGTACCATGATGGGATTTGAACCTGGGTCCCCAGAGCATTACCCTGGGTCTCTGGATTACTAGCCCAGTGACAATACCACTACGCCACTGCCTCCTTTGCATTGTTTAGCACCTTTCATAACTTTGGGATGTCCCAAAGTGCTTTCCAATCAATTGAGTAACTTTGAGGTGTATTCACTGTTGCAATGTAGGCAATCTGACATAGGAATTAGGAACAGAAGTTGGCAACTCAGCCCTTCGAGCCTGCTCCGTCGTTCAATCAGATCATGGCTGATCTCCTACTGGTCTCAAATCCACCTCCCTACCTGTTCCCCACAGCCCGTGCACAGCAAACTCATACAGAACAGTAATGAGATAATGGCCATATTCTGTTCTGATGATCTTGATTGAAGGATGTGTATTGACCAGAACTCTCCTGTTCTTCTTGAAACAGTCTAGTGGGATCATTGTTAGTTATGAAGATAGATTGGAGAAGTTAGGACTGTTTTTCCTGGAGAAATTAAGGTTGAGAGGAGATTTGATAGAGGGTTTTCAAGATCATGAAGGGTCTGGCCAGAATACGTATGGCGAAACCTTTTCACGCAGCGAGTTAATGATCTGGAATGCACTGTCTGCGAGTGTGATGGAGGGAGATTCAATTGAGGCACTCTTAATAATTATAATAATAATCTTTATTAGTGTCACAAGTAGGTTTACATTAACACTGCAATGAAGTTACTGTGAAAAGCCCCTAGTTGCCACATTCCGGCGTCTGTTCGGGTACACAGAGGGAGAATTCAGAATGTAAAATTCACCTAACAGCACATCTTTCGGGACTTGTGGGAGGAAACCGGAGCACCCGGAGGAAACCCTCGCAGACACAGGGAGAACGTGCAGACTCCGCACAGACAGTGACCCAGCGGGGAATCGAACATGGGACTCTTGTGCTGTGAAGCAACAGTGCTAAACACTGTGCTACCGAGTTCACTGGATGAAAATTCCTTGCAACTGTGCCTCAGCGGGAAGCCTTTATATAAAGCTGGTGGTAACTCTTCACTGGTTTATGTGTCTGTAAAGATATTGCTGGGGTAAAGGAGTAGTGGGAATTTGTTTGCATTAAGATTTTTCCGACCTATTTGTCTCGTGTGATATAGTTCATATTTATTGTTTTAATAAATATTTTATTGTTTGTATTGAAAGTTCATCAACAGACTCCTGTGAATTTATTCAGTAACTTTTCTCCACAGTTTCTAAAAGAAAGTATCTATCAAGCCAGGTTTCACTCTGGGGTTTGACTTGTACAGTGTTAACAGCGGCTGAAATCATAACACAGAAACTACAGTGGAGATTGGTTCACTCGTTGCAGATTATAAATTCAATCTGAGACCTTCCTGAACCTTTCAGCACAAAACCACACCAGGCAACACATTAAGCAGTGAAGACAGCTTTCTTATACAAAGACTGATGTGATTAATAAGTTTTGTTTTAGCTTTTCCTAGCAACAAGAACATCATTGCTAATAGTTTCAATCTCGCCATGGTAGATGGTGAAATTTGAATCCAATAGAATCTGGATTTAAAAGTCTAATAGTGACCATGAAACCGTTCTCGATTGTTGTTAAACACCCGTCTGGTTCACTAAGGTTCTTTAGGGAAGGAAATCTGCCATCCTTACCCAGTCCGGCCTACATGTGACTCCGGATCCAAATCAAGGTGGTTGACCCTTACTTGCCCTCTGAAATGGTTGAGCAAGCCATTCATTTCATGGACAATCAGGAGGGGCATTAAACGCTGGCTCAACCAGCTTCACCCACATCTCATGAATGAATTCAAACTAATCACCTGTTGATCACATCAAGACTTTCGTTAAAATATTGCCTTCAATGATCACATGATGTCTCAAAGCGCTTTAAAATTAATTATGTACTTTTGAAGTGTAGTCACTGTGTAGTGTAGGAAACACAGCAACCAATCTCCTCACAGCAAACTCCCTGGAAGGGAGATAATGGCCACCAGATAATCTAGTTTTTGGTGTTGGTTGAGGGATAGACGTTGGCCAGGACACTGGGGGTAACTCCTCGCTTTTCTTCGAAACAGTCACACGGGCTCTTTTACGTCCACCTGAGAGGACAGAGGTATAATGCCCCTTCTGAAAGACGGCACCTCGGACAGTGCAGCACTCCCTCATGAAAATGAAAATGAAAACCGCTTATTGTCACGAGTAGGCTTCAAATGAAGTTACTGTGAAAAGCCCCTAGTCGCCACATTCCGGCACCTGTTCGGGGAGGCTGGTACGGGAATCGAACCGTGCTGCTGGCCTGCCTTGGTCTGCTTTAAAAGCCAGCGATTCAGCCCAGTGTGCTAAACCAGACCCTGTCATCACGATATATGCCTTGATTTTTTTTTGTGCACAAGTCCTGGGGTGAGACATTTTGCCCACAATCTTCTGACTCAGCGGTGAGAGTGCGACCCACTGGGCCGCAGCTGACACCTCCTGAACAATCAGCCTGTGACGTCAGAGTTTCAGCATCACACTTGTTATCAGAGATGATAAACGACAGTAAAAGTGATGCCGAGACTTCAGGGGACTCACTGCTGAGAAATAACAGTTAACAAAATAACGGATGAATTCTGCGGACTTGAGATTCCATCAAATCGGCACATGGGTCTGACTGAGGTTACAAATCTTTAAAGGCAGATCCATCAGTTCATGACGCAGAGTACCTTCCTTTTAAAGCTCCTAGCGGTTTAGACGCGATGCTTAAATCATCAATATCAAAGGAGCAGAAATAGAAGCAGAAAATGCCGGGAAACATCAGCAGGTCCGGCAGCAACTTGTGGAAAGAGAAATAGAGTGAATGTTTCTAGTCCTTGTGCCTCTTCTTCAGAGAAAGAACTCATTTTGATTTTTTTTCTTTTTTTCCCTAAATTTAGACTACCAATTCTTTTTTTCCTAATTAAGGGGCAATTTAGCGTGGCCAGTCCACCTACCCTGCGCATCTTTGGATTGCTGGGAGTGAGACCCACGCAGACACGGGGAGAATGTGCAAACTCCACACGGACAGTGAGTGACCCGGGGCCAGGATCGAACCCGGGTCCTCGGTGCCGTGAGGCCGCAGTGTTGACCACTGCACCACCGTGCCGCCCCTGAACTCATTTTGCTTTCGCATCTTACACAATCTCATGTTGTGCCAAACCACATCACGGCCAATTAAGCATTTTTGCAAGGGTTATTTTTTGTTACGAGGTTTGAGACATAAATATTGGCTGGGACACCAGGGGGAACATGCCTGCCCTTTTTCAAATATGGGGCCGTGGGGTCGTTTGCCTCTATCTGAGAGAGAAGATGGAGCCTTGGTTTAACTCCCCAGTTTGAAAAACAGCGCCCAGCACCTACCTCCTGTACCACCCCAGCAGCGCAGCATTCCCTCAGTCCTGCGCTGAAACATCTGTCTGCATTACCAGTCCCGGTGACAAACTCACAACACCTTGCTTTCTCAAGGCAAGAGAACGGCCTCGCTGAGACAGCACGGTAGCACTGCAGGGTCCCAGGTTCGATTCCTGGCTGGTTCACTGACTGTGCGGAGTCTGCACGTTCTCCCTATGTGTGCATGGGTTTCCTCCGGGTGCTCCGGTTTCCTCCCACAGTCCAAAGGTGTGCGGGTTAGGTGGATTGGCCATGCTAAATTGCCCTTAGTGTCCAAAATATGTTAAGTTAGAAACGTGGGCTTCATTAGGGTGCTCTATCCAAGGGCCAGTGCAGACTCGATCGGCTGAATGGCCTTCTTCTGCACTGTAAATTCTATGAGACACAGCCAACAGGGGCTGGTTTAGCACACTGGGCTAAACAGCTGGCTTGTAAAGCAGAACAAGGCCAGCAGCGCGGGTTCAATTCCCGTACCAACCTCCCCGAACAGGCGCCGGAATGTGGCGACTAGGGGCTTTTCACAGTAACTTCATTTGAAGCCTACTTGCGACAATAAGCGATTTTCATTTTTCATTTCAACAATAATTCACAGTGCAACACCGTCGGAGCTGTCTCGGTATAATTTCTGTTTTTCTTTGCGGGCACAACAATGCAAAATTCACCATTAAATTGGCAGCATTACACAAAAAAATCACAGGATAGATAATTTTAAAATTGCACTGGTGCTGGGGTAGTTGCTTTGCATTAAGGCACATTCCAGTGACTGAGCAGTTCGAGTTCGTTCCTGCAGCGGGCAGTAATGTGCCTGACCTGGGAGTGCTTGAGTGTGTAGAGGAAATGTTGCAAGGGCCAGCATTAAAATCTTTTGCCTTCTTGAAAAGTATAATGTCGGTTTTATTTTCTAAAGGGGTTATAAATATAGTCCAGGCATATGAATATAAAAGGGATATTGTATCAAGTTTCATTATTCATACACTTTTACCATTGCTTTCCATAAATATTTGATGTGTAAGTTATGACATGTTGTATCTTATTAAGTTCATCGGGATCTATAAACTCTCTGCGGCAACATGATGGCTATTAAAAATATCCTTCAAAATGACAAATCCATGTTTAATATGGAGCTCCAAGAACGTTGTAGAAACAGAAAAGAAATGGCTGAGACGTGGAGGGTGACACTACATGTCCTGCTCCTGTGAAGGTGTAATGAAAAAGAAAAGTAAGGATTTGCATTTATATAGCATCTTTCATCATCTTAGCATGGCCCAAAGCCTTTTGCAGGCAGTGCAACACCTTTTGAAGTCTAGTCATTGTTGTCATGGGGGAAATGCTGGCGTTGATTTGAGCACAGAAAGCTCCCACAAGCAGCAGTGTGATAATGACCAGATTGATATGTTTTAGTGACGTTGATTAAGGGATGAATGTTGGCCAAGGACAACTCCCCTGCCTTTAATTCTAACAATGCCGACAGCTCTTGTACATCCACCTGAGAGAACAGGCAGGGCCTCAGTTTAACATCCCCACTGCAAAATGGCACCTGTGACGGTGCAGCACTCCCTCAGTGCTGCACTGATGTCAGCGGTGGCCAGTTGGATGGTCTCTTGCCTCTAAAGGTTCCCGGTTCAGGTACCCCTTTAGGGCTGACACCCTGGTGCAGTACTGAGGAAGCACTGCACTGTTGGAGGTGCCATCTTTCAGATGAGGCCCCACACGGCCAGCTCAGGTAGATGTAAAAGATACCGTGACACTATTTTGAATAGAGCAATGGTGCCCTGGCCAATATTTATTCCTCAATCCACATCATTATCCACAACAGATTATCTGGTCACATTGCTGCTTGTGCGCCTTTGCTGAGTGTGTTTCCTACCTCACAAGAGTGACGACACGTCAAAAAGTATTTCATTGGTTGTAAAGTCCTTTGAGACGTCCAATGGTTCTGAAAAGTATTATTTTTATGGAATGCCAGGCTAGAGTTCTGTGCTCAAGTCTCTGGGCTGGAATTCTCCAGTCCTTTGCCGGCATGCGGGATTCTCTGCTCCCGCCGGAGCGCACCCCCGCCTGCGGATTTCCCGGTGGCTTGGGGTGGCTTCAATGGGAACTTCCATTGACAGCGGCGGGAGCAGAGAATCCCGCCACTAGCGAATGGCGCGCCGCCTCCCGCTGCCGAGAAACACAACGCTGAGAGGCCGGAGAATCCCACCCTTGTAGTGTGACTTGATCCCACTACCTTTGGTTTCCAAGGCACAAGTGTGACCATCTGAGGTTGATACACAAATACAAGGCCTAACCTCTGGTTAAGGATCCCTGACGGGGCATTGGCATGCCATGAGGTTGTAAGCACTAGGCAGATTACACTCAGGAAAACAAAGTCTAGATGTAGCCTGACCAGTAGTCTTTAAAGAGCTGCCACAACAAAGTCAGTGTGGAAACTATACTTACCTGTACATGCACCTGGATTGAAGTAGAATTCTCCTTGCAATAAGAAAAGGAAAAACTGGAATTTCTCAGCGGGTCAGACAGCATCTGTGGAGGCACAAACAGTTTTAGCATTTCAAGTTGTTAAACCTTTCATCAGTATGGGTCCATCAGTGCTTCAACTTGCTAACATGCAAAAGGGAGGACGAGGCATCCATGGCTGAGGAGGGAGGTCAAGGACAGCATAAAAGCAAAATAAAAAGCATACAAAGTGGCGAGAATTAGTGGGAAGCCTTTAAAAGTGAGCAGAGGACAACTAAAAAAGGTATGAACTCCTCCCAAATCCGCCAAAGACTTTTAGAAAAAGAGTCGCTAGGACTCTCAGAGGCACGGGCCCTAGCAGCCTCCCTGGACGTGGCCGCGCGAAACGCCTGCGCCTATGGCCCCGACCGCGCAGCAGCCCATTGGGCTCCGTACGCACCCGTCGCGACAAACCCACCCCCCCCCCCGGACACCCCACAGGCTTGCGCGGTTCAAACACCAAGTCGCACTGGGGGAGCCCGCTGCTATTTCTGCGGCCAGGCGAAACACCCCCGGCAGCGCTGCCCGGCCCGCGCAGCAATCTGTAAGAGCTGCGGGAAAAAGGGCCATTTCGCGGCTGTGTGCCGGTCCCGGGAGGTCGCCGCTGTCCCAGGAGAACAGGGAGCCCTGCACGCCTTTTACGCTCCCCAACCCCCCCAGCGCCCCATGTACGACCCGCAGGCGCAACCACTTTGGGTCCTGACCACCGCTCTCCCCGGAGAAGAGGGAGTTCTGCGCGTCTCTAACGCTCCCCAACCCTCCCCCCGCGCCCCATGTATGACCCGCCGGCGCTACCACTTTGGGTCCCGGCCACCGCTATCCCCAGAGAAGAGGGAGTCATGCGTGTTCCTAACGCTCCCCAACCCCCCCAGCGCCCCATGTGCGACCCGCAGGCGCCGCCATTTTGGGTCCCGGCCACCACGAGGGGAGGAGGGGCGCCGCCATCTTGGACCACCCCAGACCTGTGCGACGCATGGGGGCGGCCATTTTGTCCACCCCCGCCGCCATCTTGTGACCCCCCAGCTATGTGCGATGCATGGGGGCAGCCATCTTGTTCACCCCCGACGCCATCTTGGACGGCAACAACGGACCCCAGTGTCGACGGCTCCACGGGGTTCGAAGAAAACGCTCAACCATTACGACCACGTCTGGCTTCAATGACGCTGGACCAAGCACGGCCCCGGACGCTCCAGACGACGACGACAACGGTGCTGATAAACGGGCACGAGACACCATGCCTGGTCGACTCCGGGAGCACGGAGAGCTTTATCCACCCTGACACGGTAAGACGCTGTTCTTTGATCATCCGTCCCAGCGCACAAAAGATTTCCCTAGCTGCAGGATCCCACTCCGTACAGATCAAAGGCTTCTGCATAGTTACCCTAATGGTGCAAGGGAGGGAGTTCAAAAACTACAGGCTCTACGTCCTTCCCCAATTCTGCGCCCCCACATTACTGGGATTAGACTTCCAGTGCAATCTACAGAGCCTAACCTTCAAATTCGGCGGCCCAATACCCCCACTCACTATCTGCGGCCTCGCAACCCTCAAGGTTCAACCCCCATCCTTGTTTGCAAACCTCACCCCGGATTGCAAACCCGTCGCCACTAGGAGCAGACGGTACAGCGCCCAGGACCGGACCTTCATTCGGTCCGAAGTCCAGTGGCTACTGAAGGAAGGCATAATCCAGGCCAGCAATAGTCCCTGGAGAGCACAGGTGGTAGTAGTAAAGACAGGGGAGAAGCAAAGGATGGTCATAGACTATAGCCAGACCATCAACAGGTACACACAATTAGACGCGTACCCTCTCCCCCGCATATCCGACATGGTCAATCGGATTGCCCAATATAAGGTCTTCTCCACCGTGGACCTCAAGTCCGCCTACCATCAGCTCCCTATCCGCCCAAGTGACCGCAAGTACACAGCCTTCGAGGCAGACGGGCGATTATACCACTCCCTAAGGGTCCCATTTGGCGTCACAAACGGGGTCTCGGTCTTCCAACGAGAGATGGACCGAATGGTTGATCAACACGGGTTGCGGGCCACGTTCCCGTATCTCGACAATGTAACCATCTGCGGCCACGATCAGCAGGACCACGACGCCAACCTCCAAAAATTCCTCCAGACCGCTAAAGCCTTGAACCTCACGTACAACGAGGACAAGTGCGTTTTTAGCACCAACCGGCTAGCCATCCTGGGCTACGTAGTGCGCAATGGGATAATAGGCCCCGACCCCGAACGTATGCGCCCCCTCATGGAATTTCCCCTCCCGCACTGCTCAAAAGCCCTAAAACGCTGCCTGGGGTTCTTTTCATACTACGCCCAGTGGGTCCCCCAGTATGCAGACAAGGCCCGCCCCCTAATACAGACCACGACCTTCCCTCTGTCGACAGAGGCTTGCCAGGCCTTCAGCCGCATCAAAGCGGATATCGCAAAGGCCACGATGCGCGCCATCGACGAGTCCCTCCCCTTCCAGGTCGAGAGCGACGCCTCCGACGTAGCGCTAGCGGCCACCCTTAACCAAGCGGGCAGACCCGTGGCCTTTTTCTTCCGAACCCTCCACGCTTCAGAAATCCGCCACTCCTCAGTGGAAAAGGAAGCCCAAGCCATAGTGGAAGCGGTGCGACATTGGAGGCATTACCTGGCCGGCAGGAGATTCACTCTCCTCACGGACCAACGGTCGGTAGCCTTCATGTTCGATAATGCACAGCGGGGCAAAATCAAAAACGACAAGATCTTAAGGTGGAGGATCGAGCTCTCCACCTTCAACTACGAGATCTTGTATCGTCCCGGAAAGCTGAACGAGCCGTCCGATGCCCTATCCCGCGGCACATGTGCCAACGCACAAATTAACCGCCTCCAAACCCTCCACAAGGACCTCTGCCACCCGGGGGTCACTCGGTTCTACCACTTTATTAAGTCCCGCAACCTCCCATAATCTTTGGAGGAGGTCCGTACAGTCACAAGGAACTGCCACATCTGCGCAGAGTGCAAACAGCATTTTTTCAGGCCGGATGGTGCGCACCTGATTAAGGCTTCCCGCCCCTTTGAACGCCTTAGTCTGGATTTCAAAGGACCCCTCCCCTCCACCGACCGCAACACATGCTTCCTTAATGTGGTGGACGAGTACTCCCGCTTCCCATTCGCCATCCCCTGCCCTGACATGACCGCGGCCACAGTCATTAAAGCCCTGAACACCATATTCACACTGTTCGTTTGCCCCGCATACGTCCACAGCGACAGGGGGTTCTCCTTCATGAGTGACGAGCTGCGCCAGTTCCTGCTCAGCAACGGTATAGCCTCGAGCAGGACGACCAGCTACAACCCCCGGGGGAACGGGCAAGTAGAGAGGGAGAACGGCACGGTCTGGAAGACCGTCCTACTGGCCCTACGGTCCAGGGACCTCCCAGTTTCACGGTGACAGGAGGTCCTCCCGGACGCCCTCCACTCCATCCGGTCACTACTGTGTACTAGCACTAACCAAACGCCTCATGAGCGCCTCCTTGTCTTCCCCAGGAAGTCCTCCTCTGGAACGTCGCTGCCGACCTGGCTGGCGGCCCCAGGACCCATCTTGCTCCGAAAACATGTGCGGGCGCACAAGTCGGACCCGTTGGTCGAAAGGGTTCACCTCCTTCACGCGAACCCGCAGTACACTTACGTGGAGTACCCCGACGGCCGACAAGACACGGTCTCCCTGCGAGATCTGGCGCCCGCCGGCAACACACACCCCCCCCCGACACCAATCACCCCCTCCCTGCCACCGCCGCACCCCGCGACCGCCCCCTTCCCAGGAGGATCGGTCCTCCTCCCAGGCCCGACCAGGAGTGAAGCCCAAGCTGAAACCGTAAGGCTCTCGGAGACGACAACACCGGAACAAGCACCACCACCACCACCGGGGCCGAGGCGATCGACACGGACGACCTGACCTCCCGACCGACTCGTGGCGTCGATCTAACACTACAATATGTGGACTTTTAACGAGAACATTTTGTCTTTTTCTCCTGACGATTACTGTAAATAGTTCGAAACAAAAATACCTTGTACATACTGTAATAACATGCAAAAGTTTTCCTCCCAGGACCAGCCTTGTAAACCCTTACCACCATGCGAAGCATCACCCCGCCGGGTTCATTTTTAACAAGGGGTGAATGTGGTAGTCTGCATTAGGGGTCATGTGGGACTGTGAAGCCGTGATGTCATTGGCTGACAGATCCCGGGTCCTGGTTGGCCGTTGACCTCTAGCTCCGCCCTGAAGGCGGAGTATAAGAACCAGGAGTCCTCCCCCGCAGGCCAGTCTACTACTGAACTGCGGGGGAACAGTCACGCTTAATAAAGCCTCATCGACTTCACTCTATTCATCTCTCGGAGTCTTTGTGCGCTACAGGTTATTAGTAAGGTTTTAGTCCATTATTAAAGATGAGATTGCGGAGAACTTAGAAGTGCATGATAAAATAGGACTGAGGCAGCACAGGGGAGATCATGTCTGACAAATCTGTTAGAGTTCTCTGAAGAGATAACAAGGAAGTTAGACAAAGGAAAACCAGTGGACGTAATTTGTTTAGATTTCCAGGAGACCTTTGACAAGGTGTCGCGTAGGAGACTGTTGAATAAATTAAGAGTCCATAGTGTTAAGGGTAAGATCCTGGCATGGATAGAGGATTGACTGACTGGCAGAAGGCAGAGCGCAGATAAAGGGGTCTTTTTCAGGATGGCAGCCGGTGACTAGTGGTGTGCCTCAGGGGTCGGTGCCTGGACCACAACTTTTCACAACATACATTAATGATCTGGAAGAAGGAACTGAAGGCAGTGTTGCTAAGTTTGCAGATGATACAAAGATATGGGGCGAAATTCTCCCCCAACGGCGGGATGTCCGCCGACTGGCGCCAAAGACGGCGCCAATCAGACGGGCATCGCGCCGGCCCAAAGTGTGCGGAATGCTCCGCATCTTTGGCGGCCTAGCCCCAACATTGAGGGGCAGCTGGCGGAAATGGCGTTTGTTGCCCCGCCAGCTGGCGCGGAAATGCTGCGCATGCGCGGGAGCGTCAGCGGCCGCTGACAGTTTCCCGGCGCATGCGCGGGAGCGTCAGCGGCCGCTGTCAGTTTCCCGCGCATGCGCAGTGGGGAGAGTCTCTTCCGCCCCCGCCATGGTGGAGGCCGTAGCGGAGGCAGAAGGAAAAGAGTGCCCCCACGGCACAGGCCCGCCCGCGGATCGGTGGGCCCCGACCGCGGGCCAGGCCACCATGGGGGCACCCCCCGGGGTCAGATCGCCCCGCGCACCCCCCCCAGGACCCCGGAGCCCGCCCACGCCGCCTGGTCCCGCCGGTAAATACCAGGTTTGATTTACGCCGGCGGGACAGGCAATTTGTGGGCGGGACTTCGGCCCATCCGGGCCAGAGAATCCAGCGGGGGGTCCCGCCAACCGGCGCGGCCCGATTCCCGCCCCTGCCCAATCTCCGGTACCGGAGACTTCGGCGGGGGCGGGGGCGGGATTCACGGCGGCCTACCGCCATTCTCCGACCCGGCGGGGGGTCGGAGAATGACGCCCATGCAGAGGGATAGATAGTATTGAGGAAGCAGGGGGGTTGCAGAAGGTTTTGGACAGGCTAGGTGAGTGGCAAAGAAGTGACAGATGGAATACAATGTGTAAAAGTGTGAGGTTATGCACTTTGGAAGGAGGAATAGAAGCATAGACTATTTTCTAAATGGGGAAATGTTTAGAAAATCAGAACACAAAGGGACTTGGGAGTCCTTGTTCAAGATTCTCTTAAGGTTAACGTGCAGGTTCAGTCGGCAGTTAGGAAGGCAAATGCAGTGTTACCATTCCTGTCGAGAGGGCTAGAATACAAGACCACGGATGTACTTCTGAGGCTAGAGAAGGCTCTGGTCAGACCCCATTTGGAGTATTGTGAGCAATTGTGGGCCCCTTATCTAAGGAAGGATGTGCTGGCCTTGGAGAGAATCCAGAGGCGGTTCACAAGAATGATCCCTGGAATGAAGAGCTTGTCGTATGAGGAACGGTTGAGGACTCTGTGTCTGTACTTGTTGGAGTTTAGAAGGATGAGGGAAGAGCTTATTGAAATTTACGGGATACTGCGAGGCCTGGATAGAGTGGATGTGGAGAGGATGTTTCCACTTGTAGGAAAAACTAGAACCAGAGGAGAACAGCCTCAGACTAAGGGGATGATCTTTTAAAACAGAGATGAGGAGGAATTCCTTCAGCCAGAGGGTGGTGAATCTGTGGAACTCTTTGCCGCAGAAGGCTGTGGAGGCCAAATCACGGAGTGTCTTTAAGACAGAGATAGGTTCTTGATTAATAAGGGGATCAGGGGTTATGGGGAGAAGGCAGGAGAATGGGGATGAGAAAAATATCAGCCATGATTGAATGGCGGAGCAGATTCGATGGGCCGAGTGGCCTAATTCTGCTCCTATGTCTTATTGCCTTATGATCTTAACCAATCCCAGATCAAACTCTCAGCTGCCGTTTATCACCTATCCCCCGAACTGGTGCCATAACTACTTTTGTCAGCTACCCCCATCCCAATTGTCCAACGCCTCCTGTCCTGGTCACCCAATTGACCTCCTCCCAGCTCCTCCCACCATCCTGAGAGATGCCCACTGTTATACCGTCAATTCACTGTGAGACCGTGAGAACGAGTGAACATTAGGCTTTATTATCCATGAACTCACCTGCCAGAGTCGGCTGTACAAATGAGTGCCACCCACAGGTGGCCGGTCTATATATCCCCCGGTGAGGCCGGAACCAGAGGCGGAGCCCACCGGGGTTCCAGTTCAGTACCTGGAAGTAGACCGTATTATCATTTCCAGGTCATAGGTCACAGCATTATACAGACAGCTCATGCATTAGGTGAATACATTCACCACACCCACCTTTTGCAGACTGTAAAAGGGTAATATTACCATTGGCATAAGGGTGGAAATGTGGCAGTTAATTTACTCTCGGAAAGGTCGAGTGGCAGTTGGAGACTTCACTTCCTGGAGCAGGCCTATTGACTCATTGGAAATCAGGCAGGGTACAAAAGGTGTGGCAGGAGTGCCTTTAGTCAGGGAGTGCTGATTGGAACAGAGTGCATCTGAGTTTAGGTGAGAGACTGAGTTTGGGTTAGTGGCGAGAGAGGACCGTGTTTTGGTTGGTGTTCGGGTTTATCCTTGAGGTTCTATAAAAAAAAATTTTTTTTAATTATTTAAATTAATTAACTAGTTGATTATGGCTGGACAGGTGATGTGCTGTTGCTGTATGATGATGGAACTGGTGGATCCCATTGAGACCGTCAGTGACCACATCTGCAGCAAGTGTTGGCTGCTCGAGGAACTTCGGCTCAGAATTGATGAGCTGGAGACCGAGCTGCACACACTGTGGCACATCAGGGAGGGGGAAATTACCTGGACGCTTTGTTTCAGGAGGCAGTCACACCCGGTAGAATAAGTACTGTTAATTCGGTCAGTGGTCAGAGACAGAGTGGTGTGACTGCAAGGGAGGCAGGTAGGGGGATCCTGAGTTTAGGAGTTGAGGAGCCTCAGCCCTTGACCTTGTCCAACAGGTATGAGGTACTTGCTCCCTGTGTGGATGAGGAAGATTCAATTGCCATCGCTCTATCCCACACAATCAACATCCTGGGGGTTACCGTTGATCAGAAGCTGAACTGGACTAGCCATATTAATACTGTGGCTACCAGGACAGGTCAAAGGCTAGGAACCCAGCGGCGAGTAACTCACTCCTGACCCCCCAAAGTCTGTCCACCATCTACAAGGCACAAGTCAGGAGTGTAATGGAATGCTCTCCACTTGCCCAGACCAGAAATACTCCCAACAACACTCAAGAAGCTCGGCACCATCCAGGACAAAGCAGCCCCGCTTGATTTCTCCCCCTTCCACAAATTTTCAAACTCTCCACCACCGACGCACAGTGGCAGCCGTGTGTACCATCTACAAGTTGCACTGCAGGAATTCACCAAGGTTCCTGAGACAACACCTTCCAAACCCATGACCACTACCATCTAGAAGGGCAAGAGTAGCAGATACCTGGGAACCCCACCACCTGGAGGTTCCCCTCCAAGTCACTCACCGCCCTGACTTGGAAATATATCACTGCCCCTTCACTGACATTGGGTTAAAATCCTGGAACTCCCTCCCTAACAGCACAGTGGGTGTACCTACACATCAGGGACTGCAGCGGTTCAAGAAGGCAGCTCACCACCACCTTCTGAAGGGCAACTAGGAATGGGCAATAAATTGCTGGTCTAACCAGCGACGCCCACATCCTGTAAATGAATTTTTAAAAATGCCAGCATCGCAGAATAGGTTATATATGTAGTTTCTAAAAAGGGGAGCAAAATATGCAGAAAAAGTGTAGGCACAAGGGATTATATTTACTGCTTGTGTGGAACATAAACACCAACACAGAATAGATAGGCCGAAAGGCCTGTTTACACGGTCTAATTTGTATGACATACCATTACCTTTTGCAACACATGCAAGTATCGTGCACCAAAAAGGACTCGCATTACAGCCGTGACTGCATTCCAAAAGGACCTCATTGACTGTGAAGTTCTTTGACAAACAGTCTCCCAGCCTCGAGACGGTCGCTCCCTTCTCTCTCCACAGATGCTGTCAGACCCACTGAGATTGTCCAGTATTTTCTCTTTTCGTGTGAGGTTCTTTGGGATGCCCTGCGGTTGTCCGCGTGTGAGATCCATTTCACATCGGGGACCAGGTGCACCGCTGAGCGAAGTGACACTTTCTAATTCCTGCACATCCCCCCCCCCCCCCCCCCCCCACCCCCCACCACCTGTTCTGGCAAGCCAAGAGCCAAAGGTAATGGAGAGAAGAGAGTGACACAGGCAGAGCAAATTAGCCGTGGGTCAGAAGATCGTAAGTTCAAGCCCCCCCACCCGCCCCCTCCAGCAAATGATCTCAGCTGACATGAGGGTAATGCTGCACTGCTGGAGGAGGCGTTCTCCGGTTAACCTGACCAATTGTTATCCCTCCGTCAGCAACCCCAGAATAGGTTATCGGATGCTGTTAAATTAATTTCCCATTCGTATGTCACCCCTACGATCAAACTGACTGTTACGGCCGCACTTCGAAAAGCAATACCTCAGCTACGAGGTGCTTTGGGACATTGTGACGCGTGAAGAGCTGTTACTGTGAATTCCTTCTTCCCTAGGCTCTGCAGGGCGCACAGTTGCAGAATGTAACGCTGGCATGTACCGAGCACATGAATATTCAGGAGAAGTGTATCCTTTGTGTCATCACCGCTGAGCCAGTTTAGCAATCACTGGCACAGATTGTTTGACTGTCAGATGTCAGCCCTGAGTCCTCTCTTGTGAGGCACTACCTCCCAAGGAACCAGCACTCACCCCGTCCCCGAACCAGGCTCACTGCTACTTACACGAACGGGATTTGATTCTGTTGTCGAGCTCAATCAAATTAACATTTCACTCACTTTAACTGCAAAGATATCCTCCACCTGGAGGGTGATCCTGAGTTTCCTCCACTTGGATGCCAATCCTTGGCAAGGCGGGACTTTCCACTGCCTGTTTGTGTGTGTGTGTGTGTACGTGATCGATCCTGACTGTCATGTAAACGTACTGCAAACTTGGTGTAAATGAAGCTTGCCCCAAATACACACGCCAAGGTGATGGTCTTCTTCGATCGCCTGGTGGGTTGCAGAGGGGGTTTACAAATCACAAAATGATGCAATCATTGCTTGTCCAACTCCCTACCTTTTCCCCAGTGTCCTGCAGTGATCACCCAACTGCCTCGATTGGCCCTGCCTCCACCATACTCTCACACCGTACATTCCAGACACGAACCACTCGCCGCGTAACATAGGGTGAGATTCTCTGGCCCTCCCCATGGTCCGTTTCTCGGTGGCGGGAAGCGGTCCGCCGTCAGCCAGCCGCGGGATCTTCTGGTCGCACCACTGTCAACGGAAAATCGCGCCCGATGTATTTTTTCCTCATGTCGCCTTTGATTCTTCCACCAATGGGAACAGTTTCTCCCTATTGACTTCTCCACTGTCTTTAAAATTGTATTCTTTATATTTTTAATGCGTCTCCTTGTTCTTCTGACCAATGTCACTTCACCGTGCTTTGCAATACATTTCATCTACCACTTGTCTACACTCAAGTCACGTTCATTGATGTAGATCGTGAAAAAACATCAACCCCTGGGAATCTTCACCATACACCCTCCTCCCGTTTATCGACTCGCTGGATGGGATTTTCCAGCCCTTCCCGCCCGTGGATATTCCGGTTCCGCTGAAGGCAACACCCCCTGCAATCAGGAGCTTCCCGGCGGTGAAACGGGCGAGCCACGTAAAACACGGTCGGCCTGGGCGGGACTGGGAGGTCCGGCTGATGGCCAACGGTACGCTGCCCGCAAAACACGCTGCGCGCGGGGGGGCGGGGGAGGATGGGTGCGGGACGGGGATGGTACAGCAAATGCTGCCTGATATTCCTTGTCCCTCACTCAGTTTTACATCCAGGCTGCTACTGTTCTTTCTATTTCACAGGCTTTAACTTTGCTGAGAAGCCTGTTATAGATTTCATAGATTTTACAGTGCAGAAGGAGGCCATTCGGCCCATCGAGTCGGCACCGGCCCTTGGAAAGAGCATCCTACCCAAGCTGCACTATCCCCGTAACCAAGTAATCCCTGTTATGTGGCACTATGTCAAACCTCTTTTGTAAGATCGTGTACACCACTTCAATCCATTGCCCTCATCAACCCTCTCTGTAACCAAATCAAAAACTGTAGGCATGTTAAACATGCTTTACATTCAACAAATCATGCTGACCTCCCTTAATTGTCCCTCATTTGACCAAGTGACTGTTAATTTAATCCCCGATTATGGTTAGAATAGACTTTACAGTGCAGAACGAGGCCTTCCGGCCCATCGAGTCTGCACCGGCCCTTGGAAAGAGCACTCCACTTAAGGCCACACCTCCACCCTATCCCCGTAACCCAGTAATCCCACCTTAACCTTTTGGACACTGAGGGGCAATTTATCATCAAAAATCCATCTAATCTGCACAAATTGGACTGTGGGAGGAAACCGGAGCACCCGGAGGAAACCCACGTAGACACAGGGAGAACGTGCAAACCCCACACAGTCACCCGGGGCCGGAATTTGTCTTTCGATCACCTCCCCACTCCCGGTCTCCCCTCCCCCCCATCCTCTCGTAACTCTATGGACTTAAATCTTCACCCGCCCTCACCCCGCTGATCGTACCCAGCTCCGTGCCTCTGCCTGCCTGCGACCCGGTGTTTGAAGGCCTACTTCCCTGACAGTCAACCACCTGGCTTCTCAAGCTGGCTGACATGCGGCCAGGAAACTAAAATACAACTATCTTTCTCCAGAAGGCCTGTTGCCTGTGGGTACTGCATTTTATAAACTATGGAGGCCTGAAGATGAACCATGAACTGAAAGCACGTTTTGATGAAGCAAAGTCTCTGTCTCTCCAGGAAGGGTGTGAGTACGATGCTTTTAAAAACTGCAGGAAAACCAGTACAGGCTGCAAAACCAGGATTGTGATTTATAAGCTCACTGTGAAGAAGGTATGCTGAGAACCATCAACTGAAGAAAGGACTCTTCTGTCTTTCACTTACGTTTGTTTTTTACCCCTCTCCACCCCTCCGTGTTTGTCTGTCTCGTGTGCATGTGTGGAGGGAGGGAGGCCGGTTAAAGTAGGAATTGGGTATTTAAAAATATTTAACCAACTATATTTGCTGCATACTTCATTAACCTTCTTGTTACAAATAAACAGTAATTGTGTTTAAACTTACAAACCTGGTGAGTGTGATTATTGGGCAGCCAAGGGCCAAAGACTTTGGGTATTTTTATAAGAATTATTGACTAATTCACTTGTGTTGTGACGAGTGGTGCTGGAATTGACACCTACTTACCCAGCGTGTCATAACAACATCCTGGACTCTCCCATAGCAATATGGTTGACCCTTAACTGCCCTCTGGCATGGCCGAGCAAGTTACACAGTTCAAGGGCGGTTTGGGAAGGAGAACAAATGTTGGCCTTGCCTGCGACGGCCACATCCCATGAAAGAAAGGAAAAAGAAGCGGCCTTTCAGAGACGAAAGTAGAAAACAGCATCCGTGAAAACAGAGCCCATCCACCATCAGCTCTGTGGTGGTGCGGCCCCTTTAAGGGCCGACCCCTCACGGTGCACATGACCGGCTCGGGGACTATCGTGCGTGAGCGCATGAACCTCAACCAATAGGGAAAAACCATGGGGTGCCTGGGAGTGTGAACCCAGGAGTCTAGAGTGAAGACCTGTTTCAGAGACCCCTGTGCCTCTGAAACGTTAACCTCTCTCCTGTTCTTAATGAACACAGTACGAAGTTTTACAACACCAGGTTAAAGTCCGACAGGTTTGTTTCAATGTCACTAGCTTTCGGAGCGCTGCTCCTTCCTCAGGTGAATGAAGAGGTATGTTCCAGAAACAAATATATAGACAAATTCAAAGCTGCCAGACAATGCTTGGAATGCGAGCATTAGCAGGTGATTAAATCTTTACAGATCCAGAGATGGGGTAACCCCAGGTTAAAGAGGTGTGAATTGTGTCAAGCCAGGACAGTTGGTAGGATTTCGCAGGCCAGATGGTGGGGGATGACTGTAATGCGACATGAATCCCAGCTCAAGGTTGAGGCCACACTCATGTGTGCGGAACTTGGCTATAAGCTTCTGCTCGGCGATTCTGCGTTGTCGCGCGTCCTGAAGGCCGCCTTGGAGAACGCTAACCCGTAGATCAGAGGCTGAATGCCCTTGACTGCTGAAGTGTTCCCCGACTGGAAGGGAACATTCCTGCCTGGTGATTGTCGCGCGATGTCCGTTCATTCGTTGTCGCAGCGTCTGCATGGTCTCGCCAATGTACCACGCTTCGGGACATCCTTTCCTGCAGCGTATGAGGTAGACAACGTTGGCCGAGTCACACGAGTATGTACCGCGTACCTGGTGGGTGGTGTTCTCACGTGTAATGGTGGTATCCATGTCGATGATCTGGCACGTCTTGCAGAGATTGCCATGGCAGGGCTGTGTGGTGTCGTGGTCACTGTTCTGAAGGCTTGGTAGTTTGCTGCAAACAATGGTTTGTTAATGAAGCCCTTTGGTTATGCAAGAAGCTTCCGCAGTATTGCTTCAACCTATCACTAATGCCTTGGATAGACATTGAAAGGGGAGAGATTGTTCAATCTAGAGATTGGGGAATAGAAACAGAAGATGACATTAAAGACTCCCTTTGGACGGAGCCACATAGTGTCTCTCAAGTTTGCTGGGATCCAGGAACTAATTTACTAGTTGCTATTAACTGAATTCTATTAATAAAACCACGTATGAATTAAAAAATAGCTGATTCTGCTTGACATTTCAGAACAGATTAAGTCTCTATCCTGTCTTACATCTCCACCTGATTAAATTGAATGTTTTTTTTTGTTAAGGTTTTTTTCCCCCATTTGTAAATTTCTATTATTACATCTCGGCACCAGAACAGGTGAAGTTAATGTTTAATGGATCGTTCTGACCTTCTCAGCGATTTTGATTACTTTCCTGTTCAGCTTGCAGGAGCGAAATGATTGACAGCATGTCACAGCACTGTGAAAATGCCACGCCGTAAGGAGAAAAAAACCAAAAACATGAAATATTGAGGACAAAGAAGTTTGATTTAAATGTGCCCGTGCGATTTCCTGCATCTGCAAAGTTTGAAATGCATTGTTTTTCTAAATCATGCGGCACAGAAGAAGGCCGTTCACCTTTTCAATGAGCTGTTCAATTAGTTGCACTGCCCAGCTCGTTCCCGGGACGTGGTGGTTGTCCCTCTGAGGGCAACACAGCAGAGCAAGAGTCAACTGGCCTGGGTGAGATACCCTCAATTACGACTCAGGAGAGGAGCTTGGTAATACAAAGGCTTTAATTACCAGAGAACCAGACAGCTGCCGAGAAGTGTGTTCACTGCACGCTGCCTACTGAACGTAACCTTATATACACCTTCCTGGGGGCGGAGTCCCCCAAGGTTCCAAACCCGGTCTTAAAGGGGCCTACACATTAAAGGTACATGTGTCTACAGATATCATTCATCACATTCACCCCCTTTTTAAAAAAAACGCATAATCCGTTGGGGGTGAAGTGGAATTACAAGTTCAGTCTTTTGGGTGGTCTGATTGCCCGTGTCGACCTTCTCAGCTCCGGCGGTGGTGCGGTGGATACGGTCGTCCTCGCTGGTGGTATATCCAGGAGCACGGTTGTCTGAGCCTTTGCCTGCATTGGAGCAGGGGGGCTATCCGGGGTGACTAGGGTGATTGGTGCCGGCGCCGGCTGGGGGAGGGGGGGCGCTATGGTGGGGGCACTGTCGGAGTCGACAGCCGGTGCGGGGAGGGGAGCGTCGGTGGAAGGGGGGCGTCGGTGGGCGAGCCAGCGGGTGCCAGGTCTCGCAGGGAAACGATGTCCTGCCTGCCGTTGGGGTGCTCGACGTAGGCGTATTGAGGGTTTGCGTGTAGTAATTGGACCCTCTCGACCAGTGGATCTGTCTTATGGCTCCTCACGTGCCTCCGGAGTAGAACTGGTCCCGGAGTCGTCAGCCAACGTAGAAGCGAGACCCCAGAGGTGGACTTCCTGGGGAAGACAAACAAACGGTTGTGAGGGGTCTCGTTCGTGGCCATACAGAGGAGCGACCTAATGGAGTGTAGGGCATCGGGTAGGACCTCCTGCCAGCGGGCGATTGGGAGACTTCTTGACCATAGAGCTTGAAGAACAGCCTCCAAACTGTCGCGTTCTCCCTCTCCACCTGCCCGTTTCCCCGCGGGTTATAGCTGGTCGTTGAGCAGATATCGACATAGCTCATGAACGATGTAGCCCGGTCGCTGTGGATATAAGCGGGGAAACCAAACAGCGTGAAGATGCTGTGCAGTGCCTTGATTACGGAGGCCGAGGTCATATCGGCGTAGGGGACAGCGAAGGGGAAGCGGGAGAATTCATCGATGACAGTGAGGAAATAACTGTTGCGGTTGGTGGACGGGAGGGGCCCTTTGAAGTCCACGCTGAGTCGCTCAAAGGGCCCCGAGGCCTTTAACAGGCGAGCCTTGTCTGGTCGATAGAAGTGTGGTTTCCACACCGCACAGATCTGGCAAGCCTTGGTCGTGGCCTTGACCTCCTCGGTGGAGTAAGGTAGGTTGCGGGACTTGATGAAATGGGCAAGCCGGGTGACCCCCAGGTGGCAGAGGTCATCGTGGATGGCCCGCAGATGGTCCTTCTGCGCGTTGGCGCACGTGCCGCGGGACAGGGCATCTGGGGACTTGTTGAGCTTTCCCGGACGATATGTAATATCGTACATGTAGATGGAGAGTTTGATCCTCCACCTCAGAATTTTATCATACTTTATTTTGCCCCGTTGTGCGTTATCGACCATTAAGGCGACCGACCGTTGGTCGGTGACGAGGGCGAACCTCCTACCGGCTAAGTAGTGCCTCCAGTGCCGCACAGCCTCCACTATGGCTTGTGCCTCCTTCTCGACTGCAGAGTGTCGAATTTCCGAGGCGGTGAGGGTTCAGAAGAAGAACGCTACAGGTCTGCCCGCCTGGTTGAGGGTAGCAGCCAGGGCGACGTCAGATGCGTCGCTTTCTACCTGGAAGTGAATGGTTTCGTCCCCCGCGGCCTTGATGATATTGGCCTTGATACGACTGAAGGCCGACTGAGCCTCAGCCATCAGGGGAAAGACCGTGGTCTTAATGAGCAGACGGGCTTTGTCCGCATATCTGGGGACCCACTGGGCATAATAGGAAAAGAGCCCCTGGCACCGTGTGAGTGCCTTGAGGCTACGGGGAAGGGGAAGTTCCTTAAGGGGGCGTATGCGGTCGGGGTCTGGCCCTTGGACCCCGTTTTCCACGATGTAGCCGAGGATGGCTAGCCGGGTTGTGTGGAACATGCATTTCTCTTTATTGTCTGTCAGATTGAGGGCCCGGGCGGTCTGGAGGAACTTCCTCAGGTTTTCGTCATGGTCCTGCTGGTCATGGCTGCAGATGGTGACATTGTCCAAGTACGGGTATGTAGCCCGTAAGCCGTACTGGTCCACCATTTGGTCCATCGCCCTTTGGAAAACGGAGACTCCGTTTGTGACACCGAGAGGGATCCTGAGGAAGTGGAACAGCCGACCGGCTGCTTCGAAGGCCGTATAGGGGCTGTCCTCTGGGCGGATAGGGAGTTGATGATAGGCCGATTTTAGGTCGACCGTGGAGAATACTCGATACTGGGCGATTTGGTTCACCATTTCTGCTATGCGGGGGAGTGGGTACGCATTGAGTTGCGTAAAGCGGTTTATGGTCTGGCTATAGTCCACCACCATACGTTGTTTTTCCCCGGAGCGGACTACCAGTACTTGTGCCCTCCAAGGGCTGTTACTAGCCTCTATGACCCCTTCTTTTAGTAGCCGCTGAACCTCTGACTTGATGAAAGTCATGTCTTGGGCACTGTACCGCCGACTCATGGTGGTGACGGGCTTACAGTCGGGGGTGAGGTTCGTGAGAGAGGGGGTGGTGCAACTTTGAGTGTCGCCAGGCTACATACCGTGAGCGGGGGCGCCGAACTTCAGTGTCAGGCTTCGGTGGCTGCACTGAAAGTCCAGACCGAGCAGCAGGCGGGCCCAGAGGTGAAGGAGGACATAAAGTTTAAAACGGGCGTATTTGGCGCCTTGGATAGCGAGGTTCGCGGCACAATACCCCGTGATTTGGACTGAATGACACCCAGATGCGAGGGCGATAGTTTGGGAGGCGGGATAGATGCACAGGGAGCAGCGTCTTACCGTGTCTGGATGGATAAAACTCTCCGTGCTCCCGGAGTCAAAAAGGCACGGGGTGTCGCGGCCGTTGATTTGAACCTGCATCATTGAGTGTCACAGGTGCTTCGGCCGAGATTGAGCAAACGTGATCGCTCCTAGTTGTGGGCAGTCAGAGTCCTCGGTTGAATCGGACTCGCAAAATGGCCACCACCGACGGTCGCACGTTTTGAGTTTTGAAGATGGCCGCCGCCAAGACTTGCACGAGGCCGATGACGTGTCGGAAGTAGGCGTGTCCGGCCACCGCGCGGCTGCGTTGCGGGTCGTGTGGTCCCGGGAGTTCGATTTCTGGGCCCGATGAGACTTTTGTTTCTGGCCATTGGGCTCAGCCAGGCAGACCTTCGCGGAGTGCCCCTTCTTTCCGCATTTGCCGCAGATAGCGGAGCGGGCCGGGCAACGCTGGTGTGAGTGCTGGCCTTGCCCACAGAAATAGCATTGGTGGCCCCCGGTGTGAGCTGGTGGCCGCACGGCGCAGGTCTGAAGCGTGGCCAAGTCTGGAGGGGATCGAGAGGGGTTCGCAAGATCCGCGGTGTACGTGCGGAGATTATGGTGGGCCGCTTCCAGGGAAGAGGCGAGTGTTACCGTGCCTTGGAGGTCCTTCGCTCCGTCTTCCAGGAGCCGCTGCCGGATGTACATGGATCGGATACTGGACACAAAAGCATCACATGTTCATGTGGACTTCTGCCATCACCTCTTTATGGTCGCAGTTCCTGGCAGTTCTCTCCAAGTATTCATCTTGCGTTTCCCCGGAGCGTTGGCGGCAGGTCGAGAGCAAATGTCTGGCATGTACCTCGTTTATCGGCTTTACAAAGCGCTTCTGCAGGATTTCGATCTCCGTTTCGTACGTCGTAACTTTCTCGTAGCTTTCTTGGGTGGGGTGCTCTTTCCAAGAGCTGGTGCTGACTCGATGGGCTGAATGGCCTCCTTCTGCACTGTAAATTCTATGAAAATTTGTTTCATAGAATTTACAGTGCAGAATGAGGCCATGAGGCCCATTGAGTCTTCACTGGCCCCTGAAAGAGCACCCTACCTAAGCCCACACCTCCACCCTGTCCCCATAACAACAGCAACAAAGAACAAAGAAATGTACAGCACAGGAACATTCCCTTCGGAACTCCAAGCCCGTGCCGACCATGCCGCCCGACTAAACTACAATCTTCTACACTTCCTGGGTCCGTATCCCTCTATTCCCATCCTATTCATGTATTTGTCAAGATACCCCTTAAATGTCACTATCGTCCCTGCTTCCACCACCTCCTCCGGTAGCGGGTTCCAGGCACCCACTACCCTCTGCGTAAAAAACTTGCCTCGTACATCTCCTCTAAACCTTGCCCCTCTCACCTTATACCTATGCCCCCTAGTAATTGACCCCTCTACCCTGGGGAAAAGCCTCTGACTATCCACTCTGTCTATGCCCCTCATAATTTTGCAGACCTCTATCAGGTCGCCCCTCAACCTCCGTCGTTCCAGTGAGAACAAACCGAGTTTATTCAACCGCTCCTCATATCTAATGCCCTCCATACCAGGCAACATTCTGGTAAATCTCTTCTGCACCCTCTCTAAATCCTCCACATCCTTCTGGTAGTGTGGCAACCAGAATTGAACATTATACTCCAAGTGTGGCCTAACTAAGGTTCTATACAGCTGCAACATGACTTGCCAATTCTTATACTCAATGCCCCGGCCAATGTATGCATTCTTGACTACCTTCTCCACCTGTGTTGCCCCTTTCAGTGACCTGTGGACCTGCACTCCTAGATCTCTCTGACTTTCAATACTCTTGAGGGTTCTACCATTCACTATATTCCCTACCTGCATTAGTAACCCAGCAACCCCACCTAACGTTTGGACATTACGGGGCAATTGAGCACCCAGAGCAAACCCACGCAGACACGGGGAGCACGTGCAAACTGCCACAGACAGGACCGAAGCCGGGACCCAAAGATGGTTCCCTGGCGCTGTGAAACAACAGTGCTAACCACTGTGCTACCGAGTCGTCCCACTATGTTTTGGAAACATTGAGAACAAGGTTCGGATGACATCTAGAAGCTGAATTTATTGTTCAACTTGAACCTTTAAAATACAGTTGCCTCTGGGATTCATCAGCGATGAGCCCAGAACAACATTCGCCAGACATCGGACCTGAGCTTGAAGGCTCACCAGCGGGCGCCCTTCAGAGCGAACCTGGCCAAGCTCTCTCTAAACGAGTGGAATCCCATCCTGGAAAGACTGTGGACTCTGGATTAATTGGAACTTGTAAGGCATTTTTGTTGGTAAAGGGAATGAAAGAATATGGAGCTAAAGCAGGTAAAATAATTTGAGGGATGGAATTCTCAGCGATATCCCCACTCCAAGAATGAACGTTAAAGAAGTGCGGAGTTCAAATCTATTCCATTGCAGTCCAGCAGAGCAGTATCTAATGGAGTATTTGATCACCTTAATCTATGCCTATCATTATCGACCCAAATCTCATTCCAGCTGCAGTCATTGCGGCTAATTGATTGCTTCTTCACTGTGGTGTTGGGTGTTCTAACACACAGAAGAGCCAACACAGTTGCATATGGTACAACGCTTGTTTATTTAAACTCACTATTTACAACTTGGTCTTTGCACTCTGCACGTGGGGGGCTCCCTGCTTGTGGTGTTTCAACAGCTCTTTCATGCTTCCTTCTCCCCAGACCTACTGACCTCCAGGTGTCGTGCTCGTGCTTTTTATGTGGTTGGTGTTCTTGTCTGTGATTGGTTGTGGTGTTGTGTACTCTGATTTGCCTGTTAGTGTGTCCATCATGATGTGTGTGTTTGAATATCATGACATTCACCACCCCAAAAATGAGCTGACGGCGATTGGAGAATCCAGCAAGTTTGGTCCCAGGACCAGTTCATGCTGGTTTACAGGTCTTCCAAATTTTCCTGAGACGGTGAAGGATTTTGGGGAGGGAGGTAATGTGTAATGGGTCTCAAATTTACACCTTAAAAGACAGAAACGAGGCTTGTGGGCACGGGTAAACCGGGTTCGGAGTTACGTGTCCTCATTTCCAAGCCAGCGTGACTTTCTGACTTTTCAATCCCGAAGGAGCAACACCAATTTACCTTTATAAAGCACCTTTAATATCGACAAACATCATACGGCCTTTCGCTGCGGTGTGATCAGACAGAATTTGATGCCGATCCAAGTAATGAAGTTTTAGGATAGGTGACTGTTATAACCCCCGCAGGACCCACGGGGATGGACTGATTCATCTCCCCGTGAGCCTCATGGAGTATAAAGTCTCCCGCTGAGGGGCGAAGACCCTTCAGCAGGATAGACCAAAGAACAATAAAGAACAATACAGCAGAAGAACAGGCCCTTTGGCCCTCCAAGCCTGTACTGGTCATGATACCAACCTTTGCCAAAACCCACAGCACTTCCTTGTGCCGTATCCCTCTATACCCATCCTATCCATGTGTTTGTCAAGATGCCGTTAATGTATCTGCTTCCACAACCTCCCCTAGCAACGTGTTGTAGCCATCTAAAATGCCCACCTGCAAAGGACCACGGGAATTGTGGTCAACTTGGACACAGACAAGTACACAGCCTCTGTGTATTGTGCAAAGAAGCCAGACCTGACTGAAACTTGCACCCATTAAAAGTCAATCACCATTTCCCCAGGACAACAGAGTTTGAATCAAGGAGCTACAACAGTAACAGACTAACCGGCGCCACCTCTCTTTATTTTGAAAGGCATACGTGCCTGGGACAATGACAACTGGGACCCGCCCAGCTACCGAGGTATCCGCCCCCTAACTGGTCAGGATCAATGAGGGTGATCGAAACCCTATCGATCCATTGGAACTAGAGATAGAACCGCCCAAAAGGGCACGAAAGAGAAGAAGGATAAGAAGCCCTGTGCACCAGGGATCGGCCTCTTTTGGACCGGCCTGTGTGCGACCAATTGCAGCATATCAACCAGCCAAGTTCAAGGACCCGCGATCGCTACCTGAAGGACGAGCCCAGCCGAGACGAACCTGACGACTTTCAACCGACCCACGTGGACACAGATAAAGGTCTTATCTCCTGCACAGAGCCGGTCACCCCGAAGTTAAGTAAAGGTCATCTTCGTTATTAGGTTTAGTTTAGTGCATAGCCACATGAATCATTGCATATAAAATAAGTGTGTTTGTTAATAAACTGTCTTTTGAACGAATATATTGGTTGTGTGGCCATTCGGTCAATACAAGAAACAGCTTGTGGTTCACATAGAAATAAAGAAATCAACAGCATTCCAGGCACTCATTAGCCTCTGATATTGGGATAGGAAAGCCGGCTGTGCTGTTGTGTGCAGGCCCGGCTGGGAGTTGAATTGTGCTTGTGCGCAGTTTGCTTTGACAATAGCCTTTTTGTTGAACTCTCTTACCTGACTCCGCTTGGTCAAAGAACCAGGTCTTAAGGACTGTCTTATGAGAGGAGAGAAAGTTCATAAGATATAGGATCAGAATTAGGCCATTCGGCCCATCGAGTCTACTCCGCCATTCTATCGTGGCTGATATGTTCCTCATCAGCTACCTACAATGTTACAGGCCAAGAGCTGGATTGCGAAATCAGCCAGAGTATCTCCTCCCTAGAACATGTGACCTAGGAGCGGGAGTCGACAATTCAACCCCCCGAGCCGAAACACCCTCAAAGTGATCATGGCTGATCCCATCCTGGCCTCAACTCCACCCGCCCTGCCCGTTCTCCATAACCCTTCAACCCAAGAAAGATGGAGGGGTGCAAGCAGTGCCCTCAAAAACGTTCCACAAAAAAGCTTCAACAGGAAAAGAAAAATCCCTGCAACTATTGCTCCCTGACAGGCATGAATACAATGCTGTCGGGTATTGTTAAGAAATGGGATACGAACTGGGGTTGAATGCATCATGTAAGTAATTCAATTACGCGCTGTTATGAAATATAATTTCTTACCACGGGTCTGTCACTTTTCTCAGTCTACCACATTCAAAAAAAAGCAAAGAGGCTGAAACCAATAACAGTGTGTGACTGTGTTAGTGAAAGTGACACGCTCGGCTTCCGGTGGCGACCATGGAGGAGTAGGTCGCACATTCGATAGCTCCCGCCCGGAACGGACTTTCGGACCTTTTCTCCCGACTTTTCTCAGACTTTATGGGATAGATCGGTGCAGTGGACAATATTAAGAAGGATTCCCCCTCCGATGTATGGCTAATTGGGCTAGAAGTGGCCGTGTGCAAAGACTCAGCCCGGATAGAGTGAAGCAGTCGGAGCTGGTACCGCGGCGCAGCACGGCGGAGGGTCAGGGCCAGGGAGCGGTGGCTCAGTGGTCTAAGGAGCAACAGATGAAGTTCTTTAAGGACTGTTTCGCTGAGCTGAAAAAGGAAACGCTGGACCCGATTAAGGCTGCGATCGATCAAATGGTACTGAATCAGGCGGCCCAAGGGAAAGCGATACAAGAAATTGAGCTGAAGTTGTCTAGCCGGGAGGACTATCTAACCGCGCTGGAGCACAAGGTGGAGGTGTAAGATGAGCGCCACACGAGAATGCAGGAGAAGCTGGAAGACCTGGAGAACAGGTCCAGGAGGCAGAACTTAAGCATTGTTGGCCTCCCCGAAGGAATTCAGGGGTTGAATGCGGGAGCATATGTGGCGGGCATGCTGGAGACGCTGATAGGGGGCCGGGGCGTTTTCTCCGCCCCTGGAAGTGGATGGAGTGCACACATTGGTTCAAATACGATAGTATGTAGTTCTGGGTTAAGTATTGGGCTGTGGTGGTGGTTTGAGGGTGCTTTGTTTTTGCAGGGATTTGTTGCGGAGCGGGGAGGGGCCCCCGAAGTTGGTGCTATTCTGTGGAAGGTTGGGTCTTGTTTCAAGCGATTGTTTCTTCTTTGGTTTATGTTAATTTATTTTACATGAGGTTGTTTACTTACTGGGGAATGTGATGTTGTTAAATGGTTTATTCGGGTCGGGAGAGGGGTTCGAACAATAGGGAGCCAGACTGTTTGGCACCAGGGGCGGGGGTTTTCGGGGTCAGCATGGTTCAGTTGACTCTCGGAAGCGAGGTGGGGGGTGAGCATGTGCTAAGATGGTGCTTGACCTGGGGGATCAGGTTTCGGGTGCTAGTGTTTCGGGTGCTAGACTTTAACACGGTCATTGATACCGATCTGGACCGGTCAAAATCCAGGACTGGGAGGAGGCCTGCCAGGGCGAAGGAGTCGAGGGGTTTTATGGAGCAGATGGGGGGGGGGGTGTAGACCCGTGGAGATTCGAGCGGCCGAGGGCGAAGGAGTTTTCATTTTTTTCTCATGTCCATAAAGTTTACTCCCACATTGATTTTTTTGTTCTGAGCAGGGCGCTAATTCCGAAGGTGGCGGGACGGAATACTCGGCAATTACAGTCTCTGATCATGCCCCACATTGGGTGGATTTGCGGTTGAGTGAGGAGAGAGGGCAGCGCCCGCTGTGGAGACTGGATGTGGGGTTGTTAGCGGACGAAGCGGTCTGCGGGCGGGTAAATAAGTCCATCCAGAATTACCTGGATACAAGCGATACGGGTGAGGTATCAGCAGCGAGGGTTTGGGAGGCTCTGAAAGCAGTTGTAAGAGGGGAACTAATTTTGATTCGGTCCCATAGAGAAAAGGTGGAACGAGCAGAGAGGGAGAGATTAGTGGAGGAGATACTTCGAGTGGATAGGAGGTATGCGGAGGCCCCGGACGTGGGGTTCCTGAGGAATCGTCGGAAACTACACGCAGAGTTTGAGTTGTTGACCACGAGGAGGGCGGTGGAGCAGTTGAGGAGGGCAAGGGGGGGCGGACTACGAATATGGGGAAAAGGCGAGCAGGATGCTGGCGCACCAGCTTAGGAAGAGAGAAGCGGCCAGGGAGATTGGGAGAGTAAGGAATAGGGAGGGTAACATTGTCTTGGACCCAGGGGGGGTGAATGACGTTTTTAAAGAATTTTATAGCAAATTATATGAGTCGGAACCACCGCATGGTGTAGAAGGGATGAGGCAGTTCCTTGATCAGTTGAGGTTCCCGAGGGTGGAGGAGGACCTGGTGGAGGGGCTGGGGACCCGATTGAGGCAGAGGAAATTGTTAAAGGACTGGAGGGCATGCAGTCGGGCAAGGCTCTGGGGCCGGACGGTTACCCGGTAGAATTTTATAAGAAGTTCTCAGAGGTGTTGTGCCCGCTGCTGATGAGGACCTTTATCGAAGCTAAAGAGAGGGGAATCCTCCCCCAACGATGTTACAGGCCTCGATTTCACTCATTCTTAAACGAGAGAAGGACCCGGAGCAATGTGGGTCATGTAGGCCGATCTCGCTTTTGAACGTGGATGCCAAACTGCTGGCTAAGATTTTGGCCACTAGGATAGAAGACTGTGTCCCGGGGGTGATAGGGGAGGACCAAACCGGATTTGTTAAGGGCAGACAGCTCAATGCTAACGTTCAGAGGCTTTTGAACGTAATTATGATGCCCTCAGAAGGAGAGGAGGTGGAGGTGGTGGTTGCGATGGACGCGGAGAAGGCTTTTGATTGGGTGGAGTGGGAGTATCTATGGGAGACGCTGGGAAGGTTTGGGTTTTGTGAGGGCTTTATTGACTGGGTGCGGTTGCTCTACCAGGCGCCGGTAGCGAGCGTGTGCACGAACCGGCTGAGGTCAGGGTACTTTAAGCTACACCGAGGGATGAGGCAGGGGTGCCCCCTCGCCCCGTTGCAGTTCACTCTGGCTATAGAGCCGTTGGCCATGGCGCTGAGAGCATCAAGGAAGTGGCAGGGGCTGGTTCGGGAGGAGGGGGGTGGAGCACCTGGTTTTGCTGTACGCGGACGATCTGCCCTTATACATCTCGGACCCGGTGGAGGGGATGGGGGACGTTATGCAGATCTTGGGGGAATTTGGCAGGTTTTCGGGGTACAAATGGAACATGGGAAAAAGTGAATTGTTTGTGATCCAGGGACGGGGCCAGGAGAGGAGACTGAAGGAGCTGCCGCTCAGGGTGGTATAGAGGAATTTTCATTTCCTGGGAATACAGGTGGCTCGGAAATGGGAGGCATTACACAGGCTCAACCTAACCCGACTGGTAGAGCAAATGGAGGGGGACTTTAAAAGGTGGGACATGCTCCCGCTATCGCTGGCGGGGAGGGTACAGACCGTGAAAATGACGGTCCTTCCCAGATTTTTGTTTGTCTTCCAGTGCCTCCCCATTTTCATCCCCAAGGCCTTTTTCAAGCGGCTTAACAAGATTATTTCGGGCTTTGTATAGGCAAATAAAACCCCGCGTGTGAAGAAAATGTAGTTGAAGCGCAGTCGGAGGAAGGGTGGGTTGGCGCTGCGGAACGTCTGTAACTACTACTGGGCGGCGAATATAGCGATGATTAGGAAGTGGGTGGTGGGGGAGGGGTTGACATGGGAGCGGATGGAGGCGGCGTCATGCAAAGGCACCAGTTTGGGAGCACTGGTATGGCACCTCTGCCATTCTCGCCGGCCCGTTACCCCACTAACCCGGTGGTGGTGGCAGCATTGAGGATCTGGGGGCAATGGAGGAGGTCTAAGAGGGTGGAGGGTGCGTCGATCTGGACCCCGATTTGCAATAACCATAGGTTTGCGCCGGGCAAGATAGATGGTGGGTTCTGGAGCTGGCAGAGAGCAGGAATTAGACGGATGGGAGATCTATTCATAGACGGGAGTTTTCCCAGTCTGAAGGCGCTGGAGGACAAGTTCAAGCTGCCGCCGGGGAATGGTTTCAGGTATCTGCAAGTGCGGGACTTTCTGAGGAAACCGGTGTTGGCTTTCCCGCTGTTGCCGCCACGGGGGATACAGGACAGAGTAGTGTCCGGTACCTGGGTGGGCGAGGGGAAAGTGTCGGATATCTATCAGGAGTTGTTGGAGGCAGAGGAGACGCTGGTGGAGGAACTGAAGGGCAAGTGGGAGGAGGAGCTAGGTGGGGAGTTAGAGGCGGGTCTGTGGTCGGACGCCCTAAGCAGGGTTAATTCCTCCTCATCAACATGTGCCAGGCTCAGTCTAATTCAGTTTAAAGTGGTACACCGGGCACACATGGCGGCGGCGAGGATGAGCAAGTTTGTCGGTGTAGAAGATAGATGTGCGAGGTGTGCGGGAAGCCCAGCAAACCATGTCCACATGTTTTGGGCATGCCCAAAGCTTGGAGGATTCTGGCAGGGGTTTGCCAAGGCAATGTCCACGGTGCTAGGTACGCGGGTGGTGCCGAGTCCGGAGATGGCGATCTTTAGAGTGTCAGAAGACCCGGGAGTTCAGGGAGTGAAAGAGGCCGACGTTTTGGCCTTTGCCTCCCTGGTAGCCCGGAGACGGATCCTTTTAATGTGGAGGGACTCGAATCCCCCGAGTGTGGAGACCTGGGTTAGTGACATGGTGGGGTTTCTCAAGCTGGAGAAAATAAAGTTTGCCTTGAGAGGGTCAATGCTGGGGTTCTCTCGGAGGTGGCAGCCGTTCGTCGACTTTCTCGGGGAAAATTAAAATGTCAACAGAAGCAGCATTCTGAAGGGGCGGGGCGGTAGGTGCAATATGGTTAAGGGATGTACAGAAGGGGTTGGGTGGGAAATGTCTAGCTTACCATGTTGATGTTTATGTTATTATTATTTTGTTTGTTATTGTCATAAAAACTTTGCAAATACTTCAATAAAAATATTTTTTTTAAAAAGTGACACACTCCTCTTTAGACATGTGACTCTATTCCTCCACCACTTAATCTGTAACAAACACATTGGCTGCCCTGTAGCCGGTGATGCACAGCGTTAATTTCTGGCTCATTTTGAAGGGGCTGTGTCATTCTGAGGTACGGTGTAGGTCATGTTGAAGATGGAATCTTGAATCCAGAACACTTAGACTGGGACCCGGGTTAGCGTTTGTTCAGAGGGAAGAAACAAGCTGTGATTGGATGATTAGCTGACGGTGTCTGACAAGTAAGTGACATCCTGTCACTGGTTATTCATCAACTGTTTAAGTCTTTCCATGTGGTAACGTAGGAACATTAGGAACAGGAGCAGATCATTCAGCCTCTTAAACCTGTTTTACTATTCAATTAGACCAAAGCTGCTGTGAACCTCAGATTTATTTCCCCAAATCTTTCCGAACAATCGACACCCTCATCTAACAGATCTCAATCTGACTCCCCAACAACATTCATAACCTTATGGGGGAGAGTGTTTGATATTTCTACCACCTTATGTGTGGAAAATGCTTCCTAGTTTTGTTCAGACTCTGACCTTCCTGCCCTTGGCCTGCTCGGGGTTCCAATGAAGCTGAAATCCCTAAGAAAAGCATCCCGGCGAGATTCTCTGTTCCCCACGCGCCGATTTCGTAATCGCCGATTGGGGGGAGAATCCCTTTTTGCGACAAAATTGCACACGCCATTGGGACGGCCGCAGCGCGTCACCTGAAGGCTCTTCCCCGATGTTCCGTCCCCGATGGGCCGGGTTCACGACGGAGTGGTTCGCTTCCGGTCCCAGCCCTGCAGGAACCCGGCGTGGTGGCTGCGAACTGTGTCCAGTGCCTCCACAGTCGGGCGGGAGCCGTGCTACTGGCCGGGGGTGGGGGGGCTTCCAGGCGGGCTGGGGGACTGGTGGGGGCTGGGTGGCTAGGGGATGCGAGGGGGTGATCCAGGGGGGCACCATCTGGCAGGTCGGGTCTGAGCATGACCAGCGCCATGTTTTACGGCGCGACCGTTGCAGGGCGTCGCCGGGTGCAGGCGCGGCCACGGACCCGGCAATTCTGCGGCCGTGGGGGCAGGGAGTTTTACGTGGTGCGCCAGCTGGATCCCTCCCCAGTCGCAGCATCGGTGAGGGGCCACCGCCGATTTTTTTCTAGGGAGAACCCCACAGACCCTCCGAACTTAGCCTCAGAATCGGAGAATCTGGCCCCGCACCTTTTGACTGTGCACTTAGTTCTGGCCGTTCGCTCTCGGCGGGATGCTCTGGTCCCACCGGCAGTGCACCCCCGCCCGTGGGTTTCCCGGCAGCTTGGGGTGGCTTCAATGGGAATTCCCATTGACAGCGGGACGAACAGAGAACCTCGCCGACAGCGAACGGTGTTCCGTCTCCCGCTGCCGAGGAACCCGCAGCTGGGAGGCCGGAGAATCCCGTCCGACATCTTTCTGGGCTCAACATCGATATCAACAATTTTATTTCCTGTTTTCATTTCTTTTCCTTTTCATTTGGATGCCTGTTGCCCCCTCCAGATGTGTGGAGTTTAATGAGGGCGGGGTGGGGGTGACGTATGCCGCCAAAACTGCTGCCCCACCTCCCCGGCTCCCTCCCCACCTCCAACCTGATCTCCGGGAGCCACAAGACAATTAAGTGTCTAATTGGCAGCAGAAACCCCAGGGAGGGATATTTAATTGCTGAACTTCGCCTTCAGGGTGAACATGAAATTCTATTCTCGGCTCGAGGCTCCTTTCCTGCGACGTTATTGATTAATTCTCTCTCGTTGCATTTTTCCAGGTCTGGAATATTCTGCTCCCTGATTGGCGCTCGGATGTACTGCTCTAAGAAATTGTCTCGAATACGCTTTATGAACTCATTTTCCAGGCTCCCTTTGAGAACCTGATTCGCCCAGTCTACATGAGGATTAAAGTGACCCGTTTATTTGCCGTAAACGTCATCCAATTGGGTAACAAATTCATCCGGTTGTTTTCCAATTGCTGTGGGAAGGTTGAGCGTGGCGGAAGAGTGGGGGCGGGCAATTGGAGTCACAGAATCACAGAATGTACAGTGCAGAAGGAGGCCATTCGACCCATCGAGTCTGCACCGGCCCTTGGAAAGAGCACCCTACTTGAAATGAAGAAATGAAATGAAGATCGCTTATTGTCACAAGTAGGCTTCAAATGAAGTTACTGTGAAATGCCCCGAGTCGCCACATTCCGGCGCCTGTTTGGGTAGGCTGGTAATGGGAATTGAACCCGCGCTGCTGGCCTTGTTCTGCCTTACGAGCCAGCTGTTTAGCCTACTGTGCTAAACCAGCCTCTATGCTAGGCCTGCACCTCCACCCTATCCCCACACCTCCCCCCCCATCCCCATAACCCCACCTTGCCTTACCTTTTTTGGACACTAAGAGCAATTTAGCATAGCCAATCCACCTACCCCTGCACATCTTTGGACTGTGGGAGGAAACCCACGCAGACACGGGGAGAAAGTGCAGACTCCGCACAGACAGTGACCCAAGCTGGGAATTGAACCTGGGACCCTGGTGCTGTGAAGCCATTGTGCTAACCACTGCGCTACCGTTCTGCCCAGTCGGGAGGTCATGCGATGGGAGTGTCCGACCAGAGTTGGCTGCCTCCACCCAAGGGTGTGCGTGGTATCTGCCAGGATCCTTCAGCTCTGACAGCCAATCCAATTCGCGAAAGATTCCAAAATCAATCTTGATTTGGAGTTCAGAATCCTATAAAATCATTTGCAAAGCACCCTTTTCTTTATAGAACATAGAAAAATACAGCACAGAACAGGCCCTTCGGCCCACGATGTTGTGCCGAACCTTTGTCCTAGATTATTCATCGATTATCATAGAATTTACAGTGCAGAAGATGAGATAGACTAGTCTCTTCCCCAAAAGGGGGGCTTGGCCAAGCGTGTCCATGTAGTGCCTGGCAATAGAATTATTGCTTTGGCTTGTCCAGGTTCATTGCATTCTTGCTTTTGTGGTGAATAAGCACGGCTGGTAGTACATTATTTCTGATGTCAGGGGTGCATTTAAGGCTGCAAGCTTTAACAATATCATTAAACCTAAATCCCATGAAACTGCACGATCGTTGACCTCACGGGCGGCTCCTGAAACCTCCTTAGAGGGTTATATAAATCTTTCATCGCTTGCCAAATAAATAACCAGAGTGTGAGTCTTCATTCAGCATCTTTTGTATTACGTTGCACTTACTTACTCTAAGCATAAGCAGATAGGCTGATCCTGTAGGAATTTGTTTTATAAATTGAATTCTTACGCTTGATTGTTTGAAGGATGTCTGCTCTGAGGAACAAAATGTATCACCAGTTGCACGCATGAGCCTGGAATTTCAGGAGGGATGTGTTTTCCCAAATCTCCAATTCCCGATAGCTTCTGCGGGACTTCAGTGTGAACCCTAGGAAATGGCGCAAACGCCACTCTAAGTCAGTAAAGCAGAGCTGATGTTTGAGGGCTTGGGGGTGCAGAGTTAGGCCGCAGATCAGTCATGATCTCATTCAATGGCAGGACAGGCTCGAGGGGCTGAATGGCCCACTGCTGTTCCTATGTTCCCTAGGTTCCAGATTCAGAGGTCATTACAATGTCGTGGACAGGCACAGAAAGGCTAATGGAATGCTGGCCTTCATAAACGGAGGACTGGAATATGAGGCGTTAGGAGTGGTGCATCAACTGCCCAAAGCCCTGATTAAACCACACATTGGAGTACTGTCAGCATAGGCAGCCCGGTAGCACAAGCGGCTAGCACTGTGGTTTCACAACGCCAGGGTCCCAGGTTCAATTCCCCGCTGGGTCACTGTCTGTACGGAGTCTGCACGTTCTCCCCGTGTCTGCGTGGATTTCCTCCGGGTGCTCCGGTTTCCTCCCACAGTCCAAAGATGTGCAGGTTAGGTGGATTGGCCACGATAAATTGCCCTTCGTGTCCAAAAGGTTAGGAGGGGTTATTGGGATAGGGTGGAAGTGAGGGCTTAAGTGGGTCGGTGCAGACTCGATGGGCTGAATGGCCTCCTTCTGCACTGTATGTTCCATGTTCTATGTTCTAGTCCTGGACATCACATTCTAGGAAGAATATATTAGCTTCAGAGTCAGTGAAATGTGGATTTACTAGAATGAGACTTGCTCTTCATGAGTTAAGCTAAAGGATTTCACAGATTGGGCTGGAGTTTTCCGGCCATTGGGATTCTCTTCTCCCGCTGGCAGCGAACCCCCGCCCCCGGGTTTCCCGGCACTGTGGTGTGGCTTCAATGGGAAATCCCATTGACAAGTGACGGGAAATGAGAATCCTGCCAGCGGCACGACGCTGAGAAACGGGTGGCTGGAGGATCGGAGACTCCCACCCCTCAAGTTGCATTTAGAAGGTCAAGGCATGATTTGATCTAAAATGTCAAGATATTAAGAGGGAACAGATCGGGTAGAATGAGAGAAACTATTTTCACTGGTTGGGAAGTGTGGGATTTGGGGGTCATCGTCTCAATGGCTCGGAGCCGGAACTGGCAGGAGTGTAATTAGGAATGGATTCTTCACACAAAGTCTCCTCAGCAAATGGCAACTGATCCTGGAACAATGTTGTATTTTAAATCCGGAATTAATAAATGTTTGTCAACCAAAGTTATTCAGGGATATTGGGGGGGTGGGAAAGGTGGCGATATGAAGCTTGGCAATAGATCAGCCATGATCTCATTTGTTGCTACTTTATTATCAAACTGCAAGCAATGAGCATGCTTCTTGTATTGACCAAATGACCAACCAGAATGATAGTTCAAAGACAGTTTATTATCAAACACAAGACTTATCTCTCTGTGCAATGATACACGCGGCTACGCACTAAACTACACCTATTAGCTAAGATGACCTTTACTTAACTTCTGGATGACCGGCTCTGTGCAGGTAGATAAGGCCTTTATCTGAGTCCCCACGTGTGTCGGCTGGAAATCATCAGGTTCGTCTCGGCTGCGGCTCGTCTCTCTCAGGTAGCGATCGTGGTCTTGAACTTGGCTGGTCGTTATGCCGCAGTTGGTGTGGGCACGGGCCGGTCCCAAAAGGGGCAGAAATCATGGCTGCATTGTCTTTAAACGGGCTTGAGTTTCCCCCGCCCCTTTTGTGGGCAGTTTCTGGGTCACTGCCAATCAATTCCTCAGGGCTCCACCCTCTGACTGGTCACATCCAATCAGGGGCTGCCACATCATTTTTGGGGTGGGCACTCAGTGGCCAATCCTGGGAGGGCTCCGAGCAGGAGCTCGGTGCCGCCTAGTCTGGAAGATGATGCGATGGACCTGATGGTCCCATTGTTACTTTAATCGCCTTGAATGGCCCATTTGCAGGTGTGAATTCCTGCGTACTTCTGGGCTGCTGTTTGCAAAGATACAAGCTGCAGCTTGTCTGTGTCTCAAACCTGGCCATAATTCCCATCATTCTTTGCGGGCGGCCATTTTAGATGGCCACACATTGAATAGGGGAACAGACTCAAGCAGCTAAATGGTCTCCTCCTGTTCCTATGTCCTGTGACAATTAAACAATACGCTTCAGTTCCAATCACAATAGGCCCCTCACCCCAATGTGCCTCTGTAACCCTTCTTCCAGGTGCTAGCTAAGCCTGCCCCATTCCCTTATTGAATTGAGATTGATGAATGATGCCAAATTAGGGACAGTTTTGTCCTGTGGGCCTGTGACCACAAAGAATGAAATTAGATTGCTGTCATATTCTGCATGGGACTCCCGAGGTGGCAATGACTATGCTCCCCATGAGCCTCACTGAATATGACTCCCATTAAAGCGAGCGGGAAACCTCAAACCATGTAAAGTTACCTTCTGTAGAAAGTAGGCCAGTTTGGGGACCGACAGGAAAGACCTGTCTTTTGTGCGGTGTAAATAATAGTTATTGTAATAGAACTTCATTTCCTTTTTACGACATGGTGTGGGCTCTATCGTGGTCCACAAAACTGGCAATGAGGGTTGAACTGATTTGCTGTCGACGCTGCTACTCTGTAGGATAGGCCACCTTCTTAACCCTGCTGGATAAAGGTTGGACTCTTTTCATTTATCATGCCCTGTTCGGAAGATTAGTTGCATTTGACGCCAATTTAGAAGATTGGAGTCAGTATGCAGAAAGAACGTGCTACTTTTCCCGCACCGATGGTAATGGAAAATGAATCCCAGTCATTTTGCTAACTGCCGGCGGACACATACCTACGGTGTGATATTGAACCTCACCAATCCTGCGGCACCTGACCCTCATACTTTTGAGAAGCTCGTAACACTAGTCGGGCAACATTTCAAGCCAACACCATCTGTAATTGTGCAGCGATATCGCGTTAATACAGCGGAAATGATCCCGGTGAGTCCGTCACCGTCTTTTTGTCAAGATTACGAAAGATAGCCAAATTCTCCAAATATGGCACGTTCCTGTCGGAAATGCTGCGTGACCGCTTGGTATCTGGCATCAGTAATGCGGCTAATCAAAATAAATTGTTGGCCGAACTGTCCTTAAACCTACAGCAAGCTGTGCAAATTGCGGTATCTCGCCAGAGCGCTGAGCAAGGGGTGCATTTCAGGGAATGAAAGCTAATGTCTCAGGGCGCGCCCCCTCCTGGCGATCTACCCCTCCCAAGGGCGGTGCCCCACCCTGGACCGAGCGCTGTGCAGGCCTGGTCCGTCGGTCAATGACAGAGGTGTCCCGACGGGACACCTCACCAGAACCAGGCCGTTGTGGGCATTTGGTCGTAGGCCCCGACGTGAGCGCAAGTCACGGGATAGCCAGAAGTCCGGGCGCCCCAGTAGAGGGAGGTGTCTGCCTAGGGCCCACACTTCCCGCCTGGATGAACAGAGAAGGAAGGCTGCATGCGTGGCGGTTCCTCAGATTGCCTCCATCAAAATCGCAGTGCAGCTGAATGAGCATCTATTGGATATGGAGCTTGATTCTGATTTCATAGAATTTACAGTGCAGAAGGAGGCCATTCGGCCCATCGAATCTGCACCAGCTCTTGGAAAGAGCACCCTACCCAAGGTCAACACCTCCACCCTATCCCCACAACCCAGTAACCTCACACAACACGAAGGGCAATTTTGATACTAAGGGCAATTTATCATGGCCAATCCACCTAACCTGTACATCTTTGGACTGTGGGAGGAAACCGGAGCACCCGGAGGAAACCCACGCACACACAGGGAGGATGTGCAGACTCCGCACAGACAGTGACCCAAACCGGAATCGAACCTGGGATCCTGGAGCTGTGAAGCAATTGTGCTATCCACAATGCTACTGTGCTGCCCATTCTGGAGCTGCGGTTTCCATTGTAGGAAGGCAAACGCTTGACCCATTAAGAAAGAGGTACAACGCTTGGATTTGAGGGACACTGAGGCTCGACGGACCACTTATACCGGCGGACATTACGGGAACTACCATGGCCCCGATTATTTATGGACAGCAGTCGGCATGCCTCCCGCTAATTATGGCGAAGGGGCATGGTCCCAACTTGTTAGGCCACGATTGGTTGAGCCCCATACATCTTGATTAGCAACACATCTTCCAAATTGAATCAGGGGGCCTGAGCGAGTATTTCCAGCCTGGATTTGGGAAAATTAAAGGTGCTGTGGCCAAAATCCAGGTAGACTCTGGTAGGCAACTGAGATATTTCAGAGCCCACCTGGTCCCTAATGCATTGCTGGCAAAAATGTGGACCAAGCTTATCCAGCTTGAAGAATAAGGGATCATCCGGCCCGCGTGCTTGCAGATTAAGCAGCCCCGGTTATTCCGGTGTTGAAGCAGGACAAGGCGGTTCAGTTGCGCGGCGATTATGAGCTCACGGTGAATACGGCTTTGCGCGTGGACTGCTACCTGATACCCTGCATTGAAGATCTTTATGCTAAATTAGCAGGTGGATTCTCATTTACTAAACTCGATAAGAGTGAGCGTGGAGCAAGTCGCAGGGAAGAGTTTTCAGACAAGTGAAAAAACAGCTTTAGTCTTACAATCATCTAATTTACAGTGCTGAAAGAGGCCATTTGGCCCATCGAATCTACACTGGCCCTTGAAAGAGCACCTTACCTAAGCCCACACCTCCACCCTATCCCGGTAACCCTCTGGGTTGTTGTCTCACTATGATCTTGCTAGGCCTCTCATCATCACGTGCGCGTGTCGCCGTACGGCATTGGGGCCATTCTTTCATAGGATGGTAGGGATCGGTCAATTGCCTTTTCCTCGCGGACGCTGGCTGCAGCCGAATACAACTACGCAAAGATAGAAAAGGAGGGCCTGGAGGTGGTTTTCAGAGTGAAGAACATTCACCAATATGTGTACGGCTGCCATTTCGCCATCATCACCGACCACAAACCGTTGCTCGGCCTGTTCAAGGAGCACAGGATCATTCCGCTCATCACTTCCGCTAGGATCCAGCGGTGGGCCCTTGTGTTGGCCGCCTAGGAGTACCTGTTTGAACATCAGCCGGGCATTCCGGTTGCGAACGCCGATGCATTGAGCCGACAACCCTTACCAATAGCCCTCCATCTGACACTCTGGGAGAATGACATTGTCGTCACCCGAAACCTAATGGAGTCTTTGCCAATCACTGCATCATGAGTGGACCCAAACGACCCAGTTCTTTCCAAAGTTTGACATCGCGTGCTGTATGGTGGACAGCACGAGACCTTCCTGGGTTTGGAAATATGAGGCTTCGAGCAAGTGTAAAGTAGCCAGATTGCGAGTCAGAGTAATAATCTTAAATTGGTTGTTCGTTTAATTCTTAGCCCACACTGATTTTCTTTTCTGCAAGTGCCTTCCAATTGTGGGATCACATTTAAAGTTAGACATTGGGCACGATTCAGCGGACTTCAAACCAATTCCGCTGTCGGACGCGTTTAGTGGGGTGTTTCTCAGTGGCTGCAGTGTCGAGAAACACACCGCTATTCAACTCTTTGGCCTTGTGGACTTTCTCTCCTCCAAGTCCTCACTTTGAATTATTTGCTGCTGGTGAGCTGATCCCGCCAGCAGGAACGGCCATCCACGGATCGGGGCACCATTCTTATCGGCAGTCCCGATTCCCCCCCCCCCCCCGCTCTCTCTTCAGCTCCCTACCTTTACATCCTCCACCCCAAAATTTCTCCCGGTCCCTAGAATCCCCCTCACCCTCCCACCAAGTGGCGGGGCCTCCTTGGGCCCAACCACTGGCATGCCAACCTGGCACCCAGGTAATTTTGCATTGCCAGCCTGACATCCTAGCAGGGCTAACCAGGCACCCGGTGGTGCCACAATGGCACTGCCAGGTTGTCCAGGTGGCACTGCCAGGGTGCCAGGATGGCAGCGCCAATGTGCCCAGGTGCCTGGAGAGTGCTGGGTTGCTACACTGCCAAAGTGCCAGGGGGTGTGCTAGGGTACCACACTGCCCTGTCCCCAAACACCCGGGGGTCACCAATGGCCTGAGAGCCTCGCCCCTCCCCCTCACCAGGTGACATTACTCCTGATCTACGTTAGTGTGGACCAGTACTAAATGCCGCCCTGGCGAGGGCTCCCAGGCACGACCGTTGAGTACCAGGCGCCGGGTGAATCTGGTGTCCGGGTATTTGAATGGACCATTAGGAGACTCGCGATTGACCTGGCTACTGGCGTGGAGCCTGATTTGGGGCTCTCACCCTGTGCTGGGTGCAAAGGGGTCGCTGAATCGCGCCCATTATGTTCTGTGTTTTCCAAGCATGGACTTGTTGAACATGGTAAGTGTGGTAGTCACCACTGTTGTATTATATTGTATATGCTGCACTGCATACAAGGGTATTACGGTAAGGCCCCTGTACTACAGGTACGGGGCTAGATCTCTGCCTGCTGGCTCCGCCCAGTAGGCGGAGTATAAATGTGTGTGCTCTCCGAACGGCAGCCATTAGGAGGCCACACATCTCTGTGTAATAAAGCCTTGATTACTCTCTACTCTCGTCTCGTTGTAATTGACCCTGCACGACGATCTCTGCCACCCAGGGGTCACCTGCTTTTATCACTTCATTAAGGCCCACAATCTGCCCTACTCCATCGAGGAAGTCAGGGCTATCACCAGAGAATGCCAGGTCTGCGCGGAGTGGAAACCGCACTTCTACCGGCCAGACCATGCACGCCTGGTGAAGGCCTCCCGACCCTTTGAACGCCTCAATGTGGACTTTAAAGGGCCCCTCCCCTTCACCGACCGCAACACGTATTTTCTCAATGTGGTCGACGAATATTCCAGATTCCCCTTCGCCATCCTATGCCCCGACATGACATCTGCCACCATCATCAAAGCCCTCAACACCATCTTCGCTATGTTCGGTTTCCCCGCCTACGTCCTCAACGACCAGGGTTCCTCATTTATGAGCGATGAGCTGGGCCAGTGCCTGCTCAACAGGGGCATTGCCTCGAGCAGGACGACCAGCTACAACCCCCGGGGAAACGGGCAGGTGGAGCGGGAGAATGGCACGGTCTGGAAGGCCGTCCAGCTGGCCCTACGGTCCAGGAATCTCCCAGCCTCCCACTGGCAGGAGGTCCGCCCCGACGCACTTCACTCCATTCGGTCGCTCCTGTGCACGGCGACTAACGAAACCCCCATGAACATCTCCTTGCCTTCCCCAGGAAGTCCACCTCCGGGGTTTCGCTCCCAACGTGGCTGGCAGCTCCAGGACCCGTTCTCCTCCGCAAGCACGTGCAGCTCCACAAGGCGGACCCGTTGGTTGAGAGGGTACAGCTACTCCACGCAAACCCGCAGTACGCCTATGTAGCGTACCCCGACGGCCAAGGTACAGTCTCCCTCAGGGACCTGGCACCAGCTGGATCCCCCCCCCCCTCTGCCCCGGCGCCACCCTCCCTTCCCCCAGTGCACCCCACCACAGCCCCCGCTCCAGGACAATCAGCCCTCCCCTTAGTCCCACCCGGGGATGAAGAGGATGTCGACACGCTCCCGGAGTCACCGACGACCGAGCTGACGCCTGACTCGCCACCAGCACTGCGGCGCTCCCAATGACGGATCAAGGCGCCCGACCGTCTAAATTTGTAACCTTCTCTGAAATTTTAATGACAACCTGTATGTAAATAGTTTTCCACCACCCCCGCTGGACTCATTTTTAACAGGGGGTGAATGTGGTAGTCACCACTGTTGTATTATATTGTATATACTGCACTGCATATGAGGGTATTATGGTAAGGCCCCTGTACTAGAGGTACAGATTTCAGATTTTGCCACCTGCTGCAGTGTGGTTCGAATCCCGGGTCCCCAGAGCATCAGTACACGAGAGAAAACTCATCTGCTCCTCTGTGAAATAATATCGCGCAATGTGTTACATCCACTGGGGAAGGGTCCTCAGTCTAACCCTCATGTCTGAAAGGTGGAACCAACAGTCACCCAAACCTGGCTCAACAGCGCGGCACTCCTCCGGTACTGAACTGGAGGGTCAGCCTCAAACTTTGTGCTCAAGGTCTAGTATCAACGTACCTCTGGCTCTGCCCAGTAGGCGGAGTATAAATGTGTGTGCTCTCCGAACGGCAGCCATTTCGGCAGCAGCTGTAGGAGGCCACACATCTCTGTGTAATAAAGCCTCGATTACTCTACTCGCGTCTCGTCGCAATTGACAGTGCATCATGTAAGCACTCTACATCTTGCAAACAGCCAAAGGAACAGTCCCAATTTATTGTTTTGGAACACTGGAAGCCTATTGTCTCACCTCAAACTCGGATCAATTAGCGTTGGGGCCAAAATACTCAAACTCTCAAATTATCATTCAACATTCTCCTTTATTGTACCTTACCCAGTTCCCACAATAATATCAAAACTCCACTATAAAGGGTATCAAAAACTCTATTACATAATGTATCAAAACTCCGTTTTACAAAAGGTACAAAAACTCGTGGCTTGAACCAAAGTACCACCCATTAACAGGCGAGATGATCAGACGACCTCCTTGTGTATTCCAATGTCCTCCCTGAGTACCACACCCAGGATGCTGCTCCTTACACTCTTGTTACTGCAGGTTATCACTCCAGATATACTTTTCCCTCTCCTTCTTATGCAGATCTTGCTGGCACTGACAATGCTTCCAGTCAAATACTCGCAGGACAAGCATTAATCAATCTGTCTTTTTATCACGGATGCTCAGGGAGTCAGGACTCTCTCAGGGGTCGTTTATCTGTCAGACGCATGACACAGGTGTTTGTGAACCATCACTGTCTGTTCAAGGAATATGAAGAGCCACTGTCCAATCAGCCCCTGTGCCTGTTCTTCACTGCAGACCCCGCAGCCTTGCTGCTCCCACAGTCCTTAGCCTGATACAGCTCTTTTAACCATTAGGCTTAGCTGGTGTCTTCACTTTGTTAATGTCTTCACTTTGCTGGTGCCATTGTTTTGGTTCAAGTTACCATCTAATGTCTTCTTGAATGACTTGAGCGCACTTTAATTCTAGAGATTCATTTATGGAATTCAGATTTCGCCACCTGCTGCAGTGTGGTTCGAATCCGGGGTCCCCAGAGCATCAGTACACGAGAGAAAACTCATCTGCTCCTCTGTGAAATAACATCGCGCAATGTGTTACATCCACTGGGGAAGGGTCCTCAGTTTAACCCTCATGTCTGAAAGGTGGAACCAACAGTCACCCAAACCTGGCTCAACAGCGCGGCACTCCTCCGGTACTGAACTGGAGGGTCAGCCTCAAACTTTGTGCTCAAGGTCTAGTATCAACGTGCTACAGAACTGAGATGAGAAAGTGGAATTGAAGTGCAGAACGACTCTGGTCTAACTGAATGGGGGAGCAGTCCTGAGGAGCTGAGTGGCTGACTCATGTTCCTAGTGTTACTATGGGAGACGTGTTGTATGGAGGCTGAGATTCAGGATGGGGATGGCTAGCTGTACAGAGTGACGATTTCACATAGGTACAACACGAAGAGTCAGGTGAGGAGGCAGCAGACGTTCAGTGGGCTGACACTTCCAAGTAATAGCGTTTCACTCATCCGGGACATTGAGAATGGGACTGTCGCTCAGCTGTCTAACGGCTGTGGCACCTTCTTCATGGTCTAGGTCCACGGTGCCATTGGTGTCAATCACCAGTCTCTGCGGCATCCTAATGGGACATCTTCCGTCAGTCCTTTATTGATTGCAAAGGCGTGAAGCAGAGAAACATCGGACCGTGCGAACACTGCAAGGTTCCCTGCAGCTACTCAGGCCTTGCGATGAGCATCTCATCTTACCCTCATCTTTGTCCGCAGCGATTCTCTGCAGCACTTGTCCTCATGATAATGCGTCAAGAGCCATTGTGTCCCTCATCGCCCAGCAGCCATCCCGTCTTCTATTTTACACTTCAAAAACAGAGCAGAGGCCAAGTGGCTGACAAGACAAGAAAGCGTCATGACAGTCCCCGCCGTGCCCTGATGTCACACACAGGGAGCTGAGCCTCGTCATTGAGAAGGAGCTGCACGTTTTGGGAGCAGAAACCATTTCAGGCAATCGGGGCAGTCAATGGTCCCTAAGGAAGAAGAAGACGACAGTAGGGAAATAGGAAACAACTTAAATAATGTCTTCACTGTTGTCACGGAGGAAAGAGTAACCAAAATGTACACAATATGTTACCATAATCAGTAACATGATAATGAACAGATTATCTCTTTTACTGATATCAGTTGAGTAACACATGTAAACCAAGGAAAATTCCTCTGTTCCTCTTCGAAATGCTGCAATGGATCTCAGAGAGTAGACGGGCCTCAATTTACCGTCTCTTTTAGAAGAAAGCGCCTGTGACAGTGCAGCATTTCCTCACTGGATCGTCAGCCTTTATTAGGGGCGGCGCGGTGGCACAGTGGCTAGCACTGCTGCCTCACAGCACCGGGGTCCTGGGTTCAATTCCGGCCTCGGGCGACTGTCTGTGCGGAGTCTGCACGTTCTCCCCGTGTCTGCGTGGGTTTCCTCCGGGTGCTCCCGTTTCCGCCCACAGTCCAAAGATGTGCAGGTTAGGTGCATTGGCCACGCAAAATTGCCCATTAGTCTCCAAGGATGCGTAGGTTAGGTGGGGTTATGTGTTAGGGCGGGGGAGTGGACCTCGGTGGGGGAGTGGAGGAGGGGGGAGGGGGGAGTGGAGGAGGGGGGAGGGGCAAAAGAAGCAGAGTGGGGGGGGGTGGATGAGAATTCTATTTCAATGCAGCACGTTGTTCTGATCTGGAATGCATTGCCTGATATAGAGGTGGAAGCAAATTCAATAGTTACCTCCAAAACGGAATTGGATAACAGATTGAAAAGGAGAAGTGTGGTAGTATGTATTAGGGGTCATGTGGGACTGGAAGCCCTAATGTCATTGGCTGACAGATCCCGGGTCCTGGTTGGCCGTTGACCTCTAGCTCCGCCCTGAAGGCGGAGAATAAGAAGCCGGAGTCCTCCCCCGCAGGCCATTCTACTATCGAGCTGCGGGGGAACAGACACGCTTAATAAAGCCTCATCGACTTCACTCTATTTGTCTCACGGAGTCTTTGTGCGCTACAATTTATTAAGCGTGCCTAAAAAGGACTATGGAGCTCAGGATCATCCCGGAATGCCTGAGGATCAGCCCCCACGCAGTGAACGCGGCAGCAGCCTTCAAGCACTGGCAGACTTGTTTCGATGCCTACCTCAGAACGGCCACCGGCCGGGTCACAGAAGACCAAAAACTACAGGTCCTGCACTCGAGGTTAAGCACGGAGATTTTCTCCCTCATCGAAGACGCGGAGGATTTCCAGACGGCGTTCGCAGCACTGAAAAGTCTCTATGTCCGCCCAGTTAATCAAATCTACGCTCGCTACCAGCTCGCGATGAGACGGCAAAGTCCCGGAGAATCGATGGATGAATTCTACGCCGCGCTGCTGATTTTGGGATGAGCCTGCAGCTGCCCTTCGGTGAACGCAAATGAACACACGGACATGTTAATGCGCGATGCTTTTGTGGCAGGTATAAATTCCTCCCAAATCCGCCAAAGACTTCTAGAAAAAGAGTCGCTAGGACTCTCAGAGGCACGGGCCCTAGCAGCCTCCCTAGACGTGGCCGCGCGTAATACCCGCACCTACAGATCGACCGCGCGGCAGCCCATGCCCATGCTCCGTACGTACCCGTTGCGACAAACCCCCCCCCCCCCCCCCGGACACCCCACTGGCTTGCGCGGTCCAAACACCAAGTCGCACCGGGGGCGCCCGCTGCTATTTCTGCGGCCAGGCGAAACACCCCTGGCAGCGCTGCCCGGCCCGCGCAGCAATCTGCAAGAGCTGCGGGAAAAAGGGCCATTTTGCGGTTGTGTGCCGGTCCCGCGAGGTCGCCGCTGTCCCGGGAGAACAGGGAGCCCTGCACGCCGCTTACGCTCCCCAACCCCCCCAGCGCCCGATGTACGACCCGCAGGCGCAGCCACTCTGGGTTCCGACCACCGCGGTCCCGGGAGAACAGGGAGACCTGCACGCCGCTTACGCTCCCCAACCACCCCCCCGTCCCCACGTATGACCCGCCGGCGCTACCAATTTGGGTCCCGACCACCGCTGTCCCCAGAGATGAGGGAGCCCCGCGCGGTCCTAATGCTCCCCAACCCCCCCAGCGCCCCATGTGCGACCCGCAGACGCCGCCATTTTGGGTCCCGTCCACCACGAGGGGAGAAAGGGCGCTGCCATCTTGGACCACCCCAGACCTGTACAACGCGTGGGGGCGGCCATTTTGTCCACCCCCGCCGCCATCTGGTGACCCCCCAGCCACGTGCGATGTATGGGGGCGGCCATTTTGTCCACCCCCGCCGCCATCTGGTGACCCCCCAGTCATGTGCGATGTATTGGGGCAGCCATTTTGTTCATCCCCGACGCCATCTTGGACGGCAACAACGGACCCCAGTGTCGACGGCTCCACGGGGTTCGAGGAAGACGCTCCACTACTACAACCACGTCTCGCTTCAATTACGCTTGATCAAGCTCGGCCCCGGACACTCCAGACGACGACGACAACGGTGCTAATAAACGGGCACGAGACACCATGCCTAGTCGACTCCGGGAGCACGGAGAGCTTTATCCACCCCAACACGGTAAGACGCTGTTCCTTGACCACCTATCCCAGCGCACAAAAGATTTCCCTAGCTGCAGGATCCCACTCCATACAGATCAAAGGTTTCTGCATAGTTACCCTAACAGTGCAGGGAAGGGAGTTCAAAAACTACAAACTACATGTCCTTCCCCAACTCTGCGCCCCCACATTACTGGGATTAGATTTCCAGTGCAATCTACAGAGCCTTATGTTCAAATTCGGCGGCCCAATACCCCCACTCACTATCTGCGGCCTCGCAACCCTCAAGGTGCAACCCCCGTCCTTGTTTGCGAACCTCACCCCGGATTGCAAACCCGTCGCCACTAGGAGTAGACGGTACAGCGCCCAGGACCGGACCTTCATTCGGTCCGAAGTCCAGCGGCTACTAAAGGAAGGCATAATCCAGGCCAGCAATAGTCCCTGGAGAGCACAGGTGGTAGTAGTGAAGACAGGGGAGAAACAAAGGGTGGTCATAGATTATAGCCAGACCATCAACAGGTACACACAACTAGACGCGTACCCTCTCCCCCGCATATCCGACATGGTCAATCGGATTGCCCAATATAAAGTCTTCTCCACCGTGGACCTCAAGTCTGCCTACCATCAGCTCCCCATCCGCCCAAGTGACCGCAAGTACACAGCCTTCGAGGCAGACGGGCGATTATACCATTTCCTAAGGGTCCCATTTGGCGTCACAAACGGGGTCTCGGTCTTCCAACGAGAGATGGACCGAATGGTTGACCAACACGGATTGCGGGCCACGTTCCCGTATCTCGACAATGTAACCATCTGCGGCCACGATCAGCAGGACCACGACGCCAACCTCCAAAAATTCCTCCAGACCGCTAAAGCCTTGAACCTCACGTACAACGAGGACAAGTGCGTTTTTAGCACCAACCCGCTAGCCATCCTGGGCTACGTAGTGCGCAATGGGATAATAGGCCCCGATCCCGAACGTATGCGCGCCCTCATGGAATTTCCCCTCCCGCACTGCTCAAAAGCCCTGAAACGCTGCCTGGGGTTCTTTTCATACTACGCCCAGTGGGTCCCCCAGTACGCAGACAAGGCCCGCCCTCTAATACAGACCACGACCTTCCCTCTGTCGACAGAGACTTGCCAGGCCTTCAGCCGCATCAAAGCGGATATCGCAAAGGCCACGATGCGCGCCATCGACGAGTCCCTCCCCTTCCAGGTCGAGAGCGACGCCTCCGACGTAGCTCTAGCGGCCACCCTTAACCAAGCGGGCAGACCCGTGGCCTTTTTCTCCCGAACCCTCCACGCTTCAGAAATCCGCCACTCCTCAGTGGAAAAGGAAGCCCAAGCCATAGTGGAAGCTGTGTGACATTGGAGGCATTACCTGGCCGGCAGGAGATTCACTCTCCTCACCGACCAACGGTCGGTAGCCTTCATGTTCGATAATGCACTGCGGGGCAAAATCAAAAACGACAAGATCTTAAGGTGGAGGATCGAGCTCTCCACCTTCAACTACGAGATCTTGTATCGTCCCGGAAAGCTGAATGAGCCGTCCGATGCCCTATCCCGCGGCACATGTGCCAACGCACAAATTAACCGCCTCCAAACCCTCCATGAGGACCTCTGCCACCCGGGGGTCACTCGGTTTTTCCACTTTATCAAGTCCCGCAACCTCCCTCACACGGGAGGGTTTAAACTAGTATGGCAGGGGGGTGGGCACGGGAGCAATAGGTCAGAAGGTGAGAGCATTGAGGGAGAACTAGGGAATAGGGACAGTGTGGCTCTGAGGCAGAGCAGACGGGGAGAAGTTGCTGAACACAGCGGGTCTGGTGGCCTGAAGTGCATATGTTTTAATGCAAGGAGCATTACGGGTAAGGCAGATGAACCTAGAGCTTGGATTAGTACTTGGAACTATGATGTTGTTGCCATTACAGAGACCTGGTTGAGGGAAGGGCAGGATTGGCAGCTAAATGTTCCAGGATTTAGATGTTTCAGGCGGGATAGAGGGGGATGTAAAAGGGGAGGTGGAGTTGCGCTACTTGTTCGGGAGAATATCACAGCTATACTGCGAGAGGACACCTCAGAGGGCAGTGAGGCTATATGGGTAGAGATCAGGAATAAGAAGGGTGCAGTCACAATGTTGGGGGTATACTACAGGCCTCCCAACAGCCAGCGGGAGATAGAGGAGCAGATAGGTAGACAGATTTTGGAAAAGAGTAAAAACAACAGGGTTGTGGTGATGGGAGACTTCAACTTCCCCAATATTGACTGGGACTCACTTAGTGCCAGGGGCTTAGACGGGGCGGAGTTTGCAAGGAGCATCCAGGAGGGCTTCTTAAAACAATATGTAAACAGTCCAACTAGGGAAGGGGCGGTACTGGACCTGGTATTGGGGAATGAGCCCGGCCAGGTGGTAGATGTTTCAGTAGGGGAGCATTTCGGTAACAGTGACCACAATTCAGTAAGTTTTAAAGTACTGGTGGACAAGGATAAGAGTGGTCCGAGGATGAATGTGCTAAATTGGGGGAAGGCTAATTATAACAATATTAGGCGGGAACTGAAGAACATAGATTGGGGGCGGATGTTTGAGGGCAAATCAACATCTGACATGTGGGAGGCTTTCAAGTGTCAGTTGAAAGGAATACAGGACAGGCGTGTTCCTGTGAGGAAGAAAGATAAATACGGCAATTTTCGGGAACCTTGGATGACGAGTGATATTGTAGGCCTCGTCAAAAAGAAAAAGGAGGCATTTGTCAGGGCTAAAAGGCTGGGAACAGACGAAGCCTGTGTGGCATATAAGGAAAGTAGGAAGGAACTTAAGCAAGGAGTCAGGAGGTCTAGAAGGGGTCATGAAAAGTCATTGGCAAATAGGGTTAAGGAAAATCCCAAGGCTTTTTACACGTACATAAAAAGCAAGAGGGTAGCCAGGGAAAGGGTTGGCCCACTGAAGGATAGGCAAGGGAATCTATGTGTGGAGCCAGAGGAAATGGGTGAGGTACTAAATGAATACTTTGCATCAGTATTATAATCCCGGGAACTACAGGCCGGTGAGCCTTACTTCAGTGGTAGGGAAATTACTGGAGAGAATTCTTCGAGACAGGATCTACTCCCATTTGGAAGCAAATGGACGTATTAGTGAGAGGCAGCACGGTTTTGTGAAGGGGAGGTCGTGTCTCACTAACTTGATAGAGTTTTTCGAGGAGGTCACTAAGATGATTGATGCAAGTAGGGCAGTAGATGTTGTCTATATGGACTTCAGTAAGGCCTTTGACAAGGTCCCTCATGGTAGACTAGTACAAAAGGTGAAGTCACACGGGATCAGGGGTGAACTGGCAAGGTGGATACAGAACTGGCTAGGCCATAGAAGGCAGAGGGTAGCAATGGAGGGATGCTTTTCTAATTGGAGGGCTGTGACCAGTGGTGTTCCACAGGGATCAGTGCTGGGACCTTTGCTCTTTGTAGTATATATAAATGATTTGGAGGAAAATGTAACTGGTCTGATTAGTAAGTTTGCAGACGACACAAAGGTTGGTGGAATTGCGGATAGCGATGAGGACTGTCTGAGGATACAGCAGGATTTAGATTGTCTGGAGACTTGGGCGGAGAGATGGCAGATGGAGTTTAATCCGGACAAATGTGAGGTAATGCATTTTGGAAGGGCTAATGCAGGTAGGGAATATACAGTGAATGGTAGAACCCTCAAGAGTATTGAAAGTCAAAGAGATCTAGGAGTACAGGTCCACAGGTCATTGAAAGGGGCAACACAGGTGGAGAAGGTAGTCAAGAAGGCATACGGCATGCTTGCCTTCATTGGCCGGGGCATTGAGTATAAGAATTGGCAAGTCATGTTGCAGCTGTATAGAACCTTAGTTAGGCCACACTTGGAGTATAGTGTTCAATTCTGGTCGCCACACTACCAGAAGGATGTGGAGGCTTTAGAGAGGGTGCAGAAGAGATTTACCAGAATGTTGCCTGGTCTGGAGGGCATAAGCTATGAGGAGCGATTGAATAAACTCGGTTTGTTCCCACTGGAACGAAGGAGGTTGAGGGGCGACCTGATAGAGGTATACAAAATTATGAGGGGCATAGACAGAGTGGATAGTCAGAGGCTTTTCCCCAGGGTAGAGGGGTCAATTACTAGGGGGCATAGGTTTAAGATGAGAGGGGCAAGGTTTAGAGTAGATGTACGAGGCAAGTTCTTTACGCAGAGGGTAGTGGGTGCCTGGAACTCACTACCGGAGGAGGTAGTGGAAGCAGGGACGATAGGGACATTTAAGGGGCATCTTGACAAATATATGAATAGGATGGGAATAGAAGGATACGGACCCAGGAAGTGTAGAAGATTGTAGTTTAGTCGGGCAGTATGGTCGGCACGGGCTTGGAGGGCCGAAGGGCCTGTTCCTGTGCTGTACATTTCTTTGTTCTTTGTTCTTTGTTCTTTGTTTAGAGGAGGTCCGTACAGTCACAAGGGACTGCCACATCTGCGCGGAATGCAAACCGCATTTTTTCAGGCCGGAAGGTGCGCACCTGATTAAGGCTTCCCGCCCCTTTGAACGCCTTAGTCTGGATTTCAAAGGGCCCCTTCCCTCCACCGACCGCAACACATACTTCCTTAATGTGGTGGACGAATACTCCCGCTTCCCATTCGCCATTCCCTGCTCTGACATGACCGCGGCCACAGTCATTAAAGCCCTGAACACCATCTTCACACTGTTCGGTTGCCCCGCATACGTCCACAGCGACAGGGGGTCCTCTTTCATGAGTGACGAGCTGCGCCAGTTCCTGCTCAGCAAGGGCATAGCCTCAAGCAGGACGACCAGCTACAACCCCCGGGGGAACGGGCAAGTAGAGAGGGAGAACGGCACGGTCTGGAAAACCGTCCTACTGGCCCTACAGTCCAGGGACCTCCCAGTTTCACGGTGGCAGGAGGTCCTCCCGGACGCTCTCCACTCCATCCGGTCGCTATTATGTACGAGCACTAATCAAACGCCTCATGAGCGTCTCCTTGTCTTCCCTAGGGGGTCCTCCTCTGGAACGTCGCTGCCGACCTGGCTGGCGGCCCCAGGACCCATCTTGCTCCGAAAGCATGTGCGGGCACACAAGGCGGACCCGTTGGTCGAAAGGGTTCACCTCCTCCACGCGGACCCGCAGTACGCTTACGTGGAGTACCCCGACGGCCGGCAGGACACGGTCTCCCTGCGGGATCTGGCGCCCGCCGGCAACACCCCCCCCCGACACCATTCACCCAATCCCCCCCCTTTCTGCCACCGCTGCATCCCGCGACCGCCCCCTTCCCAGGAGGATCGGTTCCCCTCCCCTCAGGCCCGACCAAGAATAAAACCCAAGCTGAAACCGTAATGCTCCCGGAGACGACAACACCGGTACAAGCACCACCACCACCACCGGGGCCGAGGCGATCGACACGGGCGACCAGACCGCCCGACCGACTCGTGGCGTCGATCTAAATCAATATATGGACTTTTCACAAGAACATTTTGCTTTTCTCCCGATACCTTCTGTAAATAGTTGAAACAGGACAAAATTGTACATACTGTATTGCCATATGAATGTTTTCCTCCCAGGACCAGCCCTGTAAACCCTTACCACCATACGAAGCATCACCCCGCCGGGTTCATTTTTGACAAGGGGTGAATGTGGTACTATGTATTAGGGGTCATGTGGGACTGGAAGCCCTAATGTCATTGGCTGACAGATCCCGGGTCCTGGTTGGCCGTTGACCTCTAGCTCCACCCTTAAGGCGGAGTATAAGAAGCCGGAGTCCTCCCCCGCAGGCCATTCTACTATCGAGCTGCGGGGGAACAGACACGCTTAATAAAGCCTCATCGACTTCACTCTATTCGTCTCACCGAGTCTTTGTGCGCTACAGGAAGTATATACATAAATACAGCACTCTGGGGAGGGGGGAGAGAAGCAAGTGAGACTAATTAGATAGCACTACCGGAGCATAAGGTGGAGTGAATGGTCCTCCTTCTGTGCTGCAGGTTTCTTTGATTCTATGACTCAGTACTGGAACAGGAGAGTGAATTAAACCAGAGGGTGATTAAACAAACTCTCTATTCATCTCCTGCGTAATGTAAACTCTCAGCCTGGAGATATTATTGCTCTGATATGTGCTGTACATGGGTCACAGTCGTAACTATCAATGTCATGTACACTTTAAGTTGTTCCCTGGAGCTAACAGTCTGTTATTAAATTGATTGATTTAATTGAATTTCACATTTCCTTTGCCGTAGGCCCCTATATTGATCTGACTTGTCCTTCCAACAGGCCCATTCCATTGTGTGCAGTTTAGACATGGGGCGAGAATAGAATTTCCCTATTACTGCAACATATCAACATCAGATCTCAATTGGGATTCTGCATTTGTGAGACCTTATCACTTTATTTCACACAAGTACATGAGGATTTCAGGCCAGCCCCCCCTTATCGATTGATTTCAAAATGTTCATTCTCGTCTACGAATTCCCCCATGCTCTGTAAGCTTCTCCAGCCATTGTATCTCAGCTTGCAACTTCTATTCTTCCGACTCTATTCTACTGTGTGTCCTCTCCCTCCCGACATTCTCTCATTGGTATCAGAGCCACCATAAAATCCCTACAGTGCCGAAGGAGGCCATTCAGCCCATCGAGTCTGCACCAACGCTCCGAAAGAGCACTCTGCCCAGGTCCACTCCCCGCCACTGGACCCAAACCCCGCAACCTAGACGCAGAGGGGCAATTGATCGTGGCCAATCCACCTAACCTGCACATCTTTGGACTGTAAGTGGACACCGGAGCACCCGGAGGAAACCCACGCAGACATGGGGAGAACGTGCAGACTCCACACAGTCACCCAAGGTCAGAATTAAACCCGGGCGGTTTGAGGCAGCAGTGCTAACCACTCTTCCATCATGCCGCCCAGTTAGTACAACCTCGGACTCCCTTCTCAAAGCCTCTTTGCCACCTCCACCTCTCCAGACATTCAAAAGCCACCTCCAAATCAAACCGATGTTTATCTGCTTTCTGCGGTCACTGTGCGCCCAAAACTACAGGGCGACCATTGGCTTTGGATAGGAGCCCATCTCTAATGTTGTTCATAGCATTTGGAGTGGATCAGTGGGGTTTCTTAGGAAGGAGTTGAGCCACCCTATTCGAATAGAAACATTCTGCAGGGCTGCTTTGGAATATTTGACTGTTGGTTTTCTTTGTGCCAATGAGCGATGGGTTTCCCCAGGCGGAGATATCATTTTAATATATTAATAACGCAGTAGCGATGTTTTGTGCTCTATATTTTGGGCGGCATGGTGGCAACAGTGGTTAACACTGCTGCTTCACAGCTCCAAGGTCCCCGGTTCAATTCCTACCTCGGGTGAGTGTGTGGAGTTTTCACTTTCTCCCCGTGGGGTCCCTCCGGGTGCCACAGTCCAAAGATGTGCAGGTTAGGTGGATTGGCCGTGCTAAATTGCCCCTTAGTGTCCAAAAGCTTAGGAGGGAAATACTGGGCTACGGGGATAGGGTGACGGTGTGGGCTTAAGTAGCTCTTTCCAAGGGCCAGTGCAGACTCGATGGGCCGAATGGCTTCCTTCTGCACTGCTAATTCTACGATTCTATGAACTAATTTCTCTCTGCAAAGATTAATTATTGCTCCCTTTCTCATGTTAAACATCCATTATCTCCAAATTGGCTTGGAGGGAAAGGGCAGCAGCAAATAGGATCACCACTGCCTACAAACCACACACCACCGTGACCGAGAAAAACATTGCTGTTCCTTCAGTGTCACTGGGTAAAATTCCTGGATGGAGCTCCTGTAGCCACTTAAAATGGTCAACTCCCGATTTAAAATGGCGAACGGCAAAGGCTGATGGGAAAGTCAGCCAACAGGACAAAAACGAGCAGCTGCAGGTTGGCTGTGTATTTACCTCTGGAAAGGCCAGACAAGATCGATACCAGCAACCATCAGCATAACAAAACACCAGCCATCTGCATACTAATGAGCAATCCCCGGGAACAATAAGCAACATTTAGACACATAAAGCAAAACCAGACTCTTCGGCGCCAGCAGGAGCCTACACAAAGGGAGGTGAACGACCACATCAAGACCGCCCATCGATCAGGGAACCGCTCCAGCATTGGAGAAAATCGAACCAAGTGATTGGGACAAAGTCCAATCACTTGGGACCAGGTACAGGGTCCGCCCTGAAAGGCGGGAAGCCCCTGGGGACTATAAGAATTGAGCCCCTAGTTCAAGTCGCTCTCTTCTTCTTCGGCTCGCTTCCAGCTCTTCCAGCTCTCGTCACTCTTCAGCAGTCGATCGAACCTGTAAGTCTTACTTCAATGCTCGCTACGAGATAGGCGCTCCTAGCTATCCATCTGTACCAACTTCGAATCCCGCAGGCTCAGAACCCGAACGAAAGGCCATTTGTTTCCCTGACCTGGTGGGCCAGTTCCAAGTTAAGTATAGGCCTGTTAGCTGTAGAAGTAGCTTAGACGTAGAATTTATGCATGAGTAGCGATTACTGTGTATAATAAATGTGCTTTGATTTAAATCTTACTAATCGGTGTATTGGATTATTGATCATTACTCGCACTTGAACCACGTGGCGGTATCATAAAGATACCTGGCGACTCAAGAGCAAAGGTAATAAAACAGAGCAATTGAACTAAGGTAAAGTTAGCAACATTATTTGGCGACTCTCCCGATCTAAAAACCTTGCAGACGTAACTACACCACACAGACTGCAACTGATCAATGACCACCTTCCCAAGTGCCATTGGAGATGGACAACAAAGCATTGTCATGCCAGCGGACCCATATCCCAAGATTGAATAAAAATAAAAACTTCTTGCAGTAAAATAAAGTCGCCATCGTCCCAGATGGCCATAGGCTGCTTTCCCCTTTGAGAGGGGGGGGAGCTGACGGGTGGGGATTTAACCTGAAATCACCCACACCTCAGGCGAGGGGTTGAGAAGGCGGGGAATTGAGGGGGCAATAGAACCCATGCGGTTGGCCTCGCTCCGCATCACAAACCAGCTGTCCGACCAACTGAGCTAAAACAGCAGGCCACGTAGAGCAGAAGGAAATGCTCTTCGTCGGTGGAAGCACAATCTTTGAATGTTTTTAAGGCGGAGCTAAATGGATTATTGATTGGCAAGGGGGTGAAAGGTTACCGGGGATAAGCAGTAATGTGAGGTTGAAGTTACAATCAGGTCAGCCGTGATCTTATTGAATGGGGGTGGGTGGGGGGGGCGGTTTGAGGGGCAGTGTGGCCACCTGCTCCCAGTTCGTATGTACATAAAGACAATGCATTATTATGACACCTTTCGTAACCTCAGCGTACACCCCAGCCAATGGTGTAGCTTTGAGTTCTCGAAGCGGTGAGAGACACCACAAAAAGCTGGAGGTGTGGGACCATACACCGTGCTTCCATTTTAAGATTCCTTGACAGACTGATTAAATATAGCAAGAGATTTATGAGGCTGCACTTTTTTTTTAACAAAGGGAGGGGATTCCCAGTCACACAGGGGAAGATCAGACAGCGAAACTCTGCGAATATGCCAATTAACAGATTAATTTCAGCTTGAAAGCACAGTGCAACCTGTACAGCTCCAAACGCACTATCACGAACTCACTAAAATATACACATCACCCGTTTAATCAAGAGTAGAGTCACCCCCCCACCCCCCCCACCGCCCCCTCCCCCCCGATTCAATGATCAATGATCTGTCCTCAAACGTAGACATGGAACATGATGGATGGGCTGTCGCAACATGTTGCTTATTAAGGTTTGCATCAATCGGTTTGGGGGGGGGGGGGGGGGGGAGGGGGCGGGCGGGGGAGGAGGGGGGGGGGGAGTTAATGGCAGCAGATTCAGATGGGTTACAGCAAGAGTAAAAAAAAAACATTTACACCAGAGATCTATCCAACGGTTCATCTGCTGTGCAATTACTGAGAGGATTTATTTCCCCGGAGCTACAAAGATATGGAAACCATCAGTTCAGTGGTGGTTCTTCACATAAAGCGGAGCGGAAATCCGGAACGCTGTCCTCCAAAAAAAATCGATTTATTGAGCTGTGGATGGTGGTCAAATTGAACATTTTAAAACTGAGGGCGATCGGATTCTTGTGAGGTAGGAATATTAAGGGTTACGGAATGAAAGTCGGACGATGGAGTTAAGATGCGTGTCAGCCACAAAAGGAGGCCGTTCAGGGAAAACAGGCCTTTTGCATTTTGCCAAAGTGTGGCTCGTAGAGAACCACAAGGATCAGGCTGGGCCCTCAACCATTTACGATCTGCATCAATTGCACTTTGAAAAACGTATTCGCTGATGGGATGAGGGCATCAATGGCAAGGCCAGCATTTCCTGCCCATCCCGAACGGCCCTCGAACTGAGTGACCCGCTTGGCCATCTTAGAGGGCAGTGAAGAGTGCTGTGGGCCTGGAGTCACATGTAGGCCAGAACCGGGTAAGGCGGCAGATTTCCGTCCCGAAAGGTCTTTTTATGACAGTCATTGATAGTTTCCTGGTTACCATCACTGATGGCTATCTTTGAATGACTGATTTAAATTCAGCAGGTATTTGAACCTATGTCCCCTGGCCTCTGGCTTACTAGCCCAGAGACATTGCCACTACCCCACCATCTACCCTGGCTAAAAGAGACTGAGGATGGGATTTAACTAAACGAGAACAAAATCCCATAGCGAGCGTGTTGAGCCGCGTGTTTCCCGGCGCTCACGGCACTGAAAACACAATTCTATAAAACGATACAGAGCTACAGCAAGGAACGTACGGCCGAGGCTGCACATAGCCCCGTTTTGTGCACTAAGGAACTCCGCTCGCCAGAAATCCTGGTTCCCGGACCACTTCCATCATTCCCCCAACACCCGCGCCTACCCAACCATCACTGCTCAGAAATTGCCGGCTTGGCACCTTGGCAGTGCCAGGCTGGCACCCAGGTGGCACTGCCAGGGTGCTGGGGTGTACCAGCAGTGCCCAAAGGGCATTCACCTCGGGCTCTCCGATCCCCTGGGAGACCCCCACGAGTGCAATTCCATCTGGTCCCCATTTGTGGTCTCCGAGGCGAAGGGGAAAGATCCCAACATCTCGGGTACCTGGGTAATCTGCACATTGAAGTGAAGCGTGCTGTCTCTATGCAGATTTGCAAAAAGGTAATCCCACGCTGATTTCGCAAGGCATTATGGGCTGGATACATCCCGGGAGCGGGGTCTCCCGGCTTCTATCGGCCATACTGTCCATGGCATGCTGCTTTCCGGGCGTAGCGTGGCTGTTCGATCGTGCCCTGAGTAAATCGGAGCCTAATTTGCCAATGGGACAGAAATGGGTAGGAAAGTAAGTTTTGAGGAGGATAAAAAAATTCTGCAGTGTGATATGGACAGGTTAAATGATTGGGAAGAAATTGGCAGATGGAGTATAATGTGGGAATACGTGAGGGCTCTGCACCGTAAGCATGAAGTTGGCTGTTCTCTGTGTGGATGCCAGGCCACAGGCCTAATGTTTCCAGCATTGCCCATTCCTGTTCGTGAGCGTGAAGGAATTATGTAAAACCTAATCATATTTCTCACGAACATCTCAAAGCACTCTGTTATGTTCTGTGGTGTGGCCGTGATAAAGATTCACACAGAACATCTAGTTCTTTGACGAGTGAAACAGTTTATGAACAAAATGAACACGTGGAAAGATAACTAACGAACTATAATATAAACGGTAACGAATAAGTAAATTCTCCTGGAGCTACTTCTAATGCGACTGTCCTCGAGTACGACTTACTACCAACTGCCAGATTTCTGGGGTCACATGGTGGACTACCGTCCCTACCTGCTGGTCGGAGTTCATACACCCTACTATATATATTACTGTGCATATCACAACACACTTCAGCATATCAAGGCGTGATGTATGGAAAGATAGATCTTGCATTCATATAGCACTTTTCACAATCTAAGTGCTGTGCTCTGGCAGCAGGTGGTGACTTTGAGAGTACCAAATGGGGATGTTGGTTGGCCCTTGTGGGCCCCTCCCTTCAGGAGCAGCATCTTTGACAAGCTGAGAGACGGAGCCAGGTGCCATGAGGTGAGGGAGTGATCCAGGGCTTGTGAGGGGCAGGGGGAAGGAGCCTATGGCTGCTGGAAGCCCTGAGATTAGCTACGGTGCATGGGAGGGAATCCAAAGGATGATCAAAGCATAGTCAAAGTGATTGGCAATGTCCCCGAGTCTGAGAAACCAATTGAGAGAGAGAGAGAGAGAGAGAGCAGGACCGCAGCCAGGAGCTGGGAAGCAGAACAAGCTTTGAGGAGCCAAGGTCATGGATATTGCAGAGATCTGATGCATTGTCAGTGAAGATGCTCTATAAATAGTTTGTTTTTTGGAGATATGCTTTCCCTTGAGAGTTAACACTGCTTTGATGCCAATGGAATAAATAAACCTTGTTTTATTACAATTGCACTAAAATTGCAGGCTACATCAGGATGGTCCATTGTGTCACCATTGTTGCAATGCAGGAAACACAGTAGGTAATTTGCACAGAGCAGAATGCTACAAACAAATAACAATCTTTATTTAATAATAACCTTTATTATTGTCACAAGTAGGCTTACATTAACACTGCAACGAAGTTACTGTGAAAATCCCCTCGTCACCACATTCTGGCGTCTGTTCGGGTACACTGAGGGAGAATTCAGAATGTCCAAGTTTCCTAACACAGCGTCTTTCGGGACTTGTGGGACGAAACCGGAGCACCCGGTAGTGTGGACATAAATTTTTAATTTTTTTTGGAATAATCTTCATTGTCGCAATTGGCTTACATTAACACTGCAATGAAGTTACTGGGAAAAGCCCCTAGTCGCCACATTCCGTTGCCTGTTCGGGTACACGGAGGGAGAATTCAGAATGCCCAAATTACCTAACAGCACATCTTTCGGGACTTGTGGGAGGAAACCGGAGCACCCGGAGGAACCCACGGGGAGAACGTGCAGACTCCGCACAGACAGTGACCCAAGCGGGGAATCGAACCTGGGACCCTGGCACTGTGAAGCAACGGTGCTAACCATTGTGCAATCCTTCCATCAATTGGAACGGTTTCTTCATATGTAACCTGTCCGGTTAGTACGTCAAACACAGCCACTGCCTCTACGTGTGAATTCTTTTTTAGTAATCCAAGTGGCTCCATTCCTTCTTATGCCATCTTTTTAACTATTTAAATGTCTTTTGGATTCTCTTTTATGCTAGCTTCAATTCTCTTCTCGTACTCTCTCTTTGCTTCCCTTATTTGTTTTTTCACTTCCCTCATGAACTTTCTCTATTCAGCCTGGTTCTCAACTGTAGTATCGAGTTGACATGTACTCCCTTTCTACTTCACCTTATTTTCTATCTCGTTCATCATCCAGGGATCTCTAGATTTGTTCGCTTGACCTTTCCCCCTCGTGCTAATGCACCTTGACTGTAACGGAACCACCTCCGCTTTAAACACAGCCATTATTCCATAACAGAGCGGCCTGTCAATGTTTGATTCCAGTTTACTCTGCACAAATCAACCCACTGCATTTGGCCCTCCCCAAATTAGTCAATTATTTTTACTCCGGATTGCTCCTTGTCCTTTCAGAAAGCTAATGTGAACCTTATGATGTTATGGACACTGTCCCATAGAACCGTGGAAAAATGTTCCCCGACTGACCGCTATGGGCCAGGGTTTAGTGAACCCCAAAGTATATCTTGGAGTTCACCTGACCCACAACTTTTAATAGATTGTGGTATGGGGAGCCCACGGCCCACTCTACAGGTATGGCACAGCAGAAATCAAAAAGTATTTTTTAAAGCAAAACAATGTTTATTCTATGAACTCAAGTTAACCTTTTTAAACCATACAGTGAACATCTTAGCAACCATCAATTCAAATACATCCCCCAAAGAATACAACACTAAGTAATCCTTAATAATTCCCAAACAACATCCAGAAGACAAAAGAAACACCTTTAACAGAAGTACATCAGGTTTAAATTCACCACTGAGAACATTTATAATTCTGAATTCACCAAATGATCAAGAGATAGTCTTTTCATGGCAGAGAGAACAACAGTACACCTGCTTTGTCTGGCTTCAGCTCCAACACTGAAACAAAACCAAAAAAACACAGACACACCCAAGCTTTTCTCAAAGTGAAACTAAAACGCAGAGCCAGAGCTCAGCTCCACCCACGCTCTGACATCACTGCAGTAACATGAGCAACCAAACATTTCTTAAAGCGACATTCTCATGACAGACCCTTGATCCACGTGACCTATCTCGTTCTTCAGGACCCGAACCAGCTGTTTTTAGTGATATTGGTTGAGTGATAAATAATTGCTCAGGACACCTACCCTTCTTTGGAATAGAGGCAGAGAATCTTTTCCCGACCATCTGAGAGAGAAAACAAAGTCTCAGTTTAACGTTGCGTCCCTCAGTACTGCATTGGAATGATCACCCAGCTGTGCTCAAGCTCCCGGACGTGACCCATAACCTTCCGCCTCAGAGGAAAGAGCTATCAACTGAGCCACAATTGTGTCTTTGAGGCAAGTAAACATGTATATGATCATGTAATTGAATGCAGCAGCGACTGCGGACATTGCAAGGTCCCAATTATAGCAATGAGATGTGGTTAAGGCAGGAACATTCTTGCTTATTTTGAAATAGCACCATTAGTTAACCTTTTGGCCCACTTGAAAAGGCCTCAATTTAATCCAGCACTCCCTTGATACAGCACTGCGGTGTAAGCCTCGATTTTGTGCCTACGTTGTGATGCGAGATTTCAATTTTGAGCCAGAAACTATTCTTTGGTGGGGGGTGTTGCAAGTGAGGCTGGCATTTATTGGCCATCTCTACTTGCCCCTGAAAAGGTGGTGGTGAGGCTCCTTCTTGTTTTGATCCAGGGGCAATGAAAGAATGGTCATATATTTCCAAGTTAAGATTGTACGAGAATAAGAGGGGAACCTGATGATGTTCCAATGTGCTTGCCATCTTTGTTCTTCTCGGCTCGTACATTTCATAGAACTTACAGTGCAGAAGGAGGCCATTCGGCCCATTGAGTCTGCCCTTGGAAAAAGCACCCTGATTAAGCCCACACCTCCACCCTATCCCCGTAACTCAGTGACCCCACCTAATCTTTTGGACACTAAGGGGCAATTTAGCACGGCCAATGCACCTAACCTGCACATCTTTGGACTGTGGGAGGAAACCGGAGCACCTGGAGGAAACCCATGCAAACATGGGGAGAAAGTGAAAACTCCACAGACAGTCACCCGAGGCTGGGATTGAACCTGGGACCCTGGAGCTGTGAGGCAGCAGTGCTACCCACTGTGCCACCATGCCGCAGGTTGGTGTTGTCCAAGGAGTCACTGCAGTGCATCTTGTGAATGGTCCACACCGTTGTCAGTGTGTGCTGGTAATGCCAGGGGTGGAGTTTGAAAATGGTCGAGGGGTTGCTGATCACAAGGACTGCTCTGCCCTGCATGGCATCGAGCTTCTTGAGGTGGTTGGAGGTAAATCCATCCAGGTAAGTGGAAAGCACTCTGTCACAATGCTGCTCACGCTCATGGGGAGAGGCTTTCCGTGCTAACAACCATGTTCGAATGACACACTGAGCTTTGACAGGAAGAGGTGGCAGTAAAGACAGACAGAGAGCGAGACAGAAAAAACAGGAATATGGATTCTGCAACAGATTTGCTTAAACTATCATTTTAAAACCCCACAGATTACTTTCTTTGGCCTCCTGGCGATTAATGTTGATTCTGGCCAACTCCCAGTTATTCCAGAATGGCAGCTTACAAGGTCCCTACCTCTAGCAGTGACTAGCCCTGGGAACTGTGACATCTTATTTAAGGGATGTGTAATTTAAATTAAGAAAGCAGAATTAGCATATTCAATACAGCTAAAATATAACAATTCAGATTTTACTGTGGTAAATGTACTTTATGATTATTGAAGTTAAGAGAAATCTTAAAGATAATAGGATCTTAAAGCAGTAGCAATAAAAATGTGTCTGTAAAGGTTGTTCGTGTCTCGCAGCCTTTGAATGCCTGAAGATTATCATGTGTGATTCTAAGGTTCAGGAAGTTTGGCAATCCCTGCTCTAAACACATTCCCATGACATTCTTATGTATGCCAATTCAATACTGGCATTAGCTTGTTTCTGACCCTCCCAAAGCCTATCCACCATCTACTCAACACAAGTCAGGAGTGTAATGGAGTACTTGCCTGGATGAGTGCAGCTCCAACAACACTCAAGAAGCTCAACACCATCCAGGGCAAAGCAGCCCACTTGATTGCTCCCCCTTCAACAAACATTCAATCCCTCCACCACCGACCATCAGTAGCAGCCGTGTGTACCATCTATAAGATGCCATCGCCAAGGTCCCCTGGGCACGCCTTCCAAATCCATGACCGCTACCATCTAGAAGGACAAGGGCAGCCCCATCATTTGGAGGTTTCTCTCCAAGTCACTCACCACCCCGACTTGGAAATATATCGTCGTTCCTTCACTGTCGCTGGGTCAAAATCCTGGAACTCCCTCCCTAACAGCACTGTGGGTGTACCTACACCTCAAGGACTGCAGCGGGTTCAAGAAGGCAGCTTGCCACCACCTTTCGACGGGCAGCTAGGGTGGGCAATAAATGCTGGTCTACCCGGAGATGCCCTCATCCCGTAATTTAATTTCAAAAAACATTTTTTTTTACATGAGTTAATCTTTCGCTTCAACAGCACGGAAATGTTGTGCAAACAGTTGATTAAATATTCATCCCTGATATCGCCAACAACAGCTTCTAGCCGTTTGCATTTTTTGCATTTAAAGTGAAATGCTTTCCTGGTGCCGCCCCCCCCCCCCCCCCGCCTCCCCCCCCCGGTCAGAACCTGCGAACCATTGAAAGTGACATCCTGCATAATGCAGAAGCAGTTTGGGAAATTGAAGGTGGAGGAAAGCAAAAGTTGGACGTTCTGTGGGCAAGGCATACCTACGGCTGAGCGAACTTCGGTAATTAAATCCATCAATTCAGATAAGGATAGTCAGAAGTAAACGAGCTGCTTCATTCAGCGGATGAAAAGTGAAGCATTGGAAGCGTTCTTAGTCCTGTCGTGACCTGAGCAGATTGCGTCGGGTACCTTTTCACTTGGGAGCGAAAGCAAACAAGTCCATGTGAATGGCATTTTGAAATTGAAAAGTATGGAACAACAACTTGCGTTTTTACTGTGGCTTTAACATGGCAAAACATTCCAAGGTGCTTCACAGGGTCCCATACCTAATTCAACACGGAGCAACTTTAGAAGGTACTAGGATGGGAGGCCAAGAGCTTGCACGGTGTGGCATCTTTGAGGAGAGCGCTGAACTATAGAGGCAGAGCGGTGGAGAGAGAGAATTCCAGAGCTTAGCTGAAGGTAAGACGCTGAGGTGGAAATCAAGGTTGGGCAACAGGCCAGACAGGAGAAGCGTATTGATTTTGGAACCCTGTAGAGCTGGAAGTCATCCAGAACTCTACTGCCCCGTCTTAACTTGCACCAAGTCACGTTTATCTGTGCTTGCTGACCTACACTAGCTCCCAGTCAAAGCGCCTGGATGTTCAAGTTCTCGTCTTTTTTTACAAATCCCTCCATTGCCTCACCCCCGTCCCTGTTTCTACAACGTCCTTCAGGCTCACCAACCTCCAAGGTACCTGCTCTCCTCACATCCCGGCCTCTTGACCAGCCCCGTCTTTAATCTCTCCGGCATGGGTGGCTGAGCGTCATCAGCCTTCAACTCGGGAATTCCCTCCCTACGCTACTCCGCCTCCCTATCTCGCTTCCTTCCTTTAAGTTACACCTCTTGACCTGAGCTTTTTGTCATTTGACCTAATATCTCCTTATGTGGCTAGGTGTCACAACAGTGCTCCTGCAAAACACCTTGAAACAATGTATTACGTTAAAAGTGCCAAATAAATGTTGAGGGGTTTACAGAGATCAGGAGATGCAGGACCATGAAGAGGTTTGAAAACAAGTAGTGGACATTTTCAAATTCAGGATTTGCTGCATTAGGATCAAGTGTCAATGAGTACAGGGGTGATGGGTGAACAAGCCCAGGACAATACGGGTAAGGATAGTGTACAGTGTTTCTATTGTGGTGTACAGACCAGAACATACCAGAACCAATTCTTGTGCGTTCACAGACTTCAGCTTATACAGGACAAGAGGAAACAGATGATAGGAGCAGTCTGACTTTTTTCATTTCCAACAGCTACTTTCAGTCTCAATCTTGATGAATGTTATTGCTTGTTTTTAGCCAATAAGTGATACATTGTCTGCAGTCTCCTGTATTGGGCCTGCATTTAAAGGAACCAAGTTGAGAATGATATCAATCCTTCGTATCGATGTAACTCCTGTCATAATATACATCTATGTATACAATGGAGTGCAGACAGGCAGTGATTGACACACAGGATGACCAGTAAGCACACAGAACAGAGCAGCCAATCACCAGAAAGGACATATAAAGCCAGAGGGCACCAGTTTTCCCGCTCTCTCGGGACCCAGCCTCTGAGACAGTCAGAGTTAGTGAGCTGGCCAATGCAAACACCATGTGGTAGCGAGTAAGTCTGGTTAGGCTAGTACCAGGTCTCCAGTCAAGTCAGCATAGTGTCAACCCACAGTTGAATATGTATAATAGTTTAGAAGTTAAATAAAATCGTGTTGCATCTTATCAAGTGTTGGAGGTCTGTCTACACTGCATCAAGTGCAGTCCACATCGACCCAGCCTATTCAACACATCAACTCCTCCAAGATCTAGGGCATGAAAGGTTTCTAAGTATAGTAGAGAACGGGAACAGCCGTGTGTTTCCTGACAGCTGACTTGCCGAGCGAGCCCATCACCGGTATCTAACGTTAATTAGGGCACTTAATGATGCCCCATGTGCTTCACGCCGAAATAGACCCGCCAGCTGATTTGCCTGTACGGCGCTCAGCAGCTCCCCGCTAACGAGGGGGAGCAGCTCTTAAACCAATTCCGCTGAGCAAATCCAGCCAGCACGCAGATTGCGATTTCAGAGGTACCGACCTGGCCAGGCTATAGGATACGGTGGATTCCAGACGGAATACCCTGTTCTCCCTAGGGGCTCAAAGGGTCAGCCACGGGGCATCCACCTGTGAGGCAGTGGCAGCGGCCGCCAGCACAGGGAGTGTAACCAGGAGGACCGGCACCCGGTGCAGCAGAAGTCTCAGCCACCTCAACATGGCCGCACAGGTGAGTTGGCATCGGCCCCCAGGCACCTTTTCCCGCCTGCCACTCCTGCCCCCACTCCAAGGTCCTGCGATTGGCATTGCACCCCCCCACCCCCACCCCAGCACAATACCGCGTCTGTGCCCCAGCACACCCGAGCATCCACCTGTGCACCCCGCCCATGCCCAGCAGCGGTGTTTGACCCCCTCTGCAATGCTTCCCAGCTCCAGGGTCCCAGGTTCGATTCCCGGCTTGGGTCACTGTCTGTGCGGACTCTGCATGCTCTCCCCGTGTGTGCGTGGGTTTCCTCCGGGGGCTCCGGTTTCCTCCCACAATTCCCGAGAGACGTGCTTGTTCGGTGAATTGGACATTCTGAATTCTCCCGGTGTGTGGAGACTAGGAGATTTTCACAGTAACTTCATTGCAGTTTTAATGTAAGTCTACTTGTGACAATAAAGATTATTATTAAAAAAGGCGAAAGGCAAAGACGCGTGGCAGGTTGCCAGATATCAGAGTCCTCATCCCCGACGACGAACAGGCCCTAGAGGTTGTGGGGCTGCCAAGGACAGATCTGTCCCCAACATCGAGGTTGGACTGTGCCACAGAGTTGAGTGTTCACCAGTCCCCATCCAGATGACCTGTCACACGTGGCATGTGAAGCCTCGGTCACGTTATTGCGGACCACCTTGCATCCCCCTCCCTTGTTGCCGTCTGCCCTCCCCCTGCCCAGCCGCCCAGACATGGTGGTCCTAGATCTGGGCACATCCCCCCACCAAAGCATACCACGTGCTGGTAATGTGTGTGAGCGTGCTGACAGTGGACAGACAGGAGTCAGACTATGGCAGAGATTGAGGGGGGGGGGGATATCATCACCATTCTGCCTTGTATATCGAGCCGCTGACAGTGCCGACACAGCCCTGGAGTGATATTACACAGACCCAGGGATGGTGGTGCGACAGGGCGATTGGGGGGGGGGAATTGTTGGGGTGGTGAGGGAGCAGAGGTGCAGGGGGGTGGAGTGATGAGGGGAGGGAGAGATAGATTGTTGGGGGAATTGGGGATGGGTGGGGGTGGGGTGGGTAGGATGGGGAGAGGGTGTGAGATGACGGATGAAGCCACGTCCTATGTGATGCAGGCGAGGGTGAGAGCCTCCCTGGCCTGCCGGGTCTGCCGGGCCCTCGCCGCTGACGCCTGTCCTTCATCCTCCGGCTGCTCCCGCGGATCCTCCCCGGGCTCGTCCTCCAGCCCATCCTGGTCCGAATCCTGCTCGTCCTCCTCCTCGGATGTGGTCACATGTTCCTCCTCCTCCACCTCCAGCACGTTGTCCCGCTGCTGTGCCAGGTTGTGGCGGGCACAGCAGACCACCACAAAGCGGGCAACCCTCCGGGGGGTGTACTGCAGGGCACCACCAAAGTGGCTGAGGAATCGGAGCCGCATTTTAAGCAGTTCGCTGCGCCGCTCAATGCCAGACCGGGTGGCCACATGGGCCTCATTATATCTTGTCTCCCCATCCGTCAACGACCTCTGTACCAGCGTCAATAGCCAAGTCCTAAGCTGGTAACCCTTATCCCCCAAGAGACAACTGGTCATCCTGGGGTGTACCTCGAAGAGACCGGGGATGTCCGACTGCCACAGGATGTAGCTGCCGGGCACACTCCCTGGGAAGCTTGGACACACATGCATGATCTCCATTGGTGGTCGCACACAAGTTGGACATTCAGGGAGTGGAACACTTTCTGGTTGATGAAGGGTGCTGCTGGACCACTCGGTGTACTCAAAATGACATGTGTGCCATCTATTACCTCCTGGTCATGGGGCAATGGCAGAGAATCCAGCTGCCCGGGCATCTTGATGGGCTTGGTCCAGGTCAATGTTTTTGTAGCCAGCTGCCCAGGCAAACAGGGATCCGCGTCTTCAGGGACGCACTTGTGGGCTGTTGGTTCGTAAATGCCACACAAGTCCCCGCTTGAACCCAAGGCGTAAAAGTTCAGGGCTGCGGTGACCTCGGCGGCCACCGGGAGTAGGTATCCTTCTCCTTCACGTGGTGCCAAGTCCTCAAGGACATGTCAAAGGTGTTGCACCGTGTCCTTGTTGAGGCGGATCCTCCTGTAGCACATCAAAGAGAGCCAGTGCATTCCAAACACTAAGTGCATTCCAATCACTCAAGCGTGTGATTTCACTGCACTTACCTCTCTTTGATGTGGTTAATGTTTGTAAACATTGGGGTTTTATCACTTAGGCCAATGCACATGAAGGGAGATGAGTGAATCAAAGCTACAGATGGTTTGTAGAAGCTGTCAATCACAGATCACTACTGGAAAGCTTATAGCTCATGGATCTGTGCGAATAGAAGGTCACAGCTGCTCTCTGTGACCTTCTATATGAAGGACATGTGGAGCTTCAAGGTAAGTATTATAGCTGTGATTCTTCTCACTGCCCCGGTCTGGACTGATCTCAAGCTTCTTACAACACCAGATTAAAGCCTAACAGATTTATTTGGAATCACTAGCTTTCAGAGCGCAGCCCCTTCATTAGGTGAGTGAGTCTGCAGGTGGGGGCCTGTGTGTGTGGGGGGGGGTCCTGTGGGCGGGGGTCTCTTTAAGCAGGGGGTCCCTGTGGGGGTTCTCCATATTACAGAAGCCCCTGGAGGGGTGGGGGGTCTCCCTATTAGAGGGGTTCCCTGTGGAGGTTGCTTGGGGGACGGGGACGGGGTGTCTGGTAGAGGAGGGGGGATGGGCATGCTGTGCCTTGTGGTTGGGGGGGTGGCCCTCGTTTTGCTCGGATGGTCCATGGTGGGATTTGAACCTGTTCCTAGCTGTGTGAGCCTCTGCATTACTACTCCTGTGACATTACCACGACACCATCGACTCCCCCCATGTTCCCTCTTGCGGATTCAGAGCTGCATTCATCAATAAATCACCCAGTGATCCCAACAAAATGGACACAAAAAAAATTCTCAGTTCTTTCAGAGCAAAGCAAGAGGATCGGCCGCAATGCCCTTCAAGCCGGTCCCACCATTAAATATCTCAATTCCATTCAAGCCATTTGGATCCCAAACCCTTGATATTATTGATTAACAAAAAAGTCTTGAAAATCTCAAGTTCACCTGTATTCACCCTTCTGAAAGGCGTGCATTCCTCATTTCCACTGTCCTTAAGCATGAAAAACAGATTCCTGATTTCAATCCTGAACAGATCTCATGTTAAGATTGTCCTGGCCAACATACATCCTTCACCAAAATCTCTTGATTAGTATCCCTTTGCGCTTTGTGGGAGCTTGCTGTGCATTAATTGGCTGCCACATTACACCGGAGACTAGGGGCAGAATCGTGTGCCCTCCCCACTGGTGGCTTTAGAGGTGGGTGTCATAATATCCACTCATGTATATAATGAGATGCAGACAGGCAGTGATTGACACACAGGATGACAAGTAAGCATACAACACAGCACAGCCAATCACCAGACAGGACACTACCACTATAAAGCCAGAGGGCACTAGGTTTCCCGCTCTCTCGGGACCCAGCTACTGAGACAGTCAGAGTCCACGAGCTAGCACAGTGCAAACACCATGCGGTCGCGAGTAAGTCTGGTCAGGCTACTACAAGGTCACTAGTCAGATCAGTATAGTGTCCACCCACAGCTGAATATGTACAGCAGTTCGCCTAGTTGAATAAAACAGTGTTGGATCTTCTCCTGTGCTCGACGTCTGTTTCTAACTTCCCTGCATCGAGTGCAGTCCACATCGAACCAACCTGTCTAACACATCACGGTACCAGAGTGATACTGATCTTGACGGACCTACCTCGAGTGAATCAGCATCGACCAGCAAGCAGCCATCCAGCGAAATGGAAAACATCCAGCCTCCTCCGCATCTCCGGCAACCACGGCGCCACCTGGAAAATCTTCAAGCAAAAGTTCCTCTTGTACATCGAGGCCTCTGACCTCGAGGCAGCATTGGATGCCAGGAAGATCGCGCTATTTTTCACCACTGCGGGGGATCACGCCATCCATATCTACAATTCGCTTATGTTCGCCGGCGGCGAAGACAAAACGAAAATCAAAACAGTCCTGCTGAAGTTCGACAGCCACTGCGACATTGAGGTGAATGAGAGCTTTGAACGGTACATCTTCCAGCAGAGGCTTCAGGGTAAGGATGAACCTTTTCAGTCCTTCTTGACCCATCTCCGCATCCTCGCGCAGTCATGTAACTATGACTCGACAGCTGATTCCATGATCCGGGATCAGATCGTTTTCGGGGTCCACTCCAACTCCCTGCGGCAGCAGCTCCTTAAAATCAAACAGTTGACCCGCTCTGTCGCTATCGAGACGTGCATTGTCCATGAGCATGCCAAGAATCGTTACTCCCAAATCAGGGCAGCAGAAACTGCAAAGCTGGCCTCCCACGAGGCAGAAAGGGTCCAGGCCATTGCACAGATGCAGGGCCTGAGCATCGAGGAGAGTGGCCGTTTCGCTCGCTTTTCTCGGATCCCTGCGCATGCGCGCCACGACCGAGTGGACGCCGAGACCGAAAACCCGACTGCGCAGGTGCGTACGTCGGCCGACCGTACTGCGCATGCGCGATGGCGCAAGAATCGCTCTGACATCAGCGTAATGACGTGTCCGAATTGTGGCTCCGCCCACTTAAAGCGGCAATGTCCGGCAAGAGGATGCCGATGTCTCCAGGGTGGCAAGTTTGGCCACTACGCAGCCCGCTCCACCGCTCAGCAGCCAGCGATCCCAGGTGCAGCGCAGAAGTATCCGCTCAATACAACCACGCATGCCAGATTCTGATCCCGACAGCCCAACGGACCCTGATGCTGACTGCCTCAAGTCTCCATATCGGGTGGGCATCATAACCACACATGAGCTGGCCTCCACCACACCTGCGCAACGCCTCCCGATCCTCAGTGTGGATCCCGACGACGAGTGGCGTGCTGTCCTCACAGTTAACAAGGCTCGCATCCAATTTAAACTGGACACCGGTGTGTCTGCGAACCTCATCTCACAATCCGACCTCGACACCATCCGGGGCCCGACCAAGCATTCTTCCACCGGCCTGCCAGCTCCTTGACTACTATGGCAATGCCATAGCTGCCAGTGGCTCGTGTCAACTAGGGGTATCCAACAAGGCGATCAAGGCAACGTTACGATTTGAAATCGTCAGGCCTGACAGGGGGTCCCTGCTCGGTGCTCGCGCCTGCAAGCTCCTGAACCTGGTTCAGCGAATCCATACCATTCGCTCCCGTACCGATACAAAATACTGCTCAAGCTGAACGCCACCCCTGTAATCCATGCACCATGCCGGGTGCCGGCGCCCCTCAAGGATCGTCTGAAAAAGCAACTAAAGGACCTCCAAGACCAGGGCATCATCTCGAAGGTCACGGAGCCCACAGACTAGGTCAGCTCCATGGTCTGCTTAAAGAAACCATCAGGGGAGCTCGGTATTTGCATTGATCCCGAGGATCTAAACCGCAACGATCCCGAAGAGTGAAGAGTCAATCAGTGAAATGGCTCATGACAAATTCTTCACTAAGCTGGATGCCTCCCGGGGTTTTGGGCAAATACAGCTGGACGCGTCCAGTCGCAAGCTGTGCACGTTCAACACCCCGTTCGGCCGCTACTATTACAACCGCATGCCTTTCGGCATCATATCTGCCTCCGATGTGTTTCATCGCATCATGGAGCAGGTGATGGAGGGCATCGAGGGCGTACGAGTATACGTAGAAGACGTGATCATCTGGTCCACAACGCCCCAGGAACACATCGCTCGCCTCAAGCAGGTCTTCCAGCGAATTCATGAACATGGTCTCCAGCTCAACGGGGCCAAGTGCTCATTTGGTCAATCTGATATAAAGTTTCTAGGCAACCACATCTCGCGGCAGGGTGTGCGGCCAGACGCCGACAAGGTCTTGGCGATCAACGCCATGAAGACCCCGGAGGACAAGAAGGCCGTCCTCCGCTTCCTCGGAATGGTCAACTTTCTCGGGAAATTCATTCCCAATATGGTCTCCCACACCACGGCCCTCCGCCATCTCGTCAAGAAGTCAACGGAATTCCAGTGGCTGCCCACACATGAAGCGGAATGGCGTGAGCTGAAGGCAAAGCCCACCACAGCCCCAGTTCTAGTGTTCTTCGACCCAACCAAGGAAATCAAGATATCAACTGATGCAAGCCAGGGCGGCATTGGGGCGGTGCTCCTCCTCGTCCTGGGCTCCAGTGGCATATGCCTCCAGGGCCATGATGCCCACTGAGCAACGGTATGCCCAGATCGAAAAGAAGTGTCTGGGTCTCCTGACAGAAATAGTCAAGTTTCATGACTACATTTACGGCCTGCCGAAAGTCACGATGGAAACGGACCACAGGCCTCTAGTCCACATAATCCAGAAGGATTTAAATGACATGACACTTCGGTTACAGCGAATTCTTCTTTGACTCCGCCGCTATGACTTCGAACTTGTCTACGCGCCAGGCAAAGAGCTGATCATTGCAGATGCCCTATCCCGGTCCATCACCACACCGTGTGAACAAGGTGACTTCATCTGCCACATAGAAGCGCAAGTGCAATTGTGTGTCACCAACCTCCCAGCCTCTGACGAACGGGTGGCCCAAATTTGTGAGGAAACGGCCAAGGATCCTTTACTGCAGCGTGTGATGCAGCACCTTACCCATGGCTGGCAGAAGGGACAATGTCCACAATTCTTTAATGTTAAAGACGAGCTGACGGTTGTGGAGGGAATCCTTCTGAAACTCGACAGGATCGTTATTCCTCAAAGCATGCAGGCTATGGTGCTGGGTCAACTCTATGAGGGTCACCTCTGCGGCGATCGACAAGAATTCGTCGCCCACCACAAAGACTGAATCTGTAGACTTAACTTTTGTAAATTTTGCGACTGAATCCATCAACTTAACTCTTGTAAATATTGCTTAGTTTGCCATGTATCTGCACTATCGACACCTTCCCATGTATATACGTTTGTTCAATCACCGTTTGTATATTGTCAGGCATATATATATACTCACCTCAGTATTTATTTGACTCAAAAAAAAGGGGCGAGATGTCATAATATCCACTCATGTATATAATGAGATGCAGACAGGCAGTGATTGACACACAGGATGACCAGTAAGCATACAACACAGCACAGCCAATCACCAGACAGGACACTACCACTATAAAGCCAGAGGGCACAAGGTTTCCCGCTCTCTTGGGACCCAGCCACTGAGACAGTCAGAGTCCACGAGATAGCACAGTGCAAACACCATGCGGTAGCTAGTAAGTCTGGTCAGGCTAGTACAAGGTCACTAGTCAGATCAGTATAGTGTCGACCCACAGCTGAATGTGTACAGCAGTTCATCTAGTTGAATAAAACAGTGTTGGATCTTCTCCTGTGCTAGACGTCTGTTTCTAACTTCCCTGCATCGAGTGCAATCCACACCGAACCAACCTGCCTAACACATCAGTGGGGACGGCATTTAATTTGGTGGGAGGGTCGGGGGGTGGGGAACCCTGCCCCCCACTCTAATTAAGTCTGGGGCAGGAAGGCCAGTGGATGGCCTCCCCCCCCCCCCGCCAATTGAGACCCATTAGTAGGTAATTAAAGCCAAATGAGGGGGTTTATCCTGTCAATGCTGGCATTACCCCAGTGGCAGGCAGGCCTGTTTCCACTTGAGGAGTGGATGTTTGCTTGTGGGCCCCAGGGCATGGAGGCAGAGAGCGCAGGGCATGCCCCTCATTCAAAGGCAGTGTGGTTGAGGTGTCGAACCACATTTTACGCAGTTCGCTGCACTGCACAATGACAGCCCGAGTGGCCACATGGGCCTTGTTATACCGGATCTCCCAGTCGGTGGCCGACCTCCATACTGGCATCTTTAGCCAGGTCCTAAGCGGGTACCCCTTATCCCCCAAAAGCCAACTGGTCACCCTGGGGTGTCCCTCGGTGAGGCCGGGGTTGTCAGAATGCCCCAAGATGTAGCTGTCGCGCACACCCCCTGGGAAGTGTGCACACACCTGCATGATCTTCAGGTGGTGGTTGTTCACATGTTGGCATCGGGAATCGGGAAGGGGTGGGGAAGCCTGCAGAGAGCCAGACCCTGCCTTTGCTGCCGACCCAACCCGCCACCCCCCTCCACATGTTATCCACCCCATAACTCCCTTTCCGCCTATGTGACTGGGTCCCCCCTTGATCTGAGGTATTTGGTAGATGGCACACTGGGAGCATGGGCATGGGCTCCTCCCATGTGGCACTGTCGATTACAGAAGAGCTGCCGGCCTCTGTGGCAAAGTGACCACACCACTCCTAGATTCTGGGAAAAGGCCAACCATTGGCACGTAAAGTACCCAAACGGCCCCAGATGCAGTGGGCCTTCCAGAAAGGCCCCCGCAACAATCTGCCCTCCGCTTCAATAACGTAACTGGTTGTAAAAGCTCTTTGTTACCTCCTGTGGTTGTGAAAGGCACGGCATAAATGCAAGTTCTTTCTCTTTACCGTACAAGCAAACTCTGAATGGATTCATCGAACCTCTCCGTCTGCAAGCTTGAAGCAGAGCTGAAAGTTCTGGAGGCAACAGCCCCACAGATTGCAAAAGACTACTCTGGAGCCTAATGCAATAAAAATGTATATCATGCACTCTAAATTCCTCTGGGGAATTTTATAACTGAAATGTGCTGGAAGCTTTGCTTGCTGATTTATTCCATCAGGGTATGAGGCTGTTTTATTACATTGAGAAGAACAGAAGGAAAATCTGAATGTGTCTTACTGTGTGCATTGACAGGTGGGATAAAGCAGGGTGCAGCGGAGAAATAACAGATAAACTGTTAAGGGCAGCATCCAGGAAGACGCAGTTAAGAAATTCACCTTCCTTTGCCCTTAGCCAGTCTAATCCGTTTACTTGGCCACTGCTGTCAGCTGGCGTCACCTTGCGAGATCCTACGGCACACCAGTGGTGACATAAAAGCACCATTGTGACGCCTTGCTAGAGGACAGCGCGACCAACAGGAAAAGCCAATGTCAGCAGACACTCTGACCCAAAGTGTCCAACCTCTCATGTTTGAACCTACCCTGCTTGATGCTGGCCAAATGAGCGCGGTATCTCGTGGCATACACCATTAGTTAGACATTTTCCTGTGCCCCCTTGGTTTGAATACTGTTTGTGACCTGACTGCGAAAGCATCGCAGAAAGCCAACTCAGTATCTGATCGACGGGACCAATAGGGCATGGCTAATGGTGCCGTGAAGAGGTGAAAACAGGCATTGTTAGCTCTGCCAGGTATGGCAATGAGAAGTGGGTGGTACGGTGGCACAGTGGTTAGCACTGTGGCTTCACAGCTCCAGGGTCCCAGGTTCGATTCCCGGCTTGGGTCACTGTCTGTGCGGTGTCTGTACGTTCTCCCCGTGTCTGCGTGGGTTTCCTCCGGGTGCTCCGGTTTCCTCCCACAGTCCAAAGATGTGAAGGTTAGGTGGATTGGCCATGCCAAATTGCTCCTTGGTGTCCAAAAATGTTAGGTGGGGTTACATGGTTACGTGGATAGGGTGGAGGTGTGGGCTTAGATAGGGTGCTCTTTCCATGGGCCGGTGCAGACTCGATGGGCCGAATGGTCTCCTCCTGCACTGTAAATTCGAGGATTCTACGAGACGTGAGCGATTTATATCCTCACATATAATTTGCAAGGGAATTTTAGAAGTCATCATTGCCCATTGCTTTGAAGGGAGAAGAACGTTGGACGGGTCGTCTAATTCGTGGCCCATTCTTCTCCACGCCATAACCCGAGACAACCTTCAAAACTCCAGTGTTTAACAAATGTGGGCTAATTTCTGCCTTCCTGAGCAATAATCTGGCGTATTGCATCAGCCACCCATGATGCAACAACAACTTTATTTATATAGCACCTTTAATGTCGTAAAACATCCAAGGTGCTTCACAGGAGGGATTATAAAACACAATATGACCCGCGCACGTGAGGAGAAGTTACGTATTGGACAGTTTGGTCAAATAGGAATGTTTTTAATGAGTGTCTTCAAGGGGGAAAGTGAGGCAGAGGGGTGTCGGGTGGGAGTTCCTGAGTTTCGATGCTAGGCGGCTGAAGGCAGGGCCACCAGCAGTGGAGTGATTAATGTCAGGGATGCTCAAGAGGCCAGAATTCTGGGAACGCTGAGATCACAGAGATGGGGTGGGGGGGGGGGGGGGGGGGGGCGAGGTCATGGACGGATTTGCAAACAATGTTGAGAATTTAAAAACAAGTTGTTGCTTGAAAGGGAGTCAGTGAAGGTCACAATGCAATGCAAGTGAGCACAGGGGTGGTTGGGAAACGGAGCTTGGTGGAAGTTAAGGCATGGCCAGTAGAGCTTTGGATGACCACAAGTTCATGGAGGGTGGAATGCGGGAGACCAGCCTGAAATGCGTTGGAATAGTCGAGCCTAGAGTTACCAAAGCCATGAGTGAGGGTTTCAGCAGCAGATGCTCTGAGGTAGAGGCAAGGTTGTGCAATACTTTGGAGGTGGAAATAGGTGGCCTTAGACATGCCGCCATCTTGAACACAGATGCTCATCTCGGGGGCAAATGTGTTGCCAGGGTTGCAAACAGATTGGCTTAATCTCAGACTGTTGTCAGGGAGAGGTACGGAGCCAGTAGCTAGAAACGTAATTTGGAGCGGGGACTGAAATCGATGGCTTCAGTCGTCCCAATATTTAATGGAACTGTTATATTACGTATTGTAATATCTTGTTACTCATTTGCTTACTGCCAGAATTGTCGTATGCTTGATGTTCAGTAACATTCGAAGTCTGCAAATAAAGCAAATACTGGTTATTGAGTAACGATTATAAATTAACTGAGATTGTTCACTCTTCAATAATTATAACTGTAGATTAGATAAATAAGATTAAGTATATATATATTGTTTAACTACACCTGCACAGTAAGCTACATCTCTAACACTCTGTTCACTAGTCACTCCTGATACGAAGAGGCGGGAACTCTCCATGAGTGTACCTTATATACATAGGGCTGGTGCTGCCATCTAGTGGTTATCCAGCGCTTACTTATAGATGTTAACCCTTTACATACCTTCAGATATACAGACCACTACAGGAACCTCAATAGAATGAAAATCAGACAGATTGCTTGATCAGGTTAGTGTCGAAGAGGTGAAGACAAAAATTAATCTGTGCCTGCCTATTCGCCATGTTAGGTTTTCAAAGTAATGTTCACTATCATCAAAGCAAACACAGAGCTCCGTACGGTCAAGCTACCATTTTGGATGTGGTTTTTCTCTGCCTTTAATACATATTGTACAGGGTGGAAAAGAAGGGAAAGGGCCAGAGATGGACCATTTTCCTCCGAACTCCCTCTCTCTTCCATTCCCAATGAATCGTGATCCATAATGGTGAACTTGTTGAAACATTGTATCGAACCCGGTGAGCCATTCAAAAGCCGATTGACTTCGGCTGGGCTGGAAGATCCCGTCAATGGGAGGGGCCGTAAACCTCGGCCCATAGAATTCTGAGGCGACAGAACAGGGTAAACGCTGAGAGAGCCTTTCCCCTGGTGGGGGAAGTCCACAGCCATGGGGGAACAGCTTAATAATAAGGGGCCTCCCATTTAAGATGGAGATGAGGAAGTATTATCTCTCTGGGAGTCGTTAGTCTTTGGAACTCTCTTCCCCAGAGAGTAGTGGAGGCTGTGGGTCATTGAATATAGTCAAGGTCGAGTTAGATAAGGTTTTGATCGACAAGCGAGGCAAAAGCTTATGGAGGGGTGCAGTGGACAGGTAAGTGGAGTTAAAGCCAAAATCAGATCAGCCATGATTTTATTGAATAGCATCCAGGCTCGAGGGGCCGAATGGCCTACTTCTGCTCCTATTTCTCAAGATCTGATGCAAAGCAGGCCAAAACCCATCTGCTATTAACGGAATCACATGTCCCACAACACAAAATCGATAACAAATCAACTGTAACAACAACATACTGCATTTATACGGTGCCTTTAATTTAATATACCATCCCAACATACTTCACAGGAATATTATCAGCCAATATTCATCTCTGAGCCACATCATAGAACATAGAACACACAGTGCAGAAGGAGGCCATTCGGCCCATCGAGTCTGCACTGACCCACTTAAGCCCATACTTCCACCCTATTCCCGTAACCCAATAGCCCCACCTAATGTTTATTTTGGTCACTAAGGGCAATTTTGCATGGCCAATCCACCTAACCTGCACGTCTTCGGACTGTGCGAGGAAACCGGAGCACCCGGAGGAAACCCACACAGACACGGGGAGAACGTGCAGACTCCGCACAGACAGTGACCCAGCGGGGAATTGAACCGGGGACCCTGGATCTGTGAAGTCACAGTGCTATCCACTTGTGCTACCGTGCTGCCCGATATAACAATAGTAATAATCTTTATTACTGTCACAAGTAGACTTACATTAACACTGCAATGAAGTTGTCATGATATTCAGGTAAACATCATCGCACATACATACATACTGATGGACAGAGCAACGGACCAATCAACACACACAACACGACAGCCAATCGCAGGCAAGAGCATACACAGTACAAAACAGGGAACACGACACTTCCTGGGCACTCGAGCAGGAGACGGCTTAGGGCACGGAGCTCATTGCCAGCCACTCAGACAGTCACCATGTGCTGAGTACAACAGTTTACCATGTAAATAAATGTTTGAAATAAAACTGCGTTGTACCATTCGCAACCGTGTTGGTTCGTCTGTGTAACAGAGTACCCAACACTTCAGAAGCTACTGTGAAAATCCCCTCATTGCCTCATTCCGGCGCCTGTTCGGGTACACAGAAGGAGCATTCAGAATGTCCAATTCGTCTTAGAAGCATGCCTTTCGGGATCTGCAGGAGGAAACCGGAGCACCCGGAGAAAACCCACGCAGACAAGGGGAGAACGTGCACACTTTGCACAGGCAGTGACCCAAGCCGGGAATCAAACCCAGATCCTTGGCGCTGTGAAGCAAAACTGCTAACCACTGTGCTACCGTGCCGCCCAGGACAGGTGACCGAGTGCTTGGTCGGAGAGGTGGCTTTTAAGAAGCACCTTCAAGGGGGACACATGGGAATGTTTGCAGCAGGAATTCCAGAGCTTGGGACCCAGCCAGCTGATGGCATGGCTGCCAACCAGTATTGCTGGCACAGTTTTGTCTCCCTTGGCCCTCAGAGACAGCAGCAACGGGAGTTATCCGTTCAGCCCTTTGAGTCTGCTCCCTTATTCAACGGAGTGGTCCATTTAACTCCTCGAGCTTGCTCCCTCACTCAACGGGAGTGATCCATTCAGCCCCTCGAGTCTGCTCCCTCACTCAATGGGAGTGGTCCATTTAACTCCTCGAGTCTGCGCCCTCACTCAACGGGACTGATCCATTCAGCCCCTCGAGTCTGCTCCCTCACTCAAGGGGGTGGTCCATTTAACTCCTCGAGCCTCCCCCCCCACTCAATTAGATAATTCCTGATCTGTGCCTCAACACCTTCCCTCCATATCTTTTGGTTTTGTTATTCAACAAATCAGCTATCGATTTCAAACTTGAAGATCCATTAGCCGCACATCAACCATGGCCTCCTTGGGGCATTTCCAGATGTCTACACCCCCAGTGTGTACAAGTGCTTCCCGCTTTCACTGCTGAATGCCCTGGCTTTAATCTTGAGCACAGTACGAAGTATTGCAACACCAGGTTAAAGTCCAACAGGTTTGTTTCGATGTCACTAGCTTTCGGAGCGCTGCTCCTTCCTCAGGTGATTGAAGAGGTTTTTCGCTGTAGCGCGTTGGAACTGTCGAACAGCGAAAAACAACGAAAAACCGCACCAACATCCTCAGAAGACAAACATGGGACACAACTGACAGAATACCCTTCGTCGTCCAGTACTTCCCCGGAGTGGAGAAACTACGTCATCTTCTTCACAGCCTTCAATACATCATTGATGACGATGAACATCTTGCCGAGGTCATCCCCACACCCTCACTACTTGCCTTCAAACAACCGCGCAACCTCAAACAAACCATTGTTTGCAGCAAACTACCCAGTCTTCAGAACAGTGACCACGACACCACACAACCCTGCCATGGCAATCTCTGCAAGACGTGCCAGATCATCAACATGGATACCACTATTACACGTGAGAACACCACCCACCAGGTACGCGGTACATACTCGTGCGACTCGGCCAACGTTGTCTACCTCGTACGCTGCAGGAAAGGATGTCCCGAAGCGTGGTACATTGGCGAGACCATGCAGACGCTGCGACAACGAATGAACGGACATCGCGCAACAATCACCAGGCAGGAATGTTCCCTTCCAGTCGGGGAACACTTCAGCAGTCAAGGGCATTCAGCCTCTGATCTCCGGGTAAGCGTTCTCCAAGGCAGCCTTCAGGACGCGCAACAACGCAGAATCGCCGAGCAGAAACTTATAGCCAAGTTCCGCACACATGAGTGCGTCCTCAACCGGGACCTGGGATTCATGTCGCATTACATTCATCCCCCACCATCTGGCCTGCGAAATCCTACCAACTGTCCTGGCTTGATACAATTCACACCTCTTTATCCTGGGGTTACCCCATCTCTGGATCTGTAAAGATTTAATCACCTGCTAATGCTCGCATTCCTAGCATTGTTTGGCATCTTTGAATTTGTCTATATATATGTTTCTGGAACATACCTCTTCATTCACCTGAGGAAGGAGCAACGCTCCGAAAGCTAGTGACATTGAAACAAACCTGTTGGACTTTAACCTGGTGTTGTAAGACATCGTACTGTGCTCACCCCAGCCCAATGCCGGCATCGCCACATCATGGCTTTAATCTTGAGGTTATGTTTCTTTGCGCTGGATTTCCACCTTCCCTCCCCCACCCCGCTCAAATCATCAGAGGAAATTAGGTTCTCTTCCACAACAGTATTCAATCCTTTTGATCATTTTGGACAACTTAGTCTGGACAAGCCTCAACATTCTGAAATAAAGGCAGTACAAGCCAAATGTATGCAACTCCTCGTAATTTAACCCTTTATGTCAGCAGGTATCGCCACAGAGCCCAATCCAGCAGTGACTGGAATAATCTAGTTAACTCTAAAGTGGTAAATAAGATGCCTAATAATTTTGTTCCATAGAATCCCTGCAACGCAGAAGGAAGTTATTCAGCCCATCTAGTCTGCACTGACCCCCCCCCCCCCCCCCGGAAAGAGCCGACTCCCTCGCCCTATCCCCTTAACCCCGCGCATTGATCATGGCCAATCCACCTAACCTGCACATCTTTGGACTGTGGGAGGAAACCGGAGCACCCGGAGGAAACCCACGAGGGAGAACGTGCAAACGTCACGCGGACAGCCACCCAAGGCTGGAATCAAACCCGGGACTCTGGTGCTGTGAGGCAGCAGTGCTAACTACTGTGCCACCATGCTGCCCGAATCAAAGGGGCATCCCATTGCCTTAGATATTGGGAACAAGAGGTACTCTTCCAGCATGGAAAGCTGGTTCAGTATTCAGCGCAGGACGCAATGCATTATTAATCAGCTGGCTGACACCATGGAGCTGTCAGTCAAAACCCTACCAATAATATTTGTGTCTGCACTCTGGAAATAATTAATCCCTCAGACACAGCTAGCAAGAAAGTAAATTCATATTTTGCATAATGCTAAAAAGGAATAGGCACTCATGTGGCATTATCTAGCTGGAGTACCCATGGAACAGCACCCAGCTGAAGTTGGCACCCGAGGAGCCAGACCTCACAGGGAACATCGATGGAACTCGAGCCAGCAGGAGTCGGTGCTTTCAGGAGCCGGGAGAAGAAAATACTGTCACTGGTCTCTTGTGGAATAGTCTACTGTGCTGTGGAGACATGTTTTCACAAGCAATTATAATTAATTGACCTGCCTATGCAACTTTGATGAAGCAGGTGATGGAGCTTTGTAAGGACCTCACAAATTATTGGGGAAATAATGCAACCTAATGCTGTACTGGAACTGGGGATTTCATGTCAATTAAAACCCATATTAATATAATATTGGAGTCCTTCGATTAGCTGAAGATTCACCACTACCCCTCTGCCCCATACCTTGCCCCTTACACCAGGAGTTTCTCTCTGACCTTTGGGAAGGTTTCAGTTAAAGTGATGATAAGGACACATTAATGGGCATCTGACTTTCTGGATCAATGTTCCTGTCTAGTACACCCAGATTAGAAGCAGTTCAGAGAAGGTTGACTGGACTAATACCAGGAATGGGAGGGTTGTCTTACGAGGAAAGGTTGGACATGACTAGGCTTGTATCCACTGGAGTTAGAAGAGTAAGAGGAAACTTGGTCAAAACCTTTAAGATCTTGAGAGGTCTTGGCAGGGTGCATATGGAGAGGATGTTTCCTCTGGTGGGCGAATGTATAAATAGGGGTCACTGTTTAAAAATAAAGGATCGATCATTGAAGATGAGGAGAATTTGTGTCTCTCAGAGAGTCGTGAGCCTCTGGAACTCTCGTCCTCAAAGGGCGGTGAATATTTTTAAGGCAGAGCTGGAGAGATTCTTGATTAACAAGGGGGTGGGTGAAAGGTTATCGGGGGTCGGCAGGAATGTGGGGTTGAGGTTACAATCAGATCAGTCATGATCTATTGACAAGCAGTACAGGCTCGAGGGGCCGAGTGGCTGACTCCTGCTCTGAATTCATATGTTCAGTCATTTGTATTTGGTGAGGTAGGATAGGACTTGTTTGTGATGTGTACAAGAGGTTAAAAAAGAGCGAAATACCTAGAACGTATAGTGCAGAGTCACTATGGAATTAAGCTGGATTACTGCGTTTTGGAGATTAAGTCCCCACACCGGCATAAAAAGGGTGTTTCTTTTACGGCAGGATAACTGATGTAAAAGGGCCACAGATTCCCTGTTTTGCTGGGGGCTAGCAGGGAGACAGCGTTAGGCTCGCAGCTCTAGCTGCTGATATGGCCCTCAGTACTTCCGGTTCTGAGGCCGCGCTTGCGCACAGCAGCGGCAACGCCGTGCTCCATGGCGGACTCAGCCCGCGGACCTGGACCGCCAAGGTAGTGCCCCCCTCCGACCGTTTGCGTGCCCCGGATCGCCCGCCCACAGTGCCCCCCAGCCCCGAATGAAGCCCCACCCCCCCCCGCCCGCCGATGGGCCCTCCCCTGACTGTGGGGGCCCCGGACTGAGTCCGCAGGCACCATGCGAGCTTCCCGGACAGTGTGAGCACACACAACCCACGCCGTCGGGGACTCGGACGGTCGGGGACGGAGCATCGCGGGGCAGGCCTCAGACGATGGCCTGAGGCGGTGGATGATCAGCGCAGCGTACTCCTAGAGTGCGTCGCTTTTCAGGGGGGGGGCGGAGACTTCAAAAGCTGCCGCCGCTTCCTATTTTGGTGCCAAAACGGATTCTCTGCCCCGTTGCCGATTGCGATTTCGGTGTCGGGGAATGTTCAATCCAGCCCAACTGATTGTTGCCAGCGTTGGTAAGAAGTGAAAATTGTGTTTGTGTTTTGTGGCAGTGATCCAAGAGCATTGATAGTTTGAATTAAATGCCGAATACCATTTGCTAATTGTGTGCAGAAACTGACTGAATCTTACCAAGTATTGTGAAGGCCAAAAGATTTTTTGAGCAAAAATAACCTGTGGGAAGCGGCATGCCATTTTCTTTTCACAGATAAGGACGTCACTGGCCTGTGACAGCAATTAACTCTGTTCAGGCTACAAGAGGCCCAGGATTGTAAAATAGGGTTGAAACCAATAAACAGGCAGTCCCCGTACTTCAAAGATATGTTTCGCTTGGATGCCAAATTAGGAGCTTGGTGAAACTTCCTGTACACACATAATGTGGAACCAAAGTGTCTGTTTAGCGAGCTTCAGTGTTTTGAAACCTGCAGAAAGTGGCTCAGGTTGACGCTGATTGATGGTGTCAAGAGTTTGTCTTCCTTTGAAAGGCAGAGGAGCTAATTCCTCAAGCAGCCGTTTTTTTCACCTGCTTATCCGATAAACAGTGGCTTTGATCCTCAGGCCAACAAGCTGAAGGCAAGATGGAGAAAAGAGTAGAGGGGTACGTTGAAGGCATTAGGTGACAAGAGAGACTGAGTGCGGTGTTTGCGTCTGATTTTCCATCTCATTGGTTATACTCCAGCGAAGAGCTTGTCAAAACTCGTGGCAGGGCGGGGAAGGGTTCGTCCACCCCACCATTACCTTATGAGGGCGAAGGTTGAAGTTCCCCTCACCATATTTAAATGTTGCAGGAACATTCACTCACTGCAGGCCAGCTTGTTGTGTCATTCAACTTCCCCACCTGCCCAAAAGATCCAAACCCATCCCGCCAACGATTCAGTGGCATTCCTGAGGATTCTGCTTCCGTCCATCCAGAGGTCCCTCTTTCTGAGAGGTCGGAGCTGGAGGCTCGCCCGTCTGACTACGCCGGCCTGAGAGCGGGTCACCAGGAAGGTCAGCACCCCGTGGGCAACAAAAAAGGACCACCCTGCCGTGCAGGAAGCGAATGAATGATCTGATTTACTCTGCCAGGGGAAGGGACCCTTCTCCTCGCGTCAAGCTCTCACAAGGGCATCAGGCAGCCAAAGGGTCAGAATCCACAGGAACGTCACACGCGAACACCAACTGGACATCAGCACTGAATGTCTGCCAGCCACTTTCAAATCACCATCTCATGTGAGATCCACACAAATGGTGACCAAAATCCTCCGTTGTCCTTCGTGGCTGGGATTTTCCATGGAGGTTTTGCTGAAACGCCAAATTGTCCGTTCTCACTCGCAACAGGTCCCACCACAGACGAGGCTGGAGAATCCCGCCCGGCAACGTCATCCCTTCCAGATGGGGCTCCGCACACGCAACTACTCTTTCATCCATTGTGCTCACAGCCGATCCATCTGGCTTTGTGCAGGAAAGGATCTCCCACAATCACCGGGAGGGTGCAAACACCGGAGGGGGGCGACCCCCGAGCTGAGGATACTCTCCTCCCTTGAGGAGCAGAGCTGGCTGAAGATGACAAAGACCACCCATGGGCGGAAGGGGAGATATGGCACCCCGAGCAAGCCTGCAAGTCTCCATCCTGTATACTTCGACAACATGTGGACAATGAGTGTGAGTTATCTATAGTGTAGGAACCAGCCCAGTCAATCCCTGATTATCTCTCCTCTCCATTGCAGCTGAAAGGCGGAGGAAGAGTTTGAGCAAGTTCCTCACCCCCAGCTCTCAGACAACTTCCAAAGAGGATGCTGAGGAGCCAACTGATGAAGGTACGTCACTGTGTTCACCTGTTACCCTCCACCAGTGCAGATTCACACATCTGGGTGGGTCCTAGTTCTAGGCTCAGGGTCACAATCTGGCAATCACTTCATGGATATGTGTCCATAGGAGGCAGAGGGAGTGACAGCCGAGGTCTCTGACACTCAGAGGGCTGTTGGATACCAGGCCCCTGTTGGGTCTGAGTCCAACGGCAAGCCTCTGGAATTAGCCCTGAGTGAGATGTGGGAGATGCAACGATAGACAGGGGAACATCAGACAGAGTTGTCAGAGACCATCACCAGTCTGCCCTCGCTCTGCCTGATGTCGTGGCTACAGCATATGAGTGCATCAGCGTCTCCACGGGAAGGGTGGTATCCACCTTGGAGATCCAGGTTCAGCAGAATGCACAGTTTGTGCCAGATTTGTGCTTGGACCGGAACTCCATTGTTCGAGCTATTGTGTGTTTGAGCAGTGCCCGGGTGAGAGGGCGACTGGCACCTCGATCCACCTCCAGGTCTCTCTTCTCCTGAAGGAGCCAATGAGAGTCCTTCTGGCGTTTGACACTCTGGGGCATCCACCCAGGGGTCTCCAGGCCAGTCCAAAGTCCCTCTGCCTGTGACCCTATCAACTGCAGCAGGTCAGACTCAGAGGGTGCACCTCTCCAGGAGTAGTGGACCCTTGCAGGCCAGCAACCTCGAGGCCTCGGCCTTCCAGAAGACATCCGCCAAAGTCATTACAGACAACAAGGCATTTTCAACAGCAAGGCTGCCTCCACCTCTGCTATGGATGGTGGGATCGCACCTGGCCGTAGTGGGAGAGTTAGTAAAATTAAGTAGTTTCAAGGCACAATGATTGCACAGGTGTTCACACACTGAGTATTACCTGCACTACTGTAAATATATTTAGTTTACATCCGTCTCCAAGTGCCAGGTATTCAATGGCTTATCAATGTGATGCAAGGTCCCACATTCATTGACGGGTGACAAATGATGCCCCCCACTCCACCTCCCCCACCCACAATTATCTCCCATCTTCTCTCTCAATTCTCTTAAGTCTCACGCAATCTCAGCACAGTGAATTGCCTCTAGTTCCAAATCAGTGACATGAACATAGGCACTTGCTATATTCAAATGGTGGATGGACAATATGTATGTAACCCCTGTAACCCGGGCAGATTTTATGTGACCCCATGAGAATTGTTCATTAAGGTTAGTGATTACCCCGATGGTGTTGCTCTGAAGTCTGGAGTTTGTGGATCAGTATTTGTCACGGCCCACGCTGGAGTCTTTCCACCAAAGTTTATTTTCTGACTGAAGTACAAAGAACAAAAGAACAAAGAAAAGTACAGCACAGGAACAGGCCCTTCGGCCCGCCAAGCCCGTGCCGACCATGCTGCCCGACCAAACTACAATCTTCTACACTTCCTGGGTCCGTATCCCTCTATTCCCATCCTATTCATGTATTTGTCAAGATGCCCCTTAAATGTCACTATCGTCCCTGCTTCCACCACCTCCTCCGGCAGCGAGTTCCAGGCACCCACTACCCTCTGTGTAAAAAACTTGCCTCGTACATCTACTCTAAACCTTGCCCCTCGCACCTTAAACCCATGCCCCCTAGTAATTGACCCCTCTACCCTGGGAAAAAGCCTCTGACTATCCACTCTGTCTATGCCCCTCATAATTTTGTAGACCTCCATCAGGTCGCCCCTCAACCTCCGTCGTTCCAGTGAGAACAAACCAAGTTTATTCAACCGTTTTGATTAAAAACTTCACTGTGTGGATTTTGTACATCTTTCTCGTGGCTCTGTGGGTTTCCTCCGGGTGCTCCGATTTCCTCTCACAGTCCAAAGTTAATAATAATCTTTATCGTCACAAGTAGGCTTACATTAATACTGCAATGAAGTTACTGTGAAAAGCCCCTAGTCGCCACATTCTGGCGCTTGTTCGGGTACACGGACGGAGAATTCAGAATGTCCAATTCGCCAAACAAGTATGTCTTTCGGCACTTGTGGGAAGAATCCGGAGCACCCAGAGGAAACCCATGCAGACACGGGGAGAACATGCAGACTTTGCACAGTGACCCAAGCCAGGAATCGAATCTGGGACCCTGGCGCTGTGAAGCAACAGTGCTAACCACTGTGCTACTGTGCTGCCCCTGATGTACAGGTTAGGTGGATTGGCCATGCTAAATTGCCCTGAGCGTCCAACAAAGGTTAGGTGGGATTACAGGAGTAGGGCTTGGGCCTGGGTGGGGCGCTCCTTGCAGACTCGATGGGCCAAATGGCCTCCTTCTGCACAATAGGGATTCTATGATTCTATGAATAGTATTTTTCATTGTTGAGCACCATAGCCTTCTCTGTCTCCCTGCAGTATCTTCACTTCTAGGGATCAAATCATTGCTGTTTTATTATTTCCCACACACTGCTGAGCGATGGAAGTTGGTTCCATCCAGTGACAGTCGAAATGTCTGCCAGACGGGCATGAGTGTGTGATATCAGAGGTGTGTGTTCATCTGATGAAGTAGTCTACTTACCTGTGCAGATTATACTTTGCTTCTGTCTAGCAGTACCTCATGGAATCCCTTTATAGATTCACAAAATGCCAATCGATCTGGAATTACTTATATGATTTGCATTCTTCCCCTTACAAGAGAGTGATGCATTCCCCAGCCCTTGACTTTACCTTGGCCTGCACATTGCATACCTAGGCCATTCCTGGCAGGGTATCTTCAGGAGGATAGCAGATAGCTGATCTTTCCCTTCAGATGTGAATTTCCATTCATTGAGAGTATTCATTAGGGTCAAAAGACCCAAGTCCTCGGAGCGACGATCAGCCTTGTGTTGCTTGTTCTCCAATGGCCTTAACAACAACTATGGATAACCAGCTCTTGCACTTATGTCCTGGCTCTGAGCACAATGCCTTGAATGCAATGACCAATGTACTGGGGAGATGGAGGCTTGTAGAGTCCATGGGACCTCTGCACAGTGAATCATCCATTCTGACCTGCCTCTGTGAGCATCGATTGAGACCATATGTAGCGCACCTGAATGTGCACCATTAGAAAAGGAGCCAAGCTCATTCATTGTGCAGGAGACTCTCGAGTCCAGCACTTAGCTGAGCCACGCTCTCCATGGTTTGAGCAAGACAATTATAGTCTGCCTCTTCAATCAACCAGGATTTGGTTTGCTACACTCCTCCTACGAACCCTGCGACCCCTCCCAATTTTTTTCTCGATTATTCATCTTCCAACAGCACCATTGCAAATTGTTGCTGCCCACGTTTGTGTGGAAGACTAACTTCCAGCTTCCCCCACCCCCATCACCCGCCAAATACCTCCCATAGAGATCCCCGCATAATTCCCCTTCATCCTGACACTGTCCAGCCTCCCCCGTTACCCGTGGCCCCAGCATTATTCATGTTGATATTTCCGTCCTCCCCAAACTCTTTAATGTTGATGTACCCATCATGCCCTTTGTCGACCTCACCTATTCACTTCTGAAGGCCACATGCACCTTGACTTTCTGGGATCCCCCCCCCCCCCCCCCCCCCCACCCCGAGTCCATCTAGTACACCTCCCCATGACTTTCCAGCTACCAATCTACAGGCTGCAGAAGCCTCCCCTGACTGACTGTGCCATCTGCCTAATGGTACCATGCCTCGAACCCCAGAACCAAATTCCTGAGATAATTGACCATACCTTGCACACCAGGCTGAGCGCGACTGTCGCTACACAGATGCCAAAGACCTGGAGCATGATATGCAGAGCCTGCTAACATAACTGTGGCTAGCAGAGCAGGTCAAAGGTCCACCATCTACAGGGCACAGGTCAGGAGTGTAATGGAATGCTCTCCACTTGTCTGGATGAGTGCAGCTCTAACTACACGCAAGACACTCGACACCATCCAGAACAAAGCAGCCCCACTTGATTGCTCCTCCTTCCACAAACATTCAAACGCTTCACCACCGACACACAGTGGCAGCCGTGTGTACCATCTACAAGATGCACTGCAGGAACTCACCAAGGTTCCTTAGACAGCACCTTCCAAACCCATGACCGCTACCATCTAGAAAGTCAAGAGCAGCAGATACCTGGGAACCCCACCACCTGGAGGTTCCCCTCCAAGTCACTCACCACCCTGACTTGGAAGTATATCGCTGTTCCTTCACTGTCGCTGGGGAAAGATCCTGAAACTCCCTCCCTAACAGTACAGTGGGTGTACCTACCCCTCAAGGACTGCAGCGGTTCAAGAAGGCAACTCACCACCACCTTCTGAAGGGCAACTAGGGGTGGGCAATAAATGCTGGTCTAATCAGCGACGCCTACACCCTGTAAATGAATTTTAAAAAACCTCCCTTAGCACCACCCTGGATTATCAGCCTGGATTCTGGTGTCATGTCCCTGAGTGGGCTTGAACCCACAACCAGGCAATTCAAAATGACAGTAAACCTGCTATCTTCTAGCCCCTGTCTGCGCTACATTTTATTTCGAGCTTTTGAAACCCTACTGAGATAAATGGGTAATAATCAATCCCAGTGTCCATTATTCTATACTTAAACCATCTGAAGACCCTGATTAGATTAATACCTTCTAAGTACTCCACATATTCATTAATTCCTATTTTAAAACTGGAGTTCTGGCATGTCACCAAATGAAAATGATGCTGGCATATTTGAATTCTGTCGAATGTCTCATTTCTGAAAGAAAAACACACACATTAAAAGCCATGAAGCTAAAACCTTGACCCAGCACCATGCCTCAGTGCTGATTACAGAATATGTTCCTGCGGAATGCACTTTGGAAAAAAGAATAGAGGCATGGACTATTTTCTAAACGGTGACAAAATTCATAATGCTGAAGTGCAAAGGGACTTGGGAGTCCTAGTCCAGGATTCTCTAAAGGTAAACTTGCAGGTTGAGTCCGTAATTAAGAAAGCAAATGCAATGTTGTCATTCATCTCAAGAGGCTTGGAATATAAAAGCAGGGATGTACTTCTGAAGCGTTATAAAGCATTAGTTAGGCCCCATTTAGAATACTGTGAGCAATTTCGGGCCCCACACCTCAGGAAGGACATACTGGCACTGGAGCGGGTCCAGCGGAGATTCACACGGATGATCCCAGGAATGGTAGGCCTAACATACGAAGAACGTCTGAGGACCCTGGGATTATATTCATTGGAGTTTAGGAGGTTGAGGGGAGATCTAATAGAAACTTACAAGATAATGAATGGCTTAGATAGGGTGCATGTAGGGAAGTTGTTTCCATTAGCAGGGGAGACTAGGACCCGGGGGCACAGCCTTAGAATAAAAGGGAGTCACTTTAGAACAGAAATGAGGAGAAATTTCTTCAGCCAGAGAGTGGTGGGTCTGTGGAATTCATTGCCACAGAGGGCGGTGGAGGCCGGGACGTTGAGTGTCTTTAAGACAGAAGTTGATAAATTCTTGATTTCTCGAGGAATTAAGGGCTATGGAGAGAGAGCGGGTAAATGGAGTTGAAATCAGCCATGATTGAATGGTGGAGTGGACTCGATGGGCCGAATGGCCTTACTTCCGCTCCTATGTCTTATGGTCTTATGGCCTTCCCGCTATGCAGAATTTCAAGATGGTAACCCTTTAATATAGAGAAGAATATTGATGTGCTTCTAATTCATTAAGGCAGTGTAAATGAACAAAGAAATGTACAGCACAGGAACAGGCCCTTCGGCCCTCCAAGCCCGTGCCGACCATGCTGCCCGACTAAACTACAATCTTCTACACTTCCTGGGTCCGTATCCTTCTATTCCCATCCTATTCATATATTTGTCAAGATGCCCCTTAAATGTCCCTATCGTCCCTGCTTCCACTACCTCCTCCGGTAGCGAGTTCCAGGCACCCACTACCCTCTGCGTAAAAAACTTGCCTCGTACATCTACTCTAAACCTTGCCCCTCTCACCTTAAACCTATGTCCCCTAGTAATTGACCCCTCTACCCTGGGGAAAAGCCTCTGACTATCCACTCTGTCTATGCCCCTCATAATTTTGTATACCTCTATCAGGTCTCCCCTCAACCTCCTTCGTTCCAGTGAGAACAAACCGAGTTTATTCAATTGCTCCTCATAGCTAATGCCCTCCATACCGGGCAACATTCTGGTAAATCTCTTCTGCACCCTCTCTAAAGCCTCCACATCCTTCTGGTAGTGTGGCGACCAGAATTGAACACTATACTCCAAGTGTGGCCTAACTAAGGTTCTATACAGCTGCAACATGACTTGCCAATTCTTATACTCAATGCCCCGGCCAATGAAGGCAAGCATGCCGTATGCCTTCTTGACTACCTTCTCCACCTGTGTTGCCCCTTTCAATGACCTGTGGACCTGTACTCCTAGATCTCTTTGACTTTCAATACTCTTGAGGGTTCTACCATTCACTGTATATTCCCTACCTGCATTAGACCTTCCAAAATACATTACCTCACATTTGTCCGGATTAAACTCCATCTGCCATCTCTCCGCCCAAGTCTCCAGACAATCTAAATCCTGCTGTATCCTCCGACAGTCCTCATCGCTATCCGCAATTCCACCAACCTTTGTGTCGTCTGCAAACTTACTAATCAGACCAGTTACATTTTCCTCCAAATCATTTATATATACTACAAACAGCAAAGGTCCCAGCACTGATCCCTGTGGAACACCACTGGTCACAGCCCTCCAATTAGAAAAGCATCCCTCCATTGCTACTCTCTGCCTTCTATGGCCTAGCCAGTTCTGTATCCACCTTGCCAGCTCACCCCTGATCCCGTGTGACTTCATCTTTTGTACTAGTCTACCATGAGGGACCTTGTCAAAGGCCTTACTGAAGTCCATATAGACAACATCTACTGCCCTACCTGCATCAATCATCTTAGTGACCTCCTCGAAAAACTCTATCAAGTTAGTCAGACACGACCTCCCCTTCACAAAACCGTGCTGCCTCTCACTAATACGTCCATTTGCTTCCAAATGGGAGTAGATCCTGTCTCGAAGAATTCTCTCCAGTAATTTCCCTACCACTGAAGTAAGGCTCACCGGCCTGTAGTTCCCGGGATTATCCTTGCTACCCTTCTTAAACAGAGGAACAGCATTGGCTATTCTCCAGTCCTCCGGGACATCCCCTGAAGACAGCGAGGATCCAAAGATTTCTGTCAAGGCCTCAGCAATTTCCTCTCCAGCCTCCTTCAGTATTCTGGGGTAGATCCCATCAGGCCCTGGGGACTTATCTACCTTAATATTTTTTAAGACACCCAACACCTCGTCTTTTTGGATCACAATGTGACCCAGGCTATCTACACCCCCTTCTCCAGACTCAACATCTACCAATTCCTTCTCTTTGGTGAATACTGATGCAAAGTATTCATTTAGTACCTCACCCATTTCCTCTGGCTCCACACATAGATTCCCTTGCCTATCCTTCAGTGGGCCAACCCTTTCCCTGGCTACCCTCTTGCTTTTTATGTACGTGTAAAAAACCTTGGGATTTTCCTTTACCCTATTTGCCAATGACTTTTCGTGACCCTTTCTAGCCCTCCTGACTCCTTGCTTAAGTTCCTTCCTACTTTGCTTATATTCCACGCAGGCTTTGTCTGTTCCCAGCCTTTTAGCCCTGACAAATGCCTCCTTTTTCTTTTTGACGAGGCCTACAATATCACTCGTCATCCAAGGTTCCCGAAAATTGCCGTATTTATCTTTCTTCCTCACAGGAACATGTCGGTCCTGTATTCCTTTCAACTGACACTTGAAAGCCTCCCACATGTCAGATGTTGATTTGCCCTCAAACATCCGCCCCCAATCTATGTTCTTCAGTTCCCGCCTAATATTGTTATAATTAGCCTTCCCCCAATTTAGCACATTCATCCTCGGACCACTCTTATCCTTGTCCACCAGTACTTTAAAACTTACTGAATTGTGGTCACTGTTACCGAAATGCTCCCCTACTGAAACATCTACCACCTGGCCGGGCTCATTCCCCAATACCAGGTCCAGTACCGCCCCTTCCCTAGTTGGACTGTCTACATATTGTTTTAAGAAGCCCTCCTGGATGCTCCTTACAAACTCCGCCCCGTCTAAGCCCCTGGCACTAAGTGAGTCCCAGTCAATATTGGGGAAGTTGAAGTCTCCCATCACCACAACCCTGTTGTTTTTACTCTTTTCCAAAATCTGTGTACCTATCTGCTCCTCTTTCTCCCGCTGGCTGTTGGGAGGCCTGTAGTATACCCCCAACATTGTGACTGCACCCTTCTTATTCCTGATCTCTACCCATATAGCCTCACTGCCCTCTGAGGTGTCCTCTCGCAGTACAGCTGTGATATTCTCCCGAACACGTAGCGCAACTCCACCTCGCCTTTTACATCCCCCTCTGTCCCGCCTGAAACATCTAAATCCTGGAACGTTTAGCTGCCAATCCTGCCCTTCCCTCAACCAGGTCTCTGTAATGGCAACAACATCATAGTTCCAAGTACTAATCCAAGCTCTAAGTTCATCTGCCTTACCCGTAATGCTCCTTGCATTAAAACATATGCACTTCAGGCCACCAGATCCACTGTGTTCAGCAACGTCTCCCTGTCTGCTCTGCCTCAGAGCCACACTGTCCCTATTCCCTAGTTCTCCCTCAATGCTCTCACCTTCTGACCTATTGCTCCCGTGCCCACCCCCCTGCCATACTAGTTTAAACCCTCCCGTGTGACACTAGCAAACCTCGCGGCCAGGATATAAAAAGCGTTTCCAAACTCAACCTAGTCTTTGTGCTCAGCTAACTGTAGTCTTCTGGGTGGAACCAGAGTGTTCAGGAATGGATTAAGACACATTCCAATTATTATTTTAAAATAATAGAGTAACCAATTCATTTTTTCCAATTAAGGGGCAATTTAGCGTGGCCAATCCACCTAACCCTGCACAGCTTTGGGTTGTGAGGGCGAAACCCAAGCAAACACGGGGAGAATGTGCAAACTCCACATGGACTGTGACCAAGAGCCGGGATCGAACGTGGGACCTCAGCACCATGAGACAGCAGGGCTAGCCCACTGTGCCACCGTGCTGCCCTGAGACATTCCAATTAGATGTCTCATTTATGTTAGGTATCAAATAATTGACACTGATATATAAAGAGGTTGCAGGTGTCACTTGTTTGGTGTGGTGTGGTGATAGAGTTTTGTATAGAGTATGTTCAAGGATAATAAAGGTTTCTTGGGAAAGGAGCAGAACTCTTGACTCTTTACTGAACAGCAGTCGGGAGCTAACACAGAGGACATTGGTAGGATGTTGAACGGATACTTCACATCTGTCTTCACCCAATGAGGAGGCAGATGTGAAACTCAGGGAGAGAGACTGTGAGGTTCTTGAGCAAATAGAGGGTGACAGAGGTATTGGGAATGTTGGCAGGCTTAAAAGTGGACAAATGTCTATTTCTGGAAATGTCTATGTCCCAGGATGCTGTGGGAGGTGAGGGAGGAGATTGCAGGGGCATTGACCCAAATTTTTAATTACTCTTGGCCACAGGGGAGGTACCAGAGGATTGGAGAACAGCTAATGTGGTCCCACTATTTAAGAAAGTTTGTAGAGATAAGCCAGGGATCGACAGACCAGTCTCACGTCACTGGTAGGGAAACTATTGGAGAAAATTATGAAAGAGAGAATCTATCTCCACTTGGAGAGGCAAAGTGTGTTCAGGGATAGTCAGCATGGCTTTGTCAGAGGAAGGTCATGTCAAACAAATTTGATTGAACTTTGTGAGCATGCGACAAGGTGTGTAGATGAGGGTAGTGTAGTTGATGTCGTTTACATGGACTTCAGCAAAGCCTTTGACAAGGTCCCACATGGGAAACTTATAAAGAAAGCAAATGCACATGGGATACAGGGTAACTTGATAAGGTAGATTCAAAATTGGCTTAGCTGTAGGAGACAGAGGGTGATGACAGACGGCTGCTTTAGTGACTGGAAAAGTGTCCAGTGGATTACCACAGGGATCTGTGCTGGGTCCCCTATTGTTTGTCATTTATATAAACAACATAGATGTCCATGTGGGGGGTAGGATCAGTAAGTTTGTGGATGACACAAAGATTGGCCGGGCGATTAACAGTGACGTTGAGTGTCTTGGGTTACAGGAAGATGTAAACGGGATGGTCAAATGGGTAGAAAAGTGGCAGATGGAATTTAACCCTGAAAAGTAGTACACTTTGGAAGGAGTAATTTGACAAGGAAGTATTCAATGAATGGCCTGACACTGGGAAGTCCCGAGAAATAAAGGGACGTTGGAGTTTTTGCCCACAGATCTCTGAAGGCAGAAGGGTAGGTTATGAGGGTAGTGAAAAAGGCAAATGGAACACTTGCCTTTATCAATTGAGGCATAGATTACAAAAGCAGGGAGGTCATGTTGAAGCTGTATCGAAATTTGGTGAGGCCACACCTGGAGCACGGTGTGCAATTGTGGTCGCTACATTATAGGAAGGATGTGATTGCACTGGAGGGGGTGCAGAGGAGATTCACCAGGATGTTGCCTGGAATGGAACATTTAAGTTATAATGAGAAGACTGAGGGGCGACCTGATTGAGATGGGCAAGATTATGAGGGGCATGGACAACTGTTCCCCTTCATTGATGGGTCAGTTATGAGGGAGCACCCAGGTTCAAGGTGAGGGGCAGGAGGTTTAGGGGGGAATTTGAGGCGAAACCTTTTTACCCAGAGAGTGGTGACGGTCTGGAATGCACTGCCTGGGAGGGTGGTAGAGGCGGGTTGCCTCACATCCTTTAAAAATTACCTGGATCAGCACTTGGCATTCAAGGCTATGGGTCAAGTGTGTTGTAGTTGCGTTTATGGAGCATCTTGACAAACACCTGAATAGGATGGGAATGGAGGGCTACGGACCCTGGAAGTGTAGAAGGTTTAGGTTAGATGGGCAGCATGGTCAGCGCAGGCTTGGAGGGCCGAAGGGCCTGTTATGCGATGTACTTTTCTTTGTTCTTTGTTCTTTGTTCTGACTAGGGCAACCGGTGGAAATTAAATTCAATCAATATTTGGAACATAAAGCTAATCTCAGTAATAATAATGACCCCCAAACTCTCCTCAATTGTTGCAAAAACCCATCTGATTCACTGATGTCCTTGAGGGAAGGAAATCTGCCTTCCTTACCTGGTCTGGCCTACATGTGACTCCAGGCCCACAGCAATATGGTTGACTCTTAACTGCCCCTTCAAATGGCCCAGCAAGCCACTCACCTTAAGGGCAATTAGCGAAGGGCAAGAACTACTAAGTCCATAAGACATAGGAGCAGAATTAGGCCACTCAGCCCACCGACTCTGGTCCGCCATCAAATCATGGCTGATATTTTTCTCATCCCCATTCTCCTGCCTTCTCCCCATAACCCCTGATCCCCTTATTAATCAAGAACCTATCTATCTCTGTCTTAAAGACACTCAGTGATTTGGCCTCGTCAGCCTTCTGTGGCAAATAGTTCCACAGATTCACCACCCTCTGGCTGAAAAAATTCCTCCTCATCTGTGTTTTAAAGGATCGTCCCTTTAGTCTGTGATGATGTCCTCTGCTTCTAGTTTTCCCTACAAGTGGAAACATCCTCTCCACGTCCACTCTATCCAGGCCTCGCAGTGTCCTGTAAGTTTCAATAAAATCCCCCCTCATCCTTCTAAATTCCAACATGGACAGACCCAGAGTCCTCAACCGTTCCTCATACGACAAGCTCTCCATTCCAGGGATCATTCTTGTGAACCTCCTCTGGACACTTTCCAAGGCCAGCACATCCTTCCTTAAATACGAGACCCAAAACTGCTCACAATACTCCAAATGGGGTCTGACCAGAGCCTTAGCAGCCTCAGAAGTACATCCCTGGTCTTGTATTCTAGCCCTCTCGACATTAATGCTAACATTGTATTTGCCTTCCTAACTGCTGACTGAACCTGTACGTTAACCTTAAGAGAATCTTGAACAACGACACCCAAGTCCCTTTGTGCTTCTGATTTCTGAAGCATTTCCCCTTTTAGAAAATAGCCTATGCCTCCATTCCTCCTGCCTATGTGCATAACCTCACACTTTTCCACATTGTATTCCATCTGCCACTTCTTTGCCCACTCTCCTAGCCTGTGCAAGTCCTTCTGCAGCCTCCCTTGCTTCCTCAATACTACCTGTCCCTCGACAGATCTTTGTAATCTGCAAACGTAGCAACAGTGCCTTCAGTTCCTTTTTCCAGATCATTACTGTATATTGTGAAAAGTTGTGGTCCCAGCACAGACCCCTGAGGCACACCGCTAGTCACCGGCTGCCATCCTGAAAAAGACCCCTTTATCCACACTCCCTGCCTTCTGCCAGTCAGCCAATCGTCTATCCATGCCAGGATCTTACCCTGAACACCACGGGCTCTTAACTTGATTGACAATCTCGTAAGCGGCACCTTGTCAAAGGCCGTCTGGAAATCTAAATAAATCACGTTCACTGGTTCTCCTTTGTCTAACTTCCTTGTTACCTCCTTAAAGACCTCTAACGGATTTGTCAGACATGACCTCCCCTTGACAGAGCCGTGCTGACTCAATCCTATTTTATCATGCACTTCCAAGCGCTTCGCGATCTCACCTTTAATAACAGACACTAAAATCTTACCAAATAATGAAGTCAGACTAACCGGCCTATAATTTCCCGTCTTTTGCCTCCATCCCTGGCAAAGCCAGTGACGCAAAGATCCCATGGAAGAATAAAAGAAATGGCGTTCATGAGCCTAGTACATCAGAAATCACTTTACAGTCGATCAAGTACTTTTGAAGTGTGGTTCCTGTTGTAATGTAGGAAATGTGGCAGCCAATTTATATCCAAACAGCAATGAAATCAATAACCAGTTCATCAGTTTCAATGATGTCGGTTTGAGAGATTAATATCAGCCAGGACACCGTGGGGAACTCCTCTACTCTGCTTCAAAATACAAATCTGTAACGCCCACCTGGGAGTGGCAACAGGGGTATAATGCAAAGCAATACATTTAAAAAAAATGTATTTATGTGATGCGAGCATGACTGGTAAGGCCAGCATTTATTACTCATTCCTAATTGCCCTTGAGAAGTCGGCACAGAGTCACCTTCAAGGACTGCTGCAGTCCCTGTAAAAGAAAGAATGCATTTATCGAGCAATTCTCACGACCGAAAGATGGACAAAAGTGCTTTACACCGATCAAAGTACTTTGGAAGCCAAGTCACTGGTTTCATGTCGGAAATACAGCAGCCAATTTACGCACAGCAAGCTCCTATAAACAGCAATGTGATAATGACCAGGTTTTTGTGATGTTGAATGAGGGATAAATATTGACCGGGACAGATTGAACCGCTTGGCTCCTCCTTGACATTGTTCTGAGGAATCATCTACATCGCCCTGAGGGACCAGACAGGGCCTTGGTTTAATGCCTCATCTGAAAGACCTCTGACGGTGCGGCACTCCCTCGGTACAGCAGAGAGCGTCAACCTTGATTCTTTTTGTGCTCAAACGTTGGAGTGGGACTGAAATTGACATCCTTTTGAAGTGAGCCACAGCAACAGCTGTGGTTGCAGAAGACAGTGTGGACAGACTTTTCTGGAACAAGGATGACATGGATGAGGAAGGGAGTTGAGGGATCTTTCACGCGATAGAGAAAGGAAAGCGAGCAGCGATAGAAAAGGATACTGCTGACTGGGCAATGGATAATGCTGAGATGAGAAAGAGATGCGACTGGATAAGGGATTAATGCTGGGAAACGTAAAGAGGGGAAAAGTCTAAGGAAGCAAGAGAGCATTTCCTGCATTTGAGGAAAACCTACTACATATTGCTACTGTACATTTGAGCAATGTAGCATTTGAATTTCAGTGCCGGTGTTATGCCAGGCATGTGGTCTATGTGCCCCAGTGGTTGGCTGATCGAATCAAACAGTGCTTTCTTCTGCTTTTGTAATTTGCAGAGTCCACATTGTACTCAACCAGCCCGAGCTTGTAAAACCCAAAACAAAACTTCCACCGTTAGATGTGATTCCATGATTGGGCAGCACTTGCTGAACAATGCTGAGTATGCTAATAGCTGCACTAACAACCAATATAAAATACTCAGTTGAGAATGTAACAAAGATCAATTATGCTTGCTAGAAGTGACATACATTGAGGCACAGGACTCGGTTCTCTGCAAACAAAAGGAATATGTTCAAGCTTTGTGACTTTTTTGAATTGCCCAGGAACTTAGGGAGCCTATATGTGTGTGAGAAACGTGGGCCAGAAACAACTGTGCTAAACTTAAATATGGGTAATTATAAAAGAATGAGGGCAGAGCTGGTTGGAGTGGACTGGGAAAGGAGTTTAGTAGAAAAGACAGTTGATCAACAATGGCAGACATCTCTGAAAATAATTCATGACTTACAACAAAGATATAAGCCAGTGAGAAAGAAGGATTCTAGGAAGGGGGTAAATCACCAATGGTTAACCAAGAAAGTTAAGGATAGTATTAAACTGAACACAAAACATATAATGTGTCAAAGATTAGCCGTAAGTCAGAGGATTGGGAAAATTTAGAATATTTTGAAAACCAACAAAAGAGGACCAAAAAAAATCAAGTGGGAGAAGATGGACTATGATGATAATGTAAGTGTGGACAGTAAGAGCTTCTTTAAATATATAAAGAGGAAATGAGAGGCCAAAGTGACAGAGACTGGGGAAATATTAATAAGGAATCATGAAATGCAAAGAGGCTAAATAAATACTTTGCATCAGTCTTCATGGTGGAAGACACTGATAACATTCCAAAATTACTAAATGATCAAGGGACAAAAGTGGGAGCAAAAATAAATACAATAACTATCACTAGAGAGAAAGTACTAGGGAACCTAATGGGGTTGAAGGCCGATAGGTCTCCTGGACCCGATGGGTTGCAACCCAGATATTAAAGGAAGGGGGTTGGGCGACAGAGATAGTGAATGCACTGGTAGTAATTTTTCAAGAATCTTTACATTCTCGAAAGGTCACAGAGGATTTGAAAACTGCCAATATAACACCCTTATTTAAAAAGGGAGGTGGACAAAAATCAGGTAACTACAGGCCAGTTAGCTTAACATCTGTCATTGGGAAGATGTTAACGTCCATTATAAAGGATATAAGAACAGAACATTTAGAATTACATAATGTAATCAAGCAGAGTCAGCATGGCTTCATGAATGGGATATCATGCCTGCCAAATATATTAGAATTCTTTGAGGTGGTAACAAGCAAGATAGATTAAGGGGAACCAGTAGATGTAATATACTTGGATTTCCAAAAAGCATTTGATAATGTACCACATAAAAGGCTACTTAATAAGATAAGAGCCCATGATGTTGAGGGTAGTATATTATCATGGATAGATGATTGGCTAACTAATAGAAGACAGAGAGAAGAGGAGCATTTTCAGGATAGCAAACTGTAACTAGTGGAGTGTCACAGGGTTCAGTGCTGGGCCACAATTACAACCATCCAAATGGATGGTTGTCCCCAACCTTGAAACATAGTCAAGAACAAATCAGGGACAGACAAACTCTGTGAAGTCTGAGACTTTGGGGGGGGGGGGGGGGGGGGGGTTGTAGGAGTATGTATAGTGTTTGGATAATATAATATTCACAGGAGTCCCAAGAAGGCTTAAACTCAAAAGCTTATTCAGAAATGCAAGGCTGCAATGCGGAGGGCAGGACATCCAGCCTCAGCCCGGACCATCCGATGATACCAATTCCAAACCTGGCTGGTTTTTATCAGTCCAATTCAGTCCAATAGGCCTCCACCCCTCAGCAGGGTGAGGTCATATTCCATGAGCCCCATGGGGGGATCAATTGGGTCATCCCCTGTGGGTCCTGTGTAGGTTATTACAGATAAAGACCTGAGGGGGAGATACACAGTAGAGGATCAACATCAGTACACCTGATACTGCGATCTAGTGGGAAGCAGAAGTACAATGGACGGCACGGTAGCACAGTGGTTAGCACTGTTGCGTCACAGCTCCAGGGTCCCAGGTTCGATTCCCGGCTTGGGTCACTGTCTGTGCGGAGTCTGCACGTTCTCCCCGTGTCTGCGTGGGTTTCCTCCGGGTGCTCCGGTTTCCTCCCACTGTCCAAAGACATGCGGGTTAGGTGGATTAGCCATGCTACATTGCCCTTGGTGTCCAAAAAGATTTGGTGGGTTGCTGGGTTATGGGGATGGAGTGGGTGTGTGGGCTTAAGTAGCGTGCTCTTTCCAAGGGCCGGTGCAGACTCGATAGGCGGAATGGCCTCGTTCTGCACTGTAAATTCTAAGATTATTTGAACCTTGTGTAGAGTTACTGAGATGTATATAGATCTGTAAATAAACAAAAATATTTTTTTTAACCCATAATGGACTAAGGCAGCATTCTCTGGCTAACAGGCAAACCTTATGGAAAGCCAAACTAGACCTTGAACCCAAGATGAAGCAGTAATGGTGGTAACAGTAGTCATTTACAAGTTGAATCTCTTTCCACTAACTACATATTTAGAGATCCTCATCGTTCTGTTCACAATTTTACACTTACTCAGCCCTCGTACTTCATTATACTGATGGGTTGTTGGGCAGGAGCCAGTTGGAGAGGGTCCCAGAAGAAGTTGGCCTCAGTCCCAGTGCCTAGCCCTCCTACAATTAGATGATCGGAGAAGCTCAACAGCAGGCAGATTCAAGTACCATGCCACAATAAGTTTCAAACTCCTTGGGAAGCGAGTTATCTGATTCCTCCCTCATGATTTCAGTGTGAGACTGACTCAGTCTCGGGCACAGATATACTTGATATTACATTAAATTCAGAGTTCAGCATTTCAGAGGAGGTTCACTAGATTGATTCCAGAGATGATTATAGAACATAGAACATAGAACAATACAGCGCAGTACAGGCCCTTCGGCCCACGATGTTGCACCGAAACAAAAGCCATCTAACCTACACTATGCCATTATCATCCATATGTTTAGCCAATAAACTTTTAAATGCCCTCAATGTTGGTGAGTTCACTACTGTAGCAGGTAGGGCATTCCACGGCCTCACTACTCTTTGCGTAAAGAACCTACCTCTGACCTCTGTCCTATATCTATTACCCCTCAGTTTAAAGTTATGTCCCCTCGTGCCCGCCATATCCATCCGCGGGAGAAGGCTCTCACTGTCCACCCTATCCAACCCCCTGATCATTTTGTATGCCTCTATTAAGTCTCCTCTTAATCTTCTTCTCTCCAACGAAAACAACCTCAAGTCCATCAGCCTTTCCTCATAAGATTTTCCCTCCATACCAGGCAACATCCTGGTAAATCTCCTCTGCACCCGCTCCAAAGCCTCCACGTCCTTCCTATAATGCGGTGACCAGAACTGTACGCAATACTCCAAATGCGGCCGTACCAGAGTTCTGTACAGCTGCAACATGACCTCCCGACTCCGGAACTCAATCCCTCTACCAATAAAGGCCAACACTCCATAGGCCTTCTTCACAACCCTATCAACCTGGGTGGCAACTTTCAGGGATCTATGTACATGGACACCTAGATCCCTCTGCTCATCCACACTTTCAAGAACTTTACCATTAGCCAAATATTCCGCATTCCTGTTATTCCTTCCAAAGTGAATCACCTCACACTTCTCTACATTAAACTCCATTTGCCACCTCTCAGCCCAGCTCTGCAGCTTATCTATATCCCTCTGTAACCTGCTACATCCTTCCACACTATCGACAACACCACCGACTTTAGTATCGTCTGCAAATTTACTCACCCACCCTTCTGCGCCTTCCTCTAGGTCATTGATAAAAATGACAAACAGCAACGGCCCCAGAACAGATCCTTGTGGTACTCCACTTGTGACTGTACTCCATTCTGAACATTTCCCATCAACCACTACCCTCTGTCTTCTTTCAGCTAGCCAATTTCTGATCCACATCTCTAAATCACCCTCAATCCCCAGCCTCCGTATTTTTTGCAATAGCCTACCGTGGGGAACCTTATCAAACGCTTTGCTGAAATCCATATACACCACATCAACTGCTCTACCCTCGTCTACCTGTTCAGTCACCTTCTCAAAGAACTCAATAAGGTTTGTGAGGCATGACCTACCCTTCACAAAGCCATGCTGACTATCCCTGATCATATTATTCCTATCTAGATGATTATAAATCTTGTCTCTTATAATCCCCTCCAAGACTTTACCCACTACAGACGTGAGGCTCACCGGTCTATAGTTGCCGGGGTTGTCTCTGCTCCCCTTTTTGAACAAAGGGACCACATTTGCTGTCCTCCAGTCCTCTGGCACTATTCCTGTAGCCAATGATGACATAAAAATCAAAGCCAAAGGTCCAGCAATCTCTTCCCTGGCCTCCCAGAGAATCCTTGGATAAATCCCATCAGGTCCCGGGGACTTATCTATTTTCAGCCTGTCCAGAATTGCCAACACCTCTTCCCTACGTACCTCAATGCCATCTATTCTATTAGCCTGGGGCTCAGCATTCTCCTCCACAACATTATCTTTTTCCTGAGTGAATACTGACAAAAAATATTCATTTAGTATCTCGCCTATCTCTTCAGACTCCACACACAATTTCCCATCCCTGTCCTTGACTGGTCCTACTCTTTCCCTAGTCATTTGCTTATTCCTGACATACCTATAGAAAGCTTTTGGGTTTTCCTTGATCCTTCCTGCCAAATACTTCTCATGTCCCCTCCTTGCTCGTCTTAGCTCTCTCTTTAGATTCTTCCTCGCTACATTGTAACTATCCATCGCCCCAACCGAAACTTCACACTTCATCTTCACATAGGCCTCCTTCTTCCTCTTAACAAGAGATTCCACTTCCTTGGTAAACCACGGTTCCCTCGCTCGATGCCTTCCTCCCTGTCTGACCGGTGCATACTTATCAAGAACACGCAGTAGCTGATCCTTGAACAAGCCCCACTTATCCAGTGTGCCCAACACTTGCAGCCTACTTCTCCACCTTATCCCCCCCAAGTCACGTCTAATGGCATCATAATTGCCCTTCCCCCAGCTATAACTCTTGCCCTGCGGTGTATACTTATCCCTTTCCATCATTAACATAAACGTCACCGAATTGTGGTCACTGTCCCCAAAGTGCTCTCCTACCTCCAAATCCAACACCTGGCCTGGTTCATTACCCAAAACCAAATCCAACGTGGCCTCGCCTCTTGTTGGCCTGTCAACATATTGTTTCAGGAAACCCTCCTGCACACACTGTACAAAAAACGACCCATCTATTGTACTCGAACTATATCTTTTCCAGTCAATATTTGGAAAGTTAAAGTCTCCCATAATAACTACCCTGTTACTTTCGCTCATATCCAGAATCAGGTAGATTGGCCATGATAAATTGCCCTTAGAGTCCAAAATTGCCCTTAGTGTTGGGTGGGGTTACTGGGTTATGGGGATAGGGTGGAGGTGTGGACCCTGGGTAGGGTGCTCTTTCCAAGAGCCGGTGCAGACTCGATGGGCCGAATGGCCTCCTTCTGCACTGTAAATTCTATGAAATTCTATGAGGGGTTTGTTGTATTTAGAGAGATTGAGCAGTTTAGGTCCACAACCTCTGGAGTTTAGAAGAATGAGGGGAGATCTAATTGAGGTATATAAGATGATAAAAAGTATGGATAAAGGCGACATGGAGCTGATGCTTCCTCTTGTGGGGCATTCCATAACGAGAGGTATTATGTCTTTGTATAAGAGGTAGCAAATTTAAAACAGAGTTGAGGAGAAACTACTTCTCCCAAAGGGTCGTGAACCTGTGGAATTGAATTCGCTATCCCAGAGTGCGGTGGATTCTGAGACAGTTAGTAAATTTAAGGAGAAGTTAAGCAAATGTTTAATTCGTAATGGGTTGAAGGGTTATGGAGAATGGGCAGGACGGTGGAGTTAAGGCTAGGGAGGTTATGCTGCAACTATATAAGGTGTTAGTGAGGCCACACCTGGAGTATTGTGTTCAGTTTTGGTCTCCTTATCTGAAAAAGGACGTACTGGCGCTGGAGGGCGTGCAGAGGAGATTCACTAGGTTAATCCCAGAGCTGAAGGGATTGGATTATGAGGAGAGGTTGAGTAGACTAGGACTGCACTCATTGGAATTTTGAAGGATGAGGGGGGATCTTATTGAAACATCTAAAATTATGAAGGGAATAGATAGGATAGATGTGGGGAGGTTGTTTCCACTGGCGGGTGAAAGCAGGACTAGGGGGCGTAGCCTCATAATAAGGGGAAGTAGATTTAGGCTGAGTTTAGGAGGAACATCTTCACCCAAAGGGTTGTGAATCTATGGAATTCCCTGTCCAGTGAAGCAGTTGAGGCCCCTTCATTAAATGTTTTCGAGATAAAGATAGATAGTTTTTTGAAGAATAAAGGGACAAAGGGTATGGTGTCCGGGATGGAAAGTGGCGCTGAGTCCACAAAAGATCAGCCATGATCTCATTGAATGGCAGAGCAGGCTCGAAGGGCCAGATGGCCTACTCCTGCTCCTAGTTCTTATGTTCAAGGAAAGAACATTCTGTCTAATTCCACCTTCCAGCTCTTGGCGTGTAGCCCTGTAGGTAACAGCATCTCAAGCACAAATCTGGTGTTCTTGATTAAGAAGGGGAGAATGAGGAACATATGCACCATGATCGAATGGCCGAGCAGACCCGATGGGCCGAATGGCCTGATCCTATTCCTGTATTTTATGGTCTAAATGATATTATCTTCCAGCTTGGCAATGTCTTGAGTTTAAAATTCTAATCCTTGCTGGCAAATCTCTCCGTTCCCCCATCCCTCCCTATCTCTGCTACTTCCTCCAGCCCTATTGCTGGAGCTGCACTCATCCAGGCAAATGTACTCCGTCACACTCCTGACCTGTGCCTTGTAGCTAGTGGACAGGCTTTGGGGAGTCAGGAGGTGAGTTACTCGCCACAGAATTCCCAGCCTCTGATGTGCTCTTGTAGCCCCAATATTTATATGGCTGATTCAGTTCACTTTATCATCAGTGGCGAACCCAAGGATGTTGATAGCGGGGAATTCAGCGATGGTAATGCCATTGACCATCAAGGGGAGGTGGTTAGACTATTATTGGAGATAGTCATTGCCTGGAACCTTTGAGCAGCATTTGCCACTTTGCACCCCAAGCCTTGTCCAGACCTTGCTGCATATAGACATGGACTCCTTCAGTTTTTGAGGAGTCGTGAATCGTACTGAAAATTATGTAATCAGCTGTGAAAAGCCCCACTTCTGACCTTAAGATGGCGTGAAGGTCAGCGATGAAGCAGCTGAAGATTATTGGGCGTAGGACACTACCCTGAGGAACTCCTGCAGTGGTGTCCTGGGAATGCAGTGATTGGACACCAACAACCACAACCATCTCCCTTTGTACTAGGCATGACTCTGACCAGCAGAGAATTTCCCCCCCCCCCGTTTCCTATTGGGTCCAGCCTTGCTTGGCGTTCCTGATGTCACCCTGCATCATATGCTGCCTTAACAGACAAAGGCCGCCTCTGAAATTCAGCTCTTTTCTCCATGTTTGGACCAAGGCTGTAATGGGGTCTGAAGCTAAGTGGCCCTGGATGAAACCAAACTGATCAGCAGTGATCAGGTTATTGGTGAGTTAAGTGCCGCCTGATAGCATTGCCAGCGACACCTTCCATGACATTGCTGATGCTAGCGAGTAGGCTGATGGGGCAGTAATTGGGTGGATTGGCTATGTCCTGTTGCTTGTGGAGAGGGCGGGTCTGTGGTTAAATGATCAGTATTTTACTGGTTGATGAGAGGAAGTCAAATTGGAAGGACGTGATTAAAGAACACTGCTGGCATTAACAAGGAGTGTGTTTTTCTTAAATTCCTCTTCCTGAGCAGAGAAATAAATGTAATTGTCTTCAGGGGCTGTTTACGCTTACTGCCATCCATCAATAATACGGAGAGCCAATTCTGAAACAGTCACATTTCCTTTGTGGCCTCATTATCAAAGACTCGCTTTTACTGAATTAAATTTAAAAAAAAACTACCCCTGACCAAAATGAACGCAGTGGTGCCTGCTCATCCTTCAATTACTGGGGTAAAGTCAAGAGGACTTGGGAAATAGAGCCAAATTTCATTAAAATGGAATTTCAGAACAGTTTTGTAAGTCGGCTGTGAGTCCAAGGGGCAGAGTTTAGCAAGTCTGCGAGTTGTTCTTTCCACCAGTGGTTGTGGATAATTGCATTAGTTTTGCTGCAGATTGAATAAGGAAGATCGTTAGCTTTATTCAAGCAGCAGCTTGGAATAGCAGGCATATTAGAAAGAAAAAATTGACTTGTATTGATAGGAGGGTCGAGTGGTTGCTCTTGGGCAGGATTGCCAACTCCAGTAGGCCACATCCCTGGAGGTTTCATCACCTGCCCCTGCCCCCCCCCCCCCCCCCCCCCCCCCGGCCCCCGTCACCCTCAACTGCCCTTCACAGTCAGGGAACCTCTCCATGCCCTCCTTTCTCCCCCAGCTCCAATGTGTCATAGAATCAAAGAAGTGTTACAGCATAGAGGGAGGCCATCCAGCCTGTAGTGCCCACGAAGAACAAAGAAAATTACAGCACAGGAACAGGCCCTTCAGCCCTCCCAGCCTGCGCCGATCCAGATCCTTTATCTAAACCTGTCTTCTATTTTCCAAGGATCTACTTCCCTCTGTTCCCCGCCCGTTCATATATATGTCTAGATGCATCTTAAATGATGCTATCGTGCCCGCCTCTACCACCTCCACTGGCAAGGCGTTCCAGGCGCCCACCCACCTCTGCGTAAAAAACTTTCCACGTACATCTCCCTTAAACTTTCCCCCTCTCACCTTGAAATCGTGACCCCTTGTAATTGACACCCCCACACTTGGAAAAAGCTTGTGGCTGTCCACCCTGTCCATACCTCTCAAAATGTTGTAGACGGCAAGAGAAACTCACCTGGCCCCTCCACCACTGAGGCACGGTTACCAGCTGTCTGTACCACCTACAAGATGCACTGCAGCAACTCACCAGGACTCCTTCGACAGCACCTACCAAACCCGTGACCTTTACCCTCTAGAAGGACGAGGGCAGCAGCTGTTTTGGGACACCACCACCTGCAATTTCCCCTCCAAACGACACACCATTCCAATTCGACACAATACCGCTGTTCCTTCACTATCTTCACTGGGCGAAGATCCAGAAACTCCCTCCCTCACTGTGCTGTAGGCGTACCTACACCACAAGGACAGCAGCAATTCAAGAAGGCACACCCGTAGAATCCAATTTAAAGGAGTGGTCACACTAACAGCCCCTTTACTAAAGAAAGAGTCACCCATACAGGGCAACACTGTGCCCAGGTATGGAAGGCGGGTTCGAAGGCATGTGAGCCAGCAATTTCACATAGATGTGTACTGTACCAGTAGCCTGATATGTTACCTTCTCTGCGCAATATTTAAGGAGGTGACATCTCAGAGAGCAGGGCAAAAGAAGGGCAACATCAATTTGTCTCATTATTAATCCAATTTTAGCGGTTTGAAACTCACATCTGCAATGTTTCCAATGGTACACGGCACATCTCCCTGCTGTGGCTGGAGCCCATTTGTTGCCTGGAGGCAGCCTCCCACCAGCAGGCCGCGCCATCCCCTTCCGCCCCCAACTGTTTCCATGGAGATCAGTGGACCGCAGCTGGGGTCACAAGCCACCATGTGCGATAGCCTGTCAGCAGTGGCCTCATTGCTCTTCAAAATGTTCGGGAGATTTCAGATTCCACAATGAGATGCCCTCGCAGTTCCCTTCCTCCATGGGCAGTGCCCATCCCTCCTTAAGTAAAGACTTAATTACCTGCAAAGACTCACATTCAAAGTATCGTCTGACATCATTGACTTTGTCTATATATGTGTTTGTGGAATCCACCTTTTCACTCACCTTATGAAGGAGCTGTGCTCCGAAAGCTAGTGACTCCAAACAGATCTGTTGGACTTTAACCTGGTGTTGTAAGACCTCTTTCTGTGCCCGCCCCAGTCCAATGCCTCCACATCATCCCCCCTGGTGGGGCTAGTAGCTGCCCACAACCTCGGGCCATCTGATCGGTTCTCCCACCTGGGGAGCCTGCCCATCATCTCTAATAGGGCAGGGCTCCCAGAAGCGACCTATTCATTATCCGTCTCCAGGAAAATTGTGAGGCTGGATGGGACTCAGATTCCGGAGGGTCCAGGACCTGAATGTGGTCCCAATATCAGGGTAACAATGGTGAATTTCATGGACTCCCTCCAGTGCAAAAAGAGGCCGTTCAGCCCATCGGGTCTGCACCGACCCTCTGAAAGAGCACCCCACCTAGGCCCATACCCTAGGTGGTATACACCCTATACCCGTAATCCCACCTAACCTTTTGGACACTAAGGGGCATTTTAGCATGGTTAATCCACCTAACCTGCACATCTTTGGACTGTGGGAGGAAACCGGAGCACCCGGAGAAAACCCACGCACACACGGGGAGAACGTGCAGACTCCGCACAGACATTCATCCGAGGTCGGAATCAAACTCTGCCGCTGTGAGGTAACAGTGCTAACCACCGTGCCCATTGTTTCTCTATTTAAGAACAAACTGAAATTTACTTTTATATGATAGCTCACCACACCTTAGAGAAATCTCAAAGGGCTTGATGTAGAAGAACGTGCTTCAAATGCAATGATCAATTAGTGGCTGTGTTAGGCTGAGGCAGAAATATAATAAGCTACAAGTTATGAAAAAGATACAGCCAGCTGATTAAGATCAAATCATGTAGATGCCTCCAATTAAACACAAGGTCACGTATATATTCGTATTAAACAAGGCATCATAATGAATATGACTCAAGGAATTGTATAACATTACAGCACAGAAGGAGGCCAATGAAATGAAAATCGCTTATTGTCACAAGTAGGCTTCAAATTAAGTTACTGTGAAAAGCCCCTAGTCGCCACATTCCGGCGCCTGTTCGGGGAGGCTGGTACGGGAATTGAACCGTGCTGCTGGCCTGCCTTGGTCTGCTTTCAAAGCCAGCGATTTAGTGCCCAGTGCCTGTGTTGTCTCTTTGTACTAGCTATCCTGTCTTGTTCCTGCTTTAATTATTCTTCACAGGTGATGTGCCGTCAACAATTTTCTATGACTAACTATGAGACGTGGCATGTATGAGGTCCCAGGCGCTACATGGGTGACTGCCCAGTTTGCCTGACTAAGCGACAATGTAGTGCCTCGGTTGTGTGTGTCGCGCACCTTGCTGGTTTCCGCCTTCTGAGCCAGAGACCTACTAACTCGTTAGGGTCTCTATTGCCAAATCCCAGGCTAGAAGAGTGATGTCCCACCTGTCGAAGCGGATGGGCCATTCACGGATTCCGAGTCAAGGTCCCCGGGGTGTTGACACCAGTGTACCCAACCTGCTGCTTGGAGTCGTAAGTGAGAATTGGAGAGTTGTGGGACGCTGGTTTTCCCCCTGCTCCAACCCCTCTTGATGTGGGTTTGCAGCGTGGCAGAAGCTCCTGGGTACTAATTCTCACAGATGATTCCTCGGTACCCTTTCCCATAAACCCTACCAATTTCTTGTTGACTCCTCGTTGATCAGCAAAGCACACACGCAGACACTGTTTTAGCAAATGAAGCATTAATTTTCCATAATGAAGAATCATTTTACTCCACTGGTTTTGTTTAATTAGTTATTCTCGTTGACGTGAAGATAGTTTTCTCATTTCACCAAATCTTCCCCACTAACTGGCTTTGCAGGCAACTAATATTCATGCCCAGTTGGTAGCTCTATATTAATACTGGCCAAGACAATGAACACAGGCTGTGTGACGCATGTCGCTAATTAAACACAAACAGTGTAGACTTTCTGCTTGGTGGCACTGGCTTAGTTAGCCCACCAAAACGATTGTGGAATTTTAAGTGCAAATTACGTTCAGTGCCGTGCTCCCTCCCTCTCCCAGCGGTACAGTGGCAGTGGTGTGTACCGCATAAAGATGCATCAGGCTCTTCCGTCCGCACCCTCCAAGCCTGTGATCTCTGCCACCGAGTAGGATGAGGGCAGCTGATGCACATGAACACCACCACCAGCAAGTCCCCCTCCAAAGCACTCACCACCCTGACTTGGAACTGTATCGCCGCTCCTTCACTGCCGCTCGGTGACAATCCTGGAACAAGACCAGAGATGTACTTCTGAGGCTAGAGAAGGCTCTGGTCAGACCCCATTTGGAGTATTGTGAGCAGTTTTGGGTCCCATATCTAAGGAAGGCTGTACTGGCCTTGGAAAGGGTCCAGAGGAGGTTCACAAGAATGATCCCTGGAATTAAGAGCTTGTCATATGAGGAACGGTTGAGGACCTTATTGAAACTTATAGGATACTGCGAGGCCTGGATAGAGTGGACGTGGAGAGGATGTTTCCACTTGTAGGAAAAACTAGAAGCAGAGGACACAATCTCAGACTAAAGGGACAATCCTTTAAAACACAGATGAGGAGGAATTTCTTCAGCCATAGGGTGGTGAATCTGTGGAACTCTTTGCCGCAGAAGGCTGTGGAGGCCAAATTACTGAGTGTCTTTAAGACAGAGATAGATAGGTTCTTGATTAATAAGGGGACCCAGGTTATGGGGAGAAGGCAGGAGAATGGGGATGAGAAAAATATCAGCCATGATTGAATGGTGGTGCAGACTCGATGGGCTGAGTGGCCTAATGCTGCTCCTATCTCTTATGGTCTTATAACTCCATCCTGAACAGCACTGTGAGTGCACCGACACACATGGACTGCGGCAGTTCAAGAATGTGGCTCGCTGACATTGTCTCAAGGAAAATTAGAAATGAGCAGCAAATGCTGGCCTAGCCAGCGATACCCACACACTCTGAATGAATATAAAATACTTGTTTCTTTCGCACTGGTTTAAAAAATGTTACACTGGAAGCCAGAATAATTGGCCAGGTCCTCCGGGATAAATCAATCTGCACGGAGAGCTTCTGCTCATTTACAAGCCTTGGAAAAGGCTCTAAATATTAACCCGGCTATTTTGGGTGCAAGAGGACTGAACAGGAGCTTACAAAGAAAGGGGGCGATTCTCCCCCTGGATTGCACCCGGCACACCTCCCGCAATCCCGGGCAATAGCGGAAGAGTCCTGAAATGGTGTTCCAGTCTTGCACCGTATGGATCGTGATGTTTCTGATGCATTCTGGATTGCACCCTCACTGGACGCGAAGCAGGTTTGCATACTTACATGTGTCTTTAAACCCATTTAAATGCGCCCCGCCCTTTCGAGGCCGGGGTCTTCCAGCTCCCGGGATTCACCTGCCCCACTGGTATGACGTGAGGTTGGCGCAAATCAGTACTGGTCTCTGTCACAATATGTGGATATTGTAAGGAACATAAAGGGTTAATCTGATGTTAATACTCTAGTCAATAGATGGTGCTACAGAGCAACCATATAAATATCACATGCCTCCTTGACTTTTGGGAGAGAGACAAGAGAGAGCCAGACTGAGTAGGTGTGAGGTAGTTTAGCTGACAGTATAGTTTACTATTGTAGAAGTGTAGTGTGTTCTTTTCTTATCTAATTCTTTAGCAAATGTTCGAATCTAATTAAGTGTAATGTAATAAATTAGCTTTGTTTGTTAAACACTGCTTGCCATTCTTTGTCAATACGACAACCTTCACCATCCTGAAGAATGGTGCAAAGAACACAACGTGGTACCAGGAGTGATTGTTATAGGGTTTTAGTTAGATTTAGTAAAGCTAGAAAGGAGATGATCAATGAAAAACTTTGTCCAAAAAACAATCAGCGGAAAAAAACATTGCACTCTACAAGCCAGTCGCATCCTGCAGCACGGAGTGGAAGAGGCAGAGATGGAAGGCCTACAGACTCCTAAGCACTTCAGGACTGCTGATAAACTGGATGTGAATTGGAAAACTTTGAAACAGCAATTTCAATTCTATCTCTCAGCTTGAGCTCTTGAGTCAGCCAGTGGCCAGCGGAAAATTGCGCTGTTTCTCACTGTGGCTGGATCACAAGCCATAGAACTGTTTAATGCGTTTACTTTTGAAAATAGTGACGATCAGAAAGATTTTAATGTGGTAATGGAAAGGTTTGATCTGCAATGTAAAGCTCAAATTAATGAAACATGTGAAAGGTATATGTTTACAAAACGGGTACAAAAAGCAGATTCTTTTGTCACGTGTCTCTGTTTAAGAGCGCAAACTTGCAGTTTTTCAACGCTAACAGATTCCCTCCTCCGTGACCCAATCGTGTATGGAATAAATAATGAAAAACTTTGTGAACGTTTGCTTAGGCAGCACAACTTGTCGGTAGAAGATGCAATAAGTGTATATCGAGCGAGTGAGCTAGCCGCGAGTCTGTATGCAGATATACAGGCCCGGGAAAAAGGCGGGAAGGAAGACACCGTGACTGACGCTATTAATGTGGTGGCGCAGTTAAATGAAAGGTACGCTGCAGCTGTCAGCCATTTTGAAAATGACTTAAGCAGCATGGTGACGTGTGCACGTCGTGGCCACGCCCGCCTGAGAAATAAATGCCCAGCCATCTGGAAAGTATACGCGAACTGTGACAAAATGAACCATTTTGCTTCGCAGTGCCGGTTCAGTACAAAAAAGCCTCAAAGTAATACGTAAAGCTTTTTTATCAAGGCAAGAAAAATAAGATGGGTGCAACACGAATCAGATGGAGAAACAAAATTCTCACTGCGATATTGAAGCACAAGAATACGATTTGGAATACACTTTCTTTGTTGACTCAGTCAACAAGACTGATATTGATGACAGGCAACATTTAAAGCAGATATCATCTGTTCATTTAAGGGCAGATTGGAACATACCATTAAAAGTAAATAGGTCCAAAAATCTTTTTATGTTGGATACTGGAGCTCATGCAAATCTGATCACTGAATCCGACCTCTCTAAGGTACAGTCTCCTCCTTCAATTAAAGCTACTAAATGCCAACTGAGGGACTACAGTGGCAACATCATTACCACAAGAGGATTGTGTTGTCTCGCAGTAAGCAATGATGAAATCCATATGCCAGTGCAAATAGTTGATGCCAATACATCGTCTCACATAGGTGTTGATGCTTGTTTGATGCTGAATCTTGTGGAAAGGATTCACAGCACTAATCATGGTTCACAGCAAGGTGACATAGAGGACATTCTTGCTAAATTTCCACATGTATTCACTGGAATAGGTATGTTACCGTTTACTTATAAAATACAGCTTAAAGAAAATGCTACATCAGTAATACATCCTCTGAGAAGAGTACCAGCCCCTCTCAAAGAATGTCTCAAGCAGGAACTGGATCGAATGCAGAAACTGAACATCATATCCAAGATAACTGAACCTATGGATTGGATTAGTTGTGTACGAAAGCCTAATCTACGAATATGCATAGACACAAAAGATCTGAACAAGAATATCAGAAGAGAGTGTTATCCAATTCCTAAGTGCGAAGAGATTACAGGAGAGATGGCACACATGAAAAATGTTTCTCAGTTTGATGCCTTGAAAGGATTTTGGCAGCTACAACTTGATTAGTCCAGCAATAAGCTCTGTACTTTTAACACACCGATATTGTTACAGCCGCATGCATTTTGGAATTATTTCTGCCTCAGAAATTTTCCGTAGAGCTATGGAAATCATAAAAGAAGGTCTGAAACACCAGGGGCTGGATTCTCCGTTTCACTATGTCCCCACACCGTCGTGAAAACTGTGGCCTTTTACGCTAGAAAAACAGGTGTCAAAAGGACACCGATTCACAGCCCTTCAGTGGGCTGGTAGGGAGCCGTCGTGCAGCTCCTATCTCCCGCTGCCGATACGGCCCCCCGAACTTCCGGGTCAGAGGCCGCGCACGCGCACGGCGGTCTCAGACTGCGGAGCAGGACCGTGGAAAGAGTGCCCCTGATCGGCCGCGTGCCCGACCCAGACCGTCCACTCAAAAACACCCCGGTCCCGTATGAGGCCCCCCCCTGCCCTTCAATCGGCCCGCCCCCGACCATGGGGGCCGCGGGACTGCGACCAGTTGGGGGTGGAGAATGGCGGGGCGGGCCTCAAGCAATGGCCGCAGGTGGGGGATACGATACTTAGAATGCGAACCTGTTGGACTTTAACCTGGTGTTATAAGACGTCTTACTGTGCTCACCCCAGTCCAACGCCGGCGTCTCCACAACATGGCCTCACATTCCAAGTATCATCTTGCACCTTTGAATTTGTCTATATATGTGTTTCTGGAACCTACCTCTTCATTCACCTGAGGAAGGGGCAGTGCTCCGAAAGCTAGTGATTCAAAACAAACCTGTTGGACTTTAACCTGGTGTTGTAAGACTTCTTATTGTGCTCACCCCAGTCCAACGCCGGCATCTCCACAACATGGTAAGGAATGGTTAACCTCAAATCCCCACTGACCACAGCCCCAGTTCTCACATTTTTCGATCCGACAAAGGAGACAAAGATCCCGACAGGTGCGAGTCAAGACTGGATAGGAGCTGTTCTTCGACAGAAGATCTGAGGAGACCGGTAGCATATGCTTCTCGAGCCATGACCCCCACAGAACAACGCTGTGCACAGATTGGAAAAGAATGTCTTGGCCTGGTGACGGGTGTTGAAGAATTTCACGATTATATTTATGGTCTATCTACATTTGTAATAAAGAGTGATCATAGACTGCCTGTCCATATAATTACAAGAGTCTAAATGACATGTTGCCCAGATTGGAACAAATGCTAATAAAACTAAGAAGATATGATTTTTATCCAATATATACTCCAGGAAAAGATCTAATCCTTGCAGATACATTATCACGGGCTACTGAACATGAAGATAAGATTTCAGGTCTTGTGCAGGTGATAGAAGCTCAAGCTGACACACTATCTGTTTCTGATGTCAAATTAAGACTAATTAAAGCAGAAACTGCAAAAGATGAAGTTTTTCAGCGAGTGATTCATCACATGACTGATGGATGGCCAAATGCAAGTTGTTCCAGCTTCAGAAGCGTTAAAGATGACCTCTCTGTGGTGAATGGATTTTTACTCAAACTGGATAGAATGGTCATTCCTACAAAGTTGAGCAGACAGATTCTTACCCAGATCCATGAAGGACACCAGGGTATTGAGAAATGTAAATGACGGACAAGGCAATCCGTCTATTGGCCTGGCATCAATTCTGATATTGAAAATTATGTTTCTGAATGTGCCATTTGTCGAAGAGACCAGTCTGCTCAACAGAAAGAGAAATTCACAATGATGGCCATTGTTACAATTCCATGGTCTAAAGTGGGAATAGATGTTTTCTACTTTCAAGGCAAAGACTACCTCGTCATTATTGACTCTTACTCAAATTATCTGGAAGTGGTTAAACTTTCAAACTCAAGTTCACAATCAGTCGACAAGGCAACTAAATATGTTTTTTCTAGACATGGGATACCATTGACGGCCGTAACGGACAATGGATCTTGTTTCGACAGTTGGGAATGGACTGAATTTTTAAATGCTACAATTTTAATCATGTCACGTCAAGCCCTCTATATCCCCAATCCAATGGGAAGGCTGAGAAAGGTGTGGGTATCGTGAAGAAATTGTTAAAGAAAGCATATGAGGTGAGACAAGATTATTAAGTTATCGAGATACTCCTTATCGACAGGTCTTTCGCCAGCGCAACTTCTCATGAATATACAGCTGCGTACCACATTGCCAAGTCTAACTGCAGCAAATCTGGATGATACACCGATCATTAACAAGATGAGAAAACAGCAGAAAACTCAAAGTTTGTATTTCACCAAATCAGCCAGACAGCTGATTCTGCTAGTTCCAGGAGATTGTGTACGTGTACAAGATCCAAACAGGGGATGGTCCTGCACTGCTCCTTTTTTAAGTCAGGCAGCTCCACATTAATATTTTGTAAAAACGTCGGAAGGTTCGATATTCAGGAGAAATCGTCATGCATTGTTGAAGGTGAACCTCCAATTAAGCCTCAACAATTGTTCGACAGCAGGTTTCCAGGACATTTATTGAAATTGAGCACTACGTTATCTGACAATCAACTGACTGATACAAGTACCGATCAGAAGAGAATTCTGACTACATGACAGTGGGATTGAGAAGGTCAACGAGACCAAGAAAAAACCCCGATGGTCTCAATCTATGAACTGTGAAACACTGATTTAACTCATGCATAACTTTAATAATGTTCATTATTGTACATTGCCCATACACTGCCTGTATGTAAATTTGAATGTAAAAATTCACATTTTTCAAAGAAAGGGGGATGTCACAATATGTGGATATTGTAAGGAACATAAAAGGTTAATGTAATGTTACTACTCGAGTCACTAGATGGTTCTACAGAGCGACCATATAAATATCACATGCCACCTTGACTTTTGGGAGAGAGACAGGAGAGAGACAAGAGAGTGGAAGAGAGCCCGACTAAGTAGATGTGAGATAGTTTACCTGATAGCATAGTTTAGTATTGTAAGTGTAGTATCTTCTTTGCTTGTATAATTCCTCAGCAAATGTTCGAATCTAACTCAGTGTAGTGTAATAAATTAGTTTTGTTTGACTGCTTGCTGTTCTTTGTCAACACTACAACCTTCACCACCCTGAAGAACAATACGAAGAACACAACACCATCTATCTCATTTTGGAGATTATAGCTATCCTCTACACTTTCCATCACTTGGCCAATCTTTGTATTGCCTGCAAATTTCCAAATCGTGCCCCCCACATTTACATCCAAATCGTTAACACAAACAGTAGAGGCCCCAGCACCAAGCCCTTTCGAACACCACTTTCCATTTGCAAGGGCAGCCATCGACCACTATCCTTCGTTTCCAGTTACTTAGCCAACTTTTTATCCAGTTTGCCTCATTGCCCTGTATCCCATGGGCTTTTATTTTTTGACCAATCTGCCATGTGGGACCTTGTTAAATGCCTTGCTAAGATCCATGTACACCACATCCACTGCACTACCTTCATCAACCCTTCTTGTCACTTACTCAAAGAATTCAATCAAATTTGTGAAGCAAGACCTTCTTTCACAAATTCATGCTGACTATCCCTGACGAATCCATGCCTTTCTATGTGACAGCTAATCCTATATCTCAGGATTGATTCTACTAATTTGCCCACCACCGACGTAAGACCAACTGGCATGTAATTGTTTGACAGTGACCCATGCGGGAATCGAACCTGGGACCCTGGTGCTGTGAAGCAACAGTACTAACCACTGTGCTACCGTGCCACCTTACATGTGACAATAAATCAAATCAAAGACTCAGCAGGTCACTCAGGCAGATATAAAGGAGAGAAATAAAGTTACAGTTAGCATTCCAGGGATTTGAGACTTTTGAAACATTCACAGTGTTGTAAAGGAGGAAATTCAGCAGCTGATTTATGCACAGCAAGATCCCACGCAAAACAGCAATGTGATATTCACCGGATCATCTGTTTACAGTAATGAATAAATGGCAAATTTCTGTTGAATGGTACCGCAAGACCATGACTGTGCACCTATTACCTCAGGACTGCACTGGAGTACCAGCTCCAATTTTTTCACTCAACTCTCTGGAGTGGGACTATGAACCCTCGCTTCTGATTCGCAGGTGAGAGTGTTGCAAATCCTAAGATGTCATAATGACGTAATCAAGCCCTAATATTATTCCTCAACCAACATCAAAATAGTTGACCTGATTGTTATGTGTGGCAGCTTGCTGTGCACAATTAAATGCTGATTGCAACAGCAGCACTTCAGAAGTGCCTCTTTGGTTTTGAAATGTTTTGAAATGCAGTGGTCAATTGATCTGCGTTTGATTACGTGGGTCTGGTAGCTGATCTATAAATATCATTGTGTTTGATAGGTTAAGCCTGGGCGTTGATTCTGAGAAAAGCGAAAAGACAGAAAGAGTTGTAGAAAAGGGGGGGCGGTGATATTTTAAGGCACGGAAAAAATGCTGTAATCAAACCAGTATCATGTCTGTCTCTCGCTGAGGAAAAATAAGGGTTATAAAACATACAATCAGGTTGTGAATGGTGCTACATAAATGCAAATCTTTGTTCTTTTCGCAGGAAGGAACGGGAATGTGGGGCAGAGGTAATTCACGATTGAAAACTTTATTACCTCAAACACCATGATTGAACCCTGTCCTTTGTTCGACACAGTTGGCCTGGAACTTCCTGCTAGCGGTGAGAAGCCACATTTACCCGCGCTCCGATGATGCGTCGAACCTTCCTCTTTCTTCGGCAGCCTGGGGCCTCCAGTGCCTGAGTCTGCTCAGGCTCCAGCGTGGCGCAGGAGGAATGCAGCCCTTCTGACGCAGCCAGCTTGGGAACACCTATTGAGGGCAGGCATTTCAACAACAGATTTAGATAGAAAACAGCAGGTAACTTATTTAGCAAGTGTTTTAAAGGTACGTAGATTTTTTTTGTTAGCAATTTTTTTGCTCTTTCTTTTAATTACTTTAAAGTAATTGTTATTTTTTTATGCTTAAAGATGATTATTTATAAGCAAACAAAGATTTGGTTATTTGTTTTAAATCTGTGAAACTATTTAAATATACACTATATTATATAACTTTACCTGTGGCATGCTTAAAAATGTTTGTATGTTTTAATTTAGATTATGGTCATAAGATTTTAAAAGCACCCCAGAGCGTTTTGCTGTCACTGTCCTTGTAACATCTGATTTTTTTTGATTAGTGTTTATAGAATCACTGCAGTGAAAAATGCAGTTCATGCGGCCCATCAAGTCTGCTTTTTTGATTGATTGATTGATTTATTGTCACATGTACCGAAGTACAGTGAAAAGTATTTTTCTGCGACCGAGGGAACGTACACAGGACGTACATAGTCGACAAAATGAATAATCAGCAGAGTACATTGACAAATTATACATCGACAAACAGTGATTGGTTATAGTGAGGAACAAGCTACAAACAAAGCAAATACATGAGCAAGAGCAACAAAGGGTGTTGTGAATAGTGTTCTTACAGGGAACAGATCAGTCCGAGGGGGAGTCGTTGAGGAGTCTAGTAGCTGTGGGGAAGAAGCCGTTCCTATTTCTGGATGTGTGGGTCTTCAGACTTCTGTATCTTCAGCCTGATGGAAGGGTCTGGAAGAGGCCAAAGCCTGGGTGGGAGGGGTCTCTGACAATGCTGTCTGCCTTCGTGAGGCAGCCAGAGGTGTAGACAGAATCAATGAGAGGGTAGGAAGCATGTGTGATGCGTTGGGCTGAGTTCACCATACTCTGTAGTTTCTTGCGAGTTTGGGCCAAGCAGTGAGTGGACCAGGACAGACTGTTAATGATGGTGACCCCCAGAAACCTAAAGCTATCGACCATCTCCACTTCAGAGCTATTGATGTAGACGGGGGTGTTTGTTCTGCTACGCTTCCTGAAGTCGATGCTCAGTTCCTTGGTCTTGCTGACTGTAGCGCACAAAGACTCACGAGAGACGAATAGAGATGAAGTCGATAAGGCTTTATTAAGCGTGACTTGTTCCCCGCAATTCAGTAACAGACTGGCCTGCGGGGGAGAACCCCTGGTTCTTATACTCCGCCTTCAGGGCGGAGCTAGAGGTCAACAGCCAATCAGGACCCGGGATCTGTCAGCCAATGACATCACGGCTTCACAGTCCCACATGACCCCTAATGCATACTACCACACTGACATTTAGAGAGAAGTTGTTTTTGGAATAAAATGCAACCAAGTGATCTATCTGCCTTCTGTAGCCTGATTCGACGTTGTTTGAGATATGACCCACCACAGTCGTATCATCCACAAATTTATAGATCAAATTGGAGTTCAAACTTGCCACACAGTCGTGTGTGTACAGGGAGTACAGTAGAGGACTGAGTACACATCATTGCGGGGCCACGGTGTTGAGGACTATTGTGGAGGAGATGATGTTGCCTATCCTGACACATTGCGGTCTGTTGGTGAGGAAGTCGAGGATACAGCTGCACAGGGAGGGGTCAAGTCCAAGATTGCAGTGTTTGGTTATTTGTCTTGTCCGGTTAATGGTCTTGAAGGCGGAGCTGTAGCCTTGGAACAGCAGTCTGATGTAGGTGTCCTTGTTTTCGAGGTGTTCGAGTATTGATTGTAGATAGCATCTGCTGTGGACCGGTTGCAGCGATAGGCAAACTTTAATGGATCAAGGCCGTCTGGGACACTCCGAAAGAGCACCCTACCCAGGCCCACGCCCCTGCCCTATCCCCAAAACCCCACCTAACCTTTGGACACTAAGGAGCAATTTAGCAAGGCTAATCCACCCATCCTGCACATCTTTGAACCGAAGCACGCAAAGGAAATGAAGGTGACACGATGGCACAGTGGTTAGCACTGCTGCCTCACAGTACCAGGGACCAGGGTTCAATTCCAGCCTTAGGTGACTGTCCATGTGGACTTTGTACGGTCTCCCCACCTCTGCATGGGTTTCCTCCGGGGGCTCTGGTTTCCTCCCATAGTCCAAAGATGTGCAGGTTATTTGGATTGGCCATGCTATTGTTATGGGCCAGGGTTTAGAGACCCCCAAAGTGTATCATGGAGTTCACCTGACCCACAACTTTTAATACATTGTGGTATGGGGAGCACACGGCCCACTCTGCAGGTGTGGTACAGCAGAAATGGAAACGTATTTTTTAAAGCAAAACAATGTTTATTCTATGAACTCACGTTAAAATATTAACTCCTATTTAAAACATACAGTGAGCCATCAATTCAAATACAACCTCCAAAGAATACAACACTAAGTAATCTTTAATAAATTACCAAACATCATTCAGAAGACAAAAGACCCCTTTAACACAAAGATCAGGGGCGAAATTCTCCGTTATCGACGGAAAGTCCGCCGATCGGCGCAAAAAACGGCGCAAATCCCACTTGCGTCACGTCATAAAAATGGGCCGATAGTCTCCGGCCCGAAATGGGCTAGCAGCGACGTGACGGGATCCGCGCTTGCGCAATGGTTCACGCCGTGCAGCGTCATACGCGCTGCACGGCATAACGGCTCATAAGGCCGCGCAGCTCCCCCGCACCCGACCGGAACACCCGACCGCAACACCCGACTGGATGGCTAGCCGTCGCTCAGCCCCGAGGTTCGAGTCACGCGATGTGGAGGTGCTCCTGGACGCGATGGAGCAGAGGAGGGACACCCTGTATCCCGGGCACGGCCACAGAGTTGCCCCACGCCACAGCCGGCGTCTGTGGAGGGAAGTGGCAGAGGCCGTCACCGCTGTGGCCCTAACACCACGGACAGGCACCCAGTGCCACAAGAAGGTGAACGACCTCGTCAGAGCAGGCAGGGTGAGCCTCCCCCATATCCCCCCTCCCCATATGTCCCCCTCCCCATATCCCCCCTCCCCCATATCCCCCCTCCCCCATATCCCCCCTCCCCCATATCCCCCCCTCCCCCATATCCCCCCTCCCTCATATCCCCCCTCCCCCATATCCCCCCTCCCCCATATGCCCCCTCCCCCATATCCCCCATATCCCCCCTCCCCCATATCCCCCCCTCCCCCATATCCCCCCTCCCCCATATCCCCCATATCCCCCCTCCCCCATATCCCCCCTCCCCCATATCCCCCTCCCCCATATCCCCCCTCCCCCATATCCCCCCTCCCCATATCCCCCATATCCCCCCTCCCCCATATCCCCCCTCCCCCATATCCCCCCTCCCCATACCCCCTCCCCCATATCCCCCCTCCCCCATATCCCCCCTCCCCCATATCCCCCATATCCCCCCTCCCCCATATCCCCCCTCCCCATATCCCCCCTCCCCATATCCCCCCTCCCCCATATCCCCCCTCCCCCATATCCCCCATATCCCCCCTCCCCATATCCCCCCTCCCCCATATCCCCCTCCCCCATACCCCCCTCCCCCATATCCCCCCTCCCCCATATCCCCCCTCCCCATATCCCCCATATCCCCCCTCCCCCATATCCCCCCTCCCCCATATCCCCCCTCCCCCAAATCCCCCCTCCCCCATATCCCCCATATCCCCCTCCCCCATATCCCCCCTCCCCCATATCCCCCCTCCCCCATACCCCCCTCCCCCATATCCCCCCTCCCCCATATCCCCCTCCCCCATATCCCCCATATCCCCCTCCCCATATCCCCCCCTCCCCCATATCCCCCCTCCCCCATATCTCCCCTCCCCATATCCCCCTCCCCCATATCCCCATATCCCCCCTCCCCCATATCCCCCCTCCCCATATCCCCCTCCCCATACCCCCTCCCCCATATCCCCCTCCCCCATATCCCCCATATCCCCCCTCCCCCATATCCCCAAGTGAATCCAGCCCTAATCTTAACCTCTGCAATGCACGCGCAACCGATGGCGTGCATTCATATACCTGCCTCACACTGTTGCCTTTTACCCCTGCCACCACCGCCCCCCCCCCACAGGAGAAGCGCGCACACAACAATAGGGAGCATGTGAGGACTGGAGGAGTGCCCGCTGATGAGAGGCCACTGACCGTACACGAGGAAAGGGCCCTGGAACTGGCTGGCGGACCTGAGGACCGGGAGGTTGCTGATGCAGAGGTCGGGGCCCCACGAGCAAGTGAGCCACCAACAGCCCGTCCCCATATCCCCCCTCCCCTCCCCTATCTCCCCCTCCCCCGTATCACCTGATCCCTGCCTGATGTCTAACCATGCATGCTTCATTGTGTATCGCAGGACCAAACGTCCAGGCACCCACCCCCGCAGATGCACACCGCCCGCAGGATGCCCCTCGGAGACCACAGGAGACGGAGAGACCCGCACCCTCCAGCATGCGACGCCCGCAGGATGCCCCTCGGAGACCACGGGAGACGGAGAGACCCGGACCCTCCAGCATGCGACGCCCGCAGGATGCCCCTCGGAGACCACGGGAGACAGAGAGACCCGGACCCTCCAGCATGCGACGCCCGCAGGATGCCCCTCGCACACCACGGGAGACGGAGAGACCTGGAGCAACAGGGAGACGACACCCCCGTCACGTGCGGGAGCGACCACCCAGCGATGAGGGGGGCAGCCACAGGCCCCCGTCACATCCGAGCCAGGACACCACTACCCAGGACACCACTATCTAGGACACCCCTACCCGGGACACCACTACCCAGGACACCCCTACCCGGGACACCACTACCCAGGACACCCCTACCCGGGACAGCACTACCCGGGACAGCACTACCCGGGACAGCACTACCCGGGACAGCACTACCCGGGACAGCACTACCCAGGACACCCCTACCCGGGAAGACGAAATACCGGACAGTGACTCAGAGTGGATGGGTGGAGACGAACCCCCACCCCAAAGTGCCATGGACTCAGAGTGGGACGAAGAGCACGACACAACGCCACTGCTGTCACCAACACCCTCCACCATCGCAGAAACACTCACCACGGTTGGGCACTTAAGTGATGAGGCGTCTGGTACACTCACTGGTGCGCACAACACAGCCGTCCCGGTACAGCAGGTGGAGGTAGGAGCAGCGGAGGGACCGGGCGGTCGGAGGGCAGCCCAGGCCAAGCGAACATCTGCCGCCCAGATGGATCCCGGGTTCCTGCAGTTACCACACCCACACATAGATCCGATGCAACCACCGACACGGAGACGAGCGAATAGGGTGACGGGTGGCTTGCGGCGGCTGCGGTCGCAGGTGGAGGAGTCCACCCGCGTCCAGGAGCTGGGAGTGGTCCCGGTCATGCGTGCCACCCAGGCTGACACCGCACGGGTGGCGTCCGCGGTGGAGGCAATGGGTGCGACGGTGTCAGACATGGGGAACGGTTTGCGAGGCCTGGGGCCTTCCGTGCAGGCGGCGTCTGTGGCCCAGGAAATGGCTGCCCTCTCACAGGAGGCCATGAGCCAGTGCCAGCGCCAGATGGCAGAGGCGCTCAACGCCATAGCCCAGTCTCAGCAGGCCATGGCCCAGTCTCAGCAGGCCATGGCCCAGTCTCAGCAGGCCATAGCCCAGTCTCTGCAGGCCATGGCCCAGTCTCTGCAGGCCATGGTCCAGTTTCAGCATGCCATAGCCCAGTCTCAGCAGGCCATAGCCCAGTCTCTGCAGGCCATGGCCCAGTCTCTGCAGGCCATGGCCCAGTCTCAGCAGGCCATCGCTGAGGGCATCGGCGCCAGTGGCCATGTGCGAGCCGGCGTCGCACTGTCACAGACAGGGTTCGACAACCCCCTGGGCTCCATGGCTGCAAACCTGCAGACCCCTGTCGATACCAGCACGGGCCTCCAGGACTGGCAGCGCCAGATGTCGGGGGCGCGTCGGATGGCCAGTCCGTTCGCATCCCCCACCCATGTAGAGGCCTGGGGGCCATCGGGCACCCCGAGGGAGGAGGAGGTGGTGTGGTCCGTCCCGGCTCCCTCTGTAGGGGAGGTCCCGGTACACCGCGACACCTCGGACTCCCCCCCTTCCGTCCCAGGTGCATCGGGTGGGCAACGGGCAGGACAGGCTGGCAGCTCGCCATCCCAGTCGCCCGGGCCGCAGCCTGGCCCATCTAGGCCAGGACGCCCCAGGAAACGGCCGCCAAAGGGATCCAGTGTCAGAGGGCAGGAATCACAGGAGTCCACCTCCAGTTCTGCTGTACCGTCTGGGGAACCACGTAGACGTAGTCAAAGGGCCCGCAAGGCCAAACAATTAGACACTGAGTAAGTTGGCACGGGTGCAGGGCACAGATGAGTTTTAGGGGCTAGGGCACGTGCATGAACTCCTTTGGTTATTAAAGTCAATGTTACACCTACCGAAGCTGCCTTTGTGCTCTGTCCAAAGTGTGCGGGCGTGTCATGTACGTTGAGCGCAAGTGTGTGTGTGACGGGTGGTCTTACCTCATCCCCAGGTGAGTCTGCCCCCTTCCCCCTGGGCCGCCATCAACATCCCCCGGGCAGAGGACGGGACCGTGCGCTGCAGTGTCACAGCCGCATGCAGGGATGGTCCGGGTGGATGGTGGTACCGTGGCCATGGGTCAGACATAGTCCAACGATGTAGAGCCAGGAGCTCATCGGAGGCGGGTTGTCATCATCCTCCATGGCCTGCGATAGACACGCGTCCACCCGCAACTGGGTGAGCCCGGCCCGTTGTGCCGCCGGTGGATCGGCAATTGGGGGGGGGTTGGTGTGCATGCGGGTGGGGTGTGTGGGGTTGGGGAGGGGGGTGAGGGTGCTGGGTGGGTGGATGATTGGGGGTGTGGGTGGTCGGCTGTTGTCATGGTGTGCGGTCTGTGGCCATACTACCCGATTCCCACGCCCATCTAGACAGTGAAGCGGGCGTCTATCAGTCTGTCCCGTGCCCGCTGGGCCAGCCGGTAACGGTGGACAGCCACCCGCCTGTGTCTACCCCATCTGCCCTGACCATTGCCCCCATCCCCCTCATCTGGGGAGGACTGGGCCTCTTCCTGCTGCTCCTCCACTCCGCCCTCCTCTGCCTGCGGCACATCGCCCCTCTGCTGGGCTATGTTGTGCAGGACGCAGCACACCACAATGATGCGGCCGACCCTATCTGACCGATACTGGAGGGCGCCCCCAGAGAGGTCCAGGCACCTGAAACGCATCTTCAGCACGCCAAAGCACCTCTCGATCACTCCCCTTGTCGCTACATGGGCATCATTGTAGCGGTTCTCCGCCTCATTGCGTGGCCTCCGTATAGGCGTCATTAGCCACGATCGCAATGGGTAGCCCCTGTTGCCCAGCAACCAGCCCCTCAGCCGGGGATGGCGTCCCTCGTACATGCCGGGGATGGATGACCGCGACAACACGAATGAGTCGTGTACACTGCCTGGGTGACGGGCGCAGACGTGCAGGATCATCATGCGGTGGTCGCAGACCACCTGTACGTTCATTGAATAGGTCCCCTTCCTATTAGTGAACACGGCCCTGTTCTCTGCAGGTGGCCGCACGGCGACGTGCATCCCATCGATCGCGCCCTGGACCATGGGGAACCCGGCAACGGCAGAGAAGCCCACGGCCTGGGCATCTTGGCTGGCCCGGTCCACGGGGAAGCGGATGTAGCGGTGCGCCATGGCATAAAGGGCATCTGTCACTGCCCGGTTGCACCGATGCACCGATGTCTGCGATATGCCGGACAGGTCCCCACTCGGTGCCTGGAATGACCCCGTTGCATAAAAGTTCAGGGCCACCGTAACCTTGACGGACACGGGGAGAAAGTGTCCCCCGTCAGTGCCACGCGGTGACAGGTGTGCCAGCAGGTGGCAGATGTGTGCCACGGTTTCCCGGCTCATCCGGAGTCTCCTCCTGCATTCCCGGTCCGTGAGGTCCTGGTATGACTGCCGGGGCCGGTACACACGGGGCGCCCTCGGGTGCCTCCGTTGCCGTGGGGCCGCGACGTCCTCCTCCCCCTCCTCGTCCTGTCGGTCAGGTGTCCCTCCAGCCTGGGCGGCTGCCGCCTGCCCCTCTGCGGCAGCCTGCGCCGCCTCTCTGGCACGCTCCTCCTCCTCCTCCTCATCCAGGGCAACATAGACATGAGCGGCTGCCACCACGGCGGCCAACATCGCTGGATGGTCTGAAAACATGACGGCCTGGTGGGGGGGAGGGGAACGACGACATGTCATCATTGCCCATATCCCCTCCTCCCCCCAGCCAGGTGGCATGGACCGCATGGGTCCAACTGTTGGAGGCTGGCACCTGGCCAGGTGGACCAACTCATTTGCCCTCCCATCACCCACCCCGGCACGGACCCCCTCCCCAACCTCCACCCCAGCACGGACCTCCCCCAACCCCCAACCTCCACCACGGCACGGACCCCCCCCCAACCTCCACCCCGGCACGGACCCCCTCCCCAACCTCCACTCCAGCACGGACCCCCTCCCCAACCCCCAACCTCCACCCCAGCACGGACCCCCTCCCCAACCTCCACCCCAGCACGGACCCCCTCCCCAACCCCCAACCTCCACCCCAGCACGGACCCCCTCCCCAACCTCCACCCCAGCACGGACCCCCTCCCCAACCCCCAACCTCCACCCCAGCACGGACCCCCCCCCCCAACCTCCACCCCGGCACGGACCCCCTCCCCAACCCCCAACCTCCACCCCAGCACGGACCCCCTCCCCAACCTCCACCCCAGCACGGACCCCCCCCAACCCCCAACCTCCACCCCAGCACGGACCCCCCCCCAACCTTCACCCCGGCACGGACCCCCTCCCCAACCCCCAACCTCCACCCCAGCACGGACCCCCCCCCCCCCCACCTCCACCCCAGCACGGACCCCCTCCCGGCACTCCCCCGGAGCCCAGCCTACTCTAACCACACCCCCCCCCCCGCCGCACACACACACACACAAGCCGAGACACACCTCTCCTCACGCAATCAGTCTGCGGCCACGCCACCTCCTGCCCAGAGCCAACCCCCCAGGCCGTCACTCACCTCCTCGCTGGTCGGCGTGAGCCTGGAGCACTGGGTCACGCCGATGAAAAGGAGGTTTGATTCACGTCGACGTGAACGGTCATCATGTCGACGGGACTTCGGCCCATCCGGAAGGGAGAATATCGGCAGGCCGAAAATCGGCTGCCTTGCGCAGACCCGTGACATTCTCCGCGGCAGCGGCGCCATTAACGCCCCGCCGACTTTTCTCCCTTCGGAGACTTCGGCGGGGGCGGGGGCGGGATTCACGGCGGCCAACGGCCATTCTCCGACCCGGCGGGGGGTCGGAGAATGACGTCCCAGGTTTAAATTCGCTATTGAGAGCAGTTACCACTTTGAAAATCCCAAATGAACATTCATAATCTTGCAGAGATTCATACACATCCTGCCGTGATTTCAGCTTCTCCAAAACTAAAATGAAACCAAACCCACCCTGCAGCAAAAAGCCTAAAGCAAAAGTAAAAAGCTGACATCACTGCAGTAATAAACACCCATTTCTTAAAGGTACTCTCACTACAGATATTTATATACACACCCATTTATAAGCACCCATTTCTTTAAGGTACTCTCACATGACACTATGTTGTCCCTTAGTGTCCAGCGATGTACAGGTTCTGTTCCGGGAATAGGGCGGGCGAGTGGACCCAAGTAGGATACTCTTTCAGAAGGTTGGTGCAGGCCTGATGGGCTGAATGGCCTCCTTCTGCGCTGTAGAAATGTTATGGTTCTATTCCATGCTTCCAGGAAACCCATACAAACACGGGGAGAATATGCAAACACCACACAGTCACCCAAGGTCTGATATGAATTAGGGTCCCTGCTGTTGTGGTGCAGCAGTGCTAACCAGTATGGCACCGTATTAAATATGTTTCTGCCTTGTTAACCTCAATTATCTTATACATTTGTAATTATCTCAATTAAATGTTGTGTTTTGCAGTTTCAGTAAATATTTGTAGAAGCTTGTAAAGTTTAATGTAAAACATTTATCAACAAAAGTAATTTTATAAATACAAAACTTTGAAACAAGTTAACATTTAACTTAACGTTTAACAAGACATAAAACTGCCTCAACATTTACAAATTTCTTGCAATAAAATATATTTTCTCACGTAAACACAACAGTTCTGTCTATTTGTGGAAGGGAGGGAAGGGGAGGGAGGGAAGAGGGAGAGGGAGGGAAGAGGGAGAAGGGGAGGGAATGAAGAGGGAGGGAAGGGAGAAGGGGAAGGAGGGAGAGAAGGGGAAGGTGAGAAGAGGAGAAGGGAGAGGAGAGGGAGAAGGGGAGGGAAGGAAGAGTGAGGGAAAGGGAGGGAGGGAAGAGGGGAGGGAGGGAGGGAAGGGGAGGGTTCTGACAATTGTTTATTGACAAGCTCAATGTCCGAAAGCAGCAGCTGCTGAAGCACAGTTTCCTGGCACATATCCTCTCTGACATAATTTTGGGATATCCTTTGGCAGTACACTCTTAGGGGTGGGTGAGTGATTCGCTGCAATACCTGTCAGACAGATAGTTCTCATTAGCTTACAGGAGGCTTGCATATATCAACTAAAGACTTAATCTTTGTTCAACCATTTGAAGTAATCACTGACGCTTCTAAGGATAAACACCACTTCATGGAAACCCGTAAACAACTCAGCTTAAAATACATGGCAAACTCCAAAAATACTTTATTCTGAATCAGCTGGGAGGATAGGGGTGCCAACATTAACGTCCTTGAAGGAGTCAAAAGCATCTGTGGCGAGGCCATGATCATCCAAAACCAATTCCGGGCCGTCTATATGCTTAGGATGTCAGAGTCCCGACTGCCAAAACAAATCTTCTTCACCCAGCTCAAGGAAGGATCCTGAACAAGAGGAGGACAAAGGAAGCTCTTCAAATCCACCTTGTAGGCTTACCTCAAGAAATGGAGCATAGACGTCAATGCTTAGGAGACCTTTGCTCAGAAGAGACCTACTTAGAGAAACCTCCTGATTGAAGAGTCACAATTCTTCGAGAACGCACAACGGCAAGAGAAGGCCTGGAAAAGTAGCCTGAGAAAGGAATACCAGAGACTTAACGCCCAAGGACCGATCCTACCTCCCGCAAACACCTGCCAAGCGGGTGATTGAAGATGGGGCTCCGGAATGGGCTCATCAGCCATGTAAGGACCAACAGAACCCATGACCAGTAACACGGAATATCTTAGATGGACAATCATACCCGTTCACGAGTGATCACCGCTTTTTATCCATTACAGTTCCTTTGATGGAATTAACATCCTCATGAGAAACCAAAGTTTAAAAAAAATAATTATTTCACCTTCTGCGACTTCAAACTCACTTCATTCAGTGAAGTGCCCTTTCAATGGAATTAACAGCCTCGTGACAAACCAAAGTTTAAATTTTTAAAAATATATCTTCCTTTCATTTTATTTACATTTTAAACATAATAATAAATGCTAAACACCAATAATATAAAACATTAACCGTCCAAAAGGACATCTTTTTATGTGTCCTGCCTCTGCTGGACTGAGAAATTTCCATGTGAATAAAAAAAGTGTAAAAACTCACCAAACATCCGGGTAAGTGGCCCAAGTTGGCACTGCAGCTGGACTTTTCCTTCAGCAACGATGGGCTTTAAGCAGACAAAAAAAAAGGCTGGGAGTTTAAGCGCACATGCCTGAACGCCCACACGTCTGGGTCATCATGCCACGCATGTGCGGTGCACCAGCAACTTAAGTCGTGAATCCAACAGGAAGTTACAGGGCAATGAGATTTTTTTTTCATGCAATCCTGCTTATTTTAACTGCAAGGTTTGTACAGTGCTAAGTCTCTCTGCGCCTCACGGGATATGTACCTATGACGGAAATAAAAACGTGCATTTTTATAGCATCTTTCAAAGGACCTCAGGATGTCCCGGTACTTGCCTGCTGTACGAGCCTGTCTCAACATGTAGGGGGGTAGCAGAAAATTGCATTCTCGTTCAAACACATGTAAAAGAAAAATGGAAATCTGGAGAGCTGCCTGCAAATGACCTTTCTTGGATGCCTCCTGTGCAGAGGCGTGCCCAAGCGCTGAGGATAATGAAGGTTGAGATGGAAATTGCAAACCTTCCAGATGAAATGACCTGATAAGATTGTTCTGTCCTTTGCTGCAGTGGGGTCAGGAGGCTAAACTGTGGCAGCCAGCCTTTCTTTATTGTAATGAGAAAATTGACCCCTTTATCCGTCAGCTGTCGGTCTTCGTCTGAAAGAAAGCCATTTTAGGATTCTGTGCGAAAAATAAATAAATGGGAAACCTTCGCAAGGGGCGAAGGATAATATCACATTCAGCAGACGTGGGGATGTAAAATCTTCCCATTGTCTGCCCTGCTGACTGCATCGTGTCTTCTGTGCAGACTTTACTCTTGCGCCGTTCACCGTGGTGAAAATGCACATTAAACGGTGACTGCTGTGGACGTGATGAGCAGTGCAAAGTTTGACCTCCCATCCTCTCCCTTAATCGGCTCAAATCTGTTCACTTTCCAATTGGCCGTGGGAAGGTGGGGTGCCGCGACCTTGAGAGGGCGGGGAGGATGACAGTGGAAGCGTGTGCGTGAGGTCAGCCAATTATGCGCGTGACCCGAGTGGTTATTCGGCCACGTGTGGCGCCGTCCGCTTTACGAGTGGGAATGGGGGTCACTGCGGCCCAGCTTTCTGAAGCATCGGCTCCCGAACCTCTCTGCTAAAATTCTCCTCCTGCATTCAAATCCCTCCAATGGCCTCAACCTCGCCCTGTCACTGTCACCCTCTCACCACCCCCCCCCCCCCCAATTCTACAAGGTCTCTGCGTTCCTTCAATCCTGGCCCCTCGGCCATGCCTGATTTTAAGCACTTCACCACTGCTGAGTGTGTCTTCAGCCACCTAGGCCCCAGGTGCTGGAATTCCGCTGCTGTACTTGAGGGAGTGCCGCACTGTCCTTTTGTATAAAACTTTAAACCACGTTCCCGTCTGCCTTTCCAGGTCGATATAAAAGGTTGTCCGTCTTTCTTTCAAAGATTTTTGAGCGTTTACTGCTCTTGTTTTAAACTCCAGTATCCGCAGTAAACTTTGCTTATTTTGGGGTTATCCTCAGTGTTCTGGCCCATATTTAACCCTCAGCCTACATCACTAACACAGATGATTTGGTCATTATCACGTGGCTGCTTGCGGGAGCTTCCTGTGTGCAAATTGGCTGCTGCATTTCCTGCATTACAGCAGTTACGATGCAACAAAGTATTTCATTGGCCGTAAAGCCAATACATAAATGCAAGTTTTCCTTTCTTTCGCTGCTCTATAATAATGTTGGTGAACCACAAGCCTTCCCTTCTATCAATCAATGATGTGGAGATGCCGGCGTTGGACTGGGGTGAGCACAGTACGAAGTCTTACAACACCAGGTTAAAGTCCAACAGGTTTGTTTCGATGTCACTTGCTTTCAGAGCGCTGCTCCTTCCTCAGGTGAATGAAGAGGTATGTTCCAGCAAACTACCCAGTCTTCAGAACAGTGACCACAACACCACACAACCCTGCCATGGCAATCTCTGCAAGACGTGCCAGATCATCAACATGGATACCACTATTACATGCGAGAACACCACCCACCAGGTACGCGGTACGTTCTCGTGCAACTCGGCCAACGTTGTCTACCTCATACGCTGCAGGAAAGGATGTCCCGAAGCGTGGTACATTGGCGAGACCATGCAGACGCTGCGACAACGAATGAACGGACATCGCGCAACAATCACCAGGCACGAATGTTCCCTTCCAGTCGGGGAACACTTCAGCAGTCAAGGGCATTCAGCCTCTGATCTCCGGGTAAGCGTTCTCCAAGGCGGCCTTCAGGACGCGCGACAACGCAGAATCGCCGAGCAGAAACTTATAGCCAAGTTCCGCACACATTTGTGCGGCCTCAACCGGGACCTGGGATTCATGTCGCATTACATTCATCCCCCACCATCTGGCCTGCGAAATCCTACCAACTGTCCTGGCTTGACACAATTCACACCTCTTTATCCTGGGGTTTCCCCATCTCTGGATCTGTAAAGATTTAACCACCTGCTAATGGTCGCATTCCAAGCATTGTTTGGCATCTTTGAATTTGTCTATATATGTGTTTCTGGAACCTACCTCTTCATTCACCTGAGGAAGGAGCAGTGCTCCGAAAGCTAGTGACATCGAAACAAACCTGTTGGACTTTAACCTGGTGTTGTAAGACTTCGTACTGTCTATCAACCAATGACCACACAATCAGTTTGTTTATTTACACACACAAGAGTTATCTCGACATGCAAACACAATATCTACCACGAGTTAAACTACACCTATCAGCTACAATAACCTATATTTAACTTCAGCATATTTAACCGGCACTGTGCAAATCGATAAGGACTTTATCTGGATTTCACTTGGCTGGTTCGAAGAAAGTGGCTCTGTCTCTGCAGGTTCATCAGTCAGGTAGTGATCGTTGGTCTTGAACTTAGCTGTCTGTTCCTGCTGCAATTGGGCTGAAACAGGCCAGATTCAAAAGACACAGAACACATGGCTGTGCTCTCTTTTATCCCTCTGGGATTTTGCGCTCTTCAGGGCGGTCCTTAACCTTGGACCCAATAATTCAACAGGGCTCTGATCACTGCCTTCGATTTCGGCCAATAAAGGGGCGGGTGCCTTGGTAGCTGGGCGGGTCCTTAGCGGCCATTGACCTTGGCAGTTGTGCTTTCTGAGTAAGGGGTGTGGTGCCAATCAGTCTGTGGCTGTACCGGTTGCTTGATTGGAGTTCTATTGTCCTGGGAAAATTGTCCATTAAAATGCAAACGAGCGGGAGGTTTTGATCAGGTCTGGTTACCTGTGTTTCAGATACACATAGGCTGTGTATCTGTCTGAGTCCTGGGTTGGCCATTATTCCCATGGTCCTTTGCAGGTGACCATCTTAGATGGCTACACTTTCTCTAACATTAATGCTTTTTAACCATGTCCAAAACAGTCATCGCATTTGTCAATACTTTATCATAGAATCATAGAGGAATCATAGAATCACTACAGTGCAGAAGGAGGCCATTCGGTCCATCGTATCTGCACCAACCCTCTCAAAGAACACCCTATCTAGGACCACAACCCACCCTATCCCCGTAACCCAATAACCCCACCTCACCTTTTGAACACAAATGGGTAATTTATCATGGCCAATCCACCTAACCTGCACATCTCTGGACTGCATTTCAAAGTAATTTCCGACATAAGGTTAAGGTAGCACTCACAGCTCAGTGGTAGCGTTCTTGCTCTGGGGGTCTGCAAGGTATGGGTTTGAGCCCCGTATCTCATCATTTAGGTTGGCACATGAGGGAATTTCTGAAGGATTGCTGAACTTCGGATGTTGTCCTTTTGGAAGAGATAATGAGCTAAATTGCCGTCTGTCCCTTCTCAGGCGAATATGCAAGACTCCCACAATGCAACAGGGGCAGGGGAGTTCCACTGGCCAACACTTATCCCTCAAAGTGTCAGGTTCAAGATCCACTCCAGGGCTTGAGCGCAGCAATCAAGGCTGACACTCCAGTGAAATACTGAGGGAGTTCCACACTGTCACAGGTTGTGGATGAGACATTAAACCTGTCCGCTTGGGTAAATGTCAAAAATCCAATGGCACTATTCTGGAGAAGATCTGGCGGCGTCTGTAGAGAGAGAGAGAGACACTGAGTGAACTTTTCAAGTGTGTTAACTATCTCTCTCTTCGCGGACTTTCTGTTTTCTTTTCAGATTTCCGGCTCCCGTAGTATTTTGCTTTTATTTTGAAGCGGAGAAGGGAAGCTCGCATCGATGTCCTGGCCTATAATTATCCCGTAATCAACGCTACAAAAACAGATCAGCTGCTCATTATCACATTACTGCTTGTTGAAGTTTTCTGTTTTTTTTTATTTGTTCATGGCATGCGGGTTTCGCTGGCTGGGCCAGCATTTATTGCCCGTCCCTGAGGGCGTTTAAGAGTCTACCGTCATTGCTGAGGGTCTGGAGTCACATGTAGGCCAGACTGGGTAAGGACGGCAGATTTCCTTCCCTAAAGGACATTAGTGAACCAGATGGGTTTTTAATGACAATCGACAATGGTTTCATGGTCAACTTTTAGACTTTTAATTCCAGATTTATTTTATTGAGTTCAAATTTCACCATCTGCCGTGGTGGGATTTGAACCCAGGTCCCCAGAGCATGACGCCGGGTCGCTGGATTACTGGCACTACCACTACCACTGCCTCCCTCTGACTGGTTGTCACATTTCCTACAGCGTAACTGTAACACTTGAAGAAATTCTTCATTGGTTGTGAAGTGGGACGTCCAGTGATTGTGAAAAGTTCCAATCGTTCTCTTTTCTTTAGACCAGCACCAATATTGCAGATCGGATGGTAATATATCACATTGCAATTTGCGACACCTTCCTGCTCACGCTGATGACTGCTGTGTTTACCCGCAGTTTCATAGAAGCACAGAATTCCTACAGTGCAGAAGGCGGCCGTTCAGCCCATTGAGTCTGCACTGATCCCCTGAAATAGCACCTTACCTAGGCTCACTTCCCCGCCCTATGCCCGTAACCCCACCTAACATGGACACTAAGGGGCAATTTAGCACGGCCAATCCAACTTACCTGCACGTCTTCGGACCGTGGGAGGAAATCGGCGCACCCGGAGGAAACCCACGCAGGCACGGGGAGGATGTGCAAACTCCACATAGTCAGTCACCGAAGGCTGGAATTGAACCCGGGGACCTGCTGCTGTGAGGCAGCAGTGCTAACCACTGCACTGTGCTGCCTGCTGCATCCTAAACAAATACTATCTTGACCTTGAGACCCCTGGCTTTGACCGAAAATTCTCCCCCCCCCCCCCTTATTATTGAAGTGCATCTTTGCTCCTGGTGGGCTGAACACCAAGAATCTAATTTTACATTAGAACACTTCAAACATTCATTTCCGGTACTTAAGCAAAGGTTTTACACAGCCATTAAATAGTGCCAGCTGAGTTGGGAGAATTTCTGCATCCTGTTTAATCTATGTGGAACTTTATGGGGGAGCAGTGTAACTCGAAGTTGTTTACGAGATTCCTTTTACGAGATTCTCCAAGGAGAGAAAGGCTGTCATGTAGAGAATGGAACTCAGCGAGGAAAAAATTACAAAGCTCTGTCTCTGAAAACTGTCGTGTCACAAGAAGCAATGGGAGCGAAGGAAATTCCTTTGTCCTGCCTAGGGTAGAGGAGATTTGATAGAGGTGTTTAAAATCATGAAGGGTTGAGATAAAGGTCGGAATTCTCCAACCGCTGGGATTCCCTGGGCAGGATTCTCCGCCGGCGGGATGCTCTGTTTTGCCGGCAGCCCGGGGGTTCCCCGACGGCGTGGGGCTGCCCCACAGTGGGAAACCCCATTGACCAGCCGGTGTGACGGAGCATCCCTTTCGGTACTGACTGAGTGCACAGCTAGAGAATGGAATTATTCAAAAGGCCTTGGACTGTCAAAAGATAGTTTCAGGTAATGAATAAGCTATTAAATTTTAGGGTCATGTCTGTAGAAATTCAGACATTATTTCAATGAATGAATATTGTATTCCAGCACATTTCGAAAGAAGAATGTATCAAATATTTAGTTACAGCAAGATTGCTTGCCGTGGTGTGAGAATCCCATTCTCGTAAGGTGACTCACGTAGACATTGAATTTACTTTGATGAACATCAGTAAACCTTAAGTACTGACCAATGTTTGATTACTAAATCATCCTCTAAATAACAGACAGTTATTTGAACAAGGAGGTCTCAGCTGAGAATTAAAAACCAATGAGAGTAAATGAGGGATTAGGCCATCGATAGGGAATCCCTTAAAAGTAGGACCTCATGGTCAAGAGTTCATAGAATCGTAGAATTTACAGTGCAGAAGGAGGTCATTCGGCCCATCGAGTCTGCACCAGCCCTTGGAAAGAGCACCCTACTTAGGCCCACACCTCTACCCTATCCCCGTAGCCCAGGATCCCCATCTAACCTTTTTGTACACTAAGGGCAATTTAGCATGGCCAATCCACCTAAGCTTCATATATTTGGACTGTGGGAGGAAACCGGTGCACTCAGAGGAAACCCACGCAGACACGGGGAGAACGTGCAGACTCCGCACAGAATTTTTGTTTTCCTGAATTCTTGAACCAGCTATTGATTTACTTTTGTTTTGAAGTAATTTCTTTATACTTTTCTGACGCTTTATGTTTCACACTTTTCGTTCGGCTCTGACCAGTTTATGTATTATTTGATCTAGGTTTAGATTCAGTTCGTATGCAAGTGTATCAAATTGTATTTTGGGCACCTCCAATCAACCAGACAATTGACTCTTATTAGAAGATAGAATAAGAGATCCTACACCCTGGCAGCACAGACGAGTGCCAGGGTCAGAGGCCCCCACGGTGCCCGTCACCGATGGGGCTAGCGGTGCAGAGGTGGGGAGGGGGACATATGGGGGCAGAGCCTGCAGTGCCAACTGGGGACACCATGTAGCCCGTTGGACCTGGTTGCGAACGGGGGTTACGCACCATGGTAACATGTCAGCCTTTCTACCCCTGTAGACAATTTATATTGGAATTCAACCAGCAATGGTGGCCTTCCTGCTGGTCGCCACAGCCCTGAGTGATGCCCAGCGGCTGTACTAGCTGGAGCTGTTCGCGGAGGAGGAAGCCGGAGCAGCGGAGCGGGCAGCAGAGCGACAGGAGGTAACCGCTCAGGATGGAGAGCCGGCCGCCCAACAGGCTGAGGAGGTGCAAAGGAGGCGCCGCATGAGGCCTCATGTGTAGCAGCAAGGCCTGTCTTTCAAGGACCTGCCGGACCGGGCATTCCGTCAAAGACTTCGGCTGAGTAGGGAGACAATGCGACATATCTGCCAGATCATGGCACACCTGGCACCGCGAGGGTATGGGGAAAGGCACCCGCTCCTGGCAGCTGCCAAGGTGACGGTCATCCTGAACCTTTATGCCACAGGGTCCTTCCAGGCTCAGACTGAGGACCTGTCCGGGATCTTACAGACCTCGGTGCACAGGTGCATCTGTGCCGTCACGGAGGCTTATATGCCCAGGCGGCTCAATACATCCATTTCCATGTGGACCGAGTCCAACAGGATGTTCGGGCAGCGGAACGCGCTGCCATCAACAGGATGCCCTGGGTCCAGGGGGTGATGAACGGGATGCATGTCCTCCTGCGAGCACCTGCAGAGAAAAGGCTGCTCTACACCAACCGAAAGGGGTTCCACTTGATGAATATGCTGCTGATATGTGACCATCAGCTGCCATCATACACGTCTCCCCCCGATACCCGGGCAGCGTGCACGATGGCTTCACCCTGGTATACTCGACGATTCCTGACATGTTCGAGATGCTCCCCCGGTTGAGGGGTTGGCTCCTGGGCGACAGGGTTTATCCACTGCGGTCGTGGCTGATGCCACCTATCCGGAGGCTACAGACCAACGCGGACACTTGCTACAACGAAGCCCATGCATTGATCAGGAGCATGATTGAGTGATGCATCAGCTTCCTGAAGATGTGGTTCAGGTGCCTGGACCACTCTGGAGGGGCCGTCCAGTACGAGGCTGAGAGGGTCACCCTCATTGTGGCGGCCTGCTGCGTCCAGGCCACCCACAACATCCGCCATTTCCCCCCCATCCCCCCCTAGCCAGCCCAGACCAGCCCTTCGCTCACACCCATCAGACAGAGACAGGTTGTAACAGTGTGAACTTGTGTTTAATAAGACAACATATATAAAGATTTGTGCCCTAGCCCCTATAACTAAACTGTGCCCTGCACGCATGCCAATTTTGTGTATAATTTTTGGCCCTCATGCTAGGTGGTTCCCCAGAGCAGAGGCGGCCTGCTGTGATTCCTGCCCTGCGACCTGGGTCCCGGTAGGCGGCTGACTTCTGGGGCGACCAGGCCTGGATGGGCATGGTGCCACTCTGTTCTGCCCGCTGCCCACCAAATGCACCAGGGACAGGTGGTGGGGGGGGGGGGGGAGTCCGAGGTCTGCATGCTCGCGGCCATGGAACACAGGGAGTGTACCATCTCCGTCTGGGACTGCGCCACATCACTCATTGACTGTGCCACCACCTTCTGGGTTTGTGTCACATCAGCCAGTGACTGCGCCTTCTCCCACTGGGACTGGGCCACTTCCGCCTGTGCCTGCGCCACGCGGCCAGCGCCTGGGCAATGCCACCACCTGCTGTGACCGGGCCACGCTCAGGAGTGATGCTCTGATGTCCAGGTGGCTCTGGCACATGGTAGCCTATGAGGCGGGCAACCCTGTCCTGGGCCTCGGCCAGCACCTGCACAGAATGCCCGAGGCCTTGGGCATGCAGATTCATAGCCAAAACCGTTGCCCCAGTGTCTCCACTGTGGATGCCAACTGTGGGTGGCACACATGGTCGGCACCACCTCCTGCTGCTGCACGCGGTTGGGCTCCTCCAACTGCACCTCCAGGTGCTGGAGCTCGCCGGCAACCCCTCATGTAGTCCCTGACTCTGCGACTGTATCTCCACAATCGATGGTTTGTCCGTTCCTGAAATCCATTTTGACGGCAACCAGTCCCTGGGGTCAGCCTGCCCTCCGAACATCCATCCCCTCAGGTGTTCGTACCTCCACCTGATGTACCGGAGCACGTGTGTGGTGCGCACCAGATAGTGTCCCAGGAGCCTCTTCACTAAAGTGCCCCATCGAGGTGAGTGTCTGGGATGGGGGAGAGTGTTGGAGACAGCCGTGACAGGAAGTCAATGTCATCCCGGACTCGAGCACTGGGGTGGCCTGCACCTCGGGTGGAGGGCTGGCATCCGAGTTGCTCTCAGCGTCAGTGCTGGGCTCAGGGGCGGGCTCCGGCTGTGGCACTGGCTGGGGGCAGGGGACGCCAGATGGACCCGACCCATCTCCAGCAGGTCCTGCAAGACACAAGACAAGACGCATGGTTAGACCGTGGGCCGGGGGAGTGCGTTGAGGGGGTGAGGTTGAGGGTGAGGTCAGGGTTGAGGGTGGTGTGGGGGGTGAAGGTGGTGGGTGGTGAGGGTGGTGTGGGGGGTGATGGTGGTGTGGATGGTGAGGGTGGTGTGGGGTTTCTGTTGGGGGTGGGGGCGGCGGCACACTATCACGGGAAACCGCAACTAAGCGGGGTCTCACGTCCTCGTCCATGGCGGACCTCCACCCCGGCAACCACCCTTTCCTCCGGGCCACCAACCATGTTCAGCGCCCTCTGCACTTTCAAGATCAGGGGCTGCAGGTCCGGCGCTCCTCCCCCCCGTCTTCTCCCGCGCCCGGCGGTTATGGGCGGCCTTCTACTGGCGGGGAAAACTGAAAATACACAATGTTAGATAGTCCAATGCATGCAGCCCAGGGGGTGGAGCTGGACGCCTCAGTGGCGAGTGCACCCAGCCATGGCAGCCAGTATGGGTGCCGGCATGTGAGGGTTCTGCCGCCCTCCGGGCTGGGGGGTAGGGTTACGGGTGTGTGGGCTGGGGGTTGGTGCCAGGGGCACAGCGCTGCTTACTCACCATGGCCGCCCTGAGGAGGTCCTGCAGTTTGTTCCGGCACTGCTGGCCGGTCCGGACGACGTTGCCCACGGCGCTGACCACCTCTGCCACCTGCTCCCAGGCGCGGCGAATGCTGGCAGCCTCCTTCCTGGGCCGGGGTACAGAGTTATCCACCTCTCCTCTCCCGCATCCAGGAAAGTCTCCAGCTCAGCATTCGTGAATCAGGCTGCCGCTCTCCTTGCTGCCATTTTGTTGGCTGGGGTGAGTGTGCGTGGGGAGTGAAGTGTGTATATGCGGCTGCAGCTGATCAGACTCCTGAGTGTCAATTGCGGGACCGGCGAATCCGGCAACGTTTCTCATTGGAATCGATTGTGTTCCACGCGGCGCCAGTGCGAGCCCCTCCGCAGTCGCTGCATCGGTCCAGGTGCGGCGCCAGTTTTGCTGTCGTGGAACTCCACGAATCCTGTGCCAGCGTCAACACTCCGTCTCAGGATCGGAGAATCCCGCCCCTGCTCTTTATAGTTCAATAACTTATCAATCAGTAACCTCAATTATACACCATTAATTTATCCAGCCACTGTCCCCAGGGGTGCAGTCATTCCTTTACTCCTATTGTTTACTTTTATTCCTTCCTTAAATTAGTCGACAGTTCAATCCTCTCGTTTGCCTTAAGCTGGCTGAGTTCAGCAGAGACGGTGGTGAGCAGCCAGCAGACCTTCCCCCCCCCCCCGCTAAACCAAGGAGGGGGGAATTATTATCTGCCAAGTGTCAGCTCCTGATTGCTATCCAATGATCCGTGCTGCAGGAATGCTGGTGCGCCGACAACGGGTGAGAACGGAATGAGTCGTGACCTCATGCCCTCCGAGGCTAAACTCTTAATTGGATACCGCCATTACACGTGAGAACACCACCCACCAGGTACGCGGCACATACTCGTGCGACTCGGCCAACGTTGTCTACCTCGTACGCTGCAGGAAAGGATGTCCCGAAGCGTGGTACATTGGCGAGACCATGCAGACGCTGCGACAACGAATGAACGGACATCGCGCGACAATCACCAGGCAGGAATGTTCCCTTCCAGTCGGGGAACACTTCAGCAGTCAAGGGCATTCAGCCTCTGATCTCCGGGTAAGCGTTCTCCAAGGCGGCCTTCAGGACGCGCGACAACGCAGAATCGCCGAGCAGAAACTTATAGCCACGTTCCGCACACATGAGTGCGGCCTCAACCGGGACCTGGGATTCATGTCGCATTACATTCATCCCCCACCATCTGGCCTGCGAAATCCTACCAACTGTCCTGGCTTGAGACAGTTCACACCTCTTTAACCTGGGGTTTCCCCATCTCTGGATCTGTAAAGATTTAACCACCTGCTAATGGTCGCATTCCAAGCATTGTCTGGCATCTTTGAATCTATCTATATATATGTTTCTGGAACATACCTCTTCATTCACCTGAGGAAGGAGCAGTGCTCCGAAAGCTAGTGACATCGAAACAAACCTGTCGGACTTTAACCTGGTGTTGTAAGACTTCTTACTGTGCTCACCCCAGTCCAACGCCGGCATCTCCACATCTTAATTGGGCGGCAGCTCCCTGCCCTGACTGTCCGATTGTCTGCGCACACCATTGAATAAGTCAACGCCTCCACGATGGAAGGCGAAGGATTGGCCGTGAATGTGGATCAGTTATTTCGGGCGAGTGTACTGCCAGGCTGATTGTACTGTTAAGGGCAGAATTGCGGAAAATGAGAGAAAATGATCAAATCACCGACATAGACTAGTTGGCCGATTGGCCTGTTTCTATGCTGTATGTCCTGTTGAAGTGTTGTTTGCGAAATGTTGGGGCCTGAGCAATCGGCAACCATGGAAACGACATGCCCAGCAACACAACTGGATGAGGATAAATATAAGGCAGGATGTTTGGTTAAATGGAGCTTGTTTGATTTCGCTTTGCCTGGACAGAGGGTAGCGTTGCGGAACATTCGCTGGGGAGTTTTAATAGGCTGAGCAAAGTCCATGCGATCGAGCGCGCTGCACGTAGTCTGCAGACAGAAGGGGCTTGATGGCTGAGCAGCGTTCTAAAACATTCTTTCAAATGCTCTTTTATCGAAATAAATGACTTGCGCCTTTCACAATCTCCGAGAGCGCTTCCCTGCCAATGGGCGGCACGGTAGCACAGTGGTTAGCACAGTTGCTTCACAGCGCCAGGGTCCCAGGTTCGATTCCCGGCTTGGGTGACTGTCTGTGCGGAGTCTGCACATTCTCCCCGTGTCTGCGTGGGTTTCCTCCGGGGGCTCCGGTTTCCTCCCACAGTCCAAAGATGTGCAGGTTAGGTGGATTGGCCGTGCTAAATTGCCCTTAGGTTAGGCTAGGTGGGGTTGCTGGGTTACGGGGATAGGGTGGAGGTGTGGGCTTAAGTAGGGCGCTCTTTCCAAGAGCCGGTGCAGACTCGATGGGCTGAATGGCCTCCATTCTGCTCTGTAAATTCTATGATTCTATCGGAGGGCAGCCAGTGCTGTAACGTAGGAAACGGGGCAGACCCCAGATGTGCACTGCAAGATTCCACACACAGCACTGGAATAAATCACCATTCTCCTGGTTTGTTTTCAGTGAGGTTAATTGAGGGCCGAGGATAAATGTTGGCCGGGGCTCCGTAGGGAGGGTTGGCCGTGGTTCGGGGCAGGTGTTGGTGGCGGGAGAGGGAGAGAATTGTTTAAATTTATTATGCCCTTCTCCCCATTGTGTTCCTGGGGACACTGTTTTATCTGTTTATCTGAGAGTGCTAATGCCTCCATTAATATAGCAGACAAATCCATTTGATTTGAGATCGTTAAGTAGTCTTCCGACAATATCCGTGGGATAAAATGGCTCGGCTTCACTTACTTAAGCTGCGATTCTCGCACTGGTTTGAAATACACTCACCAATGTTGTGATTTATCAACCACCACAGAATTGCAATTCTCCTGCCCTTTCCCCATATGCCTGCGTACTGTACAGATTGTACAGAAGATGGTGCCAGAGTGAGGTGACTCTCTGCGAACTCTCCCCAACAGATCCACTTATTACTTAACTCATATCCGTTTCCATGTACTTAATGATCTGTTGAACTGCTCGCAGAAAAATACTTTTCACTGTACCTCGGTACATGTGACAATAAACAAATCCAATCCAATCCAATCCAATACTGTTTCTAGTCAAGCAATCATCTCATGCCCTCTTGAACCCCTCGATTGAACCTGCCTCCGCTACACTGCCAGGCAGGGCCTTCCACACCCAAACCACTCGTTGTGTGACCCAAGTTTTTTCTCACATCACATTTGCTTCTTTTGCAAATCACATTAAATCTGTGCCCTCTCGTCCTTGATCCTTGTTGTGAACGGGGAACAGTTGCTCCCTGTCTACTCTGTCCAGCCCCCTCACGATGTTTAGCATCTCTATCAAATCCCCTCTCAGCCTTCAAGGAGAACAGTCCTGGGGCGGGATTCTCCGACCCCCCCGCCGGGACGGAGAATTGCCGGGGGCTGGTGTGAATCGCCGGGGGCTGGTGGGAATCGTGACGCTCCGGTTGGTGGGCCCCACCCGGCGATTCTCCGGCCCGGATGGGCCGAAGTCCCGTTGCTGGAATGCCTGTCCCGCCGGCGAGAATCAAACCACCTCTCTTACCGGTGGGACAAGGCGGCGCGGGCGGGCTCCGGGGTCCTGGGTGGGGCGTGGGGCGATCTGGCCCCGGGGGGGTGCCCCCACGGTGGCCTGGCCAGCGATCGGGGCCCACCGATCCGCGGGCGGGCCTGTGCCGTGGGGGCACTCTTTTCCTTCCGCCTTCGCCATGGTCTCCACTATGGCGGAGGCGGAAGAGACCCCCTCCACTGCGCATGCGCGGGGATGCCGTGAGCGGCCGCTACGCTCCCGCGCATGCGCCGCACGGCAAAGTCATTTCCGCGCCAGCTGGCGGGGCGCCAAAGGCCTTTCCCGCCAGCTGGCGGGGCGGAAATCAGTCCGGCGCGGGCCTAGCCCCTCAAGGTGAGGGCTCGGCCCCTCAAGATGCGGAAAATTCCGCACCTTTGGGGCGCCGCGATGCCGGACTGATTTGCACCGTTTTTGGCGCCGGTCGGCGGACATCGTGCCGATTGCGGACAATCCCGCCCCTGATCTCTCCAATCTTTCCTCATAACTGAAGTTTCTCAACCCTGGAACCATTCTTGTCAAACCTCTCTCCAATGTGTTCACATCCTCCCACGGTGTGGCACCCAGAGCTCTGCACAAAATTTTAGCTGAGGCCTAACTGGTCGCTTGCAGCCTGATTTTGGAGTCAGGGCACAGTCTGATATCGGAGTGAAGAATGAGCATATCTCAAGTGGAGCTCGTGTTCATGATCCATATGGGCCACCCATCATCCCAATGGCCCTGTCCCACCCCCGTCCCTGTCTCCATCAATTTCCTTCTCCCCACCCCGTATAAGCGTCACGTTTCCCCTTCCTACGGCCGGTCTGACCTTTCTGTCCTCGGCCTGCTGCAGTGTTCCAATGAGGCTCAACACAAACTCGGGGAACAGCGTCTCACCTTACGACTCGACAGCCCAGCCTTCTGAGTCACCATCGAGTTAGAACATAGAACATACAGTGCAGAAAAGGAGGCCATTCGGCCCATCGAGTCTGCAACCACCCACTTAAGCCCTCACTGCCACCCTATCCCCGTAACCCAATAACCCCTCCGAACCTTTTTGGACACTAAGGGCAATTTATGACGGCCAATCCACCTAACCCGCACATCTTTGGACTGTGGGAAGAAACCGGAGCTGCCGGAGGAGACCCACGCAGACACGGGGAGAATGTGCAGACTACGCACAGAGAGTCACCCAGCGGGGAATCGAACCTGGGACCCTGGCGCTGTGAAGCCACAGTGCTATCCACTTGTGCTACCGTGCTGAGTTCATCAAATTTAGATCATAGTCTCGGCCTCCATTTTTTTTTTTTGGCTGCCTTGTTTTTCTTTGATGTTTGTATCTCATTTCCTTTCCTTTGCATTCAGTTGGCAGCTATGCTGCACACATACCTTCGAGACACGTAATTTCTTCCTCTACTTGCCCATTACCATCCCCTTTGTGAAAATTCCAGCCATCTAGTCCCTCAGCCCATCACAGAGCTTCCTTTTTGTTCCCCCTGCTCACCCTCCCCTCATTCAAAACCTATTACATTTCGAACGGCTCTCCCAGTTCTGGTGTAAGGTCACGGATCGGAAACTGTTTCCCCCCGCTCACATTTCGCCGGCTATCTTTAATTTCCGACGTCCAGCTTCTGCAGTCCCTTGCTTTTGTTCAAGCACAACCGCTGTTAGCACAGAGGTTAGCACTGTTGCTTCACAGCACCAGGGTCCCAAGTTCGATTCCCGGCTTGGGTCAGTGTCTGTGCGGAGTCTGCACGTTCTCCCCCCGTGTCTGCGTGGGTTTCCTCCGGGTGCTCTGGTTTCCTCCCACAAGTCCTCAAAAGACGTGCTTGTTAGGTGAATTGGACATTCTGAATTCTCCCTCCGTGTAACCGAACAGGCGCCGGAATGTGGCGACTTGGGGCTTTTCACAGGAACTTCATTGCAGTGTTAATGTGAGCCTACTTGTGACAATAAAGATTATTATTATTATTCTCATAGAATCCCTACAATGTAGAAGGAGGCCTTTCAGCCCATGGGGTCTGTACTGACCCTCTGAAAGAGCACTCTACCCTGGTCCACTCTCCCATCCACCCTGTCCAATCCTCCTAACCCCGTGACCTAACTTGCACACCCCTGGACACCATGAGGGTGATTTAGTGTGGCCAATCCACCTAACCCGCACATCTTTGGAGTGTGAGAGGAAACCGGAGCAACCGGAGGAAACCCACGCACACACGGTGAGAACGTGCAGACTCCGCACAGACAGTGACCCAAGCCGGCATCGAACCCGTGTCTGCGGCGCTGTGAGGCAGCAGTGCTCACCCCTGTGCCACCGTGCCCCCCTGGTTTTGGAGTCGGGGCACAACCTGATATCAGAACGAAGAATGAACATATCTCAAGTGGAGTTAGAGTTCATAAACCGCATGGGCCCCCCACCATCGCAATAACTCTGTCCCGGTATCCATCAATTTCCTTCTCCACTATCAAACTATCAAATTCTCTGTTTCAAGCTCTCCATTCTCACGATGATGGAGAAAACCCTGGAGTTATACCAGCAAACGTTGGACTTTTAAAAAGTCCTGAGTTGTATATATATTTTTTTATTCGTTCATGGGACATGGGCATCGCAGACTGTGCCAGCATTTATTGCCCGTCACTAATTGCCCTTGAGGGGGCAGCTAAGAGTCAAACACGTTGCTGTGGGTCTGTAGTCACATGTAGGCCAGACCAGGTAAGAATGGCAGAGTTCCTTCCTGAAAGAGCATAAGACAACCAGATGGGTTTTTATGACAATCGATGCGTGTTCATGATTAGACTTTTAATTCCAGATTTTTATTGAATTCAAATTTCACCATCTGCAGTGGGATTTGAACCCGGGTCCATAGAGCATTACTCTGGGTCTCTGGTTAACTAGTCCAGTGACGCTACCACGACGCCACCGCCTCTCCAAAAAATGGGCACAGAGAGCAATGATGGCTGAGAGTGTAAAACTAGTCACTGACAGGAATGGCTGCAGGCGGAGCAATGGAACCCCTTTCTGTGCTTCCAGAAAAGGTACCTGTAAAACTATCCAAAGACTGATTACCATCTCCGGTAAAGAAAAAGGGACATAATGACCCTCTCATCTAAAATGATTTAGACAGGCTAATGCATTCTGGTCCTCTTGGACTACAGACACACGGGGATTAAATGTTCGCTTGCTACTATCCTGGGCTGCTCTGTCTGTCTGTCGGTGCTGTGTGTGTGTGTGTACGTGCTGTGAGAAAACAGCTTAACATTTTGCCACACTGAAGAGAATACATTAACTGAGGCAGGGCCCCTGCAAGGATAGGCAGATTTTACAGGGACATCTTAGACTCGCTCTCCCTTTGTGAAAGTTGATAAGCCAGCAGAAAAATTGCAGCTGGAAAAGAATGGAAATCTTTACCAAACTGCAGGACACTTACGTTTTACACGTTAATTAAAAAAAAACATTTTTCCAATTAAGGGGCAATTTAACGTGGCCAATCCACCTACCCTGCACATCTTTGGGTTGTGGGTGTGAGACCCACGCAGACATGGCGAGAATGTGCAAACTCCACACGGACAGTGACCCAGGACTGGGATTGAACGTGGGTCCTCGGCGCCGTGAGGCAGCAGTGCTAACCACTGCGCCACCATGCCGCCGTTATTTTGAGTAATGAATAAACCTACTTTATCGTGACTGAAGAAGGACTGGTTAAATTGGCTCCTTTTTAAACATAATAATGGATCTGGGAAAGGCACCCAAGAAAAAGGGGACTTTGTGAGATTAAACCATGTGGCTAACAGCAGAGGGTGGGTTGAGTAAAGGGATCGAGCCATCCGGGTCAATTAGGTTATTGTTGATGGTATCTTAATTACACTTAACCACCTTCGTCAGAATTACTATTCTTTCTGGCCACGTTCTAATTTTATAGTTATGCCTGAGTTGTACTGGACCGGAAGAAATGGTTCCTCGTTAATCTCCTCAGAAATCTCTTTCAGCCGTTCTCCCGGTGCTTCTACTGCATTGTTGGTAGTGCAGAGACCAGAAAAGCATGAAGGCTAATTTTGGAGTCATTTAAGACACAATTTACACGGAACGAGTTGAGGGGCTAGGCAGCGCCAAAACTATTTCGCAACAACACCAAGAAAACTGAACAGGGATGTGCTTCTGAGGCTGTATAAGGCTCTGGTCAGACCCCATTTGGAGTATTGTGAGCAGTTTTGGGCCCCGTATCTAAGGAAGGATGTGCTGGCCTTGGAAAGGGTCCAGAGGAGGTTCACAAGAATGATCCCTGGAATGAAGAACTTTTGTCGTATGAGGAACGGTTGAGGACTCTGGGTCTGTACGCGTTAAGAGATTAGAAGGATGAGAGGGCATCTTATTGAAACTTACAAGATACTGCGAGGCCTGGATAGAGTGGACGTGGAGAGGATGTTTCCACTTGCAGGAAAAACTAGAACCAGAGGACACCATCTCAGACTAAAGGGACGATCCTTTAAAACAGAGATGAGGAGGAATTTCTTCAGTCAGAGGGAGGTGAATCTGTGGAACTCTTTGCCGCAGAAGGCTGTGGAGGCCAAATCACTGAGTGTATTTAAGACAGAGATAGATAGGTTCATGATTAATAAAGGGATCAGGGGTTATGGGGAGAAGGCAGGAAAATGGTGTTGAGGAAGTATCAGCCATGATTGAATGGCGGAGCTAACTCGATGGGCCTAGTGGCCTAATTCTGCTCCTGGTCTTATGGTTAAGGAAATCTGAGTAATGACTGACTGACTGCCGGAAACCTAATTCATTTGTGGCCTTCTTGCTGTTGCTCAGTTTAGCCTCCTTGGACAGGAACACAGGCTTGTGAGCTAGACTGTGGTTTCTCACCTTCTCTTCATTCCATCAACGGGAGTTGGAAGCTATGAGTCAAGTCTGTTACATCCCCAGCGCAATGTGTGACTTCTGAGTCAGTCTTCAATATGCTGCTATGTTTTATTCAAAAGTTATTGTCTACATGTGCACAATTCCCCTCATCGTGCGGCTGATGGGGAATCAAAGGAAGTCACACGTTTTACGTTAATCTGGAGGGACGTGGATAACAAAATTACCTCATAAATCTGGACTCGTGATGATGTACGTGTTTGTTCCTGTGAAGCAACATCTAATTAGAGAACTGCGAAAGTCAAGTGCCGTGGGAGTATTGAGCTACGAATGTTGTCGTAGATAAGACCCTTTTAAGATAATTGGCAAAGGAGCCAACGTGTGAGGCGAGGAGAGTTTTGATTACCAAGTGAGTTGATCACGGTCGAACGACCTGAACAGGGCAATGAAAGCAGAGAGAGCGATAACTTTCAAAAAGGAATTAGATAAATACTTGACAAGAAGAAAAAAATAACAGGACGGGAAAAGGCACGATGGCTCAAGTTACTGCCTTCTTTGCTGTACTATTCCATTGATAAATGATCTGGAGACTTTCATGGCTTCAGGACTTTCAGAGGCACTTGACAGCTAACACATACGGTTTTTATTTCTTCAATGGGATATGGGTGTCAAAAACTAGACCCAGCACTTATTGCCCATCCCTAATTGCCCTTGGGAAGGTGGTGGTTGATGCGACCATCAATTACGCAAAGACGAGAGTAGGATGTAATCGAGGCTTTATTACACTGAGATGTGTGGCCTCCTACAGCAGCTGATGAAATGGCTGCTGTACTGGGAGCACACATATTTATACTCCGCCTACTGGGCGGAGCCAGAAGGCAGGGATCTACCCCCGTACCTGTAGTACAGGGGCTTTACTGTAAAGCAGCTATATTAACATACTATATATACAATATATACATCAGTGGTGACTACCACATTCATCCCCTGTTAAAGAATTGAGTCCGGCGGGGGGGGGGGGGGGGGGGGGGGGGAGAACTATATACAGAAAGTTGTGTTTTAAAAGTACAGATAATATTACAAATTCAGGCGGTCCGGTGCCTTGGTCTGTTGCTGAGAGCGCCGCAGCGCTGGTGGCGACTCCAGCGGTGGCTTGGTCTTTGGTGACTCCGGGAGCACGTCGAAATCCTCTTCATCCCCGGGTGCGTGGGAGGGGGTACGGGTCGAGCTGCGTGTACCGATTAATGATCTGACTGTAGCCAACGACCATCCTGTTTTTCTCCTCAGTTTTGACCACTACCACTTGGGCTCTCCAGGGGCTGTTGCTGGCCTCGATGATGCCGTCCCGAAGCAGCCGCTGGACTTCAGACCTTATGAAGGTCCTGTCCTGGGCGTTGTACCGTCTGCTCCTGGTGGTGATGGGTTTGCAATCCGGGGTTAGGTTTGCAAAAAGGGAAGGTGGGTCGGCCTTAAGGGTCGCGAGGCCGCTCACAGTGAGGGGTGGTAGGGGCCCGCCGAATTTCAAGGTTCGGCTCTGGAGGTTGCACTGGAAGTCCAGGCCGAGTAGCAAGGCAGCGCAGAGGTTGGGGAGGACGTAGAGGCGGAAGCCGCTGAACTCCACGCCCTGGACAGTGAGACTGTCGATGCAGTACCCCCAGATCGCCACAGAGTGGGACCCGGAGGCCAGGGTGATTCTCTGGTTAGCGGGGTGTACTGTGAGGGAACAGCGCCTTACCGTATCAGGGTGAATGAGGCTCTCAGTGCTCCCGGAGTCCAGCAGGCAGGAGATCTTGTGCCCATTGACCTTCACTTTAGTTGAAGCAATCGCGAGGTTGTGTGGTCGAGACTGGGCAATCGTGACCAAGGTGAGACGCAGCTGGTCGTTGGCGGTTGCAGGCTATGAGCAGCCGGATGAGGTGCCCGACGGGCGGGGGTCCTGAGTCGGGTAAGATGGCGGTGCCCACGGGCCGCACATGTCGTGGGGAAAGCAAGATGGCGGTGCCCATTGGTCCTGGGAGGAACAAGATGGCGGCGCCCACGGGCTGCACGTGTTGCGAGTCGAGCAAGATGGCGGCGTCCACTGGCCGCATGTGGTCCTAGGAGGGGAAGATGGCAGCGCCCACTGGCTGCATGCGGGGGATGCCGGGTCAATTGCGGCGATTGAGCGGGCCTCACACTGCAGCGAAATGTCCCTTCTTGCTACAGGCCTTGCGGAGGGCCCTCCGCGCCGGGCAGTGCTGTCGGGGTGTGGTGAATGTATAGTGCTAATAATTCACCAGTGCATTTGTATCATGTTCCGCTCTTGTGTTATGTTGTTAACCCTATGGGCTCCACCTATGGGCTTCACCCACAGGGGGATATGTTGGGGCATGTATGGGCTCCGCCCATGGCTCCTCCCCTTAAGAGGAAGTATAAAGAGCAGCTGACCTGCAGGCAGTTCCCAATATTGTACCAGTCGCAGGCAGGCACTGTTCTAAGCTGATTAAAACCACGGTTTACTTCTCCTCGTCTCTTTGAGTGAATTGATGGTCGAATCAATTTAATCAGCTTAAATACAACTATGGAATCAGCCCTCAAACCTAACAGACTAGAACTTGATCCTCAGGCTGCGGAGGCGAAAGAAATTTTTTCGCACTGGCTTCGATGCTTCAAGGCCTACCTCGCCGCGTCGTCCACTCCATGCATCACTGATGAACAGGAGCTGAGCCTCCTCCACGCACGGGTGAGCCATCGCATTTCTGTCCAGCTCGACGAGGCCGCCTCCTATACAAATGCACTGGTGAATTATTAGCACTATACATTCACCACAGGGGGTGATTTGACTGCCCACAGAAGTAGCATTTGGGGCCCCCCGGGGTTGGTTGGCTGCCGCTCGGCACAGGCGTGGGATTGGCTGAGGGCGGTCGCTCATAGGGTCCACGATGGGCTGGCCATCTGTGGAGTCCACGGTGCACGGGGGGTGGGCCGCGCGGTTGGGGGCATAGACCTGAATGTTGCGTGATGCGACCGTAAGTGAAAGCGCTAATTTTTTGGTTGCCGCGAGGTCGAGCGTGGCCCCCTCTAAGAGGCACTGGCGGATGTCGTCAGACCCTATGCCCGTAACAAATGCGTCTCTCATTAGCAAATTCGAGTGTCCCGTGGCCGAAACGGCCTGACAGTCACTGTCTCTAACTAGGGGGAGCGGGGCGCGCCAGAAATCCTCCACCGACTCACCGGGAAGTTGACGCTGCGTGGAGAGGAGGTGCCTGGCGCAGAGTGTGTTAGTCCGCTGAGCGTAGTTTTCCTTCAGTAGCGCCATGGCCTCTGCGTAGGTCGGTGCGCCCTGGACAAGTGGAAAGACGTTGGAGCTCAGCCGTGTGTAAAGGATCAGGAGCTTCTGTGCTTCTGGAATTTTGTCTGCCGCAGACCCGATGTACGCTTCAAAACAGGCGAGCCAATGTTCAAAGTCCTGTTTGGCGTTGTCTGCTTGCGGATGCAGCTGCAGGCGATCCGGCTTGATGCGGAGGTCCATCTTCTGAAAAACTCAGTGTAATAAATTGATGCACGATCAATTACACAAAGACGAGAGTAGGATGTAATCGAGGCTTTATTACACTGAAATTATTACACTCCTACAGCAGCTGACGAAATGGCTGCTGTACTGGGAGCACACATATGTATACTCTGCCTACTGGGCGGAGCCAGCAGGCAGGGATCTACCCCCGTACCTGTAGTACAGGGGCCTTACCGTAAAGCACCTATATCAACATCTATATGTACAATATATACATCAGTGGTGAATACCACAGTGGTGAACCATCTTCTTGAACTGCTGCAGTCCCTGCGGTGTAGGTACACCCACTGTGCTGTTAGGGAGGGTTCCAGGATTTTGACCCAGTGGCAGTGAAGGAACGGTGATATATTTCCAAGTTGAGATGGTGAGTGACTTGGAGGCAAGCTTGCAAGTGGTGGTGTACCTTAATTCCCGTGTGTCTGCTACATTTTTCCTTCTTCACGGCAGTGGTTGCAGGTTTAGAAGGTGCTGTCGGAGGAGCCTTGGCGAGTTGTTGAAATGCATCTTGTGGACGCGTAAGTATATCGCCATTGCTTCACTGTCTCTGGGTCAAAGTCCTGGCATGCCCTCCCTAGTAAAAATAGTAAAGTCGGCATAGTCCCAGAATACCATAGGCTGCTTCCCCCTTTGAGGGGGACAGCTGACCAGTGGTGGTTTAACCTGAGGGTCACCACACCTCAGGCGAGGGGCAAGGTTGAGAAGGCCTTCATGAATAACATCGCTCTGCATCACAAACCAGCTGTCCATCCAACTGAGCTAAACCGGCCCCTCCCGAGCAGCACTGGGCCGTACCTGCGTGAAATGGACTGTAGCGGTTCAAGAAGGCAACTCATGAGCTCCTTCTCAGGGGCAATTAGGAATGGACAGCAAATGCTGGCCGAGCCAGAGATGCCCACATCCCGTGAAAGAATAATTTTTTAAAAAATGACTGCTGCATTTCCCTCAATGCAACACTGACACCACTTCAAAAAGTCCTTTATTATAGAATCCTAGAATTCACAATGCAGAAGGGGGCCACTCGGCCCATCAAATCTGTACTGGCCCTTAGAAAGAGCACCCTACTTAACCCATGTCTCCACCCTATCCCCGTAACCCACTAACCGCACCAAACCTTTTGTACACTGAGGGCAATTTATCATGGCCAATCCACCGAACCTGCACATCTTTGAACTGTGGGAGGAAACCGGAGCGTCCGGAGGAAACCCACGCACACAGGGGGAGAACGTGCAGACTCCGCACAGACAGTCACTCGACTATAAACTGGGGACATCCTGCGGTTGTGAAAAGGGCCCTTCCCGATAGCCCTGTCAAATTTGTATCCATTTCCTTTTTGCAAGTTACCGTTAAGCTTGCTTCCACTCGCTGTTCCTTCGGGTAATGTGTTCGTGATGAAGTCACCGTGTTAATACACACACTCCTCGTCTCCCAACCTGTTCTTTCGCCAGTTTTTCTCTGAAAGAATCTGAGAAAGAAAGCTGTTGGTCAATTGCGTCTGCACCGCCGCTTTGAGGAGAGCGATCCAGTTACTCCCACTCCCTCTGCCCTTTGTAACTTTGTTTGACAGACATGAGGAGGAGAAGTAGAATGATTCAGCCATCCTCAACCCAGAGAGCGCAGGAAAGTGAAAAGCACGAAAGTGTTCATAATGAGAGGGTAATCATCAGTGTGATTGTATAAGTCATTCTAAATGTCAGTGTGGCTCAGTTGGTGTTGCAGCTTCGTGCCTGACTCAGAAGGTTGTGTGGAATCAAGACCCAAGCCAGAGTCTTGTGCATGTAATCCAGCCGGTGCTTCAGTGAGGGAGGGCTGTGCTGGAGGATGCAGTAACTTACTGGTGAGATGTTAAAACAAGGTCCCATTCCCTCTCAGTGGATGTAAGCGACCCCACCCTCCACCCCTGCTCCCCTCATCTGTCACTTGTCCTCAAGTTTTTCTTTCACTGAGCACCGACCTTCGTTCTCTCATGAACACATTCTGATATCTCACTTTCATGCAACTTACTCGCACCGTGTCCTAACATTAACACTTCCTCCATCTCCTGCCCTACACATCTTTGTTGCAATCACTCCTAGCTTCCACCAATCAGTGACCTTCCACTCTGCTCCCCATCTCCTTTATCCACTATATCATACATCACTGGCTGGATTCTCCGTTTGGGACATTAAGTCCCCAAGTTGGTGGGAAAACGGTGGTGTTTTACCTGAGGCCACCGATTTCCTGCTCTGTGTGGTGGGGGGGGGGGGGCTTGCAACGAGGCAGCGTAGAGCTCCAGCTCGAGCTGCCGATACGGCCCGGAGCATTGACGGGCCCGTGGCTGCGCATGCACACGACGGTGCCCTGCTGCGACCGCGCCAGGCTTCATGGCGGATGCGGCCCGCAGACCCAGCCCGCAAAAATAGTCTCCCCCCCCCTTCGGCCGGCTCACGCGCCCTGGACCGCCCCCCCCCCCCCCCCACAGAGCCCCCAGCATGGAATAATGTCCCCCCTGATCGGCCCTTCCCCGACTGTGGCAGTGCTGGGTTGAGACCTCACGTGTCCCACGCTGTCGGGAACTTGGCCAGTCGAGGACGCAGCTTCGCGGGGCGGGCCTGAGTCCGTGGATACTCCTAGGGTACGCCGCATTTCAGTCGGCAGAGCATCGCAAAAGCGGCGCCGCCCCCCCATTTCGTCGTCATCGAGGATTCTCCGCCCCGTCGCCGAAAGCGATTTCGGCGTCGGGATCGGAGAACCCAGTCCCACATTTCTCCCTCTCTTTAGCTCTGAAGAAGTGTCATAAGGACTCGGAATGTTAACTGTATTTTTCTCTCTCCAGAGGTGCTGCCAGACCTGCTGATTTTTTACCCTTAGTGCTGTCATGCTACTATCTCTTAAAGGCATATTACAACATCCCCCTTTTTAAAAATATACTCCCGCACCTCCAATGAAGCATAACTATGAACAATATAAGTTCACGTTTAGCTACCATTAATTAATCTGTGAGTCTCTAAAGTGTCGAGGTAATCTGCTGGCTCGCCCAGAGCTTGTAATGATACTGTTGTCTGGAGTTTTCTTTAATTGCTCTCGGCGTCCTTGGGAATGTCATTCTTGGATGTTATTCCTGGTTGCATTAGGGGTCTTGTCTGAGAAGCATTAGGACTGCACAGTGATTGAGGGACCGGAATGGGTCTGATTTGTCCTCGCTTCTGCCTCACATTTATGCCTTTTTGTGTGCAATGACGTCACTTGTCTTTGAATCATTTCTTGTCATTTCAGCTGGTTCCCTTCTGCCTTCGGTGGGATCCTGGATGTGAACCTATTGGCCCAACTGTAAATTTGGCAATTTTGTACTTGCATTTTTATTATGCGTGGTGGTAATCGTCTCCTGCAGTTTTATAAGTTGTTCCCTATTTTCTGAGAGAGGGGAATGGGGACGAGTTAATAAATTGGCCACACTGGTCTGCCAAACATGATTTCTTCCGATGATGGAATGGTTGTATTTCAAGGTGTTGCTCCCAGGTGTAACGTAGCAATGTGTGGATCACGCTTGGCCTGTCTACATTTGAGAATCGGGGATTTCACCATGTGAACAGTATTTTCAGCTCGGCAATTAGATCGAGGAGAAGATGTAGTGTGATCGATATTCTACTCCGCACACATGTTCCGAAATGGCTTACCAATAAGTGCAGACTGTTATCCATAATGATCTCTGTAGGCACACCAAATAAATTGAAAATAGCACTTAGAGTGTGTGCAACAATTTTGCTTGACACGTTGAGCAATTGTTGAATAATGGGGCACTTGGTAAAGTAGTAAACGATGATGATGGACATGAAAGGAATCAAATGTTGTGACTTTGGACCAAGGTTGAGGAAGAACCTCTTGTGGAATAAGTAGTTCTTTGGCATATGCTCTTGACATGCTTCACACTTGTTGACAATGATTTCAGGGCAGCACGGTAGCATTGTGGATAGCACAATTGCTTCACAGCTCCAGGGTCCTAGGTTCGATTCCGGCTTGGGTCACTGTCTGTGCGGAGTCTGCACATCCTCCCCGTGTGTGCGTGGGTTTCCTCCGGGTGTTCCGGTTTCCTCCCACAGTCCAAAGATGTGCAGGTTAGGTGGATTGGCCATGATAAATTGCCCTTAGTGTCCAAAATTGCCCTTAGTGTTGGGTTGGGTTATGGGGATAGGGTGGAGGTGTGGACCTTGGGTAGGGTGCTCTATCCAAGAGCCGGTGCAGACTCGATGGGCCGAATGGCCTCCTTCTGCACTGTAAATTCTATGATCAATGTCATTGTTCATACCTGGCCAGTAAATTGCCTCTTTTGCAAGTCTTTTCATACAATTTATGCCCACGTGTGAGTGATGAAGTTGTAGCAGAACATCAGGTTGCAAAGATGACCTGCCTGCCTTTAAAAATGACTCCCTGAGAGATGCTGAGCTCATCCCATCAAGTCAAAATGGCCTCATGTGACATCAGGCCATGATTATTTTCCACAGTTTTTGCACTGTAGAATCTTTCACCATTTCTTTTTGCAATTTCTGACGTTTGCGTGGGACTAAATGTACCAGATCAACTGCTAGACATGTGTTTTCCTGCAAGCATACTCATTATAATTGGGCACTTAAAGAAACTCACGGTAATCAGGCAGAGTCAACATGGTGTCGTGAAAGGGAAATCATGTTTAACCAACATATAGGAGTTCTTTGAACGAGTGACATGCGCTGTGGATAGAAGAGTCTGTGGATGTCCTGTGCTTGGATTTCCAGAAGGAATTTGACAAGGTGCCATATCAAGGCTATGACGCCAAGTTGGAGTTCATGGTGTAGGGGGTAACATATTAACCTGAATAGAAGATTGGCCGGCTGACAAAAAATAGAGAATATGCATAACTGGGTCTTTTTCTGATTGGCAGGAGGTGATGAGTGCAGTCCCGCAACAGTCTGTGCTGCATCCTCAGCTTTTTGCAATTTTTATCAATGATTTAGTGAGGGGAGCAAAGACATGCAGCTAAATTTGCAGACAATGCAAAGAAAGGCGGAAAAGAATGTTGTGAAGAGGTCATAAGGAGGCCTCTTAATTGATTAAGTAAGTGGGCAAAAATCTGGTAGATAGAGCATAATGTGAGCAAACGTGAAATTGTTCACTATGGCAGGAAGAATAAATAGGCAGAGTATAACTTAAATGGAGAATGACTGCAGAATTCCAAGGTGCAGAAGGATCGAGGTGCTCTAGTGCATCAATCACAAAATGTTTGTATGCAGGTACAGCAAGTCGCTAAGAAGTTGAGTGGAATGCTAACCTTTATTACGAGAGGAGTTGAGCATAACAGTAAGGATGTTATTCTTTCGTTATACAGAACATTGGTGAGACCACACCTCAAATACTGTGTGCATTATTTGGTCCCCTTATCGACGGGAGGATGTGAATGCATTGGAAGTGGTTCCGAGAGGTTTACGAGATTGATACCGGGAAAGAGCAGGTTGTTTTATGAGGAAAGGTTAGACAGGCTTGGCTTGTTTCCACTGGAGTTTAGAAGAGTGAGGGGTAAATTGATTGAAGTGTATAAGATCTTGAACAGTCTTGACAAGTTGGCTGTGGAAAGGATATTTCCTCTTGTGGTTGAGTCCAGAATAGGTTTACAATTCGGAGTCGCTCTTATAGGACAGAGATGAGGAGGCATTTTTTCTCTCAGTGTGCTACTCTGGAACCCTCTGCCTCAGAAGGGGGTGGAGGCGAGGTCATTGACTATTTTTAAGGGAAAGGTAGCTAAATTAGGCAAGGGAATCAAAGTTTATCGGGGAGTAGCCATGATCTTATCGAATGGCCAACTCCTGCTTTTAATTCCTGTGTTCATGCTTGAGAAGCACTTTGACGCTATACGTTTTGAGCTTGCTTAGCACATCTTTCTGGAGTGCTTCTATGGGAGTGGACACGATGACCAACTCAAAAGTTCTGTTTGGTACAACAATAGCAGAAGATACAGGGCAATCCCAGCAGGTCTGATAGCATCTGTGGAGAGAGAAGAGAGATAACGTTTCGAGTCTGGGTGACTCTTTGACAAAGTTGGAATGAAGTGGAAATAGGGTCAGATTTATACTATTTTGGGGGGCGGGAGGGGTGGGGCTGGATAGGGGTCCAGCGATAGGTGGAACTTGACAAAGATGTCATGAACAAAAAGACAAAGCGGACGTAGATGTTAGTTTAAGTGTTATTGGCCAGGGTTTAGAGAACCCCAAAGTGTATCATGGAGTTCACCTGACCCACAACTTTTAATAGATTGTGGTCTGGGGAGCACGCGGCCCACTCTACAGGTGTGGTACAGCAGAAATGGAAAAGTATTTTTTGAAGCAAAACAATGTTTATTCTATGAACTCAAGTTAACCTTTTTAAAACATACAGTGAACATCTTAGCAACCTTTAATTCAAATACACCCCCCCAAAGAATACAACACTAAGTAATTCTTAAAGCTTTCGTTTGACCATCCATAAGACTTAAAACATCTTTTAACCGAAGCACATTAGGTTTACATTCACTACTGAGAACATTTATAATTCTGAATTCACCAAATGATCAAGAGATAGTCTTTTGATGGCAGAGAGAACAGCAGTACACCTGCGCTGTCTGGCTTCAGTTCCAATACTGAAAACGAAACTAAAACAAACTGCCTAAAATGAAAGTAAAAAGCCGACAGACAGCTGAGCTCCACCCACACTCTGACATCGCTGCAGTAATATGAGCAGCCAAACATTTCTTAAAGTGGCATTCTCATGACACAAGGACAAAGAAGGATGCTGATAGTGGCACATTAACTGATCCAAATGGCTTAATGGCAGAACAGGGGTAAGCAGTGTGTCAAAGGACAACCTGGAGCAGGGAATAGATGGCCCTAGTAGGGTGGTGTTGGGGGAGGGGGGACAATTCCTTCCGCTGGCTCTGCATTTGAGAAATCACAGTATGTACCCATATCTCAGCAGTTGCTGATGAAGTGGTCTGTGCATCCTGCAGACTGTGTTGAAATGGCATGAACTCGAGTGGGTGAAGAGGGAAATAGATCCCGATTCTAAACAGGTCTTCCATTGTTGTCCATATATATTGGGAATCATTTTAGCGACCCTTCTGTTAATGCTGACATGTTTGGCCTGTGTAAACCTTCATTCCTAATTGCTTGGCTAAATTTATGGCTTGCTTCTCTGGGTCAGATACTCCTGGAGCTAGAAACCAAGGGTGGGATTTTCCGTCGGCCGAATCGGGAAAGGCGATTGGGCGGAGAAATGGTTTTGACGCCGAAATCATGGCAGACCCCAGGTTCCCGCCAAATCAAAACTCTCCGGTGCTGCGATAGGGGCTGCCTACTCGCCCTGGCTGCCTTGAGGAGGTTGTGCAGTTTTTGTCCGGCGCTAGCAGCCTCCTTCCTGCCCCAGGTTACAGGGTCGCCCGCCTCTCCTCCATGGCGACCAGCAGGTCTCCTGTTCCGCACCGGTGAACTTCGGAGCTGCGCATCTTGCTGCCATCTTGTTGTCTGGGGTGGTGTGTGTGCTGAGTGAAGTGTGTCAGCCTCCTGAGTGTCAATCGCAAATCCGGCGCACCCGGCACCATTTCTCAGTGGAATCGATAGTGCTCCACGTGACGCCAGCTTTGCTGTTGCAGAAGTCCACGAATCCTGCGCATCAACACTTAGTCTCAGGAACGGAGAATTCCGCTGCATAGCTCTGTACGGTGGTTTCCTGGGACAGCGGGATCTTCCTGTCCCGCAGCAGGTGCCCCCTACCCCACCCCACCCCGGCCACAGCGAGCTCCCCGAGGGCGAGAGAGCCATGGAAAAACGTCATAGCCTTTGGCGGGACCAGAAAATCCCGGCGGCGGCCAATGGCGGGCTGCCTCCGCTGCCGAACATCACGCCACGGAATGGCTGGAAAATCCCACCCTTCGCATTTGGACTGGTAATCAGCCAATTAACTCTCCCTCGTCCCGACTGAGCTGATCTGGTGCAGGCCCTTTTGATGCCTTCTCGCAATCATGGAACTGACAAGCTACCCACTGCAATCGCACCATGAAGGATCCATCTGCTGGCCAGCTTTTACTTTGAGCGCTTCAGGTGCAAGTGTCTTCAAAGCTTTCTGTGCAATCACCATGCTGTGCTTCGACGCCCTCTGACAGGGTGGCTTGGTTACGCTCTGACCAAAATGTCGAGGGATGGCTCATGCCAAGTGGCTGGGATTGCGATTCCTCCTGTCATACCTGTGTTCAATCCTGCTGCCAGGCTGAGCACTCATGCAGTTTCCATGTCACGGGTTTTCATGGCTTAAAGGCACCAATCGCTCATAAGGGATTGTGAAAACATGTTGTTGGTATCATTGAGTAATTTGAGGCACGTGTGAATGGACCTACATGGACAGGACATCAGAGCTATGGAACTGTGCCTGCTCCAGAGCCATGTGTCTATCTGGGGATAGCGGTCGGAATTCTTTGGCCGTTGCGATTCACTTCTCTCGCGGCCGCGCACCCCCGCCCATGGGTTTCCCGGTAGCTTCGATGGGAAATCCTGTTGACAAGCGGCGGGAAGACAGAACGGCTGCCGCCAAGAAACATGCGGCTGGGGAACGGGAGAATCCAGCTCAGTAACAGAGAGGAGTAACAAGGTGCACAGAACAAAGGCAGCACGGTAGCACACGTGGATAGCACTGTGGCTTCACAGGCAAAGGTCCCAGGTTCGATTCCCCGTTGGGTCACTGTCTGTGCGGAGTCTGCACGTTCTCCCCGTGTCTGCGTGGGTTTCCTCCGGGTGCTCCGGTTTCCTCCCACAGTTCAAAGACGTGCAGGTTAGGTGGATTGACCATGATAAATTGCCCTTAGTGACCAAAAAAGGTTAGATGGGTAATAATCCACAGGAGGCAGGGGTACCACCGCTACACCAGTATTTATTTGCAATACCTATATCCAAGAGCAGCTCCAAACAGTGTTGCTAGCATTCCAGTCAACTTAAGACTGCTTCACAAAGCCTACACAGGTGCTTATATGGGCCCCCTCAATGAGCTATCATTGAGGGAGCTCATACTCCAATTGGCCAACCAATAATGCCAATTGGAGGTCATTACAGATGGGGTTATTGGGTTACGGGGATAAGGTGGAAGTGAGAGCTTAAGTGGGTTAGTGCAGCCTCGATGGGCTGAATGGCCTCCTTCTGCACTGTATGTTCTATGTTCTATGTAATATTGGGAAAAATGGGTCGCACGAGAATAGGGAATAGTGGGTTAATAGGTTCAGAGTTAAAGAGGAGCAATAGAGCTTAAATCAAGGTTACTGTGTATGTATGTGAATGCACAGGGTGCGGTAAATAAGATTTCTGAGTTACAGGTGCAGATTGCCTTGTGGAAAAATTATGTTGTGGCTATAACAGACCTCTGAACGAAGGGCAGGGCTGGATTTGACTATTCCTGGATGCAAGGTGTTCATTCATGGACATCACTGACTGTGCCAGCATTTATTGCCGATCCCTAATTGCCCTTGAGAAGTTGGTGGTGAGCCACCTTTCTGAACCGCTGCAGTCCCCGGGGTGTAGGTGCACCCACCGTGCTCCTAGGGAGGGAGTTCCAGGATTTTGACCCAGCGACAGTGAAGGAACGGTGAACATATATAAAAGTTGTCGTTGAAGGAGGTTGTGGGCCCTTACTGAAACCTCACCCTGTCTTGACGTCTGATGGGTATAGAAGAGAGAGCAAGTGTGTTAAAGCAACAACGCAAAATAATTAAATTGTTAACGGAATCACGAGAGATGTCAGTGAAGCAGATGAAAGGACTCTTGTGTTTGTTTTGTGCGATGATGGATAACTGGGTGTGATTACAAGGTAGTAATCTAATCAGGTTGTTCAAATAAGTTTCATTATCCATGACAGCCAAGTGGATTTACCTATAATTTGAGCCCCCATATCAGATTACAGCCTCACAATCGCTCCCTGCTATCTGTGTCTAATACACCTTGATTCAATTTTATATTGTGTGCGTGTTGGGGGAGGGTGGTTTAATCAGTCTTCAGTGATTTCTTTTTCCTCTTAGCAATGACTGTCAGCGAGCTTCACATCCTTGACATTTGTACAGGAAGATTAATGATTGTGACATTATTATTATTGGAGATTTATTGGAAGGAACTTGCTGTCAGATACAGGGAAAGTTCAACATCCAGTTCACATTAAAGCACATTTTATTCTACCTGATTTTTTTTTTCCTTTAACCTGCTATTGGAAGTCTACAATGCCACTGTTGCCATGGTCCCTTGAGGGCCTTTTGATCTATCATGTGACAGGAAGGAAGTACTGTACGCTCAATCATAGGGTCAGTTGACAGGAACATAAAAAGCATCAAAGATAATAATGATTCTATTTGGATTTTTGTCACTCAGCTCTCTTTTACTCAGTGTCCTCCCTTATATATCCAGCCGCATTTGGGCAATTTCTCTTGCTTGTTCCTGCACAAGTCTGATTATAGCATCATAGAATTTACAGTGCAGAAGGAGACCATTTGGCCCATCGAGTCTGCTCCGGCCCTTGGAAAGTGCACCCTATTTAAACTCACACCTCTACCCTATCTCCGTAACCCCACCTTGGGCAATTTAGCACGGCCAATCCACCTAACCTGCACATCTTTGGACTGCAGGAGGAAACCGGAGCACCCGGAGGAAACCCGTGCAGACCTGGGGAAAAAGAGAAAACTCCACAAAGACAGTCGCCCGAGGCTGGAATTGAACCCAGGACCCTGGAGCTGTGAGGCAGCAGTGCTAACCACTGTGCCACCGGGCCACCATTTATTTGAAACATTGCTGATTCATTGAAGAGACACTTCTTCTAAAAGTGTGCTTTAAACTTGTTTTTTTTTACTAATATTACTGTTCTAATGAGAAAGGGATTTTTAATAATTCATTTATGGGACGTGGGCATCGCTGATTAGGCCAGCATTTACCACCCATCCTGAATTGCCCTTGAAAAGTTGATGGTGAGCTACCTTCTTGAACCGCTGCAGTCCATGTCGTGTAGGTACACCCGCAGTGATGTGAGCAAGGGAGTTCAAGGATTTTGAACCAACAACAGTGAAGGAACGGCGATATATTTCCATGTCAGACTGATGAGTGACTTGTACGGAAAATTCCAGGTGGTGCATATTGTGATAAAATACTGCACATTTACCATGTTACGATCTGAGCTGATTCTAACACTGGACAAATCAGATCCCAGGTTGATCTTGCTTGACAGGTCCTCAACTTTTTTTTTGAGAAACTGTGGAGCTACGTTACTGAACAAATTCACAGGAGTCTGCTGATAAACTTTTAATACAAAAAAATAAAATATTTATTAATTCAAAAATAATTACATATCTAACCGGAACAAATATTTGGAAACATCTCAATATAAACACAAGAAGATTATTCAAATTCCCACTATTCCTTTACCCCAGCAATACCTTCACAGGCACATAAACCAGTGAAGATTTACCACTATCTTCAGACAAAGGTCTCTCACTTGAGACTGGCACAGTTGCAAATGATTTTATTCTTGAGCGTTCATTCAATGCTTTGCCCTCAATCTGTATCTCTCCCCGAGACACCAGAACCACACTCAAAATTCATGATTGTTTCAACTGCAGAACAAACACGAGTTCCGAAACTCAGTCTCCCAGTGGCACCTCTGCTAAACTGACAACTTTACTGAGTTTTGTAAATGATCCTTCAGTTAACTGCCATCCCAATAGTCTTCTAGATTTACGTCTCAGAGTACTTAAAATCCCTGTTTTCCCCCTCGGTCCCACATACTGAACTCTCTTCTGTCTCTCTCTCTCTCTCTGTCTGCCACTTGACCACTGTCACTTAGCAGCAATACAGTTTTTCTCCACAATCACTAATCTTTTAAACCATCTCTTTACATTCGAGAGTTGTAAAATATCATTAAAATGTACACATACCAACAAACCCCAAAGACCTGACGTTCAGTCAGTAGTCCATCCAGACTTTCTGGCACCAAGGTTCACAAGCAGAACATAAATGCAACTGGAGTCCTGTTTGCCTTACTTAACACAAACATTTCTATATTCAACTTAAAGTTATGTATCGTTCCTAACAATAGCAGATACAGACGGACGTCACAGAGCAGCGGCAGATGTGTGCTATGGTGGAAGTGTGTGGCTGGAACTACACAGCCGAGCATCACAACCCATGACAGCAGCTCTCCTGCTAGGAGTAGATACAAGCGGGAGCAGCTGTGATGCTCATTATATAAAGGAGCTGCATGTAAAGATTGTTTCAATAATAGTTTTAAGACAAATGTTTAATGACAGATTTCACTGAAATGCATTTATCTGCATCTTACTGGAGAACGTGTCAATCTCCGTCAAATGTGTGGAGAGAGCACGAGTACACGAAGAGGAGGAGCACGGAAAGAGTAGGAGGCCAGAGAGAGCTGGAGCCCAGGGACAGCAGGGGTTCAGATTGAGCAAGAGCATGGAGAGAGAAGGAGAATGGAGAGAGCAGGAGCACAGAGAGAGCATGTGCATAGAGAGAGCAGGAGTACGGAAAGAGCAGGAGTACGGAGAGAGCAGCAGACTGAAGAGAGCATGGAGTGAGCAGGAATATGGAGAGAATAAGAGTACGGAGAGAGTAGGAGTGCGGAGAGCGCAGGAGCGTGGAAAGAGCAGGAGGACGGAGAGAGCAGAATCAGAGACAGAGCAGGAGCATATCAAGAACAGGAGCACTTAGAGAGCAGGAGCACAAAGAGAGCAGGAATATGGAGGAAGCAGGATCATGGCAAGGGCAGGGGACAGGAGAGGGCAGGAAATCAGAGAGAACAGGAGCACAGAGAGAGGAGCACTGAGAGAGAAGGAGCACTGAGCGAGCTGGAGCAGAGAGAGAGAAAATGCACAGAGGAAGCAGGAGCACAGAGAGAGCAGGAGCACAGAAAGAGAAAAAGCACAGAGCGGGCAGGAGCATGACAAGTGCAGGGGACGGTAGAGAGCAGGACCACAGAGTGAGCAGGGGCATGGAGAGAGGAAAAGCGCAGAGAGAGCAGGAACAGAGAGAGAGAGAGCAGGAGAGCAGAGAGAGCAGGAACATAGAGAGAGCAGGAGCACAGGGAGAGCAGGAACGTAGAGAGAGCAAGGGCACAGGGAGAGCAGGAACATAGAGAGAGGAGGAGCACAAGGAGAGCAGGAACGTAGAGAGAGCAAGGGCACAGGGAGAGCAGGAACATAGAGAGAGCAGGAGCACAATGAGAGCAGGAACATAGAGAGAGCCGGAGCACAGGGAGATCAGGAACATAGAGAGAGCAGGAGCACAGGGAGAGCAGGAGCACTGAGAGAGTGGGAGCATTGAGAGAGTGGGAGCATTGGGAGAGCAGGATGGCATCGAGAGAACAGGAACACTGAGGGAACAGGAATAAGGCGAGAGCAGGAACATGAGAGGGCAGGAGCATGGAGAGAATCGGAACAGGGAGAGACCAGGAGCATAGAATGAGCAGGGGCACAGAAAGAGGAGGAGCTCGGAGAGAGCAGGAGCACAGAGACAGCAGGGACATGGAGAGAGAGTAGGGACATGGATAGACCAAGGACATGGAGATTGCAAGGGCATGGAGAGAGCACGCGCATGGAGAGAGCAGGGGCAAGGAGAGAGGCACATGGAGAGAGCAGGGGCGTGGAGAGAGCTGGAGAATGTAGAGAGCAGGAACATGGGGGGAGCAGAGCACAGGGAAAGCAGACAGCAGGGAAAATGTTGAAGGAGCAGGGGCTAGGGCAGCAGATCACGCCTGCACATGCCTCTCACTTACCACTTTGATGTCCGAGAGTAGTCACCCACCTGTAAGGCTGGACTTGAGGTGCGGCCACTGAATATTCTGTGTGGATTCCCAGCAGGCTATGAACCTGAGCTTGGGAACCTCTGAAATATTGAAAGCTTACCTGGACCCGAAGGAAAGACAAAGTTCGGAAGTCATTGCAGAAAATAATCTAAGGCGCAAGAATCCAGATAATACAAGGCAAGGTTAGAATCAAAAATACAACACCAGTGCCTTCTTGCCCGATGATAAAATCTGAACTTTCAATCAGGACTCATTGGGCAATGATAGGATTTGGGGGCCATGGCGTATATCCCTCCTATCCTAACCATGGTGCACTGTGGCTAATTATCTGCTAACGAGGACTAAGCCAGGAATCAAATCTGGCATCTGGACTTCCCATTTTATATGGCATTTGTGCATTTACCCAATGCCCATCGGCAGGTCGTTTCAGCGTTGTCCGAAATAATGTTTCTCTGGAAAACGTTGCTGGCAAGGCCAGGACTTGCTGCCTGTCCTGGGCTGCCCCTGATAATTGCAATGGTGAACCCCCGCTATGGTCCACTGGGTTGAGGTGATCCCACCGTGTTATTAGGTCGGGAATTCCAAGATTTCGATGAAGGACTGGGCCCTTCAGGATGGGGTTTGTAACTTGCGTTGATGGTGAACACACGGCCGTGGTCATTGGAATTGGCTGTAACCATGACTGCTACAGTGCTAATTGGGCGAGGAAGTGGGAAAGATTTTCTCGCAAGTGTTTTTACCAATCCCTTACATAATGCGGTTAAAACCCTTCAGAGTAATTTGTGCTAAATTATAGAGTTCGGTAGTGGTGTGCAGCTGAATTGATAGTGGGGCCCCTGCTATTACTGCTGCTAATGTGCTCTAATGGGGACATGGATTGACAGAACAGAGAGGCCTCTCACATCAAGAGCAAACACAGTTTGACACCAGGTTAAGATGGCAGCTTTCTAGTCACTTAAAGCCAACAGGAATTTTTAATTTCCGCCTCCCAGCTCTACATTCAGGGATTAGAATGCTGACAGGAGCTATACTTGTCCTGTCGCAAGTCCAGTCATCATTACAGGGGGAGCATTCAGAACGTTGGCAGGTCTGCGAGAGTTGCCGGTCGGCAAATGTTCATGTCATGTTTGTAACTTCGTTGACACCTTGTCACCAGAACACTTTGTCCTCTGTTTCAGCAGTCAGCATGTGTTAAATGCAAATCCGCTGTTCAGCCCATTGAAGGTTTGAAAAGATCATAGATCATAGAATTTACAGTGCAGAAGGAAGCCATTCGGCCCATCGTGTCTTCACCGGCTCTTGGAAAGAGCACCCTACCCAAGCCCACCCTATTCCCGTAACCGAGCAATCCCACCACACCTTTTGGACATTAAGGGCAATTTAGCGCGGCCAATCCACCTAACCCGCACGTCTTTGGACTGTGGGAGGAAACCGGAGCACCCGGAGGAAACCCACGCAGACACGGGGAGAACGTGCAGACTCCGCACAGACAGTGACCCAAGCCAGAATCGAACCTGGGACCCTGGAGCTGTGAAGCAACTGTGCTAACCACTATGTGACCGTGCTGCCCCTACCGTTTTTATCAGTCAGGAAAGAAGTTCAGTCCATCTTCTCAGCCATTCACACAGTGAGGGGTTGGGGTCTGGGATACAGGGCTGGTGGAAGCTCCAGAGATAAGGGGGTTCGGGAATTCAGTCATGTCCATCAGTTCGCAATTCATACATTCCTGAATGCTGCCTTTAACCCAATTGCATATATATTGCAATTCTCACAAATTGAAGAGATCTTGCTTCACAAAATATTCAAAGGTCATTGTGACTAGGAGCCCGTTTGACCTGACCTCACCTGTATGCTCGTGCTGTGTGCATAAAGGAAGAATAAAACCAAATTCACCACAAAAATGGGCCGCGACATGTCACCGACTGAACAGGGGGATGACATGAACAGTTTGAAGAAGTTAAAAAGTCAAATGCTGGGTGTGGCAATTCCTAATCGTAGACTCCAGCGCTTCCCTGTCCACAGCCTGAGATTAAACCTCACGATTTTCTCCTGAGTTGAGCCTATGTCATTCCAGTCACAATAGCAACTGAATTTCAATTCTGTATTGTTACCCATCTTCACTTATGCAATGTCATCCACCTCCATCACTGTAATATCACCCACCTCCCCCTCTGTAATATCACCCATATCCCCCACTATAATATCACCCATCTCCAACTCTGTAACATCACCCATCTCCAACTCTGTAATATCACCCATCTCCAACTCTCTAACATCACCCATCTCCATCTCCGTAACATTAACCACCACCAATTCTGTAATATCACCCATCTCCAACTCTGTAACATCACCCAACTCCGCCTCTGTAATATCACCCATCTCCAACTCTGTAACATCACCCATCTCTAACTCTGTAATATCACCCATCTCCAACTCGCTAACATCACCCATCTCCATCTCCGTAATATCACCCACCACCAACTCTGTAATATCACCCATCTCCATCTCTGTAATATCACCCACCTCCAACTTTAATATCACCCATCTGCAACTCTGTAATATCACCCATCTCCATCTCTGTAATATCACCCACCTCCAACTCTGTAACATCACCCATCTCCATCTCTGTAGGATCACCCATCCCCATCTATGTAATATCACCCACCTCCAACTCTTTACTATCACCATTCTCCATCTCTGTAACATCACCCATCTTCCCCTCTGTAATATCACCCACCTCCAACTCTGTGATATCACCATTCTCCATCTCTGTAACATCACCCATCTTCCCCTCTGTAATATCTCCCATCTCCCCCTCTGTAATGTCACCCATCCCCCCTCTGCAATATCACCTATCTCCCCCTCTGTTACATCACCCATCTCCAACACTGTAACATCACCAACTTCAACTCTGTAATATCACCCACCTCCCCCTCTGTAATATCACCCATCTCCAACTCTGTAATTTCACCTATCTCCAACTCTGTAATATCACCCATCTCCAACTCTGTAATACCACCCATCTCCCCCTCTGTAATATCACCCATCACCAACTCTGTAACATCACCATCTCCAACTCTGTAATATCTCCCATCTCTCCCTCTGTAATATCACCCATCTCCTACTCTGTAATATCACCCAACTCCCCCTCTGTAATATCTCCCATCTCCACCTCTGTAATATCACCCAACTACCCCTCTGTAATATCACCCAACTCCCCCTCTGTAATATCTCCCATCTCCAACTCTATAATATGAAGCAACTCCACCTCTATAATATCACCCATCTCCACCTCTGTAATATCACCCATCTCCAACTCTGTAATTTCACCCATCTCCCCTCTGTAACATCACCCATCTCCAACTCTGTATTTTCACCCATCGTCCCCTCTGTAATATCACCCATCACCCCCTCTGTAATATCACCCATCTCCAACTCTGTAATATCACCCATCTCCAACTCTGTAATATCACCCATCTCCATCTCTATAATATCACCCATCTCCATCTCTATAATATCACCCATCTCCCCCTCTGTAATATCACCCATCACCATCTATGTAAGATCACCCATCTCCCCCCCTGTAATACCTCCCACTTCCCCCTCTGTAATATCTCCCATCTCCCCCTCTGTAATATTACCCGCCTCCACCTCTGTAATATCACCCATCTCCCCAGCTGTAATATCACCAATCTACAACTCTGTAATATCACCCATCACCCCCTCTGTAATATCACCCATCTCCAACTCTGTAATAACACTCATCTCTCCTTCTGTAATATTACCCACCTCCATCTCTGTAATATCACCCATCTCCAACTCTGTAACATCACCCAGCTCCAACTCTGTAACATCACCACCTCCAACTCTGTACTATCACCCTTCTCCAACACTGTAACATCACCAACTTCAACTCTGTAATATCACCCATCTCCAACTCTGTAATATCACCTATCTCCAACTCTGTAATATCACCCATCTCCTACTCTGTAATATCACCCATCTCCCCCTCTGTAATGTCACCCATCACCAACTCTGTAACATCACCATCTCCAACTCTGTAATATCTCCCATCTCCCCCTCTGTAATATCTCCCATCTCCCGCTCTGTAATATTACCCACCTCCAACTCTGTAATATCACCCTTCTCCCCCTCTGTAATATTCACCCTTCTCCAACCTGTAATATCACCATCTCCAACTCTGTAATATCTCCCATCTCTCCCTCTGTAATATCTACCATCTCCGCCTCTTAATATTACCGACCTCCATCTCTGTAATATCATCCATCTCCCCCTATGTAATATTACCCACCTCCAACTCTGTCATATCACCCATCTCCATCCCTGTAACATCACCATCTCCATCTCTGAAATATCACCCACCTACAACTCTGTAAAATCACCCTTCTCCAACACTGTAATCACCATCTCCAACTCTGTAATATCTCCCATCTCCATCTCTGTAAGATCACCCATCTCCAAGTCTATAATATCACCCATCTCCAGCTCTGTAATGTCACCCATCACCCCCTCTGTAATACCTCCCATCTCCAACTCTGTAAGATCACCCATCTCCAACTCTGTAAAAGCTCCCATCTCCCCCTCTGCAATATCAACCATCTCCCCCTCGGTAATATCACCCATCTCCCTCTCTGTAATATCACCCATCTCCACCTCTGTAATGTCACCCATCTCCCCCTCTGTAATATCACCCATCTCCAAGTCTGTAGTATCACCCATCTCCAGCTCTGTAATGTCACCCATCTCCCCCTCTGGAATATCTCCCATCTCCAAGTCTGTAATATTACCCATCTCAACTCTGTAATATCACCCATCTCCACCTCTTTAACAACACCATCTCCCCCTCAGTAATATCTCCCTTATCCCCCTCGGTAATATCACCCATCTCCATCTCTGTAATATCACCCAAATCCCCCTCCGTAATATCACCCATCACCATCTCTGCAAGATCACCCATCTCCCCCGCTGTAATAACTCCCACCTCCCCCTCTTTAATATCTCCCATCTCCCCCTCTGTAATAATACCCGCCTCCATCTCTGTAATATCACCCATCTCCCCAGCTGTAATGTCACCCATCTACAACACTGTAATATCAGCCATCTCTCCCTCTGTAATATCACCCATCTCCAACTCTGTAATAAAACTCATCTCTCCTTCTGTAATATTACCCACCTCCATCTCTGTAATATCACCCATCTCCATCTCTGTAACATCACCAACTCCAACACTGTAACATCACCATCTCCAACTCTGTAATATCACCCATCTCCTACTCTGTAATGCCACCCATCTCCAACTCTGTAACATCACCCAGCTCCAACGCTGTGACATCACCACCTCCAACTCTGTAATATCACCCTTCTCCAACACTGTAACATCACCATCTTCAACTCTGTAATATCACCCACCACCCCATCTGTAATATCACCCATCTCCAACTCTGTAATATCAGCTATCTCCAACTCTGTAATATCACCCATCTCTAACTCTGTAATATCACCCATTTCAACCTCTGAAATATCACCCATCTCCAACTCTGTAATATCACATATCTCCCCTCTGTAATATCACCCATATCCATGTCTGTAATACCACCCATCTCCAACTCTGTAATATCTCCCATCTCTCCCTCTGTAATATCACCCATCTCCACCTCAGAAATATCACCCATCTCCAACTCTGTAAAATCACCTATCTCCCCTCTGTAATATCACCCATATCCACCTCTGTAATACCACCCATCTCCAACTCTGTAATATCTCCCATCTCATCCTCTGTAATATCTCCCATCTTCCCCTCTGTAATATCAACCATCTCCAACTCTGTAATAACACTCATCTCCCCCTCTGTAATATTTCCCATCTCCCACTCTGTAATATCTCCATTCTACCCCTCTGTAATATCACCCATCTCCACATCTGTCATCTTCCCCTCTGCAATATCATCCATATCGATCTCTGCAACACCACCCATCTCCAACTCTGTAACAACACCCATCTCCCCCTCTGTAATATCTCCCACCTCCCCCTCTGTAATATCTCCCATCTCCGTCTCTGTAACATCACCAAACTCCACCTCTGAAATATCACCCATCTCAACTCTGTAATATCACCTTTCTCCCCTCTGTAGTATCACCCATCTCCCCCTCTGTAACATTACCCAATTCCAACTCTGTAATATCTCCCATCTCCCCCTCTGTAATATGACCCACCTCCGTCTCTGTAATATCACCCACATCCATATCTGTAATATCACCCATCTCCAACTGTGTAATATCTCCCATCTCCCCATCTGTAATATATCCCATCTCCCCATCTGTAATATCACCCATCTCCAACTCTGTAATATCTCCCATCGCCCCATCTGTAATATCTCCCATCTCCCCTTCTGTAATATCTCCCATCTCCCCCTCTGTAATATTCACCACCTCCAGCTCCGTAATATCACCCATCTCCAATCCTGTAACATCACCCATCGCCCCCCCTCTGGAATATCTCCCACCTCCCCCTCTGTAATATCTACCATCTCCGCCTCTGTAATATTACCCACCTCCATCTCTGTAATATCACCCATCTCCAACTCTGTAATAACACCCATCTCCGACTCTGTAATATCACCCATCTCCAACTATGTAATATCACCCAACCCCAACTCTGTAATAAGACCCATCTCCAACTCTCTAATATCACCCATCTCCAACTCTGCAATATCATCCATCTCCAACTCTGTAATAATACCCATCTCCTCCTCTGTAATATCACCCATCTCCACCTCTTTAACACCACCCATCTCCCCTTCTGTAATATCTCCCATCTCCCCCTCTGTAATATCACCCATCTCCACCTCTTTAACATCACCACCTCCTCCTCTGTAATATCTCCCTTATCCCCCTCTGTAATATTATTCACCTCCATCTCTGTAATATCACCCATCTCCACCTCTGTAATCTCACTCATCTCCAACTCTGTAATAACACTCATCTCTCCTTCTGTAATATTACCCACCTCAATCTCTGTAATATCACCCATCTCCAACACTGTAACATCACCCAGCTCCAACTCTGTAACATCACCACGTCCAACTCTGTAATATCACCCATCTCCAACTCTGTAATATCACCCATCTCCCCCTCTGTAATATAACCCATCTCCCCCTCTGTAATATCTCCCATTTCCCCCTCTGTAATATTACCCACCTCCAACTCTGTCATATCACCCATCTCCATCTCTGTAACATCACCATCTCCATCTCTGTAATATCACCCACCTCCAACTCTGTAAAATCACCCTTCTCCAATACTGTAATCACCATCTCCAACTCTGTAATATCTCCCATCTCCAACTCTGTAAGATCACCCATCTCCAACTCTGTAATATCTCCCATCTCCCCCTCTGTAATATCACCCATCTCCCCCTCTGTAATATCACCCATCTCCCCCTATGTAATATCACCCATCTCCACCTCTGTAATGTCACCCATCTCCCCCTCTGTAATATCACCCATCTCCAAGTCTGTAATATCACCCATCTCCAGTTCTGTAATGTCACCCATCTCCCCCTCTGTAATATCTCCCTTCTCCAACTCTGTAAGATCACCCATCTCCAACTCTGTAATATCTCCCATCTCCCCCTCTGTAATATCACCCATCTCCCCCTCTGTAATATCACCCATCTCCCCCTCTGTAATATCACCCATCTCCACCTCTGTAATGTCACCCATCTCCCCCTCTGTAATATCACCCATCTCAAAGTCTGTAATATCACCCATCTCCAGCTCTGTAATGTCACCCATCTCTCCCTCTGGAATATCTCCCATCTCCAAGTCTGTAATATTACCCATCTCAACTCTGTAATATCACCCATCTCCACCTCTTTAACAACACCATCTCCCCCTCAGTAATATCTCCCTTATCCCCCTTGGTAATATCACCCATCTCCATCTCTGTAATATCACCCATCTCCCCCTCTGTAATATCTCCCATCTCCCCCTCTGTAATAATACCCGCCTCCATCTCTGTAATATTAGACATCACCACATCTGTAATATCACCCATCTCCCCAGCTGTAATATCACCCATCTTCAACTCTGGAATAACACTCATCTCTCTTTCTGTAATATTACACACCTCCATCTCTGTAATATCACCCATCTCCATCTCTGTAATAACACCCATCTCCTACTCTGTAACATCACCATCTCCTTCTCTGTAATTTCAGCCATCTCCCCCTCTGTAATATCTCCCATCTCCCACTCTGTAATATTCCCCACCTCCATCTCTTTAATATCACCCATCTCCATCTCTGTAACATCACCATCTCCAACTTTATAATATCACCCATCTCCAACACTGTAACATCACCATCTCCAACTCTGTAATATCACCCATCTCCTACTCTGTAATGTCACCCATCTCCAACTCTGTAACATCACCCAGCTCCAACTCTGTAACATCACCATCTCCAACTCTGTAATATCACCTTCCTCCAACACTGTAACATCACCATCTTCAACTCTGTAATATCACCCACCTCCCCCTCTGTAATATCACCCATCTCCAACTCTGTAACATCACCATCTCCTTCTCTGTAATATCAGCCATCTCCCCCTCTGTAATATCTCCCATCTCCCACTCTGTAATATTACCCACCTCCATCTCTGTAATATCACCAATCTCCATCTCTGTAACATCACCATCTCCAACTCTGTAATATCACCCATCTCCTACTCTGTATTGTCACCCATCTCCAACTCTGTAACATCACCCAGCTCCAACTCTGTAACATCACCCCCTCCAACTCTGTAATATCACCCATCTCCAACTCTGTAATATCAGCTATCTCCAACTCTGTAATATCACTCATCTCCAACTCTGTAATATCACCCATCTCCACCTCTTTAACATCACCATCTCCCCCTCTGTAATATCTCCCTTATCCCCCTCTGTAATATTATTCACCTCCATCTCTGTAATATCACCCATCTCCACCTCTGTAATATCACCCATCTCCAAATCTGTAATATCACCCATCTCCAACTCTGTAATATCACCATCTCCACCTCTTTAACATCACCATCTCCACCTCTGTAATTTCTCCCTTCTACCCCTCTGTAATATTATTCACCTCCATCTCTGTAATATCACCCATCTCCACCTCTGTAATATCACCCATCTCCATCTCTGTAATATCACCCATCTCCACCTCTGTAATATCACCCATCTCCAACTCTGTAATATCACCCATCTCCCCCTCTGTAATATCACCCATCACCATTTCTGTAAGATCACCTCTGTAATACCTCCCACTTCCCCCTCTGTAATGTCTCCCATCTCCTCCTCTGTAATATTACCCGCCTCCATCTCTGTAATATCACCCATCTCCCCAGCTGTAATATTACCCATCTACAACTGTGTAACATCACCCATCTCCCCCTCTGTAATATCACCCATCGCCAACTCTGTAATAACACTCATCTCTCCTTCTGTAATATTACCCACCTCCATCTCTGTAATATCACCCATCTCCAACTCTGTAACATCACCCAGCTCCAACTCTGTAACATCACCACCTCCAACTCTGTAATATCACCCACCTCCCCCTCTGTAATATCACCCATCTCCCGCTCTGTAATATTATCCACCTCCATCTCGGTAATATCACCATTCTCCCCCTCGGTAATATAACCCTTCTCCAACCTGTAACATCACCATCTGCAACTCTGTAATATCTCCCATCTCCCCCTCTGTAATATCTACCATCTCCGCCTCTGTAATATTACCGACCTCCATCTATGTAATATCACCCATCTTGCCCTCTGTAATATCTCCCATCTCCCCCTCTGTAATATCTCCCATCTCCCCCTCTGTAATATTACCCACCTCCAACTCTGTCATATCACCCATCTCCATCTCTGTAACATTACCATCTCCATCTCTGTAATATCACTCACCTCCAACTCTGTAAAATCACCCTTCTCCAATACTGTAACCACCATCTCCAACTCTGTAATATCTCCCATCTCCAACTCTGTAAGATCTCCCATCTCCAACTCTGTAATATCTCCCATCTCCCCCTCTGTAATATCACCCATCTCCCCCTATGTAATATCACCCATCTCCACCTCTGTAATGTCACCCATCTCCCCCTCTGTAATATCTCCCTTATCCAACTCTGTAAGATCACCCATCTCCAACTCTGTAATATCTCCCATCTCCCCCTCTGTAATATCACCCATCTCCCCCTCTGTAATATCACCCATCTCCCCCTCTGTAATATCACCCATCTCCACCTCTGTAATGTCACCCATCTCCCCCTCTGTAATATCACCCATCTCCAAGTCTGTAATATCACCCATCTCCAGCTCTGTAATGTCACCCATCTCTCCCTGTGGAATATCTCCCATCTCCAAGTCTGTAATATTACCCATCTCAACTCTGTAATATCACCCATCTCCACCTCTTTAACAACACCATCTCCCCCTCAGTAATATCTCCCTCATCCCCCTCGGTAATATCACCCATCTCCATCTCTGTAATATCACCCATCTCCCCCTCTGTAATATCTCCCATCTCCGCCTCTGTAATAATACCCGCCTCCATCTCTGTAATATTACCCATCACCACATCTGTAATATCACCCATCTCCCCAGCTGTAATATCACCAATCTGCATCACTGTAATATCACCCATCTCACCCTCTGTAATATCCCCCATCTTCAACTCTGTAATAACACTCATCTCTCCTTCTGTAATATTACCCACCACCATCTCTGTAATATCACCCATCTCCATCTCTGTAACATCACCATCTCCTTCTCTGTAATATCAGCCATCTCCCCCTCTGTAATATCTCCCATTTCCCACTCTGTAATATTCCCCACCTCCATCTCTTTAATATCACCCATCTCCATCTCTGTAACATCACCATCTCCAACTTTGTAATATCACCCATCTCCAACACTGTAACATCACCATCTCCAACTCTGTAATATCACCCATCTCCTACTCTGTAATGTCACCCATCTCCAACTCTGTAACATCACCCAGCTCCAACTCTGTAACATCACCATCTCCAACTCTGTAATATCACCTTCCTCAAACACTGTAACATCACCATCTTCAACTCTGTAATATCACCCACCTCCCCCTCTGTAATATCACCCATCTCCAACTCTGTAACATCACCATCTCCTTCTCTGTAATATCAGCCATCTCCCCCTCTGTAATATCTCCCATCTCCCACTCTGTAATATTACCCACCTCCATCTCTGTAATATCACCAATCTCCATCTCTGTAACATCACCATCTCCAACTCTGTAATATCACCCATCTCCTACTCTGTATTGTCACCCATCTCCAACTCTGTAACATCACCCAGCTCCAACTCTGTAACATCTCCCCCTCCAACTCTGTAATATCACCCATCTCCATCTCTGTAATATCAGCTATCTCCAACTCTGTAATATCACTCATCTCCAACTCTGTATTATCACCCATCTCCACCTCGTTAACATCACCATCTCCCCCTCTGTAATATCTCCCTCATCCCCCTCTGTAATATTATTCACCTCCATCTCTGTAATATCACCCATCTCCACCTCTGTAATATCACCCATCTCCAACTCTGTAATATCACCCATCTCCAACTCTGTAATATCACCCATCTCCACCTCTTTAACATCACCATCTCCACCTCTGTAATTTCTCCCTTATACCCCTCTGTAATATTATTCACCTCCATCTCTGTAATATCACCCATCTCCACCTCTGTAATATCACCCATCTCCATCTCTGTAATATCACCCATCTCCACCTCTGTAATATCACTCATCTCCAACTCTGTATTATCACCCATCTCCCCCTCTGTAATATCACCCATCACCATTTCTGTAAGATCACCTCTGTAATACCTCCCACTTCCCCCTCTGTAATGTCTCCCATCTCCTCCTCTGTAATATTACCCGCCTCCATCTCTGTAATATCACCCATCTCCCCAGCTGTAATATCACCCATCTACAACTGTGTAATATCACCCATCTCCCCCTCTGTAATATCACCCATCTCCAACTCTGTAATAAAACTCATCTCTCCTTCTGTAATATTACCCACCTCCATCTCTGTAATATCACCCATCTCCAACTCTGTAACATCACCCAGCTCCAACTCTGTAACATCACCACCTCCAACTCTGTAATATCACCCTTCTCCAACACTGTAACATCACCAACTTCAACTCTGTAATATCACCCACCTCCCCCTCTGTAATATCACCCATCTCCCGCTCTGTAATATTACCCACCTCCATCTCGGTAATATCACCCTTCTCCCCCTCTGTAATATAACTCTTCTCCAACCTGTAACATCACCATCTCCAACTCTGTAATATCTCCCATATCCCACTCTGTAATATCTACCATCTCCGCCTCTGTAATATTACCGACCTCCATCTCTGTAATATCACCCATCTTCCCCTCTGTAATATCTACCATCTCCCCCTCTGTAATATCTCCCATCTCCCCCTCTGTAATATTACCCACCTCCAACTCTGTCATATCACCCATCTCCATCTCTGTAACATCACCATCTCCATCTCTGTAATATCACCCACCTCCAACTCTGTAAAATCACCCTTCTCCAACACTGTAATCACCAACTCCAACTCTGTAAGATCACCCATCTCCAACTCTATAATATCTCCCATCTCCCCCTCTGTAATATCACCCATCTCCAAGTCTGTAATATCACCCATCTCCAGCTCTGTAATGTCACCCATCTCTCCCTTTGGAATATCTCCCATCTCCAAGACTGTAATATTACCCATCTCAACTCTGTAATATCACCCATCTCCACCTCTTCAACATCACCATCTCCCCCTCAGTAATATCTCCCTTATCCCCCTCGGTAATATCACCCATCTCCATCTCTGTAATATCACCCATCTCCCCCTCTGTAATATCTCCCATCTCCCCCTCTGTAATGATACCCGCTTCCATCTCTGTAAAATTACCAATCACCACATCTGTAATATCACCCATCTCCCCAGCTGTAATATCACCCATCTACATCACTGTAATATCACCCATCTCACCCTCTGTAATATCACCCATCTCCAACTCTGCAATAACACTCATCTCTCCTTCTGTAATATTACCCACCTCCATCTCTGTAATATCACCCATCTCCATCTCTGTAATATCACCCACCTCCAACTCTATAATATCTCCCATCTCCCCCTCTGTAATATCACCCATCTCCAAGTCTGTTATATCACCGATCTCCAGCTCTGTAATGTCACCCATCTCTCCCTTTGGAATATCTCCCATCTCCAAGTCTGTAATATCACTCATCTCCAACACTGTAATATCACCCATCTCCACCTCTTTAACATCACCATCTCCCCCTCTGTAATATGTCCCTTATCCCCCTCTGTAATATTATTCACCTCCATCTCTGTAATATCACCCATCTCCACCTCTGTAATGTCACCCATCTCCAACTCTGTAATATCACCCATCTCCAATTCTGTAATATCACCCATCTCCACTTCTTTAACATCACCATCTCCCCCTCTGTAATATCTCCCTTATCCCCCTCTGTAATATTATTCACCTCCATCTCTGTAATATCACCCATCTCCACCTCTGTAATATCACCCATCTCCAACTCTGTAATATCACGCATCTCCAACTCTGTAATATCACCCATCTCCACCTCTTTAACATCGCCATCTCCACATCTGTAAATTCTCCCTTATACCCCTCTGTAATATTATTCACCTCCATATCTGTAATATCACCCATCTCCACCTCTGTAATATCACCCATCTCCATCTCTGTAATATCACCCATCTCCACCTCTGTAATATCACCCATCTCCATCTCTGTAATATCACCCATCTCCAACTCTGTAATATCACCCATCTCCCCCTCTGTAATATCACCCATCACCATTTCTGTAAGATCACCTCTGTAATACCTCCCACTTCCCCCTCTGTAATGTCTCCCATCTCCCCCTCTGTAATATTACCCGCCTCCATCTCTGTAATATCACCCATCTCCCCAGCTGTAATATCACCAATCTACAACTGTGAAATATCACCCATCTCCCCCTCTGTAATATCACCCATCTCCAACTCTGTAATAACACTCATCTCTCCTTCTGTAATATTACCCACCTCCATCTCTGTAATATCACCCATCTCCAACTCTGTAACATCACCCAGCTCCAACTCTGTAACATCACCACCTCCAACTCTGTAATATCACCCTTCTCCAACACTGTAACATCACCAACTTCAACTCTGTAATATCACCCACCTCCCCCTCTGTAATATCACCCATCTCCCGCTCTGAAATATTACCCACCTCCATCTCGGTAATATCACCCTTCTCCCCCTCTGTAATATAACCCTTCTCCAACCTGTAACATCATCATCTCCAACTCTGTAATATCTCCCATCTCCCCCTCTGTAATATCTACCATCTCCGCCTCTGTAATATTACCGACCTCCATCACTGTAACATCACCACCTCCAACTCTGTAATATCACCCTTCTCCAACACTGTAACATCACCAACTTCAACTCTGTAATATCACCCACCTCCCCCCCTGTAATATCACCCATCTCCCGCTCTGAAATATTACCCACCTCCATCTCGGTAATATCACCCTTCTCCCCCTCTGTAATATAACCCTTCTCCAACCTGTAACATCATCATCTCCAACTCTGTAATATCTCCCATCTCCCCCTCTGTAATATCTACCATCTCCGCCTCTGTAATATTACCGACCTCCATCTCTGTAATATCACCCATCTTCCCCTCTGTAATATCTCCCATCTCCCCCTCTGTAATATCTCCCATCTCCCCCTCTGTAATATTTCCCACCTCCAACTCTGTCATATCATCCATCTCCATCTCTGTAACATCACCATCTCCATCTCTGTAATATCACCCACCTCCAACTCTGTAAAATCACCCTTCTCCAACACTGTAATCACCAACTCCAACTCTGTAAGGTCACCCATCTCCAAGTCTGTAATATCACCCATCTCCAGCTCTGTAATATCACCCACCTCCAACTCTGTAAAATCACCCTTCTCTGACACTGTAATCACCAACTCCAACTCTGTAAGATCACCCATCTCCAACTCTATAATATCTCCCATCTCCCCCTCTGTAATATCACCCATCTCCAAGTCTGTAATATCACCGATCTCCAGCTCTGTAATGTCACCCATCTCTCCCTTTGGAATATCTCCCATCTCCAAGACTGTAATATTACCCATCTCAACTCTGTAATATCACCCATCTCCACCTCTTTCACAACACCATCTCCCCCTCAGTAAGATCTCCCTTATCCCCCTCGGTAATATCACCCATCTCCATCTATGTAATATCACCCATCTCCCCCTCTGTAATATCTCCCATTTCCCCCTCTGTAATGATACCCGCTTCCATCTCTGTAAAATTACCAATCACCACATCTGTAATATCACCCATCTCCCCAGCTGTAATATCACCCATCTACATCACTGTAATATCACCCATTTCACCCTCTGTAATACCACCCATCTCCAACTCTGTAACATCACCATCTCCTTCTCTGTAATATCAGCCATCTCCCCCTCTGTAATATCTCCCATCTCCCACTCTGTAATATTCCCCACCTCCATCTCTGTAATATCACCCATCTCCACATCTGTAATATCACCCATCTCCCCAGCTGTAATATCACCCATCTACATCACTGTAATATCACCCATCTCACCCTATGTAATATCACCCATCTCCAACTCTGTAACATCACCATCTCCTTCTCTGTAATATCAGCCATCTCCCCCTCTGTAATATCTCCCATCTCCCACTCTGTAATATTCCCCACCTCCATCTCTGTAATATCACCCATCTCCAACACTGTAACATCACCATCTCCAACTCTGTAATATCACCCATCTCCTACTCTGTAATGTCACCCATCTCTAACTCTGTAACATCACCCAGCTCCAACTCTGTAACATCACTATCTCCAACTCTGTAATATCACCCTCCTCCAACACTGTAACATCACCATCTTCAACTCTGTAATATCACCCACCTTCCCCTCTGTAATATCACCCATCTCCAACTCTGTAACATCACCATCTCCTTCTCTGTAATATCAGCCATCTCCCCCTCTGTAATATCTCCCATCTCCCACTCTGTAATATTACCCACCTCCATCTCTGTAATATCACCCATCTCCATCTCTGTAACATCACCACCTCCAACTCTGTAATATCACCCATCTCCAACACTGTAACATCACCATCTCCAACTCTGTAATATCACCCATCTCCTACTCTGTATTGTCACCCATCTCCAACTCTGTAACATCACCCCCTCCAACTCTGTAATATCACCCATCTCCAACTCTGTAATATCAGCTATCTCCAACACTGTAACATCACCATCTCCCCCTCTGTAATATCTCCCTTATCCCCCTCTGTAATATTATTCACCTCCATCTCTGTAATATCATCCATCTCCACCTCTGTAATATCACCCATCTCCATCTCTGTAATATCACCAATCTCCACCTCTGTAATATCACCCATCTCCATCTCTGTAATATCACCCATCTCCAACTCTGTAATATCACCCATCTCCCCCTCTGTAATATCACCCATCACCATTTCTGTAAGATCACCTCTGTAATACCTCCCACTTCCCCCTCTGTAATGTCTCCCATCTCCCCCTCTGTAATATTACCCGCCTCCATCTCTGTAATATCACCCATCTCCCCAGCTGTAATATCACCCATCTACAACTGTGTAATATCACCCATCTCCCCCTCTGTAATATCACCCATCTCCAACTCTGTAATAACACTCATCTCTCCTTCTGTAATATTACCCACCTCCATCTCTGTAATATCACCCATCTCCAACTCTGTAACATCACCCAGCTCCAACTCTGTACCATCACCACCTCCAACTCTGTAATATCACCCTTCTCCAAGACTGTAACATCACCAACTTCAACTCTGTAATATCACCCACCTCCCCCTCTGTAATATCACCCATCTCCCGCTCTGTAATATTACCCACCTCCATCTCGGTAATATCACCCTTCTCCCCTCTGTGATATAACCCTTCTCCAACCTGTAACATCACCATCTCCAACTCTGTAATATCTCCCATCTCCCCCTCTGTAATATCTACCATCTCCGCCTCTGTAATATTACCGACCTCCATCTCTGTAATATCACCCATCTTCCCCTCTGTAATATCTCCCATCTCCCCCTCTGTAATATCTCCCATCTCCCCCTCTGTAATATTACCCACCTCCAACTCTGTCATATCACCCATCTCCATCTCTGTAACATCACCATCTCCATCTCTGTAATATCACCCAACTCCAACTCTGTAAAATCACCCTTCTCCAACACTGTAATCACCAACTCCAACTCTGTAAGATCACCCATCTCCAACTCTATAATATCTCCCATCTCCCCCTCTGTAATATCACCCATCTCCAAGTCTGTAATATCACCCATCTCCAGCTCTGTAATGTCATCCATCTCTCCCTTTGGAATATCTCCCATCTCCAAGACTGTAATATTACCCATCTCAACTCTGTAATATCACCCATCTCCACCTCTTTAACAACGCCATCTCCATCTCTGTAATATCACCCATCTCCCCCTCTGTAATATCTCCCATCTCCCCCTCTGTAATGATACCCGCTTCCATCTCTGTAAAATTACCAATCACCACATCTGTAATATCACCCATCTCCCCAGCTGTAATATCACCCATCTACATCACTGTAATATCCCCCATCTCACCCTCTGTAATATCACCCATCTCCAACTCTGTAATAACACTCATCTCTCCTTCTGTAATATTACCCACTTCCATCTCTGTAATATCACCCATCTCCATCTCTGTAATATCACCCACCTCCAACTCTGTAAAACCACCTTTTTCCGTCACTGTAATCACCAACTCCAACTCTGTAAGATCACCCATCTCCAACTCTATAATATCTCCCATCTCCCCCTCTGTAATATCACCCATCTCCAAGTCTGTAATATCACCCATCTCCAGCTCTGTAATGTCACCAATCTCTCCCTTTGGAATATCTCCCATCTCCAAGTCTGTCATATTACCCATCTCAACTCTGTAATATCACCCATCTCCACCTCTTTAACAATACCATCTCCCCCTCAGTAATATCTCCCTTATCCAACTCGGTAATATCACCCATCTCCATCTCTGTAATGTCACCCATCTCCCCCTCTGTAATATCTCCCATCTCCCCCGCTGTAATGATACCCGCCTCCATCTCTGTAATATTACCCATCACCACATCTGTGATATCACCCATCTCCCCAGCTGTAATATCACCCATCTACATCACTGTAATATCACCCATCTCACCCTCTGTAATATCACCCTTCTCCCACTCTGTAACATCTCCATCTCCTTCTCTGTAATATCAGCCATCTCTCCCTCTGTAATATCTCCCATCTCCCACTCTGTAATATTCCCCACCTCCATCTCTGTAATATCACCCATCTCCATCTCTGTAACATCACCACCTCCAACTTTGTAATATCACCCATCTCCAACACTGTAACATCACCATCTCCAACTCTGTAATATCACCCATCTCCTACTCTGTAATGTCACCCATCTCCAACTCTGTAACATCACCCATCTCCAACTCTGTAACATCACCATCTCCAACTCTGTAATATCACCCTCCTCCAACACTGTAACATCACCATCTTCAACTCTGTAATATCACCCACCTCCCCCTCTGTAATATCACCCATCTCCAACTCTGTAACATCACCATCTCCTTCTCTGTAATATCAGCCATCTCCCCCTCTGTAATATCTCCCATCTCCCACTCTGTAATATTACCCACCTCCATCTCTGTAATATCACCCATCTCCATCTCTGTAACATCACCACCTCCAACTCTGTAATATCACCCATCTCCTACTCTGTATTGTCACCCATCTCCAACTCTGTAACATCACCCAGCTCCAACTCTGTAACATCACCCCCTCCAACTCTGTAATATCACCCATCTCCAACTCTGTAATATCAGCTATCTCCAACTCTGTAATATCACTCATCTCCAACTCTGTAATATCACCCATCTCCACCTCTTTAACATCACCATCTCCCCCTCTGTAATATCTCCCTTATCCCCCTCTGTAATCTTATTCACCTCCATCTCTGTAATATCACCCATCTCCACCTCTGTAATATCACCCATCTCCATCTCTGTAATATCACCCATCTCCATCTCTGTAATATCACCCATCTCCCCCTCTGTAATATCACCCATCACCATCTCTGTAAGATCACCCATCTGCCCCTCTGTAATACCTCCCACTTCCCCCTCTGTAATGTCTCCCATCTCCCCCTCTGTAATATTACCCGCCTCCATCTCTGTAATATCACCCATCTCCCCCTCTGTAATATCACCCATCTCCAACTCTGTAATAACACTCATCTCTCCTTCTGTAATATTACCCACCTCCATCTCTGTAATATCACCCATCTCCAACTCTGTAACATCACCCAGCTCCAACTCTGTAACATCACCACCTCCAACTCTGTAATATCACCCTTCTCCAACACTGTAACATCACCAACTTCAACTCTGTAATATCACCCACCTCCCCCTCTGTAATATCACCCATCTCCCGCTCTGTGATATTACCCACCTCCATCTCTGTAATATCACCCTTCTCCCCCTCTGTAATATAACCCTTCTCCAACCTGTAACATCACCATCTCCAGCTCTGTAATATCTCCCATCTCCCCCTCTGTAATATCTACCATCTCCGCCTCTGTAATATTACCCACCTCCATCTCTGTAATATCACCCATCTTCCCCTCTGTAATATCTCCCATCTCCCCCTCTGTAATATCTCCCATCTCCCCCTCTGTAATATTACCCACCTCCAACTCTGTCATATCAGCCATCTCCATCTCTGTAACATCACCATCTCCATCTCTGTAATATCACCCACCTCCAACTCTGTAAAATCACCCTTCTCCAACACTGTAATCACCAACTCGAACTCTGTAAGATCACCCATCTCCAACTCTATAATATCTCCCATCTCCCCCTCTGTAATATCACCCATCTCCCCCTCTGTAATATCACCCATCTCCCCCTCTGTAATATCTCCCATCTCCCCCTTGTAATATTACCCGCCTCCATCTCTGTAATATCACCCATCTCCCCAGCTGTAATATCACCCATCTACAACTCTGTAACATCACCCATCTCCCCCTCTGTAATATCACCCATCTCCAACTCTGTAATAACACTCATCTCTCCTTCTGTAATATTACCCACCTCCATCTCTGTAATATCACCCATCTCCAACTCTGTAACATCACCCAGCTCCAACTCTGTAAGATCACCACCTCCAACTCTGTAATATCACCCTTCTCCAACACTGTAACATCATCAACTTCAACTCTGTAATATCACCCGCCTCCCCCTCTGTAATATCACCCATCTCCCGCTCTGTAATATTACCCACCTCCATCTCTGTAATATCACCCTTCTCCCCCTCTGTAATATAACCCTTCTCCAACCTGTAACATCACCATCTCCAACTCTGTAATATCTCCCATCTTCCCCTCTGTAATATCTCCCATCTCCCCCTCTGTAATATTACCCACCTCCATCTCTGTAATATCACCCATCTTCCCCTCTGTAATATCTCCTATCTTCCCCTCTTTAATATCTCCCATCTTCCCCTCTGTAATATCTCCCATCTCCCCCTCTGTAATATCTCCCATCTCCCCCTCTGTAATATTACCCACCTCCAACTCTGTCATATCACCCATCTCCCCCTGTGTAATGTCACCATCTCCAAGTCTTTAATTTCACCCATCTCCAGCTCTGTAATGTCACCCATCTCCCCCTCTGTAATATCACCCATCTCCACCTCTGTAATGTCACCCATCTCCCCCTCTGTAATATCACCCATCTTCAAATCTGTAATATCACCCATCTCCACCTATGTAATGTCACCCATCTTCCCCTCTGGATTATCTCCCATCTCCAACTCTGTAACATCACCAACACTAGTGACCCACTAGTAATGTAGTTCTGTCTGCCTTATGAGTCTCTAGGCGTTGGTAGCCCTCTAAGTCTAGATTTCTTTCTTGCTCTTTCATTTCTCCCTCTTTCTCTCTCCCTTTTTCCCTGCACGAATAAACTGTCTCATTATTTCAATCCGTGCCACTCTCCCTTTTGCTGCTTTGGTGCCACCATCAAGGTTCGGTTACCAGCGCCGTACAGAAGAGCTGACTGACGTTACCCTCCTTCACGTCCGCCAACCCGCCTTCGCTGGTGACGAGTGGATTCCCTAGTCTGTGATAAGCGCTTCCAGCAACACTGGGATTTTCTGTGATGTAAAGACAGCGCAGAAAGCAAAAATATCAATTTGTACTTGACTAATTAAACACGGGCATACGTTGTCAAAACACTTTATTAAGCTTGCCTACATGACACCCCGATTGTTGCTCTCACTGGCATTATGCATGGGGTTCTTTATACATTTTGGCCGATTCAGCATGTCAAGGGATCACTTTTCTAATTTTCCACGTACAATTGTTGTGGAAACATGAAATGAAAATGAAAATCACTACATACAGAACACTATCAACGAGAACAGCGTATTGAGTGATGCCGAGTGACATGAAAAGACAGTCGACTGTCGAATTCTTTGCCTGTTTGACTCAGCCGCAGGCGGACAAAGACCCTCCCCCCACCCACCCACCCCTCTTGAAACCCACCATTATTCCCTGGATAGCACAGATCTTTCCACTGGTAAACCTCGCAGGGCAAGCCACTTTCCATTCGGGCTTTAAGAAAAGGAAGTTATTTATAGCCTGTGAGATATGACAGCAATCCAAATTCATTTCTTCGAGACCTGCCATTTGATTCCCAGTACCCGAGAAACCTCTTTGTCACTGGGTTTTCTCTGTGCAAAAATGGATAATGTGACGGCACCATTTACTTTCAGAAGCCAGCAGAGCAACATGATACGAATGAGTTCATCATTACAGAGGCTTTCAACTCACCTGTGTAGTCTCATTGTTTCTGGTCCACATTCACAGGCAATTATCAGGGCCGCTTTCAAACGCGACAACTCGATTGTCAATGGGCACCAGAGCCAGGAAGTTGTGATTGAAAATCCTTCTTTCAAAGAATTGAACTTGGAATTCATAGGCCAGCACGGTAGCATAGTGGTTAGCACTATGGCTTCACAGCACTAGGGTCACAGGTTCGATTCCCGGCATGGGTCACGGTCTGTGCAAAGTCTGCACGTTCTCCCCGTGTCTGCGTGGGTTTCCTCCGGGTGCTCCAGTTTCCTCCCACAAGTGCCGAAAGACGTGCTATTAGGTAATTTGGACATTCTGAATTCTCCCTCTGCGTACCCGAACAGGCGCCGGAATGTGGCGACTCAGGTCCTTTCACAGTGTTGATGTAAGCCTACTTGTGACAATAAAGATTATTATTATTATTATTAGAATTATTGAACCGCTACAGTGCAGAAGGAGGCCATTCGGGCCATTGAGTCTGCACCGGCCCTTGGAAGGTGCACTCTATTTAAGCCCACGTCGCCACCCTATCCCTGTAACCCTACCTAACCCTTTGGACACTAAACGGCAATTTTGCACGGCCAATCCACCTAACCTGCACACCTTTGGGCTGTGGGAGGAAATGGGAGTAGCCGGAGGAAACCCACACACACACGGGGAGAATGTGCAAACTCCACACAGTCACCAGAGGTCGGAATTGAACTCGGGTCCCTGGCGCTGTGAGACAGCAGTGCTAACCACTGTGCCACAGTGCCGCCCAGGGTGAAACTCGGTAAGTGGAGTGTCGAGGAATGCCGCAATTGTTGAGAGGCGTCGATTTTCAGATGCGAGATTGAACTGAAGCTGCGTGAAATATCCAGGTGTTCAAAAAGGGACAGTGAGCTGACTTTAAAGGGTAACTCTTATTAATGTAAATGTGGGAATAGGGCAGACATTTACAGTTCCAATTGTCCGAGGGTAAAGGTAAAGTCACCTTAGTCCCTGATGACCACAGGCTGCTTTCCCCTTTTGAGGAGGAGAGGGCGGACTGGTGGTGATTTAACCTGAGGGTCACCACACCTCAGGTGAGGGGCAAGGTTGAGGAGGCGGGGCCTTCATGAAGATCCTCAGCCAGTCCGGGAATTGAACCCGCGCTGCTGGTCTTGTCCGAGAGCGTGCCCACTGCTGCCGGAATGAGCTTGCCTGTTGGCTGAGGCAGACTCTGGCGACCCACTGTGACCATCATTTCTGACACCATGAACTTGCCGTGGCTCCTCTGTATGTTTTCCATTGTACTGACCCCGTTTGGGTGAGATATTTAACCGAGGCCTATTCTGCCCTCTCAGGACCCACATAAATGACCCCAAACAGCAACGCGATAATGGCCTGACCATCTCTTTTCCGTGATGCTGCTTGAGGGATAAACATTGACTCAGCAACCAGGGAGAACTACACCTCCTTTCCTCAAAGATTATGCCATGGAATATTTGACATCCGCCTTGGGGTCAAGGTGTAAATTGAAAGATGGCACCTCTGTCTAAGTAGCACTCCTCACGGTCCTGCACCGGAGTATCAGCCTGGATTTTGTCCACAAGTGGGATTTGAACTCACATCCTTCTGACTCAGAGTCTAGAACCCTGCCCACTGAGGCATGGCTGATAATGGAAGCACGTCTACTATCACCCCTGCTCAGATCACTGAGCACGGCATGAAGAAGTGGTTGGTTCTGGTTCCTTCCTGATCTGTGGGTCTCAGTTATCTACGCCTGAACCAGTGAGTATAATTGGCAAAGTTCCTGTGGTTCCTCTCTCACTATCATCAGCAGCACACCTTCATTGCTGGTAATTGCGCCTTTAGACACTGTGGGCTTAGATTTCTGCATGTTGCTGTTTTTCGGTTTAGCACAAAAACAATAAGGATTGGTAGAATAATAATGTGTAAGACTATATTCAGACAATAATATCCAGGGGGCTGTGTAGACACACATGACTTGTAGGACTGCTGTTCTGTTTTGTCTACAGAGTACATGGGATTATACACCACATCCTGTCTAATGGTGACTAGTGGTTGACAGCAGTTTAAGATATACCCCCTTAAAGGTCCATCACAACACTGCATGGTTAGTGTAGGGAATCTATTAAGAATAGCACAACATCTAGTTAATCACAGCAGCCTTGGGTAAGATTTCCACACAGAAGGACAAGTATGAGCGCCAATGAGATTGGGAAACAGACTGATGGGTTGTTGATGAGTTCACACCTGGCCATCTGACAGAAATCAGGATGAAGTCTGCACCCTCAGAATAGGGTGGCTATTGTAAGGTCAACCAGCTTAGAACCTCAAGTTCTACTCCATAAGAAGATAATAAAAGCCAAGAATGGGGAAGGGCTATTTAACCAGCTGACTTTCAGCAGTCTGGTACCCAAACTCCCCCAGTCTTACATAAGAACATAAGAACTAGGAGCAGGAGTAGGCCATCTGGCCCCTCGAGCCTGCTCCACCATTCAATGGGATCATGGCTGATCTTTTGTGGACTCAGCTCCACTTTCCGGCCCAAACACCATAACCCTTAATCCCTTTATTCTTCAAAAAACGATCTATCTTTATCTCAAAAACATTTAATGAAGGAGCCTCTACTGCTTCACTGGGCAAGGAATTCCATAGATTCACAACCCTTTGGGTGAAGAAGTTCCTCCTAAACTCAGTCCTAAATCTACTTCCCCTTATTTTGAGGCTATGACCCCTAGTTCTGCTTTCACCCGCCAGTGGAAACAACCTGCCCACATCTATCCTATCTATTCCCTTCATAATTTTATATGTTTCTAGAAGATCCCCCCTCATCCTTCTAAATCATAGACAAATCATCATAGAATTTATAGTGCAGAAGAAAGCCATTCGCCCCATCGAGTCTGCATTTGGCCCTTGGAAAGAGCACCCTCCACCCCTTCCCTAAAGGCCAGTAACCCCACCTAACCTTTTTGGACACTAAAGGCAATTTAGTATGTCCAATCCACCTAACTTGCACATCTTTGGACTGTGGCAGGAAACCGGAGCACCCGGAGGAAGCCCACACAGACACGGGGAGAACGTGCAGACTCCGCGCAGACAGTGACCCAGCCGGGAATTGAACCTGGGACCTTGGAGCTGTGAAGCAACTGTGCTAACCACTGTGCTACCGTGCTGCGCACCATCTAACGACACTTTGAATATGCCTAATGGTGCTACCTCTCCTATGAAAACCGGGTAAATGATTGGATATAGTCATCACTCCTTGATCCAGAATGTCTTACGAATTTAGCAACAGGACCTTTCAGCCCCTCCCACCTATTTCATCATGATGAAGGAGCTGCGCTCCGAAAGCTAGTGATTCCAAATAAACCTGTTGGACTTCAACCAGGTGTTGTAAGACTTCTTACTATTTCATCATTTAATACAATATTGGCTAAGTTGTATCTTAGCTGTGTCTCAACTCTATTTACTCCCCTGGGTCGTGTGACCCTTGAGACCTTTGCCCAACAGAAATCTACCAATCCCAGTTTTGACATCATCCATTGGCCTATGTCTATTTTAAATGTAGTTTCCTCTACGGCATTCAATCATTCGCTGAAGTAATTCATTCGATGTGAAGCACTATGGGATCCCCTGAGGATCACAAAAGGACCTGTTGAAAAAGAAGTTTTTCCTTTTCTGTTTATTGAAGCTATATCTCTTCCTTCCTTTGTAGTAATATTCTGGGTGTAGTTTATGACCTCAGAACTTTCAATAACTCTTATGTTTCTGCCTGAATAGTTGCAATATCCTAAAATTCGAATTATTCAGTGTTGTGCCTACGAACATACGAATTAGGAACAGGAGTCGGCCACTCGGCCCCTCGAGCCTGCTCCGCCATTCAATAAGATCATGGTTAATCAGATTGTAACCTCAACCCCACATTCTCCCTTACCCCAATAACCTTTCACCCTCTTGTTAATCAAGAATCTATCTAGCACACCCGAAAGAATTCAAAGACTTTGCTTCTGTGATCCTGAATGCAGGGGTGCAATCCTGCCCAATCGTGGCGATTTGTGGGGTCTCTGATGTGCCGGGACTGCTGACGGGAGCAGAGGCAGATGTCGCGGTCTCCATTTTGTAGGCATGTAGACGTATCCTATTGGGCTGGAAGATGGAAGCACTGCCGAAGGTTTCGGCGTGGCTGGGTGATTTGATGTGCGCCTCGGGAAGGTCAAAAACACCTTGAGAGGGTCGATTGAGGGGTTCTAGCGAAGATGGCGACTGTTTATCGTGTACTTTAAAGAATCGGACACTGCTCGAATGTAAGGGGGGGGAGGGGGGTTTGTTTGTTTCTAGATGGAGTAGTCTGGATTGCGGGGCAGTAGGGGCAAGAGTGTTTGTAAAAAGTGTTTGTTAATGGAATTTTGTTCAAAATGTTTGGTGTGATTCACATCTCAAATATTCTTTTGTATGAAATGTTAAAAGTTTATTAAAAATCATTTCCAGCATAAGGCTTCCACTGCCTTTTTAATAACAATAATCTTTATTCGTGTCACAAATAGGCTTACATTAACACACTGCAATGAAGTTACTGTGAAAATCCCTAGTGGCCTGTTCAGGTGCTCTGAGGGAGAATTCAGAATGCCCAATTCACCCAACAAGCACGTCTTTCAAGACTTGTGAGAGGAAACCGGAGCACCCGGAGGAAACCCACGCAGACACAGGGAGAGCGTGCAGACTCCGCACAGACAGTGACCCAAGCTGGGAATTGAACCTGGGACTCCGGAGCTATGAAGCAACAGTGCTAACCACTGTGCTACTGTGCCGCGCAGACAGTTCCACAGGCTCGCGACCCTCTGATAGAAAAACCTCTCCTCATCTCTGTCTCAAAAGAGTGACCCACTGTTTTTAAACAGTGACCCCTAGTTCTAGATTCTCCGACCAGAGGAACCATCCTCTCCACGTCCACCCTGCTAACACCCCTCTGGATCTTAAAGATTTTGGCCAAGTCACTTCTTAATCTTTAAAACTCTAGTGGATTGAGTTAACCTATCCAACCTTTCCTCATAAGACAATCCGACTTATGTATCAGGGGATACATCTCTGTTGATGAAGTGTTAGGTGATCTGTAGTGGCGTCAGCAGAGGGTTTTTGAACAGGCTTTCAGTTCTCCATCTTAGATTGTATGAGCAAAACCTCTCAATAAAACCTCTCATTGCGTTTCTAAGACTCCAGAGAGTGGGCACCTCCATACCTGTTCCCTTTGTGGCCAATTCAGAGACACAACAAAAGACAAAACTGGCGATGAGGATTGAGGCATGAAAACAAATTGCTGAAAGAAGACAATTGGCGACAAAAACAATGGAGACGGCGTCAAGAGCAGAGAATGGTAGGGGCTGGTTTAGCACAGTGGGCTAAACAGCTGGCTTGTAATGCAGAACAAGGTAGCAGCGCGGGTTCAATTCCCGTACCGGCCTCCCCAAACAGGCGCAGGAATGTGGCGACTAGCGGCTTTTCACATAAACTTCATTTGAAGCCTACTTGTGACAATAAGCTATTATTATTATTATGGTTCACGGGAACAGACTCACACACACGGAGATAATTTGCAGAAGACACAAAGTTGGGTGGGAGGGTGAGCTGTAAGGAAGATACAGAGATGCTTCAGCGGGATGTGGACAGGCTGAGTGAGTGGGCATATACTTGGCAAATGCAGTATAATGTGAGGTTATCCGCTTCGGTAGCCAAAATAGGAAGGCAGTTTATTTTTTGACTTGGTGTAAATTGAGAGAGGTGGATACTCAGCGAGGCCTTGGTGTCCGCGCGCATCAGTCGCTGAAAGTAAGCGCGCAGGTACAGCAGCAGTAAAGAAGGCAAATGGCCTTCATACCAAGAGGAGTTGAGTATAGGAATAGAGATGTTTTACTGCAATTGTCTCGGGCATTGGTGAGGCCACACCTGGAGTAGTGTGTGCAGTTTTTGTGTCCTTATCTGAGGGAGGATGTTCTTGCTATGGAGGGAGTGCAGCCAAGAATTACCAGGCGGATTCCTGGGATGGTGGGACTGTCACCCAAAGACTTGAGTTGACAGTCCAGAATGAAGTTTTATTCTGGAGAATCCGAGCAATTATTCCTCCGTGCTTGCTGAACCTTTCTGGAGCAGAGAAGCCTCATGGGGGGACCTGATTAAGGTGTGTAGAATTCTGAGCGACGTAAACAGGGTGGATAGCAATGTACTTTTCCCCTTAGTGGAGGAATCTATAACCAGGGGGCATAGATTTAAGTTCAGGGGCAGGAGGTTTAGAGGGGATTTGAGGAAAGACTTTTTCACCCAGAGGATGGTGGGAGTCTGGATATCAGTGCCTGAAAGAGTGGTAGAGGCGGGAACCCGCATAACTTTTAAGAGACATTTAGATGAGCACTTGAAGCGCCACAAGGCTACGAGCCAAGTGCTGAAAAATGGGATTAGAATAGTTAGGTTTATCAGGGCCAGCATGAACGCAATGGGCCGAAGGGCTTCTTTCCACGCAGTAAAACTCTATGGCGGGGATTCTCCGACCCCGCGCCGGGTCGGAGAACCCCCGAGGGGGCATGAGAATCTCGCCACTCCGCCCCGATGCCGGCTCGCCGATTCTCCGGCGCCCGCGGGATCGCCGCCGCGCCAGTCGGGGGCCGTTGAAAGTGGCCCCCCCCCCGGCGATTCTCCGGGCCTCGACGGGCCGAGTGCCCGCCGAGTTTGGCCGAGTCCCACCGCGTGGGTTAGGTATGGCCCACACGACGGGACCTCGGAGCTCTGCCTGCGGGGGCTGCCCTGGTGGGGGAGGGGGAGCAGGGAGGATCTGACCCCGGAGTGGGGGGCTTCCACGGTGGCCTGGCCTGCGATCGGGGCCTACCGATCGGCGGGTGGGCTATTTCCTTGGGGGCCTATGTTCCTCCGCGCCGGGCCCCTGTAGGGCTCCGCCATATTGCCCGGGGGCCGGTGCAGAGACGGGACCCCACGTGCATGCGCGAACCCGCGCCGGCCGTGGCGGCATGCGCGGGCTCGTGCCGGCCGTGGCGCGCTGGCTTTCGGGCGCCGGAGCTGCGGCGACCACTCCGGTGCTGTACTAGCCCCCGAGGAAGGGGTGGCTAGCTGCCAGGTGAGGCCAGTTGACGCCGAAGTGGCTCGCGCCACTTTTCACGCCGGCGTCAGCACCTGGCCACAGGATTGGAGAATCCCGGCCGATGACTCTGTGCCAGTGCGTTTCAAATTTTTTTGCCGATCACCCATTTAAAAAATATATATTTTCAGTAGAATTCTCCAATTTTAACAATTTAACCGTTAGACATATAAAGCCCTTAATATTTACTGAATGCGATGGTTCGTATGTACAATTCACCTGTACTCCTTTCATTGGCCCTCCCCCTTCCCTTGCTCCCCCTTCCTCTCACCTCTCCCCTCCTCCCCCTCTTATTAATCGGGCTCCATCTTGGCCCCTTCTTCCGCCATGGGCGCTGTATTTTTTCCTTCCATTTTGTGATTGTTGCTGTTGTCCCGATGGTTTTGCTGGAGGGTGCCCTCTGTTACACCCCCCCTCGCTCTTTTCCCCTGTCCCTTCATGATACACCCCTGGGTTCTCTCTTGCCCCCCGCACCCCACCCCCTCCCCACCCCCCCTTGATCCTATGGATCCCCAGGACTCATTTTTACCAACCGGCCATCCTTCACGACCCGTGAGCCGTGTGACAAGTGAGCCTGATTGGTCCACATGTTCTCACTTGATTTGTCTTTCAATGTTACATTTCTGATAATTGTTTCAGTCGATGATTTAAGATCTCGCTGCATCGATTGAAAAAAAAAAGGTTTGACCTTAAACTCGCCATGTTTAGTCTTCAAATGTCTTTGATGTTTTCAGGGTTTTTCTTCCGACTCCCTGCAGGGGCAGAGCTGTATAACATTCCCTTCCCCTCCTACACACATGAGAGTGAGCTACTCAGGTTACTAGGGGGCGGAGCTCCCTTCTAATTGGAGGAGCTCCCCACAGAATATAAACCTCGACCTGGAAGCAGTTTGGGGTAGGAGACCCTGCATGGCGTGAGGCGTGAGGCGTGAGGCGTGAGGCGTGAGGCGTGAGGCGTGAGGCGTGAGGCGTGAGGCGTGAGGCGTGAGGCGTGAGGCGTGAGGCGTGAGGCGTGAGGCGTGAGGCGTGAGGCGTGAGGCGTGAGGCGTGAGGCGTGAGGCGTGAGGCGTGAGGCGTGAGGCGTGAGGCGTGAGGCGTGAGGCGTGAGGCGTGAGGCGATTATTGTGACTAGTGTGGAATGAAGTGAATTGTACCCTGTCAGCCTGGCCTCTTGTGGAGTCTTTGCCTCTGCCTGCAACACAGGCGGTGAGGATCAAGTGGAGCTGCCGTAAGAGGCAAGTGCTGCGACCTCAGATTGTTTTTCAATCACCACGGGAGCCCACTGTCTGACCGGCAGGCATAGCACACATAGGGAAGGGAGGCGATGGCAGAGTGGTATTGTCACTGGACTAGTAATTCGGAGACCCAGGGTAATGCTCTGGGGTCCAGGGTTCGAATCCCACTATGGCAGATGGTGAAATCTGGAATTAAAAGCCTAATGATGACCAGGAAACCATTGTCGATTGTCGTAAAAACCCACCCGGTTCACTAATGCCCTTCAGGGGAGGAAATCTGCCGTCTTTACCCGGTCTGGCCTACATGTGACTCCAGACCCACAGCAATGTGGTTGACTCGCTTAACTGCCCCCCACTGAAATGGCCGAGCAAACCACTCAGTTCAAGGCCAATTAGGGATGGGCAACAAATGCTGGCCCAGCTAGTGAGGCCCACGTCCCAAGAATGAATAAAAAAAGGCGAAAGCCTTTTGACACCGACTGGGACGATTGGGCCCGGTAGGTCGAAAGACGTCAACTTTTTTTCTGCACGAATGTCATCACCAGTGACGAGCGACAGGCCTTCACCTTATAAGCTCTGTTGGCGGACCGACTTATGCACTAATCACCAACTTGACTTACCCAGACATGCCGGGCGGGTTGCCATTTGCCACGCTGATCGACCTTGTGGGCCAACACCTAATTCCTTACCACATCGCAGATGCCAGCGGAGTCCACAGGGGAATATTTAGTATGTTTATGGGGATTCGCTGCCCCCCCTGTGAGTTCGGAGCCACCCTGGTTGAATTGCTGTGAGATCGCTTCGTTTGCGGACTTCGGGACCGGGAGATGCAACGGAAGCTTTTAATGGAGAACCCCCTTGACCCTTGACAAGGCTGTTGACGTAGCGCTTGCTCAGGAAAGTGCTGACCATGGGCTCAAGGAACTCCAGGGCCTGGCGGTCCTGAACATTGGGCCCGAGACCACCGGCCGACAGTGACCAGCAGCAAGGTGCCGGCGACTTCCCAGGTCGGAAGCCACCGCAGATCACACAACCGCCACCACGACGCGCCCTGGAGTGACTGTGGAGCTTCCCCCAACTCAGTGTTCCCGGATGACAGACGCCAGTATCGGGCGGGAAACCAAGGCCAGGAAGCAGGCTCCGGACAATCGCGTGAGGGCGCCACCCCCCGACAACGAACAAGTCGCCATTTCCCCTCCAAGAGGCCGCACGCATTTCCCGGAGGACATGGGCCCTGAGGAGCCAACCCTACTGCTGCTCTGTGTGACTGGCCCCAAATCGGCACCTGTCCGGGTGATGCTGCTGTTAAATGGACATTCCATCGAGATGGGACCGGGCACAGGAGCAGCAGTTTCAGTCATCAGTCTCTGCACATTTGCTGTCATCCGAATAGGTCTTCAGCCACGAGGGCTTCGCGACACAGGGGCCCAACTGGCCACGGATACCAGGGAGCCCTTAGAAATAAAGGGCACCTCCATGTGCCTGCATACGGAGACCAGCCATCGTGCCTACTATTGGTGGTAGTCCCAGGCAACGGGCCCAGCGATTGGGGCGTGATTGGCTGTATCACCTATGCTTGGATTGGGAACGCGTGTGCCAGATGTACCCCAGTGGACCGGATGGAGTGCTGCCCAAGTTCCCGTTGGTTTCCGCCGAATGCCTCAGGATCATTAAAGGAGCAATGGCCACGGTAAATGTGGAGGAAAACGCCCAGCCCCGATATTTCCACACCTGGCCTGTGCCATCCACACTTCGCGCCAAGGTGGACCAGGAATTGGACCGTTTGGAGCAGCTGGGGATTATTTACCCTGTCCACGATGCCGATTGGGCCACGCTCGTGGTCCCTGCGTTGAAGCCGAACGGATCAGTGCGGCTCTGTGGGGACTATAAAATGACCATGAACCGGGTATCCCACCTTGTCCATTGCCCGGTCCCTCAGGTCGAGGATCTCTCAGTCCAAAGATGTGCGGGTTAGGTGGATTGGTCATGCTAAATTGCCCATAGTGTCCAAAATTGCCCTTAGTGTTACTGGGGTTACTGGGTTATGGGGATCGTGTGGACCTTGGGTAGGGTGCTCTTTCCAAGAGCCGGTGCAGACTCGATGGGCCGAATGGCCTCCTTCTGCACTGTAAATTCTATGATGATCTCTGTGCCCGGTTTAGCGGCGGAAAACCGTTCATTAAGCTGTGCTCAAGCCAAGTTCCCAGAAATATGTGACAATCAATACCCATCGGGGATTGTCTGAATATACGCGGTTGCCATTCGGAGTCTCTTCGGCTTGTGCGGTATTCCAGAGGGTTATGGAGAACATCTTGCGAGGGTTGCCAAGGGGGGCAGTCTACCTGGACGATGCTCTCTTCACCGGGACCTCGCATCAGGAACACTTGGAGAATCTAATTGAGGTTCTTGAGCGGTTTGCTTGGGCCGGGGCCCGCCTCAGGAGGGAGAAGTGTGTTTTCCACGCACCAGAGGTCACGTGTCTCGGCTACCGGTCGATAGCAGAGGCCTCCATCCAGTGGAGGACAAGGTGTGGCCGATTCACCAGGCCCCCATCCCTCGTGACCAAATGGAGCTCCGCTCTTTCCTGGGCCTGGTGAACTATCACGGGAAGTTCGCACCCAGGTTGGCCACGCTGCCACGCCGCTCCACCAACTACTGAAGAAGGGACAGAAGGGCCACCCGCACCAGATGGCGTTTCACGAGGTGAAGCAGTGGCTCTCGTCAGGGGGATTATTACCCATTCTGACCCGGACAAGCCCCTGCTCCTCATGTGCGATACCTTGCCATACATCGGGGCAGTCCTGGTACATCTCATGCCCGCTGGTGGACACTGAGAGGAACTACACCCAGATAGAGGAGGCAGGCTTGGCAGTGGTGTTCGCGGTGTGGAGATTCCACCAGTACGTTTATGGGCGGCCCTTCACGGTTTATACCGACCACAAGCCCCTGCTGGGGTTATTCAAAGAAGATCGGGCGACTCCGCCAATAGCATCCGCCCGGGTTCAGCGTTGGGCCCTGCTACTGTCGTCCCACGAGTTTACGTTAGAGCATCGCCCGGGCACAGGAATCCCGCACGTGGACACGTTGAGCCTCATGCCTCTACCCACGAAGCCGCTGGCTCCTGCCCCAGCCGCTGAGGTGATAGCCACTCTCCACATATCAGAGAATGGACCCAGACCGACCCCGGGTTGTTGAGGGTCCGTTATATGGTCCAGTACAGGGCCTGACACCGGACGATACCAGAGGGGCTGAGTGCCTACACCTCCAAGCTACCTGAGATGAGGGTCGAAGACGGTGTCCTCCCGTGGGAGACGCGGGCGGTCGTACCGAACGGTGACGCGTGCTCCTGCTGATAGACCTCCATAACGGGCACCCCAGGATGGCCAAGGTGAAAATGTCGGTGTGCAGCTATGTTTAATGGCCCGAACTCCATTGCAAGATCGAGTGGGTGGCCCAAAATTGCACTTCATGCCAGGAACACTCGAAGGTTCACTGGCGGCCCTGATGTACCCCTGGGAGTGGCCCAGGAAGCCTTGGTCCCCTGAGCACATCGGCTTTGCTGGCCCGATTCAGGGGGCCACATTCTTTATCGTGGTGGACGGCCACTCGAAGTGGTTGGAAATGCACCGGGTCCCCACGACGACCACTCTAGCAACAACAGGCAGGCTGAGGACAATTTCTAGCACACACGGACTGCCCGAGGTCCTGCTGTCCGGCAATGGGGAGGCGTTCACCAGCCAGGAGTTGGCTTTGTTCAGTTATCGTACGATGCTTCATGGCACAAGTGACATTGCACCGGCAGAGTCAAACTATTGAAGAGAATTCTCAGGGACAGGATTTATACCCTGTTGGAAATAATTGGACTCATTAGCAATAGAAACATGGTTGAAGGGGAGGACCCTATGGTGAAGGGGAGGGCGGGCCTCGTATCTTGATGGAGTTTTTTGAGGAAGTAACAAAGATGATTCGGATGAGGGGAGGGTGGCGGATGTTGTTTAGATGGACTTCAGTAAAGCCTTTGACAAGGTCCCTCATGGCAGACTGGTACAAAAGGTGAAGTCACACGGGATCAGAGGTGAGGTGGCAAGATGGACAAAGAACTGGCTAGGTCACCGAAGGCAAAGGTGGCAGTGGAAGGGTGTTTTTCTGAATGGAAGGTTGTGACTAGTTGTGTTCCACAGGGATCGGTGCTGGGGCCGCTGTGGTTTGTACTATACATAAACGATTTGGAGGAAAATGTAGCTGGTCTGATTAGTAAGTTCGGGGATGACACCCGGATTGGTGGAGTGGCAGATAGTGTTGAGGATTGTCAGAGGATACAGCCGGACATAGATAAGTTGGAGACTTGGACAGAGAAATAGCAAATGGAGTTAAAAAAAATTTTTTTTTAAAGAGTATCCAATTATTTTTTTTTCCAATTAGGAGGCAATTTAGCGTGGCCAATCCCACCTAACCTGCACATCTTTGGGTTGTGGGGGTGAAACCCACGCACACATGGGGAGATTGTGCAAACCCCACACGGACAGTGACCCAGGGCCGGGATTTGAACCCGGGTCCTCAGCGCCGCAGTCCCAGTGCTAACCACTGTGCCACATTCTGCCCGATGGCAAATGGAGTTTAATCGGACAAATGTGAGGTAATGCATTTTGGTAGGTTGAAGATAGAGGGGGAAATATACAGTATATAGCAAAACTCTTGGGAGTATAGTAAGCCAGAGAGATCTGGGTGTTCAGGTCCACAGATCTTTGAAAGTGGCAACACAAGTGGACAAGGTAGTCAAGAAAGTATACGGAATGCTTGCCTTCATTGACGCGGCATTGATAATAAAAACTGGCAAGTCATGCTACAGTTGTATCAAACCTTGGTAAGGCCGCACTTGGAATATTGCGCACAATTCTGGTTGCCACGCTACCAGTAGGATGTGGGGGCTTTGGAGAGGGTGCGGAGAGTCTGAATAGACTTGGACTGTTTTCATTAGAACGACGGAGATTGAGGGACGATCTGACAGAGGTCTACAAGATTATGAGGGGCATGGATAGAGTGGATGGGCAGGCACTCTTTCCCAGGGTGGAGGGGGTCAGTCACCAGGGGGCATGGGTTTAAGGCCTGTGGGGCAAAGATTAGAGGAGATGTGCGAGGCAGGTTTTTTACACAGAGGGTGGTGAGTGTCTGGAACGCGTTGCCAGGAGAGATTGTGGAAGCAGATACATTAACAGCGTTCAGAAGGCATCCCGACAAATGCATGGATAGGATGGGTATCGAGGGATACGGCACTTGGAAGTGTTGACGGTTTTGGCCAATGGGTGGTATCATGACTGGTACAGGCTTGGAGGGCCGAAGGGCCTGTTCCTGTGCGAGATTGTTGTTTGTTCTTTGAGGCACACCTCTTACTTTCTCCAACTGAACTGTCTCCTCATAAAAGCCTTTTATCTCCAAAACTTCCGCAAAACAAGTCAATCCTCCGTATAATGCAATTTTCATTTGTTTAAGAAGTTTTCAATGAAAGCCATTTACGTGTTAAACACAATACTGGAGCCCGTTTCTCCATTTTTCACTTTATTGGTTCCTCTCTCATACCTCTGTGTTCTTCCCTTGCGGAGAACTTTGTTCTTTTTTTACTTCCCCCTGCCTTCTCTCCTGTTTTTTTTTCTCCAACTTCTCCCTGTCTCCCTCGCTTCTCCAGGCTTTTGTGCCTTTGGTTGGCTGCGCGAATATGGGACCAATCCCTGAACGTCTGGTGGTTCAAATTGAGGAGGTGTCCAATCAGGAGCGCGTGAAATATATGATCATGAGATTTTTTTTGTGCCTTTGTGGACTCCGAACAGGGGCAGGGAGGAGAAATACCCGGGGATGGTGATGTCCAGTCCTGTGAGGGAGGGGGAGGGGACACGTACTGATGGTAAAGCAGACAAAGGCTTCACCACTATTCTGTGAATATGTGTGATTACTACAGGGTAAATGAGTTCTCATTGTGTTGACGCCGGGGACGAGAAAAGATGTGAAAAGCTAGTCTTTACTGGGCGAGTGGGAACTTCCTTCAATGTCCATAGTTGCAGGACACAATCAACAGCCAGTCCATTGCCAAAGGTCCTTTTCAGATTTAGCTCATTTTCGCTAAAATGCCCGCGATATTAAAATTTTAATTTTGGCATGTCGGCAGTGATTTTCATCCCTCCAAACTAACAACCCGAGTTGTGATGAATGTTGGAATTTCAGATATCTCTGTGTTATATATATATTTGGTGCAGTAAGGATTAAAACCCTGGGTTAGTGTGTGACTGCAGCAGTGGCAATTTTTAAAATCCTGGTTTGAAAGGCAGCTAGGCTTGTGGTTACAAGGGATAATTAAAGCATCGTAAAAGGTTGGGCTAATGGAGTTTTGTTAATAGAAAGAGGGTTCACTGGGGAGTAGTTAATTAGAGCCATTGGGCGGGATTTTCCCACCGCGTCGCGCCCGGCTCCACGGTGGGTGAATCGCGGGAGAGCTCCAAATCTGACTTTGCGCCTCACAGTCCTGGTACAATCTGAATCAAGACCTCACTGGACATGATGCAGATAATAATATTTTGCATATCCTGACGCTGTATTCACGTGCCGCCTGGGAGTCAACAGTTTTGCCTGCAAGGCCTCACCGGGCGCCATTTAGCATTGATTTCCTCAATCATGGCTCTCGCAGGCCATTAGCACATAGAATTTACAGTGGAGAAGGAAGCCATTCGGCCCATCGAGTCTGCACTGGCTCTTTAAAAGAGCACCCCACTTAATTCCCACACCTTCACCCTATCCCTGTAACACAGTAACCCCACCTAACCTCTTTTGGACACGAAGGGTAATTTAACATGGCCAAGCCACCTAACCTGCACATCTTTGGACTGTGGGAGGAAACCGGAGCACCTGGAGGAAACCCACGCAGACACGGGGAGAACGTGCAGACTCCGCACAGACAGTGACCCAAGCCGGGAGTTGAATCTGGGACCCAGTCGCTGTGAAGCAACCGTGCTAACCACTATGCTGCCCACAATATGACCTCCAGGTGGTCGGGGACAGGGCAGGATAAAACCCTGGCACTCCCCCGGCACCCGCGCATCTTGGCACTGTCACCCTTTCAGTGCTACCCGGGCACCCTGGAAATGCCATCCTGAAACTGTCAGCGTGCTCGATCAGCACTGCCAGGGCACCAGGATGGCAATGCCAAGGTGCCTGGGGGCCAGGTTGGGACTGCCGAGGGTTGGGCTTTGTGGGACATGCCCGTGAAAGTGGGGGGGGATAAGGGATTGTTTGAGATGGCCAAAGAAATGTTGCGGGGGGGGGGTTGAAGGGGGGTCCTGAAACCGGGGCTTCTGAAAGGGGGGAGGGGAAGAGATTGAGGCAACCTTTCAAAATGGTGCCTCGATGTGTGAGGAGGAGTCCTGATGGCGAGCTCAGCTCCCAGTGCTGGAATGGATCCTAAGTGTGGCCTCGACGGGAAGAAACCCCCATGTAATGATATCATGGTTGTGTTGTAATTTGCTGACTGACCACTAGGAGTCTCACTAGTATATAAGTGAATGTTAAAGTAAGCTGGCCTCAGACTGGCTGGAGGAAGTTGAAGAGAGAAGTTGCTTGGCATGATTTTACTGTTTTTCATTTGTTGTCTTGTATCTCGTTTACCCATAGTTAATGTTAATAAATCATTTATAGCTATAGCTACATGTGTTCTTGTAATAAATCAGGCCATCTGAAAAGAACATTACACCACTGAGGCCAAAAAAACACGGCTAAGTGCCATTGAATAGCGGCATCAATGTCGATACTGCAGCCGCCGAGAAACACCCGCTGAATGCCTCCAAAACCGGACTTGGAAATTTGTTGGGTGAATCGCGCCCATTGTGTTCAGCATTGCACAGGTCAAGGAGACACAGCCGAAGGGAGATACATCCACAGTGGGAATTTGGAACTTGGTAATTTGGTGCAGTGAGGTAATTCGGTGCAGAGTGGGAGAAGGTGCTTTTTCCCTACTGTTTTGTTCGCTCTCTTTCTTCTGGCCTGTAACTTCTAATCAGCAGGGAGAGAACCAGAGAGCATCTGAGACCCTCGGAAGGTAAGTGATTTTTACTCATTTTTACTTTTATTATCTTTTCAAATTGTGTGTGTGTGTGGGGGGGGGGGGGACTGAAGTGACATCACAGAAAAGCTGTGACTTGATTGGCTGGTTGTGAATCTACACTAAATTTAAAAAATTAAGCATTCGTAAACTAATTAAACATAATTACTTAATTGTAATTTAGAGGGGTATCTAAGCCAGAGATCGGAGAGTACTGTATTTAGCTTTCACATTTATAGTAGAAATCTAGTGCTAGAAAACATATAGTTAACAGTCACTTTAAAAAAAAAACTTTTAAATTTAATTTACTAATTAATTGACGCAATGTCAATTAGAGGGGTGCAGTGCTCTGACTGTGAGATGTGGCAGGTCCGGGAGGCTTCCAGCGTCCCAGATGGCTTTATCTGCAGAAAGTGCACCCAACTGGAGTTCTTACAGACCGCATGGTTCGATTGGATGAGCAGTTGGATGCACTTGGGAGCATGCAGGTGGCGGAGAGCGTCATAGATAGGAGTTATAGAGATGTGGTCACACCCAAGGTGCAGGCAGAGAAATGGGTGACCACCAGAAAGGGCAGGCAGTCAGTGCAGGAATCCCCTGTGGTTGTCCCCCTCTCGAACAGGTATACACTTTTGGATACTGTCTGGGGGGATAGCCTATCAGGGGAAAACAGCAGCTGCCAGAGTAGTGGCACCACGGCTGGCTCTGATGTTCAGAAGGGAGGGTCAAAGCGTAGAAGAGCAATAGTCAGAGGGGACTCTATAGTCAGGGGCACAGATAGGCATGTGTGTGGACGTGAAAGAGACTCCAGGATGGTATGTTGCCTCCCTGGTGCCAGGGTCCAGGATGTCTCTGAACGGGTAGAAGGCATCCTGAAGGGGGAGGGCAAACAGGCAGAGGTCGTTGTACATATTGGTACTAACAACATAGGCAGGAAGGGGCATGAGGTCCTGCAGCAGGAGTTCAGGGAGCTAGGCAGAAAGTTAAAAGACAGGACCCCTAGGGTTGCAATCTCAGGATTACTCCCTGTGTCACGTGCCAGTGAGGCTAGAAATAGGAAGATAGAGCAGCTAAACATGTGGCTAAACAGCTGGTGTAGGAGGGAGGGTTTCCGTTATCTGGACCACTGGGAGCTCTTTCGGGGCAGGTGTGACCTATATAAGAAGGACGGGTTGCATCTAAACTGGAGAGGCATAAATATCCTGGCCGCGAGGTTTACTCGTGTCACACAGGAGGGTTTAAACTAGTATGGCAGGGGGGTGGGCACGGAAGCAATAGGTCAGAAGGTGAGAGCATTGAGGGAGAACTAGGGAAATAGGCCAGTATGGCTCTGAGGCAGAGCAGACAGGGAGAAGTTGCTGAACACAGCGGGTCTGGTGGCCTGAAGTGCATATGTTTTAATGCAAGAGGTATTACGGGGAAGGCAGATGAATTTAGAACTTGGATTAGTACTTGGAACTATGATGTTGTTGCCATTACAGAGAACTGGTTGAGGGAAGGGCAGGATTGGCAGCTAAACGTTCCAGGATTTAGATGTTTCAGGCGGGATCAAACCTGGGTTCTCAGTGCCGTGAGACAGCAGTGCTAACCACTGCGCCACCGTGCTGCCCTGGAATTTTAGCTAAAGTGAAGCATTCCCGTCAGCTTTTCATGTTGATTGCCTGTCTCAATAACTTAAGTATGTTTATGTAACTCGAAAAATCTGGACTAACATGACACAAGCAGGGATTCCCTTGCCACAAGGGAAACACAGCCAAAAATAAAGTGCCTGATGCGATCCAAAAAGTGGCTGATATTCGGCACAACACGAGATGTATTCAGGCAAATCAGTGCTGAATCGCTGGCTTGGGATTTAAGCCACTGGCCTCGTGATGGAAATGCAGATTTGCTAATGGCTAGACTGCTCCCGACACTGAAATCTGCAGCTTCAAACGCTCACACAGCGATCGACAAGTCGTAAAGCGACGCGGTGCTCGATCAATCCCAGTAGGACAGTTAAACAGAAGACTGGCCCCAATGGCAGGGGCCGGTCTTCACCCAGAGGCAGCTCAGGCTTGCGGCCCGTCAGACTGTATCTTTCCCCGTATATCATAAGGCCCAAGTCAAACAAATACGTGTCCTCCTGTGACTGCTGAAAGGACACCTCTAAACCTGGCAGCCCCTGCCTCTCCCGACCTCCAGGGCGGCCACACTCCTACTAACTCCCACCTCTTTCATCGAACCATGGAAATCGTTACAGTGCAGGAGGAGGGCATTTAGCCCACCGGGTGTGCACCGACCCCCCGAAAAAGCAATCTACCAGGTCCACTCCCTCTTCCGCCCCATCCCCGTAATCTAACATGTACAGCCTTGGACTCTAGGGGCAATTTAGCACGACCAATCCATCTAACCTGCACATCTTTGGAATGTGGGAGGAAACTGGAGCACCCGGAGGAAACCCACATAGCCACGGGGAGAACGTGCAGACTCCACACTGACAGTGACCCAAGCCGGGAATCGAACCCAAGTTCCTGGCGCTGTGAGGCAACAGTGCTAATCGCTGGGCCACCGGGCCATGCTCTTTCTTGGGCTCCAGTGGCGTGTACTGTTTAAAATCCGCTCTAGGCCACGTTACACTTGTAAAAGCGTCTTGCGACAAACCAGTGCGCACAGCGGCCGGGAAACACCGCTCAAAAGGGTCGGAAGTTGTGACCATGAAATCCATGAAGAAAGAGCAGATCACTGAGCAGCTGGATGGAATATTCGCAAGATTTGAAACACAGGAGCAGCTCATGAGTGAGATTGGTAATCAGTTCACTTCAAAGGAGCTCGACACTACTGTCATGATATTCATGTGAACATCACAGCACATACACACACACATAATGATGGACAGATCAACGGACCAATCAATACACACAACACGACCGCCAATCACGGACAAGAGCATACACAGTACAAAAGCAGGGAACACAACACTTCCTGGGCACTCGAGCAGGAGAGAGCTCAGGGCACAGACCTCATTGCCAGCCACTCAGAGGCTCACCATGTGCTGAATACCAGAGTTTACTATGTTTATAGTTCAATTAAATAAAACTGCGTTGTACCATACGCAACCGTGTTGGTTCGTCTGGTACCAGAAGTGAATTGACACCTACCCACAAATCTGCCATCCTGCGCCATGGACACCGTCAACACACCGCAGCCGCTGCAAGTCGCTGGGAACCTCGGCGTACATTGGAAGCTATTCAAGCAGCGCTTTCAGCTCTTTCTGGAAGCCAACGAAAGAGGGAGCGCCTCGGACACCAGAAAGATTGCCATCCTCCTCACCACTGCAGGGCAGCACGCCATCCATATCTACAACTCCCTGGTGTTCGCGGAAGGCGAGGACAAATCCAAATACGAGACGGTCCTTCTCAAGCTCGACCAACACTTCAACGTCGAGGTCAACGAAAGCTTCGAGAGATATGTCTTCCAGCAGCACCTGCAAGGTAAGGAGGAGCTCTTTCAGTCATTCCACACCCATCTCCGCATCCTCGTGCAGTCCTGCGGCTACGCCACCACCTCAGACTCCATGATTCGGGACCAGATCGTTTTTGGGTTCGCCTCGGGCACCTTACGCCAGCAGCTTTTAAAGATAAAAGGCCTTACCTTAACCTCTGCAATCGCAGCCTGTGTCCTGCATGAGAACGCGACTAGCCGCTATGCACAATTTCAGGCGACCGAATCGGCACGGCGGGGGCCCTACGCGGCCGGATCGGCGAGCCAGGTGCCCCACGTGGCTGTACGGGTCCAGGCGATCGGGTTCCTCCCGGCCCGCGGTCCGGATGACGTCAGCCATTTCGCGCGCTTTTCGGGGCCCAAAACCTACGGCAACACTGAGGAACGTGATGCGCAGGCGCGCCCGATGCAAGATCGAACTGTGCATGCGCAGTGGCGCAACGAACGTCATGATGTCACGACGTGCGGCAACTGTGGAGCTGCACATTTAAAGTGCCAATGTCCCGCAAGAACGCGACACTGCCTACGCTGTGGCAAGGTGGGCCACTACGCTGTTTACTGTCGAGCAGCTCAACCTGTCAATCTTCCACAACTCTGACAACCTCGCAGGGACGTGCGGACCATTCAGCCTCCCCATTACGAATCTTGCCCAGACGACATCCAGATTGGTGACACAGATGACCGAGACGCCTTCTGTGTTGCGGTCATTGATGGGAACCGAGTTAACACAATCAATCCGGGTGATGAATGGTGTGCCACCCTGACGGTCATCCGATCGCCGATAACTTTCCGCCTGGACACTGGCGCCTCCGCCAACCTCATAGCATGGTCAGCCTTCTACGCCATGAAGGTCAGACCACCAATTCGACCATCCCGGTGCATGATGGTCGACTACAACGGGAACGTTATCCCGGCTATGGGATCCTGCCAGCTCCAGGTGACACACAAAACACACACGGCCACACTCTCATTCGAGATAGTCGGCTCATCGAAGGACTCCCTGCTAGGCGCACAGGCATGCAAGGCTCTCCACCTCGTGCAACGAGTCCACTCTCTCTCTCCAGACGGAACGTCTGACTTCCCGGATGCAGAGTTTAACGCACAGCTCCAATCGCTCCTCGCCCACAACCAGGAGGCATTCGAGGGCATGGGAACACTGCTATACACCTGTAGAATTTGGCTCAAACCAGACGCCACCCCGGTCATTCACGCACATGGCAGGGTCCCTGCGCCACTCAAAGACCGCCTCAAGCAGCAGCTGCAGGATCACCAGGAACAAGGGGTCCTATCCAGGGTCACAGAGCCCACGCCATTCCATGGTGCGTGTCAAGAAGCCCTCCGGCGAGCTCCGGATCTGTATTGATCCTAAAGACCTCAATAACAATATTATGAGGGAACATTGCCCCATACCCAAACGGGAAGAGATCACGAGTGAAATGGCCCAGGCGAAAATATTTACCAAACTGGATGCCTCTAACGGCTTTTGGCAGATCCAACTAGATCCGTCCAGCCGAAAGCTGTGCACTTTCAACACCCCTTTCGGCAGGTTCTGCTACAGCCGAATGTCATTTGGCATTATCTCGGCATCCGAGGTCTTTCATAGGATCATGGAGCAGATGATGGAAGGCATCGAAGGGGTGCGCGTCTACGTGGACGACGTCATCATCTGGTCCACCACACCGCAGGAGCACATACATCGTCTCCAACGCGTCTTTGCACGCATACGGGAAAACGGCCTGCGCCTCAACCGAGCCAAGTGTTCTTTCGGCCAAACCGAGCTGAAGTTCCTGGGGGACCACATTTCCCGGTCAGGGGTCCGTCCGGATGCAGACAAGGTGAGCGCCATCACAGCCATGCCGCAGCTGGCAGACAAGAAAGCAGTACTACGCTTCCTAGGCATGGTCAACTTCCTGGGGAAGTTCATTTCCAACCTTGCCTCCCACACGACAGCTCTGCGCCACCTTGTCAAAAAGTACACGGAGTTCCAGTGGCAGCACACACACCAGCAGGAATGGGAGGAGCTCAAACTCAAGCTCACCACTGCACCGGTACTGGCGTTTTTCGACACGTCTCGTGCCACTAAAATCTCGACTGATGCCAGCCAGTTCGGCATTGGGGCAGTGCTCCTGCAGCGGGATGACACTGCGTCATGGGCCCCGGTCGCCTATGCCTCGCGGGCCATGACCCCCACAGAGCAGCGCTACGCGCAGATCGGAAAGGAGTGCCTGGGCTTGCTAACCGGTTTAGACAAGTTTCATGATTATGTGTCTGGTTTTCCCCGGTTCACTGTTGAAACTGATCACCGCGCCCCTGGTCGGCATCATAAACAAGGATCTGAACAAGATGACCCCTCGCCTCCAGTGCATCCTACTTAAACTCAGGAGGTATGACGTCCAACTGGTCTACACTCCAGGGAAGGACCTTATCATTGCTGATGCCCTATCGAGAGCAGTGAGCACGCCGCCAAACTCGGAGGCGCAGGTGGCCTTCACATCGGCAAATCTGCCAGCTGACGACTCCAGTCTGGCCCTCATTCGCAGAGAGACTGCGGCCGACCCCCTTCTACAACGTGTGATGCGCCACATGACGGGAGGGTAGCTCAAAGGGCAGTGCCCCCAGTTCTACAATGTCCGAGACGACTTGGCCGTCATTGATGGTGTCCTTCTGAAGCTGGACCGGATTGTGATTCCGCACAGCATGCACAAGCTGGTTCTCGACCAACTACACAAAGGCCACCTGGGGGTCGAGAAGTGCAGAAGGAGGGCCCGAGAAGCGGTATACTGGCCGGGCATCAGTGACGATATTGCCAATATGGTGCTCAACTGCCCAACCTGCCAAAGGTTTCAGCCGGCGCAACCTCCTGAAACGCTTCTGCCCCATGAGCTGGTGACGTCCCCATGGGCGAAGGTGGGTGTGGACCTCTTTCATGCGCTCGACAGGGACTATGTCATCGTCGTTGACTACTTCTCCAACTACCCAGAGGTCATACGCCTACACGATTTGACGTTGTCCGTTGTCATAAGGGCCTGCAAAGACACCTTCGCTCGCCACGGCATTCCGATGACGGTCATGTCGGACAATGGGCCCTGTTTCGCCAGCCAGGAATGGTCATCGTTTGCTGCCTCATATGGCTTCACACACGTGACGTCTAGCCCTCTGCACCCCCAGTCCAACGGAAAGGCGGAGAAGGGCGTTCACATTGTCAAGCGGCTCCTCTGTAAGGCTGCTGCTGCCGGATCGGATTTCTGCCTCGCCCTGCTGGCCTATCGCTCGGCCCCACTAGCCACTGGTCTCTCACCAGCCCAGCTGCTGATGGGTCGCACCCTCAGGACTACTGTACCTTCCATCCTGGCGCCCACAATAGACCATGCTCCGGTACTGCACAGGATGCAACTGCAGCGCGGTCGCCAGAAGAGGTCATATGACACACGGGCAACTGATCTTCCCACCCTGGCCCCTGGAGACGAAGTCCGCATCCACCTACCAGAAGGTGGCTGGTCAGCAACTGCCGAAGTTCTCCGACGTGTGGCTCCCCGCCCGTTAAGATACTAAATGAATATTTTTCGTCAGTATTCACTCAGGAAAAAGATAATGTTGTGGAGGAGAATGCTGAGCCCCAGGCTAATAGAATAGATGGCATTGAGGTACGTAGGGAAGAGGTGTTGGCAATTCTGGACAGGCTGAAAATAGATAAGTCCCCGGGACCTGATGGGATTTATCCTAGGATTCTCTGGGAGGCCAGGAAAGAGATTGCTGGACCTTTGGCTTTGATTTTTATGTCATCATTGGCTACAGGAATAGTGCCAGAGGACTGGAGGACAGCAAATGTGGTCCCTTTGTTCAAAAAGGGGAGCAGAGACAACCCCGGCAACTATAGACCGGTGAGCCTCACGTCTGTAGTGGGTAAAGTCTTGGAGGGGATTATAAGAGACAAGATTTATAATCATCTAGATAGGAATAATATGATCAGGGATAGTCAGCATGGCTTTGTGAAGGGTAGGTCATGCCTCACAAACCTTATTGAGTTCTTTGAGAAGGTGACTGAACAGGTAGACGAGGGTAGAGCAGTTGATGTGGTGTATATGGATTTCAGCAAAGCGTTTGATAAGGTTCCCCACGGTAGGCTATTGCAAAAAATACGGAGGCTGGGGATTGAGGGTGATTTAGAGATGTGGATCAGAAATTGGCTAGCTGAAAGAAGACAGAGGGTGGTGGTTAATGGGAAATGTTCAGAATGGAGTACAGTCACAAGTGGAGTACCACAAGGATCTGTTCTGGGGCCGTTGCTGTTTGTCATTTTTATCAATGACCTAGAGGAAGGCGCAGAAGGGTGGGTGAGTAAATTTGCAGACGATACTAAAGTCAGTGGTGTTGTCGATAGTGTGGAAGGATGTAGCAGGTTACAGAGGGATATAGATAAGCTGCAGAGCTGGGCTGAGAGGTGGCAAATGGAGTTTAATGTAGAGAAGTGTGAGGTGATTCACTTTGGAAGGAATAACAGTAATGCGGAATATTTGGCTAATGGTAAAGTTCTTGAAAGTGTGGATGAGCAGAGGGATCCAGGTGTCCATGTACATAGATCCCTGAAAGTTGCCAGCCAGGTTGATAGGGTTGTGAAGAAGGCCTATGGAGTGTTGGCCTTTATTGGTAGAGGGATTGAGTTCCGGAGTCGGGAGGTCATGTTGCAGCTGTACAGAACTCTGGTCCGGCCGCATTTGGAGTATTGCGTACAGTTCTGGTCACCGCATTATAGGAAGGACGTGGAGGCTTTGGAGCGGGTGCAGAGGAGATTTACCAGGATGTTGCCTGGTATGGAGGGAAAATCTTATGAGGAAAGGCTGATGGACTTGAGGTTGTTTTCGTTGGAGAGAAGAAGGTTAAGAGGAGACTTAATAGAGGCATACAAAATGATCAGGGGGTTGGATAGGGTGGACAGTGAGAGCCTTCTCCCGCGGATGGAAATGGCTAGCACGAGGGGACATAACCTTAAACTGAGGGGTAATAGATATAGGACAGAGGTCAGAGGTAGGTTCTTTACGCAAAGAGTAGTGAGGCCGTGGAATGCCCTACCTGCTACAGTAGTGAACTCGCCAACATTGAGGGCATTTAAAAGTTTATTGGATAAACATATGGATGATAATGGCATAGTGTAGGTTAGATGGCTTTTGTTTCGGTGCAACATCGTGGGCCGAAGGGCCTGTACTGCGCTGTACTGTTCTATGTTCTATGTTCCTGGTTCGCGTGCCTGATGGATCCGTTCGTCGGCGCAATCGCCGGGCTCTTCGCCTGCTTCCGCGCTCGCTACGGGAACTTACACCGACACCGTGCCCTCCTGCTGTTCCTGATTTCGACTTCATGGAGCTGCCTGCTTCCATGCCCCTTCCATCGTCGCCCGTGGCCAGGCCCGTTCCTCAGCCGGTGGTTCCAGACCCACCCTTGAGGCGGTCAACCCGAATTCGTCGCCCACCTACTAGACTGGACTTATGAGACTGTTTATACATTGAACTCATGCAACCACTTTGTTAATATGTTTATGTTCTTATCGTTACAGGAATTCGCTTTATCGTTCAACGTTTCCACGTTCTTTGTTCATGGTACAACCTCATTGTTATGTCACACCCGACATCGCCCCTTGTATATAGTTAAACTCCATGTACATGCTGTAAATATTGCATACACACACATTTAGCTACACTCAGTACACATCTCTATTTATAACCACGTAGGCGCATAATCCTGTAAAAAAGGGGGGGATGTCATGATATTCACGTGAACATCACAGCACATACACACACACACATAATGATGGACAGATCAACGGACCAATCAACACGACAGCCAATCACGGACAAGAGCATACACAGTACAAAAGCTGGGAACACGACACTTCCTGGGCACTCGAGCAGGAGAGAGCTCAGGGCACAGACCTCATTGCCAGCCATTCAGAGGCTCACCATGTGCTGAATACCAGAGTTTACTATGTTTGTAGTTCAATGAAATAAAACTGTGTTGTACCATACGCAACCGTGTTCGTCTGTGTGTCAGAGTACCCAACACTTCAACTACCTGAAGAGAAACGGTGTAACCACATCGAGCCATCTCCGTACCAGCCAGCAACAAATGGGTTGGCCGAGTGTTTAGTTCATTCATTGAAACATTCCATCAAGGCATCAAGGGACCAGGGTACATTGGTAAAAAGAATGATCAAATTCTTAATGTTTTCTTGGAACCCCGCACATGCAACAACATAGATTTCGCCAGCAATGCTGCCGTTCAGGAAGAAACTGCAAATATAGTTCAATTTGTTGATTCAGCCGAATACTTCAGAGATTGTCAAACGACAACAACAAGCACTGGTTGCCCGGGGGAACAAATACTCCAAAAAGAGAGTATTGAATCAAGGAGAGTGAGTGATAGCCAGAAGCTATACCACCATTGAGAAATGGATACCTGCTATGATCCTGGTAAAGACAGCTCCAATATCATGCACGGTTCAGAAGGATGATGAAAGAGTTTGGTGACATCATACTGACCAGCTTCTCGCTTCACAAAGCGAAATCGCTGAAACCTTTCAAGAAGTATTTCCCGTAGAAAATTTCGACAGCGATACTTTGGAACAGAGCAGAAACACAGAGGCCAGTGCAGATTCTGTTTCTGTGGTCTTCCCAATACCGATAGAGATAGACACTGGACACTGGAGTATGGGCAGTATGGTAGCACAGTGGATAGCACAGTTGTTGCACAGCTCCAGGGTCCCAGGCTTGATTCCCGGCTTGGGTCACTGTCTGTGCAGAGTGGGCACGTTCTCCCTGTGTCTGCGCGGGTTTCCTCCGGGTGCTCTGGTTTCCTCCCACAGTCCAAAGATGTGCAGGTTAGGTGGATTGGCCATGATAAATTGCCCTTAGTGTCCAAAAAAAAAAGGTTAGGTGGGGTTAAGGGGATAGGGGTGGAGGTGTGGGCTTAAGTGGGGTGCTCTTTCCAAGGGCCGGTGCAGACTCGATGGGTTGAATGGGCTCCTTCTGCACTGTAAATTCAATGGACTATGAAGTACCACCTATTGAAGGAACAGAGAACATTGCCAAGATCTCGAGTAGCCAGGGTCCAGAATGTTGAATACGCCCCAAAAGGAATGGAGATCCACCTGCATTGAAATATATACATATATAGAGATAATGCATTAATGGGTCTTTTGTTAAGTCATTGTCACTATACTAGAGGAGTAAAGGGGGAGGGGTGCAATGTATCAGAAAATACATCCCTCCTGGTAAAGCTTCATGTGATCTGTAGTGTCATCAGCAGAGTGTTGACATGTGCTTTCAGTTCTCCATCTTTAGATTGTATGAACAACACCTCTTAATAAAACCTCTCATCGTGTTTGTAAGAATCCAGAGTGTGGACCCCTCCATAGCTTTTCTCTTGCGGAAAACTCAAAGACTTAACACCGCCTGTTCCTGATGTTAATCTGGTAACCCTTCTCTGAACTGCTGCTTACACATTTACATCCTTCCTTAGATAAGGAGACCAATACTGTGTACAATGCTCCAGATATGGCCTCACAAATGCCCTGTACAACTGAAGTGTAACCTCCCTACTCGTGTAATCAGTTCCCCTCACAATAAGTGATAACGTTCTATTGGCGCTCCTATTGTAGAATCTAACACAGGGGAGATGAGGAGAATTTAATTTTTCCCCAGAGAGATATTAGGATCTGGAAAGCTCTGCCTGAAAGGGCGGTGGGAGCAGATTCAGCAGTAACTTTCAAAAGAGAATTGGATGAATACTTGAAAAGCAAAAACCTGCAGGGTTATGGGGAATAAGCCAGGAGTGGGACTAATTGGATAGCCCTTTCCAACAAGGTGGGCCAAGTGGCCAGCTTCTATGCTGTAGAATTGTATGGTTCTATGAATTAGTGACTGGAAAAATCAGGAAAGCCATAACAATCACAATTGTTTTCCAATGCGCATGTCTGTTGAGAAAAAGCCTTGGGGCTGAAAATAAATCTTTGTTGCTGTCATGATATGCAGACATGCAGATAATGATATCCAGACAGGCAGCTAATGAACACAGAGAACAGGACATGACCAATGAGCAGGCAGGACACTCAGGGGTGGTATCTCACTATAAAAGGCACGAGGCACTCACACTCCGCCTCTTTCCACTGATGAACATCGACAGTGAGTCAGGGTGTATGTACAGTATCACACCTCCAGCACGTGGCTAAGAGCTAGTCTGGTTCAGTCAGACAGAGTAACCACATTTAGGTTAGCAGAGAGTCGAACTCACAGAGAACTGTGCTAACTGTGCTACTGGTTCAATAAATCAGATTGAACTAACTTCAAGGTCTGGAGTATCTTTTCGTTAAAGCTGCATCCAGTTGCAGCCTGGGTTATCCCAGAGTATGTAACACTCTGTAACAAAATGTTATGACTCATTTTATGGGGGTTTGGGGTTGGGGGGATGGGGACGTATCTATTGACCATTACGGGGAAGGCCATTATTTGGTCATTTACATGGAAAATTTCCAAAAATGCAGGAACCAATCACCAAAACACAGGGTTGTATTCTGACTTTGGCAAGTCCTTCTCCAGTAACTTCTCTCAAAAGAAGCCAAGACCCGAAACGGTGTGAAAACACCATAGCCTCCAGCTACCCCATTGTCCATTACCTGGCCATCTCGCTCCTTTCTTTCATTGTTCATGGGTCAATGTCCTAACTGTGAAGGTGTCACCACAAGGGCTTTGGCGATTTGAGACAAAGACCCATTGTCACCTCCTCGGAGGGATGAGGAACCAACAATCAATGCTGACCGTGTCAAATTGAAAGAGTTTACTTTGTTCAGCCACCATAATCATGTAGTACTACCCATGACAAATCCAAGGAGCGACAGAAGTCATTGACCCACAGAGTCATCAGATAAATGTTAAATCTATATTTAAGTACAGACCATAGAAGTGTTTGGAAAGACTCTTACAAGTTAAAGAATTTGCTGAAAATTAAAAAGAAATTTTCAAATGGAATTGGGTGACATCCAAGAAATAAAATACTGAGAGACAGCGTTGTGTATTCCTCAGTCAGATCTTAGTTCAGTTGGGACTGGTTTAGTTCAGTTGGGGGCTGTGGTAGTATGTATTGGGGGTCATGTGGGACTGGAAGCCCTAATGTCATTGGCTGACAGATCCCGGGTCCTGGTTGGCCGTTGACCTCAAGCTCCGCCCTGAAGGCGAAGTATAAGAAGCCGGTGTCTTCCCCCGCATGCCAGTTTACTATCGGGCTGCTGGGGAACAGACACGCTTAATAAAGCCTCATCGACTTCACTCTATTCGTCTCATGGAGTCTTTGTGCGCTACAATTTATTAAGCGTGTCTAAAAAGGACTATGGAGCTCAGGATCATTCCAGAATGCCTGAGGATCAGCCCCCACGCAGTGAATGCGGCAGCAGCCTTCAAACACTGGCAGACTTGCTTCGAGGCCTACCTCAGACCGACCACCGGCCGAGTCTCAGACGAACAAAAACTGCAGGTCCTGCACTCGAGGGTGAGCACGGAGATTTTCACCCTCATTGAAGACACCGACGATTTCCAGACGGCGTTCACAGCACTCAGAAGTCTCTACGTTCGCCCAGTTAACCAAATCTACGCTCGCTACCAGCTCGCGACGAGACGGCAAGATCCCGGAGAATCGATGGACGAGTTCTACGCCGCGCTGCTGATTTTGGGACGAGCCTGCAGCTGCCCGTCGGTGAATGCAAACGAACACACGGACATGTTAATGCGCGACGCTTTTGTGGCAGGTATGCAATCCTCCCAAATCCGCCAAAGACTTCTAGAAAAAGAGTCGCTAGGACTCTCAGAGGCACGGGCCTTAGCAGCCTCCCTAGACGTGGCCGCGCGAAACGCCCGCGCCTACGGCCCCGACCGCGTGGCAGGCCATTGGGCCCCGTACGTACCCGTTGCGGCAAACCCCCTACCCCCCCTCCCGGACGCCCCGCAGGCGCAGCCGCTCTGGGTCCCGACCACCGCGGTCCCGGGAGAACTGGGAGCCCTGCACGCCGCCTACGCTCCCCAACCCCCCTTCCCGCAGCCCACGTATGACCCGCCGCCGGCGCTACCGCTTTGGGTCCCGGCCAACACTCCCCACGGAGAGGAGGGGGTTTTTCGCGTCCCTAACGCCACCCTAACCCCCGTCCCGCGCCCCACGCCTGACCCGCCGGCGCCACCTACTTGGACCCTGACCACCGCTGTCCCCGGTGAGGGAGCTCCTCGTGCTTCTTGCGCTCGCGGCCCCACGCCTGACCCACCGGCGCCGCCGACCTGGGCCCCGACCACCGCTGTCCCCGGCAAGGGAGCTCCGCGCGGTCCTAGCGCCCGCGGCCCCACGCCTGACCCACCGGCGCCGCCGACCTGGGCCCCGACCACCGCTGTCCCCGGCAAGGGAGCTCCGCGCGGTCCTAGCGCCCGCGGCCCCACGCCTGACCCGCCGGCGCCGCCGACCTGGGCCCCGACCACCGCTGTCCCCGGCGAGGGAGCTCCGCGCGGTCCTAGCGCCCGCGGCCCTGGCGCTCGCAGTGAAGGAACTCCGCGCGGTCCTAGCGCCCGCGGCCCTGGCGCTCGCAGTGAAGGAACTCCGCGCGGTCCTAGCGCTCCCCAGACCCCCCAGCACACCATGTGCGACCCGCAGACGCCGCCATTTTGGGTCCCGACCACCACGAGGGGAGGAGGGGCGCCGCCATCTTGGACCGCCCCCGACCTGTACGACGCATGGAGCGGCCATTTTGTCCACCCCCGACGCCATCTTGTGACCCCTCAGCCACGTGCGATGTATGGGGGCGGCCATTTTGTCCATCCCCGACGCCATCTTGGACGGCAACAACGGACCCCACCCCACTACTACAACCACGGCTCGCTTCGGTTACGCTCGATCAGGCTCGGCCCCGGACTCTCCAGACGACGACGACAACGGGCCTAATTAACGGCCACGAGACGCCATGCCTAGTCGACTCCGGGAGCACGGAAAGTTTTATACATCCCGACACGGTAAGACGCTGTTCCTTAACTACCTACCCCAGCGCACAAAAGATTTGCCTAGCTGCAGGATCCCACTCCGTACAGATCCAGGGATTCTGCATAGTTACCCTAACGGTACAGGGGAGGGAATTCAAAAACTACAAACTTAACCTCCTTCCCCAACTCTGTGCCCCCACCTTGCTGGGCTTAGATTTCCAATGTAACCTACAGAGTCTTACGTTTAAATTCGGCGGCCCCATACCCTCACTATCTGCGGCCTCGCTACCCTCAAGGTGCAACCCCCGTCCTTGTTTGCGAACCTCACCCCGGATTGCAAACCCGTCGCCACTAGGAGCAGACGGTACAGCGCCCAGGACCGGACCTTCATTCGCTCCGAAGTCCAGCGGCTACTAAAGGAGGACATAATCCAGGCCAGCAATAGTCCCTGGAGAGCGCAGGTGGTAGTAGTGAAGACAGGGGAGAAACAAAGGATGGTCATTGACTATAGCCAGACCATCAACAGGTACACACAACTAGACGCGTACCCTCTCCCCCGCATATCCGACATGGTCAATCGGATTGCCCAGTATAAAGTCTTCTCCACCGTGGACCTCAAGTCCGCCTACCATCAGCTCCCCATCCGCCCAAGTGACCGCAAGTACACAGCCTTCGAGGCAGACGGGCGATTATACCATTTCCTACGGGTCCCTTTTGGCGTCACAAACGGGGTCTCGGTCTTCCAACGGGAGATGGACCGGATGGTTGATCAACATGGGTTACGGGCCACGTTCCCGTATCTCGACAATGTAACCATCTGCGGCCACGATCAGCAGGACCACGACGCCAACGTCCAAAAATTCCACCAGACCGCCAAAGCCTTGAACCTCACGTACAACGAGGACAAGTGCGTTTTTAGTACCGACCGGCTAGCCATTCTGGGCTACATAGTACGCAATGGGATAATAGGCCCCGACCCCGAACGTATGCGCGCACTCATGGAATTTCCCCTCCCGCACTGCCCAAAAGCCCTGCAACGCTGCCTGGGGTTCTTTTCGTACTACGCCCAGTGGGTCCCCCAGTACGCAGACAAGGCCCGCCCCCTAATACAGACCACGACCTTCCCTCTGTCGACAGAGGCTTGCCAGGCCTTCAGCCGCATCAAAGCGGGCATCGCAAAGGCCACGATGCGCGCCATCGACGAGTCCCTCCCCTTCCAGGTCGAGAGCGACGCCTCCGACGTAGCTCTAGCGGCCACCCTTAACCAAGCGGACAGACCCGTGGTCTTTTTCTCCCGAACCCTCCACGCCTCAGAAATCCGCCACTCCTCAGTGGAAAAGGAAGCCCAAGCCATAGTGGAAGCTGTGCGACATTGGAGGCATTACCTGGATGGCAGGAGATTCACTCTCCTCACTGACCAACGGTCGGTAGCTTTCATGTTCGATAATGCACAGCGGGGCAAAATTAAAAATGACAAGATCTTAAGGTGGAGGGTCGAGCTCTCCACCTTCAACTATGAGATCTTGTACCGGCCCGGAAAGCTGAACGAGCCGTCCGATGCCCTATCCCGCGGCACATGTGCCAACGCACAAATTGACCGCCTCCAAACTCTCCACGAGGACCTCTGCCACCCGGGGGTCACTCGGTTTTACCACTTCATCAAGTCCCGCAATCTCCCATACTCTTTAGAAGAGGTCCGTACAGTCACAAGGGACTGCCACATCTGCGCGGAATGCAAGCCGCATTTTTTCAGGCCAGATGGAGCGCACCTGATTAAGGCTTCCCGCCCCTTTGAACGCCTCAGTCTCGATTTCAAAGGGCCCCTCCCCTCCACCGACCGCAACGCATATTTTCTTAATGTAGTGGACGAATACTCCCACTTCCCTTTTGCCATTCCCTGCTCCGACATGACCGCGGCCACAGTCATTAAAGCCCTAAACAGCATCTTCACACTGTTCAGTTACCCCGCATACGTCCACAGCGACAGGGGGTCCTCTTTCATGAGTGACGAGCTGCGCCAGTTCCTGCTCAGCAAGGGCATAGCCTCAAGCAGGACGAGCAGCTACAACCCCCGGGGGAACGGGCAAGTAGAAAGGGAGAACGGCACGGTCTGGAAGGCCGTCCTACTGGCCCTACGGTCCAGGGATCTCCCAGTTTCACGGTGGCAGGAGGTCCTCCCGGACGCTCTCCATTCCATCCGGTCGTTATTATGTACAAGCACTAATCAAACGCCGCACGAGCGTCTCCTTGTCTTCCCTAGGAGGTCCTCCTCTGGAACGTCGCTGCCGACCTGGCTGGCGGCCCCAGAACCCATCCTGCTCCGAAAGCATGTGCGGGCACATAAGGCGGACCTGTTGGTCGAAAGGGTTCACCTCCTCCACGCAAACCCCCAGTATGCCTACGTGGAGTACCCCGACGGCCGACAGAACACGGTCTCCCTGCGGGATCTGGCGCCCGCCGGCACCACGCACACCCCCCCCGACACCATCAACCCAACCACCCCCCTTCCTGCCACCGCCGCACCCCGCGACCGCCCCCTTCCCAGGAGGATCAGTCCCCCTCCCCTTTGCACCGGCAGCTGAAACCGTGCGGCTCCCGGAGGCGACAACACTGGTATAAGCACCACCACCACCGCCGGGGCTGAAGCGATCGACATGGACGACCAGACCGCCCGACAGACTCGTGGCGTCGATGTAAAACAAAGATGGACTGTTCAATGAACATTTTGTTTTTCCTATACCCTCTGTAAATAGTTGTAACAGGACGAAACTGTCCAATACTGTACTACCATGTAACTGTTCTATCCTCCCAGGACCAGCCCTGTAAACCCTTACCACCATACGAAGCATCACCCCGCCGGGTTCATTTTTGACAAGGGGTGAATGTGGTAGTATGTATTGGGGGTCATGTGGGACTGGAAGCCCTAATGTCATTGGCTGACAGATCCCGGGTCCTGGTTGGCCGTTGACCTCAAGCTCCGCCCTGAAGGCGAAGTATAAGAAGCCGGTGTCTTCCCCCGCATGCCAGTTTACTATCGGGCTGCTGGGGAACAGACACGCTTAATAAAGCCTCATCGACTTCACTCTATTCGTCTCATGGAGTCTTTGTGCGCTACAGGGGCCAGTTCGGGCAGCATGGTAGCACAGTGGTTAGCACGGCTGCTTCACAGCTCCAGGGTCCCGGGTTCAATTCCTGGCTTGGGTCACTGTCTGTGCGGAGTCTGCACATTCTCCCCGTGTGTGCGTGGGTTACCTCCGGGTGCTCCGGTTTCCTCCCACAGTCCAAGATGTGCAGGTTAGGCCGATTGGCCATGCTAAATTGCCCTTAGGGTTAGGTGGGGTTACTGGGTTAGGGTGGAGGTGTGGGCTTGGGTGGGGTGCTCTTTCCAAGTGCTGGCGCAGACCCAATGGGGCGAATGGCCTCCTTCTGCACTGTAGATCCTGTGACTCCGTGGTTTAGCTCAGTTGGCTGGACAGCTGGTTCATGATGCAGAAGCAAGGCCAACAGCACAGGTTCAATTCCCCTGCCCACTGAGGTTATTCACGAAAGCCCTGTCTTCTCAACCTTGCCCCTCGCCTGAGGTGTGATGATCCCCAGGCTAATTCGTCACCAGTCAGCTCTTCCTGTCAAATGGGACTATGGCAACTTCACTTTTACGACTGCATGGGCAGATTCACTCTCTCTTAGTTACAGCAAGCCCGTTGCCACAAATTTTACGTTATCAGTACGGAATTAGTACTTCTTCCATCGGGCAGGAGATACAAAAGTCTGAGAACACGCACGAACAGACTCAAAAGCAGCTTCTTCCCCACCGTTACCAGACTCCTAAACTACCCTCTTATGGACTGACCTGATTAATACTATACTCCTGTATGCCTCACCTGATGCTATTTAGATTGTGGACCCTGTGTTGCCCTATTATGTATTTAATTTTACTTTTATTTTATTTTCATGTGCCTGTTCATGTGTCTCAAATGATCTGTTTGAGCTGCTCGCAGAAAAATACTTTTCATTGTACCTCGGCACAGGTGACAATAAACCAATCCAATCCCATGGGGAGGAGTTTTATCTGCATGCTGACTAAACAGTGGCCTAATTGCCAGTTGGCTAGCTCTGTGGGCTGAACCTTTTGCTTCTGGGTCATGGGGTCAAACCCTGCTCCAGACAATGGAGTGTAAAACCTGGACTGGGACTACAGGGCAGTACTAAGGGAGTGTTGCACTCGCTGAGCTGTCACCTTTCAAGTTAGATGTTTAACTGAGGCCTTATCTGCCTGCTCAGGTGGGTGTGAAAGATCTCATGGCATTATTTTGAAGCACAACAGGGGGATTCTCTCCTTGGACCTTGGTGTACGGGACACCATTCCAAAAATTGCAAATGACACAAAAAATGGAAGCATTATGAACTGTGAGGAAGAATTTACAGTGCAGAAGGAGGCCATTTGGCCCATCGAGTCTGCACCGGCTCTTGGAAAGAGCACCCCACCTAAGCCCATAGTGCCACCCTATCCCCGTAACCCAGAACCCCATCTAACCTAAGAGCAATTTAGTGAGGCACGATCAATTGGACAAAGACGATAGTTGAATCCAACTGAGGCTTTATTGCTATCAGATGTGTGGCCTCCTACAGCAGCTGGCGAAATGGATGCTAGCTGGAGGACACGCATATTTATACCCCACCTTCTGGGCGGAGCCAGCAGGCAGGGACTACCGGCGAATCTGTAGTACAGGTCCTACCGCACAACACCTAATACAGGTTCCATTCGGTGTTTCTCCCCAGTTTTAACACTACTACCACTTGAGCTCTCCAGGGGCTGTTGCTGGCCTCGATGATGCCTTCCCGAAGCAGCCGCTGGACTTCGGACCTGATGAAGGTCTTGTCCTGGGTGCTGTACCGTCTGCTCCTAGTGGAGACGGGTTTGCAATCTGGAGTTAGATTGGCAAAGAGGGAAGGTGGGTCGACCTTTAGGGTCGCGAGGCCGCACACAGTAAGGGGTGCTAAGGGCCCGCCGAATTTCAAGGTTAGGCTCTGGATGTTACACTGAAAGTCCAGGCCGAGGATTAGTGCAGCGCAGAGGTTAGGGAGGACGTAGAGGCGGAAGCCGCTGAATTCTACGTCCTGGACCGTGAGCGTGAATATACAGTACCCCCGGATCGCTACGCAATGGGATCCGGAGGCCAGGGAGATTTTTTGGTTGGCGGGGTGTATCGTGAGGGAGCAGCTCCTTACCGTATCCAGGTGTATTAAGCTTTCGGTGCTCCCGAAGTCCAGAAGGCAGGAGGTTTCATGTCCGTCGACTTTCACGCTGGTGGATGCGTTGGTCAGGTTATGCGGACGAGACTGGTTGATTGACATGGAGGCGAGTCTTGGTTGTTCGTCGGGTAATGGGGCGGCTGGTGAGCCCGGGTCCTGGAACGCCGGTGGTGCCCATGTGCTGAGGGGCAGACAAGATGGCGGCGCCCAAAGATCTTGAGGGTTACATAATTGTGGCACCCATGGAACGCACGTTGCGTGGGTGGAACAAGATGGCGGCGCCCATGAAACGCACGTGTTGCGCTGAGGGGAAGATGGCGGCACCCACTGGCCGCACATGGTCTGAGGGGGGGATGGCGGCGCGCATTGTCCGTGACCGAGGGGGGTGGGGGCGATAGCGTCTACTGAGCGGGCCTGGCACATCGCGGCGAAGTGGCTCTTCTTCCCGCAGGCTTTACAAAGGGCAGCGCGGGCCGGGCAGCGTTGGCGGGGGTGCTTATGTTGGCAGCAAAAATAGCATCGGGGGCCCCCGGAGTTCGGTGGCTGGCGTGCAGGGGAAGGCCTGTTCGGGGAGGCTGGTACGGGAAATCTGAATCTTCTGAGCCTCCGGAACAGGGGTTGGTGCCGGGTTGATCTACGCTTTGAAGCAAGCTAGCCAGTGCTGGAAGTCCTTTCTCGCGTCGCTTGAGTGAGGATCCAGCTGCAGGCGATCCGGTTTGATACGGAGGTCCATCTTTAGAAACTGATAGCAATAAATTGAAGCACGATCAATTGGACAAAGACGATAGTTGAATCCAACTGAGGCTTTATTGCTATCAGATGTGTGGCCTCCCACAGCAGCTGGCGAAATGGCTGCTAGCTGGAGGACACGCATATTTTTACCTTGCCTCCTGGGCGGGGCCAGCAGGCAGGGACTACCGGCGAACCTGTAGTACAGGTCAACAGTGGTTTACCACATTTAGCATGGCCAATCCACCTAACCTGCACATCTTTGGACTATGGGAGGAAACCCACGCAGACACGGGGAGAACGGGCAGACTCCGCACAGACAGAATTTCAAAAGGACATAGATAAATTGGTGGAATGGGCAGACAAGTGGCAGATGAAGTTCAATGCAGAGAAATGTGAAGTGATTCATTTTTGTAGGAATAACCTGGAGAGACAGTATAAAATAGGGGGGTACAAGTAGGGGTTACCATTGACCACAAACTAGCTACATAAATAGTGCGACTACCGTATGGCTGAGGTTATTCATGAAGACCTGCCCTTCTCAACCTCGCCCCTCATCTGAGATGTGATGACCCACAGGTTAAATCACCACCAGTCAGCTCTCCCCCTCAAAGGCTGTGGTCACCTGGGACTACAGCGACTTTACTTTAGGAAGGATGGAAAGGCATTAACATGGGTGCAGAAAAGATTCACAAAAATGGTTCCAGGAATGGCAAACATCAATTTTAATTTATTATTTCACGGGGTGTGGGTATCACTGGCAAGGCCAGAATTTTTCTCATCCCTAATTGCCCTTTAACTGATGGCTTGCTGGGCCATTTCAGAGCATAGTTAAGAGTCAACCACATTACTGTGGGTCTGGAGCCACATGTATACCAGACTGGGTAAGGACGGTAGATTTCCTTCTCCCTCAGGGGACATCAGTGAAACAGAAGGGTTTTAACGACAATCAAGGGGTAGCACAAGTGGATAGCACTGTGGCTTCATGGCGCCAGGGTCCCAGGTTCGATTCCCCACTGGGTCACTGTCTGTGCGGAGTCTGCACGTTCTCCCCGTGTCTATGTGGGTTTCCCCCGGGTGCTCCGGTTTCCGCCCAAAGACGTGCAGGTTAGGTGGATTGGCTGTGATAAATTGCCCTTAGTGACCAAAAACGTTAGGAGGGGTTATTGGGTTACGGGGATAGGGTGGGACTGAGGGCTTAAGTGGGTCGGTGCAGATTCGATGGGCCGAATGGCCTCCTTCTGCACTGTAAGTTCTATGTTCTATGTTTATCCCCAAGAAGTTGTGATGTTTTCCAAGCTGCTAGGATGTCTCCAAGAGGAGATTTGACAGAGGTATTTAAAAACATTACGGGCCTAATTCGGGGCCTAACACAGGGAAAAACTTCCCACTCGTGAAAAGATCGAGAACGAGCGGGCAGGGGTTTAAAGCCATCGGCGAAACAGGCAAAAGCGACGCGAGGTGCATCTTTTTTGCGCAGAGTTGTTAAGTTCTAGAAGGCAGTCGAAGGTGGAGGCAGGATCAATTGAAGCATTCAAAAGGGAATTAGGCTGTTATCCGAAAATGAAAAATGTGCCAGGTTAGGGGATGCAGGTGGGGCAATGGCAGTAAGAGTAGCTCATTCGGCGAGATGGTGCGGGTACGGTGAGCCGAATAGCCACTTACTGCACTGTAACAATTCTGTGATTCTGTCTCCCAGCTTACACTGTACATATTATACATCGGCAAGGCCTTCCGGCTTTTCACACCGACGGGATCTTTCGCTGCTGCCAACAGCACACCCCTGCCACAGGTTTCCTGGTGAGTTGGGACAGATTCGATGGGAAATGTCTTTTAGGGTGGTGGGACCAGATGACCTGGCCTCCCCCTGCCGAGGAACACGCGTGGGGAGGCCAAAGCATCTCACCCAAAGCATATGTGTATGTACACACAAATTGATGAAGCAATTAGTGCGTTGCTATCTGTGGGAGATCTCTGTGTTTCAATTGGCATTTCAGCATTACAACCGTGAGCACAGTATTGGTTGTGAAGCGCTTTGTGATTTTCTGAAGGTGTGAAAGATAATAATAACAATCGCTTATTGTCACAAGTAGGCTTCAATGAAGTTACTGTGAAAAGCCCCTAGTCGCCACATTCCGGCACCTGTTCGGGGAGGCTGGTACGGGAATTGAACCCGCGCTGCTGGCCTTGTGCATTATAAGCCAGCTGTTTATCCCACTGTGCTAAACCAGCCCCTGCGTTACATTAATGCAGCTTCTTTCTTTACTGTCTGGGGAACGGTAAGCAAGTCCCTACATTAGGGGTTGGTTCAGCAAGTGGGCTATATCGCTGGCTTGTAATACAGAACAATGCCAGCAGCGTGGGTTCAATTCCCGTATCGGCCTCCCCGAACAGGCGCCGGAATGTGGCGACTAGGGGCTTTTCTCAGTAACTTCATTGAAGCCTACTCGTGACAATAAGCGATTATTTATTATTTATTTCTCACACTTTAAAACATTTTTTTTAGAGTAGCCAATTATTTTTTTCTCCAATTAAGGGGCAATTTAGCGTGGCCAATCCACCTCACCTGCACATCTTTGGGTTGCGGGGGCGAAACCCACGCAGACGCGGGGAGAATGTGCAAACTCCACACGGACAGTGACCCAGGGCCGGGATTTGAACCCGGGTCCTCAGCGCCGCAGTCCCAGTGCTAACCACTGCGCCACAAGGGGCTGGTTTAGCACAGTGGGCTAAACAGCTGGTTGTAATGCACAACAAAGCCAGCAGCGCGGGTTCAATTCCCGTACCAGCCTCCCCGAACAGGCGCCGGAATGTGGCGACTAGGGGCTTTTCACAGTAACTTCATTCAAGCCTACTTGTGACAATTAGCGATGATTATTATTATTATTATTACATGCCGCCCTACACTCTGACAGAATTCTGACATTTTCTGTATACCATAGTCATAGAGTCAGACATGTTTACAGCATGGAAACAGGCCCTTCGGCCCAGCTTGTCCATGCCGCCCAATTTCTATCACTAAGCTAGTCCCACTTGCCCGCATTTGGCCCATATCCCTCTGTACCCACCCTGCCCATGGAGGGGCATCACAGATAAACTCAACTTTATATGTGGGGACGGCACGGTGGCGTAGTGGTTAGCACTGCTGCCTCATGGCGCCGAGGTCCCCGATTTGATCCCAGCCCTGGGTCACTGTCCGTGTGGAGTTTGCACATTCTCCCCGTGTCCACGTGGGCTTCACCCCCACAACCGAAAGATGTGCAGGGTAGGTGGATTGGCCACGCTAAATTGTCCTGATTTGGTTAAATGAATTGGGTACACTAAATTTATAAAAAAGAAAAAAATATAGGGTCGTTGTTTTCAGAGCAAACCTGTCCTTCAGTAATGAGGAAGATCCTTGAGTTTGCAATGATAGAAGATTGAGGTCATTCAATTGTTAAAAAACAACAAACTCTTTGGCTTTGCTTGCTTCTCTGAAGAATTGCTTCAGTGGCTGGAAAAAGGGCTCCAGGATTGGATGATACAGGATTAACAACTGTTCTTAGAATTTCAGGGCTTCCTGTAACTGCAATCAATCAGTCACTGGTCAGAATTGAGTTTTCCGACTCCTCAATCATCAGGCAGCTCATTAAGAACATTTCTAGAGGCTCTTTTCATTGATCTTAAAGATTCAATCGCCCCTCAGTTCACCATCCAGAGTGGAAAATACCGCCTTGTGCAGTTTAAAGTTTGATAGTTTCCATCGTGTGTGTCATGTTTATTTTTGTGGAAAACCATTGACAGTAAGAAACTCCACCGACGTGAGATGTGCATAAAACGGAAAGTAAGAAGGAAAAAAAGCCTTGCATTCACGTAGCACCTGGCACAACCTTAAGGCAGCCTCTATCCCCAAGGCGCCTGGCTACACCTTGTCATCTTTTCTTCATTCAGCGTGCTTACAAATTAAACTTATAAAAATAAAGACATATTCACATTGTTTGATCTTCGGACATCCCAAAGCACTTCACAGACAACAAGGTATTTTTTGAAATGTAGTCACTGTAGTAACTTGGAAATGTGGCAGCCAATTTACACACAGCAAGATCCCACACACAGCAAGATCCCACACACAGCAAAATCCCACACACAGCAAGCTCCCACACACAGCAAGATCCCACACACAGCAAGATCCCACACACAGCAAAATCCCACACACAGCAAGCTCCCACACACAGCAAGATCCCACACACAGCAAGATCCCACACACAGCAAAATCCCACACACAGCAAGCTCCCACACACAGCAAGATCCCACACACAGCAAGATCCCACACACAGCAAAATACCACACACAGCAAGCTCCTACACACAGCAAGATCCCGCACACAGCAAAATCCCACACACAGCAAGCTCCCACACACAGCAAGATCCCACACACAGCAAAATCCCACACACAGCAAGCTCCCACACACAGCAAGATCCCACACACAGCAAGATCCCACACACAGCAAAATCCCACACACAGCAAGCTCCCACACACAGCAAGATCCCACACACAGCAAGATCCCACACACAGCAAAATACCACACACAGCAAGCTCCTACACACAGCAAGATCCCGCACACAGCAAAATCCCACACACAGCAAGCTCCCACACACAGCAAGATCCCACACACAGCAAGATCCCACACACAGCAAAATCCCACACACAGCAAGCTCCCACACACTGCAAGATCCCACACACAGCAAGATCCCACACACAGCAAAATCCCACACACAGCAAGCTCCCACACACAGCAAGATCCCACACACAGCAAGATCCCACACACAGCAAAATACCACACACAGCAAGATCCCACACACAGCAAGATCCCGTAAACAGCAAAATCCCGCACACAGCAAGATCCCACACACAGCAAGATCCCGAACACAGCAAGATATCACACACAGCAAAATCCCACACACAGCAAGATCCTACAAAAAGCAAAATCCTACACACAGCAAGATCCCACGCCCCGCAAGATCACACACACAGCAAGATCCCACACACAGCAAGATCCCACACACAGCAAGATCACACACACAGCAAGGTCCTGCGCACAGCAAGATCCCACGCACAGCAAGATCCCACACCCAGCAAAATTCCACACACAGCAAAATCCAGCACACAGCAAGATCCCACACACAGCAAGATCCCGCAACCAGTAAGATCCCAACACAGCAAGATCCCTCACACAGCAAACTCCCACACACAGCAAGATCCCGCACACAGCAAGATCCCAACACAGCAAGATCCCACACACAGCAAACTCCCACACGCGGCAAGATCCCACACACAGCAAGATCCCACACATAGCAAGATCCCAACACAGCAAGATCCCGCACACAGCAAAATCCCACACACAGCAAGATCACACACAGGAAGTCCCACACACAGCAAAATCCCCCACACAGCAAGATCCCACACACAGCAAGATCCCACACACAGCAAAATCCCACACACAGCAAGATCCCACACACAGTAAAATCCCACTCACAGCAAGATCCCGCACACAGCAAAATCCCGCACACAGTAAGATCCCACACACAGCAAGATCCCACACATAGCAAAATCCCACACACAGCAAGATCCCACACACAGCAAGATCCCACACACAGCAAGATCCCACACACAGCAAGATCCCACACACAGCAAGATCCCACACACAGCAAGATCCTACACACAGCAAGATCACACACACAGCAAGATCCCACACACAGCAAAATCCCACAGACAGCAAGATCACACAGACAGCAAGAACGCACCCTCAGCAAGATCCCACACACAGCAAGATCACACACACAGCAAGATCCCACGCACAGCAAAATCCCACACACAGCAAGACCCCACACACAGCAAAATCCCACACACAGCAAGATCACACACACAGCAAGATCCCACACACAGCAAAATCCCACAGACAGCAAGATCACACAGACAGCAAGAACGCACACTCAGCAAGATCCCGCACACAGCAAGATCACACACACAGCAAGATCACACACACAGCAAAATCCCACAGACAGCAAGATCACACAGACAGCAAGAATGCACACACACCAAGACCCCGCACACAGCAAGATCACACACACAGCAAGATCACACACACAGCAAAATCCCACAGACAGCAAGATCACACAGACAGCAAGAATGCACACACAGCAAGATCCCGCACACAGCAAAATCCCACACACAGCAAGATCCTGCACACAGCAAGATCCCACACACAGCAAAATCCCACACACAGCAAGATCACACACACAGAAAGATCCCACACAGGGCAGGATCCCACACACAGCAAGATCCCAGACACAGCAAGATCCCACACACAGCAAGTCCCACACACACCAAAATACCACACACAGCAAGATCACACACACAGAAAGATCCCACACAGGGCAGGATCCCACACACAGCAAGATCCCAGACACAGCAAGATCCCACACACAGCAAGTCCCACACACACCAAAATACCACACACAGCAAGATCACACACACAGAAAGATCCCACACACAGCAAGATCACACACACAGCAAGATCCCACACACAGCAAGATCACACACACAGCAAAATCCCACACACAGCAAGATCCCACACACAGCAAGATCCCACACACAGCAAGATCCCACACACAGCAAGATCCCACACACAGAAAGATCCCACACACAGCAAGATCGCACACACAGCTAAATCCCACACACAGCAAGATCCCACACACAGCAAGATCACACACACAGCAAGATCCCATGCACAGCAAGATCCCACAAACAGCAAAATCCCACTCACACCAAAATCACACACACAGCAAGATCCCACACACAGCAAAATCCCGCACACGGCAAGATAACACACACAGCAAAATCCCACTCACAGAAAAATCCCACACACAGCAAGATCCCACACACAGCAAGATCCCACACACAGCAAGATCCCACGCACAGCAAGATCACACACACAGCAAGATCACACACACAGCAAGATCCCGCACACAGCAAGATCCCGCACACAGCATGATCGCACACACAGCAAGATCCCACGCACAGCAAGATCCCGCACACAGCAAGATCGCACACACAGCAAGATCCCATGTACAGCAAGATCCCACAAACAGCAAAATCCCACACACACCAAGATCACACACACAGCAAAATCCCACACACAGTAAGATCACACACACAGCAATATCCCACGCACAGCAAGATCCCACAACCAGCAAAATCCCACACACATCAAGAACACACACACAGCAAAATCCCGCACAGCAAGATCCCACGCACAGCAAGATCCCACAAACAGCAAAATCCCACACACACCAAGATCACACACGCAGCAAAATCCCGCACACGGCAAGATCACACACACAGCAAAATCCCACTCACAGCAAAATCCAACACACAGCAAAATCCCACACACAGCAAGATCCCACACAAAGCAAGATTCCCGCACACAGCAAGATCCCACAGACAGCAAAATCCAACACAGCAAAGTCCCACACACAGCAAGATCCCGCACACAGCAAGATTCCGCACACAGCAAGATCCCACACACAGCAAGATCCCACGCACAGCAAAATCCCACACACAGCAAGATCCCACACGTGGCAAGATCCCACACACAGCAAAATCCCACACACAGCAAGATCCCACGCACAGCAAGATCCCATGCACAGCAAGATCCCACATACAGCAAACTCCCACACAGCAAGATCCCACGCACAGCAAAATCCCACACACAGCATGATCCCACACACAGCATGAACCCACGCACAGCAAGATCCCATGCACAGCAAGATCCCATGCACAGCAAGGTCCCACACACAGCAAAATCCCACACAGCAAGATCCCGCACACAGCAAGATCCCGCACACAGCAAGATCCCGCACACAGCAAGATCCCACACACAGCAAGATCGCACACACAGCAAGATCCCACACACAGCAAGATCGCACACACAGCAAGAACCCACACAAGGCAAAATCCCACACATCAAGATCCCGCACACAGCAAGATCCCGCACACAGCAAGATCCCGCACACAGCAAGATCCCGCACGCAGCAAGATCCCACGCACAGCAAAATCCCACACAGCAAGTTCCCGCACACAGTAAGATCCCACAAACTGCAAAATCACACACACAGCAAAATCCCACACACAGCGAAATACCGCACACAGCAAGATCACACACACAGCAAGATCCTACACACAGAAAGATCCCACACACAGCAAGATCGCACACACAGCAAGATCCCACAGACAGCAAGATCCCGCACACAGCAAGATCCCACGAACAGCAAGATCCCACAGACAGCAAAATCGCACACACAGCAAGATCCCGCACACAGCAAGATCCCGCACACAGCAAGATCGCACACACAGCAAGATCGCACACACAGCAAGATCCCGCGCACAGCAAGATCCCGCACACAGCAAGTTGGCACACACAGCAAGATCCCGCACACACAGCAAGATCCCGCACACAGCAAGATCCCGCACACAGCAAGATCCCGCACACAGCAAGATCCCACAGTCAGCAAGATCCCACACACAGCAAGATCCCGCACACAGCAAGATCCCACACACAGCAAACTCCCACACACAGCAAGATCCCGCACACAGCAAGATCCCGCACACAGCAAGATCACGCACACAGCAAGATCCCGCACACAGCAAGATCGCACACACAGCAAGTACCACACACAGCAAGATCGCACACACAGCAAGATCCCACACACAGCAAGATCGCACACACAGCAAGATCGCACGCACAGCAAGATCCCACAGACAGCAAGAACGCACACACAGCAAGATTGCACACACAGCAAGATCCCACAGACAGCAAGAACGCACACACAGCAAGATTGCACACACAGCAAGATCCCACACACAGCAAGATCGAACACACAGCAAGATCCCACACACAGCAAGATCGCACACACAGCAAGATCGCACACACAGCAAGATCCCGCACACAGCAAGATCACACACACAGCAAGATCACACACACAACAAGATCGCACACACAGCAAGATCCCACACACAGCAAGATCCCACACACAGCAAGAACGCACACACAGCAAGATCGCACACACAGCAAGATCGCACACACAGCAAGATCGCACACACAGCAAGATCGCACACACAGCAAGATCCCAACACAGCAAGATCGCACACACAGTAAGATCCCGCACATAGCCAGATCCCACACACAGCAAGATCCCGCAGACAGCAAGCTCCCGCACACGGCAAGATCCCGCAGACAGCAAGAGCCCGCACACAGTAAGATCCCACACACAGCAAGATCCCACGCACAGCAAGATCCCACACACAGCAAGATCCCGCAGACAGCAAGATCCCGCACACAGTAAGATCCCACACACAGCAAGATCCCACGCACAGCAAGATTCCACAGACAGCAAGATCCCACACACAGCAAGATCACACACACAGCAAGATCCCGCACACAGCAAGATCCCGCACACAGTAAGATCCCACACACAGCAAGATCCCGCACACAGCAAGATCACACACACAGCAAGATCCCGCACACAGCAAGATCCCACGCACAGCAAAATCCCACACACAGCAAGATCCCACACACAGCAAGATCCCACACACAGCAAGATCCCGCACACAGCAAGTTCGCACACACAGCAAGATCCCACAGACAGCAAGTCACACACACAGCAAGTTCACACACACCGCAATATCACACACACAGCAAGATCACACACACAGCAAGATCCCGCACACAGTAAGATCCCACACACAGCAAGATCTCACGCACAGCAAGATCCCACAGACAGCAAGATCCCACACACAGCAAGATCACACACACAGCAAGATCCCGCACACAGTAAGATCCCACACACAGCAAGATCTCACGCACAGCAAGATCCCACAGACAGCAAGATCCCACACACAGCAAGATCACACACACAGCAAGATCCCGCACACAGTAAGATCCCACACACAGCAAGATCTCACGCACAGCAAGATCACACACACAGCAAGATCGAACGCACAGCAAGATCGCACACACAGCAAGATCCCACAGACAGCAAGATCCCACGCACAGCAAAATCCCACACACAGCAAGATCCCGCACACAGCAAGATCCCACGCACAGCAAAATCCCGCACACAGCAAGATCCCACACACAGCAAGTTCGCACACACAGCAAGATCCCACAGACAGCAAGTCACACACACAGCAAGTTCACACACACCGCAATATCACACACACAGCAAGATCACACACACAGCAAGATCCCGCACACAGTAAGATCCCACACACAGCAAGATCTCACGCACAGCAAGATCCCACAGACAGCAAGATCCCACACACAGCAAGATCACACACACAGCAAGATCCCGCACACAGTAAGATCCCACACACAGCAAGATCTCACGCACAGCAAGATCCCACAGACAGGAAGATCCCACACACAGCAAGATCACACACACAGCAAGATCCCGCACACAGTAAGATCCCACACACAGCAAGATCTCACGCACAGCAAGATCACACACACAGCAAGATCGAACGCACAGCAAGATCGCACACACAGCAAGATCCCACAGACAGCAAGATCCCACGCACAGCAAAATCCCACACACAGCAAGATCCCGCACACAGCAAGATCCCACGCACAGCAAAATCCCGCACACAGCAAGATCCCGCACACATCAAGTTCACACACACAGCAAGATCACACACACAGCAAGATCACACACACAGCAAAATCCCACACACAGCAAGATCCCACGCACAGCAAGTTCCCACGCACAGCAAGTTCCCACGCACAGCAAGATCCCGCACACAGTAATCTCCCCACACATCAATGAGAAAATGCCAATGTGGAAACCTTTTCTTTAGAGATACTTTAAATTTTATCATTCATTGGATGCTGCCACCGCTGGCTAGACCAGCATTCTCTGCCCATTCCTAGTTACCCTTGAGAAGGTGGTGGGGAGCTGCCATCTTGAGCCGCAGCAGTTCTTCTCGTGTAGGTACAGCCACAGTGCTGTTAGGGAAGGAGTTCCAGGATTTTGACTCAGCGACAGTGCAGGAACGGTGATATATTTCCAAGTCAGGGTGGTGAGTGACTTGGAGGGGAGCTTGCAGATTGTGGAGCGCCCATTTGAACGCTGCCCTTGTCCTTCTAGGTGGTAGAAACTGTGGGTTTGGAAGGTGCTGCTGAAGAAGCCTTGGTGAGTTTCTGAAGTGCGTCTTGTGAATGGTACACACTGCTGCCTAAGCACGCTGTGGTGAATGCTTAAGGTGCTGGGAAGGGGTCCCAATCAAGCTGCTTTGTCCCAGACGGTGTTGAATGTTATTTTAGCTGCACGTGTTGTTGCGGGATAAGCATTGGTCCAGCTGCGGGAGATGATTACTCTGTGCTGTCCTTGGTCCACCAAAGAGGGCTGCCAAGCCTCAGTTAAACAGCTCACCTGAAAGACAGCACCCCCAACAGTGCAGCATTCCCTCAGTACTGCAGTGGGTTGTTCTACAACCAAGTGAGGAAGGGAGTTCCCACTTTGATCACTCCTTGCTTTTTCATTTGAATAAGATATACTTGCCCATTGAGTGAGTATGTAACACACTCACCCATACACACACCTGCATTGGATTAGGATACGTATGAACATTGGCACGAATTAGGAACAGGAGTAGGCCATTCAGCCCCTCAAGCCTGCTCCACCATTCAATAAGACCATGGCTGATCTGGTAGTGGCCTCCATTCCACTTGCCTGCCTCCCCCTTTGACTCCCTTGTGGGTCAACCTCTACATTCAAAATATTAGTTTGTAAGAAATAAATTTAGAGTACCCAATTCATTATTTCCAATTAAGGGGCAATTTAACGTGACCAATCCACCTAGCTTGCACATTTTTGGGTTGTGGGGGCGAAACCCACGCAGACACGGGGAGAATGTGCAAACTCCACACGGACAGTATTCAAAATATTAGTTGACCCAGCCTCCTCTGTTGTCTGGCCGAGAGAGATTCACAGACTCACGGCCATTTGAGAGAAAGAAATTCTCTTAATCTCCGTCTGAAATGGGGGACCCTCATTTTTCAGCTCTGTTTCCTGTGTGCTTTGCCGCTCCCAAAAGGGAAGACATCCTTTCAGCATCCACCCCGGTCAGGTGCTAGGAGTTACCCATGCAGAATATCCCCTGAGGTCCATTGGTCAGCTTCATGCAATACTGATTGAGACAGACAAGGAAGATCCCAGAGCTGAGGCAGTCCGCAGCCAAGCATGCAGATCTCAGCACTGCGGGTTACCACAGTTAGCTTCAGCTTTGGCCGCTCCTCTTACTTTGGCGCTCTCACTTACTCTGTCTCCCTCTGAATTTACTGCATTCCATTCTCTCCAGGTCAGCTCCGACTCAAACCTGACATGGAGGTGCCTTGGTTGTCTGACGTACTGACGTCTACCTTGCAAAGGCCCAAGGCCAACTCTTTGACATTTCTTCGTACCACTCCCCTGGCCCATCACCCCACCATCAAGCCATTGTTTCTCGAACTGTCGTGGACCCCATCCCCTCTGGAGATCTTCCCTCCATAGCCTCCAACCTTATTGTCCCCCAAACACGAACTGCCCCCTTTTACCCCCTTCCCAAAATCCACAATCAGGATTGTCCTGCTGGATCTCTCGTTTCAGCCCATTCCTGCCACATCAAACTTATTTCTTCCTATCTTGCCTCCACTTTTTCTCCCCTTGTCCAGTCTCTTCTCACCTACATTTTGATTCTTCCGATGTCCTCCATCACTTTAACTACTTCCATTTTTCTATCTCTTCACGATGGACATCTCGTCTCCGAATCTCCATCCAACACCATGACAGTCTTCGGGCTCTCCACTGCGGACCCCTCCCTCACCTCTCTCTTTACGTACATTGATAACTGTATATTTTTATTTCATCTTTGACGGGATGTGGGCTTTGCTGACAAGGCCATCATTTGTTGCCCACCTCTAATTGCTCTCGAAAAGGTGGAGATGAGATGCTTTCTTGAAACCGTTGCAATGCACCTAGCGTAGGTACGCCCACAGTGCTGTTAGAGAGGGAATTCCAACGTCAGTGAAGGAACGGTGATATAATTCCAAGTCCGGATGATGAGTGACTTGCAGGCGAACTTACCGGTAGTTTTATTTGCATCTGCTGCCCTTGTCCTTCTAGATGCTTGAAGTCATGGGTTTGAAGGATTCTGTTGAAGGAGGTTTGGTGAGTTGCTGCAGTGTATCTGATAGATGGTACACGCTGTTCCCACTGCACATTGGTGGTAGAAGGAGTGGATGTTTAAAATGATGCATGGGGTGCCAATCAAGCGGGCTCCTTTGTCCTGGATGATGTCGAGCTGCTTGAGTGTTGTTGGGGAGTATTCTACCACACTCCTGACTTGTGCCTTGTAAATGTTGGACAAACTTTGGGGAGTCAGGAGGTGAGTTGTTCTCTGCAGAACTCCCGGCCTCTGACCTATTCTTGTAGCCACAGTATTTATGAGACTGGTCTAGTTAAGTTTCTGGTCAATGGTAACCCCCAGGATGTTGACAGGGGAGATTGAGCAATGATAATGCCATTGAATGTCAAGGGGAGATGTTAGATTCCCTCTTCTTGGAGACAGGCAGTGCTTGGCTAGCCTATGGACATGGACTGCTTCATTAACTCAGGAGTCACAAATGGTGCTGAACATTGCGAAATTCAAACATACAAAATAGGAGCAGAATTAGGCCATTCGGCTCCTTAAGCCTGCTTCAACATTTAATTTTAAAAAATATATATTTTATTGAATTTATTTTCCAGAGAACAATTTTTCCCCTCTTACAAAGCAAACGTAACAATAAAGAAATTTTTAACAATACACAAATAACAAAACCCCATTATCTTTTGACATAAACTAAACTAACCCCCCCCCCCCCCCCTCCCCCCCGCCCTCCCCCCTGGATTGCTGCTGCTGGTCATCTGTCTTCCCTCTAATGTTCCCCGAGGTAGTCGAGAAATGGCTGCTACCGCCTGGTGAACCCTTGAGCCGACCCTCTCAGGGCAAACTTTATCTGCTCCAGTTTAATGAACCCCGCCATATCATTTACCCAGGCCTCCAGTCCGGGGGGTTTCGCCTCCTTCCACATGCGTAGGATCCTGCGCCGGGCTACTAGGGACGCAAAGGCCACAACGTCGGCCTCTTTCGCCTCCTGCAGTCCTGGCTCATCCGCAACTCCAAATAGAGCTAACCCCCAGCCTGGTTTGACCCGGGCCTTCACCACCTTCGAAATCACTCCCGTCACTCCCTTCCAATACCCTTCCAGTGCCGGGCACGCCCAAAACATATGTGCATGGTTTGCCGGGCTCCCGCCACACCTCCCACATCTGTCCTCCACTCCAAAGAACCTGCTCAATCTTGCTCTCGTTATGTGTGCTCTATGTAGCACCTTAAATTGAATCAGGCTACGCCTGGCGCATGAGGAAGAGGAATTTACCCTGCTTAGGGCATCAGCCCACATACCCTCCTCTATCTCCTCCCCTAGTTCTTCTTCCCACTTTCCTTTTAGTTCGCCCACCGACTCCTCCCCCTCTTCCCTCATCTCTCGGTATATCTCTGACACCTTGCCCTCTCCGACCCACACCCCTGAAAGCACTCTGTCCTGAATCCCCTGTGTCGGGAGCAACGAAAATTCCCTCACCTGTTGTCTAGTAAACGCCCTCACCTGCATATATGTCAAGAAGTTTCCCCGGGGCAACCCATACTTTTCCTCCAATGCTCCCAAGCTCGCAAAAGTCCCATCTATAAACAAATCTCCCACCCTCCTAATTCCCAACTGGTGCCAGCTCTGAAATCCTCCATCCATTCTTCCTGGGGCGAACCTATGGTTGTTCCTGATTGGGGACCCCACCAGGGCTCCCCGCACCCCTCTCTGTCGCCTCCACTGTCCCCAGATATTCAATGTTGCCGCCACCACCGGATTCGTGGTAAACTTTTTAGGTGAGAACGGTAGCGGCGCCGTCACCAGCGCCTCTAAACTCGTCCCTTTACAGGACTTTCTCTCCAGTCTTTTCCACGCCGCTCCCTCACCCTCCATCATCCATTTACGTATCATTGCCACATTGGCGGCCCAATAGTAATCGCCCAAGTTCGGTAGTGCCAATCCTCCTCTGTCCCTACTACGCTGAAGGAACCCCATCCTTACTCTCGGAACTTTCCCTGCCCACACGAAGCTCGTTATGCTCCTGTCTATTTTATTAAAAAAGGTCTTAGTGATTAGTATAGGGAGACATTGAAATACAACTAAGAACCTCGGGAGGACCATCATCTTGATTGCTTGCACCCTGCCCGCCAGCGACAGAGGCTGCATGTCCCACCTCTTGAAGTCCTCCTCCATTTGTTCTACCAGCCGTGTCAGATTAAGTCTGTGCAAGGTTCCCCAGCTCCTAGCGATCTGAATCCCCAGGTATCGGAAGTTTCTTTCCACTTTCCTTAGAGGCAAGCCTTCTATCTCTCTACTCTGGTCCCCTGGATGTATCACAAATAATTCACTCTTCCCCATGTTTAGCCTATACCCCGAGAAATCCCCGAACCCCCTCAAAATTCGCATAACCTCTATCATCCCCCCGCTGGGTCCGACACGTATAACAATAGGTCATCTGCGTATAACGAGACTCGGTGTTCTTCTCCCCCTCTAATCACCCCTCTCCATTTCCTGGAGTCTCTCAACGCCATGGCCAGAGGTTCAATTGCCAACGCGAACAACAATGGAGACAGCGGGCATCCCTGTCTTGTTCCCCTATATAGTCGGAAATACTCCGATCTTTGTCGACCTGTAACTACACTTGCCGTTGGAGCCCCATAAAGAAGTCTAACCCAGCTAATAAACCCGTTCCCGAACCCAAACCTCTTTAACACTTCCCATAAATACTCCCACTCCACCCTATCAAATGCCTTCTCTGCGTCCATTGCGGCCACTATCTCTGCCTCCCCCTCCACTGGGGGCATCATTATCACCCCTAATAGTCGTCGCACGTTAACATTCAGTTGTCTCCCTTTTACGAACCCTGTCTGGTCTTCGTGCACCACCCCCGGGACACAGTCCTCTATCCTCGATGCCAGTACCTTTGCCAACAATTTGGCGGCCACGTTCAATAATGAAATAGGTCTATAGGACCCGCACTGCAACGGATCTTTATCCCTCTTCAAAATTAGCGATATCGTCGCTTCCGACATCGTCGGGGGTAGAGTCCCCCCTTCCCTGGCCTCATTGAACATCCTCACCATCAACGGGGCCAACAAGTCCACATATTCCACCGGAAACCCGTCTGGTCCCGGGGCCTTCCCTGCTTGCATGCTTCTCAGTCCCTTAATAACCTCGTCCACCCCAATCGGTGCCCCCAGGCCTACCACCTCCTGCTCCTCCACTTTCGGGAACCTCAATTGGTCCAGGAACTGCCGCATCCCCTCCTCTCCCTCTGGGGGTTGAGACCTATACAGTCCCTCATAGAAGGTCTTGAACACCTCATTTATCTTTCCTGCCCTTCGCACCGTGTCTCCCCTTTCGTCTCTAATTCCTCCTATCTCCCTCGCTACTGTCCTCTTTCGCAATTGATGAGCCAACAGGTGACTAGCCTTTTCCCCATATTCATACCTCCTCCCCTGTGCCTTCCTCCACAGTACCTCCGCCTTTCTGGCGGTCAGAAGGTCAAACTCCGTCTGGAGTCGTCTCCTCTCCCTGTACAGTTCCTCCTCCGGGGTCTCTGCAAATTCCCTATCCACCCTTAAAATCTCCCCCAGTAATCTTTCCCTTTCCTTGGCCTCTGTTTTCCTTTTGTGGGCCCCAATGGAGATCAGCTCTCCTCTGACCACCGCTTTTAGTGCTTCCCATACCACTCCCACATGGACCTCGCCGTCGTCATTGACCCCCAGGTATCTCTCAATACACCCCCGCACTCTTGCACACACTCCCTCATCCGCCATCAATCCCACATCTAATCGCCAGAGTGTTCTCTGCTCCCTTTCCTCTCCTAATTCCAGGTCCACCCAATGTGGGGCATGGTCCGAAACCGCTATGGCTGAGTACTCAGCTTCTTCCACCCTAGAGATCAACGACCTTCCCAAAACAAAAAAATCTATCCGGGAGTACACTTTATGGACATGGGAGAAGAAGGAGAACTCCCTAGCCCTAGGTCTAAGAAATCACCATGGATCCACTCCCCCCATTTGGTCCATAAACCCCTTAAGTACCTTGGCCGCTGCCGGCCTTCTTCCGGTCCTTGAGCTGGATCTATCTAGCCCCGGGTCCAGCACCTTATTAAAGTCCCCTCCTAAAATCAAGCTTCCTACCTCCAGGTCCGGTATACGCCCCAGCATCCGTCTCATAAATCCCGCATCGTCCCAGTTTGGGGCATACACATTAACCAACACGACCTCCATTCCCTCCAGCCTGCCACTCACCATTACATATCTACCTCCGCTATCTGCTACGATGTTCTTTGCTTCAAATGCTACCCGTTTCCCCACCAAAATGGCCACCCCTCTGTTCTTTGCGTCTAGTCCTGAGTGGAACACCTGTCCCACCCATCCTTTCCTTAACCTAACTTGGTCCGCCACCTTTAGGTGCGTCTCTTGGAGCATAACCACGTCTGCCCTTAGTCCTTTCAAATGCGCGAGCACTCGGGCCCTTTTTATCGGTCCGTTCAGGCCTCTCACGTTCCACGTGATCAGCCTCACTAGGGGGCTATCTGCCCCCCTCCCGTGTCGACTAGCCATTACCTTCTCTAGGCCAGTCCCATATCCCGCCTCCGCGCTCCCACTCGCTCCCCCAGCGTCGCACACCATCCCCGTCCACCCACTCTTTAGCCATTTCCTTTTGTATTTCCGCAGCAGCAACCCAGTTGTCCCCCCCCCTCCTCCCCCCCCCGCTAGATCTCTTTCTAGCGTGATTGCTCCCCCCATATTACTTCCGTAAGTCAGCTGACTTCAGCTGACCCCGGCTACTGCTGCTCACTCCTCGACCCCCCCGTGTGGGGAACTCCCATCCGCCTTGCGCCTGTCTTCCCGCCTTATTCTTTCTGGCGCGGGAACATCCCTTTACCTGACCCGCCTCTTATGGCGCAGCTCCTTTTCCCCTCCCCCTCCCCTTCCCCATTCTCCAACTATGTCCCGCCTTTCCCCCCTCACCGGCGCCCACATTTCCCAATGTCTCCCCCCTTCCCAATTTACTTCTCAATTAACTTCAACCATAACATTAACAATAACATTTCCTGCAGCATCAGTCCCTCAGTTCCGATCCAATTTCTCCTCTTTGATAAAGGTCCATGCTTCCTCCGCCGTCTCGAAATAATGGTGTCTCTCCTGATACGTGACCCATAGTCTTGCCGGCTGCAGCATCCCGAACTTCACCTTCCTTTTATGCAACACCTCTTTGGCTCGGTTAAAGCTCGCCCTCCTTCTCGCCACCTCCGCACTCCAATCCTGGTACACCCGTACCACTGCATTCTCCCATCTGCTACTCCGCACCTTTTTAGCCCATCTCAGGACCTCTTCTCTATCCTTAAGGCGGTGAAATCGCACGATTATCGCCCTGGGTGGTTCTCCCGCTTTTGGTCTTCTCGCCGGGATCCGATGTGCCCACTCTACCTCCAAGGGGACCGTAGGGGCCTCAGCATCCATCAGTGAGCTCAGCATCGTACTTGCATAAGCTCCACAGTCCACTCCTTCCACACCCTCAGGGAGACCCAGTATCCGAAGATTCTTCCTTCGCGCTCCGTTTTCTAGGGCCTCGGTCCTTTCAGTACACTTTTTATGAAGTGCCTCGTGCGTCTGTGTCTTAACCGCCAGGCCCAGGATCTCGTCCTCAATATCCGTCACCTTCTGCTCCACCACGCGGAGCTCTGTCTCCTGGGTCTTTAGTGTCTCCTTGAGCCCTTCAATTGCCTGCAGCATCGGGGTCAGCACCTCCCTCTTCAGCAGCTCCACGCACCGTCTCAAAATTTCATCCTGCTCAGGCCCCCATGTCGCCTGCGCTTTCTCCGCCGCCATCTTGTGCTTCTCTCTTTCTGACCCTTTGGTCGACGATTCCTCGCGCTGCAGCCGCCGCCGCCGGTTTTTTCCTCCTTCGTTGGCGGGGGGGGGGACTCCCTTCTCACACACCCCACACCGGGTTGCGTCGTCAAAAAATTCCCCGTTGGGGCTCTTAAAAGAGCCCGAAGGTCCGTCGGAGCTGGAGCCGCCGAAACGTGCGGCTAGCTAGGCATCACCGCAACTGGAAGTCTGCTTCAACATTTAATAAGATCATAAGACCATAAGACATAGGAGCGGAAGTAAGGCCATTCGGCCCATCGAGTCCACTCCACCATTCAATCATGGCTGATTTCAACTCCAATGCTGCGGTTTGCCATTGCCTTTCTACAATGTGGCTGACCAGGAAACTCTCCTGTTCTTACTGGCTGCCATCAGGTTTATTGGAAGGGTTTACAGGTTGATACCCAACCTGGTTGGCTACGTTATGAACCCACCTTCCTTGACCATTAGGTCCCAAAGTGGGACTTGAGCCTCCTGAAGTGGGACTTGAACCCAGGTTTTCTGGCCCAGTTGGGCGGGATTCTCCACTCCCGCGCCGAAGTGCCCACGCCGTCGTGAACAGCGTCGAGGTTCACGATGGCACGAAACGGCCCCTATCCCGACCGATTCAGGGCCCGATAATGGGCTAGGAGCGGGGCCGCGTCATTTACACGCTCCAGGCCCGGATGGGCCGAAGTCCCGCCCTTAAAATGCCTGTCCCGCCGGCGTGGATTAAACCACCTACCTTACCGGCGGGACAAGGCGGCGCGGGTGGGCTCCGGGGTCCTGGGGGGCGCGGGGCGATCTGGCCCCGGGGGATGCCCCCACGGTGGCCTGGCCCGCGATCGGGGCCCACCGATCCGCGGGTGGGCCTGTGCCGTGGGGGCACTCTTTCCCTTCCGCCTCCGCCACGGTCTCCACCATGGCAGAGGCGGAAGAGACTCCCTCCACTGCGCATGCGCAGGAATGCCGTCATCGGCCGCTAACGCTCCCGCGCATGCGCCGCCCGGAGATGTCATTTCCGCGCCAGCTGGCGGGGCACCAAAGGCCTTTTCCGCCAGCTGGCGGGGCAGAGATTCGTCCGGCGCGGGCCTAGCCCCTTAAGGTTGGGGCTCGGCCCCCAAAGATGCGGAGCATCCTGCACCTTTGGGGCGGCGCGATGCCCGACTGATTTGCGCCGTTTTGGGCGCCAGTCGGCGGACATCGTGCCGTTTCCGGAGAATTTAGCCCCAAATGTCCACTGGTCACTACCATAGAATGCAGTCATCCACACTCATCAGACAAGGTCAAATGTGAATTGCCCGGTTAATGCGAGGGTTTAATTTACCACTGCATGCTTTGTTTCAAAGTTTCAGGGAGCTGTAATCAGTGATAATCGATACATGGATAAAAATCAGTCCTGACGAAGGAAAACATCTGGCTAGATATTATCTTTTTAATTAGGGTTTGGGGAAATCAAGCTCGATGACGAATGATATACTGTCAAACACACAAGGACTTCATGATCACCCTTGCTCACGCTGCAAGATAACCCTGAGATTCCACTCACTGACTCTCTCGTTGGCTCTCTCGATCTCACTCTGTCCTCAGCCTCCTACAATATTCCAGTGGAGATCGATGGAAGTTCAGGAAAGAAGACATCGGGCGCGATTCTCCCAAAAAGGAATCAAGTCCCCAAGGGAGTGCGTTTAGCCGTGTGTTTCCGGGTTCTCGCAGTGCAGAGTGACAGATAGCTAGTCAACGCAACTCACCTTGTATAAGAGGACTAGAGGGCAGCATGGTGGCACAATGGTTAGCACTGCAGCCTCACGGCGCTGGGGCCTCAGATTCGATCCTGACTCTGGGTCACTGTCCGTGTGGAGTTTGCACATTCTCCCCGTGTTTGCGTGGGTTTCGTCCCCACAACCCTAAGATGTGCAGGGTAGTGTCATGATATCCACATCAGCATATCATGGTGCAATCACACACACACTGATGGACAGGCAGTTGGACCAACCAGCACACACATAACATCGCAGCCAATCACCAGTGAGAGCACACGCACTATAAAACAGGGAACACCGCAGTCCCCGCTCATTCTACCAGGAGATAGCTCAGAGCACAGAGCTCACAGTGCGCCACTCAGACATAGATCATGTGCTGAGTGCCTCACTAAGATAGTGATAGGTCTGGGTCCACAGGTTAGCTGGTGAAGCACGTACCCAAGCCAATAGTTAGTTGTTACCGTTGGTTAGACAATAAAACAAAGTTGTACCATCTACAGCCGTGTTGGATCATTTGTGCAGCAGAACACCCAACATGACATGATACCAGTAGTGGACGCAAACCAGCGACTGTGAGACCTACCTGCACCTTTCAGAAATTCGCCATCCTGCTCCATGGAAAACATCAGCCCGCCGCAGCCGCTCCGAATCGCTGGTAATCTCTGCATGAACTGGAACAGCGCTTCCAGCTCTTCCTAGAAGCCATAGACAGGGAGAATGCATCAGACACCAGGAAGATCACCCTCCTCCTCTCCATGGCGGGGAAACACGCCATCCACATCTATAACTCCCTGGCATTCGCGGAGGGCGAGGACAAAACAAAATATAAGACGGTGCTTCTGAAGTTCGAGGAACACTTCAGCGTGGAAGTCAATGAGAGCTTCGAGAGGTACCTCTTCCAGCAGCGCCTGCAGGGTAAGGATGAGCCTTTCCAATCTTACTTGACACACCTCCGTATCCTCGCGCAGTCCTGCGGCTATGGGGCCACCTCCGACTCCATGATACGGGATCAGATAGTTTTGGGGTCATCTCGGGCACCCTACACCAGCAGCTCCTTAAAATAAAGCGCCTCACCCTAGCGGCTGCCATCGAGACCTGCGTCCTCCATGAGAACGCCACCAGCCGATACTCCCAAATCCAGGCGGCCGAAACGGCACGGCATGGGTCCCACGAGGCGGAGCAAGTCCAGTCGATTGAGTTCCTCCCAGCCCGTGGCCCGGACGAGGGCGGCCATTTCGCGCACTTTCCGAGGCCTCCCGCGCTTGTACGCGCCAAAAGAGGGGACATTGACGCAGAGGGACGTGATGCGCAGGTGCGCTCTATGCAGGACCGCACCGTGCATGCGCGGTGGTGCAACAAACGCAATGAACGCCATGACGTCACGATGTGCAGCAACTGTGGCTCCGCCCACTTAAAGCGGCAATGTCCGGCCAAAGCGCGACAATGCCTTCGATGTGGCAGGATGGGCCACTACGCTGCCTGCTGTCGAGCAGCTCAACCTGCCAACTCCCAACAATTCCGCCAGCCTCGCAGGGACGTGTGGGCGATTCAGCCCCCATACACTGAGTCATATCCAGAAAGTATGCAGACCAGCGATACCGAAGACAGGGAGCTCTTCCGCGTTGCGGTAATCCACAAGAACCGGATGTCCCCAAGTCGCAACCACCAGCCGCTGCCAGTGCACAGCATTGATCCGGGCGATGAGTGGTGTGCCACCCTAACGGTCAACCCAAATTCATCGCCCACCTGAGAGACTTGACTTATGAGCCTGTTAGCACATTGGACTCACTGAATTGTTTTACAGTACTGTTAACGAGTTTCTTTTCTTGTCGTTCATTGTTCCAGAAGTTTACTCTCGTCGTTTGTTGAGAGTTTGTTTCCCATTCTCCGACGCCGATGACAGCGGCCCCCCCCCCGGCGATTCTCCGGGACCCGATGGGCCGAGTGGCCGACGAGTTTGGCCGAGTCCCGCCGGCGTGGGCTACTCAGGTCCCACACGGCGGGACCTGGAAGGCGAGTGTACGGGGGCCGTCCTGGAAGGGGGGGGAATCCGACCTCGGGAGGGGGGGAAAGATGGCTTGGCCCGCGATCGGGGCCTACCGATCGGCGGGCGGGCTGGTTCCGTGGGGGCCTATTTTACACTGCGCCGGGTCCCTGTAGGGCTCCACCATATTGCCCGGGGGCCGGTGTGGAGAAGGAAACCCCCGCGCATCTGCGGAAATACACCGGCCGTACCGCGCATGCGCGGAATTACGCTGGCTGTTCTGCGCATGCGCGATCTCGCGCGGGCCGTTCCGTGCCGGCTGCAGCTGCGGGGACCACTCCGACGCCAACCTAGTACTCGAGGAAAGGGAAAATTCCTCACTTTCGGGGACCGTTGACGCCGGAGTGGTTGGCGTCGCCTTTCACGCCGGCGTGGGGACATAGCCCCATTATTAGAGAATCCCGCCCCCTAACCTTCGTTCAGTTTTCACCCTTACGGAGATTGTCCGCCACACATGCGCATCGGGGCTATGGGGCAGTCTCGATACACGGACATGCGCGCTGAAGGTTTTCGAGGTCCTTTTCTGACTGCACTGTGCTGAAGGAGCTGAATGGGAAAGTACAGGACAGCGCTAACTTCCCCTGCGTGCCCCAATGTGAGGTCAGGTCAGGTTTTACACTTGTTTATTTGCACTTTTTCCCCCATCTAGGATCATTGGGCAGAGGCAGGAGACATCAGAGACCATTTTTTCAGTGAGTTAATGTTTTACACTAATGGTTATAAATATGTTTAAAATGCACATGAAGTGAAAGAAAGGTATATTTTTACTTTTTGTTAACTTTGGTTTGTCATGAGGCTTTTAATTCCATTAAAAAGTACTTTATTGTATAAAGTGAGTTTGGAATCATGGACAGTCTGTGGAGTTTGCACATATTCCCCATGTCTCTGTGGGTTTCCTCCGGGAGCTCCGATTTCCTCCCGTAGTCCAAAGATCTGCAGGTTAGGTGGATTGGCCTTGCTAAATTGCCCCTTTTGTCAAAAAGATATAGGTGGGTTTGCGGGGTAGTGGACCGAGGTAAGGTGCTCTTTCAGAGGGCAGGTGCAGACTTGATGGGCCAAATGGCCTCCTTCTACACTGTTGGGATTCTATGAAAGAAAAATAACTTTTAAACTTTTGTTTGTTCTGAGGATGTTAATTCAATTCAAGGGACTATAATGGATAGAGTGGGTTTGGAGTGTATGTAATCAGCTTCAGCTAAAGTACATTTGTATTTTGCAATATATTTTAAGCTGTGTTATTTGAGAGTCTCCCTGGTGTAATGTTGATCCTTACAAGTCTCAGTGATTACTTCAAATGCTTTAGCAAAGTTTGGTGTCTCAGTTGATGCATGCAAGCCTCATGTAAGCTAATGTGAACTATCTCTCTGACAGGTGTTGCAGAATTCAGTGCAGATTCAAAATCTGGAGTCAAGCTAATTGACTGCCTGGTGAGGAAGTTAATTAACTACCCACCCCTAAGAGTGTACAGGTAAAGGATATCATGAAATGCAGCCAGAGGAGATGTGCGGCAGGAGACTCCTTTGTGAAATGTTGAAGGAAGACCTGAAGCATAACTCCTTAGCGGTGAAGATGAAACTCAGGACAGTTGTAGCGTGTTGTGCATTGCACAACTTTGCCCTTCAGCATGGACTGAGCATTCACCTGGAAGATGACTTGCCACCTGAAATGGAGGAGCTGGAGGGCGGCAATGTGAAGCCAGATGCAGAAATGCCTCCTGTTGCAGGTGTGCAAGCCCAGGCTCCAGGTGACGCAAGGGCTGTTCGAGAGCGCCGGGCAGCTGCTGCTTTTGGACATTGAACCCTTCCTCCATCCCTCCCCTCCTTCCCCCCTTCCTCAACTCCCCTTCCCTCCCTGTCCCATTTACAAAAATAGAAAAATAAGTTGCGTTAAAGTAAAACAAAATATATTATTGATCATTGTGCAAGTGAAAGAGTAACATTTTATGACAAGTATTGCCGTACCAGTCTCCCCGAACAGGCGCCGGATTGTGGCGACTAGGGGTTTTCACAGTAGCTTCATTTGAAGCCTACTTGTGACAATAAGCGATTTTCAAGAAATTTGGAAAGCTTGAGATCGTTATCAAACGGAATCTTGTTGTGCAGCTGAAATGTTAACATGGGGTCAAAGTCTTGTACCTATAGCAGTATAATTGCAGATACATTTTTACGATTAAACTTTACAAACTGCTGCAAATGTCTTATTCAAACATCAAAACACAATATTAAAATATTAGATAATTATAACGGAATAACATATTTGAAGTAAACAAGGCGGAAAAACACTAATTATAAACACCAAATCAAAAAGAAAATCTCCGTTTCTGAGTTGAAATGCTGAGCAGAGAATCCGTGGACTTTCACGTCAGACAAATCGGTGTGACACCTGCAACGATTCTGCCACCGGCAAAGGGCTAGCACCGGCGCCATGAGGAACACCCTCGAAATGCACGGAAAATGGTGCTGGAATCGCCGGGTCCATGCTGGACACTCGCAGGGCTGACAAGCTGCACTTGCACAATACACTCCCCACACACACACACACAGTGATCAGGGCCAACATGATGGGACTGGTTGTTCTGGAGAAGCCATACAGCTGATGGGTCGGCTGGGGCCAAACCGGGGGAGGGGGGGGGGGGGGGTCACCTATACGACCCAGGGCACCAGGATTAAAGCAGGCCTACAGGGATGCACAGACGCATGGCTGCCGTGCCGGCTATGGAAACGGTGTGCGTACCCCGTCTATCCCGACTCCACCTCCTGGCTACCGCCCACTACTCCCCCTAGCCCTGGCAGAAACCCCTCGGCCAGCGGCACAGCTGTCGGTGAAGTATGGCGATGCTGGACACTGTCCGTCCGCCCTCTCTCACTCTCTGCAGCCACCGCGCCAGGTTCATGATTTGTGAGAGCACACGTAGACCGCGCCGTCGGCAACTCGGCCCATCGGAGGCGGAGAATTGCCGGTGGGCCGACTAATGATATGCGAATGGTGTTTCAACTACCCGCGCCGTGCGTCACATTGACGCCGTTTTCAGGGAGGAGGAGCATCGCGATTTGGCGTCAAACAGGTGCCTGCCACGATATTGCCGTCGGGTACTATTCTCCACCTGATCGCACATCTCAATTTCGTATCGACCAACAGAGAATCCCACCTATTTCAAAACACATTTTGCACCAAGTCAGTTGCCCCGCTGCACAGAACAATTAAAAAAGGAGCAGGGTAACAGGATTTTATGGCACCTCAGAAAGTTAGCAAACAGACATCATTGTGTGTTGTCAAGGTTGCGAATGACACATCAAAAATTGAGTAGGCAGAATAATCATAATTCCCTTTCTGAATGTTTCCAGTCAGAGACTAAGGACTGGATTCTCCGATTCCCGACGCCAAAATCACGTTTGTCGACGCGGCGGAGAATCCCCGGTGACGCCAAAATTGGGCGCGGCTCCGCCCCCCGAAAAGCGGCGCACTCGCAGAGTGTGCCGCATGCCGTATCCACGGCCTCCGTACGTTGGTTGAGGCCCGCCCCATGATGCCCCGTCCCCGACCGGCCGAGTTCCCGTTGGCGTGTGTCTCTCATGTTCTCACCCAGCGGGAACTCGGCGTGGCGGCTGCGGACTCAGTCCAGCGCCGCCACAGTCGGGGGAGTGTCGATCCGCGGGCAGGGGTGGAGAGAATCGGGGCTGGGGGCACTCTGGTGGGGCAGTCCGGGGCGCGCGAGCCGGCCAAAGGTGGGGATAATTTTGTGGGTCGTGTCCACGAGCGGCGTCCGCCATGAAGCACGGCACAGCCGCTGCAGGCTGTCGCCGCCATGTGCACCTGCGACCACGGACCCGGCAATTCTCCAGGCTGTATCGGCAGCAAGAGCTGGGTGCTCTACGCTGCCTCCCTGCTAGCCCCCAGCAAAACGGGGTATCGGTGACCACCGTTTTCACGTCAGCGTGGGGACATAGTCTCCAAATCAGAGAATCCAGCCTCAAGATTTTAAGTTTTAGCAGTTAGTTTACCTATTAAAATATACACACACACTGTATCCAACTTGTCGCCCATGACGTTCCGACTTCTCTTCTTCATGTTTAAATATTGGGTTGCCATATTCCAAATTAAAACACCTGATTATTTTTAAGCACACCACACGTAAAGTTAGATACTAATACTTTGCCGATTTATACGGTAGTTTCATAGATTTAAAACAAATAACAAAACTTGTGTTCACTTTCAAATATTACATATTAATCAACAAAAATCAGGCAAAATCAAATTAAAAATTACACTTTAATAAAACCAGCGTTAACTGTTTCAAAGAACTAACAGAAAAAAAGATAAAATAACTTCAACATACCTAAATAATAGCAAGGGAAACTTTTGGGTGTCTGAAGACTGCTGTTTTACAGCATGCCCTCAGTGGGGTTTCCCAAACTGGCCCCGTCGTGATGGAGCTGCACTCCTCCTGCACCGCACCGGGGCCTGTGCATTCTGGCCCGCCCCAGGTTTGAGGCTGCTACTCCCATTGGGAGTCCCGCCATTTTTCAAAGGAGGTAATTATGCAAAAAAAAACTTCATAGTCTACAAGATTGTGAAGGGCATGGATAGAGTGGATGGGCAGGCACTCTTTCCCAGGGTGGAGGGGTCAGTCACCAGGGGGGCATAGGTTTAAGGTCGGTGGGGCAAAGTTTGGAGGAGATGTGCGAGGCAGGCTTTTTACGCAGAGGGTGATGAGTGCCTGAAACGCGTTGCCACGGGAGATTGTGGAAGCAGATACATTAGAGGCTTTCAAAACGCATCTTGACAAATACATGAATAGGGTGGGTATAGAGGGATACGACACAAGGAAGTGCTGAGGGTTTTGACCAAGGGTAGTATCATGGCCGGTACAGACGTGGAGGGCCGAAGGGCCTGCACTGTATTGTGCTTTGTTCAATTTTTGGCGGCCCATGGCTTTCTGCCTTATGGGGCGATTATAATATATTGTTTTAGTTGGTTATCTGATGGCTGGGGCCGCTCCGCTAGCAAAGACTATTTGTACAGCTTCCGACGATGACACAGAAATCCAGACCGAAGATAAAGTTAATCATTATGGAGGATGCAAACTATCCCATTCCAATCCTCAATACCTGATTATGAGCCAATCTATGCATTCCGGATCTTCTGAGACGTGGCACTGTCAGACTCCCACTATGTTCAAACAGTCCCCTGACTTGACTCTGCTCCACATTCCTTCCAGGATTTCCTGAGTCCAGCTTTTCCAGGAATGAGGGGTGCAACATCCATTGGGGAACTCCGTCAAAATGGCATAGCATCGGGGGACGTTCAGGCAGGATGCGACGGAATGATGAGTGAATGGGTAGCGCGGGTAGGTGGGCAAAGTGGATGAGGTAAATGGCAGAGTGGATGCATGAATAGGTGGGTAAGTGTAGGTGGGCGAGGTGGGGGAGTCCGACCAGGCCGAGTGGTAATCTGGTGGTCAGGAGGGATCGGCAGTTCTGGTTGGGGGAGGCGGTAATTAGGTCTGGTCAAGCGGTAGTTGGGTTAGGTCAGGTGGAGGCACGATCGGAAGGGCTAGCCAGGTCAGTTCAGGTTGGGGGTGGGGGGGGGGGGGGTGGGGTGGGGTGGAATCAGGCGGGAGCTGAGAGTAGTTGGAGGGTAGTGTGCTCAGCAGCGGTGGGGGTAGTTGTGTGGTTGGGAGGTAGCCTCGTGGCCATGATTAGTCATTGTTCAGGAGGGGTATTCAGCTGATGAAGGGGTTAGTTGGGCCAGGTCAGGTTATGGGGGATACTGGGGGTCACTGTGAGTGATTACGGGGTCAGTTCTGGTGTTCGACCAGGTTTTAACCTGACTAACGTTCCCTGGGCAACTATCCAGGTAAATGCATCGGAACTCTCCAAACTCTCTGACTCTAGCTCTGATTTGGAGACATTCCTGGAGGGCCTCAGGGAACAGGGGAATTGCCTATTGGAAGTCGAAACGTCCCAAGCATTTTCCACGTATGTCTGCACACCAGGGCTTCCACAGAATCCTGACACGCTTCTTCCATTGTATGTCCAGTGCCTGGCGAATGGGATACCAGAAGATTTGATCCGTGTGTCGTGTTAGGCACACTGAGATAACACGGGCTGCAACTGGATGCAGCTATAACTCAAGTAGACTCCAGACCTTGAAGTTAGTTCAATTTGTTTTATTGAACCTGTCACACAGTTAGCACAGTTCTCTGTGAGTTCGACTCTCTGCTAACCTAAGTGTGATTTCTCTATCTGACTGAACCAGACTAGCTCTTAGCCACATGGTGTATGCGTTACGTGACATGTACACTGGACTCACTCTGTAGATGTCCCTAGTAGAAAGAGGTGGAGTATGAGTGCCTCGTGCCTTTTATAGTGGGAAACCACCCCCCAGTGTTCTGCCTGCTGATTGGTTATGTCCTGTTCCCTGTGCTCATTAGCTGCCTGTCTGTATCTCATTAAGTGCATGTCTGCATATCATGGCACCGTGCTTTTGGGAAAACAAACTGACTCATTGCTGACAGTTGCAATAAATGTCTTTGTGTTAATTTGACCGATAATCAACATTTAATTTTCATGTTACATGTTACAGATGAATGATGTTTCAACATCCTTATATCTTTCCCAGGCACGGTCATCCATTGATCAATCCTCAATTATCAGCCACACCAATTGCTTTTGTAATCGCTGTTTATTTCTGAGAAATGGATTCGAATCATCAACGTTGTCTGCAACATTGAGTTGGACACAAATACAATGAAAGGAAGCATTCAGCTATTGGGCTTACAATGTCGCCCTCATTCAAGCCCAACCCCCATCCTCCCACTCCGCAGCGGACGTGGACTCCCAACTACTCCCGAGTTCAATCATCTGAGACCGCTTAATAGGACTGGAACACACGACTTGCTTTTGGTGGAGTACTGAAGGACTGCTCCATGGTTTTTCCAATAAGATATGGATTCTGAGGGAGCTGCGCATTCTTGTACATGAATCAGAGGAAGTTAACTTGCAGGTAGCACAAGGCAAGTGAAGGCAGCGCTAGGGAAGCTGAACATCCTCCCCATGAGACATGTTGTACCTCCAGCAACTTAAGAGTTTTATATGTTTCAATTAGATCATCTTTCATTCTTCTGAACTCCAGAGAAAGTGATCCTAGTTTACTCAATTGATCTTCATAGGACGGCACAGGACTACAGTCATTAGCGCTGCTGCCTCATAGTGCCAGGGACCCAGGTTTCATTCTAGACTTGAGTGACTGTCTGTGTGGAGTTTGCACGTTCTCCCCGTGTCTGCGTGGATTTCCTCCGGGTGCTCCGGATTCCTCCCACAGTCCAAAGATGTGCAGGTTAGGTGGATTGGCCATGCTAAAACATTGTCTCTTAGTGTCCATTGATGTGCAGGTTAGGTGGGGTTATGGGGATAGGGCGGTGGAGTGGGCCTATGTAGGGTGTTCTTTCAGAGGGTCGGTGCAGACTCGATGGGACAAATGGCCTTCTTTTGCACTGTGGGGGTTCTCACCCCAGGAATCAGTCTCGTGAATTTAATTGTACTCCCTCTAGCATAACCCATGTTCTTCCTTTGGCAAGGAGACCAAAACTGCACACAGTAGACCAGGTGTAGCCTCATCCTGTATAACTGTAGCAAATCTTCTTTGTTGTTATATCTCACTTCTTTTGAAACAAGTTAAAAAATGCTGGTAGATGAGGGTGACGTTGCTGATATGGTGGGCGGGATTCTCCGAAATGGAGGAAGAGTGTTCGCGCCGTCGTGAATGCCATCAAGGTTCACGACGGCGCGAAACGGCCCCTACCCCGACCGATTCAGGGCCCGATAATGGGCTAGGAGCGGCGCCGCGTCATTTACGCGTGCCAGGCCTTGGCGGCGCGTAAAGGTGGCGCCACATACATGAGGCGGCCGGCGCCGCATAACTGGCGTCACCCGCGCATGCGTGGTTGCCATCCTCTCCGAGTCCGCCCCGCAAGAAGATGTCAGACGGATCTTGCGGGGCTGCGGAAGAAAGGAGGTCCTCCTTCAGAGAGGCCGGCCCGACGATCGGTGGGCACCGATCGCGGGCCAGACCCCATTTGAGGCCCCCCCCGGTGCAGGATTCCCCCCACAGGCCGCCCCCCCCCCCCAGCGTTCCCGCGCTGTTCCCGCCGGCAGCGACCAGGTGTGGACGGCGCCGGGGGGAACCCGCCGTTTTGGGCAGGCCGCTCGACCCATCCGGGCCGGAGAATCGCGGGGGTACCGGTGAATCGCCATTTTGGCTGTCTCGGGCGATTCACTGTACTGCGCCACGCAAAACGCGATTGTGCCGATCTGGCCGCTTCCGTGAATTGCGGGATGGCGTCGGACCGGCGTCGCGGGTAAATTTGGCGACCCAGGCGATTCTCCCAACCGGCGCGGGAGCGGAGAATCGCGCCCGGTGTATCTGGACTTCCAAGAGGCTTTTGATAGACTTCTGAGCAAAGTTAGAGCTCATGGAATAAAAGGACAGCAACAGCTTGGATCTAAAACTGGCCGAGTGACATGAAACAGAGAGTAGTGGTGAACAGTTGAATGTTGGATTGGAGGAAGTTTTACGGTGGAGTTTCCCGGGGATGGATGTTCGGATCTCTGCTCCTCCAGATATTAATAAACTAGACCGTGGTGCAAGGGGCACAATTTCAAAATCTGTGATATCACAGAACATGGAAGTATTATGATCTGTGAAGAGGGCAGTGTTAAACTTCAAAAGGAAATCGACAGGTTGATGGACTGGGCAGAATATTAGCAACTGCAATTTAATGCAGATAAATGTAAAGTGATTCATTTTGTTCAGAAGAACATGGAGAGACGATCCGAAAAAAAGGGCACGATTCTAAAGAAGGTACAGTAGCAGAGGAACCTGGGTATTTATATAAGTCATTGAAGGTGGCAAGACAGGTTGAGCGAGATGTTAATAAAGCAAATGGGACTGGATTCACAAATTTTGAGACTAAGTGTATGATGCCCAGAGGGGTGGGCCGTGCGGTCGGGGGCATACGCCTGTACGTTGCATGAGGCGACTGTGAGCGAGAGCGCTAGTTTCTTGGTCACTGCGAGGTCAAGCGTAGCCCCTTCTAAGAGGCGCTGGTGGATCTAGGCCGACCCTATGCCCCTAATGAACGCATCTCTCATTAGAATGTTCAGCGGCCGAAACGGCCTGGCAATCACAGTCTCTCACCAGGGAGAGCAGGGCACGCCAGAAATCTTCCACAGACTACCCGGGAAGTTGGTGCTGCGTGGACAAGAGGTGCCTGGCGTAGATCTTGTTGGTCTGCTAAGCATAGTTCTCCTTCAGTAGCGCCATGGCCTCTGTGTAGGTAGGCGCGTCCTGGATGAGGGGAAAGACATCGCAGCTCAGCCGCGTGTACAGTATCTGGAGCTTCTGTGCTTCTGGGATTGGGTCTGTCGCAGATCCGATGTATGCGTCAAAGCAAGTTAGCCAATGTGCAAAGTCCTTTTTGGCGTTGTCTGCTTGAGGATTCAGCTGCAGGCGATCCGGACATATGCGGAGGTCCATCTTTGTAAAATCTCTGTGTAATAAATTGATGCACGATCAATTACGACGAGACGAGAGTAGAGAGTAATCGAGGCTTTATTACAGAGATGTGTGGCCTCCTACAGCTGCTGCCAAAATGGCTGCAGTTCGGAGAGCACACACATTTATACTCCGCCTACTGGGCTCTACCCCTCAGAATGGCTGTGTCCGTGGCCGTGCATATGCACGGCGGCGACCTGCAGCGGTCTCGCCGTAATGGTGCCAGCCGTGCTCGGACCGGACCTGCCAAACACTGCTCTCCTGTCCACCCCCTGACCACCCTCTGGCCAACCCCCACCAATCCCCCCAGCCTTCGTGGAAGCCGCCCCGGCCAGCAGCACGGCTCCTGCCCGACTGTGGTGGCGCTGGTCACAGTCCGCAGCCGCCACGGTTCCCGACCGCTGAGGCCACACATCAACCTCGCAGTCGGGAACTTGGCCCATCGGCGGTGGAGCATCGGGGGAGGGCCTTCAGGTGACGCGCTAGCGCGATGCTATGATGCAGGGGCTGGTTTAGCACAATGGGCTAAGCAGCTGGCTTGTAATGCAGAACAATGCCAGCAGTACGGGTTCAATTCCCGTACCGGCCTCCCCGAACAGGCGCCGGAATGTGGCGACGAGGGGCTTTTCACAGTAACTTCATTTGAAGCCTACTTGTGACAACAAGCAATTCTTATTATCATTATTATTATTTCAGAGGGGGTGGAGGGTACAAAACTGGCGGCAGAAGGGATTCTCCACCCGATCGCCGATTCCGAAATCAGCGTCAGGGAACGATGAATCCCGCCCATGGTATTCTAAGCTTTATTAATAGAGGTTTGGAGAAAAAGAGCAAAAAGGTTATGTAGAACTTCTATAAGGCACTCCAAAATGGAATATTGTGTTCACTTCTGTGTGCCCTTTAGGAAAACTGCCAAGATATTGGAGGGCGCAGAAAAGATGGCAGAGTGTAGTTCCAGGGATAAGGAAGTTTGTGTGTGAAGAGAGATTGGAGAAGTGTGGACTGTTCTTAGTGAAATCGATGTGGAGAAGACATTTGATAGAGGTGTCCAAAGGTCATGGGCAGAGTAGACAGGGAGAAAATGTTCTCATTGGTGGAAGAATCAAGAACCGGAGGCACTGATTGGGACTGAGCGGGTAAAGGAGCAATGGGGAAGAGAAAGATGCTTTTGCAGTGGGTGGTTCGGAGAGTGCCTACAAGTGTGGTGCAGGCAGGTTCAGTCATGGCTTTCAAAAAGGAATTGGATAATTATCTGAAGAGAGTTAAATTACTGGATTGTGGGGAAAAGGTGGCAGAGTGGCACGAGGAGGATGGCTCTTGCATTGAGCCAGTACAGACTAAATGGACTGAATGGCCTCTTTCTGCGCTGTAGCCATTCTGTAATTCTATGAAAAGGATGAATAAAATTAAGGCGTAATTGGTTCAGAATGAATTAAAGCTTTGGTCCATGGGCGAAAAGAGCTGAGTTCCTGAGGTGAGTTGTGTCATGAGAAGCAAACATGTAGATGATGATATACAGACAGGCAGCTAATGAACACAGAGAACAGGACATGACCAATGAGCAGGCAGGACACTCAGGGGTGGGATCTCACTCTAAAAGGCATGGGGCACTCACACTCCGCCTCTTTCCACTGATGAACAATCGACAGAGTGAGTCAGGGTGTATGTACAGTATCACACCTCCAGCACGTGGCTAAGAACTAGTCGGGTTCAATCAGACAGAGTAACCACACTTAGGTTAGCAGAGAGTCGAACTCACAGAGAACTGTGCTAACTGTGCTACTGGTTCAATAAATCAGATTGAATTAACTTCAAGGTCTGGAGAATCTTTTGGTCAAAGCTGCATCCAGTTGCAGCCTGTGTTGTCCCAGAGTACATAACGCATCAAGTTGAGAGTGACGGCTTTTGACAGAGAAGCCACGTTTGACCGAGTGTGGCATCAAGGAGCCTTGGCAAAATTGAAGTCATTGGGAATTGGTGGGGACGCCCTACTGATTGTGCCAAACGCAAAGGAAGATGGTTGTGGTTGTCAGGGACCTCAACACCACAAAATTACTGCAGGAGATGCTCAGGATGGTGTCCTAGGCTCAACCAGCTTCAACTGTTTCATCAAAGACCTTCTCTCCATCATAACTTGGGAAGCGGGGATGCTCGCCGATGATTGTGCAATGCCCAGCACCATTCACAACTCATGCCTTTGAAAAGTGTAACATTACGAGAAAGATCGACAGGTTAGACGCTGAGAGGCTGTCTTCCTTGAATTAAGAGCCCAGGTCGGGAGTTAACTTTTCACGGTAACGGGGTTGGCCATTTAGGAGTGAGATGAGAAACATCTTCATTCAGAAGGTTATGAAATTCTTTGAAATTCTCCAACTCGGGATGATCAGCTAGTGAGTGTATTCAAGATTGCGATGATAGATTTTTCGATACTGAAAGGATGAAGGGATATGGAGAGCAGTGGGAAAATGCTGCTACAGAAGTGCCGGGATCTTATTGAATGACTGAGGAGGCCGCATGGCCTCGTCTTGTTCCTATTTCTAACGTGGTTTTGTTCTCATTCTCATTCTCACCAAACACAAGTTTGCTTTTCCCCAACAGCTGCCAATTCACCTTTTTGCCAGGAAGTTACCTTTGGAACCCTGCCAATGATGTCTGATTGGTGTTGGCCCATCAATCGGTTGGATGCCACCTTCACTTGGTTGCAGGGAAGCAACCTGTGCCAGCATATTGCAGCATTCTGGACACGGGAATGAGGGGCAAAGGTCAAAACAAAGACAAAATGGCGTACCCATTACCAAGGCTCAGTGTGCCCTTGGCAATACCTGCTTGAGGGGAAAAAGGAACAAATGAAATTAGAACCCAAGAATGCTCTCGCTGAATTAAAACAGTCAAAATTCTTCTCCTCATTTATGCAGGTCATAAATATATTATGTGAAATAAAACATACCTGTTAAAATTTAATCGTCCCTTGGCTTCATTTTTTAATAGCCTTTACACTCTTGAGACTAGTCTGTGACAATTGGTGTAATTAAGTACTTACAACAAGCTTGAGTTTAAAGAATCTATTACAGCTAGTTTAATTAAAACATTTAATTAATGCTCGAAGATTAGATCATATGAAGTTCTTATTTTTCCTCCCCACTCACCGGTTTATGTTACCTTGATTCTTAGGCGCTCAAATCCCCGAGGAAACTCTTTCAAGAAGTTTGAGAAAGATTTGATATGGCACAACATGTGACATTAGCAATGCTTAACATTTGCCACCCCTCTGTCTGCATTTAAGTAGAGCAAGGTTGAGCATAGAATCCCAACAGTGCAAAAGGAGGGCATTCGGCCCGTCGAGTCTGCACTGTCCCTTTGAAAGAGCGTCCTACCTGCCCTGTCACCGTAACCTTGCAACACAACCTAACCTGCACATCCTAGGGCACTAACGGGCAATTTAGCATGGCCAATCCACCTAACCTGCACATCTTTGGACTGTGGGAGGAAACCGGAGCATCCGGAGTAAACCCTGACATTCGTGTGCAGTACGGAGGGAGTGCTGCACTGTCATCCTATGCGTGACATGTTATACCAAGGCCCCCAAGTGGGCGCAAAGAATCCTGTGATGCTCTTTCAAAGAAGAGCAGGGCAGCTCTCCCTCAACTAATGCCGCAGATCACTTGGCCACTGTAACATTGCTGTTTATGGGAACTTCCTGCGCGCAAACTGGCCGCTTCAATCCCGACATTAGCCTTCAAGAGTATTTCACTGACTGCCAAACACTGTGGGATAGTCTGAGGTTGTGAAAGGCGCCATCAAAATGCAAGTCTTTCCTTTTCAGGTGGTGCCCAGGTTAGGTTTGCGGTGGGAAGTATATTTGAACTTCCCTCCTGATGCTCTTCCTGACATTTCTTGCTCTTGCCCCCACCCACCCGCCTCATCCCAAATATTCTCTTCCGCAGCACTAATTATTCTGATGAATAGCAAAACGTTTTGCCTTATAATTATTTTTCTCATCTTCAATGACCTTGCAACTATTTGCCATGCAGCCGGCTTCATTAGTCATTCATTAATGACCCGATGGCGCAACTATTCCTGAGTGTGCTATTAATCTAGTCTCTGGAACTGAGAACAGAATGGTCAATTAGTTGGTTCAGAAACAAGACTGCTGTTTTCCCAGGATCGCTATGACATTCTTTCGCAAACAAACATTGTTATTTAATTAAAAACATATACCTTGTTTTTCCCCCCCCAATCTTGCCGCACATCAGATATGCCAGCATGAGTGTCAATCATAAAGTTGGCCATTGAATGTGGAAGGCTCCAGGTGACTTTTCGTGTCTTTACGTCGGTCCCGTTACCAAACTGATGGGTGTCATGATATTCAAACACACACATCATGATAGACAGACCAACAGACCAATTAGCACACATAACACGACAGCCAATCACAGACAAGGGCAGACACAGTATAAGACAAGAAACACGACACCTGGTGGACAGTCCATCTGGAGACAAGGACAAGGACAGGACCTGATTAACAAGACAGTCATACAGTCACCACGTGCTGAGTACCAAGACAGATCTGTAAATAACAAGTTGGAATAAAACTGCGCTGTACCAATCGCAACCGTGTTGGTTCATCTGTACCTCAGAGCACCCAACACCACAATGGGCAGGAATGACCAGTTGGTCTATAAAACCTGCCCTTGTTCAGCATGATGGTGGGCAACGTCATGAATGGACGCTTCCTGTCCTGTCCCCTCTCCCACTGGCGCCGGGAGGAGGGGGTGGCGGGATGCATGATGAACCCATTACTGGAAAAAAAAGAAGTATTATCTAAGTTTTGCAACGTGCCCTCAGCAAGAAATATACATAGAAATGTACATAGAAATTAGAAGCAGGAGGAGGCCATTCAGCCCTTCGAGCCTGCTTCCCCATTCGTTATCATCATGGCTGATCATCAAGTTCAATAGCCTGAGCCCGCCTTCCCCTCATATCCCTTGATCACTTTAGCTCCCGGAGATGCATCTAATTCCTTCTTGAAATGTTTAGGCCTCAACTACTTCCTGTGGCAGTGAAATTCACAGATTCACCACTCTCTGGGTGAAGAAATGTCTCCTCACCTCAGTCCACTTATCCTCAAACTATGATCCCTAGTCCTGAACTCCCCCAACATCAGGAACATTCTTTCTGAATTTATCCTGTCTAAGCCCGGTAGAATTTTATAAGTTTCTAAGAGATATAAATAAATAATCTCTATTGTCACAAGTAGGCTTACATTAGCACTGCAATGAAGTTACTGTGAAAAGCCCCTAGTCGCCACATTCCGGCACCTGTTCGGGTACACAGAGGGAGAATTCAGAATTCTCAGCTGATACGGGAATTGAACCCGCGCTGCTGGCCTTGTTCTGCATCACAAACCAGCTGTCTAGCCCGCTGAGCTAAACCAGCCCCTCTCACTCTTCTAAACTTCAGTGAATATAATCTTATCCGACTTAGTCTCTCCTCATATGACAGTCCCGCCATCCCAGGAATCAGTCTGGTAAACCTTCGCTGTACTCCCTCCATAGCGAGAACATCCTTCGTCAGATAAAGACACCAAAACTACACACAACACTCCAAGTGTACCCTCACCAATGTCCGATACAATTGTAGTAAAGCATCTCTATTCCTATACTCAAATCCTCTCGCTGTTAAGGCCAACATACCATTCGCCTTCTTTACTGCCTTCTGTACCTGCGCGCTTACTTTCAGCGACTGATGCACGAGGACACTGAGGTCTCAGTTGCATCAATTACCAACAGTAACAGGGGATCAACATTCCCTGGAGCAATGTCTTGATCAATCAGAGTCAAGCTGCCCGGTCTGAATTTGAACAAAGCTTAGCAGTTAACTGTTCCGTGCAGCTTCCCACGCTTTTACCCATCAGAGTCCACCCACCCAAGCAGTGAGCACTCTCTTCTCGTGCAGTCCAAATTGTTGCGCCCATGTTACAGTTTGAACATTTCCTGTCAGCTATCCTGTTGCGCTCAGGGTGAAGAGCTTGGATAGCAGGTCTCTTTTATCAGCAATATTTGTGATCTGTAAGACTAAATCCAGAGCTAATGAGGGCAACACATACTCTGGAAAATTCCTTTATACTCCCCTCACGTGACTAAAACCAATCCTGGAGATCACGGGCAATTCGCGTGAGCTCGAATGATACCGAGCTTTTATACGTTGTGATCCCTGTGCAAGTGAAATCATTTTTTGCATCTTGGCTCACAGGCTGCACTCCCAGTGCCACCATGTTCAGCTGAAGTTCACGTTCAGAACCAATTCCTGCCCCTCTCCCTCACCCCCACCTTTTAGTCCTTTCTTTCAAATTTTAAATATCCATTTACAGGATGTGGGCATTGCTGGCCGGGCAAACATTTATTGCTAATTTGGTGGTGTGTCCCCTTCTTGAAAGCCTGCAGTCTCGGTGTTGTGAAGACACACACAGTGCTGCATTGGAGGGAGTTGCTGGATTCTGATTCAGCGGTGATGAAGAAACGGTGATGTAGATCCAATCCTGATGAGTGTAAGATAAAAAGCTTTGACAGCGTATATATTTTTTCAGTGATATACATATGGCTTGGAGGGAAACTTGCAGCTGGGGGTGTTGCCACCTTGTCCTTTTAGGTATTTAGGTATTACAGTTTGCGGGTGTGAAACGAGCCCTTGAAGCAAGGCCACACAGTTTTACTCCTGACGACATTAACATGTTAGCCCCAACCAGTCATCTTACCTCACTCCTTTCTGTTCTTCCTATTCTGGAGGCCCTTTCTGAGTTTTGCTCTGTCAGCATTGATAGAAACTTCAGCGATCAGGGTCCTCTTTCCCTAAACCTTTTAACCAATTGCCTCCCTCACGCCAACCTTCAGAACCTTTTTGATACCAAGCTCTTTGGCCTTACCTTTGGCTTCTGCCCTTAACTTCTTCCCCTCTTCCCTTCGTATTTCCTGAGCTCTCTGAAAAAGCCCATTTGATGTACCCCTCTGTGAAAGGCTCTTCAGCCCGTGTCGCTGTCATTATTATGTCAGCTCAGGATCGGAGTTGAGAATCTCAGTCAGATGTTGTCTTGCCTAGTTTGAGTTTAAACAGAAGCTTGGCAGTTAACTGTTCCCTGACACGTTCTCCAAGACAATGTCTCGAACAATCAGAGTCCACTTGCTAGCCAATAAACACCCTCTTCACGTGCAGTATAAAGTTCCTTTGAGATTTTGTTTTCATGAAAATCTGCCCTGATGAGTGTAAGATAAAAAACTTTGACAGCATGTTTCTTTTTTCAGCGATATACATGAATGTATATGTATGTCTAGGTATATTTATGTATGTATTATATACATCTTTGCATGGCAACAAACTCAGCATCCAGAACAAAAAGGTATGATCTTACAGTTGGAGCAAGAACATTCTGGAACAAGATAAAGAATCTTCACTATTACGATCATGGACCAGACAGAAACCCCAATGATTTTTTTAAATTTTGTAAGACCGTGAGCAAAGGATACCTCACTCCAAGAGTGATTTTAATAATAACAATACAATAATCTTTATTAGCTTCACAAGTTGGCTTACATTAACATTGCAATGAAGTTACTATGTAAAGCCCCTAGTTGCCACATTCTGGTGCCTGTTTGGGTACACTGAGGGAGAATTCAGAATGTCCAATTCACCTAAGAGCATGTCCTTCAGGACTTGTGGGAGGAAACCGGAGCACCCGACGGAAGCCCATGCAGACACGGCGGGAACGTGCAGACTCCACACAGGCAGTTTTCAATACTCTGCTTTGAGAAAGAGATATATTTTGAGACTGCCTTAGAGAAAGTGACCTGTCCCCCACCCCCTGTCAGAATATTAAAGAATCTCTGGCTGTATTTCTTGTGAAACCTCCGCAGCTCACCTTCCAGCCAAAAACTAACTCTGAAAACCTCAACACCTGACTGCTTCAGCCCTTGGCTCCTCCCATTAGCTAACATCATCTTACTAAGCTGAACACAATGTCTCTAATTTTCTACTCCCCAGGGAACCCTCTCAGTATAAATAAATTCCATTAGCCCAAACTTTTACGGTGCTTTAATTGCACCTCTCTCTCCAAAAGGCTTAGCTGTCTTTCAAACCAGCATTTAAAAAACATGACTGCAGCAGTCATACACACACTAACCCAGGCTTTTAAACCTTACCGCACCAAATACATATAATACAAAATATCTGAAATTGCCACATTCATCACACGCTAAGGGCTGGTGAAAATCTAGAACTCTCCCCTCCAATGACGATAGCGGGGTGCAGGCAATTGAAATGTTCAAAAATCAGATCAATCAATTTTGTTTGGTAAGGATGTTAAGAAATAGGAGCAAAGCAATTTGATTTGGGTCCATATCGGAAAAACTCTTAATTGAACGGAGAAACGCGTCCAAGGGACTGAATGATCGACTCCTGTGCCCAATGCCACCAGCTGCCAATGCCGCAGCAAAGTGGCACGTAAACGTGGTGGCAATTCCTTTTCGCTGCTGAAACTCTTGGCTCTGATTGCCTGATGGAAACCTCCGCGGCTATGAATCTATGTTTTAATTAGTGCACCAATGACGACGGAGGAAGTTGGGTTTGCAACTGCAAAGCTTCCCCAGTGAAAGTCAAGGAACACCTGCGATATCATTGTTCAAAGGATGAAACTTCGTATCAATGTTGGTTTAATCGAGGTATAAACCTAATTAAAAATAATTTGATATAATCCGTTTGTTAAGCAAAGGAAAATAATTTCATTGGGGTAGGTTGAGCAATCATACATTTACACCATATGGATGGATGTTTAGACTATTTCTCCAATCTGTCATTCTTGTACAGACGAATATAATTAAAAGGAGAGAGTGAGAGAGACAGGGAGATTAGGCAATGGCAGTTGCGTAATTAATTCTCACGACTTTTTTCCTTTCATTGATGTGTTGCCGTTTCCTCTCCAAGCTGGTGTGACCCAGGCACAAACGGATTTCATAATATGCTGCCAGGACTTTGGCAACATTCCCACCAATCAGCAAGCCTGAACCTGGGCGTTATGTTCTCTGTCTGACTCTCATGCTGACCTCACTGTCCTCGGCCACTGCTCCAATGAAGCTCAAGGCAAGGTCGAGGATCAACACCTTGTTTTTTGATTGGACACTCTCAACATTCAGGGGTTTCCATTCACCAGAAACTGAACTGAACCAACCATATAAATACTGTGGCTAAAGGAGCAGCTCAGGGGCTGGGAAGTCTGCGGTGAGTAACTCACTTCCTGACTCCCCAAAGCCTATCCACCATCTACAAGGTACAAGTCAAGAGTGCGATGAAATACTCCCCACTTGCCTGGATGAGTGAGCTCCAACAATACTCAAGAAGCTCAACACCATCCAGGACAAAGCAAACCACTTTATTGGCACCTCTTTCACCACCTTCAACATTCACTCCCTCCACCACCAACGCCCAGTAGCAGTAGTGTGTACCATCTATATGATGCACTGCTACAACTCACCAAGGCTCATTCAAGAGCACCTTCCAAACCCATGACCACCACCACCTAAAAGGACAAGGGAAACAGCTGCCTGGGAACACCACCGCCTGCAAGTTCCCCTTTAAGCCGCTCACCATCCTGACTTGGAAATATATCGCCATTTCCTTACTGTCGCTGGGTCAAAATCCTGGAACTCCCTCCTTAACAGCACAGTGGATGTACCTACACCACATGGACCGCCGTTTTGCAAGAAGACAGCTCACCACCACCTTCTCAGGGGAAATTTGGGATGGGCAAAAATGCTGGTCTAGCGAACAACACTCAGACCCAGGAACAAAATTTAAAATAACTTTACACCTACAGTAGTCAACACCATCTCAGGCCAGAACCGATGCTCTCATTATTTTGGACCGTAGGTGCTGAATTGATTTTGCTGTTGATTTAATCTCTCCTACCTTTCATCCTATTACAGACTGTGATAGTGTGCCCCTTTGAGGGGGCGTGTCCCCAGAGCGTCATGTGACCAAGTCGGCCAATGGGACCGGAGCGCGGGTTCCCATCCAGTGAGGACTTATGAGATTTGGAACATGGTAGCTTTACATCAATCTCAATACATAGTTGGTTACTTTAATAAATCATTAATTTGTTAATCCAACTGGTGGTCACGATATCACATTGGTGATGAGGATCAACTGAAGTAGCTTCCTGCGGTTACAGAAATTGGGAGAGCAGACCTCACGTGAAAGCGGTTCCATTGGAGCAAATTCCTTGCACTGTCCATGAATGACAATGTCCCTTGTTGATAAACTAGAAGCATTTGACCCTATTCGGACCAATGGCAATATCCGTAGACCAGCTCCATTTAAAAAAGATTTTTATAATTTTTACAAATAACGCAACATAATTTTCAAAGCACAGCTAGAACATTACAGAACAAATATTTCTGTACCTTAGAACAAGCAAGATAGGTTAAATTCAGAACAGCAGCCCGATGACCGAGTTCCTCCATTTTTATATCGGATCGTTCGGAAAATGGGAGAGAGAGAGGATAATGTCATTTGGATGTACCTTTAAGAAATGGGTGTTTATCAAATAGCTGCAGTGATGTCAGTGTGTGGGTGGAGCTGGGCTGCCTTTCTGTCTTTTACTTTCGTTTTGAGCTGAAAAGCTGCTTTGTGGCCCTGTTTTTGGTTTTGTTTTCAGTGTTGGAGAGTTGCATTCAAAGCAAGAAGATGTTCTGATCTCTCTCTCTCTACAAGCTAAAGAATGTCTTCAGCTCACTTGATGATTTCAAAGTAATACCTGTTTCCGTAGAGAATTCAAAAAAAGGGTTTGACTTATGGATGTTGCTAGGAAAGTTACTTAGGTTACTTATAGAGTATTGTATCTGTGGGGATTATCAGTGGTGGTAGTTGATAAACTGTTTACTGTGTGTTTATAAAGGGTTAACTGAATTCATAGAATAAACATTGTTTTGTTTAAAAATACTTTAGGTCTCTGTTGCATCACACCTGTAAAGTGGGCCCTTCAGCTCCCCATTACCAAAATCTGTTAAAAGTTGTGGGTCAGGTGAACTCCTTGATATATTTTGGGGTTCTCTAAACCCTGTCCCGTAATAATAAGGCCATATAAACATGATAGGTTAATGATAAAGAAAATCCCTTTATGTATAACGAGATCACAACTCACCATATGGCTCATGGGAACCCTAGCAGGGGCAGGGCAGACAAAGTGGAGCTAAGAATTTGATATAAGTGTTCCACACTTTACGGAATATATCAGACTTAAAATGGATCACAGATGTGAAGATTTCCATAGGGATACACTACGTGACTATATTATGCCAGTTTTCAATTGAAGGATACGTGTCACTGATGCAGGAGCAGAGGATATTTTAACAAGCTGCAAAGGATAGAATGGTAGACAGCCTTTTTTCATTCAGGCCAATATTTCGCCTAAGACTCAGAATTAGGAACAAAGGATCAAATTCTAAAGCCCTGTCAAATACCCTCGCAAGCTCCTTAACTACAACAGACCAATAGGATTGAATCTTGCTGCAGGGCCCTGGGCAGCGTATATAATCACTCTTGACTACCAGGCATTTTAGGCACATCAGGGATATAGCAGGATAAAACCTGTGTCTAAACCTCGGTGTGATATGCAAGCAGTGCAGTATGTTGAGCTGGGTCTCCTTCATTCTGTTGCGCACCAAAATGTTTTGGCATAACCCCATATACTACCCCATGTCTCCTCATCAACATTAGATACCAAGTCCCTTCCCGAGACTGCAAGATACCAAATGTACTGACACAGGATCCAAAACGCAAGGTATCATAAAACTTGCTAACTAATTGTTTAGGTTCCATGGAAATAGTATCGAATCCATGGCCCATGAGACCCGGTGGAAAGTCCGAGCTGCCCTGGATGGGAGACAGAGCGGAAGTCAGTTTTCGTCTCCTTTCTAATTGACGGACCATCCTCCATGCTCTAAGAACAGTAATAATAATCGGATTTTTGCATCTAGCAGAACCTGACCTAAAGCCCCCATAGAATAACAGGACCCGCAAAGAATAAGCCAACTGGTTTGCTTCAATAACGAGCCAAATGGAGGCGGGGTCCTTTTTAACCCTATCCCTTATAAACCTAAGATGAGAGGCTAATTTGTACAATCTAATGTTCGGGACCCCCAAACCCTTGCTTAAAACCTGGGAGCTGCAACTTGTGAACTTTAAACGAGGCTTCTTTTTATTCCATATAAACGAGCTGAACATTCCATTGATCTTTAAGACTGTAGCAGACAATAAGATTGGCAACATCTGCAAGGGAGAAGCGCGATTGGCAGGTAGGAAGCACACTCCTCCGGGTTCTTGCCTGCCTCCAAAATCGAGGAAATATTTGCTTCCCAGAGCATCAGTGATAACAGAGCTGCCTCAAATCAATGATAGCACATACCAACTAACAGATCTATCAACATGCCCTTAGATTCCCTGTAAAGCTCACACCCAAAATCATCTGGTCCAAGGGCCCTGCCTGGTTGGAAATCCCCAATGACCATACCCACTTCTCCTTTACAGATAGGAGCATTTTGGACAAATCGGCGATCCTCCTGAGCTGTAGGAAGCTTGACGGAAGCGAAGAAGCACTCCGTACGCGTCAACACATCTCAAGATTGGCCCGTCTTATATAGTTAGAACAAACAAACAAAGAACAAAGAAATGTACAGCACAGGAACAGGCCCTTCGGCCCTCCAAGCCCGTGCCGACCATACTGCCCGACTAAACTACAATCTTCTACACTTCCTGGGTCCGTATCCTTCTATTCCCATCCTATTCATATATTTGTCAAGATGCCCCTTAAATGTCCCTATCGTCCCTGCTTCCACTACCTCCTCCGGTAGCGAGTTCCAGGCACCCACTACCCTCTGCGTAAAAAACTTGCCTCGTACATCTACTCTAAACCTTGCCCCTCTCACCTTAAACCTATGCCCCCTAGTAATTGACCCCTCTACTCTGGGGAAAAGCCTCTGACTATCCACTCTGTCTATGCCCCTCATAATTTTGTATACCTCTATCAGGTCGCCCCTCAACCTCCTTCGTTCCAGTGAGAACAAACCGAGTTTATTCAATCGCTCCTCATAGCTTATGCCCTCCATACCAGGCAACATTCTGGTAAATCTCTTCTGCACCCTCTCTAAAGCCTCCACATCCTTCTGGTAGTGTGGCGACCAGAATTGAACACTATACTCCAAGTGTGGCCTAACTAAGGTTCTATACAGCTGCAACATGACTTGCCAATTCTTATACTCAATGCCCCGGCCAATGAAGGCAAGCATGCCGTATGCCTTCTTGACTACCTTCTCCACCTGTGTTGCCCCTTTCAATGACCTGTGGACCTGTACTCCTAGATCTCTTTGACTTTCAATACTCTTGAGGGTTCTACCATTCACTGTATATTCCCTACCTGCATTAGCCCTTCCAAATGCATTACCTCACATTTGTCCGGATTAAACTCCATCTGCCATCTCTCCGCCCAAGTCTCCAGACAATCTAAATCCTGCTGTATCCTCAGACAGTCCTCATCGCTATCCGCAATTCCACCAACCTTTGTGTCGTCTGCAAACTGACTAATCAGACCAGTTACATTTTCCTCCAAATCATTTAGATATACTACAAACAGCAAATGGCCCAACACTGATCCCTGTGGAACACCACTGGTCACAGCCCTCCAATTAGAAAAGCATCCCTCCATTGCTACCCTCTGCCTTCTATGGCCTAGCCAGTTCTGTATCCACCTTGCCAGTTCACCCCTGATCCCGTGTGACTTCACCTTTTGTACTAGTCTACCATGAGGGACCTTGTCAAAGGCCTTACTGAAGTCCATATAGACAACATCTACTGCCCTACCTGCATCAATCATCTTAGTGACCTCCTCGAAAAACTCTATCAAGTTAGTGAGACACGACCTCCCCTTCACAAAACCGTGCTGCCTCTCACTAATACGTCCATTTGCTTCCAAATGGGAGTAGATCCTGTCTCGAAGAATTCTCTCCAGTAATTTCCCTACCACTGAAGTAAGGCTCACCGGCCTGTAGTTCCCGGGATTATCCTTGCTACCCTTCTTAAACAGAGGAACAACATTGGCTATTCTCCAGTCCTCCGGGACATCCCCTGAAGACAGCGAGGATCCAAAGATTTCTGTCAAGGCCTCAGCAATTTCCTCTCCAGCCTCCTTCAGTATTCTGGGGTAGATCCCATCAGGCCCTGGGGACTTATCTACCTTAATATTTTTTAAGACACCCAACACCTCGTCTTTTTGGATCACAATGTGACCCAGGCTATCTACACCCCCTTCTCCAGACTCAACATCTACCAATTCCTTCTCTTTGGTGAATACTGATGCAAAGTATTCATTTAGTACCTCGCCCATTTCCTCTGGCTCCGCACATAGATTCCCTTGCCTATCCTTCAGTGGGCCAACCCTTTCCCTGGCTACCCTCTTGCTTTTTATGTACGTGTAAAAAGCCTTGGGATTTTCCTTAACCCTATTTGCCAATGACTTTTCATGACCCCTTCTAGCCCTCCTGACTCCTTTCTTAAGTTCCTTCCTACTTTCCTTATATGCCACACAGGCTTCGTCTGTTCCCAGCCTTTTAGCCCTGACAAATGCCTCCTTTTTCTTTTTGACGAGGCCTACAATATCACTCGTCATCCAAGGTTCCCGAAAATTGCCGTATTTATCTTTCTTCCTCACAGGAACATGCCTGTCCTGTATTCCTTTCAACTGACACTTGAAAGCCTCCCACATGTCAGATGTTGATTTGCCCTCAAACATCCGCCTCCAATCTATGTTATTCAGTTCTCGCCTAATATTGTTATAATTAGCCTTCCCCCAATTTAGCACATTCATCCTCGGACCACTCTTATCCTTGTCCACCAGTACTTTAAAACTTACTGAATTGTGGTCACTGTTACCAAAATGCTCCCCTACTGAAACATCTACCACCTGGCTGGGCTCATTCCCCAATACCAGGTCCAGTACCGCCCCTTCCCTAGTTGGACTGTTTACATATTGTTTTAAGAAGCCCTCCTGGATGTTCCTTACAAACTCCGCCCCGTCTAAGCCCCTGGCACTAAGTGAGTCCCAGTCAATATTGGGGAAGTTGAAGTCTCCCATCACCACAACCCTGTTGTTTTCACTCTTTTCCAAAATCTGTCTACCTATCTGCTCCTCTATCTCCCGCTGGCTGTTGGGAGGCCTGTAGTATACCCCCAACATTGTGACTGCACCCTTCTTATTCCTGATCTCTACCCATATAGCCTCACTGCCCTCTGAGGTGTCCTCTCGCAGTATAGCTGTGATATTCTCCCGAACAAGTAGCGCAACTCCGCCTCCCCTTTTACATCCCCCTCTATCCCGCCTGAAACATCTAAATCCTGGAACGTTTAGCTGCCAATCCTGCCCTTCCCTCAACCAGTTCAGCATAAAAACCCTTAAATGCCCCGTTAATGACCTGGACTTTCATTAGTTTATTGTCAAACAGGTCAAGCACGGTAGCATTGTGGATAGAACAATCGCTTCACAGCTCCAGGGTCCCAGGTTCGATTCCGGCTTGGGTCACTGTCTGTGCGGAGTCTGCACGTTCTCCCCGTGTGTGCGTGGGTTTCCTCCGGAGGCTCCGGTTTCCTCCCACAGTCCAAAGATGTGCAGGTTAGGTGGATTGGCCATGCTAAATTGCCCTTAGTGTCCAAAATTGCCCTTAGTGTTGGGTAGGGTTACTGGGTTATGGGGATAGGGTGGAGGTGTTGATCTTAGGTAGGCTGCTCTTTCCAAGAGCCGGTGCAGACTCGATGGGCCGAATGGCCTCCTTCTGCACTGTAAATTCTATGATAAAAGATTCGATGAAGTATATTGGTGCCACCTCCTTTCCTTGATGAAGAGATTCTGGGCTGGATCTCCGCCCCTCCGCGCCACATTTCTGCCCCGACCCTCCGGCCGGATTCTCCGTTACGCCAGCCGGTCAATGGGGTCTCCGATTGTGGGCAGCCCCGCGCCGTGGGAAAACCCCCGGGCGCCGGTAAAACGGAGAATCCCGCCGGCGGAAAATCCCGGCCTCTGTCCCTGGCTCAGCCTGGCGATGGGTCTATTTTGGACATATACAACCATATTCTCTCATCGGATTATGTTCCATCAAGCGGAGGGTGAAATGGGAAAGTGAATTGGGTCCTAACCCTACTGGTGAAGTTTGGAGTGATGCTCTGTACAGGGTCAACTCCATGTCCTCACGTGCTCGGCTGAGCCTAATTCAGTTTAAGGTGTTACACAGGACGCACATGACTAGGGCAAGGATGAATGGGTTTTTCCCAAAGTATAGGTGTAATTGTTGTTCTCTTGGTCCAGCTAACCACACGCATATGTTCTGGTCCTGCCCCAAACTTGTAGGCTTCTGGGGCTTCCTTCTTTAATACCATATCAGAGATATGCTATGTGGATTTAGACCCATGTCTGTTGGTGGCCATACCTGATGTATCGGATTCGCCAGTGATTCAATATGAGTTAGAGTCAGATATTGTCATCTTAGCCTTGCTGTTGGCCCAGAGGTGAATATTGCTCGGTTGGAGGTCTCTCACTCGGCCCAGAGCATCTACTTGGTTGGGAGACTTAATGTCATTTCTACACTTGGAGAAAGTCAAATTCACCATCAGGGGGTTGGTGGAGCGGTTCTATCTCAGATGGCACCCATTTATTTCCTTCCTTAAGGATTTTGTCACCATCAGCTGTTTGGGGGCTTCGGTTAGTTTTAGGATTTAACTTTATTGTAAGTTGCGTGTTTTTTTAACTTTTATATCTGCTTGTGATCTTCTGCATTGTGTTGATTGTTATAGAAATTTTTTTAACAAACTTACTTAAAACAAAGAGTTCAAGTATTTACTCAGCTTATTCCAGAACTCATACAATATTTGCTTCGGAAACTTTATGTAGCACAATCAATCACTCACGAGAAGAGATGAGAAGGAGTCGAACGATGGCTTTATTACGCAGACTTGTTCCCCAGCAGCACAGTTACAGAATGCGGCTGCTGGGAGAACCCGGGCTCTTATACTCCGCCTTACTGGGTGGAGCCAGCAGGCGGCTGATCCAATCGGGACCCAGCGTCTATCCACCAATAGCCTCTTGGCATCACAGGGTACCTTAATACCCCTAATACATACCACCACACTTTTTCTGCCTGTCAGCTCGTTGTGTCAGCAAGGAACAAGGGCCACCCAAGCTGCATTATCAACGGCCGGTTAGGATTCCTCCTATATCCCTCCTTCACTTCGGCCAATCTGGCCTCCAACCAGGCACTGGTTTTACGCCGCCCTAAGCCTTTTGTTAACTGTATAAGAACTAACCAATCCCTAAGCATAAACACTGCAGGTCTCCCACAAGGTTGAGGGAGTCACATCAGAAAGGGAATTGGCTGAGTTAAAAAGCTCAAAGTCTTCCTTAAAATACATAGCAAAGGATTTGTCCATAAGCAGGGACACGTCAAAATGCCACGACTTAGCTCAGGGAGGCAGGCCCTCGAACGAAAACTCAGGTAAGACAGGAACATAGTCATATATCATGATGCTACCCATAGAAAAGGAGGATACCAGATGTGGGATTACCCTGGCATAAATAAATTGTCAATTTTAGTATGACATTGATGAGGAGGTGAGAAAAATGTAAATCCTTCATCTCTAGGATGCAAAGTCCTCCTTTCGTCTGGGCATCCCACCTGACCGGGTATCCCACCATACTGACCCCAGCGCCCTTACGTGTAGGGTGGGGAGATTTCTGGTTACTGGGAGCTTATCCATCAAGGGGTTCAAATGACAATTAAAGTCCCCACCCAGAACATAATTGGTCGAAGTCAGCTCTGTGAGGTCCATGAAGACTTTAGAAACAAACTCCAGAGAGTGATTGAGTCGGATTCCCCATATACATTCCCCTTAATAATCACACATCTACCCCCTTATCCTTCACACAATTCTTCACCACGGAGGGAAAATTTTGTTTGACCAAAATTGCCGCGTCCCATCTGCTGGTCGAAAGAAAAGTGAAGAAGACCTGCCCCACCCGTTTCCGTTTAGCTTTAAGTGCCCCTTTGTCACCCAAATAAGTCTCCTGTAACAAAGCTATGCGCACTTTCTTCTTAAGAAAAGGCAGGGGGCGGGATTCTCCATTCCGCCGCACCAGTTTTCTGGTGCGGTGCACTCCCGCCGGTTGGAGGATCCTCCGTCCCGCCAGCCGGCCAATGTGGTTTCCCATTGCGGGCATCCCAACGCCATTGGGAAATCCGCGGGCGTGAGTGCGCTGCCGGTGAAGCGGGGGATCATGTCGCAAGAGGAACCAGCCCAGGATCTTTTTCCCTTTGATAGGATGGTGAATTCCCCGTACGTTCCAGGAACATGGTTTTGTGGTGATACACCACTGTACCTCCCTACCATTGTACATAGTATATAATAGTTGTGCGTAACGTGGCCCTGTAATACTGTGTATTGTACTGTAACTCTGCAGAGGTTCGGTCACTGGTAGGTAACCCGACCTGGCCAAGGAGAGCTCCGCCTTAGCCACTCCCCCGGGAGTCAGTATAAGAACCTCTTCTGGGACAGGCCCCATTCTGTCTGGGGTCGTCTGTGTCGGGTAAGCCTCCCATGTAGTATATTAAAGCCTGAGTTAAAGTCTCACATGTCTTTGTGGTTCTTGACGCTTAGCGCATCAATTTAATATACTACAGTTATAATGGAGGCTGCTCTGAAACCCGACAAGCTCTCGCTCGACACCCACGCTCCACGCGCGGATCACCTTTTCAACTGCTGGCTCCGGTGTTTCGAGACCTACCTGGAAGCATCCTCCGCCTTCGCCAAAACGGACGCCGACCAACTCAATCTCCTGTACTCACAGCTCGACTACGGGCTTTTCGACCTCATCACGGGAACAACGACCTATGCCGAGGCCATCGTGAAGCTCAAAAGCCGGTATGCACGAACTGTTAATTCTATTTACGCCCGCCACCGCCTCGCCTCCCGGCACCAGCAGCCGGGTGAACCCCTATCCGTGTTTGTTCGGGACCTCCGTGCCCTCGCGCTCACCTGCAACGCGCCAGCAGTCTCCGCTGAGCAGAACACTGAGGCCCTGGCGCTTGATGCCTTTGTAGCCGGCATCGCTTCCGTCCCAATTTGCCAACTCCTTCTGACACAAACTACCCTGACTCTGGACACGGCAGTCACTATGGCAGAGGCCCTGCGTCCTACACGCCTGCACAAACTTCCTATGCTCCTGTCCACGCTCCCTACGTGGCCGCTACCTCCCAGCAACAACCCCTGCAAGTCACGGCCCACCCAGCCACACCAGCAGTAAAAATGCCTGGGCCCCAGTGTTACTTTTGTGGCCAGGCAAAACACCCCAGGAAACGCTGCCCTGCTAGAGATGCTACCTGTTCAGCCTGTGGCAAGAAAGGCCACTTTGCAAACGTCTGCCGCTCCACTGCTGCCTCGGCCGCCGTCCTCCGTTCCCGGCTCGCTGTTCAACATGTGCGACGCAAGGGCGCCGCCATCTTTGATCATCCCCGGCCCGGCTCACTTCACTCCTGGTTCGCCGATCGCCACTTCCGGTTCGCCGATCGTCACTTCCGGTTCGCCGATTTTCGCTTCCGGTCCGTCGCCGATCGTCGCTTCCGGTCCGTCGACGATCGTCGCTTTCGGTCCGTCGCCGATCGTCGCTTCCGGGTCCGCCCCGCCACCGAATTACGTCACTTCCGGTCCACCGCCGATCGTCACTTCCGGTCCTGCGCACTGGACCGAAATGCTGCAAACAAAGGAGATGCAGCCACCAACAGCAACCTGGCCTCCAGCAGCAGCCTACGACGCCTGGGCGCTGCCACCTTCTCCCACAGGCCGCTCCTCGGATCCGGCACCCTTCTCCAACAGCTCCACCATCGCATCCATCGTCCTCGACCAGGACCGACCGCATCAGCTCGCCAGATCCACCATGGAGGTTCAGGTAAACTGTTTCACTGTCACCTGCCTCTTCGACAGCGGCAGCACGGAGAGCTTCCTGCACCCGGACACCGTGCGCCACTGCTCCCTCAAGGTACTACCCACGCGCAGGCATATTTTCATGGCCTCCAACTCCCAGTCGGCCGAGGTTTTGGGCTACTGCGTCGTCACCCTCTCAGTGAACGGCGCGGTGTTCCAGGATTTCAAATTCATGGTCCTCCCTCACCTCTGCGCCCCCGCGCTCCTCGGCCTGGACTTCCAATGCCACCTGCGCAGCCTCACCTTGCATTTTAACGGCCCCCTCCCCCCCCTCATGGTCTCCAACCCCCACTTCTTCCCTGATTCCCCCCCGGGTCCTACCTGTAGTCTCTCCATGCTCAGGATCCCCCCCCCCCTTCACTGTTTGCTAATCTCACCCCCGACTGCAAGCCCGTGGCTACTAAAAGTCGGCGTTACAGTTTTGGGGACCGCCAATTCATTCGAGCGGAGATTAAGCGCCTTCTCTCGGAAAATATCATTGCTCCCAGCACCAGCCCCTGGCGAGCCCAAGTGGTGGTAGTCAAGTCTGGTGAGAAACACCGCATGGTCATTGACTACAGTCAGACCATCAACCGGTACACGCTGCTTGATGCGTATCCCCTGCCCCGCATATCTGACATGGTTAACCGGATTGCACAGTACCGGGTGTTCTCCACCATAGTCTTGAAATCCGCCTACCACCAGTTCCCTATCCGCCCGGAGGACCATAACTTCACGGCCTTCGAGGCGGACGGCCGCCTCTACCACTTCCTTAGGGTATCCTTTGGCGTCACCATTGGAGTCTCGGTCTTCCAACGGCAGATGGACCGAATGGTGGACCAGAACAGACTGCGGGCTACCTTCCCGTATCTGGACAACGTCACCATCTGCGGCCACAGCCAGCAGGACCATGACGTCAACCTCACAAAATTCCTCCAAACTGCCAAACGCCTCAACCTCACGTACAACGAGGCAAAATGTGTTTTCGGCACCACCCGCCTCGCCATACTCGGCTACGTGGTGGCGAACGGTGTCCTCGGCCCCGATCCCGACCGTCTGCGCCCCCTTCTCGAACTCCCAATTCCCACCTGCCCCAAAGAACTGAGGCGATGCCTCGGATTCTTTGCCTACTATGCCCAGTGGGTGCCCGAGTACGCTGACAAGGCCCGACCCCTCCTCCGTTCCCCCTCATTCCCCCTCCCGCCCGAGGCCTGCTAGGCCTTCCACCTCCTAAAAACCTCTATTGCCAGAGCCGCCATGCATGCGGTAGACGAGTCTGCACCATTCCAAGTCGAGAGCGATGCCTCCGACTTTGCCCTGGGTGCCACCCTCAAACAGGCGGGCAGGCCCATCGCCTTCTTTTCCCGCACACTCCAAGGCCCTGAGATCAGCCACTCCTCTGTTGAGAAGGAGGCACAAGCCATAGTGGAAGCCGTCCAGCACTGGAGGCACTACCTGGCCGGAAAACCATTTACCCTCGTTACTGACCAACGATCAGTCGCGTTCATGTTCGACAACAAACAACGAGGTAAAATCAAAAATGATAAGATATTACGGTGGAGGATCGAACTCTCCACCTACAATTATACTATCTTATACCGGCCAGGTAAGCTCAATGATCCTCCTGATGCCCTGTCCCGTAGTACTTGTGCCAACGCACAGGATGACCGGCTGCGGGCACTACATAATGACCTCTGTCACCCGGGCGTCAGGCGGCTCTACTACTACATCAAGGGCCACAACCTACCCTTCTCAGTCGAGGAGGTCAAGGCCATGACTAGGGACTGCCAAGTCTGTGCGGAGTGCAAGCCGCAATTCTACAAGCCAGACAAGGCGCACCTAATCAAGGCCACCCGCCCCTTTGAACGTCTCAGCATTGACTTCAAAGGGCCCCTCCCCACCCACAACCGCAACACGTACTTCCTCAACGTCATCGACGAGTACTCGCGTTTCCCCTTCGCCATTCCCTGCCCCGACACGACCTCCGCCACTGTCATCAAAGCGTTGCACGACCTCTTCATGCTGTTCGGTTATCCCAATTACGTTCACAGCGACCGGGGCTCCTCCTTCATGAGCGAGGAGCTGCGTCGGTACCTGCTCGCCAGGGGCGTTGCCTCGAGCAGGACGGCCAGCTACAACCCCCGGGGGAACGGACAGGTGGAGAGGGAGAACGCGACTGTTTGGAAGGCCGTGCTGCTAGCCCTCAAGTCCAAAGGCCTACTAGTCTCCCGTTGGCAGGAGGCCCCCCCGGCCGCACTCCACTCCATCCGGTCTCTTTTGTGTACTGCAACAAATGCTACCCCTCATGAGCGGATGTTTCTCTTCTCCAGGAGATCGACCAAACCCATCGTTCGTCTCGACCTTTGACGACACGGAACCTCCTGATGGACTCTGTTCACTGCTCCAAATTTTCACCCCGGACTTCCTTCTAAACAAGGGGTGAATGTGGTGATACGCCACTGTACCTCCCTACCATTGTACATAGTATATAATAGTTGTGCGTAACGTGGCCCTGTAATACTGTGTATTGTACTGTAACTCTGCAGAGGTTCGGTCACTGGTAGGTAACCCGACCTGGCCACGGAGAGCTCCGCCTTAGCCACTCCCCCGGGAGTCAGTATAAGAACCTCTTCTGGGACAGCCCCCATTCTTTCTGGGGTCGTCTGTGTCGGGTAAGCCTCCCATGTAGTATATTAAAGCCTGAGTTAAAGTCTCACATGTCTTTGTGGTGTGCGCTGCCGGTGAAGCGGGGGATCATGTCGCAAGAGGAACCAGCCCAGGATCTTTTTCCCTTTGATAGGATGGTGAATTCCCCGTACGTTCCAGGAACATGGTTTAAAATTAGCTACCGCCATTTCACAGACCATCGGAAGAAATATAGGATAGGGGTTTTGCACCAAATTCGGGCATGCACCAAACATACCTCCCCCCCACCCCACCCCCATCTCAAGTTACACCAGAGACACCATGAAGTCTTTATAATGTTCTTTTCTCGGATAAAGCACCTGTCTGTAGTATTGCAGGATTCAATCAACGTAACACAGCCCCCAACACAACAAAAATACAAAACAATCACAACCACAATAGTTCTAAAGAGACATTCATCGTCAACACAAGTGAGGACCCTGCTGAAGGGGGGTATCCTGAGATGAGACCCCATAAAACTAGCTACATGAGACTAGTCATAGAAAGTATACCCAGTAATCCTTATTAACCATTAAACATGTATTATTAGGAGTAACAAGCATTTAAGCTCTTGCTAAAAGCAATAGCTGCAATGCATGATGGGATTTAAACGAGCTAACTTGCCCATGTTTTTAAAACAAACAGAATTACACAGAAATAGTGTGGTCAGCAACAACACAGTCAGCTCAGTAAACAGTTCTGACCAGTGGCCCTAACAGCCTTTCTCAGACAATCCATGGTGTAAAGAGGAACCAACTTCAACATCCTGCATCCAGACGAACAATAAGGTGGGCAGGAACTGGCGGTGAGAAGCAACATGGCAATGGGAGCAAAACAAGACATAACAGATAAAGAGTCCTGGTAAACACCAGGTGGCAGGATGGGGTTAAATCATGAGCTGATCACAGTCCTTGCTTAAAGTAAACTTCATTGATTATGATAAAATTGACAGCTCCAAGGCGGGAGGGCCATTGATTTTGGAAAATTGTATAATTGTGGCACCTGCGCCAGTGTAAAAGTAGAGTGGTTGTGGCATTTATCCAAATCACTCTCCCTCGTACATTGACCAAGCTTGGCAATAAAGCCGTCTTAACCTGAATTGATGCGTCTGCAGGCTTTTGTGTTTAGCTGAGCTGCAACTAAGAGGGAGGAACCCCACGTTAAAGTCACCTCAATACTCAGCCCTTGAAAACGCTCCTACACCTGCGGCCACACTATCATCACCATCAGGAGGCAAGTCCTCGACAGAGTGGAGAAGAAAAAGGCCAACAAGGGAAAGGGAGCCAAATGAGTCACCTGCATTTTGGACTCACACACAAAGACCTAAACCTTCCACCCACGTCCTGGCAATGACACCACTCAATACTGTCATGGTTAAAGAGAGGATATCAAACAGGCAATATTACCATCATAAAGATACGGATAAGAAGAGAAAACAATGGATAATTAGCACGTGACAGTTGCAAAGCGTGCAAGCAGGTGAGGTCCACCAAGTTTGGCGGGCAGCCGCTGGCAGTCATGGCACCAGAGATGATGGCGCGGAAACCATGGGGCAAAGAGGCTCAGTGCAAAAGAAAGTGCAGAGATAAAGAAAATTTGGTCTGCAGACCACGAGCTATGAACAATGCTACCCCTGTGGGAGAGATCAACCCCGCAGTAAAGATGCAAATGTAGGGAACCTACATGTTATGCCTGCATATTGGGCATATTAGAAAGAAATGCAAGACTAGAGATAGCCCACAGGAGGCTGGTAAACGAACCTCTAACTCAAGTACACAGTGTTGAGGATAACTCTGAAGATGAGATGAGGTATAGAGTTTAAACAATGTCAAAATGGGCAAGACACCTCTAATTACAATTGTGATGAGAGTAAATGGTCAGCCACCTAGAATAGGAAGGTGAGCAAACATATCGTTTTCTGCAAGGAAGGGTCCAGCCCTTGAAGTTGAGAAGCACGTTGGCCAGGCTAACCATGTATACTGGGGATGCTGGGAGAATCCTTCGAATGACCGCAGTAACCGTGAGCTCAACTGCCCCTAATAGTAGTGAGGAGCCAAGGCTAAAGTCTGAGGGGTGTGATTTTGGCTCCGCTAAATTGAATTGTTGGGAGAGCTTTCAAATGACCTAAGGAGGCTTTCATGACGTCTTAAAAAACTATCAGGCGGTTTTCAAAAATGCATTAGGCAAGGTAAAGGGCCTTCAAGCAAAGACTGATGTGGATCCGAAGGCCACGCCCAAGTTTTTCAGAGTTGGACCCGTCCCCCAACACCTTAAATGAGAAAGTTGAGCCTGAGCTCAAGTAACAAGAAGAATTAAATATCATCAAAAGTGTACAGTTTTCGGAGTGGGCGGCTCCAATCGTGCCAGATGATTGCCAGATGGAACCATCGGAATAAGCAGGGACTACAAACTAACTGGGACCCAGGCAGTCAAATTGGACCGATATCCAATTGAAGATTTATACGCCAAATTAGCAGGAGGCTTAACTTATACCAAACTTGATATGAGTCATGGGTGCCAACAATTGAGTTAGATGAAACTTCCAGGGAATTTTTTACCATAAACACCAACAAAGACTTGTGCCAATGGGCCAGAAGATCAAAGTGATTAAAGATGCACCAGCCCCAAAAGCATGTTGGAATACAAAGAACAAGAACAAAGAAAAGTACAGCACAGGAACAGGCCCTTCGGCCCTCCAAGCCCGTGCCGACCATGCTGCCCGACTAAACTACAATCTTCTACACTTCCTGGGTCCATGTCCCTCTATTCCCATCCTATTCATGTATTTGTCAAGATGCCCCTTAAATGTCACTATCGTCCCTGCTTCCACCACCTCCTCCGGTAGCGAGTTCCAGGCACCCACTACCCTCTGCGTAAAAAACTTGCCTCGCACATCTCCTCTAAACCTTGCCCCTCGCACCTTAAACCTATGCCCCCTAGTAATTGACCCCTCTACCCTGGGGAAAAGCCTCTGACTATCCACTCTGTCTATGCCCCTCATAATTTTGTAGACCTCTATCAGGTCTCCCCTCAACCTCCTTCATTCCAGTGAGAACAAACCGAGTTTATTCAACCGCTCCTCATAGCTAATGCCCTCCATACCAGGCAACATACTGGTAAATCTCTTCTGCACCCTCTCTAAAGCCTCCACATCCTTCTGGTAGTGTGGCGACCAGAATTGAACACTATACTCCAAGTGTGGCCTAACTAAGGTTCTATACAGCTGCAACATGATTTGCCAATTCTTATACTCAATGCCCCGGCCAATGAAGGCAAGCATGCCGTATGCCTTCTTGACTACCTGCTCCACCTGTGTTGCCCCTTTCAATGACCTGTGGACCTGTACTCCTAGATCTCTTTGACTTTCAATACTCTTGAGGGTTCTACCATTCACTGTATATTCCCTACCTGCATTAGACCTTCCAAAATGCATTACCCCACATTTGTCCAGATTAAACTCCATCTGCCATCTCTCCGCCCAAGTCTCCAGACAATCTAAATCCTGCTGTATCCTCTGACAGTCCTCATCGCTATCCGCAATTCCACCAACCTTTGTGTCGTCTGCAAACTTACTAATCAGACCAGTTACATTTTTCTCTAAATCATTTATATATACTACAAAGATATATACTACAAATTGAAATCCTTTTCAGGAACGGTAAACTGCTATAATAGATTTATTCCCAATCTTTCCACATTGTTTGCACCCTTGCACACCTTACTCAGATGGTATTGGAAAGAGCATCAGAAGGAAACCTTTGGACATATTGAATTAGCCTTAGAATCATCCAGTCTCTTGGTTCATTTTGACCCATCAAAATCGATAATCCTTACCTGCTGCATCCCCTCAAGGAACAGGGGTGGTTTGGGCCATAGAATGGAAGATGGTACCAAATAGCTTATCGCCTAGGCTTCAGGGCTTTTAACTAGCGTTGAACAAGCTTATTCCCAAATTGAAAAGGAGGGGCTGGCCATGATATTCCGAGTCAAAAAGTTCTACCAATACTTCTATGGATGACATTTCATTGTAGTTATCGATCACAAACCCGTATTGGGGTTATTTAAGGAGGATAAGGCCATATCCCCCATAGCTTCAGCTAGGATCCAGCACAGGGCTCTATTGTCCTCTTACGAGTATAGGTTTCGACATAGACCGGGCACCCACATTTCACGCCAGATGCTTTGAACCATCTTCCCCCACCTCAGGGTATACCGCCACCAGCGGTACCTCAGGAGATCATTCTTGCTGTCCACTTCTTTGATATTTTTCCAGTGTTGGTGAGGCAGGCCAAGCTGTGACTCAAAAGGACCCGTTATTATCTCGAATCAAGCACATGATCCTTCACAGCTGGCATTACAATAAGAGATCTTACTTGCTACGGCCCTCGCTGATAAGAAAAGACGGGTTAAGTTGTGAAGACGGCGTACTATTGTGAGGAGTTAGAGTGGTCATTCCCACTGTTATGGGCCAGCGTTTAGAGAACCCCAAAGTATATCATGGAGTTCACCTGACGCACAACTTTGAATAGATTGTGGTATGGGGAGCACACAGCCCACTCTACAGGTGTGATAGAGCAGAAATGGAAAAGTATTTTTTAACACAAAACAACGTTTATTATGAACTCAAGTTAACCTTTTTAAAACATACAGTGAACATCTTACCAACCATTAATTCAAATACAACCCCCAAAGAATAGAACAAACACTAAGTAATCCTTTAAGCTTTCCTTTTAACATAAATAAGACTTAAAACACCTTTTACCAGAAGCATATCAGGTTAAAGTCACTATTGTTATTAGTTTTATGGAAAGGGTGAAAATAGATAAGTCCCCTGGGCTGGATGGGATTTATCCTAGGATTCTTTGGGAAGCTAGGGAGGAGATTGCTGAGCCTTTGGCTTTGATCTTTAAGTCAGCTTTGTCAACAGGAATAGTGCCAGAAGACTGGAGGATAGCAAATGTTGTCCCCTTGTTCAAGAAGGGGAGTAGAGACAACCCCGGTAACTATAGACCAGTGAGCCTAACTCCTGTTGTGGGCAAACTCCTGTTGTGGTTTACAAGAGATAGGGTGTATAATCATCTGGAAGGGAATAGTTTGATTAGACATAGTCAACACAGTTTCGTGAAGGGTAGGTCGTGCCTCACAAACCTTATTGAGTTCTTGAGAAGCTGACCAAACAGGTGGATGAGGTTAAAGCAGTTGATGTGGTGTATATGGATTTCAGTAAAGCGTTTGATAAGGTTCCCCACGGTAGGCTACTGCAGAAAATACGGAAGCATGGGATTCAGGGAGATTTAGCAGTTTGGATCAGAAATTGGCTAGCTGGAAGAAGACAAAGGGTGGTGGTTGATGGGAAGTGTTCAGACTGGAGTCCAGTTACTAGTGGTGTACCACAAGGATCTGTTTTGGGGCCACTGCTGTTTGTCATTTTTATAAATGACCTGGAGGAGGGCGTAGAAGGATGGGTGAGTAAATTTGCAGATGACACTAAAGTCGGTGGAGTTGTGGACAGTGCGGAAGGATGTTACAAGTTACAAAGGGACATAGATAAGCTGCAGCGCTGGGCTGAGAGGTGGCAAATGGAGTTTAATGCAGAAAAGTGTGAGGTGATTCATTTTGGAAGGAATAACAGGAAGACAGAGTACTGGGCTAATGGTAATATTCTTGGCAGTGTGGATGAGCAGAGAGATCTCGGTGTCCATGTGCATAGATCCCTGAAAGTTGCCACTCAGGTTGTTAAGAAGGTGTACAGTGTGTTAGCTTTTATTGGTAGAGGGATTGAGATTCGGAGCCATGAGGTCATGTTGCAGCTGTACAAATCTCTGGTGCGGCCGCATTTGGAGTATTGCGTGCAATTCTGGTCGCCGCATTATAGGAAGGATGTGGAAGCATTGGAAAGGGTGCAGAGGAGATTTACCAGAATGTTGCCTGGTACGGAGGGAAGATCTTATGAGGAAAGGCTGAGGGAGTTGAGGCTGTTTTCGTTACAGAGAAGAAGGTTAAGAGGTGACTTAATTGAGACATACAAGATGATCAGAGGATTGGATAGGGTGGACAGTGAGAGCCTTTTTCCTCGGATGGTGATGTCTAGCATGAGGGGACATAGCTTTAAATTGAGGGGAGATAGATATAAGACAGAGGTAGGCTCTTTAATCAGAGAGTAGTAAGGGCGTGGAATGCCCTGCCTGCAACAGCAGTGGACTCGCCAACACTAAGGGCATTCATGACGCTGCGACAACGAATGAACGGACATCGCGCAACAATCACCAGGCAGGAATGTTCCCTTCCAGTCGGGGAACACTTCAGCAGTCAAGGGCATTCAGCCTCTGATCTCCGGGTAAGCGTTCTCCAAGGCGGCCTTCAGGACCCGCGACAACGCAGAATCGCCGAGCAGAAACGTATAGCCAAGTTCCGCACACATGAGTGCGGCCTCAACCGGGACCTGGGATTCGTGTCACATTACATTCATCCCCCACCATCTGGCCTGCGAAATCCTACCAACTGTCCTGGCTTGAGACAATTCACACATCTTTAACCTGGGGTTACCCCATCTCTGGATCTGTAAAGATTTAATCACCTGCTAATGCTCGCATTCCTAGCATTGTTTGGCATCTTTGAATTTGTCTATATATGTGTTTCTGGAACAGACCTCTTCATTCACCTGAGGAAGGAGCAGCGCTCCGAAAGCTAGTGACATCGAAACAAACCTGTTGGACTTTAACCTGGTGTTGTAAGACTTCGTACTGTGCTCACCCCAGTCCAACGCCGGCACCTCCACATCATGGCATTCAAATGGTCATTGGATAGACATACGGACGATAAGGGAATAGTGTAGATGGGCTTTAGAGTGGTTTCACAGGTCGGCGCAACATCGAGGGCCGAAGGGCCTGTACTGCGCTGTAATGCTCTATGTTCTATGTTCTAACCCCACCTGAAGTTTTTGGACACTGAGGTCAATTTAGCATGGCCAATCCACCTAACCTGCACATCTTTGGACTGTGGGAGGAAATCAGAGCACCCGGAGGAAACCCACGCACACACAGGGAGAACGTGCAGACTCTGCACAGACAGTGACACAACCCGGGAATCGAAGCTGGGACCCTGGAGCTGTGAAGCAACAGTGCTAACCAGTGTGCTACCGTGCTGGCCCCGTTTCCTCCGGGTGCTCTGGTTTCCTCCCACAGTCCAAAGATGCGCAGGTTCGGTGGAGTGTCACTTTGTGTCTGTGCCGTCTCTATTTTCAGACACTCCAAATCTAGTCCCCTACTGCCCTCCTTCATTCCGAAACCCCTTGTCTTCCACTTCATCCAAAGTGTATACAGCGAGCTTGGGCAGCACGGTAGCATAGTGGATAGCACAATTGCTTCACAGCTCCAGGGTCCCGGGTTCGATTCCCGGCTTGGGTCACTGTCTGTGCGGAGTCTACATGTTCTCCCCGTGTCTGCGTGGGTTTCCTCCGGGTGCTCCGGTTTCCTCCCACAGTCCAAAGATGTGCAGGTTAGGTGGATTGGCCATGCTAAATTGCCCTTAATGTCTAAAATTGCCCTTAGTGTTGGGTATGGTTACTAGGTTATGGGGATAGGGTGGAGATGTGGGCTTGGGTAGGGTGCTCTTTCCAAGAGCCGGTGCAGACTCGATGGGCCGAATGGCCTCCTTCTGCACTGTAAATTCTATGAAATCTAGCAGTGGTCTTGTCAAAACATTTTCTTAGTTTTCCTCTAGTCGTCCGTACTGCTGTTAGCAAACCCCAGACGCTATTGATGTTGTTTTTGTAAATGACTCCATCTATATGCAAACATTTCTTTCAGGAAATTTGAACCCCAAGCGTTTTGTGCTCACCGACAGTCCTGAGCGGCCTCCCTATTCACCACACACCAATTCACGAGGTCCCCTGTGAATTCCAAAAGGAATCATCGCTCCCTTACGAAATGCACTGGCACAGAAAGAGGCCATTCAGGGCATTGAAGGGCGCGCCAGTGTTCTCGCTCCCAACCAGCTCTCACATTTCAGCCTTTCCTTTCTCCACACGCTTTGCCTCCGTCTCCAGCAAGTACGTGTTCAGATTATGAACCAGGGAGAGATCCAAGGGGGCTGAACCCGCCCAGTCACTTTGCCCACACGCTCATTCGGAGCCTCCCCTAGATTCTATCAGCACCGGCGATGCACTGCAGGGCTGAATAGCCACAAGGTGGCTGACGCTCCCTCTGTTTATATATATATATCCTGGGACAGTGTTGAAATTGCAATATGGAGCAATGCACGTTTGCATCAATTTGTGTACAGCTTTTAAAAATTGTGTTCTTCACCAAAGAAACAATCCCTGCAAATCTGACAGTGAGGTATTGAAGCTAAACACAGTGCGATATGATGATTTATGCATTCAGTAATCAGCCTGTCTACTCCCCAACTGAAATAGATGATATCAGCCTTTGGGCGGTTCAATAACTAATTTAACCTTCAACCTGATGTTTTAAATTATACATCAGTCACCCTCTTCAGGGTTTGAGAGGAATTTAAGTTGAGCAGCAGAATGTGGTGATTCCGCCCCCCCCCCCTCCCCCCCCCCCCCCCCCCCGCCACCCTCCCAACCCCCGCCGTTCCTGCAGGAAATGGTTGCGAGCTGGACAAGGGGTAGCTTTTCAAATGGCGGAGGCCTTGTGAGAATTGAGACACAGCAACAACATTTTGCATTTACGCAGCACCTTTGACACTGTGAAACAGCCCGAGGCACTTTTTACAGGGGCATGGATCAGAAACAGGGGTATCTGTTTTCGCCTTCTGTGAGCATTGCACACTTTGGCTGAAATTTATCTGGTTCTTTGGGCCCTGCCTGTTGTGTTCTGTGTTATGCCCGTAGTACAGATGCACACAGAATATCTAGTTCTTTGACTAGTAAGATGATTTATCAACAAGATTAACACGTGGAAGATAACTAACGAATTGTGATACAGACAGTGACGAAAAAATGAATTCAGTGAATTCTCCTGCAGCTAATTCTAGTGTGACCAACCTCATGTACATCTTACTACCCACTGCCAGATATCTTGTGTCACATGGTAGATCTCTATCGCCTCCAGCTGGTTGGTGGCTGCATTGATAACTAAATACATTGATGGGCAACTATACAGAAAACTGTGCACAAGCATATCACCACACCGCCAATGGTGCCACCGCCCCCCCCCCCCCCTCCCCACCCACCCCAAACCCTGGTGTGTGTGAACAACTGGATAACAGTGGGACTGGTAGATTCCACTGTGCTGGCCAATGGCACGCCACCTCTGCCACTGCAAAACATGCACCGGGGAGTGGATGGGAGGGGGGCCGGCAATTACCCCGGGAGTCTATTAAGGGAACACAGAGCCCAGTGGATCTACTGGTTAAAGAATAAATATTGGCCAGGAGGGTATCAGGAGAATTCATCTGTCCTTCAAACAATGACTTGGGATCTTATGTGTCCCCCCCAGAGGGCAGACGGGGCCTGACTTCACATCTGGTCTGAAAGTCTTGCAACACAGCACTAGACTTCCAGCCAATGTGCTCAAATCTGTGTAGTGGGACTTGCACCCACCAATGTCCGACTCTGAGGTGAGAGGGCTACTTTCAAGCCATGGCAGGTTATAAAAGTGGACCGCGTCCACTTGCTCATCTTGGCATGAGCACTGTCAGGAACTTGCATGTTGTCATGTGAGGGTACCTTTAAGAAATGGATGTTTTTATAAAATAATTGTAGTGGGTGTACCTTTAAGAAATGGATGTTTATTACTGCAGTGATGTCAGAGTGTGGGTGGAGCTGGGCTGTCCGTCAGCTTTTAGTTTCACTTTGAGAAAGGCTTGGGGTGTCTGTGTTTTTTTGGTTTCATTTCAGTGTTGCAGCAGCAGTCAGCCAGAGCAGGTGTAATGTTGTTCTCTCTGCCATGTAAAGACTATCTCTTGATCATTTGGTGATTTCAGAGTGATAACTGTTCTCAGTAGTGAATTTAAACCTGATGTGCTTCTGTTAGAAGTTTTTTAAAAGTCTTATGGATGTTAAAAGGAACGTTTAAGTATTACTTAGTGTTGTATTCTTTGGGGTTGTATTTGAATTAATGGTTGTTAAGATGTTCACTGTATGTTTTAAAAAGGTTAACTTGAGTTCATAGAATAAACATTGTTTTGCTTTAAAAAATACTTTTCGATTTCGGATGTACCACACCTGTAGAGTGGGCCGTGTGCTCCCCACACCACAATCTATTAAAAGTTGTGGGTCAGGTGAACTCCATGATACACTTTGGGGTTCTCTAAACCCTGGCCCATAATAATGGTCAGGGCCGTGCGATTGAATCGGCAGAAAATCATAATAATAATAATCTTTATTAGTGTAACAAGGTGGCTTACATTAACACTGCAATGACGTTTCTGTAAAAATCCCCTAGTCGCCACACTCCGGCACCTGCTCCGGTACACGGAGGGAGAATTCAGAACGTCCAATTCACCTAACAGCACGTCTTTCGGGACTTGTGGGAGGAAACCGGAGCACCCGGAGGAAATCCATGCAGACACGAAGAGAATTTGCAGACTCCGCACAGACAGTGACCCAAGCCGGGAATCGAACCAGGGTCCCTGGTGCTGTGAAGCAACAGTGTTAACCACTATCGCCAATGGGCTGTGAGTGGGGTTATTTCCCATCAGTGTTTCTAATAAGCACACAAAGTACTGGGTTTGCCCTTTGTAGGTGAATATTCTGAAATGGGCCAAATGGCCTTCTTCATCCATTCCCACCCGGTCATCTTGAGATTTTCAAAGTCCAATCCTTGTGTTGAAGTGAAGCTTAACACGGCAGCATGTGCTTCAGGGCAAGTTGATGAAATAGTGGCAAAGTAACTGTACTAACTGCTCGGGAGGCCAGGTGACAAGGGTTCAAATCCTGCCATGGCAGCTGACAGTATCTTAATTCAGTAAAAGGTCTGGAATATAATGGTAGTCTCAGTACCGGTGACCATAACAACCCTCATCAATTGCCATAAAAACCCACAACATCCTTTGGTGAAGGAAATTTGCTCTCCTCACCTGGTCGGGTCTACCTGTGACTACCTTAAAGGTCAACCCCATAGCGATGGGGTTGACCTTTATGTGCCCGAGCAAGCCACTGCCAGCGACACCCACATCTCATGAGTGAATTAAAGAAAATACACCTTCTCGTAAGATCAACTGAACACTCATTAATCATGAAGGACCTCACCGCCTCTGCTTAAATGGCACTGTTTAAAAAGATCAGCAACGAGTTACAGGTTAGCTACTGGATGATTTCTGTTGCTTGTTGCTGTAGTTTTACATGTTTCTGGGGTTTCTGAGCAGGTCCCTCTTCTCCCGAGGGCTATACTTTCCCTTGCACTCCTGGGTGGAAACTCTCGACCAAATCTCGTTTTTCAAAATCTGTTGTAAACGTCACTTTGGCGAGGTTTGAATATTCGCTGGGGTGGGGGGGGGGGGGGCGCGGTGGGGGGAGGGGGGGGGCGGGGGGGTGGTGGAAGTCATGTGGCGGAGGGTCTGGTTTAATTACATTGAAATGTATTCAAAAACATTAAAATGAGGTTTTCACCCTTTGTGGATGTCAACCTTGTGACGTTACCGGCAAGGTGCGTGGAACATTGGGAAACGCGATCTCTCCTGAGAGTTTCCTGATTTGCTCCGGACTTTCCGCCCATGTCGGCGATCCTGTGCATGGTTAATGTGAGCTCAAAATCACCCCCATTGTGGGATCACTTATTAAGACTAGGCGCAGTTAAATGTAGCTCCAAAACCTGAAGACAACAGAGCTGTGCGCGTGTGCTCTGCTCAGGACAAAAGTGAAACAAATGCTGATAGCATTTAAAGGCATATTACACCAGTAGGTATTTTCCGTGTCTTGGAGGCCATGCAGAGCATGGTAAGCTACTAGATGTTGGAGGAAGGCGAAGAAGAGGAGGAAGATGAGGAAGGCTTTCATCAGGAGGTCATATTCTCTCAGGGTAGTTCAGGGAGCAGTTCTCCAACCTGAAACTGAGCAAAAGTCAATCAAATCTTCCAACGTCTGCAGCTATAATAGCAATCTCAGAGGCTGGCAGAGGTTGCATTGCCCATGACTAGCAACAACCTTCTTTTCATTCTTTCATGGGATGTGGGCATCGCTGGCTAGGGCAGCATTTATTGGGCATCCCCAATTGCCCTTGAGAAGGTGTTGGTGAACTGCCATCTTGAATCTTTCCAGTTCAGGTGATGTAGGTACATCCACAACGCTGTTAGATAGAGAGCTCCATGATCTTGACCAATATGCCATGGTTTGGGTTGGAATGTGTATTTGTGTCACCATTTATCTTTGCAGCCAAGAGGACGATGTGACGGTCAGCAACAGTTGACCACCTTCTCAGTTGTATGATCAGCCATGACCATAGCGAATGATGGAGCAGGTTCAAAGGACCTATTTTCCATGTTTCTATGTTTCTCAAGGGCAAATAGGGATAAATGTTGGTCCAACCAGCGATGCCTACATCCACTGAGGATGGAGGCAGTGGCGTAGTAGTATTGTCATTGGACTAGTAATCCAGAGACCCAGAATAATGCTCTGGGGGCCGGGGTTCAAATCCCACCACCGCAGATAGTGAAATTTGAATTCAATAAAATTCTGGAATTTAAATAGTCTAATGATAACCATTGCCGATTGTGTTAAAAACCCAACTGGTTCACTAATGTCCGTTAGGGAAGGAAATCAGCGTCCTTACCTGGTCTGGCCTACATGTGACTCCTACAGCAACGGGTTGACTCTTAACTGCCCCCTTCGGGGATGGGCAGTAAATGTTGGCAGAGCCTGTGATGCCCACATCCCACGGTCAAATAAAAGACATTTTTAAAAATTGCAAATGAAGTTAAACTAATCATCCTTGAGTACCTGCTTTGCGCCTGCCTTCTATCGGAATGTCTGTGTGCTCCCGTGCAATGCTATCCCCAGTGACTGTCGCATGGCTGCTGGAGGACTGCTGATTTTGAGTGGAGGGGACGGCAGATTTCCATGCAGGGTGATTTCAAGCTTCTCTTGGCCACAAGCTTTCGGACTGCACCATCTCCGGTGGGGATGAGCGACAGCAGCCTGGGCGGGCAACTGCAAGGGACCGGCCGCATTATTGAGAGAATGAATGTTCTCCTCCTGAGAGGTGGCCAGGATTGTGCTCCATGGAGTCACTACCACTCTCCTGGAGAGTTCCCTCACCAACCCTCGCAATTTTATTTACACTGCTGAAGGAGGCTATTCAGCCCATCAAATCTGCCCTACCAAGAGCATCCTACCTAGGCCCACTCCCCCATCTTATCCCCGTAACCCCACCTAACCTACACCTCTTTGGAAACTGAAGGGGCAATTTACCATGGCCAATCCACCTAACCTGCACAGCTTTAGACTGTGGGAGGAAACCGGAGCACCCGGAGGACACCCGCTCAGGCACGGGGAGGATGTGCGAATTCCATAAAGACACCCAAGGCCAGAATTGAACCCGGGTCCCTGGCGCTGTGAGGCAGCAGTGCTAACCGTCACTGGAGGACAGATTGCTGGGCTACTGCGGCGCTCTGGAAACCACTTTGAGCACTGGCACCCACGGCCATGAGGGCAGCACGCTGAGTTCGTCCAACAGCGCAGTGGCCTTGCATGGTCTTTGTCTGAGCTTCCACTGCAGCTCCCGGTCATTGGGTGGGTTCTGCTTCCGCTGAAGTGGAAACTGAGATACCGGCCATCGTTTGCATAGAACATAGAACATAGAACATTACAGCGCAGTACAGGCCCTTCGGCCCTCGATGTTGCGCCGACCTGTGAAACCAATCTAAAGCCCACCTACACTATTCCCTTATAGTCCATATGTCTATCCAATGACCATTTGAATGTCCTTAGTGTTGGCGAGTCCACTACTGTTGCAGGCGGGGCATTCCACGCCCTTACTACTCTCTGAGTAAAGAACCTACCTCTGACATCTGTCCTACATCTATCTCCCCTCAATTTAAAGCTATGTCCCCTCGTGCTAGACATTACCATCTGAGGAAAAAGGCTCTCACTGTCCACCCTATCCAATCCTCTGATCGACTTGTACGCCTCAATTAAGTCACCTCTTAACCTTCTTCTCTCTAACGGAAACAGCCTCAAGTCCCTCAGCCTTTCCTCATAAGATCTTCCCTCCATACCAGGCAACATTCTGGTAAATCTCCTCTGCACCCTTTCCAATGCTTCCACATCCTTCCTATAATGCGGTGACCAGAACTGCACGCAATACTCCAAATGCGGCCGCACCAGAGTTTTGTACAACTGCAACATGACCTCATGGCTCCGAAACTCAATCCCTCTACCAATAAAAGCTAACACACCGCACGCCTTCTTAACAACCCTCTCAACCTGGGTGGCAACTTTCAGGGATCTATGTACATGGACACCGAGATCTCTCTGCTCATCCACACTGCCAAGAATATTACCATTAGTCTTCCTGTTATTCCTTCCAAAATGAATCACCTCACACTTTTCTGCATTAAACTCCATTTGCCACCTCTCAGCCCAGCGCTGTTGCTTATCTATGTCCCTTTGTAACTTGTAACATCCTTCCGCACTGTCCACAACTCCACCGACTTTAGTGTCATCTGCAAGTTTACTCACCCATCCTTCTACGCCCTCCTCCAGGTCATTTATAAAAATGACAAACAGCAGTGGCCCCAAAACAGATCCTTGTGGTACACCACTAGTAACTGGACTCCAGTCTGAACACTTCCCATCAACCACCACTCTTTGTCTTCTTCCAGCTAGCCAATTTCTGATCCAAACTGCTAAATCACCCTGAATCCCATGCCTCCGTATTTTCTGCAGTAGCCTACCGTGGGGAATCTTATCAAACGCTTTACTGAAATCCAGATACACCACATCAACTGCTTTACCCTCATCCACCTATTTGGTCGCCTTCTCAAAGAACTCCATAAGGTTTGTGAGGCACGACCTACCCTTCACAAAACCGTGTTGACTATCTCTAATCAAATTATTCCTTTCCAGATGATTATACATCCTATCTTTTATAAACCTTTCCAAGATTTTGCCCACAACAGAAGTAAGGCTCACTGGTCTATAGTTACCGGGGTTGTCTCTGCTCCCCTTCTTGAACAAGGGGACAACATTTGTTCAGTATGGCTAGGCCCACAGGAGTGCTAACGGAATTGGCTATGGTTCGGCCCACAGGAGTGCTAACGGATTTGGTCACGCACTCTGCCCGAGGCCCAGCTGTGATAAGTTGGTGCTTCCTGGCAGCCTTTCCAATACACCAAGTGTTTTGGTGTGAACCCAATTTCTGGCCCATCCCCCTCCTCACCTGAATCCTCTGCAGCGGGACACATGTGTGACTGCCCCCTCCGGGGGTAGGGAGTTCCAAAAATTTGCAACCCTCTAAATGAGGAAACTTCTCCTCACCTCAGCCCGAAAGGCGAATATGCTTGTAATTAGGAGCAGGAGAAATGAAAATGAAAAATGAACTGAAAATCGCTTATTGTCACAAGTAGGCTTCAAATGAAGTTATTGTGAAAAGCCCCTAGTCGCCATATTCCGGCACCTGTTCGGGGAGGCTGCTATGGGAGATTGAACCCGTGCTGCTGGCCTGCATTGGTCTGCTTTCAAAGCCAGCTATTTAGCCCTGTGCTAAACAATCCCCTTCGGAGTCGGCCCTTTGGCCCCTCGAACCTGCTGTGCCATTCAATAAGAGCGCGGCTAATCTGATTGTAACCTAAATCCCACATCCCTGCCTTCTGAGACTGTTTTCCCCCCAGTCCAGGCTCCCCAGTCGGTGAAGCCCTCTCAGATCATTCATCCTGTTGAGCCCCCTCAGAATCCAATGAGATTGTTTCTCACGGCTCTAGCTAAGTATAAAAGAAAGAGAGAATTGCATTGGTAATCACCACGCCTCTCCGAGTGCCACACAGCCAATGAAGTACCTTTTGACGCGTGTAGTCATTGTTGCCATGTGTCCAATGTAAGGGCAGCGAACTCCCGCCAACGGCATGTGGTATCGCCCAGATTATCAGTGTTTTCTGATGTTGTTTTGAGAGATAACTATTGCCCAAGACACCAAGGATAACTCCCCTTCCCTACCCCTCTTCACTACATTGCCATGGTGTCTTTTACCTACCTCCTGAGCAGGCAGTTTAATGCCCCCCCCCCATCAACAGTGCAGCATTCCCTCAGTACTGCACTGGAGCATCAGCCTCGATCTTTGCACTCAAGTGCTGGCGTTGGACTTGAACCCATGCCCTTGTGACTCAGGGGCAAGAGTGCATTCCACTGAGCCATGCAGGCCTGTCGCGGCTCACCTCTGAGCAAGACCACCCCCCCCTCTCTCTCATCCCAAGGAACAGTGGAACTCACATTGCTGGCAGCAGGGGTACATTGTGACATCAGTACACTGGCGAGAGTGAAAGACTTGGCAATCGTCCCTGTCAGCCACGCCTGGAGGCCACACTGCTGCAAGTGACTGAGTAAAGTCCGGTACCATCCCTTTCTCAGGCTGGTTACTGGCAGCTGGCAGTTGGAATCCCCCCTCCTCGCCTCCCCATGGTTTCTGAGATGAATAAAGATCCCTTCTGCTCTCCGCAGCTTACATCCCGTAACACCCTTCACACAGGACAATATTCCGACAAGCCCCTGAACAGCAGATTGCATTGCAGGAGACCATTCTCCGTACGCGATTCAATATTGGAGTTAATCTTCCTCTCCAGCTCTTTAAACTCCTGGGTAAATTCAATCCTCACTGTTTACAGAAGCTGATACTACCATTTAAATCATGTTTGATTCCACAAATCCATAAATTGAATAAACCAGGAGGGCTGATGGAAAGCAATCCTGTGGACACTGCACATCAGACATTTCATACGTGGCAAGAGTGTGACCTACGATCTAAGAAGATTAAAGGAGAGCAAACACAGTTTCCTTTGTCAGATAAAGTTATTCCCAACTCAGAATGAGATTAAGATTGAGCACCTCTTGCTGCAGTAAGATTTGAAGTTAATCTTCCATGTCCTTCAGGGACAAAGAGGGTTCCGACTGCTCTGACCCAGGAAGATTAATTGAAGATTACACAGCTATAGCACTTTTTTTGCACATTCCAGCATAGTCAAATCATCTGTTGCTTTTAATAAAACAAAGACAAGGCCCACAGGACCGTATTTCAATTGGCAAATTCCTTTCAGATCATTAAACTTCATTGTTCTAAGCTACCAATTTTGGGGTTTCATATATTTTCTCTTCAGTGAATCAGAGGAATATCGGACTAGAGGTAAACCAGTCGGCCTGCTCCATCATTCAATTAGGTCCCACCTGACCACCTGCCTCAACGCCACTTTCCCGCGCTATCCCCGAATCCCTCGACGTCATTAGTCTCCTGAAGTCTGGATTTCTGTATTGAACGTGCTCAATGATTGAACTTCAACAGTCTTCTGGGGTAGAGAATTCCAAAGGTTCACCACCCTCTGAGTGAAGAAATTCCTCCGCATCTCCGTCTTAAACAACCTGGTCTCTTATCCTGAGACTGCTGCCGGTTGGTTCGAGACCTGCCGGCCAGTCATCAGATGTGCATCGTTCACCTCTGCGTCCGATAACCGGGCAGTTTGCACTACTCCTTCATCCTGGCACACTCGACGATTCCTGACATGTTTGCGAGCCCCCCCCCCCGGCTGGGGGGGTTGGCCCCTGCGTGACGGAGTACCTACTGTGGCTGTGGCTAATGACATCTATCCGGAGGCCACAGATTGACTCGTAGACCCGCGACACCGAGGTCCATACAGCGACCAAGGGTGTGATCGAGTGGTGCTTCAGCCTCCTGAAGATACGGTTCAGGTGCTTGGTTCAGGGCATCACGGTAGCATTGTGGATAGCACAATTGCTTCACAGCTCCAGGGTCCCAGGTTCGATTCCGGCTTGGGTCACTGTCTGTGCGGAGTCTGCACATCCTCCCCGTGTGTGCGTGGGTTTCCTCCGGGTGCTCCGGTTTCCTCCCACAGTCCAAAGATGTGCAGGTTAGGTGGATTGGCCATGGTAAATTGCCCTTAGTGTCCAAAATTGCCCTTACTGTTGGGTGGGGTTACTGGGTTATGGGGATAGGGTGGAGGTGTTGACCTTGGGTAGGGTGCTCTTTCCAAGAGCCGGTGCAGACTCGATGGGCCAAATGGCCTCCTTCTGCACTGTAAATTCTATGAAATCTCTAATATCATAGTATTGTTACGGCACAGAATGAGGACCACTGTGTCTGCACCGGCTCTACAAGTGAGAATCATGGCTTAGCACACTGGGCTAAATCGCTGGCTGTTAAAGCAGACTAAGGCAGGCCAGCAGCACGGTTCAATTCCCATACCAGCCTCCCCGAACAGGTGCCGGAATGTGGCTGTTTAGACTAGGGGCTTTTCACAATAACTTCATTCATTGAAGCCTAATCGTGACAATAAGTGATTTTCATTTCATTTTTTCATTCGAGCCTCACGCCTGCCTTTCCCCAGTGCCCCTGCATATTGTTTCTCTTGAAGTAATCAACTGGTACCCTCTTGAAGGCCTTGCCTCATTCCCCCTTCCTGTGAAAGGAAAGGCCGAAAGTAGTAATGGGGTAGGTGAGGTAAATTAAGAATAAGCCATGCCATGGTGCCAATTGGGCTTTTAAAAGCCCCGTAAGAACCAGGAAAGTGGGAAGGAGGTTATAGAATTTACAGTGCAGAAGGAGGCCATTTGGCCCATCGAGTCTGCACCGGCTCTTGGAAAGAGCACCCTACCCAAGGTCCACACCTCCACCCTATCCCCATAACCCAGCAACCCCACCCAACGCTAAGGGCAATTTTGCACACTATGGGCAATTTAGTATGGCCAATCCACCTAACCCGCACATCTTTGGACTGTGGGAGGAAACCAGAGCACCCGGAGGAAACCCACGCACACACGGGGAGGATGTGCAGACTCCGCACAGACAGTGACCCAAGTCAGGAATCGAACCTGGGCCCTGGAGCTGTGAAGCAATTGTGCTATCCACAATGCTACCATGCTAGAGGTTATAGACCTCTACCATCTGGCGATCCTAGGAGAATGAGTTTGAGTGGAATAATCAGGAAGCGTTGGAAGAGTCTCCATTTGGTGGGCGGATGAAGCACCAAAACACTCAAGATGTCCCACTGGGATGAACCCATGTCTGTGTTAGGCACCTTGGCACAGAAGGTGCAAAGATATGCAGGCAGGTCGGGTGGATTGGCCGTGCTAAATTGCCTCTTAGTGTCTAAAGGTTAGGTGGGGTTATGGGGATAGGGTGGGGGTTTGGGCCAAGGTAGTGTGATGTGTAAAAATAGTAATAATAGGGTAATTATATTCGGGGATTTCAACTTCCCCAACATTAATTGCGATAGTCACAGTGTAAAGGATTTAAAGGGGGTGGGTTTCTTGAAATGTATTTGTGGTAGAGTGGCCCGTTTAAGGGGCGTGTTCGACGGCCCATGTGATGGGCCCAGGGCCAATCGCGCATGAGCCCCGGCCAAAAGAGCAACAACGCGGGGTCGAGGAACTGGGGAGTTAACACATGTATATCGTTGTTGTGTGCCTGTATCATGCTTGCCTTTTATCTTCTGTAACAAACATTTAGCGCACTGGGCTAAACAGCTGGCTTGTAATGCAGAACAAGGCCAGCAGCGCGGGTTCGATTCCCGTACCGGCCTCCCTGAACAGGTGCCGGAATGTGGCGACTAGGGGCTTTTCACAGTAACTTCATTGTGTTATGGGCGAGGCGTTTTTAGAACCCCAAAATGTATCATGGTGTTCAACCAACCTCCCCCTTTAATGTATTTGTTGCTTTTCCTAGCACACGGCTTGTTCCTTAGGAGTGGGATTACAATTATGGACATGTGGGGTTTTAAACACAAAACAATGTTTATTCCATGAACTCAATTTAACATCTTAAAGAAACATTGGATCTCTTAACACCCCTTACTTCAAAGATAACTCAGAAAATATTGCAACAGTAAATAATTCCTTAAAATGTTCCTTCAAACTTCCAAGAGACTTAACACCTTTAAACAAAATCACATCAGGTCAAAGGCTTTACTATTATGAGTTTAAATCACCCAAATGATCCAGAGATAGTATTTCATGGCAGAAGTCCAGCTCACTGCAAACACAGACACTCCCAAGCTCTTTTCAAACTGCAAAACTGCAAAACTCAACTGCAAAATGGCTGACCTGACCTCAGCTCCACCCACTCTCTGACATTACTGTTTTCTTAAAGGTACATTGCTTAAACATCCATGTCTTAAAGGTACTCTCACATGACAATTGAAGCCTACTTGTGACAGTAACTGACTATTATTTTGTTTGGTATACACTGGAAGCATCCAGTGTGTGTATCTCGAGCCACCACAATATTCAGAAGATAGGTGCAACAAGGGACAGCGCAGTGCTGGATCAACAGAATACGATTGGAGTTGTTATGGAAAAGGAAAAAGATGGTCCGCGAAAAATCGGTTTTGGATTGGGGAAAGAGGATTTTATTAAAATAGGGCACGTTCTGGCCAAAGTAGATGGGGAACAGCTTCCTGTGGGAAAAGCTACAACAAAGCAGGAAGGAACTGGGAGAGTACAGGCCCAACATGTTCCCTTTAGGGTGAAATGTAGCAGCAACAAGCCCAGCTGTCCGAGAATATTTCGGACTGGATATGAAAGAAAAGAGGCTTTCAGTGGGGAGAAATTCAGCCGAGACCTGCATGGAGTGTAGAAAGTGAAGGGATTCTTAAAGCAATTAGGAGAGCGGGCATGAAAAAGCACTGGCGGGTAAGATTAGGGAGAATCCCAAGTTATTCTAAAAGTATATTAAGGGGAAGAGGATAACCAGGAAAAGAGTAGGCCCAATTAGGGGGCTATCTGTGCGTGGAGCCGGAGGACTTGGTAGGGTGTTAAACGAGTACTTCACATCTGTCTTCACTTGGGAGGGGGTTGGGGGAACAGTTAATGTGTTTCCACATTTCAAGAAGGGTGGTAGAGATACGCCACTGTTACAGACCAGCGAGTCTCACTTCAATGGCTGGGAAACTATTGGAGAAAATTCTAAAGGAAAGAATGAATCTCCACTTGGAGAGGCAAGGTTTGATCAGGGATAGTTAGTACGGCTTTGTCAGAGGGAGGTCATGCTTAACAAATATGATTGAATTTTTCGACAAAGTGACCAGGTGTGTTGATGAATGTAGTGCAGTTGATGGCAGGCGCGATGTAGTTTGTATGGATTTTAGCAAAGCCTTTGACAAGGTCCCACATGGGAGGCTGATAAAGAAGGTAAAAGCAGATGGGATCCAGGGTAACTTGACAAGTTGGATCTAAAACTGGCTCAGTGGAAGCAGACGGGGATGTTTGTGTGACTGGAAGCCAGTGTACAATGACATACCGCAGGGGACAGTGCTGGGCCCCTTATTGTTCATGATATATATCAACAATATATAGAATGTGAGTGGGGTTGATAAGTAAGTTTGCGGATGACACGAAGATTGGCAGTGTGATCAATAGTGAGGAAGAAGGCCTTCGGTTGGAGGAAGGTATAGACGGATTGGTCAGATGGACACGTTCGTGGCAGGTGGGATTTGAACACATACAGTCACAGAATTTCATAGCTCAGAAAGAGGCCCTTCGGCCCATCGTGTACGTGCTGACCATCAAGTACCTATCCAAATCCCATTTTCCAGCACCTGGTCTGTAGCCATGTATCTATCGCTTTTAAGTGCTCATCGACACGCTTCTTAAATGTTGTGAGGGTTCCCCCCTCTACCACCCTTTCAGACCCTGTAAAGTGTGAGGTGATGCACTTTGGAAGGAGTAACAAGACAAGGGAGTACGCAATGATTGACAGGACTAAGGAGGTTCAGAGGAACAGAAGGATCTTGGGTGCATGTCCACAGATCCCTGAAGTTGGTAGGACAGGTTATTAGGGTAGTTAAGAAGGCATCCGGGATACTTGCCTTTATCAGTAGTGGCATAAACTATAATAGCTGTAGAAAACATTGGTTAGGCATCTCAGTATAGGAAATTTGCGATTGTGCTGGAGAGGGTGCAGAGGAGATAAGGTATTGCCTGGGATGGAGCGTCTGAACTATGAAGGGAGGCTGGATAGGCTCAGGTTGTTTTCTTTAGAGCAGAGAAGGCTGATGGGGGACCTGATTGGACGCCACAGTAGCACAGTGGTTAGCACTGTTGCTTCACAGCACCAGGGACCCGGGTTTGATTCCCGGCTTGGCTGTGCGGAGTCTGCACGTTCTCCCCGTGTCTGCGTGGGTTTTCTCCGGGTGCTCCAGTTTCCTCCCACAAGTCCCAAAAGACGTGCTGTCAGGTGAATTGGACATTCTGAATTCTCCCTCTGTGTACCTGAACAGGCGCCGGAGTGTGGTGACTAGGGGATTTTCACAGTAACTTCATTGCAGTGTTAATGTAAGCCTGCTTGTAACACTAATAAAGATTATTATTACATCCTCTTGTTAACCAAAGGTATTCAGGGATGTGGGTGAAGGCAGATGTTGGGGAACAGGGTCATGATGAATGAATGGCAGAACAGGCTCAAAGGGCTGAATGGCTTTCTTGTGTTCCTGTCTTGTCGGGAGCTGTTAAGTATGGTTTCTCCCCCGTTTAATTAAACATCTTCTATTTTCTTTTGCACAGCGGAATGAATATGCTGCAAAGATCAGGATTGTGATTTCTTTTAAAGTCTGCTGCCTAATTAACCTAATCTCTACATTTATCATAAGTCTTATTAAAAGTCTTCATCCCAGTATTATCTCTAATAGCTTAGTAATTATACTCTTGACAATTTATAAAGGCTGTGTGTGCACTTTTGTTTAAGGACTGAATTTTATGTAAGCATATTTCCATATGTAAATTAATTCCCAATTAGTACAGTTACTTCCCTTATTGGAGGCGATGGCTCAGAACAGGTAAGGTCAGCACCCACATTCTGTAGTTCAAAATAAACTTCTGTTCGAGTTACAGAAATGGAAAATTGCATTTTGATGACAAAAGATAATTTTGCAAATGAGGGTAATGTGAAATTTTTTTTAAAAACAGCAAATATTGACTCTGTGTTCTGGATAAAGAAAGTGTCTATTGCATCCCACCTTTCGCTGGCTCATGATGTCACAGAGGACATGTTTGGGACTGTAGCACATTCCATGTAGTACTTTTATGGAGCCTGGAGGAGCATGCAACAAAATGTTCTGTTTGCATTTGGAAAATGCCAAAGCATTTCATGGCCCATGATATACCTTTGAAAAGTAGTGGCACAGTGGCACAGTGTTTAGCACTGCTGCCTCACAGCGCCAGGGACCTGGGTTCGAATCCCACCTCGGGTGACTCTCTGTGTGGCGTTTGTACGTTCTCCCCCTGTCTGCGTGGGTATCATCCGGGTGCTCACAGTCCTAACACAGTCCAAAGATGTGCAGATTAGGTGGGGATACGGGGATAACATGGGGGACTGGACCTGGTGTTATGGGCCAGGGGTTAGAGACCCCCAAAGTGTATCATGGAGTTCACCTGACCCACAACTTTTAATAGATTGTGGTATGGGGAGCACATGGCTCACTCCACAGGTGTGGCACAGCAGACATGGGCCAGTGGTTTTTTAAAACAAAACAATGTTTATTCTATGAACTCAAGTTAACCTTTCTAAAACAAACAGTGAACGTCTTAGCAACCATTAAATCAAATACACCCCCCAAAGAATACAACACTAAGTAATCTGTATGCTGTTCTTTTAACATCCAAAAGACTTAACAAACCTTCAAACAGGAGCACATTAGGGTTTACATTCAAGACTGAAAACATTTACAATTCTTCTGAATTCACCAAACGATTAAGAGATAGTCCTTCATGGCTAGAGATCAACAGCAATGCAGCTCCCAGACACACCCAAGCTTTCTCAAACTGAAACTAAAAAAAGCAGAAGTAGAGCTCAGTTCCACCCACACTCTGACATCACTCCAGTAACATGAGCAGCTCCATTTCTTAAAGGTACATTTCTTAAAGGGTATTCTCACATGACACCTCCCCCCCCAAGAAAAAAAAAAACCCATCAACTTCAAGATGGTTTCATTTTTCACCTTTTCACCATCCTTTAAGAAATGTACACAGTAAATATACTTTTTGTTTCAAAAAACAACACACGCAAACAGGTACAATAACATAGTCAATTTTTTCCATTTTTCTCCCTCCAACTGAAATCCTTCATGATTGACAGTCTCTTTGAACAACAAGGTCGCTGCACAATCCGTCCAATTGTCTACGCCTCGGCATTTCTCCTGAAAGTCAGATAATTTAGTTCAATCTGATTACAGAGTCCCTTGTAATTCTCCAACACAGGAGCATTGGTGATCACAGTTTTCAGGCAGTCAAATGCCTGTTGAAAGTCCGCTGTCCGTTGATATTTTTGACGTTTCTTAAGCAAGTCCATCAGTGGAGCAATCACACTACAAAACATTTGCACAAATGTTCGATCAAATCCACTCATGCCAAGAAATCGCATTATTTCCCTTCATCTCGAGGGTATCGAAAACTGCTCAAGGAAAGTGATTCGGGCTTTTCCAAACTCACTTTTGGCTAGGTTTATCACCAAACCCGCCTCCAGGAGTCGATCGAATAACTCCATCAGATGTTTTAAAAGGTCTTTCCATGTCTGGCTGAAAATTACCAGATCGTCGATGTAGACCGCACAATTGGGTAATCCTGAAACAACTTTGTTAGTTGACCGTTGAAATGTAGCTGGGCGCTTTTCATGCCAGATGGCATAACTTTGAATTGGTATATACCATCTGGTGTCACAAAAGCTGAAATCTCCTTTGCCCTTTCGGATAAAGGTACCTGCCAGTAACCTTTAAATAAATCCAATTTGGAAATAAAAGCGGACTGTCCCACTTTCTCAATGCAATCCTCCAAACATGGGATAGGATAAGAATCCATTCTTGTAACTGCATCCACCTTTCTATTGTCCATACACAACCATTGGGTACCGTCTGGTTTAGGTACCATCACTATGGGTGAGCTCCATTGGCTGCAACCCACTTCAATTATGCCATTTTTAAGCATACTCTCAATCTCTTTGTTAACCTGTGCCAATTTTAAAGGGTTAAGTTAGTATGGATGTTGTTTATTGGAACAGCATTTCCCACATCTACATCATGTACAGTCATTTTAGTACTTCCCAATTTATCTCCACAAACTTGCCCATGTGATATCAATAACTCTTTCAGGTCAGTTTGTTTTTCCTCTGGAAGATAACTCAACAATTTATCCCAATTTTTAAGAACATCCTCATTTTCCAATTTAATTTGAGGTTTGTCAAATTCAGTCATCTGGATTTGGTTCGTCACTTTGAGTTAGAATCATTAAAACCTCCTCCTTTTTCTCTCCTTCCCTTTCAAAGTACCGTTTAAGCTTATTCACATGACACACTCGACGAGTCTTCCTTCCATCTGGTGTTTTTACCACATAATTCACCTCACTTAATTTCCTTTCAATCTGATAAGATCCACAAAATGTAGCTTTTAAAGGTTCACCTACCACTGGTGACAATACTAAAACTTTATCGCCACTGGCAAAACTACGAACTTTGGATTTCTTGTCCATTACCCGTTTCTTCACATTTTGTGCGCCTTTTACATGTTGTCTAGCCAATTCACCTGCTCTATTTAATTGTTCCCTAAAATTTGACACGTAATCCAATAATGTAATTTCCGATTTCTCACCCACCAATTTTACCTTTATGAATTTAAGGGGTCCTCTTACCTCATGACCAAAAATTAGTTCAAAAGGACTAAATTTGGTTGACTCATTAGGAGCATCCCTAATTGCAAACAGAATGAATGGAATTCCTTTATCCCAATCCTCTGGATAATCTTGACGATACGCCCTCAACATTGTCTTTAATGTCTGATGCCATCTTTCTAATGCTCCCTGGATGGTACGCAGTTGATTTAAATTGTTTTATTCCTAAGCTATCCATAACTTCTTTGAATAACTTTGAAGTAAAATTTGACCCTTGATCCGATTGTATTTCTGTGGGTAGTCCATACCTAGTAAAGAATTTAAGTAACTCCTCCACAATCTTTTTAGCTGTAATATTACATAATGGAATGGCCTCTGGAAACCTAGTAGACACATCCATTATAGTCAAAAGATATTGATTCCCACTTTTTGTTTTCAGAAGCGGTCCTACGCAATCAATTAGGACCCTTGTAAAAGGTTCCTTAAATGCTGGAATGGGTATTAAGGGTGCTGGTTTTCAGTGCCTGAAGTTTCCCTATCACTAGACATGTGTGACATGATTGACAAAATTCAACTGCATCTTTATGTAGTCCAGGCCAATAAGAATGTTTCTGGATTTTAGCTTGAGCGTTTCTTATTCCCAAATGACCTCCCACTGGTACCTCAGGTGCAACTCGCAACACCTCCTTTCTATACCCTACCGGCAATACTACTTGATGAACTTCTGCCAACTTTTCATCCGCCTGCATATGTAGAGGTCTCCATTTTCTCATCGCGACATTACTTTTATGGCAATAACACTCTGGTATACACTCAGATTCCTCTTCCGTGTATGCTTTCTGATACATCCATTTTATTTCTATATCTTTTTGTTGTAACTCCGCCAATTTTCCTGAACTAAAAATATTCGCCTCATCCCCCACCTGTTCTTGTTCTTTTTCAACCACCTGATCAAAAATCGTTTCTGATAATTGCACTTCAACTTCATCTTCGCTCTTTGATTTCTCCTCTTGTCTTAACCTGTGACTTTGCAACCTTGTTACTACACAATCCGGAAAAATCCCAGGATATTCATAGATTACATAGAATTTACAGTTCAGAAGGAGGCCATTCAGCCCATCAAGCCTGCACCGGTCTTGGAAATAGCACCCCCATTTTAAGCCCAGACCTCCGCCCCATACACGTAACCCAGCAACCCCACCCAACCCCTTTGGACACTAAGGGCAATTTAGCATGGCCAATCCACCTAACCTGCACGTCTTTGGACTGTGGGAGGAAACCGGAGAACCCGGAGAAAACCCACGCAGACACGGGGAGAACGTGCAGACTCCACACAGACAGTGACCCAAGCCGAGAATCGAACCTGGGACCCAGGAGCTGTGAAGCGATAATGCTAACCACTGTGCTACTGTGCCGCCCGCACACTCCACATTCATCCTTCAACACTCCAGTTGTCTGATTTTCCACTGGCTTATCAACCACAGTAGGCATCACTCCCACCTGCGATCCAGCTATATCATTACCCAAGATAAACTGTATTCCTGGACAAGATAGCTTCTCTATTACTCCGACTACCATTTCACCACTCTTCACTGGACTTTCCACCCTTACCTTATATAATGAAACACTACTCCTCTCACCCTGAATTCCACATATCACCACCTTTTCTGGCAACATTCTTCCCAAACTACATAACTCCTCATCTCTTACCATTAAGGATTGACTAGCTCCCGTATCTCTTAAAATTGTGACTTCTTTACCTGCTCCTCCTGATACACATGAGTAAACTTTACCCACACAAGTAAATTCTTTAAAGCGATCTGGCACCTTCTTATCAATCACCTCTTGATCAGGCAGTACAATCTTTTGCACCTCCTTCGCTTCACTTGGGCTTTCCTTTACCACTTCAACAAACCCCACGGTCTTATCCTGTTTTACCACATCAGCCTTTCCAGTGCTTTTCTTCAACCACCAACACTGTGACTTTACATGGCCTAGTTTATTACAGTGAAAACATTTGAAACTTTTCATGTCTCTTCCACCCTCCTGGATTTCTTTTTTAATCGGAGGTACACTCTCCTTATTATCTCCCATCTGATCACCTTTACCTTTACCACTTGAGTATTTCTCTTGTCCCCAGTTTCTATCCCACACAGGCTGAAACTGATGTCAGAAACCAAGCTTCGATTTATGAACTAATTCAGAATCATCTGCCATTTCCGCTGCTAATCTCGCATTTTAACCCTCTGCTCTTCCACATGAGTTCTCACTACATCAGGAATTGAATTTTTAAACTCCTCCAAAAGTATAATTTCTCTGAGAGCTTCATACGTTTGGTCTATTTTCAAAGCCCTTATCCACCTATCAAAATTACTCTGTTTGATGCTTTCAAACTCCATATATGTTTGACCAAATTCTTTCTTTAAATTTCTAAACCTTTGTCTGTAGGCTGCAGGCACTAGTACATATGCACCCAAGATGGATTTTTTCACCTCCTCATACGTCCCAGATACCTCCTCCGGTAGTGATGCAAACATTTCACTATCCCTACCTACCAGCTTTGTTTGAATCAGTAATACCCACATGTCCTGTGGCCATTTCATTTGTTTAGCTGCCTTCTCAAATGAAATGAAACAGGCTTCTACCTCCTTCTCATCAAACCTTGGCAATGCTTGGACATATTTAAATAGATTCCCACCAAGCCTTCGACTTTGACGCTCTTTCTCACTATCCTCATCACTATCAACCAACTGTACATTTCCCTTTACGTCTGCCAATTTCAACTGACTGTCATGTTTCACGGCCATTTTCTGAAGTTCAAACTCTCTCTCTTTATATTTTTCCCTGATCTGTGTCCCACTTTCTCTTTCTTTTTGTTCTGCTAGGGCTATTCTTTCTGTTCTCCTTTCTTCTCTCTCCTTTTCTTTTTCCTCTCTCTCGCTTTCTCTTTCCGCTCTCTCTCTTCCGTATTCAAGCTGCTTTAATTCTTTCTCATGTTTCATTTGTTTAATTTGCAACTGAATTTTTGCCATTTCCAATGAGTCAAACTCTATCTCAGGCAACTTTAAATGCTTAGCCACCACCATAATTGCCTCATCTTTTCGTATTTTGTCAGGTAATATTAACTGCAATGTTTTTGCCAAATCTAACAGTCTGCTTTTAGTCTCTGTCCGTAAGGTACTGCATGTGACCGTCTCCACCCCCAGAAACTTCTGAGCCTCTGAAAGAGCCATTGTCCACAACACACTCCCCACTTAAACTAAAATACCACACCTGAAAAGCAACCACAATATGCTCACCCCTCACTGTCTTTAAGTTCACCAAACCAATCCAATAGATAGACTTTTACCCCTCACGAGCCCCCAATTGTTATGGGCCAGGGTTTAGAGAATCCCAAAGTGTATCATGGAGTTCACCTGACCCACAACTTTTAATAGATTGTGGTATGGGGAGCACACGGCTCACTCTACAGGTATGGTACAGCAGACATGGGCCAGTGGTTTTTTAGAACAAAACAATGTTTATTCTATGAACTCAAGTTAATCTTTCTAAAACAAACAGTGAACATCTTAGCAACCATTAAATCAAATACACCCCCCAAAGAATACAACACTAAGTAATCTGTATGCTGTTCTTTTAACATCCAAAAGACTTAACAAACCTTCAAACATGAGCACATTAGGGTTAACATTCAAGACTGAAAACATTTACAATTCTTCTGAATTCACCAAATGATTAAGAGATAGTCCTTCGTGGCAAGAGATCAACAGCAGTGCAGCTCCCAGACACACCCAAGCTTTCTCAAACTGAAACTAGAAAAGCAGAAGTGGAGCTCAGCTCCACCCACACTCTGACATCACTCCAGTAACATGAGCAGCTCCATTTCTTAAAGGTACATTTCTTAAACACTCATTTCTTAAAGGGTACTTTCACATGACACTGGGTAGGTGTTGTTTTGGTAGGAATGGTGCAGACTTGATGGGCTGAATAGCCTCCTTCTAGACTGTAGGGATTCTAAAGTAGCCGCTGTTGTATTGTAGGTAACGCAGAAGCTGATTTTCACAAGCAAACTTCACAAAACACTGTGTGATAGTAGCCTGATAATCTATTTTTCCTTGATGTTGCTTGAGCAATAGCAACAGCACCCCAGGAGAATGTAATGATATGCATAAGCAATCATGTATATAATTATGTAAACTAACTCCGACCAGCAGGTGGCTGTGCAAATCGACCACGTGACTCTGTACCTTGAGGAGTTGGGAGTTAGTCGTATTAGTGGATAGTCATACTTGCAGTAGCTCTTGTATAATTTATCAGTATTAGTAGTTTGTAATATATTTCTCATAGTTATCTTTACCACACATTTATTTTATCATAAAATACTTTAACTAGTCAAGAACTAGTGTGCATCATTCCTACCAGCCAAGAACCAGGACGTAACTTCCCCTGCTCTTCTTCAAAATGGTGCCACAGGATTACACCCAACTGAAAGGGAAGATGTGGCCCATTTAAGGTTTCACCTGGACAATGGAATCCCTGGCAGTGCGGCACTCTCTCAGTGCTCCATCAGAAGTTTCAGCATACATTTTGTGCTCAACATTTTAGGGTGGGGATTGACCTCGCCTGATCCAGGAGTGAGAGTGCCACTGAAACGTGGCTGAAAAGAGGGGACAATGTGGTTTGAAGCTGTTTTAAGGGGTGCTCACTTCCTAACTGTTCAATCGGCAGTTAGGAAGGCAAATACAATGTTCGCATTCATGTCGAGAGGGCTAGAATACAAGACCAGGGATGTACTTCTGAGGCTGTATCAGGCTCTGGTCATACCCCATTTTGAGGTATTTGGAGCAGTTGTGAACCTTCCTTTTATTATCTAAGGAAAGATGTGCTGGCCTTGGAAAGCGTCCAGAGGAGGTTCACAAGAATGATCCCTGGAATTGAAGAGCTTGTCGTATGTGGAACGTTTGAGGACTCTGGGTCTGTACTCGTTGGAGTTTAGAAGGATGAGAGGGGATCTTATTGAAACTTACAGGATACTGTGTGACCTGGATAGAGTGGACGTGGAGAGGATGTTTCCACTAGTAGGAAAAACTAGAAGCAGAGGACACCATCTCAGACTAAAGGGACGATCCTTTAAACAGAGGGGAGGAGGAATTTCTTTAGTCAGAGGGTGATGAATCTGTGGAACTCTTTGCCGCAGAAGGCTGTAGAGGCCAAATCACTGAGTGTCTTTAAGTGATAGGTTCTTGATTAATAAGGGGATCAGGGATTATGGGGAGAAGGCAGGAGAATAGGGATGAGAAAAATATCAGCCATGATTGAATGGCGGAGCAGACTTGATGGGCCGAGTGGCCTAATTCTGCTCCTATATCTTATGGTCTTATTCCTTTCAGGGTCAGCAGTTATACTGCCCACGGCCTAGTACATATAGGTGAAGTGCATGTGGTGACCTCAGTGATCTCACCTACAAGAACGGCCACTAGTGGCATAAGGACAAACTGGGGCGATCGGGGTGGGAGGTGATGGGGAAGTGAGAGGTTGGCAGGGAGGAGGGAAGGAAGGCGGGGGCCCTGGGCTCCCAGTTCAGCCTCCAGCAATGATTCCGGCCCTTGAGCCGTTGGCCAGAGGAGCAGATTGGATTTAAATTGAGCCAGTGGGACAATGAAAACTAGAGAAGAAAACGAGTGGAGTGCACGTGGACCTTCGAGAAATCACACTCTTTCATTGTGCCAGGATGGAACTCGATTTAATCACCTGTTGATGGGAAAACGTTGAAGAATACAGCCCGAAAGAATAGCCAAGCTGGTACTTGTCAATAAGTCAGACAGAAGGGCTAGCATAGTGGTATTGTCGCTGTGCTAGTAATCCAGAGATCCAGCGTGATGTTCTGGGGACCCTGGTTTGAATCCCACCATGGCTGATGGTAACATTTTAATTCAATAAAAATCTGGAATTCAAAGTCTAATGAAGACCATGAAACCATTGTCGATTGCTGCAAAAACCTATCTGGTTCGCTAATGTCCCTTTAGGGAAGGAAACCTGGTGTCCTTACCCGGTCTGGCCTACATGTGACTCCAGACCCACAACAATGTGGTTGACGCTTAAATGCCCTCAGGAATGGCCTAGCAAGCCGCTCGGTTCAGGGGCAATTAGGGATGGGCAATAAATGCTGACCCAGCCAGTGACACCCACTTACCAGGAATGAATAATTAAAAAATCTTCAGAACAATCCACCTGACAGCCCCCACTTAAGATATTTGCCTTGAACTTTTACCAAGGTTGATGGAAGAGGTTACAGAGGAATCCCCAACGCCCCTCTTTGATTGTTGAGATAACTTACCGTTATAATTTCTATTTAACCCAATTAGCGTATGTCAATGAAGCTAAGTTCACAGAATTCATTAACGTTAATTAACCCTAGCTAATTAAAGGATGCAAGCACCTCTTAAACAGTGGGACATTTGTTGTCAACGAATAATTGAAAACCTTTCGCTGAATTTATTTTAATGAAACCTGGCTATTGAAAGAGGAGACAGCGGGCTGGATTCTCCCATTCTGAGACTAAGTGCTGACTCTGGCGTGGGAACGGTGGCATTTTACGAACGAAGAAATGGCGTTAAACGGCCACCGATCCCCTGTCAGGGGGTGGGCCTAGCAGGCACACAGTGTAGAGATCCCGGCTCTAGCTGCCGATACTGCCAGAGAATTGCCAGGTTTGTGGCCGCGCATGCGCATGGCGGTGGCCTGCATCAGCCGTGCCGTGCAACATGGCGGCGTCCGCACACGGACCCGGCTTGCCAAATGTTGACCCCCTTTGGCCAGGCCCGCCACCCCTGGTCCACCCCCCACCAGTGCCCCAGTCCTCGCCAAAGCCTCCCCAGCTTGCGGATCAGCTCCCCCCTGACTGTGGCAGTGCTGGACTTAGTACGCAGCTTCCACGCCGAGTTCCCGAAAATAAATATCATGAGTGACTGACGCCGTCGGGAACCCGGCCCATTGGGGGCGGAGCATCGGGGGGGGAGGGCCTCGGGTAACATCCTGAGGCTTTCCCGACGGTGTGTGGCGTACTCCTAGCGTACGCCGTTTTGGAGAGGGCTGGAGATTCTCCAGCCGATTGCCGAATGCGATTTCGGTGTTGGAGACCGGAGATTCCCGCCCAAGTTCTATCAGTGAAATTCTCCCGGATCCTGCTGTTTAACTGACAACAATTTCTTCCATTTATTTTGTGGCTGTAACAGTGTAAAATGTTTCGAGCTCCTCAGCAAAAGACTTGAGAACCTAAGGGGAAAGTTCGGACAGGTGACCAAAAGCTGGTCAAGGAGGTAGATTTCAATGATTCTTTTAAAGGAGGGGAGACAGAGATAGAGCGATTTGAAGAGATTTAGAGAGGGAATTCCGGAGCTAGGGGCCAAAGCAGCCGAAGACACGGCCGCCAAAGGTGGAGCGACTAAAATCGGAGATGCTCAAGGTGCCAGGACTGAAGGAGTGAACTTGGAACATTACAGGAATGGGTGAGGTTTCTGAGATACAGAGGCCATGGAGGCATTTGAAAACCAAGATGATAATATGGAAATATTCTGCATGGCAAGTGGTTTCTGGGAAGTTCCTGGTTGTGCTACCCTGTAATTTCCTGACCATTTGGGTATAGAGATGGTGACGATGCACCTACAATATTCTAAGACATCTGCCAGGAACCTGCCTGACAATGGGGTACCAGGAAATGTTTCCCATTGTTTCTTCTGGTGGAATAGTCCAGAGCAAGGTATCATGGCTATAATATCCCTCATGGGGCATACGGGGTGGGAATAATTACCTTCCCCATCGCCCTCACGGAGTAGGGGTACTCCCGCTCGGGGCGGTGGGCGGCATGGTAGCACAGCGGTTAGCACCGTTGCTTCACAGCGCCAGGGTAGCAGGTTCAATTCCCGGCTTGGGTCACTGTCTGTGCGGAGTCTGCATGTCCTCTCTGTGTCTGCGTGGGTTTCGTCCGGGTGCTCCGGTTTCCTCCCACAAGTCCCGAAAGACGTGCTGTTAGGTGAATTGGACATTCTGAATTCTCCCTCTGTGTACCCGAACAGGCGCCGGAGTGTGGCGACTCGGGGATTTTCACAGTAACTTCATTGCAGTGTTAATGTAAGCCTACTTGTGACAATAAAGATTATTAATTAAGTAATTACTCTAAGTAACCAATGTATAAAAGTTCATCCAGAGAGCCACCTGATAGGGAGCTACCAGGCATTTAAATAAATCTACCCCTTTACTCGGTATGGACTCCCTGTGCCCTCGTTAAAATAGCCTCAAAATCAGAGCAAGACCATTGAGAGGAGATGCCAGGAAACACTTTCTCACACAAAGACTATTCGAAATTGAACAACTCTCTCAAACAAACAAAGAACAAAGAAATGTACAGCACAGGAACAGGCCCTTCGGCCCTCCAAGCCCGTGCCGACCATACTGCCCGACTAAACTACAATCTTCTACACTTCCTGGGTCCGTATCCTTCTATTCCCATCCTATTCATATATTTGTCAAGATGCCCCTTAAATGTCCCTATCGTCCCTGCCTCCACTACCTCCTCCGGTAGTGAGTTCCAGGCACCCACTACCCTCTGCGTAAAAAACTTGCCTCGTACATCTACTCTAAACTTTGCCCCTCTCACCTTAAACCTATGCCCCCTAGTAATTGACCCCTCTACCCTGGGGAAAAGCCTCTGACTATCCACTCTGTCTATGCCCCTCATAATTTTGTATACCTCTATCAGGTCGCCCCTCAACCTCCTTCGTTCCAGTGAGAACAAACCGAGTTTATTCAATCGCTCCTCATAGCTTATGCCCTCCATACCAGGCAACATTCTGGTAAATCTCTTCTGCACCCTCTCTAAAGCCTCCACATCCTTCTGGTAGTGTGGCGACCAGAATTGAACACTATACTCCAAGTGTGGCCTAACTAAGGTTCTATACAGCTGCAACATGACTTGCCAATTCTTATACTCAATGCCCCGGCCAATGAAGGCAAGCATGCCGTATGCCTTCTTGACTACCTTCTCCACCTGTGTAGCCCCTTTCAGTGATCTGTGGACCTGTACTCCTAGATCTCTTTGACTTTCAATACTCTTGAGGGTTCTACCATTCACTGTATATTCCCTACCTGCATTAGCCCTTCCAAAATGCATTACCTCACATTTGTCCAGGTTAAACTCCATCTGCCATCTCTCCGCCCAAGTCTCCAGACAATCTAAATCCTGCTGTATCCTCAGACAGTCCTCATCGCTATCCGCAATTCCACCAACCTTTGTGTCGTCTGCAAACTTACTAATCAGACCAGTTACATTTTCCTCCAAATCATTTATATATACTACAAAGAGCAAAGGTCCCAGCACTGATCCCTGTGGAACACCACTGGTCACAGCCCTCCAATTAGAAAAGCATCCCTCCATTGCTACCCTCTGCCTTCTATGGCCTAGCCAGTTCTGTATCCACCTTGCCAGTTCACCCCTGATCCCGTGTGACTTCACCTTTTGTACTAGTCTACCATGAGGGACCTTGTCAAAGGCCTTACTGAAGTCCATATAGACAACATCTACTGCCCTACCTGCATCAATCATCTTAGTGACCTCCTCGAAAAACTCTATCAAGTTAGTGAGACACGACCTCCCCTTCACAAAACCGTGCTGCCTCTCACTAATACGTCCATTTGCTTCCAAATGGGAGTAGATCCTGTCTCTAAGAATTCTCTCCAGTAATTTCCCTACCACTGACGTAAGGCTCACCGGCCTGTAGTTCCCGGGATTATCCTTGCTACCCTTCTTAAACAGAGGAACAACATTGGCTATTCTCCAGTCCTCCGGGACATCCCCTGAAGACAGCGAGGATCCAAAGATTTCTGTCAAGGCCTCAGCAATTTCCTCTCCAGCCTCCTTCAGTATTCTGGGGTAGATCCCATCAGGCCCTGGGGACTTATCTACCTTAATATTTTTTAAGACACCCAACACCTCGTCTTTTTGGATCACAATGTGACCCAGGCTATCTACACCCCCTTCTCCAAACTCAACATCTACCAATTCCTTCTCTTTGGTGAATACTGATGCAAAGTATTCATTTAGTACCTCGCCCATTTCCTCTGGCTCCACACATAGATTCCCTTGCCTATCCTTCAGTGGGCCAACCCTTTCCCTGGCTACCCTCTTGCTTTTTATGTAAGTGTAAAAAGCCTTGGGATTTTCCTTAACCCTATTTGCCAATGACTTTTCATGACCCCTTCTAGCCCTCCTGACTCCCTGCTTAAGTTCCTTCCTACTTTCCTTATATGCCACACAGGCTTCGTCTGTTCCCAGCCTTTTAGCCCTGACAAATGCCTCCTTTTTCTTTTTGACGAGGCCTACAATATCATTCGTCATCCAAGGTTCCCGAAAATTGCCGTATTTGTCTTTCTTCCTCACAGGAACATGCCTGTCCTGTATTCCTATCAACTGACACTTGAAAGCCTCCCACATGTCAGATGTTGATTTGCCCTCAAACATCCGCCCCCAATCTATGCTCTTCAGTTCCCGCCTAATATTGTTATAATTAGCCTTCCCCCAATTTAGCACATTCATCCTCGGACCACTCTTATCCTTGTCCACCAGTACTTTAAAACTTACTGAATTGTGGTCACTGTTACCAAAATGCTCCCCTACTGAAACATCTACCACCTGGCCGGGCTCATTCCCCAATACCAGGTCCAGTACCGCCTCTTCCCTAGTTGGACTGTTTACATATTGTTTTAAGAAGCCCTCCTGGATGCTCCTTACAAACTCTGCCCCGTCTAAGCCTCTGGCACTAAGTGAGTCCCAGTCAATATTGGGGAAGTTGAAGTCTCCCATCACCACAACCCTGTTGTTTTTACTCTTTTCCAAAATCTGTCTACCTATCTGCTCCTCTATCTCCCGCTGGCTGTTGGGAGGCCTGTAGTATACCCCCAACATTGTGACTGCACCCTTCTTATTCCTGATCTCTACCCATATAGCCTCACTGCCCTCTGAGGTGTCCTCTCGCTGTATAGCTGTGATACTCTCCTGAACAAGTAGCGCAACTCCGCCTCCCCTTTTACATCCCCCTCTATCCCGCCTGAAACATCTAAAACCTGGAACGTTTAGCTGCCAATCCTGCCCTTCCCTCAACCAGGTCTCTGTAATGGCAACAACATCATAGTTCCAAGTAGTAATCCAAGCTCTAAGTTCATCTGCCTTACCCGTAATGCTCCTTGCATTAAAACATATGCACTTCAGGCCACCAGACCCGCTGTGTTCAGCAACTTCTCCCCGTCTGCTCTGCCTCAGAGCCACACTGTCCCTATTCCCTAGTTCTCCCTCAACGCTCTCACCTTCTGACCTATTGCTCCCGTGCCCACCCCCCTGCCATACTAGTTTAAACCCTCCCGTGTGACACTAGCAAATCTCGTCTGACAAACATCTGATACGAGAAGATTTCAAAACTGAGTCAGATAAATTTTGTTTGGTGAGTGTATTAAAGGTTACAGAATCAAGGCAGGTAATTGAAGTTAAGATACAAATCATCCATGACCCAACTGAATGTGAAACAGGCTGAATGACCTCTGTTCCCACCTTCTGAGTTGTGAGAAATATACGGGGACGAGATATTTTTCTGTTTTGGTATCAAGGCCGAATAATTATGGCCCTCAGCCATTCTGAGCAACATGTAACAGCATTGCCTCCTGGCTAAGTCTGTATTCCTGAAGGTACTTTCTTGCATTGTTTGAAATAAATATTTACGAATTGAACTTTCGATGCTTGTTTCTCATTCCTCAGTTGATCATTGATGTCATTAATCATGATCTCTTTCCATTGGCCAGCAACATCATTAGTATAATAATAATCTTTATTATTGTCACAAGTAGGCTTACATTGGCACTGCAATGAAGTTACTGTGAAAATCCCCTCGTCGCCACATTCCGGGGTCTGTTCGGGTACACAGAGGGAGAATTCAGAATGTCCAATTCACCTAACAAGCACGTCTTTCGGGGCTTGTGGGAGGAAACTGGAGCACCCGGAGGAAACCCACGCAGATACGGGGAGAACGTGCAGACTCCGCGCAGTGACCCGAGCCAGGGATCGAATCTGGGACCCTGGAGCTGTGAAGTAACAGTGCTAACCACTGTGCTATCGTGCCACCCCTTTTCAGGGCCCCGTGGATACACTCTCACCGTTTTCCTTTGGCTGTTTCCCATTGCTTGCTACTGGATGAGAAGCCATTATTAAGGGGGACTGTGGACAGCGGGATGGTTGGAGGGTGAACAGGCAAAGGGTAGTGGTAAAGGAAATTGATGACGCTGGAGAGGCCACTTCCTATTTAACATACCCATCTTTTGATCGCAGCCTTAAACCGAGGCACCTAATCGGGTAGATGTAAAAGATCACATGAGCAGAGGAAGCATCCCTAATCTTCTGCTGAAAATGTATCCCTCAATCAACTCCACTGCAAAAGCAGATTATCAGCCATTATCTCATTATGAGATCTTGCTGTACATATATTGACTCCCACGTTTCCCACATTACCACAGTGACTACACTTCAAAAGTATTCTATTGGCTATGAAGGGCTTTGGAGTTGTAATGAATCTATACAAATGCAACACATTTGGGAGTCTGGTGAAGAGCACATTGAATTCCTCAGCGCAGTTAAGAGATCTTGCAGTTATACAGCCAAAGTAATTCTAAACAATGCCTAAAGTGTGGTAACAACTTTATGTTGAATACTGCAGTGCTATGTACAAATTTGGCTGTCATTACAAAGTGGCAGCATGCTGGATTTGGACATGACAAAGTAAGAACAACGAGCCAAACGCTAGTACCTCAGCCCCCAGGGCATCCCTACGGGAGTTTCTAAGGGAAGTGCCCTCAGCCAAATCACCTTCAGCTGCATTAACAATGACCTTCCCTCCAACATGAGGCCAGGAGTCAGGATACTCACTGATGATTGAACTATGTTCCATTCGTAATGCCTCAGATCATAGAATCATAGAATTTACAGTGCAGAAGGAGGCCATTCAGCCCATCGAGTCTGCACCAGCCCCTGGAAAGAGCACCCTACTTAAACCCGCGTCTCCATCCTATCCCGGTAACCCTGTACCCCACCTAACCTTTTGGACACTAGGGGAAAATTTAGCATGGCCAATCCACCTATCCTGCACATCTTTGGACTGTGGGAGGAAATCGGAGCCCCCGGAGGAAATCCAGGCAGACATGGGGAGAAAGTGCAAACTCCACACAGACAGCCTCACGAGGCCAGAATTGAACCCGAGATCCTGGAGCAGTGAGGCAGCGGTGCTAACTGCTGTGCCACCGCGCTGCCCGATTATTATTGGATTCCAATTATTCAGGCCTGGACCGACAAGTGGTAACTAATGCTCACTCCATACACGTGCCAGGCAATGATCATGTCCAACAAAAAGGAGCTGAATCCCCCTCCATCAACATCCTGGAGACGCACCATTGACCAACACATTAACTGGGCCAACCATATAAATACCATAGCCGGGAATATCCAGGTCCTCTGTACTGGGGCATGGGGTGGGAGAGTCAGCCGCCCATCCATTGGACATTTGGCAGGGATGGCCGATCCCAGCGGTTGGTGGGTTATGGGAGAGGTGTTTACAGAACCCCAAAATGTATCATGGAGTTCAACCAACCTCCCCCTTTTATGGATTGTTGCTTTTGAAGCACACGTCTTGTTCCCCAGGTGTGATATTGCAATTATGGACACGTGGTTTTTAACACAAAACAATGTTTATTCCATGAACTCAACATAACCTTTTAAATAAACATTGGATCCCTTAACACCCCTTACTTCAAAGATAACCCCGAAAATAATACAACACTAAATAATCCCTCAAAATGTTCCTTCAAACATCCAAAAGACTTCCCCTTTAACAACAGACATGAGGTTACATTCAATATACTTATAGTCTTTGGATTTGCAGACATTAACAGACCAGTTCTGTGTTTTCTTCTTGCAGCTCACTGGAAACACACAGACACACCCAAGCTGCTCTCTCAAACTGAAGCCAAAAGCAGAAGTGAGCTCAGCTCCCCCCCCCCGCCCCAACCTCTGACATCACTTCAGTAATATGATCAGCTCCATTTCTTAAAGGTACATTGCCTAAACATCCATTTCTTAAAGGTACTCTCACATGACAGGTGAGACTGGAAAATCCTGCCCTATGACTGGCAGAACAGGTCAAAGGCTGTGTATCCTTCAGTGAGTAACACTGAAGAAGCTCGATACCAGGCCAAAGCAACCTGCCTGATTGGTACCCCATCGACCATCTTAAACACTCACTCCGTCCACCACTGACACACAGCGGTAACAGTGTGTGCATCTACAAGATGCACTGAAGCAACTCACTATGGCTCCTTTGTCATTACCTTCAAAACCCGCAATTGTACTACCTTGAAGGACAAGGCAGCAGTAGCATGGGATCACCACCACCTGCAGGTTCCCCTTCAAGTCACACGCCATCCTGACTTGGAAATATTTCGCTATTCCTTCAATGCCACAATTGCACATCCTAATAAAGAGTACAAAAAAATGAAAAGCCCGTTTAGTTGCCTGAGCTATAATTAGCAATTACGGAGACTGAGAATGTTTGCACAATAAGAATGCACGCTTGCTGAAGATTTCAAGGTGCTGAGAGTGATTGGAACTGATCATGTGTTTTTGACACAATTGCAACCTGTGCGACTAGTGGTATAACAAGCTCAGAGAGAGGAAGGTGGGTTAGAATGTGATTATTAAGATAGAGAGATGCCTGTAAGGCAGAAAGTACATTGTAGGGTTAAGACAAAATCCTATTGGTATTAATGTTCCTCATCCATTTGGATTTGGGTTCTATTATTTACCATTCCCATAAATACTCAGTATGTTTTTTTTAAGAAGTCATTCTCAGTGTTTCTCTGGCAAAGTGGGGGCGGAATCACATTTGGTTTGATACAACCAAATTATTTGTGCGGCTACTTCAAAGAGCAGTTAAGAGTCACTCACTTAGGCGTGTACCATCTACAAGATGCACTGCATAACTCGCTGAGGTTCCTTAGAGCAGCAGAGACCTGGAAACTCCACCACCTGGAGGTTCCACTCCAAGTCATTCACCATCCCGACTTGGGAATATAGCACCGTTCCCTGACTGTCGCTGGGTAAAAATGCTGGATCTCTCTCCCTAACAGCACAGTGGGTGTACCTGCACCCTGGCAACTGTAGCGGCTCAAGATGGCAACTCACCACCACCTTCTGAAGGGCAACTAGGGATGGCCTAAGCAGGGACATTCACATCCCTAAATTAATAAAATAATTATTGAGAGGGAAGCTGGGCAAGATGAGTGAAATGAGGGAAGGTAAAAGGTATCAGGATGGGAGAAATATGAAGTAATGCATTTTGGAAGGGAATAGACCTTAGACCTTAGTATGATTTTAATTAATGCAGATGAGCAGAAGGACTTTGGTTGCAACCGCACAGGGAAATAGGGGCAACAGGAAAAAATGGGTAAGGCCACCAAGTATCTCCTGGTGGATTCATCATAGATTATCATAGAATTTACAGTGCAGAAGGAGGCCATTCGGCCCATCGAGTCTGCACCGGCTCTTGGAAAGAGCACCCTGCCCAAGGCCAACACCGCCACCCTATCCCCATAGCCCAGTAACCCCACCCAACACTAAGGGCAATTTTGGACACTAAGGGCAATTTATCATGGCCAATCCACCGAACCTGCACATCTTTGGACTGTGGGAGGAAACCGGAGCACTCGGAGGAAACCCACGCACACACAGGGAGGATGTGCAGACTCCGCACAGACAGTGACCCAAGCTGGAATCGAACCTGGGACCCTGGAGCTGTGAAGCAATTGTGCTGTCCACAATGCTACCGTGCTGCCCGTCAGATTATCCGCCAGCGGGATCCTCCGCTTGGCCGGCAGTACACTCATGCCCGCGGATTTCCCGATGGCGTGCGGGTGCCTACAATGGAGAATCCCACTGGCCAGTTGGCGGGAAGAAGGATCCCGCTGCCAGCGAGGGCGCACCTTACCTGAAAACAGGTGCGGTGGGATGGAGAATGCCTCACCTTTGGTGTCTTTCCCAGAGTCTGAGTGTGAAAAGGGAGGAAATATTGACGGAAGTTGAGTTGGCTTTTGGAGAACTGTATATGGTTTTGGGGAGTCACCATTTAGGAAGTGGGCAGAAGGAACAGAAAAGATGCAGGATAATGCTTCGAACATGTTACTGGGTGCGAGGAGTTAAAGTTACAGTGGGAGAATTGAACCTTCTTTTTCACTGAGAGGTTAACTGGTGACCTGAGAGCTATCACCAAGCACACAAAAGGGTCGAACAGCATTAGATTACTCCTACGAGCTGGTGAGACGTTCAATGATAGGGCAAACATTTAACATACAAAGATAATGACACAAAACATGTAAATAGTATCTTAAGGGGAAAATAATTCTTCGATATGTTGCATAGGTAAGGGAAATAATTCTGTAGACTGATTAGAATACGATTCCTCTGTCACAAGACCTATTGTACATTCATGCAGTAGATTTATGAAGCTATGATATATCAAGGTTAATATATTGGAATATAGTTTATGAAGTGATCGTATGACGTTTACAAAGATATTTTAGTAGTTTATAAAGCGGCTCTTTAGCTTGGCACCATGCTCTAGCCCCCCAACCTCCTAGATATCTGTGCTTTGATTCCAGCCTCTTGAACATTCTTCTTTTTAATGGCTGCTGTGCCTTTATCTGCCTAGTTCCTAAGCTCTGGAATCTCTTTATTAAACTTCTCCACCTTTCTTCCCTGCTTTAAGTCACACCTATCCCCTTTGATCCAGAGTAGGATCGGTTGTCCCAACGTTTTGTTATGTGGGGTGACATCAACTTTTGCCCGATAATGCTCCTGTCAAGCACCTGGGGATGTTCTCACTCTATTAAAGGTGCTGTATAAATGCACATTGTTGCTGATGTTGGCCGAGCCAGCACTCAGTGGGGTACGTCCCACGGGCCAGTACCCCACACAACGCTCGTGCGATGGGAGGAGAATTAAATTATCCCGTGTGTGGCCAGTCTCCATGATTGGCAGCCCGGACACCTGTCCATTAATTAGTGCTTGTACCTTTTAGCGTAACAGACGCCGCCTAATATTTTGGTCACAGCTTCACTTGGCTGGACCCAGGAATTTTCTCCAAATTGTAACAAAATCTCCAACAAAGTCTAGAGGGAATTCAGGAGGAATCTCTTTACCTACAGAGAAGTGAGAATGTAGTGTTTGCTGCCACAAGGGTTAGTGGGAGGGAATGGCATAGATGCATTTAAGGGGATGCTGGATAAACACAGGGGTGTGTGTGGTTATTATCATACATGAAAGCAATGTAAGGGTTCATGAAATGTGTACAGCCAGCCACTAGAGGGAGCACTCCTAGAAGTATATAAGGGATGAGGCTGAGCCTTGTGGGACAGAGGTTTGGAGTAGGTGGTAGGAGCAGAAACTGAGCTAGGAGTACTGAAGATAGTGAGCGAGCAAGAGTAGTTAATGAGTTAGTGAGTTAGATCTTAGATGAATATAGTTTATGTGTGTTTAAGCAACTGTTAGTTCTTCGGGATAATTGTCGAATCCAATTGCAGTGTTAAATAAATAGTTTTGTTGGTTTTCAAGACTCGTTGTTCTCTGATCAACACTACATATCAAAACCATCTGGCTAGAGCAAGGCAGAGAACAACACAGGGTAGAAGGAAAGAGAAGGATCTGCTGACAGGGCGAGATAAAATAAGCATGCAGCATATACACAAGCCTGGACAAGCTGAGTTGAATGGTCTGTGCTGTAGATTGCACTGAATTCCATGTATTTGGTGAAGTAACACTGTATGGTTTAGGAAGCGCAAGAGGCTGGCCGAGATTTCACACTGGGGAGGTTCCTCAGATCAGATTAAAAATGTCGGCACTGAGGAAGAACCTTTCGCTGATCTGTTGTAATAAGAGTCAAAACTGTGCTTTGACAGAATGAAAGAGAAGCTTTAACAAGAAGCCGTTTGTCCTTTTGCATCCACAGCAATATGTTCATAAATTCAGTGCCATTCTTTTACACTAAGCCTCGTCTCAACACATTTGATTTGGAAGCAAGTCGGGTTATTATTCCCGAAGTGTTGAGTGCATTATTAGTGATGAATAGAATTATGCACCTGAAGAGTTTTAAGTTGGCGTTTCTTTTGATTTATATCCACGCTGCTGGGTGTTAAGACATTCTGAAGAGTTATGGAGCAGTTGTTTGCATTGCCCCATCAGTCAGTGAGCTGCGGATGTCTGTCCTGAGGCACATGGGTAGAAATTACTTTTAAAGCTGTGGCACTTATCACATTTGTACAATGTTTCCCTGTCTGTTATTTTAAAGTCAATGTTGCTGACAATGGATCTAAATGAGTGTGAGGCCCAAACTAAAGTTGACCTTTCAGGCCGCCTCCAGCCCTCACTTCTACAGGGTGATAGGAAGAATGGCCAGGGCTTCATCACGAGAACATTACTGACAGAGCAGCCATGGCTCAGATCATTCTTTGTTCAAGACCATAAGACATAGGAGCAGAATTAGGCCACTCGGCCCATCGAGTCTGCTCTGCCATTCAATCATGGCCGATATTTTTCTCATCCCCATTCTCCTGCCTTCTCCCCATAACCCCTGATCCCTTCATTAATCAAGAACCTATCTATCTCAAGTACCACTCCAGTGCTTCAGCACAGCAATCAAGACTGACATTTCTTTTTACATTTAGCCAGTCTTGTTCTCTTCTAAACTTGGGCCTGCATCCACTGGTTCTGGTCAGGAACAATTTTGAATGTTCAATTTATCTGTTTATAGAATCATCCAATCTGCTACAGCCTGAAAAGTCCTTTTGCACCATTGTGAAATGCGCCCCATTTCCCCAATTCTTACCCCAGAATCTTGAAATGCTTTTTATATTTGAAATATAAGTCATAGAATTTCTACAGTGCAGAAAGGGGCTATTTGGCCCATAGAGTCTGCACCAAACCTCTGAAAGAGCAGCCCATTCCCCTGTTCCTACCCCTGTAACCCCACCTAACCTGCACATCTTTGGATAATAAGGGGCAATTTAGTGCGGCCAATCCACCTAACCTGCACAACTTTAGACTGTGGGAAGAGTTGTCTTTAAAACTTCAGACATTTCGACCAGTTTATTACTCAACATTTTACTCAGGTGCTCTTATTTACCAGATGAACAAAGGACAAAAGTTTATGATTCAACCAAATTTATTATTAAACACAGTATGACAGTCACCCCCCCCTTTAAATTATCTCAAATATTTTTTTAAAATTTAGAGTACCCAATTCATTTTTCAAATTAAGGGGCAATTTAGCATTGCCAATCCACCTAGCTTGCACATTTTTAGGTTGTGGGGGTGAAACCCACACAAACACGGGGAGAATGTGCAAATTCCAGAGCCGGGATCGAATCTGGGACCTCGGCGCCGAAATTATCCCAAATAATAATGATCCCAAAATTCTTAATGCTACCCGTGCCGATGAAGTCAATCGAGCTGCGAGTCCGATTCTCGGAGTTTCCATTCCTCAAGGCCTTCTCTACAAAGGTGGGTCTTGCATGCTGCTTCAATCTTCTCCACTGCCTCTGTGGGTCTGCGCTGGGAAGGATCTGGTGGTCAATCTTTAAACCTCCCTTTTCGACTGGTCAGAACGTTCTCTGGCCCTCAGTCAATGAGTTTACTCTCTGATGTTAGTTTCTCTGCTGTTTGGCCTCTCACACCTTTTGTTCTCTCTGGGGACTGCCATTAGCACTCTTTCCCCTTGCTTTCTGTGGCTACGACTAATCTTTCATTCTCACTCCACAGTATAAATATCTCCCACTTTCTCTGTCTTTTAGCTTTGACAAAGGGTCATCTGGACTCGAAACGTTAGCTCTTTTCTCTCCCTACAGATGCTGCCAGACCTGCTGAGATTTTCCAGCATTTTCTCTTTGATTTCCTGATGGATGATTGACAGGGCAGCTCCAGACATGTGCTGGAAGTTTGGCTGCATTTAGTGTATTTGAACTTGGCCAAGTTTAAATTCCCAACAGGCCAATCCTGGGGCTGACTGTGATTTGATTTAAAATATCCAATTTTAATTTAGTGCCCAGCTTGATACCCGGCCCAAAATTCGGGCCCGTTGTCCATTTTACCACAGAAACCGGAGCACCCGGAGGAAACCCACCCAGGTAGGGGGGGAACGTGCAAACTCCACATAGAGAGTGACCCAAGGCCAAAATTCAACCCAGGTCCCTGGCGCTGTGAGGCAGCAGTGTTCACCCGTATGCCACCCACACGGCCCTATCCTATTCCCCTTTGAAAGTTAATGTTGAATCTGCTTCCACACAGTTTATTCCAGATCATCACAACTTGTTACTTTAAAATATTTCTTGAATATCGCTGAAAAGAGAGATGCATGTTTTTAAAAATAAAGTTAGAGTACCCAATTCATTTTTTTCCAATTAAAGTGTAATTTTGCGTGGCCAATTCACCCACCCTGCACATTTCTGGGTTGTAGGGGCGAAACCCACGCAAACACGAGGAGAATGTGCAAACTCCACACGGACAGTGACCCGGGGTCGGGATCGAACCTGGGACCTCAGCGCCGTGAGGCAGCAGTGCTAACCACTGCGCCACCATGCTGCCCCGAGAGAGAGAGAGATGCGTGTTGACAAAGCTTCCCGTCTTACACCCCTTAGGGCAAATGCAGATATACCAAATTTCAAACGATCACGACAATTTATACTACAGCAGAAAAGGATCCTGATTGGTTGACAAGTTAGCCCTTATTGGCTGAGGCATTGCCATGCAGAAAGCAACGGGGACCAGTTCCTTTTCCCTCACAGTGCCTCCGCCAATCAGAGTCGACTTTCCAACCAATCAGCATCCTCTTCTCCTGTTGTGTAAATTGTTACGATTGTCGGAATATTTGGTTTTCTTGCATTTGTCCCAATGAGTGCAAGAAGCTTTTCTCTTCAGCGAGATAAAAAAATTCTTCTCCTCTCGCCCTTGTGCCTAGTACCTTCAATCTGTGTTCGCTGCTGACTGATCGTCGAGCTTGTGAAAATGGTTTATCCTTATCTACCCGAAGAAAACCCCCTCATGATTTTGAACACCTTCATTAAATCTTCCGTTAACCTTCTCTGCTCTAAGAATAACAGCACCAGCATCTCCAATCCCTTAAGTCCCTCAGTCCAGGTATCATTCCAATAAAACAGTACTACGTCTTCTTCAAGGCGTTCTTCCTGAAATGTGGTGTCCATAATTGTATTCAAAGTCACCACAGTCCCAGATGACCATGGGCTGCTTCCCCCTTTGAGGGGGCGAGCTGACTGGTGGTGATTTAACCCGAGGATCGCCACACCTCAGGCTAGGGGCAAGGCTGAGAAGGCGAGACTTGTCATGAATAACCTCAGCCAGTGTGGGAATTGAATCCGCACTGCTAACCTCGCTCGGCATCATGAACGAGCCGCCCAGGCAACTGAGCTAACCTGGCCCAGCACTTCAGCTGCGGGACAAGCAGTCATTTATAAAGTAGTGGAATTACTTCCTTGCTTGAAATCTTTGAGATATGCCAAGATCAACCAATTCCTATGAGGCTCATTTACAAAATACACTCTGAGAGTCGCTGCAAAGGTTTAGCTGCATTTTGCTTAATTTTTGTTCAAACTGATATCCCCAACAGAGGGACTGAGAGAGAGGACTCATCCCACCTTTACTTTTCAACCCCACAAAGGTCAGAAACCCACCTAACAACTTATAGCCAAAGAGACCTTGAATAGACTCCAGTGAATCAGCTTCGAAATGCTTCAAAAACAGGGATATATCTGCTGGATCAAAGCCATAAATCAACAATGTGGGTTTTGCCTCTGCATAAGTTGTAAAATATTTCCTTACTCATCTGTGAATCTAGGGATTTCAGTTAGTATGTGGTAATTTATATCTTTGGAGATTTATTTGGTGGAAATATTGCCTGCTCTCCATTAATAACAGGTTTATGTATTCTATTCATTCGCATTTAGGCACTCAAAAAGAAAGGGTTCAATTAATAATTTTTTTGCTGCAACAGTATATTGTTGTCAGCTAACTCAATCATTGCACTATTACATGTTCACACGTCTTCCATTTTGGGGCTAGGCAGCTGTTCCTGGTGAGAAGGCGTCAATTCGACATTGTCTCATGTTTAACTGCTTCTGTACTTGGCCAGTAACTGGGAGAGACTTTGTCATGTCACGCAACCGCCTCCAACCCTTCAAGAATTTGCATTCCTCCAATTCTGGCCTCTTGCGCAGCCGAGATTTTTTGTTTGCTTCACCATTGGTGGTCTAGTTTTCTGCCGCCTGGACCCTGAACATCGGAATTCAATCCCCAAGCCACTCTACCGCTCCACAGTCATGAACCACGCTGATGGTATTTGTGAGGGTGTCCAAACTTGACACACCAGGTCGTGGGGGTGTACAGTTTCGTTTTTGGAATTCAAGTGAAAGCCCAGTAAGAAGAACCATGCCAGTTATTGTGCAACAATTATTAAAGACTATTTATTAAATTAAAGAAAAGACAAATGCACCTGAACAGGGCTACAATACTGTGAGATCCTTAAGTATATGAATCACTAAATACACACAGTTTATGGAGAATGTACCCCTTATTCCAAAATGATCTATGAGCGCTGAACTCCTTAAGACGTTCCCTTTCCCAAATAACATCCCAATTAAATAAATCTATAAGTCAAATGCGAGCTTATAGATACCACAGTATACAGTGCAGATAGCCAAGTCAGGAAAACGTCTTTTCCTGGTCCAGCGAAGGTATTTGCATGACCTTGGCTCTAAGACCTAGGTGCTAGTCTAGGTTTCTGGCTGTTGGATAGAAGACTGGCCTCAGAGACTATTAAACTGTCTCTCTGTTTCTGAGGGTGCTGGCAACTATATACCATTTGTCTCGGCACCTGCATCTCATTGCTTTTAAAATCGCATCTCATTATGTCTTTTGAATGGAGGCTACCGCTATCACTCGGCAGATTTCTACCTGTTGCTGGGCAGGCACATGACACGTGTTGCTGGGCAGATCGCATCCCACCATGCCTTGTTAGATTTGTGTCACTGCTGTTACTAGGCAGATTTCTACCTGCTGTTGCGCAGATCCATGGCGCCACCTTTCTCCCTCCTTTATAGAAGACTCTTTGAAGAAGCTTTTAGAAGAAGTTTTGACAAAGTCATCGGACTCAAAACGTTAGTTCTTTTCTCTCCCTACAGATGCTGCCAGACCTGCTGAGGTTTTCCAGCATTTTCTCTTTCCTTTCAGAAGTCCTGTAGAGCCTACTTCTTTGAACAACCTTTTCACTACCTTTCCTGTCACATTTCCTCTGACAATGCTCCTTGTGAAGCATATTCAATTGTTTCACTATATTAAGGGCGGTATTTAAATCCACAACATCATCGCTCCCCCCCTCTTGTTTGCAAGATTGGTGCGTGGAGGCAGGAGAGTGGAGGTTTACATTACCATGTTGGGATGTTGTCATCGGTTGGCATCCTGTTTCTTACCTGAAAAATGGAAGGTTTGCGAACAACAATTTTGCTTCCCCCTGAATGTTTCAGGCTGATCTGACAATATTTGGGTTCACCAGTGTATGGGCACACTGTGCCTAAACAGGCAGGAAGCTGCCCCAGTGTGTAAATCATGAACGTACCGCAGTTATAGGACCCTGTTTACAATGTTCAGATCAAAATATGAACAGAATGCCACCCCCTCCATACCACCCACCCAGTCTGCCAACTCATACGACATTGTAAGTGGTCGAACCAGCAGTTCTTACTCCCGGAGGCTGCTCGAAGCACAGTTTGCAAGGTTCAGTTGGGGAAATTATTTACAGTCAGCAAATGTCAAGACTTTTCTATGCCATCAGTCATTGCCCATCCACGGTTGCCCTTCAGAAGGTAGTGGTGAGCTGTCTTCTTGAACCGCTGCAGTCCCTGAGGTGTGGGTACACTCACAGTGCTCTTAGGGAGGGAGTTCCAGGATTTTGACCCAGCGACAGTGAAGGACAGTGTACCCGAACAGGTGCCGGAATGTGGCGACTAGGGGCTTTTCACAGTAACTTCATTGCAGTGTTAATGTAAGCCTACTTATGATAATGAAGTTCACTTAATAAAATGAGGGGGATGACCACAGGGGATTCCTGCACTTCCTTCCTGAGCCTTTTACTTTGTCCGATGGTCACCCAATCCTTTCCTGCCTGTGCAATCCTCACCTGCGGTGTGACCACCTCGCTGGACGTGCCACCCACGACGTTCTCAGCATCACGGATGCTCCACAGTATGTCCACCCGCAGCTCCGACACTGAAATAAAGCAAGGCTTACATTTGTGCCATGCGTTTATCGGAAATCCCAAAGTACTTTACAGCCTAAAAAGTATTTTTGAAGTTGTAACATGGGAAATGCAGTGACCAATTTTCACACAACAAACGTAACTCTCATACTGACCAGAATCGGTCTTTTAGTAATGTTTAGTAAAGGATAAATATTGGGCAGGGAACCAGAAAAAACTCACCTGCGCTTCTTTGAAATAGTGCCACAGGGTTTCTTACATCCACCTTCGAGGACAGACAAGGCCTCAGTTTAATGGCCCATCTGAAAGACGATACCACAGTCATGCAGCAGTCCCTCAGTTCTGCACTGGATGAGGGCATAGGTTTGCGTTCCAGGTTCTGGGGGGAGGAGGGGAGGTGACTTTGAATCCACAGTCTTCTAACACAGAGGACAGAGTGCTGTGTCGCGAAGACTCAGTCACCCCCACTCTTTTCTCTAAATTGCAACGTTCTGGGTTCAAGTCCCACTCCAGGGCTTCAGTACAAAAATCAAGACTGACACTCCAATGCAGTCCTGGGGCAGTCCTGCAGTGTCAGGGCTGCTGTATTTCAGATGCTGTGTTAAACTGAGGCCCCCATCTGCCTGCTTGAGCCAACGTAAAATATTCCAGGGCACTTTCAAAGAAGAGCAACTAAGTTCTCTCCAATGTTCTACTTGGTGTTTCTTGTAGGGTCCCAGGTTCGATTCCCAGCCAGGGTCACTGTCTACGCGGAGTCTGCACGTTCTCCCCGTGTTTGCACGGGTTTCCTTGGGGTGCTCCGGTTTCTTCCCACAAGTGAATTGGACATTCTGAATTCTCCCTCTGTGTACCTGAACAGGTGCCGGAATGTGGCGACTCGGATATTTGCACAGTAACCCCATTGCAGTGTTAATGTAATTCTACTTCTGACACTGATAAAGATTATTATTATTAATCAACCCCGCTAAAAACAGAATATTATCACATTACTGTTTTTGTGGTGCTCGGTGTCTTCGAATTGACTGCCTAGTTTCCGACTTTGCAACAGTGACTGCTGCAGTGTGCCTTTAAGGGATTGCAGCACGGCATCACTCGAAAGGAAGTGCATCATGCGATCCAGTTTTAATTTCACTTTTGCTTTTCAGTAAGGCACACACATACTCAGCTCTGCTGCTCTGATGTCTTCGAACGTTAAACCCATTTATATATGTTCACAGGTGCCTCATCTAAACGAATGAACCCACAATGTGTTTATCTAATCCTTTATGAGCGATTGGTGTCCTTAAATCGGTATAAGACACAAGAGTGACTATGCTCCAGGTGTACTTCAGTGGCTATGAAATGTTTTGAGACATCCAGAGGTTGTGGAAAGTGCTTTATAAATGCAAATCTTCCTTTTTTTTACCAGTGCACTTTGGATGACGGCATTGAGAAAATATTTGTAAAAGTTCTATATTTGCTTTCAGTTCCCATAAACCCACAATTGGTAACTTGTAACCTGAGGGCTGTCTATCAAATGAGAGGGATAGCTGTTAATGTTCAGGATCAAGTCATTTCAGACTGTCTCATTATTAACAGATTTAAATAGTTCAGAGAGAATATTATAAGATTTAAAATTGGATCAGTCGAATCCCATGAGTATCGCTCCACCTGCTTTGACAAATTTGTGCAGACAAATACAAAAAGGTTATGGAATTTATTTTAACTTCTCACAGAAGAGTTATTAAATATGATCTTTCATGTCCTTGGTTTTTATATTTTGCAGAGTTTACCGACGCCTCTTGATGGAGGGAGGCGTCAAACGGTGTTTTGCCGATTGCAGTGATTTGATCCCCTCTCTTTTCCAATTTCCCAGCTCTGGGGTGACAGCTTAGGGCTCCATATAACGATACTTTACACCTCTTACAAATAATCAAGAGCTGCCGTGACTCAGGAGGCAGATCTCTTGCCCCTTAAGTCCAGAGGTCATACGTTCAATTAACCCTCCAGAGAAATGAGCACTTAATCCAGATTTACATTGCCAACCGTGACTAAAGTGGGCAGCACGGCAGCATTGTGGATAGCACAATTGCTTCACAGTGCCAGGGTCCCAGGTTCGATTCCCTATTGGGTCACTGTCTGTGCGGAGTCTGCACGTTCTCCCCGTGTGTGCGTGGGTTTCCTCCGGGTGCTCCGGTTTCCTCCCACAGCCCAAAGATGTGCAGGTTAGGTGGATTGGCCATGATAAATTGCCCTTAGTGTCCAAAATTGCCCTTAATGTTGGGTGGGGTTACTGGGTTATGGGGATAGGGTGGAGGTGTTGACCTTGGGTAGGGTGTTCTTTCCAAGAGCCGGTGCAGACTCGATGGGCCGAATGGCCTCCTTCTGCACTGTAAATTCTATGATAATCTATAAATGTATTCCTGGAGGATTCATCGTGTGACTTGCCCCTTCACTCCAGCCATTAGTCGACCAACGCATCCATCCTTGTGACTGACTGCCTTCTCTCCTTGTTACCTTTTCAATATTTTTGTATCTGATGAAGAGAAATGTTCAAAGAAAATTATTGAAAAAGAATGGGCTGGATTCGCCGTTCCTGAGGCTAAGTGCCAAAGGAGGATCCGTGGGGCTGGATTCTCCCAAAATGGGACTATGTCCCAAACGCCAGCGTAAAAGCACTGGAGCTTTACTCCAGAGATTCCGAGAAATAAGATGAACGAATTCAATGCCCTGCAGGGGGCTAGGAGGGACCCGGAGTGAATCTCGCAGCTTTAGCTGCGGATACGGGCGCCCGCACTTCCGGTGTGGAGTCCGCACATGTGTGCGGCGGCGGCCTCTAGTGGCCACGTCGGGCTCCATGGCGGATTCGAACCGTGGAGGCAGACGCAAAAATTAGACCTTCCTGAACGGCCAGGCACCCGATCAACTGACCGCACGGATCTAACCCCCGGCCGCCTATAAGGTCCCCCCCCCCGATGTCCAATGGACAGTCAAGACACCCAGAGGTGACACTACCACAAGGGGGCATTACACAACCCATATATAAGGACAGGGCACACATACTCTGTCTCTTTCCACAGGCGAAACTTAGAGAGCAGGACAGGAGCAGATTAGAAGCATCACACCCACCACGTGGCTTAGAGCAAACTGGTTAGTTAGACTGAGTTACTATAGCAAGATTAGCAGGAGAGTCGAACTGATAGAGAACTGTGCTAATGGTTCAATAAATCACATTGAACTTACTTCAAAGTCTGGAGTATCTTTTGGTCAAAGCTGCATCAGGTTGCAGCCTGTGCTATCCCAGAGTACATAACACAACATGGTACCAGTAGTGCCTGTTGAATCTATATCTTTCAACTCAGCAAGATCCGTGACTACCAGCAACAGCACCCAGGCAAGATGTTTGAGATTCTGGTTCCTCAGCAGCTCAGGTACCACAGCAATCTCAGTGCCAACTGGCGTGCATTCAAGCAGAGATTTGAGATTTACATGGTAGCATCCGACCTAGGTGGCGTGGCCGATGCTGAGAAGATAGGTCTTCCACTCACCATTGCGGGTGAAAGTGCAACAGAAATCTTCATCTCCTTCAAGTACTCCAAAGGGCAGGACAAGAGAGACTTCCAGACAGTCCTGGACAAGTTTGAAAACTGCTGCGAGGTGAACACAACATAAATCGAGAAGCCGCGCATGCGCAGTGAAGGAAAAGCGATCTGCGCATGTGCAATCCATTCCTACACTTTACGTCACAAGCGTCATGACAACAGAGGCCCCGGACCACGCCCACTTAAAGGGGAAATGCCCGAAAATAGTGAAAAAAAAATTTTGCGGCAGAAAACACAATTCTTTCACCTGGACTTTCACCAGTAACTGAAAGTAACCTATGCAGAACCCTGCAACAAGCAGTTAGCACCACCCTAAGAGGTGACTTAGTCCTTGAAGACAACGACTCAGATGATGATTTCATCATTGGACGTGGCGATCTCGGTACGAAATCCAAACCGCAACGAGATGTGTTGTACATTGAAGCATCCGACACAGTCATGGACGAGTTCTTCGGATTTGAGGATCCTCAGCCCAGTATTGACGACATCCCGACCCATGAGTACAGGTTTCTGCTGCGGCCTGATGCCAAGAGACAGAGAGCGGTACAAGCCCACAGAGAGCGGCCTGACGCCAAGAGAGTGGTCCACGCACCACAAAGAGTCCCCGACTCCGCACAGAAAGCGATGACAGACTCCACAGCGAGACCAATGCCCGTCTCCACACAGAGAACACAGAAAGACTCCACAGCGAGACAACTGCATGACTCCGTTGAGAGCGCACAGATCGACTCCACAGTGCGACCACTGCATGACTCCACACAGGGAACGATGCCAGACACCACAGAGAGAGCGATACAAGCCTCCACAGCGAGCTCGTTGATAGACTCCACGATGGAAGCAATGCAAGACTCAAGAGCGCAGTCCTTGCATGAACAAGACCATGAAGGTCTAGCAACCTTATCTGAGCAACCAGCGGCAGATGATGCAAGTCTACCACACTCACGTGAACAACAAAAAGACTATTACAGTCTACCCAGATTATTTGAGCCACCAAAAGAAAACTCTGACAGTCTAACCAGCTCATCTAACCGACAAGAAGACACTGAACGTCTACCCACTGTATGTGCGACAAGTGACAAAGGCTTCACAATTCCCATACAAGATGTGCGTCATCTCAGCGAGACTGACAGATCTCAGCTAGTATGTACAGAGGCACTCGACAATTAAAGTGAGACTACTAGTGACCCCAGTGACACCACGTTAATTCAAATCTCATCCACTCGAGCCTCTCCACAAGAACCTGAAATGACCCCAGACGGGGAGCATCAAGAAATCAAAGGTGATTCAGGTGAACCAGAAAGGGCTCCAGACGGGGAGCATCGACAAGACGAAGATGATTCAAGTGAACCGGACATGACTCCAGACTGGGAGCGCCGAGGAATCAGGGGCGAAATTCTCCCCAAACGGCGCGATGTCTGTCGACTGGCGCCCAAAACGGCGCCAATCAGACGGGCATCGCGCCGCCCCAAAGGTGCGGAATGCTCCGCACCTTTGGGGGCCGAGCCCCAACATTGAGGGGCTAGGCCGACGCCGGAGGGATTTCCGCCCCGCCAGCTGGCGGAAACGGCCTTTGTTGCCCCGGCAGCTGGCGCGGAAATGACATATCGGGGCGGCGCATGCGCGGGAGCGTCAGCGGCCGCTGACAGTTTCCCGCGCATGCGCAGTGGAGGGGTCTCCACCATGGCGGAGGCGGAAGGGAAAGAGTGCCCCCACGGCACAGGCCCGCCCACGGATCGGTGGGCCCCGATCGCGGGCCAGGCCACCGTGGGGGCACCCCCCAGGGCCAGATCGCCCCGTGCCCCCCCCAGGACCCCGGAGCCCGCCCACGTCGCCTTGTCCCGCCGTTCAAAAGGTGGTTTCATCCACGCCGGCGGGACAGGCAATTTATCGGCGGGACTTCGGCCCATCCGGGCCGGAGAATCCAGCGGGGGTCCCGCCAACCGGCGCGGCCAGATTCCCGCCCCCGCCAAATATCCGGTACCGGAGACTTCGGCAACCGGCGGGGGCGGGATTCACCGCAGCCACCGGCGATTCTCCAACCCGGTGGGGGGTCGGAGAATGACGCCCCAGAGACGGCACGCTCAATGAAACAGCAGATGCCACAAAGGACACTGACACAAGTAACTTTGTGAAGGACTCAAATTCTCCACTCGGTGTGGTCATTGACCGCAACAAACACAACAACAAAACCGACAAAAACAACAACAAAGACAACAACAATAGAACAACAACTGGTACGACATGGTACAACTCTGCCCATGAAGGACAATGTTACTTCTCAGCTCAGAACAATGGCGAGAGTGCAAACATACCATGGCATGTCAACGCATTTTACCAATTCACGTTTGCTACACTACGGACAAGCAAACCAGCTTTCAGGAAAGATGTCATCAAGAATCGCTACCACAAGCATAAAAAAAAAGAGTCCACCTCAGACAATGAAGTGATTTGACCATTTGTACACGTCTTGATGATTTCTTGGTTACGTAAACACCAGGACACTGACGGCGTTCACAAGGGAATGACAACATCAACATCGACACTTCCATAACAGCACGAGAAAGCCACTCGACCGTATAAATTCATGAACTTTGGTTCATAACTATTATTTGGTATTGTATAATCCTCAATGTCATCATAACTATTCTTTGACCTTGTATAGTCATCACAGTCATCATAACTTGTACATGTCATCACTTATTTACCTGTTTTTGTTCAATTTTTCTTTAACACTGTACAGAAAATATGTAACACGAAGAGAGGTGGACTGTGTGGTGATATGCATCACTGTAAATACACAAGGGGTTAATGTAAATACACTACGACTAAGTAAACACTAGAGGGAGCACCAGAGACATCATGACATGCAGACATACAGCTAATGAACACATAGAATAGGACACGACCAATGGACAGTCAAGACACCCAGAGGTGACACTACCACAAGGGGGCATTACACAACCCATATATAAGGACAGGGCACACATGCTCTGTCTCTTTCCACAGGTGACACTCAGAGAGAAGGACAGGGGCAGATCAGAAGCATCACACCCACCACGTGGCTTAGAGCAGACTGGTTAGTTAGACTGAGTTACTATAGCAAGATTAGCAGGAGAGTCGAACTCATAGAGAACTGTGCTAATGGTTCAATAAATCACATTGAACTTACTTCAACGTCTGGAGTATCTTTTGGTCAAAGCTGCATCGAGTTGCAGCCTGTGTTATCCCAGAGTTCATTACACAACACCGAAGAATCGCCGGACCGCCGCCGGGCCCGATTTTGGAGTAAGAGTGGAGTCTCAGCCCCAGCACCGAACGTGTTTCGGTGCGGGGCTGCGGAGAATCCAGCCTGTGGTGTTTCACGCCGGCAATTCGGCACGAACCCATCACCGATTCCGGTACCGGTAAGTGGCTTGCACCGACGGCACGTGAAACACCCGCGGATCACGCAGAAGAATCTCCGGGTCCCAGGCTCCTACATCCCCCACTGGTCGCGCTGGAAATCATGGCGCCGGCCGTGCTGGACTGCGTGCCCGCCCACCCTGACCCCACAGCCCACCTCATGGCCACCCCCCACCAGTCCCTCCAGCCCTAGCAGAAGCCCCCCCCCTCCCCCGCCCCTTCCCCCCCGGCCAGGGGTACGGATTGTGGGCAAGTGTGGCGGTGTTGGAGACTGACTGCAGCCGGGACGCTAGGCTCCCGACCACTGGGACCGCACGTGACCCGCGGCGTCGGGGACTTGGGCCATCGGAGGCGGAGCCATTCCCCGGCCAATCACAGTTTTCGATTTAAGCGTCGGGCTACAGAGAATTACGCCTAATATGTCTCACTATCCTGGTGATTTTCGTCGCACACAGCAGACTGCTGGAGTTCGATGTTCAACCCTTAGACTCCAGGCCTAGAGGGTTGACACCCTGAGTTGACACTGCACTGGGGGAGTGCTGCATTGTTGGAGGTGCTGTCTTTGAGATGAGATACTAAAACGCTGTCCTTTTCAGGTGTATGTAAAATTTCAACGGGAGCTGTGTCGCCTTGCCAAAGGTAACAAACCAATATCGGTATTTCCCATGACCCACATAAGGGTGGTGGGATATTCTCCAGGTTTAAAATGGTTGCCCCCATAAGTACAGCTGACAAACATGTTGGGTGGCATTCTTCGGCTTCGCAGCTGTGTGTTTCCCGATCGTTGGCGGCAGGATTCCCTGCTCCCGCCGCTGTGAAAGGTTTTTCCCCTTGACTTGCTTCCGGAAGTGTGGCGGCCAGAATTGAACACAATACTCTAGCTGAGGCCTAACCTGTGCTTCATGAAGCTTAGGACTTCCTTGCTTCTGGATTCCATTCCTCTGTTCGTAAAGCTTTTTTTAACAGCCTTCTCAGTTTCACCTGCCACTTTGTAAAATTATGCACTTGCACTCCCTAGGTCTCTCTTTGTTCCTGCACCCTCTTTACAAATGTTCCATGTAGTTTATCTTGCCCATCCTCATTCTTCCAACCTTAACGTAACACTTCATATTTTCTCACGTTAAAGTTAATCTTCCATGTGTCTGACCATTTCACCAGACTGCCCTAATCTTTGTGGAATCTGTTACTACCTGTGTGATGGATGTAGGAACTTCAGACATATATTGTATTCTGTGTATCTGGTGCATTAATGGTTAAAAACCTGGGTTTGTGTGTGTTTATATCTGCTGTAGTAATGGTTTTAAAAATCCTGGTTTAAAGGATAGGCAGACACTGTGGCTACATAAGGTGTAATTAAGGCATCGTAAAAGTGAGATCATCCTTATTTCAAACCATGCTTATGTTTAAAAGGAGATAGATAGGTTGGAGGCTTGGGTAGAGAAATGGCAAATGGGGTTTAATCCAGACAAACGTGAGGTAATGCATTTTGGTAGATCTAACATAGAGGGGAAACACACCATAAATGGCAAAACTCTTAAAAATATTGAAAATCAGAGAGATCTGGGCAAATCAGGTACCATTCAGCTCCAGCGGGAGAACAGTCTCCCAAATGGAGAATCCTGCCCATTGTGTTTAAACCTAAGTAATCAGGCCATGGGAATTGAGTGGAATAAAAATGATCTAATTAATGGAAGGAGTCAGGGCTGAAGTAGTCAGCTTGTCAGTCAGTCAGTTTCGATTTGGCTATGAACAGAACAGCAGCTTCTGGACACAGACAATAATCTACAGGCTCTCTCCTGAAGGATCTCTCTCTCTCTCCAAGCAATCTTTCAAAGGCATCCCTATAAAGCAATTGTTCCTGTGGTTTCTAACTATATTTAAAAGTGGTTTTGACCTGAGATGGGATTTGCTTGATTGGAGATTTAAAAAAAGATAACAGTTGTGGGTTAAAGTGCTTCATTTTATTGTTAAACATTGTTGAAAATGTGAAGTTCTCATTTAGGCAGAAAGAGTAAAAAGTAAGCATTTGTTCTTCAAGGTGAGAGATTGCAGGACTCTGAATGTTGTTCACATTTTGTCAGCAATGCGTGCCAGTCTGCCAGACGAGGCCCACGGTGCTCATGACCTCTGCCATCTCTGCCCAGGCCCGCTTTACATCGGCAGGTGGTAGCCTCCTGCCCATCCTGGAGAAGAAGGTGACCCGCCTCTCCTCCCCTGCATCCAGCATCCGGTCTAGCTCAGCATCAGTGAACTGGGGGGGGGGGGGGAACGGTCTCCTCAGTGTCATCTTCCTGGCTGGAATGAGAGTATGTGGGGAGTGGAGTGCTTATAAGCAGCTCCAGCTCGTCAGTCTCTCCAGGGCAATTCATGCCCCAGCGAATCCAATGACGGCACTAATTCAATGCCAATTGCACTAGGTTGACGTGGGCAGAATGCTGGCCCATTAGCAGGTCCTGAATTGCTCCGGAACTGGCGCCCCCAGCAGGAATGCAAAACCCATGCAACACAGTCCTGGCACCAACACCTCAAACGGAGAATTCCGCCCACTGACCTGATGGGCTGAATGGCCTCCTACTGTACTGCAACCACTCTGTACTTCCCCATCGTGGATCATCATGGAAATATTCTTTCGACATTTCTGAGTGTTTATATGATTCTCAATTATTATGGCTTATTAAGTAATTAAATATAATTTTGTTTGCATGTGTACATTTAGTATTCATACAATTATAAGGTTTACTGAATTTTGTGTAAAATTCTGTTCATGAAGATTCCAGCTGGGGTCAACTGAGACCTCCTTTAAGTAATATGTGAACAAAATTTATTGACAAGAATTTAAAAAACGGAAGTCTTTTTTGTTAGCATTTTTCCATTTATCCAACTTCTTGCTGTATCACACTGCTGTTAGAGACTACAGCTCCACCTTCAACACAATTACCCCAACAAGACTAATAACCAAACTCTGCAACCTTGGACTTGACCCCTCCCTGTGCAGCTGAACCTCGACTTCCTCACCAACAGAACGCAATCTGTCAGGACCTCCTCCACAATAGTCCTCAACAGCAGGGCCCCGCAAGGATGTGTGCTAAGTCGTCTACTGTACTCCCTATACACTCACAACTGTGTGGCAAGATTTAACTCCAACTCAATCTGTGGATGATACGAGTGTGGTGGGTCTTATCTCAAACAACGGTGAATCAGACTGCAGAAGGGAGATAAACCATTTGGTTGCATGGTGTACCGAAAACAACCTCTCTCTAAATGTCGGCAAGGCCAAGGAACTGATCATTGACTTCAGGAAATGTAGCACGACACACACCCCAGTCTACATCAATGGCTCCGAAGTGGAGATGGTCGATAGCTTTACGTTTCTGGGGGTCACCATCACCAACAGTCTGTCCTGGTCCACTCACGTTGATGCAAGTCAAGAAAGCCCAACAACATCTCTCCTTCCTACGGAAGCTAAAGAAATTTGGCATGTCTGCATCGACTCTCACAAACCTCTACAGATGTGCCACAGAGAGCATCCTATCCGGCTGCATCACAGCTTGGTATGGCAACTGCGCGCCCCAAGATCGCAAGAAACTGCAGAGTGTGATGAACTCAGCCCAACGCATCACACAAGCTTGCCACCCCCACATTGATTCTGTCTACACCTCCCGCTGCCTCAGGAAGGCAGGCAGCATTGTCAGAGACCCCTCCCACCCACGCTTTGCCGTCTTCCAGACTTTTCCATCAGGCAGAAGATACAGAAGTCTGAAGACCCGCACATCCAGACATAGGAACAGCTTCTTCCCCACAGCTACCAGACTCCTCAACGACTCCCCCTCGGACTGATCTGTTCCCTGTAAGAACACTATTCCCGATGCCCTATGCTGCTCTTGCTCATGTATTTGCTTTGTTTGGCCCCTTGTTCTGCACTGTAACCAATCATTATTTGTCGATGTACTATATGTCGATGCACTTTGTCGATTCGTGTGTACGTACTGTGCACATTCCTTGGTCTCAGAAAAATACTCTTCACTGTACTTCGGTACATGTGACAATCAATCAGTCAATCAATTCATCACTCCCTCAATTCCATCATCTCATTATAGCCGTCAACCTCACCACCTCACCGTGTCCCTCAGTTCCACCATCTCACTGTATCCCTCAGCCACACCATCTCACCATATCCCTCAGCCACACCATCTCACCGTATCCCTCAGCCACCATCTCACCGTATCCCTCAGCCACCATCTCACCGTGTCCCTCAGCCACCATCTCACCGTGTCCCTCAGCCACTTCATCACACCATCTCACCGTATCCCTCAGCCACACCATCTCACCGTATCCCTCAGCCACACCATCTCACCGTATCCCTCAGCCACACCATCTCACCGTATCCCTCAACCACCATCTCACTGTATCCCTCAGCCACACCATCTCACCGTATCCCTCAGCCACACCATCTCACCGTATCCCTCAGCCACACCATCTCACCGTATCCCTCAACCACCATCTCACTGTATCCCTCAGCCACACCATCTCACCGTATCCCTCAGCCTCACCATCTCACCGTATCCCTCAGCCACCATCTCACCGTATCCCTCAGCCACACCATCTCACCGTATCCCTCAGCCACACCATCTCACTGTATCCCGCAGCCGCACCATCTCACCGTATCCCTCAATCACACCATCTCACGGTATCCCTCAGCCACACCATCTCACCATATCACTCAGCCACACCATCTCACCGTATCCCTCAGCCGCACCATCTCACCGTATCCCTCAATCACACCATCTCACTGTATACCTCAGCCACACCATCTCACCGTATCCCTCAGCCACACCATCTCACCGTATCTCTCAGCCACCATCTCACCGTGTCCCTCAGCCACACCATCTCACCGTAGCCCTCAGCCACACCATCTCACCGTATCCCTCAGCCACCATCTCACCGTGTCCCTCAGCCACGCCATCTCACCGTATCCCTCAACCACCATCTCACCGTATCCCTCAGCCACACCATCTCACCATATCCCTCAGCCACACCATTTCACTGTATCCCACAGCCACACCATCTCACCATATCCCTCAGCCACACCATCTCACCGTATCACTCAGCCACACCATCTCACCGTACCCTCAGCCACACCATCTCACCGTGTTCCTCAGCCACACCATCTCACCGTATCCCTCAGCCACACCATCTCACCGTATCCCTCAGCCACACCATCTCACTGTATCCCTCAGCCATACCATCTCACCGTATCCCTCAGCCACACCATCTCACCGTATCACTCAGCCACACCATCTCTCCGTGTCCCTCAGCCACACCATCACACCGTATCCCTCAGCCACACCATCTCACCGTATCACTCAGCCACACCATCACACCGTAGCCCTCAGCCGCACCATCTCACCGTATCCCTCAGCCACACCATCTCACCGTATCCCTCAACCATCATCTCACCGTATCCCTCAGCAACACCATCTCACCGTATCACTCAGCCACACCATCTCACCGTATCCCTCAGCCACTATCTCACCGTATCCCTCAGCAACACCATCTCACCGTATCACTCAGCCACACCATCTCACCGTATCCCTCAGCCACACCATCTCACCGTGTTCCTCAGCCACACCATCTCACCGTATCCCTCAGCCACACCATCTCACCGTATCCCTCAGCCACACCATCTCACGTATCCCTCAGCAACACCATCTCACCGTATCCCTCAGCCACACCATCTCACCGTATCCCTCAGCCACACCATCTCACCGTGTTCCTCAGCCACACCATCTCACCGTGTTCCTCAGCCACACCATCTCACCGTATCCCTCAGCCACACCATCTCACCGTATCCCTCAGCAACACCATCTCACCGTACCCTCAGCCACACCATCTCACGTATCACTCAGCCACACCATCTCACTGTATCCCTCAGCCACCATCTCACCGTGTCCCTCAGCCACTTCATCGCACCATCTCACTGTATCCCTCAGCCACACCATCTCACCGTGTTCCTCAGCCACACCATCTCACCGTATCCCTCAGCCACACCATCTCACCGTATCCCTCAGCCACACCATCTCACCGTATCCCTCAGCCACACCATCTCACGTATCACTCAGCCACACCATCTCACCGTATCCCTCAGCCACACCATCTCACCGTATCCCTCAGCCACACCATCTCACCGTATCCCTCAGCCACACCATCTCACCGTATCCCTCAGCCACACCATCTCACCGTATCCCTCAGCCTCACCATCTCACCGTATCACTCAGCCACACCATCTCACCGTATCCCTCAGCCACACAATCTCACCGTATCCCTCAGCCACCATCTCACCGTATCCCTCAGCAACACCATCTCACCGTATCCCTCAGCCACACCATCTCACCGTATCCCTCAGCCACACCATCTCACCGTATCCCTCAGCCACACCATCTCACCGTATCCCTCAACCACCATCTCACCGTATCCCTCAGCCACACCATCTCACCATATCCCTCAGCCACACCATCTCACCGTATCCCTCAGCCACACCATCTCACCGTATCCCTCAGCCACACCATCTCACCGTATCCCTCAGCCACACCATCTCACTGTATCCCTCAACCACACCATCTCACCGTATCACTCAGCCACACCATCTCACCGTATCCCTCAGCCACACCATCTCACTGTATCCCTCAACCACATTCTCACCGTAGCCCTCAACCATACCATCTTACCATATCCCTGAATCACACCATCTCAGCGTACCTCTCATCGTTCATCTCACCGTATCCTTCACCCACACCACCTTGCTGTGTCCCTCAATCCCACCATCGCACTATATCCCTCAATTCCACTATCTCATCGTAACTCTCATCCACCATCTCACCTCATCAAAAAACAACAACATCTCACCATAGCCCTCACCCCTATTATATTTGGGTGTTTAGAGAGGTGAAACCTGGTTTTAGTTACATTTCAAATTTCTGTGAGCTGGATGTTGGAACCTCTGGGGCCCTGAGCATTTTAGTGAGGCTCCACAACTCTTGAAGTGAAGACAAGGGGTACCAAGAAGTTAGCAGTTAAAAAAGTAGAAAAGAACTATGCTGTTGCCTAGAGAGAGACAGGGAAACAAAATGGGCAGTCAGATAATGTCTCTGCACCAGGCAGAAGGTCAACCTCTCTAATTGGAGATTTTTCAAGCCTCTTCAGGAACCAATTTTAGAGAACCCATGGCTCCTCCCACCTGGCGGGATATTACGATCATGCTGAATGAATGGTGTGTCTTCTCCTGGCGATGCGGCGAGCCATTAAATCACCATTCAGTTCGGAACCCTTGGGGTGGCAGACGTGGATGGGTGTGGAGGGTGGAGAGAGAGGGAGGGCAGGGCCACCTCCAATGGCTGCCCATCTGCCCCCCCACGCCCACTCTGTAGCCAGCCAAGCCCATCCCTCACACCTCTCTGACAGCGAATTGAGGCAGGATGGAACGTTTGTGAACAAGTGTTCTGACCCTCCCCTGCGGGGGTCAGTGGCATGGGCCCCGCACCACCTCCTCCTCCCTCGAGGTGCCCGATGGTCCCCAGAATACTCCTTGGGGTGGGGGCTCCTCTGCCACCTGCAACTACCAATCCTGGAGGCCTGGTCCCGTCTCAATGTTCGCGACCATGGAGCACAGGGATAGTGACACGTCCCTCTGTGATTGGCTCAGGTCAGCCAGTGCCAGGGCAATGCCATCGACGCCGGCAGCCATGACCTGTTGTGACTGGGCCAGGCTCTGGAGAGCCGCTGCCATGTCCTTGTGGCCCTGGTACATGGCTGCCTGTGACAGGGCCACCCTCTCATGGGCCTTGGCCACTGCCCACACAGAGTGCCAGGCCTTGGACATCCTGACCCATGGCCAGTACCTTCGCCCCCCAAGACCTCTACTGTTGGCGTCACCCATTCATTGTTGACCTGCATGGCACGCATGGTCGACACCACCTCCAGCCCCTACAGGTGGTTGGACTCCTCCAAATGCACTTGCAGCACTGGATGGTTGCTGACAGCCCCTCATCCAGGCCCTGGCTCTGTGACTGCATCTCCAGTATCGATGGGACTGCCCTTTCCAGATGTCCGAGACCCTTCTGGATGGCAGCTAGTCCCTGAGGTTGGGCCGCTTTCCGACTGTCCGCCCCTCGGGGGTTCCTACCTCCACCTGATGTAAGCTCCATGTGTGGTGGACACCAGTTAGTGCCCCAGGAACCACTTCTCTAAAATGCCCAACCGAGTGTCTCTGGGATGATGGAGGATCTTGGAGTCAGCTGTGATGGAAGGTCGGTGCTGCCCCCGGGCTTGTACTCTGGGGCGTCGCGGGCTGGCGTTTGGGAGTTTGTATCACTGTCCGGTTCCGCCTCGTCGCTCCTTGTGTCCTGGGGTTGCGGCCGGCGGTGCGGAAGGTCTCGCCATGTTGACAGGTGATCCTGCATGACACAAGACATGATGTAAGGTTGGATCACGGGTTGGGGTGTTGGGTGGGTGGTGGGTTGTTGGGGTTGGGATGGTGAAGGGGTGGTGGGGAGGTGTTGGGGTTGGGATGGTGGAAGGGTGTGTGGAGGTGTTGGGGTGGGGTGGTGAAGGGGTGGTGTGGAGGTGTTGGGGTTGGGATGATGAAGGGGTGGTGGTGAGGTGTTGGGGTTGGGATTGTGGAGGGGTGGTGTGGAGGTGTTGGGGTTGGGATGGTGAAGGGGTGGTGGGGAGGTGTTGGGGTTGGGATGGTGGAAGGGTGTGTGGAGGTGTTGGGGTTGGGATGGTGAAGGGGTGGTGGGGAGGTGTTGGGGTTGGGATTGTGGAGGGGTGGTGTGGAGGTGTTGGGGTTGGGATGGTGAAGGGATGGTGGGGAGGTGTTGGGGTTGGGATGGTGACGGGGTGGTGGGGAGGTGGTGTGGAGGTGATGGGATGGTGAAGGGGTGCTGGGGAGGTGTTGGGGTGGGGTGGTGGAGGGATGGTGGGGAGGTGTTGGGGTGGGGTGGTGGAGGGATGGTGGGGAGGTGGTGGGGTTGGGATGGTGGAGGGGTGGTGGGGAGGTGGTGGGGTTGGGATTGTGGAGGGGTGGTGGGGAGGTGGTGGGGTTGGGATGGTGGAGGGGTGGTGTGGAGGTGTTGGGGTTGGGATGGTGGAGGGGTGGTGGGGAGGTGTTGGGGTTGGGATGGTGGAGGGGTGGTGGGGAGGTGGTGGGGTTGGGATGGTGGAGGGGTGGTGGGGAGGTGGTGGGGTTGGGATTGTGGAGGGGTGGTGGGGAGGTGGTGGGGTTGGGATGGTGGAGGGATGGTGTGGAGGTGTTGAGGATGGGGTGGTGACGGGGTGGTGTGGAGGTGTTGGGGTTGGGATGGTGGAGGGGTGGTGGGGAGGTGTTGGGGTTGGGATGGTGAAGGGGTGGTGGGGAGGTGTTGGGGTTGGGATGGTGGAGGGGTGGTGTGGAGGTGTTGGGGTTGGGATGGTGGAGGGGTGGTGGGGAGGTGTTGGGGTTGGGATGGTGAAGGGGTGGTGGGGAGGTGTTGGGGTTGGGATGGTGGAGGGGTGGTGTGGAGGTGTTGGGGTTGGGATGGTGGAAGGGTGTATGGGGAGGTGTTGGGGTTGGGATGGTGGAGGGGTGGTGGGGAGGTGGTTGCATGCAGAGGTGGGGAGGTGGTGTGGAGGTGATGGGGTGCTGGAGGGGTGGTGTGGAGGTGTTGGGGTTGGGATGGTGGAGGGATAGTGTGGAGGTGGTGGGGAGGTGATGGGGTTGGGATGGGGAAGGGGTGGTGGGGAGGTGTTGGGGTTGGGGTGGTGACGGGGCGGTGTGGAGGTGTTGGGGTTGGGATGGTGGAGGGGTGGTGGGGATGTGTTGGGGTTGGGGTGGTGACGGGGAGGTGTTGGGGTTGGGATGGTGATGGGGTGGTGGGGAGGTGTTGGGGTTGGGATGGTGATGGGGTGGTGTGGAGGTGGTGGGGTTGTGATGGTGGAGGGGTGGTGGGGAGGTGTTGGGGTTGGGGTGGTGAAGGGGTGGCGGGGAGGTGTTGGGGTGGGGTGGTGGAGGGATGGTGGGAGGTGTTGGGGTTGGGATGGTGGAAGGGTGTATGGGGAGGTGTTGGGGTTGGGATGGTGGAGGGGTGGTGGGGAGGTGGTTGCATGCAGAGGTGGGGAGGTGGTGTGGAGGTGATGGGGTGCTGGAGGGGTGGTGTGGAGGTGTTGGGGTTGGGATGGTGGAGGGATAGTGTGGAGGTGGTGGGGAGGTGATGGGGTTGGGATGGGGAAGGGGTGGTGGGGAGGTGTTGGGGTTGGGGTGGTGACGGGGCGGTGTGGAGGTGTTGGGGTTGGGATGGTGGAGGGGTGGTGGGGATGTGTTGGGGTTGGGGTGGTGACGGGGAGGTGTTGGGGTTGGGATGGTGATGGGGTGGTGGGGAGGTGTTGGGGTTGGGATGGTGATGGGGTGGTGTGGAGGTGGTGGGGTTGGGATGGTAGAGGGGTGATGGGGTTGTGATGGTGACGGGATGGTGGGGAGGTGATGGGGTTGGGATGGTGGAGGGATGGTGGGGAGGTGTTGGGATTGGGATGGTGGAGGGATGGTGGGGAGATGCTGGGGTTGGGATGGTGGAGGGGTGGTGGGGAGATGCTGGGGTTGGGATGGTGGAGGGGTGGTGGGGAGGTGGTGTGGAGGTGATGGTGTGCTGGGTGTGGGGCTGCAGATGGTGTGGGGGTGATAGGGTGGTGGGTTGAGATGAGGTGGTGTGAGGGTGGTGCCACGTGTGCCGTAGGCTGGCAGTGCCAAGATATCTGGGTTTCAGGTTGACACTGCTAGGTATTGGGGCCTGAGGGGGGTGGGTGAGCTGGGTTTGAGGGGGCCAAAAAATAGTTGAGGGGGTGAAAGGGGGGGGGTGTGTGGCGTGAAAGCGTAGTTCCTGAAGCAGGTGAGGGTGTAGTGATTGGCACAGCTATTCAAAATAGCACCCTGTTCTGTGAGGAGCTGGTCCTGCTGGCAGGTTCAGCTCCCCAATACAGGAAAACCTTCCATGTGTGACCTCGATGGGGAGGAACTCTCCAAGACACCCAAAAAAGATAACTGCCTTTGAACCCTGCCAAACATGCCCGAAACTGGACTTAGAAATATTTTGGCTGAATCACCGCCTCTCTCTCCTGTCACACTGGAAACGGACTCTCGCCCCTCTCCTTCACTTCAGGTCTGAATATATACCAGTGTACCAAGAGAGAGACAAGCCTTCTTGACGATGCAGCATCGCTCCATCTGCACACAGCACGTAACAGCTCAGTGACTGTCAGCGTGCCTCCTTCAGGGGGTAGCCAAAGGAACTCTTTGGGTGATTTGTATAAGCAATAAATGCCAACCCTGGCAGTGGTGTCCGTATTCTGAGAATGAATAACCAAGAGACAATAGAAAGCTCTGACTCAATGAAAGAACCGTAGAGGTTGACAGAACAGATGGTGCCCATTTCATTTCAATTGTCTCTTACCATTTCTTTCTTTCTTCATGTGTATTTAACCCCCCCCCCCCCAATATTATCCACCTTTCCTTACCCCTTTTCCCCTTTGCTTCCCCCTTCCCCTCCCCCACATCTCCATCTGTCACAGTTCATCCTCTGATGCTAGTCTCTCTGCTGTTTGGCCTCTCACACTTTTTGTCCTCTCTGGGGACTGTCATTAACACTCTTTCCCCTTGGTTTCTGTGGCCATTAGCACCCGGTTTCCCTGGGTTTCTGTGGCTATGAGTCACCTTTCATTCTCACTCCACAGTATAAATATTCCCCACATTCTCTGACTGTTAGCTTTGACAAAGAATCATCGGACTCGAAACGTTAGCTCTTTTCTCTCCCTACAGATGCTGCCAGACCTGCTGAGATTTTCCAACATTTTCTCTTTCGCTTTTATGAGATGGTGACCATTTGTCCCCTTGTGAAATGAAATTAAAATCTCTTATTGTCACAAGTACGCTTCAAATGAAGTTGCTGTGAAAAGCCCCTAGTCGCCACATTCCGGCGCCTGTTCGGGGAGGCTGTTACGGGAGTAACAGCCTGTCCAGAGTATTCCTAAACAAATCTCATTGCCCCGTGTCCCCTTGTACAGCTCTTATCTGGATCTGCTTCAAGTATCCAATTTTCCTTTTAAAATGTGCAATGGTCTCGGTTTGAACCTCTCCCTGTAACATTCCATGCTTCAAAGGCTCTTTCCATCAATAAATTTCTCCCAACCATTCCCTAAGATTACCTCGTAATAATTTAAATGGAAAATCCCTTGTCATTGATTCCTCAAGTGGAGGAAGTGATCTTTTCCCAATTCACTCGTCCACTTCAGAACTTTAAATAAAATTTTAATGAAATCTCACCTTAGCCTCCTCTGCCCCACTGTCTCAAACCTCCTCTCATAATGACTTGATCCATCCTCAGCGTCAGCTCTGTTAGGGTGCAGCCGGACCTGCGGAAGAATATATTAGCCTCGGAAGGGGACAGTGGAGGTTTACCTGGACCCCAAGAGTTAAGTTACAAGGAGAGGTTACTAAAACTCAGGTTGTACTTCCTGGAATCTAGAAGATTAAACGGGGATTTGAAGAAGTTCCCAAGGTATTAAGGGAGCAGATAGGGTAATAGGGCAAAGTTCTTTTCCCTCTTTGGTGAGTCTAAGACTAGAGGCGAAATTCTCCGTTTGGGGGATGTTCTCCCGCCGGAGGGGAATTGCTCCGATTTACGCTCCCACTGGGACCATAAATCACGAAGCAATTCACTGCAATTCGCATACCGCCACAACTGGTCCACAGCAGACGCTATCTCCCTGGCCCTACACACATCCCTGGAGCAGCTCGACAACAAGAACACCTCCAGCAGACACCTGTTCAATGACTACAGCTCCGCCTTCAACACCATAATTCCAGCTCAGCTCACATCCAAGTTCCAAAGCGTAGGACTTGGCTCCTCACTCTGCAACTGGATCCTCAACTTTCTGGCCCACAGACCACAATCAGTAAGGATAAACAACAACTCCTCCATGATAGTCCTCAATACCAGGGCCCCACAAGGCTGCGTACTTACCCCCCTACTATACTCCCGATACACACACAACTGTGTGGCAAAATCCCATTCCAACTCTAACTACAAGGTTGCTGATGACACGACCGTGCTGGGTCAGATCTCAAACAACAAGTCAGAGTACATGAGGGAGATAGAGAACCTAGGGGAGTGGTGCAATGACAGCAATCTATCCCTCAATGCCAGCAAAGCTAAAGAGCTGGTCATTGACTTCAGGAAGCAAAGTATTGTTCACACCCCTGACAGCATCAACGGGGCTGAGGTGGAGAAAGTTGACAGCTTCAAATTCCTAGGTCACCAACAATCTGTCCTGGTCCACTCACATCAATGCTGCGACTGAGAAAGCACAACAGCGCCTATACTTCCACAGGAAACTAAGGAAATTCAGCATTTCCCATTGACTCTTACCAATTTTTAAAGATGCACCACAGAAAGCATCCTATCTGGCTGCATCACAGTCTGGTATGGCAACTGCTCAGCCCAAGACCGTAACTACAGAGTCATGAACACCGCCCAGTCCATCACACGAACCCGTCTCCCATCCATTGACTCCATCTGCACCTCCCGCTGCCTGGGGAAAGCGGGCAGCATAATCAAAGACCCCTCCCACCCGGCTTACTCACTCTTCCAACCTCTTCCATCGGGCAGGAGATACAAAAGTCTGAGAACACGCACGAACAGACTCAAAAACAGTTTCTTCCCCGCTGTTACCAGACTCCTAAATGACCCTCATACGGACTGAACTGATCTCTTCACGCATCTTCTCCACTGAGTAGCTCCGTTTGCTTTACCAATGTATATGTTTATGCATTCACTTAATAAAAATTTTTTAGAATACCCAATTCATTTTTTACCAATTAAGGGACAATTTAGTGTGGCCAATCCACCTACCATGCACATCTTTGGATTATGGGGGCGAAACCCACGCAACCACCACATGGACAGTGACCCAGAGCCGGGATCGAACCTGGGAACTCGGCGCCATGAGGCTGCAGTGCTAATCACTGTGCCATCGTGCTGCCTGTCATAATATACACCAGTATATTATGGTGCAGACGCACATACACTGATGGACATGCAGTGGGACCAATCGGCATACACAACACCGCAGCCAATCACCAGTGAGAGCACACGCACTATAAAGACAGGGGACAGGAGAGTTCCCGTTCATTCTAGTAGCAGCCAGCTCGGAGCACAGAGCTCACAGCCTGCAACACAGACATTCCCCATGTGCTGAGTGCATCACCTGGTTAGGACTAGGCAAGGGTCAACAGTTAAAGCTGGTATTGCATTTACCCACAGTTCAAGTATGTTAATATAGTTAACCTGATAATAAAATAGAGTTGCACCACTTCCAGTGTTGGTGACCTGTTTGTGATCCAGAACACCCAACACATCATGGTACAAGGAGTGGTTGCATACTAGCACTCCTGAGACCCACCTGCAACTAATCAGCATTCCGGCATCCTGAAGTATGGAGAACATCAACCCGCCGCCGCCGCTCCGCATCGCCGGCAATCTCGGGGTCAATTGGAAGATTTTAAAACAGTGCTTCCAGCTCTTCCTCGAAGCCACGGACAGGGAGAACGCCTCGGACACCAGGAAGATTGCTCTTCTCTTCTCCAAGGCCGGGCAACACGCCATCCACATCTTCAACTCCCTCACATTCGCAGACGACGAGGACAAGACAAAGTACAAGACGGTTCTCCTCAAATTCGATACCCACTTCAGCATAGAGGTCAATGAAAGCTTCGAAAGATACCTGTTCCAGCAGCGCTTGCAGGGGAAGGACGAGCCTTTCCAATCCTTTTTAACACCCCCCTGCATCCTTGCGCAGTCCTGCGGCTACGGGCCCACCTCCGACACCATGATACCGACCAGATCGTATTTGGTGTTCTGTCGGATCCCCTGTGTCAGCAATTCCTCAAAATTAAGCAACTCACCCTAGCGACTGCCATCGAGACCTGTGTCCTGCATGAAAATGCTACCAGCCGGTACTCCCACATACAGACGGCTGAAACGCGCGGCAAGGTCCCCACGAGGCGGAACAGGTCCAAACAATTGAACGCCTCCAAGGCTGCAGCCTGGATGAGGGCGGTCATTTCGCGCGCTTTCCGCGGCCTCTCGCGCTTGTACGCGCCAAACGAGGGGACGGTGACGTGGAGAAATGTGATGCGCAGGCGTGCACCACGCAGGACTGCACCGCGCATGCGCGGTGGAGCAACGAGCGTACTGACGTCACGACGTGCGGCAACTGTGGCTCCGCCCATTTAAAGCGGCAATGTCCTGCAAAATCGCGACAGTGCCTACGATGTGGCAGACTTGGCCACTATGCTGCCTGCTGTCGAGCAGCTCAGCCTGCCAATTCGCATCGCTTCAGCCAGCCTCGCAGGAACGTTCGGGCAATTCAACCCACGTTCACCGAGTCCGATTCCGATTTACCGCAGATCAGTGACACCGAGGACCTGAGGGAGCCTTTTCGAGTCGCTGTTGTAACAAAGAACAGGCTATCCCCGAATCAAAACCACCAGCCGCTGTCGGTGCACAGCATTGATCCAGACGACAAGTGGTATGCCACCCTGACGGTCAACCGATCCCAGATACGATTCCGCCTGGACACTGGTGCTTCAACTAATCTCCTAGCGTGGTCAGACTTTCAGACCCTTGGGGTTAAACCAACCATTCTTCTGTCAACCTGCCAACTAGTGAACTACAATGGCAACGTCACTCCTGCTGCCGGTTCATGCCAACTCGAAGTGACGCACAACTCGCAAAAAGCCATCCTTCCCTTCGAGATCGTGGGTTCCTTGAAGGACTCTCTGCTAGGCGCACAGGCGTGCAAACTCCGAGACCTCGTTCAACGAGTACACGCTCTCTCTCCAGAGGATACGTCTGCCTTCCAGGATGCGGACTTCAGGGCGCAACTCAATGCCATCATCAACCAGCACCCCGATGTTTTCGAAGGCATGGGCACGCTTCCATACACTTACAAAATCCTGCTCAAACAAGACGCCATGCCTGTAGTTCATGCACCTCGCAGAGTCCCAGCACCCCACAAGGACTGCCTCAAGCAGCAGCTGCAGGACCTCCAGGACCAAGGAGTGCTCTCCAGAGTGACGGAACCAACCGACTGGGTCAGTTCCATGGTGTGCGTAAAGAAGCCTTCCGGCGAGCTCCGGATCTGCATTGACCTAAAGGATCTGAATCGCAACATAATGAGGGAGCATTACCATATCCCCAAGCGCGAGGAGATCACGTGCGAGATGGCTCGGGCCAACATCTTCACCAAACTTGACGCCTCAAAAGGATTCTGGCAAATTCAACTAGACAGGTCCAGCAGAAAGCTGTGTACCTTTAATACCCCGTTTGGCAAATACTGCTACAACAGGATGCCATTTGGGATTATATCGGCATCAGAAGAATTCCATCGGATCATGGAGCAAATGATGGAGGGCATTGAGGGTGTGCGCGTCTATGTTGACGACATCATCATTTGGTCCACCACCCCGCAGGAGCATATCAGTCGCCTCCAGCGCGTTTTCAAACGAATACAGGACCAAGGCCTTCACCTCAACAGAGCCAAATGTTCCTTCGGTCAGACAGAACTCAAGTTCCTAGGGGACCACACCCCCGGTTGGGTGTGCGGCCGGATGCGGACAAGGTGGCAGCTATCACGGCCATGCAGAAGACAGTGGATAAGAAGGCGGTCCTCCGATTTTTGGGCATGGTCAACTTCCTGGGGAAGTTCATCCCCAACCTCACCTCCCATACCACAGCTCTCCGGAACTTGGTCAGGAAGACGACAGACTTCCAATGGCTTCCCGCCCATGAGCGCGAATGGGAGGAGCTTAAGACCAAGCTTACCACGGCCCCAGTATTGGCATTTTTTGATCCCACGAAGGAAACAAAAATTTCAACGGATGCCAGCCAATCCGGCATTGGGGCGGTGCTCCTGCAACGCGATGAGGCCTCATCATGGGCCCCCGTTGCATATGCGTCATGTGCCATGACCCCCACGGAACAGCGCTACGCGCAGATCGAAAAGGAGTGCCTGGGCCTGTTGACTGGGATCGACAAATTTCATGATTACGTGTACGGTCTCCCCCAATTCACTGTCGAGACCGACCATCGCCCGCTGGTCAACATTATACAAAAAAACCTGAACGATACGACCCCTCGCCTCCAGCGTATTCTGCTTAAACTCCGGCGGTATGATTTCCAGCTCCTACACACCCCGGGCAAGGACCTGATCATAGCCGACGCTCTGTCCAAGGCAGTCAACACCCCGTGTGACCCAGAGGGGTTCGTCTGCCAGGTTGACTCCCATGTGGCCTTCACGGCCTCCAAACTGCCGGCCACGGATGAACGCCTTATCCACATTCGCCGCGAGACTGCGGCTGACCCCCTATTACAGCGTGTCATGCGCCACATGACGGACGGGTGGCTCAAGGGCCAATGCCCGCAGTTCTACAATATCAGAGACGATCTGGCGGTAGTCGATGGTGTCCTCCTGAAGCTGGACCGCATCGTGATCCCGCACAGCATGCGCCAACTCGTTTTGGAACAGCTACATGAGGGCCATCTTGGCGTGGAGAAGTGCCGACGGAGGGCCCGAGAGGCTGTGTACTGACCCGGCATCAATGAGGACATCACCAAGACAGTGCTCAACTGCCCCACCTGTCAGCGGTTCCAGCCGGCCCAACCACGTGAGACCCTACAGCCCCATGAGTTGGTCACGTCCCCTTGGTCTAAGGTAGGCGTTGACCTGTTCCATGCGCTCGGCAGGGACTATGTTCTGATTGTAGACTATTTTTCGAACTATCCGGAGGTCGTACGCCTGCACGACACCACATCATCGGCGGTCATCCATGCCTGCAAGGAGACCTTTGCTCGTCACGGCATCCCACTCATTGTGATGTCGGACAATGGCCCCTGCTTCGCGAGCCAGGAATGGTCCAACTTTGCCAGCAGGTACAACTTTGTGCATGTGACATCTAGTCCCCTGCACCCCCAATCCAATGGCAAAGCAGAAAAGGGCGTCCACATCGTCAAACGGCTCCTCTGCAAGGCTGCCGATGCAGGATCCGATTTCTACCTCGCCTTGCTGGCCTATCGTTCAGCCCCACTGTCCACGGGCCTGTCGCCAGCCCAGCTGCTCATGGGTCGCACTCTCAGGACCACGGTGCCGTCCATTCACGTCCCAGACCTCGACCACGTTCCGGTCCTTCAACGGATGCAACAGTCTCGTGCACAACACAAGGCGGCGCATGACGCTCGGGCGACTGATCTCCCTGCTCTGGCGCCGGATGACAACATCCGCATCCATCTTCCGGAGGTGGAGGTGGACCAACTGCTATGGTTCTTCGGCAGGTGTCTCCCCGCTCGTTCCTGGTTCGTCTGCCAGATGGCTCCATTCGCTGCCGCAATCGGCGTGCCCTTCGTCTCGTTCCACGCTCGCTACGTGATCCTCCACCGGTGCCACGCCCTCCTGTTGTCCCCAACCTGGACTCTGTGGAGATTCCGAATATTCAGCATCCTCCTCACTCTGCCGTGGCCCAGCCCGTTCCTCAGCCGGTGGCTCCTGACCCATCCTTGCGGCAGTCAACCAGAATTCATCGCCCACCTCAGAGACTTGACTTATGAGTTTTACAATGTTGGACTCTTTGATCTGTTCTGTTATCCTGTTTCATCGTTCCAGTAGTTTGTAAATACTGTTCATTTCGTTGTTGGTGTGACACCCTATTTCTCTGCACCAGGCGCCTTCCCATGTAAATAGATTAGCCTCATGTACATAGTCATGTAAATAACACGCACACACATAGTCAGGTACATTACACGATATTTATTGTCACGCAGGCACATGTTCTTTCTATAAAAGGGGGGATGTCATAATATGCACCAGTATATCATGGTGCAGACACACACACAGACACTGATGGACATGCAGTGGGACCAATCAGCATACACAACACCGCAGCCAATCACCAGTGAGAGCACACGCACTATAAAGACAGGGGACCAGGAGAGTTCCCGCTCATTCTAGTAGCAGCCAGCTCGGAGCACAGAGCTCACAGCCTGCAACACAGACATTCACCATGTGCTGAGTGCATCACCTGGCTCGGACTAGGCAAGGGTCAACAGTTAAAGCTGGTATTGCATTTACCCACAGTTCAAGTATGTTAATATAGTTAACCTTATAATAAAATAGAGTTGCACCACTTCCAGTGTTGGTGACCTGTTTGTGATCCAGAACACCCAACACATCACTGCCCTTGTTTATGCATTTATATTGTGTATTTATTGTATGTTCTATGCTTTCATGTATGGAACGATCTGCCTGGACTGTACGAAAACAATACTTTTCACTGTACCTCGGTACACGGGACAATAAATCTAAATCTAATCTAAAATTCAGCATCCCTGGCCATGTAAGTTTATACCTAGCTCCCACTGCCAGCGGGGAGTTGGGGTATCGCGTTTGGATTGGCACTTGCTGCCGCCTGCCGCCGATCTCACACTTTTTCGATTCTCCGCCGCATCGGGGACCCAGCTACCGGTGGCGGACAGCGGAGAACTCAGGCCTGGATGTCATAATATAAAAATTAGAGCCTGACTTTCCAGGAGCAAAGGTGGGAAACGTTTCTTCACACAAAGATTGAAATTGAGTTCGCTCCTTCCAGGTGAGTTTGGAGGTGATGGGGGATAGGTGTGTGGAGGTTGAGGGGTGAGGGGGGTGGGGTTGGTTGGGACTTAATCAGGTGGCCAGTTGAGCACTTCACCACCTTCCTGTCTCTGTTCCAATTGAGTCTGAGGCAGAAGGCTTGTGGGCGACCATGCTACCTCGCCATGATTGTGTGTTTCATCACATTAATAATAATAATCTTTATTGTCACAAGTAGGCTTACATTAACACTGCAATGAAGTTACTGTGATAAACCCCTAGTCTCCACATTCCGGCGCCTGTTCACATACAAAGAGGGAGAATTCAGAATGTCCAAATGATCTAATAGCATGCGTTTCGGGACTTGTGGGAGGAAACCGGAGCACCCGGAGGAAACCCACGCAGACACGGGGAGAACATGCAGACTCCACACAGACAGTGACCCAAGCCGGGAATCAAACCTGGGACACTGGCGCGGTGAAGCCATAGTGCTAACCACTATGCTATCGTGCTGCCCATTATCGCCACTGGAATGCATCCAGCAACAGGTGGGCACACTGTTGGCTTTGCTGTTGGCTCGCTTGGGGAGGGTGGGGTGGGGCGTGCTGCAGGGGGCTGGCTGATGCGGCGGATGTTACCATTGACAGGCACTCTGTCAGGCTTTCTGGGAGCCATCATCTACCTCTCCTGCACCGTTATGCACCCCCCCCCCCCCCCATCGCTGCGACGTCCCAACTTACCTTTACTCACCTGTGGTCTTGGTCCCTCACCCATCCTGGGCCTCTGGCGGATGCATTGCCGGTAGCTGCCACCACCCTCCCGGCGGCGCTGCCTGCAATGGTGATTGGTTGGCAGCTCTCGGGGCGGGGTGAGATTTCCTCACTTCCCCAAGAGTCCCTGATCCCGGGTAAGACCCACTGCTGGCTACTTAAGTACCTAGTTGGCACCTCAGCTGGCAGATCTCCCCCAATGAAGGTGGCGTAGGGCTTTGGCCAGGTCTGCAGCTGACAGGCGAACCTGCCAATCACTTGAATTAAACACTGCCTAAACGGTGGTAAAAACTGGAGCTATCCACTGCAACCAGCAATGGAAGTTTGATCAGTTTTAAATCTGAGATTGTTGAATATTTATCAACCTAAAATATTAAGAGATATGGGGAAAGGACGGCAAATATGGAAATGAGTTGCAGATTAGCTAAAATCTCAACGAATGGCACTTGAACTTGAATGGGCTTTAATGGCCTCTATGTGTTCTTATGTTCCTACACTCTGCATCTCTTGCATGCCTTTTCTCTAATTAAGGAACACGCTGCTCCAAATAGAACTGGAATTATGGTCTAGCCAGTGTTTTGCATAAAGTCATCATTACTTCTACACATGTAATCTATGTCCCCACTTCCAACACCATGGACCATAAAAGTCTGTTTCATTATGCAGTATCTCATATTCAACACAGTTAAGGGAGTTGAGATGCTGCCAACTTCCACCTCAACACAACAGCACATTTCACAAATCTAATGATTTTTGTGTAAAACACCGTTTTTAATTCAGCAGCTTTCTGCTGTTTGTGTTGGAATTATATTGTCCGAATGAGTGATTCCGCGGGCCACGACAGAAAGATTTGCATGGTAACTTTCCCAAACAGTTTGTGGAAATTCTGACTCAAGCACAGTTTTAAATTCAAACATGACCTTGCTTGGCAAACGAGCCACATGTTTATTGAGATTGAACCGTATATTATGCAGTCTTATTGATTTTTCTTGATTTATGGTTTTCTTAATGGCTGCATTGCAGCCCTGCGAGAAAGACGTGCATTTGTTTGGTGCCTTTTGCATCCCAAACCGCTTTGAAGCTGGTGAATTAATGAACACGCCACTGTCTTGCATTTACATAGCACCTTAATGTGGCAGAATGTGCTGATGTGCATCACGGGACATTGTGTGGGGCGGTTGGCATTGTCTTACCCTTTCTCTGACTTTCTTCACGTCTCCCCCAGTCCTCGATTGTCTCAATGTTAGCCACCCATCTGATTTTACTTCGACCTATTCGATTTCGGCGGGAGAACAGCTGGTGAGTGGTGAGTCAGTTTCAGCGGGAGCATTGCGGAAGGAGGTTGCTGGGAGGTAAGTCAACCTTTAAAAGCACTTGTCTTTGCAGGGGCAGGCCAGTCGATTTCGGCGGCGTGAGAACAGCTGGCTGGTTAGTCAATTTCAGCAGGAGCTGAGAATTTTTCTTTTTTTTAATTTTATTTTAAATTAGTTTTTTAGGCGGGAACAGGAAGTCGACCCGCGGACGTCTGGGAAGACCCTCCCCAATAAATTCTGGTGGAGAGGAAACCCGAGACACTACACGTGTAGTGTCTCCCACCCGCCCTCCTCCTCTAACCTAATAATAAAACCCATTGGTCTGAGGTAAGTACCATATTTTATTATATTATTATTTTTTAGCCAGATCTTGGTAGAAAGTTAGAGGAATGGCAGGGAAGGGAGTGCAATGTTCCTCCTGCAGGATGTTTGAGGTGAGGGATGCAGTTAGTGTCCCTGCTGATTTTACCTGCAGGAAGTGCTGCCATCTCCAGCTCCTCCAAAACCGAGTTAGGGAACTGGAGCTGGAGTTGGAAGAACTTCGGATCATTAGGGAGCCAGAAGGGGTCATAGATAGCAGCTTCAGGGAATTAGTTACACCAAAGATTGGAGATAGGTGGGTAACTGTAAGAGGGACTGGGAAAAAACAGTCAGTGCAGGGATCCCCTGCGGTCGTACCCCTGAGAAACAAGTATACCGCTTTGGATACTTGTGGGGGGGACGACTTACCAGGGGTAAGCCATGGGGTACGGGCCTCTGGCACGGAGTCTGTCCCTGTTGCTCAGAAGGGAAGGGGGGAGAGGAGCAGAGCATTAGTAATTGGGGACTCTATAGTCAGGGGCACAGATAGGAGATTTTGTGGGAGCGTGAGAGACTCACGTTTGGTATGTTGCCTCCCAGGTGCAAGGGTACGTGATGTCTCGGATCGTGTTTTCCGGGTCCTTAGGGGGAGGGGGAGCAGCCCCAAGTCGTGGTCCACATTGGCACCAACGACATAGGTAGGAAAGGGGACAAGGATGTCAGGCAGGCTTTCAGGGAGCTAGGATGGAAGCTCAGAACTAGAACAAACAGAGTTGTTATCTCTGGGTTGTTGCCCGTGCCACGTGATAGTGAGATGAGGAATAAGGAGAGAGAGCATTTAAACACGTGGCTACAGGGATGGTGCAGGCGGGAGGGATTCAGATTTTTGGATAACTGGGGCTCTTTCTGGGGAAGGTGGGACCTCTACAGACAGGATGGTCTACATCTGAACCTGAGGGGCACAAATATCCTGGGGGGGAGATTTGTTAGTGCTCTTTGGGGGGGTTTAAACTAATGCAGCAGGGGCATGGGAACCTGGATTGTAGTTTTAGGGTAAGGGAGAATGAGAGTATAGAGGTCAGGAGCACAGATTTGACATCGCAGGAGGGGGCCAGTGTTCAGGTAGGTGGTTTGAAGTGTGTCTACTTCAATGCCAGGAGTATACGAAACAAGGTAGGGGAACTGGCAGCGTGGGTTGGTACCTGGGACTTCGATGTTGTGGCCATTTCGGAGACATGGATAGAGCAGGGACAGGAATGGATGTTGCAGGTTCCGGGGTTTAGGTGTTTTAGTAAGCTCAGAGAAGGAGGCAAAAGAGGGGGAGGTGTGGCGCTGCTAGTCAAGAGCAGTATTACGGTGGCGGAGAGGATGCTAGATGGGGACTCTTCTTCCGAGGTAGTATGGGCTGAAGTTAGAAACAGGAAAGGAGAGGTCACCCTGTTGGGAGTTTTTTATAGGCCTCCTAATAGTTCTAGGGATGTAGAGGAAAGGATGGCGAAGATGATTCTGGATATGAGCGAAAGTAACAGGGTAGATATTATGGGAGACTTTAACTTTCCAAATATTGACTGGAAAAGATATAGTTCGAGTACAATAGATGGGTCGTTTTTTGTACAGTGTGTGCAGGAGGGTTTCCTGAAACAATATGTTGACAGGCCAACAAGAGGCGAGGCCACGTTGGATTTGGTTTTGGGTAATGAACCAGGCCAGGTGTTGGATTTGGAGGTAGGAGAGCACTTTGGGGACAGTGACCACAATTCGGTGACGTTTACGTTAATGATGGAAAGGGATAAGTATACACCGCAGGGCAAGAGTTATAGCTGGGGGAAGGGCAATTATGATGCCATTAGACGTGACTTGGGGGGGATAAGGTGGAGAAGTAGGCTGCAAGTGTTGGGCACACTGGATAAGTGGGGCTTGTTCAAGGATCAGCTACTGCGTGTTCTTGATAAGAATGTACCGGTCAGACAGGGAGGAAGGCGTCGAGCGAGGGAACCGTGGTTTACCAAGGAAGTGGAATCTCTTGTTAAGAGGAAGAAGGAGGCCTATGTGAAGATGAAGTGTGAAGTTTCGGTTGGGGCGATGGATAGTTACAAGGTAGCGAGGAAGGATCTAAAGAGAGAGCTAAGACGAGCAAGGAGGGGACATGAGAAGTATTTGGCAGGAAGGATCAAGGAAAACCCAAAAGCTTTCTATAGGTATGTCAGGAATAAGCGAATGACTAGGGAAAGAGTAGGACCAGTCAAGGACAGGGATGGGAAATTGTGTGTGGAGTCTGAAGAGATAGGCGAGATACTAAATGAATATTTTTTGTCAGTATTCACTCAGGAAAAAGATAATGTTGTGGATGAGAATGCTGAGCCCCAGGCTAATAGAATAGATGGCATTGAGGTACGTAGGGAAGAGGTGTTGGCAATTCTGGACAGGCTGAAAATAGATAAGTCCCCGGGACCTGATGGGATTTATCCTAGGATTCTATGGGAGGCCAGGGAAGAGATTGCTGGACCTTTGGCTTTGATTTTTATGTCATCATTGGCTACAGGAATAGTGCCAGAGGACTGGAGGACAGCAAATGTGGTCCCTTTGTTCAAAAAGGGGAGCAGAGACAACCCCGGCAACTATAGACCGGTGAGCCTCACGTCTGTAGTGGGTAAAGTCTTGGAGGGGATTATAAGAGACAAGATTTATAATCATCTAGATAGGAATAATATGATCAGGGATAGTCAGCATGGCTTTGTGAAGGGTAGGTCATGCCTCACAAACCTTATTGAGTTCTTTGAGAAGGTGACTGAACAGGTAGACGAGGGTAGAGCAGTTGATGTGGTGTATATGGATTTCAGCAAAGCGTTTGATAAGGTTCCCCACGGTAGGCTATTGCAAAAAATACGGAGGCTGGGGATTGAGGGTGATTTAGAGATGTGGATCAGAAATTGGCTAGCTGAAAGAAGACAGAGGGTGGTGGTTGATGGGAAATGTTCAGAATGGAGTACAGTCACAAGTGGAGTACCACAAGAATCTGTTCTGGGTCCGTTGCTGTTTGTCATTTTTATCAATGACCTAGAGGAAGGCGCAGAAGGGTGGGTGAGTAAATTTGCAGACGATACTAAAGTCGGTGGTGTTGTCGATAGTGTGGAAGGATGTAGCAGATTACAGAGGGATATAGATAAGCTGCAGAGCTGGGCCGAGAGGTGGCAAATGGAGTTTAATGTAGAGAAGTGTGAGGTGATTCACTTTGGAAGGAATAACAGGAATGCGGAATATTTGGCTAATGGTAAAGTTCTTGAAAGTGTGGATGAGCAGAGGGATCTAGGTGTCCATGTACATAGATCCCTGAAAGTTGCCACCCAGGTTGATAGGGTTGTGAAGAAGGCCTATGGAGTGTTGGCCTTTATTGGTAGAGGGATTGAGTTCCGGAGTCGGGAGGTCATGTTGCAGCTGTACAGAACTCTGGTACGGCCGCATTTGGAGTATTGCGTACAGTTCTGGTCACCGCATTATAGGAAGGACGTGGAGGCTTTGGAGCGGGTGCAGAGGAGATTTACCAGGATGTTGCCTGGTATGGAGGGAAAATCTTATGAGGAAAGGCTGATGGACTTGAGGTTGTTTTCGTTGGAGAGAAGAAGGTTAAGAGGAGACTTAATAGAGGCATACAAAATGATCAGGGGGTTGGATAGAGTGGACAGTGAGAGCCTTCTCCCGCGGATGGATATGGCTGGCACGAGGGGACATAACTTTAAACTGAGGGGTAATAGATATAGGACAGAGGTCAGAGGTAGGTTCTTTACGCAAAGAGTAGTGAGGCCGTGGAATGCCCTACCTGCTACAGTAGTGAACTCGCCAACATTGAGGGCATTTAAAAGTTTATTGGATAAACATATGGATGATAATGGCATAGTGTAGGTTGGATGGCTTTTGTTTCGGTGCAACATCGTGGGCCGAAGGGCCTGTACTGCGCTGTATTGTTCTATGTTCTATGTTCTATGTTCTATTCTGTCTTTATGTGACTCTGTGTTCGATAATCATTCCTGCGAAGGGCCTTGAGAAGCTTTACCCCGTTAAACATGCTCCATAAAAGCAAGCTGTTGTTGGAAATCAGCGGGTACCCCTGAACTCTCTGCATTTACCCCGTGGCTGCCATTTATGAGTTGGACAATGTGATGAATGATAACTGTACCTTGAATGTCATGATCCCTTTAAGACCGGGTTTGGAACCCTGGGGGACTCCGCCTCTGGCTCCGCCCCCCCAGGGAGCCATATACAAGGTAATGTTCAGTGGGCAGTGAGCACACTTCTCGGCAGCTGTCTGGTTCTCTGCTAATTAAAGCCTTTGTATTACCAATCATCTCTCTCTTGTTGTAATTGAGGGTATCTCAGACAAAAAAAACAGGAAACGTGGAACAAAATCAGTCGGTCCGGCAGCACTTGCCGAGAGGGAGAAACAGAGCTTCCGAACGAGGTTTTCCGGTCCTTCCCGCAGCGGGAAACGTTGCCGGTGGGATGGGAAATATGATCGACCAGCAAAAAAGTGCATTGACATATGGACGTGAATTTCTGAACCCAACGTTTCGAGTCCAGTATGAATCTTCCCCTGGACCTGAAGCAGTTGAGCATTGCGGGCGATAGAACCATAGAATAAAATAGAATTCCTACAGTGCAGGAGGAGGCCATTCGGCCTATCGGGTCTGCGCCGACCTACTGAAAGAGCAAAGCAGCACCCAACTTAGGCCCTCTCCCCTCCCTATCCCTGTCGCCCTGCCCTACCCCCACAACTAAAAGACAATTTGGCGTGGCCAATCCATCTAATCTGCAAGACCTTGTGACTGTGGGAGGAAACCAGAGCACCCGGAGGAAACCCACGCAGACACGGGGAGAACGTGCAGACTCCGCACAGACAGTCACCCGAGGCCAGAATTGAACCGGGGACTCTGACGCTGTGAGGCAGCCGTGCTAACCACTGTGCCACCGTGCCACCCATAATGGAGTCAGGAAGGTGAAAGATGACTGTAAGTTTGTTGTGTTGCCTAGCTAAGTGAGGCAAATACCTTTCCCAAATCGTTTGTGATTTTTCTAAATGAGACCGGCAGTTATAAGGAAGAGCGTGTCTAAAAATGGGGTGACTCCTGAGGTGTGAACATATTCGCAGTAGGGCGAGGAAGTCGTCATGGATGAATAATGCGAAGGTTAGGAAGTTCCGTTCGATTTCCTGATGGGTGACGTGACTCAGTAGTGGTGCCACTTTGTGAATAACATGGTACTGCTCGTACAATTACATGAAAACAATTGGTTCTTTTGTTCAATGTACTCACCAAGATGGAAGACATCAGCAGTGAAATAGCGTTCCTACTCATGTCACAAACTACCAATATGTACCAGTTGGGGTACAAGAGTTCCCACACAGGGACAAATGTTTTGTCCAACCTTTCTCAATTCCAATTCCCTTCCCGCACCTAATGGTTCATTAAGGAAGACCTCTGTCCATTTCCACAGCTAGTAATTCCAGGAGGAGGCCCCTCGTCTGTCACCAGAGGCTTATAGTTTGAGTGCCACCACTTCACATCTAGCGTTGCTGGCCAGGAGTCTCTCCCGCTCTTACCGCCAGCCAATAGCGTGTTGGAAGGATTTCCAGGTTGACATTGAGCCTGCTTGACCTCGTTATGAACACACCTTCCTTGGTCACCAAGTCCTGGTATGGGACTAAAACCCGGAACCTCTGGTTCAGAGGCAGGGCCACAGGCCATTGCGCCACAAGACCACCTCATCCTTTCAGCCACATCTTAACAACAGCAAATTCAAATGCATGGATCTTTGCAACAATCAATGATGGCATCATGGTCACCATGACTGAGACTAGCTTTTGGCCCCAGAGTTATTACTGAATTTAAATTCCACCAGTTTCCATGGTGGGTTTCGAACCTATGTCCCCCAGAGAATTAACCTGGGTCTCTGGATTGCTAGCCAAGTGATATTACCACTACACCAACCATTCCCGCCTTGTGCAGTAGGTGTTAGTTGTGGCTTTGAGGTTAGTGTTCTCACCTCTGAGCCAGAGTGTTGCAGGTTCAAATCCCACTCAGCAACCTGGATGCAGTTTCTAGGCTAGCCCCCTAGTGCCGCACTGAGGGACTGCTGCTCTGTCCGAGACGCCACATTTCAAACAAGACTTTAAATCGAGGCTCGGTCTTTGTTCTCAGGCGGTTGTGAATTGTCGTGCAATTTGGAAGAAGAGCAGGGGAGATTTCTCTGACGCCCTGGCCAATACTTGTGCCTTCAAAAGGAAATTCACCAAAACAGATAATCTAGTCATCATGTTGTTGTTTGTGGAAGCTTGCTGTGTGTAAATTGGCTGTTAATGCAGACCACACTTCAAGGCTACTTAATTAACTTTTCAAAGTGCTTTGGGCCTTCCTGGGGTCTTTAAAGTTGCTATATAGAATTGTTTTACAGCACAGAAGGAGGCCATTCGGCCCACCCTGTCTGCACCGCCTCCCAAAAGAGCTACCTAGATAGTCCCATTCCCCAGCCCGATCTCCATAATCACTTTCAAATACATATCCAGCTCTTCTGAAACCTCCTATGGAATCCGCCTCCACTACTCTCCCAGGCAGCGCATTCCAAACCCCAGCAACTCTCTGAGTAAAGAAGTTTCTTCTCATCTCACTTCTAGCTCTCTTGCTGACCATCTTGAAATTGTGACCCCTAGTCACTGACATACTAACTAAAGGAAACAGAATTTCCTTCTTTATCCTGTTAAAATTGTTCAGAATTTTGAACACCGCAATAAGGTCACCTCTTAATCTTCTCTGCTCCAAGGACAACCAGCCCAATTTCTCTAATCTTCCCTTGTATCTAAAATTCCTCATTCATGATATCATTCTAGTAAATCTCCTCTGCACTCTCTCTAGGACCTTAAATAAGGTGCCCAGAACTGAACACAATACTCCAAATGTGGTCTGACCAATGATTTGTAGAGGTGTAGCATCACTTCCTTGCTTTTATACTCTATGCCTCTATTTATAAATCCAGGCATGCCATAAGCCTTCTTAACAACTGTTTCAACTTGCCTGGCTGAAGGGTGGGGGCCCAGCGATGAGACCTCAGCCACTAGAGTAGTTTTAAGAGGCCTCATCGCTGGATTCCCCCCTTCACTGGCCACCTTCAGAGAATTATGAACTTGAACCCTGAGGTCCCTCTGCCCCTGTACTCCCCTCAAAGTTGTACCAATGAGCCTATGTTGTCTCCCCATGTTTCTTTTCCCAAAATGCATTACCTCACATTTTTCTGCATTGAAATTCATCTGCCAGGTGTCTGCCCATTTGGCCAACATATCAATGTCCCTTTGAAATCGCTCAGCGTCATCCTCACAACTCACTATTCTCCCGAGCTTAATCATTTGCAAACTTAGAGATTTTTTTTCCTCAACAACCCATCTCTAAATCACTTATGTACATCAGAAAAAGGAAGGGTCCCAACACTGAGCCCTGGGGAACACCACTTTCAACTGGTCTCCAGTCTGAGAAATGCCCATCTATACCTACTCTCTGTTTCCTATCTCATAGCCAACTTCTAATCCGTGCTGCCAAGGACCCATCAATCCCAAACATTTCTAATTTGCTATACAACCTACCATGTGGCGCTGTCTCAAGTGTTTTCTGAAAGTGCAAATATACAATATTCACAGCATTACCCTTATCTGCTGCATGTATCACCTCGTCAAAGAACTCAGTTACATTTGCCAGACATGACCTGCCCTTGACAAAGCCATGTTGACTGTCCAGAATGAACTTATTTTTCTCTAAGTGAATAGTTAACTTGTCCCACATGATAGCCTCCATCGGTTTTCCCACTATTGATGTCAAGCTGACAGGTCTGTAATTTCCTGGGTTATCCTTTGCCCCTTTCTTAAACAACGGTGTAACATTTGCATTCCTCCAGTCCCCCAGGCCTAGTCCTGTGCTCCGAGAGGCCTGGTAAATTTCTGTCAAAGGCTCCGCAATATACTCCATTACCTCTCTCAGCAAAGCAGGCTGCATCCCATCTGGGCCTGGCGACTTCTCTACCTGCAATGTTGCCAGCCCTTTTTAGCACCTTTTCTATCTATCACTATATTTTCTAATTGGAGGGCTGTGACCAGTGGTGTTCCACAGGTGTCAGTGCTGGGACCTTTGCTGTTTGTTGTATATATAAATGATTTGGAGGAAAATGTAACTGGTCTGATTAGTAAGTTTGCAGACGACACAAAGGTTGGTAGAATTGCGGATAGCGATGAGGACTGTCAGAGGATACAGCAGGATTTAGATTTTTTGGAGACTTGGGCGGAGAGATGGCAGATGGAGTTTAATCCGGACAAATGTGAGGTAATGCATTTTGGAAGGTCTAATGCAGGTAGGGAATATACAGTGAATGGTAGAACCCTCAAGAGTATTGAAAGTCAAAGAGATCTAGGAGTACAGGTCCACAGGTCACTGAAAGGGGTAACACAGGTGGAGAAGGTAGTCAAGAAGGCATATGGCATGCTTGCCTTCATCAGCTGGGGCATTGAGTATAAGAATTGGCAAGTCATGTTGCAGCTGTATAGAACCTTAGTTAGGCCACACTTGGAGTATAGTGTTCAATTCTGGTTGCCACACTACCAGAAGGATGTGGAGGCTTTAGAGAGGGCGCAGAAGAGATTTACCAGAATGTTGCCTGGTATGGAGGGCATTAGCTATGAGGAGCGGTTGAATCAACTCGGTTTGTTCTCACTGGAACGAAGGAGGTTGAGGGGCGACCTGATAGAGGTCTACAAAATTATGAGGGGCATAGACAGAGTGGATAGTCAGAGGCTTTTCCCCGGGGTAGAGGGGTCAATTACTAGGGGGCATAGGTTTAAGGTGAGATGGGCAAGGTTTAGAGTAGATGTATGAGGCAAGTTTTTTACGCAGAGGGTAGTGGGTGCCTGGAACTCGCTACCGGAGGAGGTGGTGGAAGCAGGGACGATAGTGACATTTAAGGGGCATCTTGACAAATACATGAATAGGATGGGAATAGAGGGATACGGACCCAGGAAGTGTAGAAGATTGTAGTTTAGTCGGGCAGCATGGTCGGCACGGGCTTGGAGGGCCGAAGGGCCTGTTCCTGTGCGGTACATTTCTTTGTTCTTTGTTCTTTTTATATAAATGAATGAAGAGGTAGGTTCCACAAACACATATATAGACAAATCCAATGATGCAAAATGATACTTTGAATGTGAGTCTTTCAGGTAATTACGTCTTTACAGGTCCAGACGGTGCGACTGGAGAGAGGGATAATCACAGGTTAAAGAGGTGTGAATTGTCTCAAACTGGGACAGTTGGGAGGATTTCGCAAGCCCAGGCCAGATGGTGGGGGGTGAATGTAATGCGACATGAATCCAAGGTCCCGGTTGGGGCCGTACTCATGCGTGCAGAACTTGGCTATAAGTTTCTGCTCGGGAATTCTGCGTTGTTGCGCATCCTGAAGGCCGCCTTGGAGAGCTCTTACCCGAAGATCAGAGGCTGAATGCCCTCGACTGTGAAGTGTTCCCTGATTGGAAGGGAACATTCCTGCCTGGTGATTGTCGCGTGATGTTCGATCATCCGTTGTCGCAGCGTCCGCATGATCTCGCATATGTACCACGCTTCGGGACATCCTTTCCTGCAGCGTATGAGGTAGACAATATTGGCCGGGTCGCATGAGCATGTACCGCATACCTGGTGGGTGGTGTTCTCACGTGTAATGGTGGTACCCATCTACAGACGCTGGAAAACACCCTCGTAAGAACGGGATATGGTGCTCGACTCATCGATCGACAGTTCCAACGTGCCACAGCAAAAAACCGCACCGACCTTTTCCATCAGGAAAAAGATACCAAAGTTTGAGGTCACGTACCAACCGACTCAAGAACAGCTTCTTCCCTAATGCCATCAGACTTTTGAATGGACCTACCTCGTATTAAGTTGATCATTTCTCTGCACCTTGCTATAACTGTAACATTATATTCTGCAGTCTCTCCTTCCGTCCCTATGTACAGTATGCATTGTCTGTACAGCATGCAAGAAACAACACTTTTCACTGTATACTAATACATGTGACAATAATAAATCAAATCAAATCAAATCAACCTCCTCAGAAGACAAACATGGGACATAACCGACAGACCCTTCATCGTCCAGTACATCCCCGGAGCGGAGAAACTACGACATCTTCTTCGCAGCCTTCAAAACATTATTGATGAAGACGAACATCTATCGATCTATCTATCTGTCTTTGTATCTGTTTATCTAGGTCATCCCCACACCTTCACTACTTGCCTTCAAACAACCGCGCCGCGTCAAACAGACCATTGTTTGCAGAAAACTACCCAGCCTTCAGGAGACCAGCGACCACAAAACCACACAACCCTGCCATGGCAATCTCTGCAAGAGGTGCCAGATCATCGACATGGGTACCACCAGTACACGCGACAACGTAGAATCGCCGAGCAGAAACTGCTGGCCAGGTTCCGCGCGCATGTGAACGGCCTCAACCGGGACCTTGGATTCATGTCACATTACATTTACCCCCCACTATCTGGCCTGGGCTTGCAAAATCCTACCAACTGTCCTGGCTTGAGACAATTCACACCTCTTTAACCTGTGATTATCCCTCTCTCCAGTTGCGCCGTCTGGACCTGTAAAGACTTAATTACCGGCAAAGACTCGCATTCAAAGTTTCATTTTGCATCATTGAATTTGTCTATATATGTGTTTGTGGAACCCACCTCTTCACTCACCTGAGGGTGGAGCAGTGCTCAGAAAGCTAGTGATCGAAACAAACCTGTTGGACTTTAACCTGGTGTTGTGAGACTTCTTAGTGTGCCCACCCCAGTCCAACGCCGGCATCTCCACATCATATATAAATGAAAGCCTTTCCTTTTCTTTGTATAATTTTTCTTTGTATGATTTGAACCCTCATCAGCAAGTCCAAATGAAGCGTCCTTGTCTGGCCAATTCCAACCTGCCTACAGCCTCCATCATCCTCATTTCAGAATGAAATGTAAAGATGTCCTCTCTCTTTTTGAATTTTGAGTACCCAATCATTTGTTTTCCAAATATGGGGCAATTTAGTGTGGCCAATCCACCTAATCTGCACATCTTTGAGTTGTGGGGGTGAAACCCATGCAGACTCAGGGAGAATGTGCAAACTCCACATGGACAGTGATCCGGATCCGGATCATACCCGGGTCCTCAGCGCCGTAGGCAGCAGTGCTAACCACTGCGGCACCATGCCGCCCCAAAAAGATATTCTCTCAACCCAATTATAAATCCATAGAATCCCTAAACTGCAGTAGGTGGCCATTTGGCCCATTGGGCCTGCACTGACCCTCCGAAAGAGCACCCTACCTAGGCCCACTCCCCCACCAATTCCCTTGGCCTCCGAACCCCACTTAACCTGTACATCTTTGGACACTAAGGGACAGTTTAGCATGGTCGATCCACCTAACCTATGCATCTTTGAACTGTGGGACTTCCTCTTTTTCATATCAGGAAGCACTTAGTTGTCTTTGATGTGGCAAAGATCTGTAAATCATTGCAAGTGTGTTAATTAATATTGTGGTTAGCATCAAAGCAGAGTAATGGAGAGGTATTCAAGCGTGAAGGTAAAGATCAATAAACAATCCACCAAGCAGCTGTCTCTGGAGTAATAAATCTGTCAATCACTGGCTAATGCAATGTATTGGTGTGTCAAATTGAATGGAAGATCTGTATTTCAAAGGCTGTCAAGGGAGTTCAAATCCTTCTAAGTGTATTGGGCTTTGGAGGAAACCTCTGCCACGTATATCAGCTGTTGCTTTGAACATTTCTGTCTGAGGCAGCAGGTGTTAGGAAAGGGTAAACAAAAAATGCAGTGATTTCTCACTCTGTTGCCTGGACTGCTCTTCAGCTTTCATACAGGGGGCTCTGTTGGGGGAATCTGATCAGGATCACTGATGGGGGGGCCTCTGTTTGGGGTCCGATGGGGGTATCTCTGTTGGGGGGGGTCTCTGTTGGGGGTCTGATGGGGGGGTACCCCTTGGGGATCTGATGGGGTCTCTGTTGGGGAGGTCAGACGTGGCGGGCTGGGGGTGTGTGACGGGTGGTTCTGATGGGGTGCTGGGGTGCCTATGTGAGGGTCTGATGAGGTGCAGGATTGGCGTTGTGGGGGGAGGGGGCTCTCCGATGGACTTTGAGGGGGTAGCTACATTACACACTTACCCCCTTGACCACTGCTGGGGTCTACTGTGCTAGGGTCACGCTTGAAAATACCCGCCAATGTGAATCCTAGCCTGGAGCATCACGGGGGCCTGGAGAATTAGGTTTCCAGCCCGTTAATCAGTTGCAAATAGGTTCAAATGACCCATTTGCATCCTCCTGCCGGCCTGGGCTGTGTGGTTTATTGCTGCTGCTGGCGGGGGTCCGGAGCATTGGAATGGACGCCAATCCCATTTTTCGCCAGGCGCTTGATTCCTCATTGGATCGGGAACACCTCTCCAAGCAGCGGGCAGCAGAGAATCCACCCCCGCATTGCTGTAGATCTGGAGTCACATGGAGGCCAGACCAGGTAAGCACTGTAGATTTCCTGGTGAACTGAATTTGAATTCCACCGACTGAGGCCCCCCCCCCCCCCCCCCCCCTCCCCCGCCCCCCCCGAGCATTAGCCTGGGCCTGTGGTTTACATGCCCCGTGACATAACCACTAAACCAGCATCTCCCCAGTTCATGTTGAGGAGGGGGTGGGAGTGGTGGGCAGCGGTGGGGAAGAGGGACATGCAACATCAGCACCAACCTGCATTTGTATAACCCCTTTAACGGAGTAAACCGCCATAAGGCTCCTCACAGTAGCTTTGTCAGGCAAAGTCTGAGACACATAAGGAGATATCAGGGCAGGTGATCAAAAGGTTTCTCAAAGAGGTAGGTTCTCAGGAGGGTTTAAAGGAGAAGAGAGAGCTGGGGCAGTGAAGGAGAGAATTCGAGGGCCTGGAGACTGGGTGGGCCTGGAGACAAGACTAGCAATGGTGAAGAAAGTAAATTGGGGCAAGAGGCCAGAATTAGGGGAGGGCAACAGTTTAGAACATAGAACATAGAACAATAGAGCGCAGTACAGGCCCTTCGGCCCACGATGTTGCACCAAAACAAAAGCCATCTAACCTACACTATGCCATTATCATCCATATGTTTATCCAATAAACTTTTAAATGCCCTCAATGTTGGCGAGTTCACTACTGTAGCAGGTAGGGCATCCCACGGCCTCACTACTCTTTGCGTAAAGAACCTACCTCTGACCTCTGTCCTATATCTATTACCCCTCAGTTTAAAGCTATGTCCCCTCGTGCCAGCCATTTCCATCCGCGGGAGAAGGCTCTCACTGTCCACCCTATCCAACCCCCTGATCATTTTGTATGCCTCTATTAAGTCTCCTCTTAACCTTCTTCTCTCCAACGAAAACAACCTCAAGTCCATCAGCCTTTCCTCATAAGATTTTCCCTCCATACCAGGCAACATCCTGGTAAATCTCCTCTGCACCCACTCCAAAGCCTCCACGTGTAGTGTCTCGGGTTTCCTCTCCACCAGAATTTATTGGTGAGGGTCTTCCCAGACGTCCGCGGGTCGACTTCCTGTTCCCGCCTAAAACACTAATTTTAAAAAAAAATAATTCTCAGCTCCTGCTGAAATTGACTAACCAGCCAGCTCCACTCCCGCCGAAATCGACTGGCCTGCCCCTGCAAAGACAAGTGCTTTTAAAGGACAGACTTACCTCCCAGCAGCCACTTCCACACTGCTCCCGCTGAAACTGACTCACCAGCTGTTCTCACGCCGAAATCGACTGGCCTGCCCCTGCAAAGACAAGTGCTTTTAAAGGACAGACTTATCTCCCAGCAGCCACTTCCGCACTGCTCCCGCTGAAACTGACTCACCAGCTGTTCTCCCGCCGAAATCGACTGGCCTGCCCCTGCAAAGACAAGTGCTTTTAAAGGACAGACTTACCTCCCAGCAGCCACTTCCGCACTGCTCCCGCTGAAACTGACTCACCAGCTGTTCTCCCGCCGAAATCGACTGGCCTGCCCCTGCAAAGACAAGTGCTTTTAAAGGACAGACTTACCTCCCAGCAGCCACTTCCGCACTGCTCCCGCTGAAACTGACTCACCAGCTGTTCTCACGCCAAAATCGACTGGCCTGCCCCTGCAAAGACAAGTGCTTTTAAAGGACAGACTTACCTCCCAGCAGCCACTTCCGCACTGCTCCCGCTGAAACTGACTCACCAGCTGTTCTCCCGCCGAAATCGACTGGCCTGCCCCTGCAAAGACAAGTGCTTTTAAAGGACAGACTTACCTCCCAGCAGCCACTTACGCACTGCTCCCACTGAAACTGACTCACCAGCTGTTCTCCCGCCGAAATCGACTGATGGCCTCACACCAGCACGGTAGCGCAGCACGGTAGCATGGTGGTTAGCACAATTGCTTCACTGCTCCAGGGTCCCAGGTTCGATTCCCGGCTTGGGTCACTGTCTGTGCGGAGTCTGCACATTCTCCCCGTGTGTGCGTGGGTTTGCTCCGGGTGCTCCGGTTTCCTCCCACAGTCCAAAGATGTGCAGGTTAGGTGGATTGGCCATGCTCAATTGTCCTTCGTGTCCAAAATTGCCCTTATTGTTGGGTGGGGTTACTGGGTAATGGGGATAGGGTAGAGGTGTGGGTTTGGGTAGGGTGCTCTTTCCAAGAGCCGGTGCAGACTCGATGGGCTGAATGGACTCCTTCTGCACTGTAAATTCTATGCTTCTTCCATGAGATATTAGCCATGGAGAGAATCAAATATTCTCCCCTCTTTTAAGGTTTCAGGTGAGTGATAGCTGACTAGTACCCCAGCAACCTGGACTGCAGATAACTCCAAATTCCAGAGGGGAAAGAAAGATGTGATTAATGAGTTAACACCCAATCTAAATATCTGTATTTAATAAACTTGGATTATATGAATATATTTATGAATATTTATGAAAGTAATTAATCATTTATGATCCTCATAATTAAATCTGTTATTGTTATTTTGGGATTACCGATGTTAGATCCTGAATTCACTGACTAAGCTACCTCCATTTAAAATTCTCTTATCACAGCTTGTCTCAAAGATTGAAAAAGCATTCATGGAAGTGATCAAAGTGTGACACAGGATAAAGCAAAATCCGAATGAGTCGTCAGGCACAAGAGGCCAGGAGTGATTATCATAGAATTTACAGTGCAGAAGGAGGCCATTCGGCCCATCGAGTCCGCACCGGCCCCTGGAAAGAGCGCCCTACCCAAGGTCAACACCTCCACCCTATCCCCATAACCCAGCAACCCCACCCAACACTAAGGGAAATTTTGGACACTAAGGGCAATTTATCATGGCCAATACACCTAACCTGCACATCTTTGGACTGTTGGAGGAAACCGGAGCACCCGGAGGAAACCCATGCACACACGGTGAGGATGTGCAGACTCCGCACAGACAGTGACCCAAGCCGGAATCGAACCTGGGACCCTGGAGCTGTGAAGCAATTGTGCTAACCACTGTGCTACCGTGCTGCCCCAAAAGTGGAGGAGCGCAGAGGTCTTAGAGGACCGTGGGGCGAGAGGAGATTTCGGAGGCAGGGCGGGAGTGAGGGGGTGGACGAATTTGAATAATGGAGGATGTTTATTCACAATCTCCGCTCATTTAGGCGATCCCCGCCAGGAAGGCATTATTCATAAGACCATAAGACCATAAGACATAGGAGCGGAAGTAAGGCCATTCGGCCCATCGAGTCCACTCCACCATTCAATCATGGCTCATTTCAACTCCATTTACCCGCTCTCTCCATAGCCCTTAATTCCTCGAGAAATCAAGAATTTATCAACTTCTGTCTTAAAGACACTCAACGTCCCGGCCTCCACCGCCCTCTGTGGCAATGAATTCCACAGACCCAACACTCTCTGGCTGAAGAAATTTCTCCTCATCTCTGTTCTAAAGTGACTCCCTTTTATTCTAAGGCTGTGCCCACGGGTCCTAGTCTCCTCTGCTAATGGAAACAACTTCCCTACATCCACCCTATCTAAGCCATTCATTATCTTCTAAGTTCCTATTAGATCTCCCCTCAACCTCCTAAACTCCAATGAATATAATCCCAGGATCCTCAGACGTTCATCGTATGTTAGGCCTACCATTCCTGGGATCATCCGTGTGAATCTCCGCTGGACCCGCTCCAGTGCCAGTATGTCCTTCCTGAGGTGTGGGGCCCAAAATTGCTCACAGTATTCTAAATGGGGCCTAACTAATGCTTTATAAAGCTTCAGAAGTACATCCCCGCTTTTATATTCCAAGCCTCTTGAGATAAATGACAACATTGCATTTGCTTTCTTAATTACGGACTCAACTTGCAAGTTTACCTTTAGAGAATCCTGGACTAGGACTCCCAAGTCCCTTTGCACTTCAGCATTATGAATTTTGTCACCGTTTAGAAAATAGATCATGCCTCTATTCTTTTTTCCAAAGTGCAAGACCTCGCACTTGCCCACGTTGAATTTCATCAGCCATTTCTTGGACCACTCTCCTAAACTGTCTAAATCTTTCTGCAGCCTCCCCACCTCCTCCATACTACCTGCCCCTCCACCTATCTTTGTATCATCGGCAAACTTAGCCAGAATGCCCCAGTCCCGTCATCTAGATCGTTAATATATAAAGAGAACAGCTGTGGCCCCAACACTGAACCCTGCGGGACACAACTCGTCACCGGTTGCCATTCCGAAAAAGAACCTTTTATCCCAACTCTCTGCCTTCTGCCTGACAGCCAATCGTCAATCCATGTTAGTACCTTGCCTCGAATACCATGGGCCCTTATTTTACTCAGCAGTCTCCCGTGAGGCACCTTATCAAAGGCCTTTTGGAAGTCAAGATAGATAACATGCATTGGCTCTTCTTGGTCTAACCTATTTGTTATCTCTTCAAAGAACTCGAACAGATTTGTCAGGCACGACCTCCCCTTACAAAATCCATGTTGACTTGTTCCAATCCGACCCTGCACTTCCAAGAATTTAGAAATCTCATCCTTAACAATGGATTCTAGAATCTTGCCAACAACCGAGGTTAGGCTAATTGGCCTATAATTTTCCATCTTTTTCCTTGTTCCCTTCTTGAACAGGGGGGTTACAACAGCGATTTTCCAATCCTCTGGGACTTTCCCTGACTCCAGTGACTTTTGAAAGATCATAACTAACGCCTCCACTATTTCTTCAGCTATCTCCTTAAGCACTCTAGGATGTAGCCCATCTGGGCCCAGAGATTTATCAATTTTTAGACCTCTTACTTTCTCTAGCACTTTCTCCTCTGTGATGGCTACCATATTCAACTCTGGCCCCTGACTCTCCTGAATTGTTGGGATATTACTCATGTCTTCTACTGTGAAGACTGACGCAAAGTACTTATTTAGTTCCTCAGCTATTTCCTTGTCTCCCATCACTAGATTACCAGTGTCATTTTGGAGCGGCCCAATGTCTACTTTTGCCTCCCGTTTGTTTTTAATGTATTTAAAGAAACTTTTACTATCATTCCTAATGTTACTGGCTAGCCTACCTTCATAATTGATCCTCTCCTTCCTTATTTCTCTCTTTGTTATCCTCTGTTTGTTTTTGTAGCCTTCCCAATCTTCTGACTTCCCACTACTCTTTGCCACATTATAGGCTTTCTCTTTTGCTTTGATGCATTCCCTAACTTCCTTTGTCAGCCATGGCTGCCTAATTCCCCCTCTGATAACCTTTCTTTTATTTGGGATGAACCTCTGTACTGTGTCCTCAATTACTCCCAGAAAATCCTGCCATTGCTGTTCTACTGTCTTTCCCACTCGGCTCATGACTGACTCTCGCTCTCGATCGTTGACTTGGATCCTCCCCCCTCCTCATGACTTTAAGATATGTGTGTGTTGCACGCCTGCGCCTGCGTGAACATCAAGTGAATCTGATAAAGAGATTTTTTTTCCCTCCCTCGGAGAGTGGGCAGCTTCTGGAACTCTCTCCCTGAAGAGGCGGCGGAAGCAGTCTTTTGCATATTTTTAAGGCAGAGGTTGGATAGATTCTCGGTCAACAAGTGGGTGACGGGTTATCGGTGGTAGGCGGGAACTTGCAATCAGATCAGTCAATGACCTTATTGAATGGCGGAGCAGGCTCGAGGGACCGAGTTGCCTACTCCTGCCCCTAAGTCATGGAGTGTGGAATTTAATGTCACTGGGGTATTGCCAGCAGCAGGATGATACTCCGGCGACCCGAGCTTCATTCCCACCACTGCAGATGGTAAAATGTGAATTCCACAAAAGTCTGGAATGCTATTAATAGCATTTAAATGCCTCATCTTGCTGCTTTTTAAAATTCATCACTGCGATATAGGCATCGTTGGCTGGGCCAGTAGTAACCTAATAACCCCTACTAAACATTTTGGTCACTAATGGCAATTTATCATGGCCAATCCACCTAACCTGCACGTCTTTGGACTGTGAGAGGAAACCGGAGCCCCCGGAGGAAACCCACGCACACACGGGGAGAACGTGCAGACTCCGCACAGACAGTGACCCAAGCCGGGAATCCAATCTGGGACCCTGGCGCTGTGAAGCAACAGTGCTATCCACTTGTGCTACCGTGCTGCCCTACAATCAACCCCATTGCAGTGGGTCTGGAGTCACATGTCGGCCAGGCCGGGTAAGGACGGCAGATTTCCTTCCCTGAAAGACATTGCCGAACCAGGTGGCTTTTTACGACAATCGAAAACGGTTTCCTGGTCATCATTGGACTTTTAATTCCAGATTGTTGTGGAATTCAAATTTTACCATCTGCGGTGGTGGGAATCAAACCCGGGTCCCCAGAGTATCATCCTGCTGCTGCTGCTGGTAGTATACCAGTGACAGCCGGGCCTGACATCAAGCAGCGGGCCTAAATAGAAGATCCCGGCATGTTTGCAGAGGTACGCTGTTGGGAGTGAGTTTGGGGAGTGGTGGAGGGGGAGGTGGGGGGGGGGGGGTGCATAATATCAGGCACTCAGTGCTTGATTGAAGGACCCAACACTGGGTAAGGGGGACCCAGAGAGAGTCATCCCCACCTCTTCCCTTTCTATCAACCTCTGCCTCCCAACATCCTTGCAACCCCCACCCCACCTGCATTCACCTGTTGGCCTGGGATCCAATGCCGATTTAAGGCCTCCCAGTGCAGTAGCCTGAGCAGTCAGCACACAACCTTAGCACTGTCGCTTAATGAAGAGCTGCCCGCTTCTGGCTGGCCAGCAGCTCTTGGCAGGCAGGACTTGACCGCCCCTGGCGTCCTTGATCAGTTAAGCACAAGAGTGGCACTTCCCCCAGAGAGATGATGCAGGGCTCTCAGCATTCCTCCAGCCAGCGAGCACGACTCCACTAACTACCACCTAACGGCTGGCAGAAGTTTGGTATTCACTTTCCCAAAGGGCAATTAATGCTAGATCAATTGATAACTCCGATATGAATAGATTTTTGTCAACCAAAGTGTGGTAGTCACCACTGTTTGTATAATACGTATATGAGAGGTAATACGGTAAGGCCCCTGTACTACAGGTATGGGGGTAGATCCCTGCCTGCTGGCTCCGCCCAGTAGGCGGAGTATAAATGTGTGTGCTCACTGAGCTGCAGCCATTTCAGTAGCAGCTGCAGGAGGCAACACATCTCTGCTTCATCAAGCCTCGATTACTCTCTACTCTCGTCTCGTAATTGATAGTGCCTCAATTTATTAAGCAGAGATATTACAGCGATGGACCTGTGCATCAAGCCAGATCGCCTGCAGCTGCACCCTCAAGCAGACAACGCCATGTCGGCCTTCGACCACTGGCTAGCTTGCTTTGAAGCCTACATCGGATCAGCGACAGAACAACCCTCAGAGGCACAGAAACTCCAGATCCTGTCCTCACGGGTGAGCTCCGATACTTTTCCCCTTATCCGGCATGCGGCCAACTACACTGAGGCCATGGCGCTTCTGAAAAGGAACTACATCCGGCCGATCAACAAACTCTAGGCCAGGCACCTCCTGTCCAAGTGGCAACAACTCCCCGGTGAGTCATTGGACGATTTTGGGTGTGCCCTGCACATCCTGGCGAGGAACTGCAATTGCCAGGCAGTTTCGGCCGTTGAACATACTGAACTCTTAATCAGGGACGCTTTTGTTACGGGCATGGAGTCGGCGTACATCCGCCATCGCCTCTTAGAAGGGGTTATACCCGACCTCGTGGTGACCAAGCAACTCACGACCTCACTAACGGTAGCCTCCTGTAATATACAATTGTACGCCGCCGACTGCACGGCACCCCCCTCATGGACATCATGGGGCCCACCAGCGGCTTCCCCCAGCCAACCCCAAGCCTACGACGCACGGCAGCCAGCCAACCCTGGGAGCCCAAGTGCTATTTCTGCGGGCAGACAAAGCACCCCCGGCAGCGCGGCTCGGCGGGGAGCGCAATCTGCAAGACCTGCGGGAAGAAGGGACATTTCGCTGCGGTGTGCCAGGCCCGGTCGATCGCCACTGTATCCAGGCCCATTGTTCCTGCACCCCCCACGTGCGACCCGTGGGTGCCGCCATTTTCGTCCCCGCAGCCCACGTGCGACCCGTGGGCAACGCCATCTTCCCCCCATCAGATCTCGTGCGGCCCATGGGCGACACAATCTTCCCCCCCATCAGACGTCGTGCGGCCCGTGGGCGCCGCCATCTTTAACGCCGCCCGCCATGTGCGCTCCGTGGGCGTTGCCATCTGCGGCGCCATTTTGGACGGCGCCTCAGGACCCCTGCTCGTCAGTCACCTCATCTGGCCGCTCATCGCCCGCCACCGCCGCCGACCAATCCGGGGCCCACCAACACCAGCCGCAGCTCGCCTCCATCACGCTCGACCAGTCTCGGCCACACAACCTCGCAACCGCGACGACGACGGTGAAAGTCGATGGCCACAAGACACCTTGCCTTCTCGACTCCGGGAGAACGGAGAGCTTTATCCACCCCTCTACGGTAAGGCGCTGCTCCCTTGCGGTACACCCCGTTACCCAGAGAATCTCCCTGGACTCCGGATCCCACTCCGTGGAAATCCGGGGGTACTGCATCGCCACCCTCACCGTCCAGGGCGTAGAGTTCAGCAACTTCCGGCTCTACGTCCTCCCCAACCTCTGCGCTGCCTTGCTACTCGGCCTGGATTCCAGTGCAACCTCCAAAGCCTAACTCTAAAACTCGGCGGACCCCTACCACCCCTCACCGTATGCGGCCTCACGACCCTTAAGGTCGACCCGCCTTTGCTGTTTGCAAACCTCACCCCGGATTGCAAACCCGTCGCCACCAGGAGCAGACAGTACAGTGCCCAGGACAGGATCTTCATCAGGTCCAGCGGCTACTGCGGCAAGGCATCATTGAGGTCAGCAACAGCCCCTGGAGAGCCCAAGTGGTGGTTGTAAAGACTGGGGAGAAACACAGGATGGTTGTTGACTACCGTCAGACCATCAATCGGTACACGCGTCTTGACGCGTACCCCCTCCCACGCATATCTGATATGGTCAATCAGATTACACTGTACCAGGTCTTCTCTACAGTGGACCTGAAATCTGCCTACCACCAGCTCCCCATCCGCAAGGCGGACCGCCAATACACTGCGTTCGAAGCAGACGGCCGCCTTTTCCACTTCCTTAGGGTCCCCTTCAGAGTCGCTAATGGGGTCTCGGTCTTCCAACGGGAGATGGACCGAATGGTTGACCGGTACGGATTGAGGACCACCTTCGCCTACCTAGATAACATCACCATCTGCGGCCATGACCAGCAGGACCATGACGCTAACCTTTTCAAATGTCTCCACACCGCCAAACTCCTGATCCTCACGTATAACAAGGAGAAGGGCTTGTTCAGCACCAACCGCTTAGCCATCCTTGGCTATGTGGTGCAAAATGGAGTTCTAGGGCCCGAATCCGACCGCATGCGCCCCCTCATGGAACTCCCCCTCCCCACAGCCCCAAGGCCTTCAAACGATGCCTGGGATTTTTCTCGTATTACGCCCAGTGGGTCCCTAACTATGCGGACAAGGCCCGCCCACTCATCCACTCCACAGTTTTCCCTCTGACGGCTGACACCCACCAGGCCTTCAACCGTATCAAGGCTGCCATCGCCAAGGCCACGATGCACACGGTCGACGTGACCCTCCCCTTTCAAGTCGAGAGCGATGCATCAGACATCGCTCTGGCCGCCACCCTCAATCAAGCAGGCAGACCCGTGGCATTCTTTTCCCGCACTCTCCATGCCTCTGAAATTCGGCACTCCTCTGTCGAAAAGGAGGCCCAAGCCATCGTAGAAGCTGTGCGGTATTGGAGGCATTACCTGGCCGGTAGGAGATTCACTCTCCTCACTGACCAACAGTCGGTTGCTTTCATGTTCAATAATACACAGCGGGGCAAGATCAAAAATGATAAAATCTTGAGGTGGAGGATCGAGCTCTCCACCTACAATTACGAGATTGTGTATCGCCCGGGTAAGCTCAACGAGCCCCACGATGCCCTATCCTGAGATACATGTGCCAGCGCACAAGTGGACCGACTCCGGGCCCTACACGATGGTCTCTGTCACCCAGAGATCACCCGGTTCTATCACTTCATAAAGGCCCGCAATCTACCCTACTCCATTGCGGAAGTCAGGGCGGTCACCAACGACTGCCAGGTCTGCGCGGAGTGCAAACCGCACTTCTACCGGCCAGACCGAGCGCACCTGGTGAAGGCCTCACGTCCCTTTGAACACCTCAGCATGGATTTCAAAGGGCCCCTCCCCTCCTCCGACCGAAACACGTACTTCCTGAACGTGGTCGATGAATACTCCAGATTCCTCTTCGCCATCCCATGCCTCGATATGATGTCTGCCACAGTCATCAAAGCCCTCAATAGCATCTTCACCCTGTTCGGTTTCCCCGCTTACATCCACAGCGACCGGGGATCCTCCTTTATGAGTGATGAGCTGCGTCAGTTCCTGCTCAGCAAGGGCATTGCCTCGAGCAGGACGACCAGCTACAACCCCCGGGGAAACGGGCAGGTGGAGAGGGAGAACGGGACGGTCTGGAAGGCCGTCCTGCTGGCCATACAGTCTAAAAATCTCCCTGTCTCCTGCTGGCAGGAAGTCCTCCCCGACGCCCTCCACTCCATCCGATCGCTACTTTGCACTGCGACTAATGAAACCCCCCATGAACATCTCCTTGCCTTCCCTAGGAAGTCCACCTCCGGGGTTTCGCTCCAACGTGGCTGGCAGCTCCAGGACCCGTCCTCCTCCGCAAGCACGTGCGGCTCCACAAGGCGGACCCGTTGGTCGAAAGGGTACAGCTGCTGCATGCGAACCCGCAGTACGCCCACATGGCGTACCCCAACGGCCGCCAAGACATAGTCTCCCTCAGGGACCTGGCACCAGCTGGTTCCCCACCTCTCCCTCCAATTGCCCCGGCATCACCCATCCTCCCCCCAGTGCACCTCACTACAGCCCCCGCTCCAGGACGACCCATCCTCCCATTGGTTCCACCCAGGGATGAAGATGAGGACTACACTCCCCAGGAGTCACATTCGGCCAAGCCGGCGCCTGCATCGCCACCGGGACTGCGGCGTTCACAACGGAGGATCAAGGCACCCGGCCGATTAAATTTGTGAACCAAACTGTACATTTAAAAATGCTCACATACCATGTGAATAGTTTTCCACCACCCCCGCTGGACTCTTTTTTTAACAGGGGGTGAATGTGGTAGTCACCACTGTTTGTATAATCCGTATATGAGAGTTAATACGGTAAGGCTCCCGTACTAAGGTACGGGGATAGATCCCTGCCTGCTGGCACCACCCAGTAGTCGGAGTATAAATGTGCGTGCTCACCGAGCTGCAGCCATTTCGGTAGCAGCTGTAGGAGGCAACACATCTCTGCTTAATAAAGCCTCAATTACTCTCTACTCTCGTCTCGTCGTAATTGATAGTGCATCACAAAGCTATTGAGAAGCACGGGACAAAGATGGGTATGAGGAATGAGGTCGCAGAACAGCCATGATCTCACTGAATGTCTCAAGGAGCTGAATGGCCGTCTCCTCTTCATTAACCTCATAAACCAATACCGAAATTACAAAGGATATTTTACTATGGAGGATACCCACAATATAACCAGGTGAGTTCCAGTTGATTTGCTTTGTTATCCCACAAATGATAGTGACAATCTTACCCCATTGATAGTGTTGCTGGCTTGCACTGCGCCATTGGTATCTGCATTCCATAGCCCATTACCCATATTTGGTACCCGTCCCTATTAATACCATAAAATCATTGAACAGCTGCAGCACCGAAAGAGACTATTTGGTTCCTCATGTCCTTGTTGGCTCTCAGCGAGAGCAACTCAGCAAGTCCCATTCCCTGTAGCCCGGCAATTTTTGCATCTTTGCAGTGAATGATCCAAATCCTTTTTGAAAGCCATGATTGAGCCTGCCTCCACCGCACTCTCAGACAGCGCATTCCAGACCCTTACCAATCGCTGCGCAAAAAAACATTGCCTCGTGTCTCCATTGCTCCCTTTGCCCCTTACGTTTGCCACCCGGCTCTCGATCTTTCCAGCAGTTGGGAACAGTTTCTATATCTCTACCCCTTCGTGATTTCGAACACCTCTATCAAATCTCCTCCCCACCTTCTCTTCCCCCACGTGAACAGCTCCAGCCTCTCCGATCTATCCACCTAACTGTCCGTATATGCCTGATAAATATTCCCAGGGGCAGCAGGGTGGCGCAGTGGGTTAGCCCTGCTGCCTCACGGCGCTGAGGACCCGGTTTCGATCCCGGCTCTGGGTCACTGTCCGTGTGGAGTTTGCACATTCTCCCCGTGTCTGCGTGGGTTTCACCCCCACAACCCAAAATGTGCAGGGTAGGTGGAATAGCCAAGTTAAATTTTGGCCCTTATTAATAATAAACCAATTTTTAAAAAAAAGAATACCCAGCCAATTATTCTTCAGCAGAATTTCCAAAGTTGCACAGGAAGATCCAACATTTAGGTTGAAAAGGCACAACAAGGCAGCTGAGTTGGACATGAGGAAAGCAAATCTGAACAGAATCTTAAACGATCTTTAAAAATGCTAGCCTTTCTGCAGCCTTTCAATTTTAGTGTTTCACTGGTCAGAAATAATCTAATAACGGAATAGGAGATTAGAAGTAAACAGTGTGTACAGACAGCCGTAAGATTAATCTAAGGCCTCTTGTTAGACCATGTCTGCTCTGTAGCATCTCAGTGCCTGCGCTGACCTAAACAGCCGGGTTTTGAATACACACTGCTCAAAGCCCTGTGTCTGATTGATAGGGAGGTGCCTGCTGGAAGATGCAGATCTGCTAAACAGGAGGCGCTCACTTGGCTGCTGGTGGCAAGTGCCTTCCCCGTCAGATCCCTTCCCGCATGGACAGAGCCTCTGAGCAATGCCCTCGAGGCGACTTTTAAAAAATTAATTCGGGGGATGTTGGCACTCCCAGCTGGGCCAGCATTTATTGCCCATCCCTAATTGCCCTCGGATGAGCGGCTCGCTAGGCATTGCTGCGCACCTGGAGCCACATGTCAGCCAGACCAGGTAAGGATGGCAGTTTCCCAAAGGGCACGGTAGCACAGTTGCTTCACAGCTCCAGGGTCCCAGGTTCGATTCCCGGCTTGGGTCACTGTCTGTGAGGAGTCTGCACGTTCTCCCGTGTCTGCGTGAGTTTCCTCCGGGTGCTCCGGTTTCCTCCCACAGACCAAAGATGTGCAGGTTAGGTGAACTGGCCATGATAAATTGCCTTTAGTGTCCAAAAAAAGGTTAGCTGGGGTTACTAAGTTATGGGGATAGGGTGGAGGCGTGGGATAAAGTAGGGCGCTCTTTCCAAGAGACGGCGCAAACTCGATGGGCCGAATGGCCTCCTTCTACACTGTAAATTCTATGATTCTATCCTTAGTGAACCAGGTGGGTTTTTATGACAATCGACAAATCATTTCATGGTAGACTTTTAATTCCAGATTTTTACTGAATTCAAATTTCACCATCTGCCAAGGTGGGATTCGATCCCGTTACCCTGGGTCTCTGGACTACTAGTCCGGTGCCCAAATAAGGGAGTGTTCGTTTAAGACGGATTTGAGAAAGAATTTCTTCTCTCAAAGAGTGATGAATCTTTAGAATTCATTACCCCAGGAAGCTGTGGAGGTTGAGGACCTGAACATTGTCAAGGCGGACATGGAGAGGTTTTTAATCAGTCAGGGATAATGAGAAGGCGGCAGAGTAGACTTAGCGAGTGTTAGATCAGCCATGAGCTTATTAAACGGCGGAGCAGGCTCGAAGGGCTTGATGGCCGACTCCTGTTCCTATTTCTTATGGTTTTATGGTTTTATGGACCGGCACATCCCTAGGTCCAGTGTTCCATGCTGAGGGATGTACCAAAGCTTGGGACGAGCTCCAAAGGCTCAATGCGGAAAAGCCACTGTCTAACGTCCCACGTCCGGAGTACACTGAGGAATTGGAAACTGTAGCTTGCAAATTATTTCCTGGGATGTGGGAGTCACTGGGACACCCACGTTGAGCGCCCGTGAGCAAATTATTGCTGAGTAAGTGCCACTTGATGACACTGTCGATGACCACTTCCGTCATTTTGCTGATGATCTAGATGTGGGCTGTGATTGGACGGGTTGGAATTGCCCTGCCACAATGTCATCAGGGCCCAAATACTTTGTATTATCCAATGCCATCAGCTGTTTATTGATGTCACGTGGAGTGAATGGTATTGGCTGAAGACTGACATCTGTGATGCTGGGGACCTCCATGGAGACCGAGATGGATCATCCACTCTGTGGTGTTCTTTGTTTTGCTAATTTTAGGGGTTGGCGTCGTGTTCACAAAGACCACAAAATAGTTTAAAATGGAACAAAGCTATAGATTTATTAACATTACTAATTTGGAATTGGCACTTACTCCTAGATCATACACAGTTGTTAATAAACATACAGGGCGGGATTCACCGGCCCCCCGCTGGATCGGGGAAATCCTGGGGGGGCGGCGCGAATCCTGCCTCGCCGCCCCGACGCCGGCTGCCTTATTCTCCAGCGCCGTTTGTCGGGCGGAGCAGGATTCCCGCCACGCCGGTCGAGGGTCGTTGGCAGTGGCCCCCCCCCCCCCCCCGATTCTCCAGGCCCCGATGGGCCGAGCGGCCACCCATTTTGGCCAGTCCCGCCGGCGTGGGTTACGGATGGTCCCACACGGCGGGACCTGGCAGGTAAGTCAGCTGGGGCGGTCCTTGGGGGAGGCACGGAGGGATCCGACCCCGAGGGGGGGGGGGGGCCCATGGTGGCCTGGCCCGCGATCGGGGCCCTCCGATCTGCGGGCGGGCCTGTTCCGTGGAGGCACTTCTTCCTTCCGCACCAGGCCTCTGTAGGGCTCAGCCATGGCCAGCGTGGAGAAGAGAACCCCCCGCGCACGCGCCAAAATACGACTGCCGGTGTGCGCAAGCGCGAGATCACAATAGCCGTTCTGCGCAGGCGGGAACTCGCGAAGTCCCTTCGGCGTCGGCTGGGGCGGCGCCAACCCCTCCAGTGTCCACCTAGCCCCCTAGACAGGTGAGAACATTACAGCGCAGTACAGGCCCTTTGGCCCTCGATGGTGCGCCGACCTGTGAAACCACTCTAAAGCCCATCTACACTATTCCCTTATCGTCCATATGTCTATCCAATGACCATTTAAATACCCTTAGTGTTGGCGAGTCCACTACTGTTGCAGGCAGAGCATTCCACACTCCTACTACTCTCTGAGTAAAGAACCTACCTCTGACATCTGCCCTATATCTATCTCCCCTCAATTTAAAGCTATGTCCCTTCGTGCTAGCCATCACCATCCGATGAAAAAGGCTCTCACTGTCCACCCTATCTAATCCTCTGATCATCTTGTATGCCTCTATTAAGTCACCTCTTAACCTTCTTCTCTCTAACGAAAACAGCCTCAAGTCCCTCAGCCTTTCCTCATAAGATCTTCCCTCCATACCAGGCAACATCCTGGTAAATCTCCTCTGCACCCTTTCCAATGCTTCCACATCCTTCCTATAATGCGGCGACCAGAACTGCATGCAATACTCCAAATGTGGCCTCACCAGAGTTTTGTACAGCTGCAACATGACCTCATTGCTCCGAAACTCAATCCCTCTATCAATAAAAGCTAACACACCGTACGCCTTCTTAACAACCCTATCAACCTGGGTTGCAACTTTCAGGGATCTATGTACATGGACACCGAGATCTCTCTGCTCATCCACACTACCAAGAATCTTACCATTAGCCCAGTAGCCTGTATTCCTGTTACTCCTTCCAAAATGAATCACCTCACACTTTTCTGCATTAAACTCCATTTGCCACCTCTCAGCCCAGCTCTGCAGCTTATCTATATCCCTCTGTAACCTGCAACATCTTTCTGCACTATCCATAACTCCACCGACTTTAGTGTCATCCGCAAATTTACTCACCCATCCTTCTACGCCCTCCTCCAGGTCATTTATAAAAATAACAAACAACAGTGGCCCCAAAACAGATCCTTGTGTTACACCACTAGTGACTGAACTCCAGGCTGAACATTTCCCATCAACCACTATCCTCCGTCTTCTTACAGCTAGCCAATTTCTGATCCCAAATCGCTAAATCACCTTCAATCCCATGCCTCCGTATTTTCTGCAATAGCCTACCGTGAGGAACCTTATCAAACGCTTTACTGAAATCCATATACACCACATCAACTGCTTCACCCTTGTCCACCTGTTTGGTCACCTTCTCAAAGAACTAAATAAGGTTTGTGAGGCACGACCTACCCTTCACAAAACTGTGTTGACTACCCTAATCAAATTATTCCTTTCTAGATGATTATAAATCCTACCTCTTATAATCCTTTCCAAGACTTTGCCCACAACAGAAGTAAGGCTCACTGGTCGATAGTTACCAGTGTTGTCTCGACTCCCCTTCTTGAACAAGGGGACAACATTTGCTATCTTCTAGTCTTCTGGCACTATTCCTATAGACATGACAACATAAAGATCAAAGCCAAAGGCTCTGCAATCTCCTCCCTAGCTTCCCAGAGAATCCTAGGATAAATCCCATCCGGCCCAGGGGACTTATCTATTTTCACACTTTCCAGAATTGCTAACACCTCCTCCTTATGAACCTCAACCCCGCCTAGTCTAGTAGCCTGAATCTCAGTATTCTCCTCGACAACATTGTCTTTTTCCTGTGTGACTACTGACGAAAAACATTCATTTAGCGCCTCTCCTATCTCCTTGGACTCCACGCACAACTTCCCACTGCTGTCCTTGACTGGCCCTACTCTTACACCATGTCATTCTTTTATTCCTGACATACCTATAGAAAGCTTTAGGGTTTTCCTTGATCCTACCTGCCAAGGACTTCTCATGTCCCCTCCTGGCCATTCCTCACCTTGGGGGCCCGTTGACGCCGGAGTCGTTGGCGCCGGTTTTCCCGCCGCCTTGAGGACTTAGACCCCGGAAGGGAGAATCCCGGCCTTAATCTACACTCACCTACTACTAATCTCTACACTATTACATTAACTATGATCTGCTCTTACTCACATTATCTTTCCTTCAGTCTGTACTCCAGCTATCTCCTTAACTTCTCTTCCCCCAAGGCTTAGCATCAATGTTTTATATGCGTGTACATCTAGCTCCCTCTAGTGGTTGATTTAGGCATTTCATTAACCCTTGCAGTTCTTACGTTTATGATAATGTCACACACTCGGCACTTCTGTCTGAAGAATGCTGCGAATGCCTCAGGCTTATCATCTGCACCAATGTGCTGGGCTCCCCCACCTTAGAGGGTGGGGGTATTTGTGGAGCCTCCTCCTCCAGTGAGTTGTTTAATTGTCCACCACCATTCATGGCTGGGTGTGGCCGGACTGGTGGTGGATAATTAAAGAACTCACTGGAGTTGTCGGCTGTGATTGCAGTGAGTTGTTTAATTATCCACAACTGGATGTAGCAGGGCTGAAACGCTTAGATCCGATCCTTTGCTTGTGTAAAACTCCTCGGGTTGTATGTTTGACATGGATGAGTATTGTAGATACAGGCTCTAATTGTAAGTGTAGTGTTGCATCTCCAAGTGCCATATCCGATAGTGAAATGAACCGATCATGTGCGCACTATATGTGAAGTCAGCTTTGAACTGTCAGGAAATATATTTTTATAAATGTTATGCAAAAGTATATTTTTGAAAAATAAGCAGGACGTGCACACTTAGCATCTGCCGACAAGTTAACAACGAAGATCAGCCAGCATTAAATAACAACAGAAAGTGCTGGAAAAACTCACCAGCGGGAATTTCCTGATGTTTTTTCAAAGTGCCGGTCTCACCGAGTGTGATGAACAGTTACTGTATTACTGTATCCTTATCATCGTGTAAGGTGATGTCCTCTTTAAGACCGGGCTTGGAACCCTGGGGGACTCCGCCTCTGGCTCCGCCCAGCTGGGAGTCGTATATAAGGGGCCGCCTTGCAGGCAGCACCCACTGTGCACCCGTATCAGCACCAGGCTAGTTCTTGGTTTATTAAAGCCTTCTTTACCGTTTTACTCTCTCGCGTGGTTATTGAGGGTACAACACCGAGGAAACCGGAAAGAATCCTGCAGGCGCTGTCAGTGGGGAAAGTCGGCGTATATTCAGCCTCTTCAACATCTTTTTGTTTCGCGCTGCGCCCATGATGGCCGGCCTCTGATTCGCTCGCCCCGCCATGAATTAATGGCTACAATCAATGGGAATCACCATTTAAGTGCCTTCCCAGCATTCATTCCAAACCCACTCGGGAGAATGGTTGCCAGAAAGATTGCAGCGCTCTTCACCGAGGAAGCTCCCGGATGGGGTCCAGCAGAGGTGGGAGACCCTGTACCCTCGGTCAGGCAGACATCCTACCAACAAAGTCAGTAACCCCCTCCTGGGAGGCTGTGGCCACGGTAGTGACTGCCAGACCGCTCTCTAAGAGGACGGGGCCACAGCGTTGTAAAAAAAATGAATGCCCTTCTCTGTGCAGCCAGGGTACGTCTACGTACGCTTTGACAAAGAGTCATCGGACTTGAAACGTTAGCTCTTTTCTCTCCCGACACATGCTGCCAGACCCTGCTGAGATTTTCCAGCATTTTCTCTTTCGTAGTCTACCTACTTCCGTGTCCCACGGCATCTCTTAAAAACACCCCTCACACCTCCATGGAAATCTCACTCCCACACATCCCTTGGAGACCCAACAATTCCATGCTGATCCCCCCCCCCCCAATCCACCATTATCCTCTCCCCCCCCACTCAGTACCTCCTCTGCTCCCCATAACCGTGCTTCCACCCCCCCCCCCCCCCCCACGACAGAAATCCTACCACCTTACCTGGCACGACTCCCGCCGACCCTCTCCCCACCATTGCAGGACAAACTCGAGCACAGCCGGCACGGGCGGTCACAGCCAGCAGGAGTCACGCCAGAGCTCGAGACCCTAACCCCATTCGAGGATCAGAGCCCGGGAGGCCAGAGAAAGAGATCCAACCTGGAGGGGCGCAGCTGATCGGAGCGGCGGGAAAACTTTAACAAATGCAGCGCAGTGAATCTTCACTGAATCCAGAGGCGGAACCCTTGAGTTAACATCGGGATTCAGGAAGTGGTGTGGGCCAGAAGGAAGCAACTGATTGCGTGCATAAGGTCAGGTGACTCAGACTTAGCTGGTAAGGAACTATCATTAGGGACTTGTCATAATATACACCAGTATATCATGGTGCAGACACACATACACACACTGATGGACATGCAGTGGGACCAATCAGCATACACAACACCGCAGCTAATCACCAGTGAGAGTACATGCACTATGAAGACAGGGGACAGGAGAGTTCCCGCTCATTCTAGTAGCAGCCAGCTCGGAGCACAGAGCTCACAGCCTGCAACACAGACATTCACCAGTGAGAGCACATGCACTATAAAGACAGGGGACAGGAGAGTTCCCGCTCATTCTAGTAGCAGCCAGCTCAGAGCACAGAGCTCACAGCCTGCAACACAGACATTCACCATGTGCTGAGTGCATCACCTGGTTAGGACTAGGCAAGGGTCAACAGTTAAAGCTGGTATTGCATTTAACCACAGTTCAAGTATGTTAATATAGTTAACCTTATAATAAAATAGAGTTGCACCACTTCCAGTGTTGGTGACCTGTTTGTGATCCAGAACACCCAACACATCATGAGACCAGGAGTGAACTGGTTCAGTCCAGATAGCCATACCTCAGCGCACAGTGACACCCAGCAACGATACCCAGGCAAGATGTTCAAGATCCGGGTTCCGCAGCAGCTCCAGTGCCACGGCGATCTCCGTGAAAACTGGCGGGCATTCCGGCAAAAGTTTGAAATCTTCCTGCTGGCAGCCGAACTGGAAGACCTGGCCGATCCTGAAAAAATAGAGCTTCTCCTCACCATCGCCGGTGCCAGAGAAGAAATCTTAAAAAAATTCAAGTTCTCCAAGGGGCAAAACAGGAGCGACCTCCAGGCAGTCCTGGACAAATTCGGCAAATACTGTGAGGAAAACACACTCCAACCAGCAAGAAAAGGTAAGAGAAGCCTGTGCTATACACCCCGGGCAAGGACCTGATCATAGCCGACGCTCTGTCCAGGGCAGTCAACACCCCGTGTGAACCAGAGGCGTTCGTCTGCCAGGTTGACGCCCATGTGGCCTTCACGGCCTCCAATCTGCCGGCCACGGATGAACGCCTCATCCACATTCGCCGCGAGACTGCGGCTGACCCCCTACTACAGCGTGTCATGCGCCACATGACGGACGGGTGGCTCAAGTGACAATGCCCGCAGTTCTACAATATCAGAGACGATCTGGCAGTAGTCGATGGTGTCCTCCTGAAGCTGGACCGCATCGTGATCCCGCACAGCATGCACCAGCTCGTTTTGGAACAGCTACACGAGGGCCATCGTGGCGTGGAGAAGTGCCGACAGAGGGCCCGAGAGGCTGTGTACTGGCCCGGCATCAATGAGGACATCACCAAGACAGTGCTCAACTGCCCCACCTGTCAGCGGTTCCAGCCGGCCCAACAATGTGAGACCCTACAGCCCCATGAGTTGGTCACGTCCCCTTGGTCTAAGGTAGGCGTTGACCTGTTCCATGCGCTCGGCAGGGACTATGTTCTGATTGTAGACTATTTTTCGAACTACCCAGAGGTCGTACAGCTGCGCAACATCACATCATCAGCGGTCATCCGTGCCTGCAAGGAGACCTTTGCTCGTCATGGCATCCCACTCACTGTGATGTCGGACAATGGCTCCTGCTTCACGAGCCAGGAATGGTCCAACTTTGTGCATGTGACATCCAGTCTCCTGCACCCCCAATCCAATGGTAAAGTGGAAAAGGGCGTCCACATCGTCAAACGGCTCCTCTGCAAGGCTGCCGATGCAGGATCCGACTTCTACCTCACCTTGCTGGCCTATCGTTCGGCCCCACTCTCCACGGGCCTGTCGCCAGCCCAGCTGCTGATGGGTCGCACCCTCAGGACGACGGTGCCGTCCATTCACATCCCAGACCTCGACCACGTTCCGGTCCTTCAGCGGATGCAACAGTCTCGTGCACAACACAAGGCGGCGCATGACGCTCGGGCGACTGATCTCCCTGCTCTGGCGCCGGATGACAACATCCGCATCCATCTTCCGGAGGGTGGCTGGTCTGCAACTGCTGTGGTTCTTCGGCAGGTGTCTCCCCGCTCATTCCTGGTTCGTCTGCCAGATGGTTCCATTCACCGCCGTAATCGGCGTGCCCTTCGTCTCGTTCCACGCTCGCTACGTGATCCTCCACCGGTGCCACGCCCTCCTGTTGTCCCCAACCTGGACTCTGTGGAGATTCTGAATACTCTGCATTCTCCTCACTCTGCCGTGGCCCAGCCCGTTCCTCAGCCGGTGGCTCCTGACCCACCCTTGAGGCGGTCAACCTGAATTCGTCGCCCACCTCAGAGACTTGACTTATGAGTTTTACGATGTTGGACTCTTTGATCTGTTCTGTTATCCTGTTTCATCGTTCCAGTAGTTTGTATATAATGTTAATTTTGTTGTTGGTGTGACACCCTATTTCTCTGCACCAGGCACCTTCCCGTGTAAATAGATTAGCCTCATGTACATAGTCATGTAAATAACACACACACACGAAATTAGGTACATTCACTCCACGATATTTATTCTCACGCAGGCACATATTCTTTATATAAAAGGAGGGATGTCATAATATACACCAGTATATCATGGTGCAGACACACACACACACACTGATGGACATGCAGTGGGACCAATCAGCATACACAACACCACAGCTAATCACCAGTGAGAGCACACGCACTATAAAGACAGGGGACAGGAGAGTTCCCGCTCATTCTAGTAGCAGCCAGCTCGGAGCACAGAGCTCACAGCCTGCAACACAGACATTCACCATGTGCTGAGTGCATCACCTGGTTATGACTAGGCAAGGGTCAACAGTTAAAGCTGGTATTGTATTTACCCACAGTTCAAGTATGTTAATATAGTTAACCTTAGAATAAAACAGAGTTGCACCACTTCAAGTGTTGGTGACCTGTTTGTGATCCAGAACACCCAACACATCAGGACTGACCCTAAATAGCAATAAATTAGAAATGTGTCATTTTCATGGATTAACCATGGGATAAGTCAAAGTCAGAGCCAGCATAACAAAGTGAAAAGTAATTATAATAAGTAATACAAGAATAAGTTGGTCAGAATAGAATTAGACAAGGAGGCTGGTAAGGTAAGAAGGGTATTTTTTAAGATTAAATAATTTGAAAAGTTAGCAAGTACGACAAAATAGGTTGAAGTTTCAGCCATGGCGAGTGAGCTCAGCCGTATGGGATGTGTGACCTGTCATATGTGGGAAGTCATGGACCTTACCGACATCCTAGATGACTCAATGTGCATGAAGTGCTCCCAATGCAGAAAGCTGAGTTCCCGGTCTCACAGCTCGAGCGTCTCTCGTGCCCGGGATCTCACTAAACGGCTGTAAGGCATCCTAAAGGGGGAGAGTGATAAGTTAGAGGTGGCTGTGGTACACGTTGGTAGAATGAAGGATGAGGGCTGGCATCAAGAATTCAGGGAGCTAGGCAGCAGATTCAAAAGCAGGACCTGAAAGGTTATAATGTCTGGATTACTCCCAGTGCTATGTGCTGGCGTGTACAGAAATAGGAGAATAGGGCAGATGAATGCGTGGTTCAAGAGTTGGTTGCAAGGCAGAGAGTTTTAGATTCCTGGATCACTGGGGCTGTTTCTGGGGAAGGTGGGACATGTGCAAGCAGGATGGTTTGCACAGGAACCAGAATGGAATCAGCATCCTTGTGGGTGGTTTTGCTTGTGCTGTTGGGAAGAATTTAAACTAATTCAGCAAGGTTTGCTGAGGGATAGTCAGCATGGCATTGTCAGAGGGAGGTCATGCCTAACAAATATAATTTAATTTTTCGACAAAGTGATCAGGTGTATAGATTAGGATAGTGTAGTTACATAAGAACTAAGAGCAGGAATAGGCCATCTGGCCCCTCAAGCCTGCTCCACCATTCAATGGGATCATGGCTGATCTTTTGTGGACTCAGCTCCACTTTCCGGCCCGAACACCATAACCCTTAATCCCTTTATTCTTCAAAAAACTATCTATCTTTATCTTAAAAACATTTAATGAAGGAGCCTCAACTGCGTCATTGGGCAAGGAATTCCATAGATTCACAACCCTTTGGGTGAAGAAGTTCCTCCAAAACTCAGTCCTAAATCTACTTCCCCTTATTTTGAGGCTATGCCCCCTCTAGCAATGAAGGACAACATTCCATTTGCCTTCTTAATCACCTGTTGCACCTGTAAACCAACTTTTTTGCGAATCCTGCACGAGCACACCCAGGCCTCTCTGCACAGCAGCATGTTTTACTATTTTATCATTTAAATAATAATCCCTTTTGCTGTTATTCCTACCAAAATGGATAACCTCACATTTGTCAACATTGTATTCCATCTGCCAGACCCTAGCCCATTCACTTAGCCTATCCAAATCCCTCTGCAGACTTCCAGTATCGTCTGCACTTTTTGCTTTGCCACTCATCTTAGTGTCGTCTGCAAACTTGGACACATTGCCCTTGGTCCCCAACTCCAAATCATCTATGTAAATTGTGAACAATTGTGGGCCCAACACTGATCCCTGAGGGACACCACTAGCTAATGATTGCCAACCAGAGAAACACCCATTAATCCCCACTCTTTGCTTTCTATTAATTAACCAATCCTCTATCCATGCTACTACTTTCCCCTTAATGCCATGCATCTTTATCTTATGCAGCAACCTTTTGTGTGGCACCTTGTCAAAGGCTTTCTGGAAATCCAGATATACCACATCCATTGACTCCCCGTTATCTACCGCACTGGTAATGTCTTCAAAAAATTCCACTAAATTAGTTAGGCACGACCTGCCCTTTATGAACCCATGCTGCGTCTGCCCAATGGGACAATTTCCATCCAGATGCCTCGCTATTTTTTCCTTGATGATAGATTCCAGCATCTTCCCTACTACTGAAGTTAAGCTCACTGGCCTATAATTACCCGCTTTCAGCCTACCTCCTTTATTAAACAGTGGTGTCACGTTTGCTAATTTCCAATCCGCCGGGACCACCCCAGAGTCCAGTGAATTTTGGTAAATTATCACTAGTGCATTTGCAATTTCCCTAGCCATCTCTTTTAGCACTCTGGGATGCATTCCATCAGGGCCAGGAGACTTGTCTACCTTTAGCCCCATTAGCTTGCCCATCACTACCTCTTTAGTGATAACAATCCTCTCAAGGTCCTCACCTGTCATAGCCTCATTTCCATCAGTCGCTGGCATGTTATTTGTGTCTTCCACTGTGAAGACCGACCCAAAAAACCTGTTCAGTTCCTCAGCCATTTCCTCATCCCCCATTATTAAATCTCCCTTCTCATCCTCTAAAGGATCAATATTTACCTTAGCCACTCTTTTTTGTTTTATATATTTGTAGAAACTTTTACTATCTGTTTTTATATTCTGGGCAAGTTTACTCTCATAATCTATCTTACTCTTCCTTATAGCTTTTTTAGTAGCTTTCTGTTGCCCCCTAATGATTTCCCAGTCCTCTAGTCTCCCACTAATCTTTGCTACTTTGTATGCTTTTTCCTTCAATTTGATACTCTCCCTTATTTCCTTAGATATCCACAGTCGATTTTCCCTCCTTCTACCGACCTTCCTTTTTGTTGGTATAAACCTTTGCTGAGCACTGTGAAAAATTGCTTGGAAGGTTCTCCACTGTTCCTCAACTGTTTCACCATAAAGTCTTTGCTCCCAGTCTACCTTAGCTAGTTCTTCTCTCATCCCATTGTAATCTCCTTTGTTTAAGCAGAAACCACTAGTGTTTGATTTTACCTTCTCACCCTCCATCTGTATTTTAAATTCCACCATATTGTGATCGCTCCTTCCGAGAGGATCCCTAACTATGAGATCCTGGATCAATCCTGTCTCATTACACAGGACCAGATCTAGGACCGCTTGTTCCCTCGTAGGTTCCACTACATACTGTTCTAGGAAACTATCGCGGATACATTCTAGAAACTCCTCCTCAAGGCTGCCTTGACCGACCTGATTAAACCAATCGACATGTAGATTAAAATCCCCCATGATAACTGCTGTACCATTTCTACATGCATCAGTTATTTCTTTGTTTATTGCCTGCCCCACCATAATGTTACTATTTGGTGGCCTATAGACTACTCCTATCAGTGACTTTTTTGCCTTACTATTCCTGATTTCCACCCAAATGGATTCAACCTTATCCTCCATAGCACCAATGTCATCCCTTACTATTGCCCGGATGTCATCCTTAATTAACAGAGCTACACCACCTCCCTTACCATCCACTCTGTCCTTCCGAATAGTTTGATACCCTCGGATATTTAACTCCCAGTCGTGACCATCCTTTAACCATGTTTCAGTAATGGCCACTAAATCATAGTCATTCACGATGATTTGCGCCATCAACTCATTTACCTTATTCCGAATACTACGGGCATTCAGGTAAAGTACACTTATGTTGTTTTTTTTTACCTCTGTTCTGAATCTTAACACCTCGATCAGTAACCCCTCCTAAATTATATTTCCTCTTAACTTTTCTCCTAATTTTCCTTGTCGTTGAACCCAATACTTCATGTAACAACCTGCCGCGTCGCTTACCATTAATGTTTTTGCTTCCAGTTTTATTCCTTTTAGTATTCCTGGTCCTATTCACTGAGCTCCCCTCAGTCACTGTACCTTGTACTGTCGCCTTTTTTTGATTTTTGACTATGGCTTCTTTGCCTTACACTTTTCCCCTTGCTGCCTTTTGTTTCTGTCCCTGTTTTACTACCTTCCAACTTCCTGCATCAGTTCCCGTCCCCCTGCCACATTAGTTTAAACTCTCCCCAACAGCTCTAGCAAACACCCCCCCCCAGGACATCAGTTCCAGTCCTGCCCAGGTGCAGACCGTCCGGTTTGTATTGGTCCCACTTCCCCCAGAACCGGTTCCAATGCCCAGGAATTTGAATCCCTCCCTCTTGCACCATCTCTTGAGCCACACATTCATCCTATCTATCCTGACATTCCTACTCTGACTAGCTCGTGGCACTGGTAGCAATCCTGTGATTACTACCTTAGAGGTCCTACTTTTTAGTTTAACTCCTAACTCCCTGAATTCAGCTTGTAGGACATCATCCCGTTTTTTGCCTATATCGTTGGTGCCTATGTGCACCACGACAGCTGGATGTTCACCCTCCCCCCCCAGAATGTCCTGCAGCCGCTCAGAGACATCCTTGACCCTTGCACCAGGTAGGCAACATACCATCCTGGAGTCTCGATTACGTCCGCAGAACCGCCTGTCTATTCCCCTTACGATTGAGTCCCCTATCACTATAGCCCTGCCATTCTTCTTCCTGCCCTTCTGCGCAGCAGAGCCAGCCACGGTGCCATGAACCTGGCTGCTGCTGCCTTCCCCTGGTGAGCCATCTCCCTCAACAGTATCCAAAGCGGTATATCTGTTTTGCAGGGAGATGACCGCAGGGGACACCTGCACTGCCTTCCTACTCTTGTTCTGTCTTTTGGTCACCCATTTTCTATCTCCCTCAGTACCTTTTACCTGCGGTGTGACCAACTCACTAAACGTGCTATCCACGACGTCCTCAGCATCGCGGATGCTCCAAAGTGAGTCCATCCGCAGCTCCAGAGCCATCAAGCGGTCTAACAGGAGCTGCAATTGGACACACTTCTTGCACGTGAAGGAGCCAGGGACAGTGGACGTGTCCCTGAGCTCCCACATCGCACACGAGGAGCATGACACAGGTCTGAGATCTCCTGCCATGTCTTAAAACTTCGGTTAACTTCAACAACTACAATTTTCCCCCAAAAAAAACAACAAAGAAAAAATAAATAAATATACCAATGAAAAGAAAAAGAAAACAGAAAAACTACTTACCCGTCACTTACCAGGTATAAAAAGCACTTCCTCCCCGCCCAGCTTTGAATTCCCACCTAGATTCAAATTCCCAAACTTACTCTGCTGTCTCACTCTGGCTGTGTCTTCTCTGGCTCACTGGGAGAACTCACTGGGAGTGAGTTTACAAGTTGCTCTTTTTAAATTGGCCTGATTTGACTCCCCTCCCCCACCTGCTTTTAGATCAAGGTAGATTTAAAGTGATTGACACTTAACTTCCAACCAGTTATGTGCGTGGGTGGGGCAGCCCTTGTTAACCTACACTGCACAATTCTAGATTAATTTAAATTAATTTAAACTCCTGAAATTTAAAAGGAGCTGACTTACTGATTTGATTTGATTCAATTCCCACCTAGATACAAATTCCCAAACTCACTCTGCTGTCTCACTCTAGCTGTGTCTTCTCTGGCTCACTGGGAGAACTCACTGGAACATCAACTAGTTGATGTTGTTTATATGGATATCAGCAAAGCCTTTGACAAAGTCCCACATGGGAGACTAACAAAGAAGGTAAACGCCTATGGGATCCAGGGTAACTTGGCAAGTTAGGTCTAAAACTGGGGTTTAGTGCAGGAGACAGAGGGTGGTGGTAGAAGACTGTTACTGGAGGCCGGTGTCCAGTGGCGTTCCACAGGAATCAGTGATAGGTCCCACATTGTTCGTGATCTATATAAAAGGGAGAGATAAGAATGTGGGGAATTGATGAGAGCGACTTACCGGTTGCGTCTGCCGGAATCGGGACGCGGTCGGGAGATCCCGTGAGAGGCCTTTTCCGGGATCTCTGCCAACGCCAGATCTAACCGGCCTCCGGGATCTACCAGCTTCGCCGTGGAGATCCCAGCCAGATGCTGTTTAGCATTGGTCCCCACAAAGAGGGACAGGCGGAATGGCAGATGTGGGGGCGGGGGGGTGGTGGGGGGAGGAGGGTCACCCAGACGATCGGAGATCCCCGGATGGTAGGTATAAGGGCAGGGCACTGCTGATCGTACTTTGGTACTGTCCGCCTGGCACATTGACAGTGCTACCTTGGTGACAGCTTGGCACTGCCAGGTGCCCTGGTGGCATTTTGCCCATGTTGGGGATCAGGCTCGGGGGTGCCCTGCCATATGAGATGGGGTGCTGGGGGGCTCGGGTACCCCCCAATAGGTGAATTGGGGCATTGAGAGTATCCGGGGTCGCTTGGGGGGGGGTTGAGGGATCAGGATGCCATTTTAAAACGGCGCCCTAATCTCGTTCTGCCATGCCGAGTGGAGTTCCTCAGTGCAGGAAATGGGACTGAGTGCGGCCTCGTTCGGACGCTCCGTGCTGAGGCCCAAAAAAAACCCAGAGCGCCGTCAGACAGCTGGGGCGTTCCCGGCATTACAAGCGCAGAGAACAACCCACCTAATCTCACCCAGAGTGGACTCTTTTTTTTCATTAGATCGCACCCAATATGTAAGTTTGCAGAAGCCACCAAGATTAGGAAGGTGGTTGATCGTGAGGAAGAAGACCTTAGGCTGCAGGAAGATCGAAAGAGGCCGAAAGAGAAAATGCTGGGAAATCTCAGCAGGTCTGGCAGCATCTGTAAAGAGAGAAAAGAGCGAACGTTTCGAGTCCAGGTGACCCTTTGTCAAAACTGTTTTCTTTCCCGCCAGATGCCGCCAGACCTGCTGAGATTTTCCAGCAGTTTCTCCCTTTGTTTCAGATTCCAGCATCCGCAGTAATTTGCTTTTATAAAAATGGGTTGGTAGATGGGCAGATCAATGGCAGATCGAATTTAACCTTGAAAAGTGTGAGATGCTGCACTTTGGAAACTTTGGATGGAGTAACAAGACAAGGGAATACTCAATGAAGGGCAGGATACTAGGTAGCTCGGAGGAACAGAGGGATCTTGGGGTGATTGTCCACAGATCCCTGAAGGTAGCAGGACAGGTTAATGGGGTAATTAAGAAGGGAATAGGGGATATTTGCCTTGGGCAGTCGTGGCATAGATCATAAGAGCAGGGAGATAATGTAGATTAATCTAGATTTGATGGTGCAGATTTGATGGACCGAATGGCCTTTTCTGAACATTATGCCTCTATGAATGAGCCCTTGACCTTACTGACGGAGAGGGAGAGGTGGGGCAAAGACACAAGTGATAACCTTCAACAATGCAGCCAAGTCTCACGTGAATGTCCTTTCTCCTATCCGTGGGTTACAGAGCTGACAGCCAATCTGCTCGTCCTGCGGCCCCAGCAGTGCCAGAATTGGGTAGAGGCAGCGGCTGGGGTTACAAGCACCTCCTGAAGACCAAGAGCAGGATTTTCCAGCCCCGCCGACCACTGGGATCATCCAGTCCCACAGAAAATCAATGGGCTTTTGGCCGGGCCACCGAATCCCCCACGTCGAGCTCCGCCATGACGGGACCGGAAAATCCTGGCCATGGTTTAAATAGATCCCGGAGATAAGGGACGTCCAGGACTGTTGGTTGGGTCTGCCTGGTAAACCTCAGCGAGGGGTAGGGGGAGGATTATAGAGGCTGGGGCGGGGGGGGGGGGGGGCGGGGGAGAGTGGGGGACACATTGGCCAGAGTATTCCGCTCCCAATTTTGCCGGGCGGGTCGGCGAAGGGACCAGAAAATCCCGCAAGAACTTCCAATACCCATTCCACACAATGTGAACACGTGGCGCAATTGTCCCCTAACCCCATCAGCGACAGGGTGCGTTTCAACGACGGAAAATCATTTGAATGCATTAGCATCTAATTATCAGGCCTCTACACCTGAATCAACCGCCCCCCCCGCCAGATAAATCATTCATCTGCCGGCGTGAGGGCAGAACGGCGTGGAACCCGACTGCTCTCCCGAGGTGAGCACCTGGCGAGCAGACGTCCTGGGGGAGCTCAGGCGAGTGCATCGTTCAGCAGGGAGCGGGTCATGGCCTGGTACTGTTCCCAGCAGTGCCCAGGCAATGTCAGGGGCAGGGCCAAGAGGAACAGACAGGGGGGGGGAGGGCTCCCGGGTGCACAGGGGGTGGTCTTTTCGAAATGGTGCCCGATCTTCAAGCGATTATGTTTGGGAGGGGCAGACGAATCAGAGGCAGCCCTGTCAGCGTTCTGTTGCAGGGCCCGCCCCTTTAAACTTTTTCAATCCACGTGTGGGACTACACAGTCTAGAAAGCTGCCATTGCTAATAATAATGATAACCTTTATTAGTGTCACAAGTAGGCTTACATTAACGCTGCAATGAAGTTACTGTGAAAAGTCCCTAGTCTCCACACTCCAGCGCCTGTTCGGGTACACAGAGGGGGAATTCAGAATGTCCAATACACCGAACAGCACATCTTTCGGGACTTGTGGGAGGAAACCGGAGCACCCGGAGGAAACCCACGCAGACACGGGGAGAACGTGCAGACTCCGCACAGATGGCAACCCAAGCCGGGAATCGAACCTGGGACCCTGGAGCGGTGAAGCAACCGTGCTAACTACCACTGTGCTACTGTGCCACCTATCTGTCTGATCTTCAACTCCACGTTTTCCGCTTGACGTCAGCCTTTGCCGATTTCTGTGAAACGTCCGCCCGTTGTCTCAAATCAAATCAATAACTTCCATATTAATTCCAGTGCTTGAAATTCCGAATTGCAAATTAACATTCGTAAAATTAAAAGCCTTGGAAAGATGCCAGTGTTTTGCATGAACAAGTTCTTCGGCTACTCTGGAAAATTTTCCAAGTTCTTCCGGGGTTCTGGCATTAACGTGGGAGCCTCATAATCAGCCAAATCTCATGGACTAGCATGTATATCCAAAGAGGAGTTTCCCAAATTCCGTCCCCAAATTTGCATGGGCCTTAAGCCTGCCCCAGGAAACCCCATGGGTTCTGGATGACTGTGGACAGTGCATGTAGAATCATAGAATAGTATTACCACTGTGTCTGTGCTGTCGCTGAGCAAGAGGAACTCAGCCTGTCCTCTTCGGCCTTTATTTCATAGCCCTGCAATTCTTTTCTCTTCAGATAATTATCCAATTCCCTTTTGAAAGACAAGATAGAAAAAAGATCAAGGGTGCAAGGGTGCTATTCTCCCCCCCCCCACCCTCCCCCCCCCCCCCCCCCACCCCCACGCCAGGCCGGAGAATCGCCGCTCGCCGGTTCTCCGAGCGGCCCAGTGCGAATCGCACGCCGCTGGTTTCCGCTGGGTGGGAGAATCGCCGGGGCACCGCGCGAATCGCGCCATGCTGCTCCGACCCCCGCGCGCGATTCTCCCACCCCCCCCTGCAAACCAGCAGCGCGCGATTCGAACTGGGCCGCTCGGAGAACCGGCGAGCGGCGATTCTCCGGCCCGGGTGGGCCGAGCGGCCGCTACGACACGACAGGTTCCCGCCGGCGCCGTCCACCCCTGGTCGCTGCCGGCGGGAACTCTGTGGGAACGCTGGGGGGGCGGCCTATGGGGGAGGGAGGGGGGCTCCTTCACCGGGGTGGCCTCCGGTGGGGTGTGGCCCGCGATCGGGGCCCACCGATCGGCGTGCCGGCCTCTCCCCCCCCGGGCCTACCTCCTGCCGCGCGCGGCCCCAGAACACCGGCGCCATGTTGGTGAGGGGCCGGCGTGTGTGAGACTTTCCCCGCGCATGCGCAGGATGGCGCGGCCCAACTGCACATGCGCGGGTTGGCGCGGTGCCCATTAGGCGCCACGCAAGGACGCTGGAGTGGCGTGAACCGCTCCAGCGCCGTGTTGGCCCCCAGTGGGGGCCAGAATACGTCGTGCCCAGGCCCTGTTCGCGCCATCATGAAACGCGACGGCGTTCACGACGGCGCGAACACTTGGCCTCCATATCGGAGAATCGCCCCCTAAGTGCCTGCTCAGAACCTGTACTCCAGATTCCTGCAGTGGGACTTGAACACTTGACCTTCTGCCACAGGGACAGGAGTGCTTCTTGCTGAACCAAGGGTATTCCAATTATATGGGGCAGGCTGGATGGATTGGGCTGCCTATTTCTGTCTGCCATTGTTCTTGTGTGCAAGGAGCTGACGTAAGGTCCCAATTAAGTAAACAACCTTGCAAGGAATTTCCTTGTGAAGTTCTCCTCCTGATTGGCTCCCATACACTTGACGGAAGATCGGAGGGTGAGCCTGAGATTGGTGCGTGTTAATGGGGTTTCCATTGGCCAATCTGGAAAACCCATGGCAGAAGGGGTGTGGACGTGCTGGCTGGTCTGATTTCACTTGGTACACAACAGTGAGAGCCTTTAAATTGTTCCGATCAGTTACATCTTACATTATCTTGGCTGATCGGAGACATAAACACTGCGGGCCATAAGGCCAGAGAGTTCTCCTTCGCTAAATTTGCCATTGATTGTGCACAAAGATAATGGGCAAAATCCTCCCCCAACGGCGGGATGTCCGCCGACTGGCGCCAAAGCCGGCGCCAATCAGACGGGCATCGCGCCGGCCCAAAGGTGCGGAAGGCTCCGCATCTTTGGCGGCCTAGCCCCAACATTGAGGGGCTAGGCCGACGCCGGAGGGATTTCCACCCCGCCAGCTGGCGGAAATGGCGTTTGTTGCCCCGCCAGCTGGCGCGGAAATGCGGCGCATGCGCGGGAGCATCAGCGGCCGCTGTCAGTTTCCCAACGCATGCGCGGGAGCGTCAGCGGCCGCTGTCAGTTTCCCGCGCATGCGCAGTGGGAAGAGTTTCTTTCGCCTTCGCCATGGTGGAGGCCGTAGCGGAGGCGGAAGGGAAAGAGTGCCCCCACGGCACAAGCCCGCCCGCGGATCGGTGGGCCCCGATCGCGGGCCAGGCCACCGTGGGGGCACCCCCCGGGGTCAGATCACCCCGCGACCCCCCCCAGGACCCCGGAGCCCGCCCACGCCGCCTGGTCCCGCCGGTAAATACCAGGTTTGATTTACGTCGGCGGGACAGGCAATTTCTGGGCGGGACTTCGGCCAATCCGGGCCGGAGAATCCAGCGGGGGGTCCCGCCAACCGGCGCGGCCGGATTCCCGCCCCCGCCCAATCTCCGGGAGCGGAGACTCCGGCGGGGGCGGGTGCGGGATTCACGGCGGCCAACGGCCATTCTCCGACCCGGCGGGGGGTCGGAGAATGACGCCCCAGGTGTCGACTCTTTCCTCAAGGGATTTAGGGAGCTGGCTGGAGCACTCGATAGACCATGTTGCGTGCAGTTTATCAAAGGAATGCTGGCTTCCTTCTGCACTGTATGGATTATATGAATATCGATGAAGTTCATCTCCAAGTCTCACACTAAGGGCGGGATTCTCTGTTCCTTACGGTCAGGTTTCCCGGACGCAGGGCAGGCGAGCCACGCAGAGCACCATAAATTTTGGTTGGACTGGACGATCCCACCATCAGCCAATGGCAAGCCTCCTCCGCTGCGGGGAAAGATACTGCCAGAGGGGGCCGGAAAATCTCGGCCTTGGAAGAGACAGACTTAACAATTTTGTTTTATTCATTCTCGGGATGTCCATGCCTACTTCAGCGAATGGGGTGCTGATAAAACACACTGCCCTGTCTGCACAGTATTGGAACTCTTGAGTGTTTCGGCACTCATACATCGCCTGATCCAATCCAGTGTATGTTCTGATGCAATGGGGGGGGGGGGGCATTTAGGACTGAGATGAGGAGAAACTTCTTCACACAGAGGGAGGTGGACCTGTAGAATTCTCTACCACAGAAAGCTGCGGCGGCCAAGTCACTGAATATATTTGAGAATGATTGAGATTTCTAGATAGTAAAGCGGCATGGTGTCATGTGAAAATACCTTTATGACATGGATGTTTAAGCAATGTACCTTTAAGAAAACAGTGATGTCAGAGAGTGGGTGGAGCTGAGGTCAGGTCAGCCATTTTGCAGTTTAGTTTTGCAGTTTTTGAAAAGAGCTTGGGAGTGTCTGTGTTTGCAGTCAGCTGGAGCTCTGCCATGAAAGACTATCTCTGGATCATTTGGGTGATTTAAACTCATAATAGTAAAGCCTTTAACCTGATGTGATTTTGTTTAAAAGTGTTAAGTCTCTTGGAAGTTTGAAGGAACAGTTTGAGCAATTATTTACTGTTGCAATATTTTCTGAGTTATCTTTGAAGTAAGGGGTGTTAAGAGATCCAATATTTATTTAAGATGTTAAATTGAGTTCATGGAATAAACAGTGTTTTGTGTTTAAAAACCCACGTGTCCATAATTGTAATCCCACACCAAGGGAACAAGCCGTGTGCTAGGAAAAGCAACAAATACATTAAAGGGGGAGGTTGGTTGAACTCCATGATACATTTTGGGGTTCTGAAAATGCCTCGCCCATAACAATTGGGGGCTCGAGGGGGATAAAAGTCTATCTATTGGATTGGCTTTTGTGAACTTAAAGACAGTGAAGGATTGTTGCTTTTCCGGTGTGGTATTTTAGTTTAAGTGGGGAGAGTGTTCTGAACAATGGCTCTTTCAGAGGCTCAGACGTTTTTGGGGGTGGAGAATGTCACTAGTAGTACTTTACGGACAGAAACGAAAAGCAGACTGTTAGATTTGGCAAGAACATTGCAGTTAACATTACCTGACAAAATGCGAAAAGATGAGGTAATTATGGCGGTGGCTAAGCATTTAAAGTTGCCTGAGATAGATTTTGACTCATTGGAAATGGCAAAAATTCAATTGCAAATTAAACAAATGGAACATGCGAAAGAATTAAAGTGGCTTGAATACGAGAGTGAGAGAGAGGAAAAAGAAAGAAAAAGAGAGCGAGAGTAAAAAGAAAAGGAGAGAGAAGAAAGGAGCGAAGAAAGAATAGCCCTCGCAGAACAAAAAGAAAAAGAAAGGGAGATACAGATCAGGGAAAATGATAAAGAGAGGGAGTTTGAACTTCAGAAAATGGCCATGAAACGTGACAATCAGTTAAAATTGGCAGAAGTAAAGGGAAACGTACAGTAGGATGATAGTGATGAGTATAGAGAGAAAGAGCTTCATAGTCGAAGGTTTGGCGGGAATCAATTTAAATATGTCCAAGCATTGCCAAGGTTTGACGAGAAGGAAGTGGAAGCCTTTTTCATTTCATTTGAGAAGGTAGCTAAACAATGAAATGGCCACAGGACATGTGGGTGTTACTGATTCAAACAAAGCTGGTAGGTAGAGCTAGTGAAGTGTTAGCATCACTACTGGAGGAGGTATCTGGAACGTATGAGGAGGTGAAGAAATCCATCTTAAGTGCATATGAGCTAGTGCCTGAAGCTTACAGAAAAAGGTTTAGAAATTTAAGGAAAGAATTTGGTCAAACATACATGGAGTTTGAAAGGCTCAAACAGAGTAATTTTGATAGGTGGATAAGGGCTTTGAAAATAGACCAAACGTATGAAGCTCTCAGAGAAATTATACTTTTGGAGGAGTTAAAAAATTCAATTCCTGATGTAGTGAGAACTCATGTGGAAGAACAGAGGGTTAAAACTGCGAGATTAGCAGTGGAAATGGCAGATGATTATGAATTAGTTCATAAATCAAAGATTGGGTTCCGACATCAGTTTCAGCCGGTGAGGGATAGAAACTGGGGACATGAGAAATACTGAAAGGTAAAAGTGATCTGATGGGAGACAATAAAGAGCGTGTACCTCAGATGAAATAAGAAATCCAGGAGGGTGGAAAAGAAATGAAAAGTTTCAGATGTTTTCACTGTAATAAATTAGGCCATGTAAAGTCACAGTGTTGGTGGTTGAAGAAAAGCACTGGAAAGGCTGATGTGGTAAAACAGGAAAAGACAGGGGGATTTGTTAGAGTGGTAAAGGAAAGCCCAAGGGAAGCGAAGGAGGTGCAAATGATTGTACAGCCTGTTCAAGAAGTAATTGTTAGGAAGGTGCCAGATGTCTTCAAAGAATTTACTTGTGTGGGTAAAGTTTACTCATGTGTATCAGGAGGAGCAGGTAAAGAAGTCACAATTTTAAGAGATACAGGGGCTAGTCAATCTTTAATGGTAAGAGATGATGAATTATGTAGTTTGGGAATAATGTTGCCAGAAAAGGTGGTGATGTGTGGAATTCAGGGTGAGAGGAGTAGCGTTCCATTATATAAGGTAAGGTTGGAAAGTCCAGGGAAGAGTGGTGAAGTGGTAGTAGGAGGAATAGAAGAACTATTGTAGCCATGTAAAATGGCTGTGTTCCGATTAATCTGGCCAAAACCCAGTTTAAAACGGCTAACACGAAAGACTGCTGGGAAAAGCAGCCAAGAAGACACAAGCAGGCAGCTGCAGACAGTTTTGCATATTGGGCTCTGGGAAGGTAGCCCAGATCGATACTCAGGGCTATCAACAGCCCATCAACCCAGGTATTCACAGTTGCATTCAGGACTGTTTGCAGCCCATCTATCCAGACAGCTGCAGTTAAATCGGCTATCCCCGGGAACAATTGCAACATATTAGCAATTGAATACCGGGCCAGACCTGTCGGCGCCTGCAGTGGCCAAAACAAAGACAGGTGAGCGACCACCCCCCGATCGAGGAATCGCCTCACCATTGGACACATCGACCCCAGAGATTGGGGACAGAATCCAATCACTTGGGACTCAGGGTCAAGGGCCGCCCCGGGAGGCGGGAAGCCCCTGGGCCCTATAAAAGTGAAGGTCCAAGTTCAGATCGCTCTCTCTCTCTCCTCTTCGCCTGCTCGAGACCTTCGCAAGACCAGCCACCGGCAACAGTAAGTTTGAATCCAACGATCGCTATCCGGTAGAGACACCTAGCCACCGATCTGTAGCAGCCTTTTGAATCCCGCGGGCCAGATTTGATTGGATAAGCCATTCATTTCCCTGACCTGGTGGGCTCTTCCTAAGTTAAGTATTGGCCAGTAGTGATAGGTTTATTATATAGAAAGTAGTATTAGGGTATTAATATTGCTTGTTGTATATAATAAATGACCGTTGTTTTAATCCTTACTAAGCGGTGTACTGTGTTATTAATCATAACCTGAACTTGAACCATGTGGCGGTATCATAAAGATACCTGGCGACTCATGAGCAAAGGTGACCTAAACAGAGCAAATAGACTAAGGTTAAAAAGAGCAACACTATCTTGTCCAGGAATACAGTTTATCTTAGGTAATGATATAGCTGGATCGCAGGTGGGAGTGATGCCTACTGTGGTTGATAAGCCAGTGGAAAATCAGTCAACTGAAGTGTTGAAGGATGAATATCCTGGGATTTTTCCAGATTGTGTAGTAACAAGGTCGCAAAGTCACAGGTTAAGACAAGAGGAGAAATCAAAGAGTGAAGATTAAGTTGAAGTGCAATTATCAGAAACAATTTTTGATCAGATGGTTGAAAAGGAACAAGAGCAGGTGGAGGATGAGGCGGATATTTTTAGTTCAGGAAAATTGGCGGAGTTACAACAGAAAGATGTAGAAATAAAATGAATATATCAGAAAGCATATGCGGAAGAGGAATCGGAAAATACCAGAATGTTATTACCGTAAAAATGATGTCTTGATGAGAAAATGGAGACCTGTACATATGCAGGAGGATGAAAAGTGGGGAGAAGTTCATCAAGTAGTATTGCCAGTAGGGTATAGAAAGGAGGTGTTGCGAGTTGCACATGAGGTACCAGTGGGAGGTCATTTGGGAATAAGGAAAGCATATACGGAAGAGGAATCTGAGTGTTATTACCGTAAAAATGATGTCTTGATGAGAAAATGGAGAACTTTACATATGCAGGCAAATGAAAAGTGGGCAGAAGTTCATCAAGTAGTATTGCCAGTAGGGTATAGAAAGGAGGTGTTGCGAGTTGCACATGAGGTACCAGTGGGAGGTCATTTGGGAATAAGGAATACTCAAGCTAACATCCAGAAACATTTTTATTGGCCTGTACTACATAAAGATGTAGTTAAATTTTGTCAATCATGTCACACATGTCAAGTGATAGGGAAACCTCAAGCAGTGATAAAACCAGCACCCTTAATACCCATTCCAGCATTTGAGGAACCTTTTACAAGGGTCCTAATCGATTGTGTAGGACCACTTCCTAAAACAAAAAGTGGAAATCAATATCTTTTGACTATAATGGATGTGTCTACTAGGTTTCCAGAGGCCATTCCAGTACATAATATTACAGCTAAAAGGATTGTTGAGGAGTTACTTAAATTCTTTACTAGATATGGACTGCCCACAGAAATTCAATCAGATCAAGGATCGAATTTTTCTTCAAAGTTATTCAAAGAAGTTATGGATAGCTTAAGAATAAAACAATTTAAATCAACTGCGCACCATCCAGAATCGCAGGGAGCATTAGAAAGGTGTCATCAGACATTAAAGACAATGTTGAGGGCGTATTGTCAAGATTATCCAGAGGATTGGGGTAAAGGAAACCTATTCATATTGTTTGCAATTAGGGATGCACCTAATGAGTCTACCAAATTTAGTCCTTTTGAACAGATTTTTGGTCATAAAGTAAGAGGACCACTTAAATTGATCAAGGAAAAATTGGTGGGTGAGAAATTACACTATTGGATTACGTGTCAAATTTTAGGGAACGATTAAATTGAGCAGGTGAATTGGCTAGACAACATTTGAAAGTTGCACAATATTCCCGTACCAGCCTCCCCGAACAGGCGCCGGAATGTGGCGACTAGGGGCTTTTCACAGTCACTTAATTGAAGCTTACTCGTGACAATAAGCGATTTTCATTTCATTTCATTTTCAAATGTGATGAAACGGGTAGCGGACAAGAAATCCAAAGTTTGTAGTTTTGCCAGTGGGGGTAAAGTTTTAGTGTTGTTACTAGTAGTAGGGGAGCCTTAAAAAGCTAGGTTTTGTGGACCGTATCAGATTGAAAGGCAATTAAGTGAGGTGAATTATGTGGTAAAAACACCAGATAGAAGGAAGACTCACCGAGTTTGTCATGTGAATATGCTTAAAAGGTACTTTGAAAGGGAAGGAGAGAAAAAGGAGGTTTTAATGATTCTAACTCAAAGTGACGAACCAAATCCAGATGACTGTGAATTTGACATACCTCAAATTAAATTGGAAAACGAGGATGTTCTTAAAAATTGGGATGAATTGTTAAGTTACCTTCCAGAGGAAAAACAAACTGACCTGAAAGAGTTATTGATATCATATGGGCAAGTTTGTCGAGATAAATTGGGAAGTACTAAAATGGCTATACATGATGTAGATGTAGGAAATGCTGTTCCTATCAAACAACATCCATCTAGACTTAATCCTTTAAAATTGGCACAGGTTAACAAAGAGATTGAGAGTATGCTTAAAAATGGCATAATTGAAGTGGGTTGCAGCCAATGGAGCTCACCCATAGTGATGGTACCTAAACCAGACGGTACCCAACGGTTGTGTGTGGACTATCGTAAGGTGAATGCAGTTACAAGAACGGATTCTTATCCTATCCCACGTTTGAAGGATTGCATTGAGAAATTGGGACAATCTGCTTTTACTTCCAACTCCCAGACATGGAAAGAACATTTAAAACATCGTATGGAGTTCTTCGATCGACTTCAGGAGGCGGGTTTGGTGATGAACCTAGCCAAAAGTGAATTTGGAGAAGCCCGAATCACTTTCCTTGCGGAGTTTCCGATACCCTCAAGACGAAGGGAAATAATGCGATTTCTTAGCATGAATGATTTGATTGAACAGTTGTGCAAACGTTTTGTGGCGTGATTACTCCACTGATGGAATTGCTGAAGAAATGTAAAAAAATTCAATGGACAACGGACTTTCAACAGGCATTTGACTGCCTGAAAGCTGTGATCACCAATGCTCCTGTATTGGAGAATTGCAAGGGACTCTGTGGTCAGATTGAACTAAAGTATCTGATTGTAAAGAGAAATGCCGAGGAGTAGAGGATTGGATGGATCGTGCAGAGACTTTGTTCAAAGAGACTGTCAATCGAGAAGGTTTTCGGTTGGAGGAAGAAGAACAAAGAAAAATGGACTATATTATTATACCTGTTTGCGTGTGTTTTTTTTTTAAAAACGAAAAGGTATATTTACTGTGTACATTTCTTAGTGGATGGTGCAAAAGTGAAAAATGAAACCTGCTTGAAGTTGATGGGTTTTTTTTTTCTTGGGGGGAGGTGTCATGTGAGAGTACGTTTAAGACATGGATGTTTAAGAAATGTACCTTTAAGAAAACAGTGATGTCAGAGAGTGGGTGGAGCTGAGGTTAGGTCAGCCATTTAACAGTTTAGCTTTGCAGTTTGAAAGGAGCTTGGGAGTGTCTGTGTTTGCAGTGAGTTGGATCTCTGCCATGAAAGACTATCTCGGGATCATTTGGGTGATTTAAACTCATAAATAGCCTTTAACCTGATGTGATTTTGTTTGTGTTAAGTCTCTTGGAAGTTTGAAGGAACATTTTGAGGAATTATTTACTGTTGCAATATTTTCAGAGTTATCTTTGAAGTAAGGGGTGTTAAGGGATCCCATGTTTATTTGAGATGTTCAGTTGAGTTCATGGAATAAACAGTGTTTTGTGTTTAAAACCCCACATGTCCATAATTGTAATCCCACACCTAGGGAACAAGCCGTGCGCTAGGAAAAGCAACAAATACATCAAAGGGAGAGGTTGGTTGAACTCCATGATACATTTTGGGGTTCTGAAAACGTCTCACCCATAACAATGGAGAGAGAGCGGGTGAATGATCAGCCATGATCATGTTGAATGGTGTAGACGCTCCAGGGGCCGAATGGCTGGCTTCTGCTCCTATTTTACATTTATCTATGTTTGACTAACCCTCCACTATTGTTGGCAGCGCCTTCAGCTGCATTGGCCTTCCCCTCAAGAAATCAATACTTAAATATTTCCACCATCATAATCTCTCTTTGCCTTCCTTATAGCCTTCCTTGACTCTGCTAATTTACTGCCTGACATTCCAGTTCTCCTGTGTAAAGCCCCACTGGTAACTCATCCTTGTCCTTGAAGCCCTCCATGACCTCAAATCCTCCCCATCTCTTTAACCTCCTCCAGCCTTGCAACCCTCCAAGATTGATGCATCCCTCTCCAATTCTGGCATCTTGATCGTCCCCTGTTTTCATCACTCCACCATTGGCACCTCTCGAGTGACTTCAGCTTCTTGGACCCTGGAATTTCCTCCTTGAATACATCCACCACTCGACTGAGTTCCCCTCCTTTATGACACTTCTCAAAATCTATCCCTTTAACCAAGTTCCTCAATCCTGATATCTCTTGTGGTTCAGTCATATTTTGGTTGATAATAGTCCTGAAAAGTGTCTTGGGAAACTAAGTTATATTAAAGGTGCAAGTTGTTGTTGTTCTTGGCAATTGTCCCTAAATGGTGCTTTTAAATGTAGTTTTCTTTATTAAGTAATGGGATAAGGGTGTTAGATGGTACACACTTCTGCCACTGGTGATGGAGTGAGTGCATATTTGTGGATGGTTAATTATTAAGTGCAATAAGAACTAGGAAGCAAGTATTGGCTTCTACAATTTCAAGTTGTATCCAACAATCACCTCTCCATCAAGACACCATAGTACCACCTATATCCCCTTTATATATACCAGCAACCTACCAAACAATAAGTATGGCCTATTAAACAATTAAAACTCCAATTCTAACTTCAGCACTGGGGAACATTAACGCTTTCCTAACAGATTCCCTATCTGAAAGAAACAAAATAATCTTTGATATAAATTACCATAACACAAATGTATATATTTTCTTTTCTAAAATAAATATATCCTATTCTCCCGACCTTTTGTAAAATATCCACACTTACATTCTCCCCCTTATAGGAAAATAAGCCCCTCTTTCACAATTTCTAATAACTCCTTCAAGCTAGCCCCTTTTTCGTCAGACAGTCAGATAATTGGTAACTGCTGTAGACCCACTTGATCTCGTCAACCTCCATGGGCGGCACGATAGCACAGTGGTTAGTACTGTTGCTTCACAGCGCCAGGGTCCCAGCTTTGATTCCTGCTTGGGTCACTGTCTGTGCGTAGTCAGCACGTTCTCTCTGCGTGGGTTTCCTCCGGGTGTTCCGGTTTTCTCCCACAAGTCCCGAAAGACATGCTTGTTCGGTGGATTGGACATTCTGAATTCTCCCTCTTCTTCAGCAGCTGTTTTAGGTTTGCTATGTCAATCTGGGGTCTCTTTTCATTGACGCTTTCGTAGAGTGGACATTCTCCCACCTCAACTGGGGCAAGTACCTCCGCTGTCAATGTATTTTTCACCACTTTTCGTATCTGTCAAAGGGCAACATTTACCTTTCTCCACCCTGTGAAAAATTATAAATCTTCCCGCACCCAAAAAGCCAGCAAAGAGATTAGCAAAAAATGCTTCACAATAATCATCAGTTTCAGTTGTCTAATATCACCTAAAGATGGGAATTTCAAAACACAATTCTTCAATCATCGTTGTGTCTGCTTGAACAATTTCTTCAACTTTGGGATCATTCATTTTAGTGCTTAGTTCTAAAACATTAAAACTGGCACGGAATCTTGTTTGTCTCGATAACCAATTCAGCTGTCTAATTAAACTTCGGAGTTCCCCTTTTCCTGTTTCAGAAGCCATCATACAGTTTGAGCATCTCTTATCCGAAATTCCCAAAACCCGAAATTCCGAAATCCACACTATTTTCCGAGCGCTGACATGCGCAGTTCCCAACGCGTCGCACATGCGCAATTCGCAACGCGCTGCACATGCGCAGTTCCCAACGCGTCGCACATGCGCAGTTCCCAACGTGCCGCACATGCGCAGTTCCCAACGCGCCGCTCATGCGCAATTCGCAACGCGCTGCACATGCGCAGTTCCCAACGCGCCGCACATGCGCAGTTCCCAACGCGCCGCACATGCGCAGTTCCCAACGCGCCGCTCATGCGCAGTTCCCAACGTGCCGCACATGCGCAGTTCCCAATGCGCCGCACATGCGCAATTCCTAAAGTGCCGCAGATGCACAGTATATTCCAAAATCTGACAAATTCCAAAATCCGATACACACTCAGCCCTGAGCATTTCGGATAAGCGATGCTCAACCTGTATCCTTTTGTGGGGCCCGACCACGAGCATTTGCTTTGGGGTTAATGTTCTCCAAATATGTAGAGGGATATGCGAACCACTCTGGCCGATTTCTTACCCAATGTATTTGAATGTGCCAGAGGTCTGACGTCCAATATTCAACTCTGTTCTAAGCCCATTAATAACAGTATTTTCAAATTCGCTAGTACCACCCCACAAAAAAAATCATCTACATGCTTCATGAAGATGCCCGAAAGTTTCCCACGTGGTGCCAATAAAACATCGTAGAGTTTGCTTTCAACTGAAGATAGCCAAACTTTACTGTGACCTCACTGAGAAATACCAAACTCTGCAGGCGCTATTCAACCTGTCTACACATTTATTTAACTTCCAGAGTACCCCTGTGTGTTTGGCTCCCTTTCGGAGGACGAAGGAAAATTCATCTTTGAAGCTGATGTCCCTGTGAGAAAGCATATCTAGCAACTTTCATTCCCAAATATTTGCGGCTGACAGAGCCAAGAAGATCCTCAAAATAACTTTTCCTGCTGTACGTGATGTTGCGTTCTGTAGTTTGGAATAACACAGGCTGCCACTTGATGCAGTTTTAAGTAAAAGATGCTCCAGCCTTTGAAATGAGTTCAATATGTTTATTGAACTATTAGCACAGTTCTCAATGAGTTCGACCCTCTGCTAATCTAATTGTGGTAACTCAGTCTAACTGAACCAGCCTTGCTCTAAGCCACGTGCTGGGGTGTGATGCTGAGGATACACCCTGTCTCACTCGGTAGATGTTGGTCTGTGGAAAGAGGCGGGTTGTGAGTGCCTTATCCCTTTTATAGTGAGATAACACTCCTGAGTGTCCGGACAGCTCATTGGTCGTATCCTATTCGAAGTGTTCATTCGCTGCATGTTTGCATATCATGACAGGTGAATCAACGCTTACATCTTGGTCACCCAAGTTTTCTTCCAGACAGTGTGCTACCAGCCTGACTTTGGCTTTAGAGGTTCCATCTGGAAGCTCTTCTCCATGCACGTCTACCTATGAGTTAAACCATTGTCCCCTATCTGGGACCACCATACACACACCAAATTCTATCCAACTTTGCAGTTCTTGCTGTTTTGCATCTTTTCATTATTTATCATCTAATTTGTTAGAAGCTACTAAGAGTTCTTGGTCATATTGTCTTCTACTCCTTGTGGCATTCCTAGTCTGTATCATGTTTCTTGACTTTGTAAAGCTGCGCCCTCTATCCTGCCTTATATCTTGTTCCGGACTGCTAGATCTGTCCCTCATATTATGCCATATCCTTTCAACAGGCCTTCATCTCTTCCTATGGGCACTTTCACTGCCATACCTACTGTCCGAACTGACTACTATGTTTCTGTGCTCTCTATTTTTGTATTTCATGTTCCCAATCTATGGGCCTAACCTCTTCCCCTTTACCTTGCACATTCAACCAGGCTTTATATTTTCCGGTGGCCTTCCCTGCTCTACCAATGATAGTTGCATCCTTCCAGTGGCCCCTTCTGGAAAGTATGCCAGTTTAGTGCCAACCTCTGTCAGTTGACCTTTGGGGCAAATAACCTCAGCCTGCTCATCAGAATTACTATATCCCTCTGCAGACACCCTGTCAATTTCCACGATCTGGTCCTCTGTAACATATGTGTACGAGAGCAAGCTTCCTGCGGAGTGCACATCGTCTACAGGCTAGGTGGATAATCTTTCAACCTCAATGGGTTGAAATTCAAGAGGAGAGCGACACTGGCATCACTCGTGGAACTTCAGTATGCAGATGACAGAGCCATCTCCACTCTCTCAGAAGAGGATCTCCAAGCTATGCTTGACACCTTCGTGGAAGCATACCAAAGAATCAGTCTCAGCCTCAACCTCAAGAAGTCTCAAGTCCTTTACCAACTCATCCCAAGGGCAAGATCTGGTCCCCCCCTCTAGCTAGATCAACTCCCCTTACCTGGGGTGCCACCTCTCATCTAAGGCTGACATTGATGGAGAGGTCCAACATGGTATCCAATCCACGAGCGTCTCCTTTGGACGACAAAAGACAAGAGTCTTTGACGACCAAGACATCCACGCTGACACCAAGATCCTTGTTGTGCTCCCAACTCTTCTATTTGGCTCAGAAACTTGGGCTATGTACAAACACCACCTCAAAACCCTGGGGATGTACCATCAATGTTGTCTGAGATAGATCCTCTGTGGATCCACTCGGAGGACAGAGGCACGAACATCCGCGTCCTTGAAGGAGCCAAGAGCGCCCGCATCGAGGCCATAATAATCCGAAACTAACTCCGCTGGCCGGCGACGTGCATAGGACGTCAGAGTCCCGACTGCCAAAGCAAATTTCCTTCGGCCAGCTCAAGGAAGGGCTCCATCAAGAGGAGGACAAAGGAAGGTCTCAAAAGACACCCTGCAACATCGACGTCAATGCCTGGGAGACCAGGGTGGAAGGATGACTGAATAGTATTCCTTAAAGTTGTGAATGAATCTGATAAGTCATACATAGGAAGGATTTCCAACTGTGGGGGAGACCAGAACTAGAGGACATATGGATAAGATAGTGACTGATAAATCCAATCAGAAATTCCGGACAAACCTCTTAACCCAGCGAGTGAGAGCCCTTTCCTTCCGAGGGAATGTGAGGTGGGTATAGACCATTGTCGGACAGGTTAGTTTTACCCCTACTGATGATGTGTTGTTGTAATAGACATCCTGCTCAGTCAGTACCAGAGGAACCACAGTTTCAGATATTTGGTGGAAAGGCAAGTTGCGTGAGGGATACAAACAGTCTGCAAAGGGATATTGATAGGTTAAGTAAGTGGGCAAAAAGTGGGAAAGTGTGATTTTGTTCATTTTGGCACAAAAGAACAGAGCATTATTTAAATGGAGAAAACTGCAGCAAGCTGCAACACAAAGCGACTTGGGGGCACTTGTGCACGAAACACAGAAAGCTAGCACACAGGGACAGCAGATAATCAGGAAGGCGAATGGAATGTTGGCCCCTATTTCAACAGGGTAAGAGTGGGGGAGTCTTGCTGCAACTGCACAAGGTACTAGTGAGACCACATCTGGAGCACTGTGAGCAGTTTTGGTCTCCTTATTTAAGGAACGATATTATTTCATGGAGGCGGTTCAGAGTAGGTCATCAGGATGCTTCCCGGTATGGAGGGGTTGTCTTCTGAGCAAATGTTACACAGGTTACGACTCTACTCATTGGATTTAGAGGAATAAGAGGTGATCTTATTGAAACAAAGGATTCTTAAAGAGTTTAACAGGGTAAATGCTGTGAGGATGTTTCCGCTCATGGGAGAGTCTGGGACCAGAGAGCATAGTCTCAGAATAAAGGGGGGTTAATTTAAGACCGAGATGAGGAGGAATTTCTTCTCTCAGAGGGCTGTGAGCCTTTGGACCTCCTTGCCAGAGAGCTATGGGGCCAGAGTCCTTGTGTAGCTTTAAGGCTGAGATCGATTCTCAATCAGTAAGGGGATCAGGGTTTACGGGGGAAGGGCAGGAAAGTGGGTGTGAGGAATGTCGGATCAGCCGTGATCCTATTCAATGCGGGGCAGGCTCGAGGGGCCAAAGGGTTTACTCCTGTTCCTATTTCTTCTGGTGTTCTGGTGTACGCTGTGCTGAGGAGTCATAGAATCATACAATTTACAGTGCAGAAGGAGGCCATTTGCCCATCGAGTCTGCACTGGCCCTTGGAAAGAGCACCCTACTTAAGCCCACCCTATCCCCGTAACCCAGTAACCCCACCAAACCTTTTTGGACACTAAGGGCAATTTAGCATGGCCAATCCATCTAACCGGCACATCTTTGGACTGTGGGAGGAAACCGGAGCTCCCGGCGGAGACCCACGCAAATAGGGGGAGAACGTGCAGACTCCGCACAGACAGTTGCCCAAGCCAGGACTCGAACCTGGGACCCTGGAACTGTGAAGCAACTGTCCTAACCAATGTGCTACCGTGCTGCCCTGATGCTGCAAAGCTACCATCTTCGGGTTTATGACTGAACGTCTGTAAGTCTGAACCACCTCTCCAACGCAGAAATCAAAACAGGGGGAGTTAAATGAATGCATGGGGGAGAAAGGGAGAAGGGGAGAGAAGGACATGCATACAGGGTTAGATGAATTAGAGTGGGAGGAAGCCTGTGGAGTGAAGCATAAAATGGGCTGTTGCTGTGCAGTTAATTCGACGTAACACAATGTAAATTGGAGACAGGCTGCCGAAGAAGTGGGCTTCACGGTTGAGTGATCTTTTCTCCATGTTTCCCTGCATTCTTATGATTTTCTGAAGGCACGCGCTGTACCAAGTGCCATCGATCACTTAAAGAAAAATAATTGGTAATTAGCACACGCTATTGCTAAAGTCGCACAGCTTAACTGTGATAAACACAGCGCCCCTTTGCCAAGAATTGCCTGTGCCTCCATTAGAATAAAACATGGCTCGGAAATTCTGTTTGTCGTGTAATTTGACAATATTTGTACGACAGCCCATTTAATCCTTCATTCAGCACTTCAATCAAAACAACCAACAACAAAAAAAAAATCAATGGAAAATAACCACCGTATTTTTAAGCTGAAATGATTAGGTTTCCAAATCTGTGCAACTTACACTGGGCAAAAATTGACAGTGGATTGATGATACTTATTACCAAGTACATAAACATTTAGACATTTGGGGAATATTGCATGCTTGGCTTATCAAATTTTAAAATGATTATTTAGCAACTTAAGTGAAAGGACAAGGCGCGTAAAACAGGACACCGCCAAAAGTGAAAAATATCAATTAAAGTATAATTAGCTGACACTAAAAGTTGGCTTCGACGGGCTATAGAGTGCAGGAGTGACGGAGGGAAGGCTGTAAAACAATTTGACTCTCTCGAGCCCAATTTCTTCACAGCAACGATAACCAATATTTATGCAGCACCTCAGATATTTGTTTTTTTGGAGCTGGAAGAGATTGCAGAGATAAGGACGGGCAAGACCGGCCAGAAAACAAGTACGAGAATTTTAATATTGGAATGTTTCTTGACTGGGAGTCAATCTCGGTCAGCGAGAATGGGGGTGATGAGGGAACAGGGGCGGGATTCTCCCGCAATCAGCGGGATGGCCCGAGGCCGGCGCCAAGAATGGCGCGAACCACTCCGGCGTCGGGCCAACCGGAAGTTGCGGAATCCTTCGCACTTCCTGGGGCTAGGCCGGCGCCAGAGGGGTTGGCGCAGCGCCAACTGGCGTTGAAGGGTCGCCGTGGTCCCGCGCATGCGCAGAACCGCCGGCATGTTCTGGTATGGTGCTTGTGCAGAACCGCCGGCATGTTCTGGTATGGTGCTTGTGCAGAACCGCCGGCATGTTCTGGTATGGTGCTTGTGCAGAACCGCCGGCATGTTCTGGTATGGTGCTTGTGCAGAACCGCCGGCATGTTCTGGTATGGTGCTTGTGCAGAACCGCCGGCATGTTCTGGTATGGTGCTTGTGCAGAACCGCCGGCATGTTCTGGTATGGTGCTTGTGCAGAACCGCCGGCATGTTCCGGCACATGCTCAGGAGGGTTCTTCTCCCCGCCGGCCATGGCGGAGCCCTACAGAGGCTGGCGCAGAGGGAAAGAGTACCCCCACGGCACAGGCCCGCCCGCAGATCGGTGGGCCCCGATTGCGGGCCAGGCCACCGTGGGGGCCCCCCTGGGGCCGGATCCCCCCCCCCCCCGAGGACCCCGCTAGACGGCCAACAAGCCAGGTCCTGCCATGATGGACCATGTCCATTTTACACTGGCGGGACTGGCCGAAAATGGGCGACCGCTCGGCCCGTCTGGGCCCGGAGAATTGCGGGGGGGTGGGGGGTGCTGCCAATGGCCCCCGAACGGCACGGCGTAAACCTGCCCCCGCCCGCAAACCGGCTCCGAAGAATACGGCAACCGGCGTCGGAGCGGTGGGGCTGGATTCGCGCCGCCCCCCCCACCCCCCCCCCCCCACCCCCCCCCCCCCCCCCCCCGAGGATTCTCCGACCCGGCGGGGGGTCGGAGAATCCCGCCCCAGGACTCGGAGTGAGTTCGAAGAAGAGCTCACAGCTTTTTGGATGACCTCAAATTTCTGGAGAGTGAAATGTGAGGGACCAGCCAAAGGTGTGTTGTAATCGTCAAGTCTGGAAACAGTGAAGGCATGATTATTTTTTAAATTTAGAGTACCCAATTTATTTTTTCCAATTAAGGGGCAATTTATCATGGCCAATCCACCTAATCTGCACATCTTTGAGTTGTGGGGGTGAGACCCACGCAGACACGGGGAAAATGTGCAAACTCCACACAGGCAGTGACCCAGGGCCGGGATCGAACCCGAGTCCTCGGCGTCGTGAGGCAGCAGTGCTAACCACTGCGCCACCGTGCCGCCCTGTGAAGGTAGATGAGCTGAGACAGAGCAAATTCTAATAATTATGTGCCTAAGTTCCTCATTTCAATGAGCCATTTGATCCCTGCTATTACTGGAATGTTTATTTAGGTGAAGACCGACACATTTGTTTAATTTCTGCCATTTCTTTATTCCTCGTTATACAGGGCATTCCTTCAGCTGGACAGGGTGTTATGGGCGAGGCGTTTTCAGAACCCCAAAATGTATCATGGAGTTCAACCTACCTCTCCCTTTAATGGATTTGTTGCTTTTCCTAGCACACGGCTTGTTCCCTAGGTGTGGGATTACAATTATGGACACGTGGGTTTTTAAACACAAAACACTGTTTATTCCATGAACTCAACTTAACATCTTAAATTAACATCCGTTACTTCTAAGATAACTCTGAAAATATTGCAACAGTAAATAATTCCTTCAAACTTCCAAGAGACTTAACACCTTTAAACAGAATCACATCAGGTTAAAGGCTTTACTATTATGAGTTTAAATCACCCAAATGATCCAGAGATAGTCTTTCATGGCAGAGATCCAGCTCACTGCAAAACACAGACACACACAAGCTGCTTTTCAAACAAACTGCAAAACTAAACTGCAAAATGGCTGACCTAACCTCAGCTCCACCCACTCTCTGACATCACTGTTTTCTTAAAGGTACATTGCTTAAACATCCATGTCTTAAAGGTACTCTCACGTGACAGGGGCATTGGTGAGACCACATCTGGAGTGTTATCATCATAGAGGTCTAGAGCACAGAAAAGGCCATTCAGCCCATCGCATCTGCGCCAGGCAAAAACATCCACCTAAAAAATTCTAATCCCATTTACCAGTACTTGGTCCATGGCCTTGTACGCCTTGGCATCACAAGTGCTCATCGAAATACTTCTTAAATGTTGTAGTACAGTATTGGTCTCCTTATTTAAGGAAAGATGTAAATGCATTGGAAGCAGTTTTACTTCAAAGGGCGGTTGTCTTATGAGGAAAGGTTGGGCAGGCTGGGCCTGTGTCCGCTGGAGTTTAGAAGAGTGAGTGGCAACTTGATTGAAACATATACGATCCTGAGGGGCATTGACAGGGTGGATATGGAGAGGATGTTTCCTCCGCTGGGGGGATCGAGAACTAGGGGGCACTGACTAGAAATATGGGGTGCAATCTAATGGGAGAAGCACTAAGTGAGGTAGCGAGAGTGAGTTGCCAGGTGTTTCTCCACGGCTGGCCTGCGAGACTGTGACTGGTATCTACCGTCAATTAGTGCCGGTAATGGTGCCCCATGGGCTTCACGGTAGAAATAGCTGTCCCACAATCTTATACGCCTGGACTGCGCCCGACAGGTCCCCGCTAACGAGAGGGAGCAACTTTTAAACCGCTCCTTCTGAGCAAACCCCAGACAGCACGCGGCCACGCCACCGCGCACAACTGCTCCACGATTCGCAGGTGCCGACCTGGCCAGACTGTTGGATGCGGTGGAATCGCGCCAGGACACCCTGTTCCCCCGAGGTGGTGGGACAGTCAGCCACAGGGTAGCCGGTGTCACCTGGGAGGCAGTGGCAGCGGCCCTCAGCTCGGGAGTTGTCACAAGGAGAATCGCAACCCAGCGCTGCAAGAGGCTCAACGACCTCCACCGGGTCACACGGGTGAGTTGGCATTGGCCTACCGGCACCGATCCCACCTGCCAGCGGTTGGCACCGCACCTCCTCCACCCCCCCACCCCCCCCCCTCCCCAGCACAATTCTGTGCCCCAGCACTCCCTGGCAGCCACCAGCACAACCCACCCATGCCCACACCTGGCTATCCCCCCTCCGCGATGCATGAAGCCTGCGGCCTACAATGCCCTCTCTTTTTCCCTGCAGGGTAAGTGAGCCCACAATAGACGGGAAAGGACCCAGAAGGGCAGTGGGGTGCCGGACATCAGGGTCCTCACCCCCTATGAGGAACAGGCCCTGGAGGCCGCCAGGGGGTAGTGCGGAGGTGGTGGCGAAGTGGCTTTGTCACTGGACAAGTAAAACAGAGATCCAGGGTAGTGCACTGGGGACCCCGGTTCAAATCCTGCCACTGCAGAGTGTGAAGTTTAAATTAAATAAAAGAAATCTGGATTAAAAGTCTAATGATGACCATGAATCCATTGCCGTTTATCATAAATCCCCATCTGGTTCATTGCTGTCCTTTAGGGAAGGAAATCTGCTGCCCTTACCCAGTCTGGCCTACATGTGTCTCCAGACCCACAGCAATGTGGTTGACTCTTAACTGGCCCCTAAAGGGCAATTAGGTAACTGGCACAGCCTGCGATGGCCACATCCCATGAACAAATAAAACCAAGCATGCAGGTGATGGGTGTGAGTGTGCTGTCAGCAGAAAGACAGGAGTCAGGCTATGGAACAGATTGAGGAGCACCAGAGCTTGTCTCATAGCCGGTTATCATCACCCACCTGCCTTGTATATTGGCCCAGCTGACAGTGCCAACAGGCCCATCACCCTCGAGTGATGTCACAGAGGTCCTGGAAGGATGGAACAGGGTGGTCCGGGGAGGGGGAGGAGAGGGGTACAGGGCTGGGGAATGGGGGGATGGGGGAGAGGGGGTGGATTGGTGGGTTAGGGAGAGGCGTGAGATGATGGACGAAGCCTCGACCTATGAGAAGTGGGCAAGGATGAGGGCCTTCCTGATCCTCCGGGCGTGCTGGGCCCTCGCTGCCGCCTGTCCTCCATCGCCCGGTTGCTCCTGCTGGCCCACCCCAGGCTCATCCTCCAGCCCCTCCTGGTCTGGCCTCTCCTCACCCTCCTCCTCAGATGAGGCCACATGCCTCTCCTCCCCCACCTCCAGCAAGTCACCCCGCTGCAGTGTCAGGTTGTGGAGGGCACAGCAGACCACGACAAAGTGGGGAGTGTACTGCAGGGCACCAGCGGAGCAGTCGAGGCATTGGAACCGCATTTTGAGCAGTCCGATGCACCACCCAATGACAACCAGGTGGCCACATGGGCCTCGTTATATCGGGTCTCCGCATTGGCCTCCAGCCTCCGCACTGGTGTCATTAGCCAGGACCTCAGTGACTACCCCTTATCACCCAAGAGCCAACCCATCATCCTGAGGTGTCCCTCGAAGATGCCGGGGATCTCCGACTTGCACGCACGTCCTTGATCCGGAGCTGGCGGTCACACAAGTTGAACATTCAGGGAGTGGAACCCCTTCCTGTTAATGAAGGGCACTCCCTGATGCCCTGGTGCATGCAGGGTGACATACGTGCTATCTGCTACCCCCTGGACCTGGGGCACCCCATGGTGGCAGAGAATACCGCTGCCTGGGCATCCTGTTGGGCTTCGTCCAGGTCAAGCTAGCTGCCTGAACAAACATGGCATCCGTGACTTCCCTGGCCTAATGGATGGCAGGGTCCTCAGGGTGTGGGGCAGGACCATGCACATGGGCTACCTCCTCGAGCCTGCATTCATGCTGCCACCGACACCTTCTCCGGTGCCTGGCTGCCTCGACTGCCACCAACCCATGAGATGCTCCTCAGCCTGTAAAAATATCGGTTTACTTACAGTGTTACCGATGTCTGGGTGGGTTATTGTGAAATCCATGGAATCTGTCTTGGTTGCATTTGGCATTTATTGTGCACTGTGGCATGTCTGACCACCATTGGCCTGTTTATTTGCATGCACATCAACTTAACCGGAATGATTGAGTGTAAGATAGATATTATAAATTGTTTTATCTTTCTAAAAGGGTCCCTTTACTTGGTGTACACAAACAAAATGGTTTCCAACCTATTCAAAACCTGTGGAATCTTGTGACTTCCTTCACTTGGATCTCAAACCTTGTCTACTTCAAACAGCACATCGTCGGTCACCAACAACGCGGTGTCTGGCCAAGCGTCATAACATGATTATTGGAAAAAGTAACTCAACTATTCACGAATTGAAGAATGCTGAGTGAATCTGATGATTACTAACGGTTGGATTCTGTTAATTTCTGCTTTTCCACTACCATTCCTGTACGTATTGTAAACATGCTGTGAGGGTGTCTGTGGGAAGAGGCTGCATCGTTTGCCAAGGCCCTTATCAAACCAAACTGTCCTTGACGAGCCTGGTAAGTTCCTCGAGTGAATAAGGAGCCTGCGCAATTTAAGGTGAAGAATACACCCTGAAATAATCCATTGTCCTATATTTAAGGCAATGTGCGAAATTACCCTCACAACATTATTCTCCATGAGCACCAACTTTAGATTGAAGGTGGAGTGAAGTCAAAAGTAGGTGCCAAAGAGGGTTTTGTGCACCATTTTGTTTGAGTTCATCGAGTAAAGGGTCCATCGAGTGTTGTGTTTTCTCAGAGACAGAGGCAGGTTCCTGTTGGCATGGGTGACCGGACAGTGAAACTTCCTCCCGAGACCGAGGCAGCATTGTCATTGACGGGAAAGGCTGAACTTGTTTCCTAATTATTCTGGCCAGGCCATCCATTTGAAGTCTTTGGTCGGTGTATCGTTGTTTTATTTTACCATTTACTCAGTAAACTTTGGTTTTCTTTGTCAATTCGAGTGCCTTTGCCTGATGGTTAGTCTTCCGTCAGACAAAAGCAGGTTAAAGGGTTAATTTCAGGCCCAGTTTAGGTCGCGCACAGCTGAAATAAATTAAGTCGAAATTTATCTCAGCACTCCTTTTTATATTTTCAATACCTATCTGACGTGGAGCTGGTCTAACATTGCCTCTGAGATCACTCGGTACCTTATCAGAGTGTCAGCCGAGGCTACGTGTTACATGTTCGCACCGGGACTTAAAGTAATCTTCTGAATCTGAGTGCGACCGAAACTAAGGGAGACTCAGACGATCAGGTGATCAAAACGTGCCTGATTACACTCCTATAAAATGCCTTGGAATGCTTCACTGAATTAAAGGTAGAACAAAGAACAAAGAGAAGTACAGCACAGGAACAGGCCCTTCGGCCCTCCAAGCCTGCGCCGACCATGCTCTCCGTCTGAACTAAAATCTCCTTCATTTCCGGTGTCCGTAGCCCTCTATTCCCATCCTATTCATGTATTTGTCAAGATGCCCCTTAAATGTCACTATCGTCTCTGCTTCCACCACCTCCTCCTGCAGCGAGTTCCAGGCACCTACTACCCTCTGTGTAAAAAACTTACCTCGTACATCTCCTCTAAACCTTGCCCCTCTCACCTTAAACCTATGCCCCCTAGTAATTGACCCCTCTACCCTGGGAAAAAGCCTCTGACTATCCACTCTGTCTATGCCCCTCATAATTTTGTAGACCTCTATCAGGTCGCTCCTCAACCTCCTTCGTTTCAGTGAGAACAAACCAAGTTTATTCAACCTCTCCTCATAGCTAATGCCCTCCATACCAGAAAACATTCTGGAAATCTCTTCTGCACCTTCTCTAAAACCTCCACATCCTTCTGATAGTGCGGCGACCAGAATTGAACACTATACTCCAAGTGTGGCCGAACTAAAGTTCTATACAGTTGCAACATGACTTGCCAATTTTTATACTCAATGCCCCGGCCAATGAAGGCAAGCATGTCATATGCCTTCTTGACTACCTTCTCCACCTGTCTTGCCCCTTTCAGTGACCTGTGGACCTGTACACCTAGATCTCTCTGACTGTCAATTCTCTTGAGGGTTCTACCTTCAAGTCGGTGGGATTCTCGGATCCTGAGACTAAGTATTGATGCCGGCGCAGGATTCGTGGACTTCCGCGACAGCAAAACTGGCGCCGCACCTGGATTGATTGAGCAACTGTTGAGGGGCTGGCACCGGAACCACGTGGAACACAATCGATTCCAATGTAAATGGTGTCGGATTCGCTAGATTTGCAATTGACACTCAGGAGGCTGACAAGCTGCACTCGGATATACACACTTCAGTCCCCACATACATCATCCCAGCCAAGACGGTGGCAGCAAGACGCGCGGCCCCACGATTTACAGACGCTGAGCTGAGACCCCCCTGGACGCGGTGGAGGAGAGCCATGCCACCCTGTGCTCCGGCCCGGGAAGGAGGCTGCCATGCCTAGGCGCAGGTAGCAAAGTTGGTCAAACTGCACAACCTCCTCAGGGTGAGTAGGCAACACATTGCCACGGCATTAACCTCCGGTCCACACGCCCGTAACTCTACGCCACCCCCACCCGGAGGGCAGCTGAACCCCCGCCTTGCACCACATCCCCGGCACCCATACGGGCGATGTGGACGGGCTGCATGCGTTGGACATTCTGACAATGTCGTTTTCTGTTTCCCCCGCCCCCAAGAGAAGCCCGCCCATAACCGCCGGGAGCGGGAAAAAACTGAAGGGGGACCACCGGACCTGCGGCCCCTCACCATGGCAGAGCCGAGGGCCCTGGACCCGGTCAGCGGCCCAGAGGAAAAGGCAGATCGGCCGCGGGGGGGGGGGGGGGGGGGGGGGGGGGGGGGGAAGAGGAAGTGAGACCTTGCTGAGTTGTGGTTCTGTGTGACATGAGGGTCAACACACCCTCCAACGCCACCCTCACACCATCCTCACCCCCAACACCACCTGCACACCATCCTCACCCTCACCCCCACCCTCGCCTCACCCCCACCAAACCCATTCATCCCCGGCCCGCGGTCCAATCATGCACCTTGTCTTATGTCTTGCAGGACCTGCTGGTAATGGGGTGGGTCCATCTGATGCATCCCGCCCCCAGCCAGTGCCACAGCCAGAGCCCCCCCCGGGTGTGCCGAGCAACAAGAGCAGCACCACGGGAGCCATATTCCTGTGACCCAAGACACCCTGGAGCTTGGATCGGAGGAAGACATTCCCGTCACAGCTGTCCCCAAAACCTTCCATCATCGCAGAGACACTCCCCTCGGTTGGGCACATTAGTGAAGAGGCTCCTGGGACACTACCTGGTGAGCAACACACAGCTGATCCGGTACAGCAGCTAGAGGTAGAGCACCCGAAAGGCGGACGGTCGGAGGGCAGGCCGACCCAGGGACTAGCTGCCGTCCAAACGGATTCGGGCTTCTGGACCGCACGGTCCCATCAATCGTGGAGATGCAGTCACAGAGCCAGGGACTCCATGAGGGGTTATCGGCGAGCACCCAGCACCTTGAGGTGCAGTTGGAGGAGTCCAACAATGTGCAGGGGCAGGAGGTGTTGCCAGTCACGCATGCCACCCAGACCAAAACCGCACGGGGTGGCGTCTGCGGTGGAGACATTGGGAGTGAGGGTTTAGTCTATGGATCGGCATTTCCGAGACCTGGGGCATTCTGTGCAGGTGCTGGCCAAGGCCCTGGACAGAGTTGCAGACTCACAGGCAGCCATGTGCTAGAGCCATCTGGACATTGCAGTGGCACTGCTGAGCGTGGCCCAGACACAACAGGCAATGCCTGAGAAGGTCGGCGGCATTGCCCAGGTGCTGGCCAACGTGGCGCAGACCCAGAAGGTGGTGGCACAGTCAATGGGAGAAGCGACGCAGACCCAGAAGGTGGTGGCACAGTCAATGGGAGAAGCGACGCAGACCCAGAAGGTGGTGGCACAGTCAATGGGAGAAGCAACGCAGACCCAGAAGGTGGTGGCACAGTCAATGGGTGATGCGACGCAGACCCAGAAGGTGGTGGCACAGCCAATGGGTGATGCGATGCAGACCCAGAAGGTGATGGCACAGTCAATGGGAGAAGCGACGCAGACCCAGAAGGTGGTGGCACAGTCAATGGGTGATGCGACGCAGACCCAGAAGGTGGTGGCACAGTCAATGGGAGAAGCGACGTAGACCCAGAAGGTGGTGGCACAGTCAATGGGAGAAGCGACGCAGACCCAGAAGGTGGTGGCACAGTCAATGGGAGAAGCGACGCAGACCCAGAAGGTGGTGGCACAGTCAATGGGAGAAGCGACGCAGACCCAGAAGGTGGTGGCACAGTCAATGGGAGAAGCGACGCAGACCCAGAAGGTGGTGGCACAGTCAATGGGAGAAGCGACGCAGACCCAGAAGGTGATGGCACAGTCAATGGGTGATGCGATGCAGACCCAGAAGGTGGTGGCACAGCCAATGGGTGATGCGACGCAGACCCAGAAGGTGATGGCACAGTCAATGGGTGATGCGACGCAGACCCAGAAGGTGATGGCACAGTCAATGGGAGAAGCGACACAGACCCAGAAGGTGGTGGCACAGCCAATGGGTGATGCGATGCAGACCCAGAAGGTGATGGCACAGTCAATGGGAGAAGCGACGCAGACCCAGAAGGTGGTGGCACAGTCAATGGGTGATGCGACGCAGACCCAGAAGGTGGTGGCACAGTCAATGGGTGATGTGACGCAGACCCAGAAGGTGATGGCACAGTCAATGGGAGAAATGACACAGACCCAGAAGGTGATGGCACAGTCAATGGGAGACGCGACACAGACCCAGAAGGTGATGGCACAGTCAATGGGTGATGCGACACAGACCCAGAAGGTGGTGGCACAGTCACTGGGAGAAGCGACACAGACCCAGAAGGTGTTGGACAGTCAATGGGTGATGCAACGCAGACCCAGAAGGTGGTGGCACAGTCAATGGGAGAAGCGACACAGACCCAGAAGGTGGTGGCACAGCCAATGGGTGATGTGCCGCAGCCCCAGACTGCGATGGTTGATTCCATGTGTTCCACGGCTGCAAGCATGCAGACCCTGGCCGAGACCAAAGCGGGTCCCCAGGGCTGGCACGGTAGGTAGTGGGGAAGCCTCAGGGGTTAGCTCCATTTGCACCCCCGTCCCATGGAGTAGCCCGGGGGCCACTGGGCACCCCGATGGAGGAGGAGATGATCATAGATCATAGAATTTACAGTGCAGAAGGAGGCCATTCGGCCCATCGAGTCTGCACCGGCTCTTGGAAAGAGCACCCTACCCAAGGTCAACACCTCCACCCTATCCCCATAACACAGTAACCCCACCCTAAGGGCAATTTTGGACACAAAGGGCAATTTAGCATGGCCAATCCACCTAACCTGCACATCTTTGGACTGTGGGAGAAAACCGGAGCACCCGGAGGAAACCCACGCACACACGGGGAGGATGTGCAGACTCCGCACAGACAGTGACCCAAGCTGGGAATCGAACCTGGGACCCTGGAGCTGTGAAGCAATTGTGCTACCCACAATGCTACCGTGCTGCCCAATTGCATTTCCCGATTTTGGCGACAGTGTTGACTCCGGGATTGAATCCGTGGATTTCCACGACAACTATATTGTCGCCGGTCCCGTTAATGGGCCAGCACCCGCGGCACTCGATCAACTGCGATGAAAAACCATGTCCAATTCACCGGGAGCGGGATTGCCACTGGAGAGGTTGACAAGTAGAACAGCAATGGCAGGAGTTTCTGGGAGTAATTGAGGACGCAGTACAGAGGTTCATCCCAAAGAAAAGAAAGGTTATCAGAGCGGGGATTAGGCAGCCATGGCTGACAAAGGAAGTTAGGGAATGCATCAAAGCAAAAGAGAAAGCCTATAATGTGGCAAAGAGTAGTGGGAAGTCAGAAGATTGGGAAGGCTACAAAAACAAACAGAGGATAACAAAGAGAGAAATAAGGAAAGAGAGGATCAAATATGTAGGTAGGCTAGCCAGTGACATTAGCAATGATAGTAAAAGTTTATTTAAATACATTAAAAACAAACAGGAGGCAAAAGTAGACATTGGGCCACTCCAAAATGACGCTGGTAATTTTGTGATGGGAGACAAGGAAATAGCTGAGGAACTAAATAAGTACTTTGCATCAGTCTTCACAGTAGAAGACATGAGTAATATCCCAACAATTCCGGGGAGTCAGGGGGCAGAGTTGAATATGGTAGCCATCACAAAGGAGAAAGTTTTAGAGAAACTAAGAGGTCTAAAAATTGATAAATCTCCGGGCCCAGATGGGCTACATCCTAGAGTTCTAAAGTAGATAGCTGAAGAAATAGTGGAGGCGTTAGTTATGATCTTTCAAAAGTCACTGGAGTCAGGGAAAGTCCCAGAGGATTGGAAAATCGCTGTTGTAACCCCCCTGTTCAAGAAGGGAACAAGGAAAAAGATGGAAAATTATAGGCCAATTAGCCTAACCTCGGTTGTTGGCAAGATTCTAGAATCCATTGTTAAGGATGAGATTTCTAAATTTTTGGAAGTGCAGGGTCGGATTAGGACAAGTCAGCATGAATTTAGTAAGGGGAGGTCATGCCTGACAAACCTGTTAGAGTTCTTTGAAGAGATAACAAATAGGTTAGACCAAGGAGAGCCAATGGATGTTATCTATCTTGACTTCCAAAAGGCCTTTGATAAGGTGCCTCACGGGAGACTGCTGGGTAAAATAAGGGCCCATGGTATTCGAGGCAAGGTACTAACATGGATTGACGATTGGCTGTCAGGCAGAAGGCAGAGAGTTGGGATAAAACCTGCAGGGTTCAGTGTTGGGACCACAGCTGTTCTCCTTATATATTAACGATCTAGATGACGGGACTGGGGGCATTCTGGCTAAGTTTGCCGATGATACAAAGATAGGTGGAGGGGCAGGTAGTATGGAGGAGGTGGGGAGGCTGCAGAAAGATTTAGACAGTTTAGGAGAGTGGTCCAAGAAATGGCTGATGAAATTCAACGTGGGCAAGTGCGAGGTCTTGCACTTTGGAAAAAAGAATAGAGGCATGGACTATTTTCTAAACGGTGACAAAATTCATAATGCTGAAGTGCAAAGGGACTTGGGAGTCCTAGTCCAGGATTCTCTAAAGGTAAACTTGCAGGTTGAGTCCGTAATTAAGAAAGCAAATGCAATGTTGTCATTTATCTCAAGAGGCTTGGAATATAAAAGCAGGGATGTACTTCTGAAGCTTTATAAAGCACTAGTTAGGTCCCATTTAGAATACTGTGAGCAATTTTGGGCCCCACACCTCAGGAAGGACATACTGGCACTGGAGCGGGTCCAGCGGAGATTCACACGGATGATCCCAGGAATGGTAGGCCTAACATACGATGAACGTTTGAGGATCCTGGGATTATATTCATTGAAGTTTAGTAGGTTGAGAGGAGATCTAATAGAAACTGACAAGATAATGAATGGCTTAGATAGGGTGGATGTAGGGAAGTTGTTTCCATTAGCAGGGGAGACCAGGACCCGGGGGCACAGCCTTAGAATAAAAGGGAGTCAATTTAGAACAGAGGTGAGGAGAAATTTCTTCAGCCAGAGAGTGGTGGGTCTGTGGAATTCATTGCCACAGAGGGCGGTGGAGGCCGGGACGTTGAGTGCCTTTAAGACAGAAGTTGATAAATTCTTGATTTCTTGAGGAATTAAGGGCTATGGAGAGAGAGCGGGTAAATGGACTTGAAATCAGCCATGATTGAATGGTGGAGTGGACTCAATGGGCCGAATGGCCTTACTTCCGCTCCTATGTCTTATGGTCTTATGGTCTTATGGACAAGCTGCAGCCGCACCTCAGCACTCCACTCCCCACACTCATCCCAGTCAACAGGACGGCAGCACGGAGAGCGACACCCCGGTTTGCAGACACAAACTCGAAGCCCTGCTGGACGGCGTGGAGGCGAGGCAGGGCACCCTGCACCCCAGGGTGGGAAGGAGGCTGCCAACCTCCGCCGTACACCGGGCTCGGGCTCAGGTGGCAGAGGCCGTGAGCACCATGGGCCCCACTGCCAGGACCAGGCACAGTGCAGGAATAAGCTGCAAGACCTCCTCAGGGCGGCAAGGGTGACTAACCAGCACCATGCCCCCTGGCACGAAGCCCCATCCCACACACCTGTGACCACCTCACCGCCCCATCTGGAGGGCGTCCAAACCCCACGCCCCCGGCAATGTGCGTGCTCCCCACCCTGTACCACATGTCAGCACCCATACCGCCTGTCACGGTTGCACCCTCTGCTCACAAAGGCCCCCAGCTGCCCATCCACTGTGCTGCATGTGTCCGACTGTCTAACTCTGTTCGCTTTCTCTCCTTACCCCTCCCACTCCAGGAACAGGCGGCACCTAATCACAGAGACAGAGCGAGAAAGACCGGAGGTGAACCACCCAACCTGCGGCCCCTCACTGGCACGGAGTGGGCACTGGACCTGGTAGGTGGGCCTGGAGAGAAGGCAGTCGCCAAACGGTGCTTGGCATCGGGCAAGCAGGTGAGCCCCCACACACATGCAGTGGTGGAGGTTAGAATCTCCAAGGGGGCGGACCGCCAGAGGGCGACCTGACCCCAGGGACTAGCTGCCGTCCAAACGAGCCTCGGACGTCTGGCCAGGACGGTCCCATCGATAGTGGAGATGCAGACACAGAGCTATCGGTTGCCGCGACTCCTCGCTTGAATTCTCTTGGAGTTGGGGTCGGGGGCTCAGGAAGGCCCGCCTCATCGCCAGGTGATGCTGCAAGACACAAGACATGACGCGTGATTGGATCGTGGGTTGGGGCAGTGGGCGGTATGGGGCAGGTGGGGTGATGGGTGGGCGGTGTGGTGTGGGTTGTGGTGATGTGTGGGCGGTGTGGGGGAGGTGAGAGTGTGGTGAGCGGGTGGTTAGGAGATGGTGAGGGACCCTGCCCCACGTGCCATAGGGACACTGTAACTCAGCGAACGGCAACCTGAGACACCCTGGAGCACCAGTCCGGGAACGGCGCTGACTTTCCGTCACAGTTTTCACTAACATCCTTCAGCATGCCTGAAACACTTACCTCGGTTGGGCATGTTAGTGAAGAGGCTCCTGGGGCACTATCTGGTGCGCACCACACACATGCAGTGGTGGAGGTTGGAATCTCCAAGGGGACGGACAGTCGGAGGGCGGCCTGAACCCAGGGACTAGCTGCCGTCCAGACGAGCCTCGGACGTCTGGACAGGACGGTCCCATCGATAATTGAGATGCAGACGCAGAGCCAGGGACTGCATGAGGGGTGGTCAGCAACCATCCAGCAGCTGCAGTTAGAGGGGTCCAACGGCTGGAAGGGGCAGGAGGCGATGTCGAAAATGCACAGCACCCAGGCCAACACCACATGGGTGGCGTTCGTGGGGGAGGCCTTGGGGCAAAAGGTATCGGCCATGGGTCAGGATGTCCAAGGCCTGGGGGACTCTGTGAGGCCAGAAAGGTAGGCACCAGTTAAGTTGGCAAGGAAGCAGGATACACGATAGCGTTAGGGTCGAGGGCACAAACCGTTCTCAAAATGTTTACCTCTAAAGTTCAAAATAAACACGTGTGCACAAAGGTTCCAAACTGCCTCTATGCTCCTTCAGCAGACTGTGAGGGCTGGGCTGGGCTGGACTGGGTTGGGCTGGACTGGGCTGGGCTGGGCAGGGCTGGGCTGGGCTAGACTGGGCTAGGCTGGGCTGGGCTGGACTGGGCTGGGCTAAACTGGGCTGGGCTGGGCTGGGCTGGACTGGGCTGGGCTGGGCTGGGCTGGGCTGGGCTGGACTGGGCTGGGCTGGACTGGGCAGGGCTAGACTGGGCTGGGCTAGGCTGGACTGGGCTGGGCTGGGCTGGGCTGGGCTGGGCTGGGTTGGGCTGGGCTGGGCTGGGCTGGACTGGGCTGGGTTTGACTGGGCTGGGCTGGGCTGGGCTGGACTGGGCTGGGGTGGGCTGGGCTGGGCTGGGCTGGGCTGGACTGGGCTGGGCTGGCCTAGGCTGGGCTGGGCTGGGCTGGGCTGGACTGGGCTGGACTGGGCTAGGCTGGGCTGGGCTGGACTGGGCTGGGCTAAACTGGGCTGGGCTGGGCTGGACTGGGCTGGGCTGGGCTGGGCTGGGCTGGACTGGGCTGGGCTGGGCTGGGCTGGGCTGGGCTGGGCTGGGCTGGACTGGGCTGGGCTGGGCTGGGCTGGACTGGGCTGGGTTTGACTGGGCTGGGCAGGCTGGGCTGGGCTGGGCTGGGCTGGGCTGGGCTGGGCTGGGCTGGACTGGGCTGGGTTGGGCTGGGCTGGGCTGGACTGGGCTGTGTTCGACTGGGCTGGACTGGGCTGAATTGGGCTGCGTTCGACTGGGCTGGGCTGAGCTGAGATGGAAGGGGCTGTGCTGGACTGGGCTGGGCTAGGTGGGGTTGGGCTGAGCTTGGCTTGGTTGGGCTGGGCTGGGCTGGGCTGGGTTGTGTTGGGCTGGGCTGGGCTGGGCTGGGCTGGATTGTGTTGGGCTGGGCTGGGCTGGGTTGTGTTGGGCTGGGCTGGGCTGGGCTGGGCTGGGTTGGGATGGGATCGGTTGGGCTGGGCTGGGCTGGGCTGGGCTGGGTTGGTTTGGGCTGGGCTGGGCTGAGCTTGGCTTGGCTGGGCTGGGTTGGGCTGGGCTGGGCTGGGTTGGGCTGGACTGGGTTGTCCTGGGCTGGCCTGGGTTGGGCTGGGATAGGCTGGGTTGGGCTGGGCTGGGCTGGGCTGGGTTGGGTTGGGCTGGGCTAGGCTGGGCTTGTTTGGGTTGGGCTGGGCTGGGCTGGACTGGGTTTTCCTCGGCTGGTCTGGGTTGGGCTGGGCTAGGCTGGGTTGGGCTGGGCTGGGTTGGGCTGGGTTGGGCAGGGATGGGTTGGTTTGGGCTGGGCTGGGCTGGGTTGGGTTGGGCTGGGCTGGGCTGGACTGGGCTGGGCTGGGCTGGGCTGGACTGGGCTGGGTTTGACTGGGCTGGGCTGGCTGGGCTGGGCTGGGTTGGGCTGGGCTGGACTGAGCTGGGCTGGGCTGGGTTGAGCTGGGTTGGGCTGGGCTGGGCTGGGTTGGGCTGGGCTGGGCTGGGCTGGACAGGGCTGGGTTGTGCTGGGCAGGGTTGGGCTGGGCTGGGCTGGGCTAGGCTGGGCTGGGCATGGCTGGGTTGGGCTGGGCTGGGCTGGACTGACCTGGGCTGGGCTGGGTTGGGCTGGGCTGGGATGGGCTGGGCTGGGCTGGGTTGGGCTGGGCTGGCTGGGATGGACTGGGCTGGGCTGGACTGGGCTGGACTGGACTGGGCTGGGCTGGACTGGACTGGGCTGGGCTGGGCTGGGCTGGGCTGGGATGGGCTGGGCTGGACTGGACTGGGCTTGGCTGGCTGGGCTGGGCTGGGTTGGGCTGGCTGGGCTGGGCTGGGCTGGGTTGGGCTGGGCTGGCTGGGCTGGACTGTGCTGGGCTGGGCTGGACTGGGCTGGGCTGGACTGGGCTGGGCTGGGCTGGACTGGGCTGGGCTGGACTGGGCTGGGCTGGACTGGGCTGGACTGGGCTGGGCTGGGTTGGGCTGGGCTGGCTGGGCTGGACTGGGCTGGGTTGGACTGGGCTAGACTGGGCTGGGCTGGGCTGGTTTGGGCTGGGCTGGCTGGGCTGGACTGGGCTGGGCTGGACTGGGCTGGGCTGGGCTGGACTGGGCTGGGTTTGACTGGGCTGGGCTGGCTGGGCTGGGCTGGGTTGGGCTGGGCTGGGCTGGTTGGGCTGCACTGGGCTGGGCTGGGCTGGGTTGGGCTGGGTTGGGCTGGTCTGGGCTGGGTTGGGCTGGGCTGGGCTAGGCTGGACTGGGCTGGGTTGTGCTGGGCTGGGTTGGGCTGGGCTGGGCTGGGCTAGGCTGGGCTGGGCTGGGCTGGGTTGGGCTGGGCTGGGCTGGGCTGGACTGGGCTGGGCTGGGCTTTGTTGGGCTGCACTGGGCTGGGCTGGGCTGGGTTGGGCTGGGTTGGGCTGGTCTGGGCTGGGTTGGGCTGGGCTGGGCTAGGCTGGACTGGGCTGGGTTGTGCTGGGCTGGGTTGGGCTGGGCTGGGCTGGGCTAGGCTGGGCTGGGCTGGGATGGGCTGGGCTGGGCTGGGCTGGGCTGGGCTGGGCTGGGTTGGGCTGGGCTGGCTGGGCTTGACTGGGCTGGACTGGGCTGGGCTGGGCTAGGCTGGGCTGGGCTGGGCTGGGTTGGGCAGGGCAGGGCTGGCTGGGCTGGACTGGGCTGGGCTGGGCTAGGCTGGGCTGGGCTGGGCTGGGCTGAGTTGGGCTGGGCTGGTTGGACTGGACTGAGCTGGGCTAGACTGGGCTAGGCTGGGCTGGGTTGGGCTGGGCTGGCTGGGCTGGACTGGGCAGGACTGGGCTGGGCTGGGCTGGCTTGGGCTGGGCTGGTTGGGCTGGGCTGGGCTGGGCTGGGCTGGGCTGAGCTGGGTTGGGTTGGGCTGGGCTGGGCTGGACTGGGCTGTGTTCGACTGGGCTGGGCTGAGCTGGGCTGGACTGGGCTGGACTGGGCTGGGCTGGGTTGGGCTGGGCTGGCTGGGCTGGACTGGGCTGGGTTGGACTGGGCTAGACTGGGCTGGGCTGGGCTGGTTTGGGCTGGGCTGGCTGGGCTGGACTGGGCTGGGCTGGACTGGGCTGGGCTGGGCTGGACTGGGCTGGGTTTGACTGGGCTGGGCTGGCTGGGCTGGGCTGGGTTGGGCTGGGCTGGGCTGGTTGGGCTGCACTGGGCTGGGCTGGGCTGGGTTGGGCTGGGTTGGGCTGGTCTGGGCTGGGTTGGGCTGGGCTGGGCTAGGCTGGACTGGGCTGGGTTGTGCTGGGCTGGGTTGGGCTGGGCTGGGCTGGGCTAGGCTGGGCTGGGCTGGGCTGGGTTGGGCTGGGCTGGGCTGGGCTGGACTGGGCTGGGCTGGGCTTTGTTGGGCTGGGCTGGGATGGGCTGGGCTGGTCTGGGCTGGGCTGGGCTGGGTTGGGCTGGGCTGGCTGGGCTTGACTGGGCTGGACTGGGCTGGGCTGGGCTAGGCTGGGCTGGGCTGGGCTGGGTTGGGCAGGGCAGGGCTGGCTGGGCTGGACTGGGCTGGGCTGGGCTAGGCTGGGCTGGGCTGGGCTGGGCTGAGTTGGGCTGGGCTGGTTGGACTGGACTGAGCTGGGCTAGACTGGGCTAGGCTGGGCTGGGTTGGGCTGGGCTGGCTGGGCTGGACTGGGCAGGACTGGGCTGGGCTGGGCTGGCTTGGGCTGGGCTGGTTGGGCTGGGCTGGGCTGGGCTGGGCTGGGCTGAGCTGGGTTGGGTTGGGCTGGGCTGGGCTGGACTGGGCTGTGTTCGACTGGGCTGGACTGAGCTGGGCTGGACTCGGCTGGGCTGTGCTGGACTGGGCTAGGTTCGACTGGGCTGGGCTGAGCTGGGCTGGACTGGGCTGGGCTGGTTTGGACTGGGCTGGGCTGGGCTGGACTAGGCTGGACTGGGCTGAATTGGGCTGTGTTCGACTGGGCTGGGCTGAGCTGAGATGGAAGGGGCTGTGCTGGACTGGGCTGGGCTAGGTGGGGTTGGGCTGAGCTTGGCTTGGTTGGGCTGGGCTGGGCTGGGCTGGGTTGTGATGGGCTGGGCTGGGCTGGGCTGGGCTGGATTGTGTTGGGCTGGGCTGGGCTGGGTTGTGTTGGGCTGGGCTGGGCTGGGCTGGGTTGGGATGGGATCGGTTGGGCTGGGCTGGGCTGGGCTGGGCTGGGCTGGGTTGGTTTGGGCTGGGCTGGGCTGGGCTGGGCTGGGCTGGGCTGAGCTTGGCTTGGCTGGGCTGGGTTGGGCTGGACTGGGTTGTCCTGGGCTGGGCTGGGTTGGGCTGGGATAGGCTGGGTTGGGCTGGGTTGGGTTGGGCTGGGCTAGGCTGGGCTTGTTTGGGTTGGGCTGGGCTGGGCTGGACTGGGTTTTCCTGGGCTGGTCTGGGTTGGGCTGGGCTAGGCTGGGTTGGGCTGGGCTGGGTTGGGCTGGGTTGGGCAGGGATGGGTTGGTTTGGGCTGGGCTGGGCTGGGTTGGGTTGGGCTGGGCTGGGCTGGACTGGGCTGGGCTGGGCTGGGCTGGACTGGGCTGGGTTTGACTGGGCTGGCTGGGCTGGGCTGGGTTGGGCTGGGCTGGACTGGGCTGGGCTGGGCTGGGTTGAGCTGGGTTGGGCTGGGCTGGGCTGGGTTGGGCTGGGCTGGGCTGGGCTGGACAGGGCTGGGTTGTGCTGGGCTGGGTTGGGCTGGGCTGGGCTGGGCTAGGCTGGGCTGGGCTGGGCTGGGTTGGGCTTGGCTGGGCTGGGCTGGACTGACCTGGGCTGGACTGGGTTGGGCTGGGCTGGGATGGGCTGGGCTGGGCTGGTCTAGGCTGGGCTGGGCTGCGTTGGGCTGGGCTGGCTGGGCTGGGCTGGGCTGGACTGGGCTGGGCTGGGCTAGGCTGGGCTGGTCTGGGCTGGGTTGGGCTGGGCTGGCTGGGCTGGGCTGGGCTGGGCTGGGCTGGTGTGGGCTGGGCTGGGCTGGGTTGGGCTGGGCTGGCTGGGCTGGACTGGGCTGGGCTGGACTGGGCTGGGCTGGGCTGGGCTAGGCTGGGCTGGGCTGGGCTGGGTTGGGCTGGGCTGGCTGGGCTGGACTGGCCTGGGCTGGGCTAGGCTGGGCTGGGCTGGGCTGGGCTGAGGTGGGCTGGGCTGGCTGGGCTGGACTGAGCTGGGCTAGACAGGGCTGGGCTGGGCTGGGTTGGGCTGGGCTGGCTGGGCTGGACTGAGCTGGGTTGGGTTGGGTTGGGCTGGGCTGACTGGGCTGGACTGTGCTGGGCTGGACTGGGCTGGACTGTGCTGGGCTGGGCTGGGTTGGGCTGGGCTGGCTGGCCTGGGCTGGGCTGGGCTGGGCTGAGCTGGATTGGGTTGGGCTGGGCTGGACTGGGCTCTGTTCGACTGGGCTGGGCTGAGCTGGGCTGGACTGGGCTGGGCTGGCTGGGCTGGACTGGGCTGGGCTGGGCTGAGTTGGGCTGGGTTGGGCTGGGCTGGGCTGGGCTGGGTTGGGCTGGGCTGGGCTGGGCTGGACTGGGCTGGACTGGGCTGAATTGGGCTGCGTTTGACTGTGCTGGGCTGAGCTGAGATGGAAGGGGCTGTGCTGGACTGGGCTGGGCTAGGTGGGGCTGGGCTGGGCTGAGCTTGGCTTGGTTGGGCTGGGCTGGGCTGGGCTGGGCTGGGTTGGGATGTGATGGGTTGGGCTGGGCTGGGCTGGGTTGGGTTGGTTTGATTTGGGCTGGGCTGGGCTGGGCTGAGCTTGGCTTGGCTTGGCTGGGCTGGGCTGGGCTGGGCTGGGCTGGGTTGGGTTGGTTTGGTTTGGGCTGGGCTGGGCTGGGCTGAGCTTGGCTTGGCTTGGCTGGGCTGGGTTGGGCTGGGCTGGGCTGGGTTGGGCTGGACTGGGTTGTCCTGGGCTGGTCTGGGTTGGGCTGGGCTAGGCTGGGTTGGGCTGGGCTGGGCTGGGCTGGGTTGGGTTGGGCTGGGCTGGGCTGGGTTGGGTTGGGCTGGGCTTGGCTGGGCTGGGTTGGGTTGGGCTAGGCTGGGCTGGACTGGGTTGTCCTGGGCTGGTCTGGGTTGGGCTGGGCTAGGCTGGGTTGGGCTGGGCTGGGTTGGGCTAGGTTGGGCTGGTCTGGGTTGGTTTGGGCTGGGCTGTGCTGGGCTGGGCTGGGTAGGGTTGGGCTGGGCTGGGCTGGACTGGGTTGGGCCGGGCTGGGCTGGGTTGGGTTGGGCTGGGCTGGGCTGGACTGGTTTTGGCTGGGCGGGGCTGGGTTGGGTTGGGCTGGGCTGGGCTGGGCTGGGTTGGGCTGGGCAGGGCTGGGCTGGGTTGGGTTGCGCTGGACTGGGTTGTCCTGGGCTGGGCTGTGTTGGGCTGGGCTAGGTTGGGTTGGGCTGGTGTGGCTGCTAATGGGGCTCTGGGGGTTGGGCGGGAGATGAGCAGAGGTGCCGAGGTCAGACACCGCACCTCGCCCCAGTATCCTGCCCCTCCCACTCCCTCTCAGCCCCCACCCCCCACATTCCATGGTCATGTCTCTGGGAACATGTCCTACCTCCTCTCTCTCCCTCAGCAGCCGTGGCGCCTGTTTCCCAATGTTTGAAACCACAAGTGAACCTCGCTGTCGGTAATTGCTCCAGGCGGAGGCGGAGCGTCGCGGGAGCCCCGGAGAGTCCCAGGTCGGCCCCGTTAATGATATGTCAACTGTACGTGCGGAGTATAATGCATTCACACCGCTGTCGCGGCACCGGAGCATGGCATTCTGTCTGGTGCCCAGCGCTGGCCACGATTTTTGACTCACGCACGATTCTCCGCCTAATCACGTTTCGCGATTCCTTCATCGTTGGACAGCGAATCCTGCCGAGTATATTAGAGTAGTGTTGATTGACGAGAGAAAAATGAGAACGATTGCAAGATACGACTGAAAAGCAACAAAGTTATCAAACCTTGATAAGACCACACTCAGACAGTACTGCATCCACCATATTACGAAAAGGATATAAGGGTACTGGAGAGAGTGCAGAAAACATTTGCAGAAATGTGTGGATATGTTTTTCCAGAAAGACTTGACAGGCGCGATCTCTTTTCTCTTTTTTTATCCGTCCACATGATGTGGGCATCATTGCCCGCCATTAATTGCATCTGAGGAGGTGGTGGTGAGCTGCCTTCTTCAACTGCTGCAGCCCAAGTCGTGTAGGTACATCCACGTTCCTATCAGGTTCCTATCAGGGTGGAGCAACAGTGAAGGAACGACGATATAGTCAGGGTGGTGAGTGACTTGGAGGGGAACTGGGAGGTGGTGGGGTACCCATACATCTACTGCCCTTGTTCTCGGTGTCCGAGGTCCCGGTTTGGAAGGTGCTGTCGATGGAGCTCTGCTGAGTTGCAGCAGTGAATCTTGTGGATGACGAACACTGCTGCCACTGTCTGGGCTGCTTTGTCCTGAATGGTGTCGAGTTTCTTGAGTGTTGTTGTGGAGCAGCACTTATTCAGGCAAGTGGAGAGTATTGCATCACACTGCTGACCTGGGCCTTGACGATGGTGGACAGGCTTTGGGGAGTCAGGCAGTGAGTTACTCGCTGTAGAATCTCCAGCCTCTGACCTGCTCTTGAAGCCTCAGTGTTTATATGGTTCGTCCAGTTCCGTTTATGGTCAAAGGTCTCTCTAACTCAGCCTTGAATATATTCAGTGACCCAGTCACCACTGGTCTCTGGGACAGAAAATTCCATGATTAATATTCCTCAAAGTGCTAGACTCTCCCATGAGGGGATCATCTCAGCATCTACCTTGTCAAGGCCCCTTGGAATCTTAAGGGCGAGATTCTCCAATAACGGGGCTGTGTTCCTCCCTGAAGGTGGCTAGCAGGGCCCCGGAGTACTCCTTGCAGCTCTGCCTGCCGATACGGGGCCCTGCACTTCCGACCGGGATTCTGCGCACGTGCACGACGCCGGCCTTCGCCGGCTGCCCCGCGCGACATGGCGGACGCACACTGCGGACCCGAGATTGTGCGTGCACGCGGATCGGCGGTCCCACGATCGCTAGCCTGGCCACCCGTGAGGCCCCCTCCCGGTGAAGGGTCCCCCTGTCCCCCACCAGGGCAACCGCGGACTGACTCCGCGGCCGCCACTTGCCGTTCCCGACAAGCAAAACGTGGTTATAAACCACGCAGTCGGGTACTCGGGCAGTTTTCGTCGGAGAATCGAGGGGCGGGGGGGCCCCTCTGTCAATGCGATCCGCGGGGCGGGGGGGCCCCTCTGTCAATGCGATCCGCGGGAGCAGCGTCGCGCTGGATTTCAGCGCCAACACCCATTCTCCACCCCCACGCCGACCGCAGAGGCTTGAAGAATTCCGCCCTATATAAGACCACCTTTCATTCTTCTGAACTCCAATGAATATCGACCCAACCTTCTCATCCTTCCCTTGTGTCTTACATCCCATCCCGACTTGGAAATATATCGCCGTTCCTTCTCTGTCGCTGGGTGAAAATCCTGGAATCCCTTCCCTAACAGCACTGTGGGTGTACATACATCACTGTGAGTGCAGTGGTTCAAGAAGGCGACTCTACACCGCATTGTCAATGGCAAATAGGAATGGGCAATAAATACCGGCCTAGCCAGTGACACCCACATCCCTTGAAAGAATAACAAGAACAAAAGGATCCACCGGCAGCTCAAGGTAGGCCCAAATGCAAGACCGGCATTGTCTACTGGTCCCAGTGACCCTGCTGCCACTGGAGAGATGCCAGCCTCTGATTGGTCTGCAGCTCTCAAAGGCAGGGTTTCCACCCTACTCGGGGCTTGATTACATGGGAGCTCCATGCTGTCCAGATATGTGCCCGTTTGCTTGTTATTGCATCGGGCCTCTGGGAAAGGAGGGGCGAGGTTTTCTCTCGTTTCCCAACTGGTGTGCGGGACGCCCATCGCTGACATTAAAGTCCACCCATGGCTCTTAGAATGAATGAATTAGGAAAGAGTCTTCATCCTGCCAATTCTCAATAATAAATAAAGTCAAAGATTTGATACAAAATGGTGGTAGCCCCACACCATGTCCAATTTTCCTCTGAGAATCACTCCCTGCAGAGAATGCCAGAATTATGAGCATGGGATATGATAGTGCAGCGATTACATTGATGAACTAATATGGAGGTTCAAATCCCACCAGCGCAGTTAAGAATTCAGCTTCAGTTTTGGGCTTGGTTGGTTAGAGATACTGGGCGGGATTCTCCTCTACCTGGTGGGGCGGGGGGGTTCCGGCGTAATGGAGTGGCGGGAACCACTCTGGCGGCGGGCCGCCCCAAACGTGCGGAAGCCTCCGCACCTTTCGGGGCCAAGCCCTCACCTTGAGGGGCTAGGCCCGTGCCGGAGTGGTTTGCGCTCCACCGGCTGGCGGGAAAGGCCTTTGGCGCCATGCCAGCCGGGGCCGAAAGGTCTTCGCCAGGCGACGCGGATCGGCGCATGCGCGGGAGCGTCACCGGCTGCTGACGTCATCCCCACGCATGCGCAGGGGAGAGGTTCTCTTCCGCCTCTGCCATAGCGAAGACCATGGCGAAGGCAGAAGAAAAAGAGTGCCCCCACGGCACAGGCCCGCCCACGGATTGGTGGGCCCCGATCGCGGGCCGGGCCACCGTGGGGGCACACCCCGGGGCCAGATTGCCCTGCGCCCCCCCCCCCAGGACCCCGGAGCCTGCCCGCGCTGCCTTGTCCCGCCGTTCAAAAGGTGATTTAATCCACGCTGGTGGGACAGGCATTCCAGCAGCGGGACTTGGGCCCATCGCGGGCCGGAGAATCGGCGGGGATGGGCCCGCCGACCGGCGCGGTCCGATTCCTGCCCCCGCCGACCGGTGTGGCGCGATTCCCGCCCCCGCTGAATCTCTGGTGGCGGAGACTTCGGGATATGGCGGGTGCGCGATTCATGCCAGCCCCCGGCGTGCGGTCGGAGAATCCCGCTCCATGTTCCCCCGACTGAAGTGTCTGGGACGAGAGGCAGGATTTTTTCCACGGTGGGCTTTCACAACCTATCACCAGAGAGCCAGTGGGGATTTTCACAGTAACTTCATTGCAATGTTAATGTAAGCCTACTTATGACAATAATAAAGATTATTATTATTGATGTAGAAGTTCAGCCATGACCTCATTGAACGGTGGAAAGGTCTCAAAGGGCTGAATGGCTTTCTCCTCTACTCCTGCTCTTTTTATTGTATTCTAATCTTCTTAAATTGAAGTTTGTGAAGTTAGATGAATGAAGATGAAATGACGGAGAGCCAGAGGTACACCTATAAAGAATTATGACATTCCTCCAAGCACCTACAATGTCTGAAATAACTGTAAGAGGTCTTACAACACCAGGTTAAAGTCCAACAGGTTTGTTTCGAATCAGTAGCTTTCGGAGCACTGCTCCTTCCTCAGGTGGAGGAGCAGTGCTCCGAAAGCTAGTGATTCAAAACAAACCTGTTGGACTTTAACCTGGTGTTGTAAGACTTCTTACTGTGCTCACCCCAGTCCAACGCCGTTATCTCCACATCATGAAATAACTGTATGAGGGGAAAGAAAGTCATTGCCCAGAAATTGTGTGGAAGAGTCTGGGTTATTTTGCTCCTGTTTCCCTTTGTCCCCTCCCCCAACATCAGTTGGGTCCATGGTAGATCCTGCCTACAACTAGACATGGTTCAGGAAATGGAAGCTGTATGATTTTATAGACAGGTGGGGCCCAGTCAGATGGGCGTCTGAGCCGGAGTCATTCATTGTTAAGTCTGATGTTGGGAGGTCAAGAGACCCAGATACTTCTGTTGCAGTCGAATTATTTTATATACCTCTGCTTTTGAGTTGTTAAAATCAATTACGTTGTTGCTATAAAGGGAGCACATTCTTGATGTTTTAACACAACAGAAAATTACACGTGTGCCCTTTAAAATTACGATCTTGAGCTGGATTCTCTGGTATCCTGGCCGTGTGTTTCTCTCCGGTGCGCCATTCAGTGGTGCCGAAATTCTCTATTCCCGTTTGCTTGTCATTGGGATTTCCCATTGAAGCCACCCCGCGCCGCCGGGAAACCCACGGGTGGGGGTGCGCTGCCAGCGGGAAAATAGAATCTCAACGGCCGGAGAATTCCGGCTCTTTACCTGTTTAAAAATTCCTTGTCCAGGGAGTTCGGCCTTTCATGCAGAACACTATCTGTAAGTAGTAACCCGAGGATGAACTCTAATTCTGGAGATTTTGCATTCTCAGAATGCACGTTCTCACTTTTTCATGCAGAAGCGTACAGCGGCACGGTGGCACAGTGGTTAGCGCTGCTGCCTCACAGCGCCAGGGTCCCGGGTTCAATTCCTCCCAGACTGAATGTGTGGAGTTTGCACGCTCTCCCCTTGTCTGCGTGGGTTTCCTCCGGGTGCTCCGGTTTCCCCCCACAGTCCAAAGACGTGTGGGTTAGGTGGACTGGCCGTGCTAAATGGTCCCTTGGTGGCCAGGGATGTGCAAGTTAGGTTACAGGGCTACAGGGATAGGGTGGGGTGCTCTTGCCAAGGATTAGCGCAGGCTTGATGGGCCAAATGGCTTCCATCCACACTGTGGGACTTCTACGATCCAAGAAGACGATAGACTTCAGCGAAAGGCAGTGATTCATACCACCTTCCTCTAGTAAAGGCAAAGCGAGACTTTGCGGATCTCCGGATCCCCTGAAGCATTTCCAAGCCAAATCGTTACTTTTGACATGTTGTCCCAGATGCTTTGTGCTGCCCTGTGTGCCAGTGCATTTACATACAGCAAGATCTGATGAACAGATTGCACAGTGTTTACAATTCCAAGGCAGGTTATTAAACATGTTGATGTTTGCGAGAAGCAACGGGAAATCTGCAGCGTAGGTCTACATGGATCAGAACTGAGGTGCTAGAATTATTAGGAAAGGCTGAACAGGCTCTTTTCTCGAGGAACATAGAAAAATACAGCACAGAACAGGCCCTTCGGCCCACGATGTTGTGCCGAACCGTTGTCCGAGATTACTAGGAAAGAGAAGCTTTCTACTCTGCAAGACCTTCCTCTCACCTTAGTGGTGTCCTGTCAACATAATTATTCCTATCCCCCTGCTGCCTTGATGTATTTTCCCTTTGCTATTTATGGAATATTCCTGGGAGGGAACAACTCCTGTATTTGCCTGAATAGCAGCATTTCATTCGGAATTCATTGTGTGGGCAAACTTGGAGAGAGACCAGAGATGAGGGGATATTTCTTCTCCCAGAGGGTTAATGGTCTGGGAGATTATGTTCCCCAGAGATTAGTGGAGGCTGGGTCATTGAACATACTCAAGGCTGAGCCGGGCATATTTTTGATGAACAGGGAGGCTAAGGATTATGGAGGGTTGGCCGTGATATTGTTGAAAGGCGAAACAGGCTCGAGGGGGCCTCACGATTCCTATTCCTATTTCTTATGATCTCATATTCTTATCTGATGAGATGAGGAGATTTGTACGTCAAGCTTTAACATCCTGTTCGACACTTTTAAGTCTCATTGTTCAGAAGCAGCAAAGGCAAAACTAAAAGAGCATTTCACATTCCCCGCCAGAGTCAGTCACAAGCTTGCAAGCAAATAACGGTTAGAAAATAAAAATAAAAGTAACTCACATTTTATTTGTTCCTTTCACAAGCTCGGGATGTGTCAAAGTGTCTCACGACTGACCACGTTCTTCTGACGTGTAATCGCTATGGTAACGTGGGGAAACATGCCAATCAATATGTGTCAGAAAAAGTCCCACAGTCCCTGGCGTTGTGGGGTAACAGTGCTAACCACTGTGCCACCGGTACCAGCAAGGAGGCATCTGACCAGATCAGTTTATGCCAAAACTTTATTGTCAATATCTTTTCCCAAAGGTAGAGGAGTCTAGAACTAGAGGGCACAGGTTTAAGGTGAGAGGGGAGAGACACAAAAGAGACCAGAGGGGAAATTTCTTCACACAGAGGGTGGTGAGCATCTGGAACGAGCTGCCAGAGGCAGTGGTAGAGGCGGGTATAATTCTTTTCCTTTAAAAAACAGTTACATGGTCAGGGTGTGTATCGAGGGATATGGGCCAAATGTGGGCAAATGGGACTAGCTTAGTGATAGAAACTGGGCGGCATGGACAAGCTGGGCCAAAGGACCTGTTCCATGCTGTAAACACCTATGACTTGTTCTAAATCACTGGTTAGGTCCCAATTGATGCATTGTGTCTACACTTTAGGAAGGATGAGAGTTTCAGAGAAGATTTCTTTAGAATAGTAGCAGGGATGTGGGACTTTGGGTATATGGAGAGACGGTTGGAACTGGAGTTTTACTGCTGAGAGCACATTTGGTGGGATAAGGAGAGGTTTGATGAGGTGTTCAAAATCATGAAGGGTTTTGATGGAGAAAATGCTTCCAGTAGCAGAAGGGTCAGGAACCTAACTTAAGGTAACTCGCAGAAGAGGCAGAGTTGAGATGAAGACGATTTTTTCACAAAGCAAGGTGCTGTGATTTAGAGCAAACTCCCTGAAAAGGGAGTAGAAGCAGATTTAAGAATGACTTTTGAAAGAAAATTGGAGAAATAGTTTAAGGGGAAGAATTGCAAATGGATGAGCTGGCCGAGGGTCTGATTCAGCAACTAATGGGAAGCAAAGGCAATTGGGGCCTCCTGTTTATTAATTTATTCTTGAGATGTGGGTTTCTCTGATTCTGGCAACATTTATTGCCCATCGCCAATTGTCATCAGGAAAGTCCATGTGGTGTAGGAACATCCACTGTGCTGTTTGGGAGGGAGTTCCATGAGTTTGACCCAGCAACAGTGAAGGAACGGCGACATAGTTCCAAGTCAGGGTGGTGTGTGGAGGGGAACTCTGCAGTTAGCGGTGTTCCCATGCATCCCTTGTCCTTCCAGCTGGCAGAGGTCGTGGGTATGGGAGGCGCTGTCGAAGGAGCCTTGGTGAGTTCCTGCAGTGCATCTCCTGGATGGTACACACACTGCTGCCACTGTGCGTTGGTGGTGAAGGGAGTGAATGTTTAAGATGGCAGATAGGACGGCAATCAAGCCAAGACTCCTAGATGTCATGGGTAATATACACACGTCCATCATACCAATCACACACACGCATGTTCGGCAAAAATGAAACGTTTAGATAACATTTCCTGGAAGCAATGGATCATTTGTCACAACATATCATTCAGGCTTTCCCATTAACTGCTCTATAGTCTTCCTTCTGGAAACCCTGGGTGAGATCTGGGCACTGCGCAGATACTAAGAAACAACACCAATTAACTGTGATACTGAGAGGTGGGTGTCGCTCTGTTCAGTTGAATAACTTCCAGAATGTCATTGTGACCGATCTGAATAGTTTGTTGATAGGTTACTTGCTGCTAAATCTGTTGATGGCCTAGCTTATTTTATTCTCAAGCTATTCCGAACATTAGCACATTTCACTCATGTATAATAGTCATCAGGGAGAGATCCTGGGTCAAGTGACTGCTGTGATCATAGTTGTCAAGCTTTTCTCGCTCCGAGTGTGTACCTTTGAATGCTAATTAATGCATAATAACATAAACTAATGTGTGAAATATTGTTAGACCGCAACACTCAAGCTCAGTTTCCAGTCATTTAGCTCTAATGTCAGATCCAGTCAATTAGTGCCCTTTCACATAGCTTCCAATTTCGCTGCACCCATACGGGCCTAAATACACGAGCTCAACTCTCCTCCCCAGGATTCTGACTCTGGCCTTCAGCACATCCTCAACCATTACCCCACCATTTGCAACCCTGCCTTCAACCATGTACTGGGCTCTGCAATTGTCTTCCAAAATCCTACAGCTTCCACACCTCCCTCCCCCCCTTTAATGCCTGCCATAGGCCCCCTCCTCTTCAACTAAGGTTATAGTCACCCAGCTCCTCCTTTCTTCTCTTCCCTCTAAATATCTCGGTCTCAGAGAATAGTTTGTCCTGATTGAACCCCTTCTTCCAATAATAGTGGTAAAGTCATTGCAGCACAGGCCTATTGAGTGCACGCTGTCTCTCTGGAGAGCAAACCAATTGGTCCTATTCCCCAGCTCTATCTCTGTAGTCCTGCTAATTCATTTGCCTCAGTGCCCATCCAATATTCTTCTGAAATCATTGATTGTTTCCACATTATATGCCAGCTGCCCATTCCCTTAACTGACCTGAGCACTGGGATCTCCCATTTCCGTTGAACTCAATGAACCTGTTGGAGTTTTTTGAGGATGTTACCAGCAGAATAGATAAGGGAGAATTAATGGATATGGTGTATTTGGATTTTCAGAAGATTTTTAATGAGGTCCCGCATAGGAGGTTAGTATAGGGCGGCGTGGTAGCGCAGTGGTGAGCACTGTTGCTTCACAGCGCCAGGGTCCCAGGTTCGATTCCCGGTTTGGCTGGCTGTCTGTGCGGAGTCTGCACGTTCTTCTAGTGTCTGCGTGGGTTTCCTCCGGGTGCTCCGGTTTCCTCCCACAAGTCCCGAAAGACGTGCTGTTAGGTGAATTGGACATTCTGAATTCTCCCTCTGTGTACCCGAACAGGCGCCAGAATGTGGCAACTAGGGGATTTTCACAATAACTTCATTGCAGCGTTAATGTAAGCCGACTTGTGACAATAATAAAGATTATTATTATTATTATTATTATTATTAAGCAAAGTTAGATCACAGGGAACTGGGGGTATTATACTGGCATCGATTGAGGCTGCATTAACGAACAGAAAACAAAGAGTAGGGATAAACGGAATATTTTGAGATTAGTAGGCTGTGACTAGTGGAGTGCCACAAGGGATCCAGCTGTTCACAATCTGCATAAATGATTTGGCTGTGGGGACCAAATGTAGGGCTGGATTCTCCGGTCCCCCAGTCGCGTGTTTCTCGGAGGCGTTCCATTCGCTGGCAGTGGGATTCACTGTCGTAATATTCACTACCGGCCGTAATACTTCCAACTGTGCTGCCGACACAAAACTTGGTGGGAATGTGAGTTGTGAGGGGGATGCAAAGAGACCTAGGTGGAATTCAGGCAGGCCAAGTGAATGAGCAGCTGAAATATAACATGGATTACCACTCTGGTAGGAAAAACAGGAACGCAGAGTATTCCTTAAACGGGGGGAGATTGGGAAGTGCTGATGTCCAAAGGGCCCAGGGAGTTTGTGTTCATAACTCACTGAAAGCTAACATGCTGGTGCAGCAAGCAGTTAGGAAGGCAACTGGTATGTTAATCTTTCTTGCACGGGGTGACTTGAGTACAGGAGTAAGGAGATGTTGTTGCTGTTGTGTAGGTCCCTGGTGCGCCCACATCTGGAGTATTGTGTGCAGTTTTGGACTCGCTGAGTATGTTCAAAGCAGAGGTTGATAAATATATAAATACCCAATCAGATCAAGGAATGCAAGGATAGTACAGGAAGATGCCATTGAACTAGAAGATCTGCTGCAATCTAATTAAATTGCAGAGCAGAACTGAGGTCCGATGCCTCTAAATGTGGTGATGAAAACGGGTTGCAATACTCCAATTGTATCCTAATCAGCTCTTTATAAAGGGTCAGCATAACTGTCCTGCTTTTGACACTCTACGGCCGGGATTCTCCGTCGACGGGATTCTCCGTCGTGCCGGCGCCCGGGGGTTTCCCGACGGCGTGGGGCTGCCCCACAATGGGAAACCCCATTGACCGGCTGGCGTAACGGAGAACCCGCCGGCCGGTCGGGGCAGAAATGTGGTGCGGCGGGGCGGGGAATCCCGCCCTCTGCCTCTCTTCATGAAGAAGTTTTACAACACCAGGTTAAAGTCCAACGGGTTTGTTTCGAGTCACTAGCTCTCGGAGCGCAGCTCCTTCCTCAGGTAATCTGAACTGTTCAGTTTAACTGAACTGAAGGGAGCAACTTGGTGTTGTAAGACTTCTTACAGTGCCCACGCCAGTCCAACGCCAGCATCTCCACATCATGGCTACCATCTATTCATGAAGTCCATGATTGTATGTGTTTTGCTAACTACTGTCTCGATATGTTATTACAATCCCAGACCAGAACAGTAGCTAGGATACAGGACAGAAAGCCCAGTGGTTTATTCTGGTTTTGTTAGACTGAGGAAAGGATACCCGGAGCGATTTCAAGAAGAAATAGGGATATGGTATATTAAAACAACCTTTATTACTAGAATAGTATTAAAATCTTTAACATCGCACCAGAAAATAGCTTACAATTACCCCTTAAACAATACTACTCAATACAGTGAGTACAATACCTACCCATAATAGCTATCTTTTTTCCCATTTAAACAACAAAAAAGACCCATCTCAGCTCTCAATGCATTTTAAATACCAATGGCACTGAGGAATACTTGCTTTACAGAGATATTCTTCGAGAAAGAGAGAGCTCTTGATACTGCTTTAAAGACAAGATCTGACTCCCGTCAGACCCTTGCAGAAAATCCGGCTGTATGTCTTCAGAAGCTGTTTCTCAGATTATTTCAGCTCCACCTTGTTCTCAAACACGTCTGCACTGCTTTAAAGACTGTTAATCGCTTTTAACTGAACTGCCGAGAGCAAACCCGCTTCACTTCTGAATATAGCTTCTTTTAGATGAGAACTGACATGTTTTCTTCAAAATGCCTGATGCCTTAGTTCCACTTAGCATCTTAACAAGCTGAAACCTAATTAACTCCACAGGGAATCGCCTTACTTAAATCAAAATTCAATTTGCCCAAGCTTTTTACGATGTTTTAATTGCACCTCTGGCTCACAACCTTTCCAACTAGGATTTCTTTTAAAACATGATTGCAGCAGTCAAACACTCTAACTCAGGTTTTTAACCCTTACTGCACCAATAACTATAATACAATACATCTGAAATTCCTACATTCATCACACCTCCACCCTTAAAAAAATGAACCAGCAATATAAAAAGATGGCTTAATTTTTCCAATGTCTTTTAACTCTAAACATTTCTCACTGTTAAGCACAACTAACGCTCCATAAGATACCTATCATATAACATTTTAAACATGCAATCTTGAACATGAGTACAGTCTATTTCAGTCTTTTCCACCTTCGAACATTCCAGTCATCTCACACTTCTCAGTCGTGATATTGCATCGGCAATCACGTTTTCTCTTCGTGCTACATGTATAATATTTAAGTTAAATGGTTGTAATGATAAACTCCATCTAAACAGTCTTGCATTTCGATCGTTAAACTTTCCAAAAACTTCAATGGATTATGGTCTGTATTTACAATTGTCTCCAATGGATTGTTAGCAACATAAATGTCAAAGCGTTGTTCCGCCAATACCAAACTCACTGTTGCCTTCTTGATGGTTAAATATTTATTTTGATTAATATTTAATCTGAGAAAAAATAACCTACAGGCCTTTCAATTCTTTTGTCACCTTCCTGCAACAGTACTGCACCAACACCCACATCACTCGTGTCAATTGCCACCTTAAATTACTTGGCATAATTAGGTGTCATCAACACTGGTGAGGTGGTTAACACAGTTTTATGATTATCGAATGCCTCCTGACTGTCTGATGTCCAATTAAATTTCCTGTGCTTTTTGGAAGACTGTGGAGCTATCACACTGTTAGAATTTGGCATAAATTTGCTGTAGAAACCACTCATGTCCATAAATCTTAGAACTTCTTTCCTCATTGATGTTATTGGAAACTCCACAATAGCTTTTGTTTTCCCCATTCCATGGGGCCGTCCGATCGTGTCCAATTGTATGGCCTAAGAATGTGACTTGAGCTTCCGCACTTTCACTTTTAGCCAAATTTACCACCAATCCAGACTCCTGTAGTCGATCGAATAATTATTTTAAATGTTCCAAATGCTCCTTCCACTTTTGAGTGAACACTGCCAAATCATCAATGTGCACTGCACAATTGTTCAGTCCAGAAATTACCTCGTTGGTTAATCTTTGGAATGTTGCTGGCACATTCTTCATTCCAAATGGCATGACTTTAAACTGCTACAGACCATTTGGCGTCGCAAAAGTTGAAATGTCTTTTACTCTGTCTTATAAAGGTATTTGCCAATATCCTCTAAGTAAGTCAAGTTTGGCAATAACATTTTCTTGTGCCACCTTTTCAATCCCTTACTTCCAAACAAGGTATAGGATATGAATCGGACTTTGTAACTGCGTTGACTTTTCTATAATCCACACATAATAGTCGTGTTCCATCCGGTTTTGGTACCATCACAATAGGTGAGCTCCAATTGTTGCAACTAACTTTGATGATATCATTCTTAAGCATGCTTTCAATCTCCTTTTGTAGCTGTGCTAACTTTAGTGGATTGAGCCTGTATGGATATTGTTTAATTAGAATAGCATTTCCTACAACTACATCTGCATAATTACTTTCATATTTCACAATTCTTTCCCACATATATCTCTGTGTGACTGTAATAACTCTTTGAAGTTATTTCAATTTTCCTCTGGAAGGTAACTCAATAATTTATCCCAATTTTTTCTTACTTCCTCATTGTTCAATCTAATTTGAGGAATGTCAAATTCATAATCATCTGGATTTATCTCTTCTCCCTGAGTTACTACGACTAACACCTCCTCCTTCTTTCCTTCCCTATCAAAATACCTTTTGAGCATTTTAACATGACACACTCTGTGAGCTTTCCTTCTATCTGGCGTTCTTATCAAACAATTCACCTCACTCAATTTCCTTTCAATTTGATAAGGCCCACTAAATCTTGCTTTTAATGGTTCACCTACCATTGGTAACAGTACGAATACTTTCTCCCCACTAACTGATTTCTTACCCTCCTCTTTTTTCATCACATGTTCTTGTTCTTTATTAACCACTTGATTAAACATGGTCTCTGACAACTGAACTTCAGCCTCCCCACCGGTACACCTCAAGGTTCTGTTCCTCCTGTCTCAATCTGTGGCTTTGTGACTTTGTCACCACACAGTCCGGAAACACCCCAGGATCACTGTAAAATGTGGCTGGAGAAGTAATAACAGGAAACAAAGAAAAGACAGATGAATTGAACAGTTACTTTGCATCAGTCTTCGTGGTGAAAGACACCAGTGAGATGCCAGAGCTCCAAGTGAACCAGGGGGTAGAGGTGAGCGCAGTGACCATTACTAAGGAGAAGGTTCTGGGGAAACTGAAAGGTCTGGAGGTGGATAAGTCACCTGGACCGGATGGACTATACCCCAGGGTTCTAAAAGAGATAGCTGAGGAGATTGTGGAGGCATCAGTGATGATCTTTCAGGAGTCACTGGAGGCAGGATTGGTCACAGAGGACTGGAAAGTGGCTAATGTAACACCAGTTTAAGATGGGAGCGAGGCAGAAGACGGGAAATTATAGGCCGGTTAGCCTGACTTCGGTCATTGGTAAGATTTTAGAGTCCATTATTAAAGATGAGATCGCAGAGTACTTGGAAGTGCATAGGACTGAGTCAGCACGGCTTCATGAAGGGGAGGTCATGTCTGACAAATCTGTTAGAGCTCTTTAAGGAGGTAACAAGGACATTAGACAAAAGAGAACCAGTGGAGGTGATTTATTTAGATTTCCAGAAGGCCTTTGACAAGGTGCCGCATATGAGACTGTTAAATAAGTTAAGAGTCTGTGGTGTTAAGGGTAAGATCCTGGCATGGATAGAGGATTGGCTGACTGGCAGAAGGCAGAGAATGGGGATATAGGGGTCTATTTCAGGATGGCAGTGGGTGACTAGTGGTGTGCCTCAGGGATCTGTGCTGGGACCACAACTTTTCACAATGTTCATTAATGATCAGGAGGAAGGTACTGAAGGAACTGTTGCTAAGTTTGCAGATGATACAAAGATCTGTAGAGGGGTAGGTAGTATCGAGGAAGCAGGCGGGCTGCAGAAGGACTTGGACAGGCTAGGAGAGTGGGCAAAGAAGTGGCAGATGGAATACAATATGGAAACGTGTGAGGTTATGCACTTTGGAAGGAGAAATGGAGGCATGGACTATTTTCTAAATGGGAAGATGCTTAGGAAATCAGAAGCACAAAGGGACTTGGGAGTCCTTGTTCACGATTCTCTTAAGGTTAACGTGCAGGTTCAGTCGGCAGTTAGGAAGGCAAATGCAATGTTAGCATTCATGTCGAGAGGGCTAGAATACAAGACCAGGGATGTACTTCTGAGGCTGTAGAAGGCTCTGGTCAGACTCCATTTGGAGTATTGTGAGCAGTTTTGGGCCCCGTATCTAAGGAAGGATGTGCTGGCCTTTGAAAGGGTCCAGAGGAGGTTCACAAGAATGATCCCTGGAATGAAGAGCTTGCCGTATGAGGAACGGTTGAGGACTCTGGGTCTGTACTCATTGGAGTTTAGAAGGATGAGGGGGGATCCTATTGAAACTTACAGGATACTGCACGGCCTGGAGACAGTGGGCATGGAGAGGATGTTTCCACTTGTAGGAAAAACTAGAAACCGAGGACACAATCTCAGACTAAAGGGACGATCCTTTAAAACAGAGATGAGGAGGAATTTCTTCTGCCAGAGGGTAGTGAATCTGTGGAATTCCTTGCCGCAGAAGGCTGTGGAGGCCAAATCACTGAGTGTCTTTAAGACAGAGATAGATAGGTTTTTGATCAATAAGGGGGTCAAGGGTTATGGGGAGAAGGCAGGAGAATGGGGATGAGAAAAATATCAGCCATGATTGAATGGTGGAACAAACCCGATGGGCTGAGTTGCCTAATTCTGCTCCTATGTCTCATGGTCTTGTGGTCTCGGATATGCTTCTTGCAACACCTCGGTTTTTGAGTTTCCATGGCTTGTCTACCACAGTAGTCTGCACTCCCAGTGATCCAGCTACACCGTTACCGAGGATACACTGTACCCCTGAAAAAGGTTATTTTTCTATTCCTCCCACCATCACTTCACCACTTTAATATCTAACCTTACCTTACATAGCGGCACACTGCTCCTCTCACCGCGAATTCCATATATTACCACCTTTTCTGGCAATACTCCTTCCAAACTACGAATCTCCTTATCTCTCACCGTTAAACTTGCCCCCTTATCCCTTAAGATCTTAATCTCCTTGCCTATTCCACACATGAGTAAACCTTACCCCCACAAATGAAATCCTTAAACTGTTCTGACACCTGCTTATCCACCAACCTCTGAACAGGCTGTACACTTTGTTTCGCCTCTTCCACGGGAACAATGGTTTAGCTTCCCACTTTAATAAACTCCACTGGCTTATCTTATTTTACCGAGTCTGTCTTCCCAGTACTTTTGTACCAACAATGCAACTTCACGTGTCCAACTTTATTACAATGAAAGTACTTATGTTTTTGTTTCTCTCTTCCACTATCATAGGTTTCCTTTTTAACCCGAGTCAAACTCTCCTCAACATCATCATTTGCCTTGACTACCTGTGAGTTTTGTAAGGGTCCTTCGTGTTTGTCCCTACATATTCCCTGGCTAATCCCTTACTTCCCCTTTCCTTTTTTTTTGTCATTACATTTTTGATCCATGGATGATTTATGGACATGTGTCTTTAAGGGAAGCAGCCTGGGTTTTAATTTGAGCAGAAGCCTGTGCTGGCTTGGACTGGAGTTGTGGACTGATAAGCACCAATGACAGAGATTGACTAAGTCTCGGTTTGATTGATTTGGCTGACTTCCAATGGATTGGCCCAAAAGACTGCGTTCTGCCCAGTAACAGGTGGTGATTGGATCTTTTCCCACATAAGTAGTTCAGAGACCCAAGGAGTTTTCAGTTTCACTCTGGCAGCTAAGGTAGAAAATCTCTCTTTTTCCCAGTCTCTTTCCTCCAGAAATAACCAGGGAATTCTTACCAGAAGGCCGTTATGGGAACCACTATCTTTGCAGAAAAGGCTGATGCAAGCAGAATTCAGAATCTGATAACTCTGCTGAAGAAGATGATGTAAGCAGCGACCAGAATCTGATTATTCTCTCAGAAGAACAGGCTGAAATGAAGTCAAGGGCCTCTCTTGGAAAAGCAGTGAGTAAGATATTGTTAACTGCAAAGAAGGCAGCATAGGCTGAAAACCAGAGACTTTAATCCAGACTCATACAGTGAACAAAGTGCACTAAAGAACTCATCATCTGAAGCAAGGATGGGGCTGGTTTAGCACACTGGGCTAAATAGCTGGCTTTTAAAGCAGACCAAGGCAGGCCAGCAGCACGGTTCAATTCCTGTACCAGCCTCCTCGAACAGGCGCCGGAATGTGGCGACTCGGGGCTCTTCACCGTAACTTAACTTGAAGCCTACTTGTGACAATAAGCGATATTCATTTTCATTTTCATTTTTAGCTTAATCCTTATTATTTTTACCCTTTTCCACCCCTCTGTTTTTGTCTGTCTTATGGATGTGACTGGAGGATGGGGCAGTTAAAGGGAGCGTTGGGTATTAGTTTTCCGTTAAGCAGCTGTATTTACTGCATATTTCAGATTTGTTCTTGCTATAAATTAACACTAATTGTCTTTAAACTTACAAACCTGGTGATATAATTGTTGGACAAGTGTCAACGATTTCTGGAATTTTTTGTAAGAATTACTGGTTAATTCACTTGTGTTGTGACTCCAGGGCACATGGGGCTGGAATTGACCGCACACTTGCCCAGGATGGTGTAACAGTTTCTCATTTCCCCAGTTTTCATCCTTCACAGATTGAAAGTGATGTTGAAAATGTTGACTTTGCTTTGTGATCTAATTCATTCATAAATCGGCCATTTCTGCTGCCAATCTAGCAGTTTTAACTCTTCCACATGAGTTATCATTACTGGGGAAGTGAATCTTTACATTCCTCCAAAATACTTGCTTCCCGAAGAGCATCATACATTTGGTCTATTTTTAATGCTCATTTCCACCTACAAAAATTATTTTGTTTGATTCTTTCGAATTCTATATTTGTCTGACTTGATTATTTCTTTAGATTTCAAGGATTCTGTCTGTTGGATTCTGGCACTAGTTCATATGTACTAGTTTAGTTTGCTCCCCTTGTCATAACCCCTAGATACCTCCTCTGATAGTGATGCAAAACACTTCACTAGCTCTACCTACCAACTTTGTTCGAACCAACACTGCCCACATGGCCTTTGGCAATTCAATTGTTCAGCCACTTCCTCAAATGAGATTTAAAAAAAAATCTTCCACATCTTTTTCATCTAACCTTGACTATATTTAAACATGTCCCCACTAAGCTTTTGACTGGGAAGTGTTTCTCCTTCCTCCAGACCTTCCTCAGCTTCTACCTTTAACTCCAATATTTGCCGTTGATGTTCTCTTTACAGTTCTGGTTTCCTAAATTCAAAATCTCTCTCCTTTTCCTTTGCTTCTGCCACTGCCAATCTCTCTTTTTTTGATTATCCCTTTCTTCCCTTGCTATTCTTTCTATTTCTACCTCAAGCTTCATCCTTTTCCTTTCCTTTTGAACGTTCCCCTCTTTTTCCTTGTCTTCTATTTCCAATTTCTTCAGTTCTAATTATTTCTGTTTATCTTTTTCCTGCATTTCTAATTGCTTCATTTTTAAAATTGAATTCTAGCTAATTCTAATGATCCAGGCTGTGTCCTTGGCAAATTTAAACGCTGCGCTTTTGCTTGTATTATCTCTACCTTTCCTCACACCTTCAGATAAAGTTGAATGCAGCTTTTCCGCCAAAACCAAAATTTGTCATTTAGTCACCCTTTCGAAACCATCCCGAGTAACCTCTTCCACACCCAAGAAATATTTTGCAACTGAAAGCCATCTCCAGTCATTCCCTATTTAAACTGCAAATCTTGAAAGAAAGTTCCACACGTGCTCGCTGTCTTTAAGTTCAACAAATTACACCGGTCTACTATTTTCAAGGTCATCTATGTGCAGATCCACAAGGAATGGGAGAGGTCCTAAATGAATATTTCCCGTCAGTATTTACTGTTGAGAAAGGCACGAATGTTAGGGAAATTGAGGAAATAAAAAGTGATGTCTTGAGGAGTGTACATATCACAGAGAAGGAGGTGCTGGAGGTATTAAAGCGCATCAAGATAGATAATCCCCGGGATCTTGAAATGTATCCTAGGACGTTGTGGGAGGCTAGGGAGGAAATTGCCGGCCCCCTAGCTGAGATATTTGAATCATCAACATCGATAGGGGAGGTGCCTGAAGATTGGAGGGTAGCAAATGTTGTGCCCTTGTTTAAGAAGGGCTGTCGGGATAAGCCTGGGAACTACAGACCGGTGAGCTTTACTTCTGTCGTGGGTAAACTGTTAGAAGGTATTCTGAGGGACAGAATCTACAGGCGTTTAGACAGGCAAGGGCTAATTAGGGAAAGTCAGCATGGCTTTGTAAGGGGAAAGTCATGTCTCACCAATTTGATAGAGTTTTTTGAAGTGGTAACCAAGAAGGTAGTCGACGTTGTCTACATGGACTTTAGCAAGGCCTTTGACAAGGTACCGCATGGTAGGTTCTTGTAAAAGGTCAAATCTCACGGAATCCAGGGTGAGGTAGCCAATTGGATACAAAATTGGCTTGGCAACAGAAGCCAAAGGGTGGTCGTGGAGGGTTGTTTTTCAAACTGGAGGCCTGTGCCTCAGGGATCAGTGCTGAGTCCACTGTTATGTGTTATATATATCAATGATTTGGATGAGAATGTAGGAGACATGGTTACTAAGTTTGAAGATGACACCAAGATTGGTGGCATAGTGGGTAGTGAAGAAGGTTGTATAAGATTGCAATAGGATCTTGACCAATTGGGCCAGTGGGCCGATGAATGACAGATGGAGTTGAATTTGGATAAATGTGAGGTGATGCATTTTGGTAGATCAAATCGGTGTGTTAGCTTTTATTGGTAGAGGGATTGAGTTTCGGAGCCATGAGGTCATGTTGCAGCTGTACAAAACTCTGGTGTGGCCGCATTTGGAGTATTGCGTGCAATTCTGGTCGCCGCATTATAGGAAGGATGTGGAAGCATTGTAAAGGGTGAAGAGGAGATTTACCAGGATGTTGCCTGGTATGGAGGGAAGATCTTATGAGGGAAGGCTGAGGGACTTGAGGCTGTTTTCGTTAGAGAAGGTTAAGAGGTGACTTAATTGAGGCATACAAGATGATCAGAGGATTAGATAGGGTGGACAGTGAGAGCCTTTTTCCTCGGATGGTGATGTCTAGCACGAGGGAACATAACTTTAAATAGAGGGGAGATAGAGATAGGACAGATGTCAGAGGCAGGTTCTTTACTCAGAGAGTAGTAAGGGTGCGGAATGACTTGCCTGCAACAGTAGTGGACTCGCCAACACTAAAGGCATTCAAATGGTCATTGGATAGACATATGGATGATAAGGGAATAGTGTAGATGGGCTTTAGATTGGTTTCACAGGTCAGCGCAACATCGAGGGCCGAAGGGCCTGTACTGCGCTGTAATGTTCTATATTTAATCCCACTTAAACAAGAAGACAAAACCCCATCTCAGCTCTCCAAAATCCACATTAACTACCTATGGTACAGAGATATTCTTTGAGAAAAAGAGATCTCTTGATCCTGCTTTAAAGACAAGATGTGAATCCTGTCAGACCCGTGCAGAAACCGTGGCTGTATGTCTTCAGAAGCTGTTTCTCAGCTTGTTTCTGCACCCCCTTGTTCTCAGACAAGTTTGCACTGCTTTAAAGATGGTTAACCTCTTTTAACTGAACTGCAGAGAGCAAAACAGCTTCAATTCTGCACACAGCTTCATTCAGATCAGAACTGACCTACTTTCTGCAAAACGTCTGATGCCTTAGCTCCACCTCGCAAAGCATTACCTTACCAAGCTGAAATCTAATTGACTCCACAGGGAATCCCCTTAATCAGAACAAAGTTCCATTAGTCCAATATTTTATGATGCTTTAATAGCATCCATGTCTCCCAACCATTCAAACTAGGATTTATTTTAAAACGTGACCGCAGCGGTCAAACACACTTTAACCCAGAGTTTTAACCGTTACTGTACCAAATACCTATAGTACAATACATCTGAAATTCATACATTCATCACAATGTACACTTATATTTGTACCACTAAGTCTGTATTTCGCTTTCCTATCCGTTTTACCAAAATGCATCACCTCATAGGCAGGAGGTCTTGTGGCACAGAGGGCAGCGTCCCAAATATGCAAATTAGGCCTGTTTTCCGAGAACTTCGAAGGTTAAAGGGTGATCTGACAAGGTATTAACAAGAAAAGACAGGGCAGATAAAGATGGACTGTTTCCACTGGTTGGAGATTGTAGAACTAGGGGGCATGATCTAAAGGTTAGTGCTAGACTGTACAAGAGAGATGTTGAGAAGCACCACACGCAGGTCTACACACAAAGGATGGGAGAGGTTTGGAAATCTCTTCCACAAATGGCAATTGATGCTAGATCAGTTGTTAATTTTAAATCTGAGATGGATACATTTTTGTTAAGCAAAGGTATTACGGGATATGGGCCAAAGGCCCATTGTTAGGCCAAAGGCCTGTTGTTAGGTCACAGGTCAGCCATGATCTCATTGAATGGCACAGCAGACCTAAAGGGGCGAACGGCCTACCCCTGTTCCTATGTTCCTACTTCTGGACCAGAAGCTCTGATTTCCAGGTTAAAACCAGGGCTTGCTGGCCACGGAAGGAGCGTTTGTAATACGGTTCAACAGGCTGATAATCAGCTCAGGAATCCTCCTACTTCCATTCCCCAAAGGGGACATAGTGTGTGTGTGTGAAGATGGGCTGAAAGAAAAAGCATCTCACACTTCCCTGTATTAAATTCTATCTGCCTCTTTGCCTGCCCGTTCTGCTAACGACCATTGACGTCCTATTGCAATTGGTCGGTATCGTCTTCCAAGTTTGGTACCAGCAGCAAATTTTGAAAATGTTCTCTGTATTCCAAAATACAAGCCATTAATATTTATCACAAAAAGATTAGTCCTTGCACTGACCCTTGGGAAACGCCACTGTCTACCACCCTCCAGTCTGAAAAATAACCATTCACCAAGACTCGCTCATTTCTGTCCTCAAGCGATTTCTTTAAAATTAAGTTTGTACTGATCCTATTCATGAGCCTCAATTTTGTTAACCATCCTTTTACATGGTAGTTTGTCAAACGTTTTCTTAAAATACATATAGACTGCGTCCATTGTATTCCATTCGTCAGCCTTCTCTGTCACTTCGTCAAAAAATTAAATTAGATTAGTCAAGCACGATCAGCCTTCTATAAACCTGCGTCGGTTCGACTTAATTCATTCAAACCTGTTGCTTTTTTCCCCTGTGATTATTGGGCAGCCTTTTGGGCGGAGGGGGTGGGGTGTACTGTTTTGTCGCCACCATGCCAACCCGCTCCCCCCCACCCCCCCATTCCTCCCGACCCACGAAGAAAAGCCTGTCAGAAGCCAAAATGTCTGCAAAAAGCCCACCCCAAAGCCATAATTCACTGCGGGAGCCGGGGGGGGGGGGGGGGGGGGGGGGGGGGGCTAAATTGATTGAGAGTGCAACTCCCACCCTCAGTGGAAGCCCAATCTGATTGGCTGGTAGCTGCAGTAGTCCCGGCAGCGATTGAGCTCAGCAGTGGCCACTGCCGGGACTGCAGGCAGGAGAATCTATCAGAGGGAAAGCTGCCTCAGAAAGGTAAATCCCAGGGCAGTCCAGGGAGAACGAGTTGTGGGAGTGGAGGGAATGGGTGGGGCTGGGTTTTGTAAGGCATGTGGCACAGAAAGAAGTGGGAGGGTGACATCCTGTGGGGGGTTGTCTATTCCCAATGCACAGCCCACAAATGAGGTGCCCCCACCGCCCCCCCCCCCCACATCTTTCCCAAACTTTTTTTCATGCTGGCCCGAAAGACTTCACTGCCCACTCCTGCCCATACCAGCTGTATTATGGCGTGGGCAGCATATTATCTAGGTCGATAGGCTCGCTAACAGGTCGAATATATCACTAATTATTTATTTACATATGATGAGAGGGCTGCCGATTTGGCGCCCACTCACTTAGCACATTTTGGGGGTCTTCTCGAAGCTGGGCTCGACACCTTACCTAATTTACATGATGCTAATGGCAAGCCCTTCAGCAATCTGTGACACAGGCCACCTGTACATCGTCTTTCCAGTACATCGTGCCTCTTAATTGTCACCCCATCCAGTACCTCTACCACTTATGCTTTTTCTGTTATTTGCCAGATTCTTCTTGTTGGGTAAACATGCATGCAAAGTGCTCATTAAGTATTCTAGTCTTGCCCTGCACTTTGAAGTGAGGAGGATATGGAGGAACAGTGGGAATATTGCTGGGCTAGTAATTCAGAGGCCCTGGTTATTGCTCTGGGCAAACATGGGTTCAAATGGCTGCTGGTGGAATTTAAAAGCAATAGCTGATAACTCTGGAATTATAAAGCTACTCTCAGTAATGGTGACCATGAAACTAGTACCGATTGTTGTCGAAACACATCTGGCCCACTAATGTCCTTTGGGAAATCTGCCACCCTTAACTGGTCTGGCCTACATGTGACCCAAAACCCATAGCAATTGCTCACATTGCACCACTCTGTCCCATATTATCTGCTCACTATTTATCTATCATAAGGATCTTTAATATTCACCAGTCTGAGACCTTGGTTCAATAAAATATATGAAAGGCAGCACATTTGGCCGAAACAGCGTCCTAAGTTATGGGCAGACAGCCCAGAATAGAATTGTAAGCCGAGAGTGCTAACCATTGAGCCTAATGTGTTACTATACGGGTTGTGGAAACTGTTGGGAACTCTCAGCAGGTCAGCCCGCATCTGTGCAGAGAAACACAGTTTCAGGTTTGAAGACCCTTCAGCAGAACAATAGCGTTTAACGCTTTAGGATCATAGAGACGTCCAGCACAGAAGGAGGCCATTCGGCCCTGTCTATTACCCGACATAATTGAGCTCTGTGTGCCCCACAGGGTTCATGGGGAAAATGACAAATGGGCTAGATGCTACCACACCAAGTAAAATAACTGCCCTCAGACAGCCCCTCCTTCCCCTGTTATGAGCAGTAGCCCTTTTCACAGTATTGCAGTGTTAATGTAAGCCTATTTGTGACAATAAAGATTATTATTAAATCATACACTCACCTCCTCCCCCCCCCCCCCTACACACACACACACACACACACTCCCATTCAGGTTATTCTGAATATTTGACTGCCCATTTAGACCCTGCTCACCCCAGGCATATCAGTCGGAGCATTGTGGCAGAGTGGATTATGATCTGGCCTCCTCCATTCTGGCCCTGTCCCCTCACACTGGGAAGAGAAGCGTATCTGATCCCCTTTGCAAAGGGAGCTGCAAATGTAGCCTCCATCCTGGGAGCTGTTACCACTCGGTGTGTAAGGGGGGTGGAGCTATTTAGAAATTGTGGGAGTGTTTCTTTCAGAGGCGGGGGGAGTCGAAACAACATGGGCCAGCAACCTGTGCAGACGGAGAAAGCAGGAGATGAGAGAGATAGGCAGATAGTCTGAAGAATGAATAGGCAGCAATAGATTGACAATTGATTGATAGAGATAGAAAGGAAATGGACAAATGAAAAATAGAGATAGATAATATTATAGATTAACAAATAGAAAGTTTAAGATATAGTTGGAAAGACACAGAGATAGAGAGATAAATAGATAGCTGTATTGTTCAAGAGAAAAAGATAGATCGAGAGATATAAATGGATAGAAATGGAAAGATTGAGAGATGGATAAAATGATAGATTGGTAGAATGTTTGAGAGATAGAAAGAAAGAGGGATAGCACAGTAGCACTGTGGTTATCACTGTTGCTTCACAAAGCCAGGGTCCCAGGTTTGATTCCCGGCTTGGGCCACTGTCTGTGTGGAGTCTGCACGTTCTCCCCGTGTCTGCGTGGGTTTCTCCGGGTGCTCCGGTTTCCTCCCAAAGTCCCGAAAGACGTGCTTGCTAGGTGAATTGGACATTCTGAATTCTCCCTCTGTGTACCAGAACAGGCACCGAGGTGTGTCGACTAGGGGATTTTCACAGTAACTTCATTGCAGTGTTAATGTAAGCCTACTTGTGACACTAATAAAGATTATTATTAGAGAGATAGATAACTACATACATTGAAAGAGAAAAGAATAACAATATAGAGAAATACAAAGATAGAGCGATAGAAATAGTTGCACTGATGAATAAAGATGGAAAGAAAAAAATTGAGATAGAAAGATAGAGGTAGAAAGAGTTATAGAGATAGATGCAGAGATAGAAGGATAAATAGAGATGGATAGATATTATGATAGATGGATAGATGGATAGATAGATAGATAGACAGACAGACAGATAGACAGATAAACAGATGGATAGACATGTAGATATTGATAGGCAGATGGATGGATAGATAGATAGAAAGACAGATAGATAGATTGATAGATAGCTAGATAGATATTGATAGCTATATATTAATACGACAGATGGATAGATAGTGATAGACAGATAGATATTGATAGACATAGATCATTAGATATTTATAGGACAGATGGATAGATAGATATTGATAGTTAGATATTAACACAACAGTTGGATAGATAGATAGTGATAGACATGGATCATTAGATATTTATAGGACAGATGCAAAGATGGATAGATAGATAGATAGATAGGTAGATAGTTAGATATTAATACGACAGATGGATAGATAGATAGTGATAGACAGATAGATATTGATAGACATGGATCGTTAGATATTTATAGGACAGATGCAAAGATGGATAGATAGATAGGTAGATAGAAATTGATAGTTAGATATAAATACAACAGATGGATAGATAGATAGTGATAGACAGATAGATATTGTTAGACATGGATGGATAGATATTGATAGGACAGATGGGTAGATAGACAGATTGATATCGATAGCTAGATATTAATACGACAGATGGATAGATAGATAGTGATAGCTAGATATTGTTAGACATGGATGGATAGATATTGATAGGATGGATAGATAGATAGTTGGATGGATAGAGATGCACAGTGTAAGTGGCAGAGGCCTGCAGGGTTGTTGGCTGTTCAGCTCTCACACTCGGCAGCAGTAGGACTGAGGCAGCAGTCAGGAGGAGACAATCCATTGGCTGGCCTCTTTGTAAATTTCTCCTTGCACTTGTCCAATGGCAGCGAGCGGGGCGGGAGAGGAATGGGCTGCCGGCTGCCTGACTGGCTGGCCGCATCCCCCCTGCTCGCATCTCGGCGTGTCACCGCATCCCTGCTCTCCTCTCGCCCTGTCTCCATCAGCGCACTGGGCAAGCTGCAGGGGTTAAAGGCGCTGGGCAGTGACACACACACACACACACACACCCCTCCGCTGTACCTTGCTCCACACACACTCTTTCCTGACTGTGTGTGTGCGCTGTGTGTGTGTCTCTGCGCTGCCCCCCCCCCCCCCCAAAAAAAAAAACCAGCCTGTGTCCATTTCAAGGTTAATATCGGGAGCAGTTTCAGCAAATCCGAGGGAGGAATTGCACAGCGTCCCCTACCCATCCAGTCTGCTCAGTTACAGAGCACATTTCATCTCGGATCCGGAGAGGGGGAGGAAAGAGTGACAAGAAGAGAGAGAGCAGAGACTGGAACTTGTACCTCAGAAAAGGAAGGGGGGATTTCCCCTCCAACACAACTGGATGCTGCGGGAGTGGATTAATCTGTCTGTTTCGTCCTGATGTTGGGGGAGACGGGAGGGGGTGTGTGTGTGGGGGGAGGTGGAGGGGGAGTAAAGTCGATTGGCACACAGCGTTTTGGGGGAGAGAGAGAAGTGGCCGAGAGAGGACTCTTTAAATAATAAAAAAAATAGAGGAAAGCTGTGGACTCGGCCCGCGGGGCTGCTGCTTGCTGGACGCGGGTAAGTGTTACAGCCAATTCCAGCCATCTCGCCCGGTGTGGGGTGGGGGGCTGCACATGCATTGGGCTGGAGAGTGAGCCAGGGACCCCCGAGCTGTTGGCGGGGGGGGGGGGGGGGGGGGCTGAGAAATACCTTCGCTCAGAACACTCTCCAATCTCAATGCAGATTTCCCATCTCGCTGTCGTTTCAACCCTTGCGTCGTGTTCTGTTTGCTTTATTGTGGAATTGAGCAGGATTTGGATGTGGAATGTGAGCAAAGGGTGTTCTTTGCAGCCCGGGCAAGTAACGGAGCTGTGTGAGTGTGTGTGTGTTGAAAATGTTCCCAAGAGAGAGAGAGAGAGAGGGGACACTAGTTGGTCTCTGAAACCTGTTTTATTTCACTGTGCTGATTATGTTGTTATTGTGGCCGAGGTGCTGAACTAGACACTGCTTCAATCGATTGAGTTTTAACTGCAATCTGTGATTTGGGACTGTGTTTTTTTTGGGTTTGAATGCATTTTAGATGTTACCCCCTCCCCCCAATGTTCTTCCGCACCACTCGCCTTCTGACCCCCATCTCTCTCTACACAGTGGGGTTTGCAGAGAGAAGCCAGGCTGGTTATTCCAGAGTGCGAGGATAGTGTGGGTGAGAGTCAGGTCGGCACAGTGTGTGGACAGAATCGGAATTCACCGCCTCCAGTATCTACACCAGTCTCCGTGTTCCAGTCCCGTCCCCCTCTCTCTGTCTCCCTGTGTGTCTGTCGCAATCTCTCCGCCTGTCCCTAGTTTACCTGAATCTCTGTCTCACCATGTCTCTGTCTCCCCCCCCCCCCCTCTATCTCCATATGTCCGTCTCTATCTGACCATCTCTGTGTCTCTATCCTTGTCTGACTCTCTGTCCCTCTCCTTGTCTTTCCATCACTACCTCTCCCCCCCCCATGCCCCTATCCCTCTCTATCTGACTATCTTTGTCTCTCTATCTGTCTCTGACCCCCACCCTTAGCCCCTTCTCTCTGTCTTTGGGTCTCACTGACTCAGTCTCTCCCCCTCTCTCTCTCTCCACTTGCCCCTGTCTCTATCTGACTCTCCATCCTGACAATCTTTTTTTTAAACTGACGATCCATCTTCCATATTCTTTCTCTGCCTCCACCTGACCCCCCCCCCCTCTCTATCTGACTCTTCCTCTCTCTGTTTCTGACTCTCTATCTATCTCTCTGTCCCCATCTGTCTCTCCCCCCACTGCCTCTATCTGTTTCTCCCTGACTCTCTCCCTCCCCCCTTGCTGATTCCCTCACTTAATGACTTTATTTAAATCTGTACTATGCCCCCCTCCCTCCTGTCGGAGACACTGCGACACGCGGACCCGGGAAGATACATTGCAATTGTGCTCGATTTGTTTGGAGCATTGGTTAATTCTCTGGGAGGAGGGGGAGATATCTGGATGCTGGGACTAACACATCAGCCGGTGGGTGCCCTGATAAATGTTTCTGAGTTGATGGAGCCCCACTCCATTTTTCCCACCCAAAAGTGGGTTAAGGGGAGAGAGGCTGGGGTCTGGTCGAGCTCCAGTGCTGGAGGCACGAACTAATCTTATCAGCGAAGCAGTCCAGCACGGGTCCTCCGCAGTCTCTCACACTGATCCTGTCCCCCCCCCCTCCCCCCCCCCCCCCAAAAGTGTTCATTCAGCACCTGCTCTGCCTGCAACCCTCCTGCAAACAAACATGGACAATGTGGATTCCCGCTTTGCAGCAGGTACGTGCAGCCTCGGTGGTGGGATCTGCAGTGATCACAAACACACACATTTCAACAATTCTGGATTGACTGGCTGGGTGGGGAAAGGTCGGGGTGGGGGCCTGGTGGAGAGCATCTGCAACCAAAATGGTCTTTGCAATGAATCAAAGTGGGATTGTGAAGCCTGCCAGGGAGAGAGACTGAAAAATCGTGGAGCAAAACTCCTAGGATAATTAGAGGCTTTCCCACATTTAACAGATACAGAATTTTCTCTCTGCACCCCCCACCCCCCCCGACCCCTTCCCCAGAACGTGTCGGATGCACTTGTCATAATTTTATTTTTGGTTTGATGTGGCGCGGGTGTTCCACGAGATGGCAGCACCGACACTTGGATTGGGTGGTTTACCCCCCTGATCCTCGTTTGTATGTGTGTGTGTGTTGGGGGTGGGGGTTATTTTTACCCAGTCCCCCCCCCCCCCCCCCCTCTCTAGTTGTGCTCAATGGGAATTAAGAGACTAGTCTCTGGAGTGAGTCCCTCCTGGATTGTCAACAGGCAGGAAAGTGTTGAAAAATGTGTCTTCACACAGCCAGGGACAACAATGTAAAAAAAAAGCACATTTTGTTCTCCAGTCACGACATGTGAATTGTTTTAATTCTTATCTATAATAGCCATTTTTTTCCTCCCCTGGACAATAAAGAAACCTTGTGCTATTTTCGTCTCAGTCTAAAATGCACCAGTCTGTGGAAGGAACAAAAATGTTGTAGCTCAGTGCATGTAATCCCAAAATTAGCCTGGCGTTACTGGGTGCATCTATTGGGTGAGCATTTTGAATGGGGTGCATGTTTCCAGGCAGCCAAAAGAGTCTTCCAAGTCCAACACATCATTTTGTTCCCCCCTCTTGCCGCATTTCAGGGTAAAGCCATCACCTGAAATTGCCATCCATTCTGAGGGATGAAGTCAGCCTTTACGCAGAGAGGAGATTTGAGACAAGTGTTGGAATTGTCACAGTAAAAATTTATTAATGTCGTCCCGTAGATGTTATTAATTCATTAAGGGCAGCACAGTGGTTAGCACTGCTGCATCACAGTGCCCGGGGCCAGGGTTCGATTCCAGCCTCAGGTGACTGTGTGGAGTTTGCACATTCTCCCCGTGTCTGCGTGGGGTTTCCTCCGGGCGCTCCGGTTTCCTCCCGCAGTCCAAAGATGTGCAGGTTAGGTGGATTGGTCCTGATAAATTGCTCCTTAGTGAACAAAAATCTGCAGGCTAGGTGGGGTTACGGGGATAGGGCGGGGGAGTAGGCCCAGGGAGGGTGCTCTTTCAGAGGGACGGTGCAGACCCGATGGGCCAAACAGCCTCTGTCTGCATTGTAGCGTTTCTATGGATACTATGGATAATTCAAAATGTCTTACGATTTCCAACAAAAAGAAGCCCTCAAAAAAACAGCCACACAATGAGAGGGGAAGCTGGAGACCAACGTCTGATTAGTGTATAGTTACTCATGAGTGTTTCTGCTCTCCTCAGCGGTCTCAGTCCCCTTCTTGCTTCCCCCCCCCCGCCTCAATCTTGGCACAAGACTTGCAAGCCTTTGGAGTGAGCCCTTGGCCTTTTGTAGCCTCTCAGTCCCTGTCAGCAGCCTGTGAATTTGTATTGAACAGAGCCACAGTAATTAATAGTAACAGTCTCCCTGTCTCTCCTTGTAGACACTATTTAGTAAAGGCATACAGATCAACCAGTTTAGGATTAACAGAGTGAGACCTGGACTCGAGGGATTGAACTAAAGTTTCTCAAACTTGGGCCGTGTTCCCTGGAATTTAGAAGGTGAAGCAATGATTTGATTGAGGTTTCCAAGACAGTAATGGGAAGGGATGGGGTAGATTGGTTTAGCTCAGTGGGCTAGACGGCTGGTTCGTGATGCAGAACAAGGCCAGCAGCATGGGTTCAATTCCCGTACCAGCTGAGAATTCTGAATTCTCCCTCTGTGTACTCGAACAGGCGCCGGAATGTGGCGACGAGAGGCTTTTCACAGTAACTTCATTGCAGTGTTAATGTAAGCCTACTTGTGACAATAAAGGTTATTTTTTTTTAGATTGGCAGAGAGTTTGTTTGCTGGTTGGGTGTCCAGTGAAAAGAAAATAGTCAAAACTTTCAGGGAGGAAAATGAGGACACACTTTACACACACAAAAGTTTGGAACTCGCGTCTACAGATGGCAATTGATGTTGGAACAATTATTGATTTTAAATCTGTGTTTGACAGATTTTTGTTATCCAGAAGAGATGTGGGACAGAGGTGGGGATGTGGAGTTAGATCACTGAATGGTGGAATGAGGGGCAAAATGGCCCCCTCCAGTTCCCCATTTTCCTATATTCGGTTAACCTGATGGCGTGAATTCATCCCAGCTTTTATTATCTCCAGACTCCACTACTCCAATGCTCTCCTGGTCAACATCCCACATTTGCAATATCCCACCTGGGCAGCACGGTAGCACAGTGGTTAGCACAATTGCTTCACAGCTCCAGGGTCCCAGGTTCGATTCCCAGCTTGGGTCCCTGTCTGTGCGGAGTCTGCACGTTCTCCCCGTGTCTGCGTGGGTTTCCTCCGGGTGCTCCGGTTTCCTCCCACAGTCCAAAGATGTGCAGGTTAGGTCGATTGGCCATGCTAAATTGCCTTTAGTCCAAAATTGCCTTTAGTGTTGGGTGGGGTTACTGGGTTATGGGGATAGGGTGGGGGTGTGGGCTTGGGTAGGGTGCTCTTTCCAAGAGCCGGTGCAGACTTGATGGACCGAATGGTCTCCTTCTGCACTGTAAATTCTATGAAATTTCACCTACATGTAAACATCCAAAACACTTCCGAAAATATATATTACTTGGTCACAAGTTCACTGCTATTTCTGGGATCTTGCTGTGTGTATTAACACTTTTCCTACATCCTACATCCAAAGCCTGTATCCTGACTCGCACCAAATCGCTCGCTGACCTACATTATCTTCCAGTGCGGCAACTCATTGGTTTATTTTTTTTAAAAATCTCTTTTCTTCAAATTCTGTAGAGGAGTGGGACTGCAGAGAACGCTCTTTCAGAGGGCTAGTGTGTAATCAGTGGGCCAAATGGCCTCCTTCTATACTGTAAATGTTCTGTGATTCCTCCATGGGCTGCTTCGTCCTATCTCCTCCTGCCCTGCAGCCCCCACCACCTCTGCATCTTTCCAATTCCGACCTCCTTGCACATCTCCAAATTTAATCACTCCACCATGCTCTCAGTTGCCTGGGCCCAAAGCTCCGGAGTCCCCCCCCCCATCTTACACCCTTCTCCCCTCCTTTAAGACGCTGCTTAAAGCCACCCTCTACGACCAAGATTTACATCTCACATCCTGTTGACCTCTTCATCGGCTCAGCGGCAATGAGCTCAATACAGCGCTCTTGGCATATTTCACTCTGTTAAAGATGCTTCATAAATGCAAGTTGTTGTTGTTAAATCATCAGATTAACCTAATTATTTGTTTTCCTTTATTCTTTCATGGTATGTGGCTTTTCTGGTAACACCAATCTTTGGTCCCTATCCCCCAATAGCCCTTGAACTGAGTGTCTTGCTGGGTCATTGCAGAGAGGGGCAGTTAAGAGTCACCCACATTGCTGTGGGTCTGGAGTCACATGTAGGCCAGACCGGGTAAGGGCGGCAGATTTCCTGCCCTCAAGGACATCAGTGAATCCAGAGGGGTTTTCACAACAACCGAAGATAGTTTTGTGGTGACCATTACTGAGACAGAATGTGCAGAATGTGGGCATCGCTGGGTAGGCCAGCATTTCTTACCCATCTCTAATTGCCCTTGAGAAGGCGGTGGTGAGCTGCCTTCTTGAACCCGCTGCAGTGTAGGTACAGCCACAATGCTGTTAGGGGGGGGAAATTTCAGGATTTTGCCCCAGTGACAGTGAAGGAAAAGTGATATATTTCCAAGTCAGGATGAGGCTAGGAGAGGGGGTAAAGAAATGGCAGATGGAGGACAATGTGGAAAACTGTGAAGTTATGTACTTTGGTCGGAAAAATGGAGGTATAGACTATTTTCTGAATGGGAAATCAGAAGCACAATGGGACTTAGGAGTCCCAGTTTAAGATTCTCTTAATGTTAACGTGCAGGTTCAGTCGTTGGTCATTCAGGCTGAGAGGGCTGGAATACAAGAGCAGGGATGTACTTCTGAGGCCGTATAAGGCTCTGGTCAGACCTCATTGGGAGTATTGTGAGCAGTTTTGGGTCCCGTATTTAAGGAAGGATGTGCTGGCCTTGGAAAGGGTCCAGAGGAGGTTCACAAGAATGATCCCTGGAATGAAGAGCTTGGCATATGAGGAACGGTTGAGGGCTCTGTGTCTGTATTCGTTGGAGTTTAGAAGGATGAGGGGGGGACCTTATTGAAACTTACAGGATACTGCGAGGCCTGGATAGAGTGGACGTGGAGAGGAAGTTTCCACTTGTAGGAAAAAGTAGAAACTGAGGACACAATCTCAAACTAAAGGGACGGTCCTTTAAAACAGAGATGAGGAGGGAGTTCTTAAGCCAGAGGGTGATGAAATACTTTAAAACAGAGATGAGGAGGCATTTCTTCAGCCAGAGGGTGGTGAATCTGTGGAACTCTTTGCCGCAGAAGGCTGTGGAGGCCAAATCACTGAGTGTCTTTAAGACAGAGATAGATAGGTTCTTGATTAATAAGGGGATCAGGGGTTATGGGGAAAATGTAGGAGAATGGGGATGAGAAAAATATCAGCCACGGTTGAATGGCGGAGCAGACTCGATGGGCCGAGTGGCCTAATTCTGCTCCTACATCTTATGGTCTTATGGTGTGTGGCTTGGAGGGAATTGTTCAGGTGGTGGTGTTCCTATGCATCTGCTGCCCTTGTCTTCTAGATGGTAGAGGTCATGGGTTTGGAAGGTGTTATCGCAGGGAACTTGGTGAGTTGCTACAGAATATCCTGTACACAGTGAACATGGCTGTCTCTGTGCGTCGGTGGTGGAGAGTTTGAACGTTGAAGCTGGTGGATGGCGTGCCAGTCAAGCGGGGCTGCTTTCTCCTGGATGGTGTCGAGCTTCTTGAGTGTTGTTGGAGCTGCGCTCATCCAGGCAAGTGGAGAGTATTCCATCACACTCCTGTCTTGTGCCTTGTACATAGTGAACAGGCTTTGGGGAGTCGGGAAGTGAGTTACTCGCTGCAGAATTAACAGCTTCTGACCTGCTCTTAGAGCCACAAGATATATATATATTGCTAGTTCAGTTCAGTTTCTGGTCAGTGGTAACCTCCAGGATGTTGATAGTATAGGATTCAGCGATCGTGATGCAAATGAATGTCAAACGGAGAAGAGGTGGTTGAATTATCTCTTTTTGGAGCTGGCCATTGCCTGGCATTTGTGTGGCAGAAGCTGCTTGCCACTTCTCAGCCCAAACCTGAATGTTATCCAGGTCTTGCTGCAGATGGGCATGAACTCCTTCAGTGTCTGAGGAATCTCAGATAGAGCCGAACATGGTGCAATCGTGATCAAACATCACAGTTCTGATGGAGGGAAGATCATTGGCGAAGCGAGATACTCCAGAAATGTTCATTGAATTTAAATTAACACGGGCTGCTGTGGTGGGATTTGAACCCATGTCCCCAGAACATTAGCCTGGGCCTCTGGGTTACTAGTCCAATTCCATTACCACCATCTTCTTCAGCGATGACTCGTTAACCAGTATGATTGTCCACCTGAGAAACTCCGTGTTACTGGTCATAAGCTCTGTGGATCCTCACGCGGTCGATGAGCCCAGTCCGAGGGCCGCATCTTCGACCGCACACTTGGCAGGTGTTTGCGGGAGGTGGGATCGATCCTTGGACTCTGGATCGTGGATTCCTTTCTCAGGCTCCTTTTCCAGGCCTCCTCTTGCCGTCAGGTGTCCTCCAAGAATTGTGTCCCTTCAATCAGGAGGTCCCTCCAAGTAGGTCTCTCCTGAACAAGGGCCTCCCAGGCGTTGACATCCATGTTGCATTTCTGAGGTAAGCCTTCAGAGTGTCTTTGAAGTGCTTCCTTTGTCCTCCTCTTGTCGGGATCCTTCCTTGAGCTGGGCGAAGAAGGTTTGCTGTGGCAGTCGGGACTCTGACATCCGAAGCACGTGGCCTGCTCAACGGAGCTGGTTTCGGCTGATTGTGGATTCACGTCACCACCATCCCACCCTCTCCCCCGATAGCGTCTTTCACACTCCTCAGGGATCCCAAAGAAATTTACTGCTAATGAATTACTTTTGGAATGTCGGCAAAGTGTTAATACACACAGCAAGATCCCAGAAATAGCAGTGAACTGGTGACCAAGTAATATATATTTTCGTCATGATGGTTCATGGAGTATGATTGGGCAGGACACTGGGGAGAATTACCTGGCCCTGGGTTATGTCCGTTGAGATGGCACAACTGGGACCTTGGTTTGATGTCTCATCTGAAAGCTGGCACCTCTGGCAGTGCAGCATTCCATCAGTACTGCACTGGGGCGACAGCCCGGATTCGATGCTTAAGTCACCAGAGTGAGATCCGAATGTATAGCCTCAGCTACACCGCTGGGCAAGTCTGACACCTTAAAGAGTTAATGAGGCTCCCCTCTTAGTGTCTCATCGTCGACCCTGAGACAAGAGCAACTATGGTCACAGAACACACCTGTTACCAGTCAACGAAGGGGTGCAGGGTAACGTCTCTTCATGATGAACTCATTAGCCTGACTGAAGCAGGCCCTTTGTTTAATGTCTCATTTGAGAGCCGGCACCTCTGACAGTTTAGCGTTGGAGTATCAGCTCTGGAAGTGAGCTTCAACCCACACCCTTCGAGCTCATGAGGTGAGATTGCTACCGACAAGCTAAAGCGGGCATCTAAGTAGTTCCAAAAGCAAGGCAGGCAAAGTCAGAAGTAGGTTACAGATTAATGACTCACAGATATTATAACAGCTGACTGGTTCCCATTCAGCTTGCTGATAGCAGTAAGCTGCAAGACAATGCCATATAATGTTGTGCTCACACTCTTGTTGATCCGTAATCAGCGATAGCTTGTGCCCAGCAGTATCAGAGAGTGGCACATCACAGAGTGAAACCATTCAGCCCATCGCCTGCATGCTGGCTCTTTGACAGAGTTACACTATTTGCCTGCCTCTCCTGCTCGTCGCCAGAACCCCACACATCATCAAGAATGTAAGTCGTTGCCTTTTGAAAGTTACTTTTGAATCTGCTTCCAGCAAGCTTTCACGCAGCGCATTCCAAATCATAACAACTCGTCCTGTGATAAACAATCTGATCTGCCTCTCTGATTCTTCAGCCAATTATTGTAAACCGCTGTCCTTGGCTGAGAGAGCCTCTCGCTGGTGGAAACATTTTCTCCCCATCTAGTCTATCCAGTGACAGAGCCTAGATTCACGGTAAAGTAATTATTGGATACATGAAAAAGCCAGTCTGACTCAATATTTTTTTACCTTTGCCATCGATCAGCGGACCTATCTCACAGCTCGCCACCCCTCGTAATTATTTTTTTCCACAATGTAGTAAATATCTTGAGCGTTGCTGAAAAGAGACGTGTTGCCAAAGCTTTTCATCTTGCACCCATCACGACAAACACAAGGATGCCAAATTTCCAGATCAGCACAACAATCCGTACCACATGGGTAAAGTGCTGATTGGTTGGCAGGTCGATTCTGATTGGCTGAGGTGCTGCCATGGAGAAAACAACGGCGAACTGTAGGCTCCCCAAGATCACTGGTAATTCAGAAAAAGATGCAGGGCTTGAACATATGCTTTTTGTTTGCAGAGGGATGTGACATGTGGTATTCTTGCCTTCGCCCTGATGAGTGGAGGATGAAAAGCATTGAAATGAAATGAAAATGGCTTATTGTCACAAGTAGGTTTCAAATGAAGTTACTGTGAAAAGCCCCTAGTCGCCCCATTCCGCCGCCTGTTCGGGGAATTGAACCCACACTGCTGGCCTTGTTCTACTTTACAAGCCAGCTGTTTAGTCCACTGTGCTAAACCAGCCCCCTTTGGCAACGTGGCTCTCTTTACAACAATAATGCTTTCTTTCTTCAGAAGTGAACGTATCTGGTTGCATCATGAAGCAATTTTGTCCTCTTCTATCTCACTTTATTTCACAGATATTTGGCTGAGTTATTCCTGCCGGCTTGTCTTCTTTCTCCCAGTTTTGGGTCCTGTTTCCTTACATTCCAGCCTTTCGACACAATGGACAATTTGCCTGGACCTTTCCTGTCAACTCCCATCATAATCTTGACAATTCCAATTGGATCACCTCTCTTCAAAAGAAACATAGAACATACAGTGCAGAAGGAGGCCATTTGGCCCATCGAGTCTGCACCGACCCACTTAAGCCCTCACTTTCCACCCTATCCCCATAATCCAATAACTCCTTTTAACTTTTTGGACACTTCGGGCAATTTATCACGGCCAGTCCACCTAACCCGCACGTCTTTGGACTGTGGGAGGAAACCGGATCACCCGGAGGAAACCCACGCAGACACGGGGAGAACGTGCAGCCTCCGCACAGACAGTGACCCAGTGGGGAATCGAACCTTGGACCCTGGCGCTGTGAAGCCACAGTGCTATCCACGTGTGCTACCGTGCTGTCCAAACCTGCTTAACATGAGTCTTGCTTTGCGCAATAATGGCCTTCTGGTGATTAAACAATCACAGGATGGTAGACAATTAGCTTTTGTTTTATTCGCTCATGGGATGTAGGTGTCGCTGGCGGTGCCAGCGTACATTTCCCATCCCTGATTACCCTTGAGAAAGTAGTGGCGGTGGGCTCTCCTCCTGAACCGCTGCAGTACGTGTGGTGGAGATACCTCACTGAGCTGTTTGGGAGGGAGTTCTGGAATTTTGACCCAGCGACAGTGAAGGAATGGGGATGTATTTCCAAGTCAGGATGGTTGACTTGGAGGCGGACGTGCAGGCGGTAGTGCTCCCACAGATACAGCATTAAGCCTCTAGATGGTAGAGGTCGTGCGTTTGGAAGGTGCTGTTAAAGGAGCGCATGGTGAGTTCCTGCAGTCCATCTTGTAGATGGGACACATGGCTGCCACTGTGTGATGATAGTGGAGGGAGTGGATGTTGAAGGTGGCAGATGTCAATCAAGCTTTATCCTGGTTGGTGTTGAGCGTTTTGAGTGTTGTTCGAGCTACACTGAACCAGGCAAGTGGAGAGCATTCTTGACTTGTGCCCAATAGATCGTGGACAGGCTTTGGGGAGTCAGGAGGTGAGTTACTTGCCGCAGGATTCTCAGCCTCTGACCTGCTCATGTAGCCATAGTATTTATATGGCTGTTCCAGTTCAGTTTCTGGTCAATAGTAACCCCTAGGACGATGATAATGGGGGTTTCACTAATGGTAATGGCATTGAATGTCAAGAGACAATGGTTGGATTCTTTCTTGTTGGAGATGGTCATTGTCTGGCACTTGTGTGGCGTCAATATTATTTGCCACTTGTCAGCCCATGCCTGGATATTGTCCAGGTCTTGCTGTATTTCTACACTGTCTAAGGAGTCAAAAATGGTGCTGAAATCACCCACAAACATTCTCAATTCTGACCTTATGATGGAGGGAAGGTTATTGATGAAGCAGCTGAAGATGGAGGGCACTAGGACACTACCCTGAGGAACTCCTGCAGTGACGTCCTATGACTAGGATGCTGGATCACCAATATCCTGGGGGTTACCACTTACCAAAAATGAACTGGAGTAGCTGTATAAATACTATGTCTACAAAAACAAGTTGGAGGCTCGGAATCCTGTGGTGAGTAACTCACTTCCTGACTCGCTACAACCAGTCAGGAGTGTGATGGAATGTTCTCCACTTGTCTGGATGAGTGCAGCTCCAACAACACTCAAGAAACTGGAGAACACCCAGGACAAAGCAGCCCATTTGATTGCTGCCCCTTCCATAAATGTTCACTTCCTCCATCACCAGCGTACCGTAGCAGCAGCGCGTACCATCGACACGATGCACTGCAGAAACTCACCAAGACTCCTTCGGCAGCATCCTCCAAACTCACGACCACCACCATCGAGAAGGACAAGGGGAGCAGGTACCTGGGAATACCACAACCTGGAAATTCCCCTCCAAGTTGCCCTATTATGTATTTTCTTTTATTCCCTTTTCTTCTCATGCACTTAATGATCTGTTGAGCTGCTCGCAGAAAAATACTTTTCACTGTACCTCGGTACACGTGACAATAAACAAATCCAATCCAATCCAAGTCACTAATATCCTGACTTGGAAATATATTGCCGTTCTTTCTTGTTGCTGGGTTAAAATCCTGGAATATCCTCCCTAACAGCACTGTGGGTGTACCTGCACCACAGATACTGCAACAGTTCAAGAAGGCAGCTCACCACCACCTTTTGGAGGGAAATTAGGGATGGGCAATAAATGTTGGCCGAGTCAACAACACCCACATTCCACAAATTAATTCATAATAATCTTTATTGTCACAAGCAGGCTTACATTAACACTGCAATGAAGTTACTGCGAAAAGCCCCTCGTCGCCACATTCCGGCACCTGTCCGGGTACACGGAGGGAGAATTCAGAATGTCCAAATTACCTAACAGCACGTTTTTCGGGGCTTGTGGGAGGAAACCGGAGCCCCCGGAGGAAACCCATGCAAACACGGGGAGAACGTGCAGACTCCGCACAGACAGGGACCCAAGCCAGGAATCGAACCTGGGACCCTGGCGCTGTGAGACAACAGTGCTAACCACTGTGCTACCATGCCGCCAAAAAAAGCACCATCATTTTCCTCTGTGCTACATATGACTTCAGCCAGGAGAGAGTTTCCCACCCGATTCTGTTTTGACTTCAATTTTGCGAGGGGCCCTTGATGCCACACTCGGCGAAATGCTGCCACTCTCACCTCAACTTGGACTCAGTTTCCTCAGCCCATCCGATCGGCGACCTTGGCTGTCGGCGCACGTGTTGCGTCGTTAGGTAATGATGATTGGCCCTGACGCTGCTTCCCCACAAAATGAAATACCATCCCACACTGCCGAGACACGCACACAAACTGGCTTGTCAATTAGGCCTCAGTGGCAGTGCCATTCGGTCCCGCCACGGGAGCTAATCCCATTAACAGTGCCGCGGTTGGAGGCACTGGTGGATCAGAACGTCCCCAGCCAAGCCTCCCTCGCTATCCTGGCAACCTTACTGGCGGCATGCATTTTCCTTCATATCCCATTGGAGAGAGTGCTGCAAATTAGGCACATCTGTGTCATATGCTTGATGCTATGATCACACCAAGGGGCAGCGCCTGCTGAAGGGGATAACTTAAATTCCCAACACATTTCCCAATTAACTGCTGTCCCTTTATTGTACGCCGGAGGTGAAGCAACGTATTGAAGGCCTTAACTAAAACTGGCTCATATATTCACTCCTTTCAATTGCATTGCTGCATTTGAATTCTGATCATTCTTTAGTCTAATTTAGTATGGGTCTGCATCACTTTCAATCACATATGTCTTTAGAGATGCATGATTTTCAATTTTAATTTCCATTTTATTTAATTGTTGGCCATAAAAAATTCTATCAGCTGGCCTGGCCCTTTTCACTCTGGTCTTTGCAGCAACTGAGGGAAAGCGTTCACAGAGAGAGGATGAGTGAGAGAGAGAGAGAGAGAGAGGGAGAGGAGAGGAGCATACAGGCTTGGTCTGCAGACGCAGTGCTGTGCAGATCAATGGGGGAATGCAGTGATCAATCCATTCTCTACTCTGCAGTAGAGCTGTTAATGGAGGAGAAGCTTAATAAATGACCATGGCTTCCATCACCTAATGGCATGCTCCCCTTCCGGCTGCTACTTAAAGCAACTGCAATGAATATGTCTCTCTCTCTCTCTCTCTCATTTCTGTGCTTCTCTATTTCTCCTCTCTTTTTGCCTTTCTTTTTTCCTCATCTCTTTCTCTTTTTCCTTTCCATCCGTCCTCATTCCCTTCCTTCTTGCTCTCTTTATTTCGTTCGCTCTATCCGTGCTTACTCCTTCCTATTTCTCTCCTTTCCGTCGACAACTTTCAATTGTTCTCCTTCTACTCCTTTCTCTTTCCTCCCCTCTCTCCCTTTATCCACCTCTTCCATTATCTCTCCCTCTTTCGTTCACAGATGAGAACATGGGAAGTAGGAGCTGACTGCTCTTCCACTTCAATACCGCTCACTGCACTATCACAGCACCCCCAATGTTCCCTCAGGGTCCAAAAAGAAAATCTGTCAACCTCATGGGCGTGATTATCCGACCCCCCACCGGGTCGGAGAATCGTCGGGGGCCGGGATGAATCCCGCCCCCGCCGTGTCCCGAATTCTCCGCCACCGGAGATTCGGCGGGGGCGGGAATTGCGCCCCGCCGGTCGGCGTGCCCACCCCCGGCGATTCACCGGTCCGCGATGGGCCGAAGTCCCGCCGCTGTCAACCCACGCCAGCCGGCGTGGATTGAACCACCTTTCGAACGGCGGGACAAGGCGGTGCGGGCGGGCTCCTGGGGGGGGCGCGGGGCGATCTGGCCCTGGGGGGTGCCCCCATGGTGGCCTGGCCCGCGATCGGGGCCCACCGATCCGCGGGCGGGCCTGTGCCGTGGGGGCACTCTTTTCCTTCCGCCTTCGTCATGGTCTTCACTATGGCGGAGGCGGAAGAGACCCCCTCCACTGCGCATGCGCGGGGATGCCGTGAACGGCTGCTGACGCTCCCACGCATGCGTCGCGCACCAAAGGCCTTTCCCGCCAGCCGGCGGGGCGGAAATCAGTCCGGCGCGGGCCTAGCCCCTCAAGGTGAGGGCTCGGCACCTCAAGATGCGGAGAATTCCGCACCTTTGGGGCGGCGCGATGCCGGACTGATTCGCGCCGTTTATGGCGCTGGTCGGCGGACAGCGCGGTGATTGCGGAGAATCCCGCCTCTTGTCTTGAATATACTCAGGCACAGGCGGCGGGATTCTCCACCGGCGGGATGCTCCATTTTGACGGCGCCCGGGACTTTCCCAATGGCGTGGAGCTGCCCCATAATGGGAAACCCCATTGCCCGGCCGGCGTAACGGGGCAGAAATGTGGCACGTCAGGGCAGAGAATCCAGCCCATGGGTTGCTGCAGCTCTCTGGGGTTGAGAATTCTAAAAATGTACGACCCTGAGAACGAGAAAAGTTTCCCTCATGCCAGTCCTGAAAGTGGCCACCCTCCTCTCGGGATGATGCGACCAATTGGAGAGGTATCCGCTCAGCGTGCACCTTGTTAAATCCCTTGAAAATATATGATACAATGAGATCACCTCTTATTCCTTTAACCTCGAGGGGATAAGGGTTTAGTCGACTCCATCTCTCAGCATGGGATAATCCCTCGTCCCAGGAACCAATCTAGTGAACCGTCATACGTTTTGTTTCGTTCCCTTCCCTCTCTCTTGCTTTCTTTCCTCTGGCTGGCACCCTATCAGATTCTGGAACAGCAGCATCATCAGTCAATTAAAAAGTGGCGCAAAATTGTTGGAACCCTCCACTGAGAACACTAAAAGTTCAGAAATAGCAGCGTGTGTAAGACCATTCGTCCCCTCCTGCCTGCCCCTTCATTCAATTGGACCTGAGTGAGGCCTCGACTCCATTCTCCCTCCTGTTCCACATAATCCTTTACCCTGTCATAGTTCAAAAAGCGACCCAACTCAGCCTTGAACACATTCAGTGATTCAGCATGCGCTGCTCTCTCTGGGCAGACAACGCCAAAGATTCCTGAAATTCCGAGAGAGGAAATTTCGCCCCATCGGCATCTTAAACGGGGCGACCTCTTGTTCGGAAACTATGGCTGCCAGTTCTAGATTTCCCAAGAGGTGCTCTTAAGCGTCTGCCCGGCCAAGACCCCCCCCCCCATCAGAATCCAGTTAGGACCATGTCTCATTCTTCTGAACTGCAGGACACAATGAACAGTCACACTGCACCGGGTTTTATTGCTGGAACCGCTACACCAGTTACAAGGAAGCACGGTTAGAAATTGTGAAGAGAAGTGGTGACTTGGCAACGGATTAGACAGGTTGGCATAAATAGACAGATAAATTGTTCCAAAGAAGCAAAACATGAATAAAAGCAGTCATATGTATGGATTGTTAGATATATAGAGAGCAGGAACCAGGCACAGGTGAAGAAATGGATGTGCATAACTGCTGGATTGAGAGAACACACAATCTAGATGAATATCTTATTCGGAAGGCTGATTATAATGGATGAGGGCTAATGAATAATAATAATCTTTATTGTCACAAGTAGGCTTACATTAACACTGCAATAAAGTTACTATGAAAAGCCCCTAGTCACCGCATTCCGGCACCTGTTCGGGTACACAGAGGGAGAATTCAGAGTGTCCAATTCACCTAACAGCACGTCTTTCAGGACTTCTGAAAGGAAACCGGAGCACCCGGAGGAAACCCACGCAGACACGGGGAGAACGTGCAGACTCCGCACAGACAGTGACCCAAGCCGGGAATCGAACCCGGGACCCTGACAAGCCATATTGCTAACCATTATGCTACCGTGCTGCTGAATCGTACCCAATAATAGTACCCAATAATACCCAATGAATAGTCATTGTTACAAATCCTAATTGCCTCCCTGCTGGCCCACCATCCTTAGCTCCTGATGCAGTTTGAACTGGCTCCCTCTATTCAACTTCCTCAAAAGGTCACAACAAAGGTTTACATTTCCTTTTGATGAGGATTGGCCATTTCCAAATCTGAATGTATTTAAGTAATTAAGCCGTGAGTGAGCAATAACGAGCCAATCAAATAAGGGTTTCTTGAGTTAAAGAAAGAGCAAATGCATTCACCACTAACAGACACAACGTCACGCACACGGGTATCGGTAATAAGGGAAGTTAGAGGCCAATAGAAAAAGTAAGAATAATATAATTAAGAATCCTTGGGCAGCACGGTAGCATAGTGGTTAGCACAGTTGCTTCACAGCTCCAGGGTGCCAGGTTCGATTCTGGCTTGGGTCACTGTCTGTGTGGCGTGTGCACGTTCTCCCCGTGTGTGTGTGGGTTTCCTCCGGGTGCTCCGGTTTCCTCCCACAGTCCAAAGGTGTGCAGGTTAGGTGGATTGGCTCTGCTAAATTGCCCTTCGTGTCCAAAAGGTTTGTTGAGGTTACGGGGATAGGGTGGAGGTGTAGGGATAGGGTGGAGGTATGGGCTTAGGTAGGGTGCTCTTTCCAAGGGCCGGTGCGGACTCAATGGGCCGAATGGCCTCCTTCTGCACTGTAAATTCTATGATTCTATGAATCCTCTGATTGCTCTGCAGGCATAAATTTGTAAATGTTGTGGCTCAGCTGGTTTTGTGGATGCAGCCAGATGTAGAAGCTGTTGCAATTATTACAAGATCTCAGTTTGCGGGTGGATTTTGAGTAAGGTTGCCTCCAAACTGGTTAATACACTTGTTCCAAAAGAGAGGGACAGGGAGAGAGCGAAGCCCTTCAGCCTGCTTCCTCTACTGTAAACATTATTGTTGCTCCTTGTCTCACTTGCAATCTCTCTGCAGGCTGCAGCCTGGCTTGTTATATTTCACCCACCTGTGTCGTCCCAAAAGGTTTTGGGTGGATCTGTCTTTGTCGGCCATTGTTTCAATGTCCAGTTTAATGTATCTCCCTTAGACAGTGACGGGTTTTGATGGGTCTGAAGGTTTGGTTGTTTTTCACCTTCACCTGGAAAGTTTGTTCTGTCTCATTTCAAGTTGCAAAATTCCCAATCCGTTGAAAAGTCATATTTTCTACAATAAAGGGGCATAGTTTCATGGCAATATAGATGAGTTTCCCATCAAATATCCCGTGATATTGCCCAACTCTACTCATGCTTCAGCCTGTCTGCTGTTGAAACTCTCACCCATGCCTGTGTTATCTCTAGACTTGGTCATTTCAATGATCTATAAGGCTATAAGATGTAGTAGCAGAAGTGGGCCATTCGGCCCATCGAGTCTGTACCACCATTCAATGAGATCATGACTGATCACTGAGAGAAGAAATTCCTCCTCATTTCTGCCTTAGATGGGCTTACGCTGAGATTATGCTGTCTGGTCCTAGACTCTCTCACAAGGGGAAACATCCTCTCAGTATCTACCCTGTCAAACCCCCTGAGCATCCAATACATCTCAATGAGGTCGCCTCTCACTCTTCTAAACTCCAATGAGTACAAGCCCACCTACTGAACCTCTCATAAGAAAATCCCTCCATATCCGGGATCAACCTAGAGAACCTTCTCTGGACTGCCTCCAATGCCAGTATATCTTATCAGTATGTCTGTATCCCTCTGTAGACTCCGTGTCATCTTCACCACTTGTCTTCCCACCTATCTTTGTGTCAGGCGCAACTTGGCGATAGTACATTCCCGTCCCTCATTCAAGTCATATATATATTGTAAATAATTGTGTCCACAGCATTTCATGCCTGACCTCCCATCCTATACCTTTCAAAATCTTCTGCTCATTCAAAACTCTATTCCCTGTAACTTAACTCACACAAAGTCATTTTCCTTCAACCCTGTACTTTCTGACCTACATTGTCTTCTCTGGTAAAGCACCACTTCATTTTTTAAATTCCCATTCCAATTTGAAATTGTTAAATTTAAATATAGTTGTTCGGTAATACAGAACTTGAGTATTACTGAAAAAAGAGACCTTTTGTCGAAGCTTTTCATCTTGCACTCATCAGGACAATTCATCAGGTACCCAACCAGCCTGGGCTTGGAAATCTCAAAACACAGTGTTCAACATTAGATGTGACTTCATAATCGGACAACATTTGCTCAATAATCCTCAGCCTCAGTGCTCTCAGAATTACGTTGACAACCAATTTAAGGTTGTCAGTCGGGCTTGTAGTGTGGCTAGGGCCAGTTCTTTACAGTCAGAAAGAAAATGTGTACAGATTGCACCTGTTTCAGCTAAAAAAAAAAATAAGTGACAACCATTTGCTGGTTCATTCCTCAGGGCAATGTCTTGGCCAGTCAGAGTCAAGCTACTTAGTTTAAATTTCAAACAATGCTTGGTTCTGCGTGGGTTTCCTCCGGGTGCTCCGATTTCCTTCCACAGTCCAATGACATGCAGGTTAGATGGATTGGATGGACATGCTAAAATTGCCTCTGAGTGTCCAGGGATGTGCAGGTTAGGTGGGGTTACGGAGATAGTGTGGGTGAGTGGGCTCTTTCAGAGGGCCGGTGCAGCCGAATGGCCTCCTTCTGTACTGTAGGAATTCTATGGTAGTTAACTGTCAGTCACCATCAGCTGGTGCATTTTCCATGGCAATGCCTCTACCACTCAGAGCCCATTTGCCAACCAATCAGCACTCTCTTCTCATACAGTACAAATTTGTTATTTCCCTTTACACTACATTCTAGCGAAATCGAAAGGCGAAAGCTTCAGCAAAATGTCTCTTTTTCCTTAGGGCAGCACGGTAGCACAAGTGGATAGCACTGTGGCTTCACAGCACCAGGGTCCCAGGTTCGATTCCCCGCTGGGTCTCTGTCTGTGGGGAGTCTGCACGTTCTCCCTGTGTCTGCGTGGATTTCCTCTGGGTGCTCCGGTTTCCTCCCGCAGTCCAAAGACGTGCAGGTTAGGCGGATTGGCCATGATAAATTTCCCTTAGTGTCCAAAAAGGTTAGGAGGGGTTATTGGGTTACGGGGATAGGGTGGAAGTGAGGGCTTAAGTGGGTCTGTACAGATTCGATGGGCTGAATGGCCTCCTTCTGCACTGTATATTCTATGTTCTAAATTTTAAAAATGTTAAGCTTGCGTTGAATCTTGGTTCGACCACATTTAGAGTATGTTGCGCAGTTCTGGCCTCCACGTTATAAAAAGGACCTAGAGGCACTGGAGAAGATTTACTGTAACCGGAAGGTTATAACCAGGAGGAGAGATTGAACAAGAACAGCTTACATTTGTACAATGCATTAAATATTATTTTAATTTTAATTATAACAAATTAGATAGGGCTAGGCTCATTTTTTTCGAAGAAAGACAGAGAATTGCCCTGATAGAGGCCTGTGAAACTATGAAGAGGTTTGACAAAATAGAGAGAGGGAAGATATTTCTGGGAGATTTAAAAAAAAACAGGAGCCATAAAGATATGATAGTTACTTATAAATCCACCACAAATACAGGGGAAATGACTTTACCCAGAGGGTTGTGTGGTACTGGCCAACGAGTTGAGACAAATGGCACAGTTTATTTTTGTGTCATGGGGCGTGGGTGTCGTTGGCTCTGCCAGCATTTATTGCTTTCCTTAGTTGCCCTTGAGAAGGTGGTGAGTGGTGAGTTATCTTCTTGAACTGCTGCAGTCCCTGTAGGTACACCCACAGTGCTGTTAGGGAGGGAGTTCCAGGATTTTGACCCAAACATATGTTGAAGAGGAAGCCATATAAACTCATGAGGGAGAACAAATTGGAGAGATCTGCTGCTCGGTTGGATGAAGTAAAGGGGGAGGAGGCTCATGTGGAGCTTAAACTATTTGGTCTAAGAACCTGTCGCTTTGCTGTAGGTTCTGTGCCCTTCAATGTAATTATACCAGGATGCAAACCAACAATTGCTCCCCAATTACTCATTTGGGTCCTGTTCATTTTATTCGGTGCTGTCGTGTATGTGTCTTGAAGAGGTTCTGTCCTCTTGACTGCATAACATGTTCCTTTGCTTATCTCTCTGTCAAGGGATAAACTTCAATCATCATCTTCCTTTTCCTGCTTTTTAGGTTGGTTAACCCTCCAAATCGCCTTGGCAGAAAGTCCTCACTGTTCGAGAAGAGCACCTTGACTTCATTTCAGTCTAATTGGAGGAGGTACCCTGATCGCAAGATGGTCACCGCAGACTCAGATGGATAATACCGGGGCTAAATGCAATTAATTGGTTCTGTTCGGTTTTAAATGGAGCCCTCTGGATCTCAGCCCAGTCGCAACAGGTGAAGATCGGCACTGAAACCCCGGCTGCTTTTTTTTAACGCTTCTGGGAGGTCGCATGCTCGCATTGGATCATAAACAATGTCCGACTCCAAGGGAACACCATGGATCTCTTTCGCTCTTGCCTCCACCTTGAATATTAACGCCCTGCTCTGGATAACGAGCCTTGCCGTGCGGGTCGGCCTCCTCACCTGCCAGGAAAGCTATCCCATCGTCACCACCAACTACGGGAAGCTCAGGGGGGTCAGAACACCACTCCCCAATGAGATCCTGGGACCCGTGGACCAATACCTTGGAATACCGTACGCCTCGGCTCCGACTGGCGAGAGGCGCTTTCAGCATCCGGAGTCCCCGTCCTCTTGGACAGGCGTCAGGAATGCCACCCACTTCGCCCCAGTCTGCCCTCAAAATATTCACGGGATATTGCCCGACGTCATGCTGCCAGTTTGGTTTACTTCCAACTTGGATATCGTGGCCACTTACATTCAAGATCAAAGCGAAGATTGCCTTTACCTGAATGTCTATGTCCCGACTGAGGATGGTAAGTTGCCACGTTTAACCCTCCCACCCCCACCCCCCGGGAAAATGGGGAATCAAAGAGCGGGGAAACGAAGTCAATGTTGATTGGTTGATTGATTGATTGATTGAGCCGGGTTATCCTTTCCCCAGCAATACCGATCGTGTTTGTCGGCCTTCGTGAGGGGGAATTCCTTCAAACCGTCGTGGTTAATGTGAGAAAATCGCCGTTCAGCACAGATTCCCCGGGAGGGGGTTATATTTAGAGGTGTAATGGTGTTCAGAAAGAGAGAAAGAAATAAGAAAATCCATGCTACCCGTCCTCAGACTCGACGAGTAAACCAATATGGCCGCCCTGCGCATGTTTTAATAACCAAGTACAATTAGTTGTTCTCAAGAAGCTGGCGACCCACTTGCATAAGTTGTCTGATTTTATTTAGTCCGACAGTGAGCTGTTGTTCTTCACCCTGCACCCCTGATGGGGGTCCTTTTACCTTGTGAGGCATTAACATGATCATGGCATGACTTATTGTCAGCCAATCAATGGCGCTGTCACCTCGGTAACCAATAGATCGACAAAGTCCCATTTAACCGCGCCCCCCCCCTTGATTCTTTCATTTTACAGCCAACATAGCTTTTAGCGAGCTGCCTTCAGTCAGACTGCAAACTCAAATCGCCAGAGAGATCAGCTCCAGATACTCACGTCAATTGTCACCACAGTAAAAATAAGTAAAGTAAGGTCACCGCAGTCCCAGATGACCACAGGCCGCTTTCTCTTTTGTGTGGGGTGGGGGGAGCTAACTGGTGGTGATCTAACCTGTGGGTCACCACATCTCAGGCGAGGGGCAAGTTTGAGAAGGCGGGGTCTTCATGAATAACCTCGGCCGGTATGGGAATTGAACCCACGCTGCTGGCCTCCGCTCTGCATCATGAACCAGCCGACTGAGCTAAACTGGCCCTAGACCGGCTAAACTGCAACATACATTCGGGCACTTTCCGGTCAAGCCAGTCCAAGATCGGAAATTCCCGCCCGAGGTCAACAGACCTTTAACTTGTCCGCCCCGTCCATGACCATTCCTGAGGTGGGTGGGACTGGAATGTATAGCCCCTGCGCAGGTTCTGGAGATCTGAATTAGAAACGGAAAGTGCAGGAGAAACACGCCAGCTGGTCGTGGCGCGTCGCTGACCTTTCGAGTCGGAACCGCCCCTTCTCCAGAACCGCGATCCTCCACCTTTTCACCAGGTTCCTGGAGCCAGGAACGGCCGCCTTTGGCTTCTCGCCCCACATATCTGTACATTTGCCTCCCCCCTGTAGCTTTCCTTGTTTGAAATTTGCTGCCCAGGCCGGTCCCACTGGCCTGCATCCATGTTGCCGGCCCCCTTCGTAACGCGACATTTTATTTCAATGGATCCACGAATAAGATGAGATGAGACAAAGAGGGGCAGGACAAGGCTCTTACGGAGCAAAAATACGAGCAGAGGTCAATTGGGCCCAGTACCCTATACCTGTAGCCTGAATTTAACCGCAAGCGGTATACCCTGAGGCCTCAGTGGGAGCCTTCATTTCATTTTCAGTTCTAGCAAGTGTGTAAGGATAGAGGCAGGAGTAGATCACTTGGCCCTTCGAGCCTGCTCCGTCAGTTAATAAGAATATGATTGATCTGAATGTGGCCGTAACTCCAATTTCCTGACTGCCAGCATCCCCGAAATATTAAAGATTGGCTAAAGTCCCAGCGAGTCGGAAAGAGGCTTCTTGTAATCCAAATCCATTTTTTTTTCTAAAAAGACAAAGAAGTTAATTTCAAACCGGCAAAAAAAAAAATAATGAATAGCTGCTAACTTTCTTCAACCTTTCAGGAGTTGAGAATAGAAACGCCATTAATAACCGCAGCTAGCCAAATGGTCTCCCGAAAATTAGTGCAGTGACCTGATTCAATCTATGCTGGCTGCTGGGTCTGGGGGTGTTGGAATGGTGTGGAGACTTTGTAAATTGCTTTCGTCATAACTATAATAGTGTTCGAAAAAATAGCTGCTGTTTTTATTATCGAGAAGATCGCTGTTCGTCATCTGTCCGATGACAATTGTAAGGCCATGTTGGTTGATCTATCATATTTATTACAGATGTTGTTTCAGAAGAGTTAAAAAAAGCACAGTGGCTCACTCCACTGTGGTCTGCCCTGATATGCTTGCCTTCATTTTAATAGCTCTGGTCATCACGCCATTATATGTGTTGTACAGAGCGCAGTGTGAGGTCCTTTGGGGAAGTGGGTAGCATACCCGTTCTCCGAACCAGCGGCTGGATTTTGCGACTCCCCTCCCCCGCCCCCACCACTCGCCACACGTCCTGCCATGGCAGGGCCGGAATATCCCGCCCGAAGCTCGGGGTTCAAATCCCAGTCCCAAGATCTGATGGCCACGGAACTCTTTTAAAAAAATATTCGTTCTTGTGATGTGGGCGCCCCTGGCTGGACCAGCGTTTGTTGCCCATCCCTAATTGCCCTTGAACTGCGGGCGGCGCAGGAGCACAGTGCTTAGCACTGTTGCTTCACAGCGCCTGGGTTCCAGGTTCGATTCCCGGCTTGGGTCAATGTCTGTGCGGAGTCTGCACGTTCTCCCCCGTTGTGCGTGGGTTTCCTCCGGGTGCTCCGGTTTCCACCCACAGTCCAAAGATGTGCAGGTTAGGTGGATTGGCCATGATAAATTGCCCTTAGTGTCCAAAAAGGTTTGGTGGGGTTATTGGGTTACGGGGGTAGGATGGAGTTGTGGGCTTAAATTGGGTGCTCTTTTCAAGGGCCGGCGGAGACGCGATGGGCCAAATGGTCTCCTTCTGCACTGTAAATTCTATGAACTATGTGGCTTGCCAGGCCATTTCAGAGGGGGGCAATTAAGAGTCCACTGCATCGCTGTGTGGGTCAGGAATCACGGACGGGATTCTCCGACCCCCCGCCGGGTCGGAGAATCGCCGGGGGTTGGCGTGAATCCCGCCCCCGCCGGTTGCCAAATTCCCCGGCACCGGATATTCGGTAGGGGTGGGAATTGCGACGCGCAGGTTGGCGGGTCCCCCCCCGGCGATTCTCCGGCCCGTCATGTTACCGGCCGGACAAGGCGGCGGCGGGGGGGGGGGGGGGGGGGGGGGGGGGGCGGGGCGGGGGGGGGGGGGCGGTCTGGCCCCGAGGGGTGCCCCCACGGTGGCCTGGCCCGCGATCGGGGCCCACCGATCCGTGGGCGGGCCTGTGCCGTGGGGGCACTCTTTTCCTTCCGCCTTCGCCATGGTCTCCACTATGGCAGAGGCGGAAGAGACCCCCTCCACTGCGCTTGCGCGGGGATGCCGTGAGCGGCCGCTGACGCACCCGCGCATGCGCCGCACGGCAAAGTCATTTCCGCGCCAGCTGGCTGGGCACCAAAGGCTTTTCCCGCCAGCTGGCGGGGCGGAAATCAGTCCGGCACGGACCTAGCCCCTCAAGGTGAGGGCTCGGCCCCTCAAGATGCGGAGAATTCCACACCTTTGGGGCGGCGCGATGCAAGCCTGTGAGTGCCGTAGCAACTCGGGAAGTCCGGCTGGCTCCGCTGGCCGGCTATGATCAGGTCGGGGCCAGTACAGGATTCGAGTTCCGTGCCGGCTATGCTGGATTTGGGACCTGCTCTCTTTTCCCTACCCATGGTGGAGGACGTGGCACTGCGGGCCGGACTTGCCTCAACTAGAATTGGCAACCATAATGCTGTCGAGGAGCCAGCAGTTGGGACTCTCCCATTACTAATGCTCAAATGACATGACAACCAAATGCCTCTTACGATTTATGTTTTCCCTCACCAGAGAGTGGCATGGAGCAGCCAGCCCCAAATCGTTAGATGTATCGAGCCTTGGCCTCCTCCTATTAAGTAACTACTTGCTGTCTCTCGGAGACACCACTTAACAAATGAATCTTCTGTGAGAGCTTGACAGCATCTGGAAACTCAACATTGGAGTCCCTGTTCACTGTTTGTGGTGAAGTTGACCGCGAACATCATCGGGGATGTTTGATCGGGTTCCGGTGGGTATGTCGGTAACTGCCGATTTCTGTCTGTAAAGGGCAACTGAAAATACGACAGGCTGGCGCAGCTGATGGACGTTTAGATGACTACCTGGCCAAGGATTTCCTCTCCTTATGTACACTCACTGCCTCCGATGTGCACTTGCTGCCCCGTTTTTTATTCGGTCCTGCCAGTAATCCTGGGTGAGCTTCTCTCAGGCCTCAAAAGTCAATACAAAACTCATGAGTGAAGCCTCCAGAGTGCCCTTGTCATGCTTCCCTTGACAACCATGGGAGCGCACCCCCCCCCCCCGCCCCCCGATTGGAGCTCTCCACCAAAGATTTGCTTTGATAAGCGAGTGCCAGGCATTCTGGCCACATGACCAGCCCCAACTCAGTCTTGATTGTCTCAATAGGGTGTGGATGCTTGACATGCCAGCAAAGCTGAGCGTCTCATTGTCTGATGGTGTGTGTTGCCGTCTAATCTTCAGAATCTTCCGAAGGCAGCTCCGGTGAAAGTGGTTGGGCTTCTTAGCATGAGGTTGGTGCACAGTCCAAGGCTCGCATGTATAAAGCAGATTGGGCAGGACTATTGCTCTACAGACTCTCAGTTTGGTGGGCAAACTGACTCTCTTCATTCCCAGACTCGTGTTCAAAGTCCGCTGAAGGCAACACTTCCTTTGCCAATTCTTGTCAATATAGACAGCTCGAGAGATTGTGCTGATGAGATAAGGGAACTTATCCACTGCCGACAACTTCTGGTCATGAACTAAATCCCCGGGCTCGGGATAGGGCTTTCCCGGAACAGGCTGGTAGATTATTTCAGGTTTCTTTGTGCTTTCTTTGTGCGTTGGCAGATTTCCTTCTCTGAAAGGCAGGAATGATCCAGGCTACTTTTTTAAAACAATCGATGATACTTCCAGGGTCACCTTCACTGAGGCTGACTTTGTGGGCGCGATTCTCCGAACCCCGCGCCGGGCCGGAGAATCGGCGCTACCGCGCGACGCCGCCCTGACGCCGGCGCACTCTTCTCTGAGGTGCGGAGAATCGGCGCCATTTGCGCCGGCGCGTTTTGCGCGGCGCTGGTCGCGGGCCGCTGTCCGCGGCCGGGCCGCCGATTCTCTGGCCTGGATGGGCCGAGCGGCCGCGCGGAAACGGCGGAGTCCCGCCGGCACCGTTCTCCCCTGCTCGCAGCCGGCGGGAACTCTGCGCGAAGGGTTGGGGGGGGGAGGGGGGTGAGGGGGGCTCCGTCCCCGGGGGGGCTCGTTGGGGGGGGGGGGAGGGGGGTGAGGGGGGCTCCGTCCCCGGGGGGGCTCCGTCCCCGGGGGGGGGGGGGGGGCCTCCGATGAGATCTGGCCCGCGATCGGGGTCCACCAATCGGCGGGCCGGCCTCTCCCCCCCCCCAGGCCTATTTTGTTGCGCGGCCGGCCCCTGAACCCCTGCGCCATGTTGCGTCGGGGCCGGTGCACTGAAGAAGTCCCCCGCGCACGCACGGCTTGACGCTCGCCCATTTGGCACCGGGAAGGGAGGCTGGAGCGGCGTGAACCGCTCCAGCGCCGTGTTGGCCCCCTGTAAGGGCCACAATTGGTAGTCCCCGCGTCACGACGACGTTCACGACGGCGCGAACATTCTGTCTCCATTTTGGAGAATCGCGCCCTGTATTTCAGGTTTATTAATTAAATTCAAAATCCGCTCGCTGCTGTGGTGGAAATTGAACGCATGTCCCCCAGGGCATTAGCATGTGCCTCTGGGTTGGTTGTTTGGTAATATTACGACGAGGCCACCATCTAACCCTGAGCGGTTCTGGCATTTTCTGAAAAGCGATCAAGGTCTCCCGACATCATTGTCCCCATCCTCATGCATCGATAACGGATGTTGATTAATCATATCCATCAGTCTCTTATCGTCTGGTCACGAGGTGAGCAAAAGTCCCAGTGTTGGAAAGCTTTGGGAAGCATAGGTCTCCCCGAGGAGGTTTGATCCATAGATTAGCCACACTCAATAAAACATTGGGCAGAATTTTCCACTCCTTCAATGGTGAGTTGGCCGGAGCAGGGGGCTTGTAAAATTCCATGGATGGCCTCCACAATGAATCCCCACCCCAGCCCCAATCTGTATACAATTTTATGGTGGGATGGAAGACACCTCGGCCTCAATTGAGATATTAGGGACCATTTAAGGAATCTTTCCCACAATGAGGCTGGCTATCTGACTCGATGCACCCAATCATTCTTTGCAACATTTTTCATACCTTTCTTTTCAAGTTGAGCAAGATGGCTCATGGACAAGATCATACTGTCCTATTAAAATCCACCTTAAACTACAATTGTCCAATGAAGTGACTAATGTTTTCCCCAGATATGATACGAGAGAGTCTCTTAACAGTATCAAGCTGTTTAAACTTCTTTGATTAATTTTCCATCCTTCGCAAATGTTACTAATTCATCAGTAAAAATAGCAGTAGCTTTCTTTCCTGGTCACTTTCACACGTTAATAACCACGGGGCAATTAAATGATCCAAATCTCTTAAATTACTGCTTCTTTCAAAGAATTAGAGAATTAAAAACAGTTTTTGTCTGATAAAACGTATAAAAATCATGCTTTCTCGTTTCTCTACATTTCAAAAGGAATCAAGCTGTGTAATCCTCCACCAATATCAGTTTGTATCACTCTCTCTGAGCTATCAAAACACTTTAGGCTACTTTGGACAGTCAAATTAGCATTTTTAATAACATACCCGTTCAGTCATGTCAACCAGGGACAGGAGACAAATCATGGTCTTCTCTGATGCTTCTCCTGTTTCTAGACCCCTTATTCCCTACCCCCTTGTTAACCCCACCCCCCACCACCATCCCATCAATCATGCATGATTGATTAGGGCAGTACGGTTGCACAAGTGGCTAACACTGCGGCTTAACAGCACCAGGGTCCCAGGTTCGATTCCCCGCTGGGTCACTGTCTGTGTGGAGTCGGCACGTTCTCCCCGGGTTTTCTTCGGGTGCTCCGGTTTCCTCCCACAGTCCAAAGACGTGCAGGTTAGGTGGATTGGCCATGATAAATTGCCCTTGGTGTCCAAAAAGGTTAGGAGGGGTTATTGGGTTACGGGGATGGGGTGGAAGTGAGGGCTTAAGTGAGTCAGTGCAGACCCGATGGGCCGAATGGCCTCCTTCTGCACTGTATGTTCTATGATTTTCTTTCCCTTTCAGGACTTACCAATCAATCACAGAGAGAACTACTAAAGTGATAAAGCCCACTGTTGGCATCTGGTTACAAATATATCTGCAACATGGGTCATTAATATTAAGAGCAGCAATGATATAATGCAGTGCTAGTTTGTGTGCACCATATAGGTGATCCCACCATAATTATTACCAACCCAGAGAACGCATATTTTACTTATCAGTATCATGCAATATTGTTAATTTGACAGGAAAATATTCCTTTCATTATTTATGACACTGTGTGGATGACAACATTGATTTCAGCGATTGCCTCAGCCTTCATTAACATGGTTTACACATTGCACCATATGGACAAGGTGACAGTAAATTGGGCAGCACGGTAGCACAGTTTGGGTCACTGTCTGTGCGGAGTCTGCACGTTCTCCCCGTGTCTGCGTGGGTTTCCTCCGGGTGCTCCGGTTTCCTCCCACAAGTCCGGAAAGACGTACTGTTAGGTGAATTGGACATTCTGAATTCTCCCTCAGTGACCGAGCAGGCGCCGGAATGTGGAGACTTGGGGGCTTTTCACAGTAACCTCATTGCAGTGTTAATCTAAGCCCTACTTGTGACAATAAAGATGATTAAATTAAATACTTGGGGGAAACATTCAATATTTGGAGCCTGGATAAACCGTTCGGTGGAAGTAAAAGACATTCTCCTGGTTGGCTGCAGAATCATTATTTCATACAAGGGTGTAAATGGATTCTATTTTACCAGTAGTCTCAGTGGATAGAATTATCAAAGGATTCCTGAGTAACAAAGTGGAATATTTGAATGGCATAGGTTTTCACTGTCAGTGAGAAGTGTTGGAAACCTCATGTGTCTCTGTGTAACACAACCTTTAAGAGGCCAGAGGACAAAGATTGAATGATTCACAATTGCATCTATATTTTCTTAATCAGCAAGTCCGAAGACTGGTGAAGTGTTGATTGGTGTTTCTCACTACAATATAATTTCAATATCCGCTATGCAGCACAGCTTTATCATATTTCAATGCCTCAAAAAACTCCTGTAAGCACCAAGATGGACTGTGATAACAGGTAAGTAGGCAAAAGAATAAGATTGAAGTCATCTTAAAAATCATGTGCAATCTAAAACAGGTTACTGATTGGTTATGAGCCCATTATGTGCTACCAATTCAACCCCACAGAACCTGATCATAGTAAACTTCCATAATTTAAAAAAACAGAACTACAGCCATGATTCCACACTCTGTTTACAAGATAATTATACTGACATAGATTGTCGAGCACAATTCATCTCATTGATCCAACATACACACTAATGTATTCGTAGCATAAATATTCCATTTAGCCCCTCGAGCCTGCCCCACTGTTGGATAACATTGCCTACATGATACCAGTGACTACAATTCAAAAACACTTAATCAGCTGCAAAGTGATTTGGGACATCATACCATAATGTACCGTAAATGGTAAAACTCTTAGGAATATAGAAAGTCAGAGAGATCTGGGCGTGCAGGTCCACAGGTCTTTGAAGGTGACAACACAAATGGACAAGGTAGTCAAGAAAGCATACGGGAGGCGGCATGTGGTGCAGTAGTTAGCACTGGGACTGCGGCGCTGAGGACCTGGGTTCGAATCCCGGCCCCGAGTCACTGTCCGTGTGGAGTTTGCACATTCTCCCTATGTCTGCGTGGGTTTCGCCCCCACAACCCAAAGATGTGCAGGTTAGGTGGATTGGCCACACTAAATTGCCCCTTAATTGGAAAAAAAATAAAATAATTGGATACTCTAAATTTATGGAAAAAAAAGAAACCATACGGAATGTTGTCGTTCATTGGACGGGGCATCGAGTATAAAAACTGGCAAGCCATGCTACAGTTGTAGAGAACCTTGGTACGGCTGCACTTGGATTACTGCACACAATTCTGGTCGCCACACTACCAGAAGGATGTGGAGGCTTTGGGGAGGGTGCAGAGAAGGTTTACCAGGATGTTGCCTGGTCTGGAGGGTGTTAGCTATGTGGAGAGGCTGAATAGACTCGGACCGTTTTCATTAGAAAGACGGAGGTTGAGGGGTGACCCGATAGAGGTCTACAAGATTATGAGGGGCTTGGATAGAGTGGATGGGCAGGCACTCTTTCCCAGGGTGGCGGGGTCAGTCACCAGGGGGCATAGTTCTAAGGTCTGTGGGGCAAAGTTTAGAGGAGATGTGCGAGGCAGTTTTTTTACAACGGCGTTCAAAAGGCATCGCGACAAACACATGGATAGGATGGGTATAGAGGGATACGGCACAAGGAAGTGCTAAGGGTTTTTGCTAAGGTTGGTATCATGACCAGGCTTGGACTGCCGAAGGGCCTGTTCCTGTGCTGTATTGTTCTTTGTTCTTTGTTCTGTCATGAAAGAGGCTGAATATATGTCGGTTTTGTCTTTCTTTCATTACACCTGCAAACAGGAGACAGAGCGACCATAGTAATGGTGAAATTGGGGGCCCAATGCTGATTCTCTAAGTATAATTAATCACAGAGCAATCAACTGATGTTAGAGAAGAGGCTACAAAGAAATAACTACATTTACAAAACAGTTGAACTCTGTAACTAATACAACCTTACCATTCTGACTTCTCTGGTACCACCCCCACAATATACCATAAATGGCATCTGCTCCTTTTATGCTCATGACATTCTCCAGGATTCATCAATCAGACATCTCCCAGCAACTCAAGAAAAATATAGATTAAATTGTTAATCTGAATTTTTCACCTGAGGAAGGAGCTGCGCTCCAAAAGCTAGTGATTCGAAACAAACCTGTTGGATCAACCTGGTTTTGTAAGACTTCTTACTGAATTTTTCAGAGGTGTGTGATACATGGTGTAAATGGTCTTAACTCCAGGAATGGACTATTACCCCTTCCCCTAGAAGCTCTCATGCAAATTGTGTTGCACACTGTGTATTTACAGCCTATTCACACAGGTTCTATTTGATGTTGCATTACATTTGAACGTAATACATGTGAAAATTGTAATTCTTTTAAATTCTAATTGTTGTTTGAAGTGTGAGAAAAACAGGCAAATGAAATGAAACATGTAATTAATAAATAAGGAACTCCTAAGAACTCCAAAAAAGGGAGTGTGACAACAATATTCTGAGAGAAACCATTTCTAGATACACTTAAATCATAGGATTGGGTTTCTAGAAAGGCCTTAATGGTAATAGGCCTTTGAGCTGTTTCTTTAGGATTTCAATGGATTTTTTTCCACAATAGGCGTATGGGAACCTTCTCCACAGAGATGCTGTCGTCCCTCAGTGTGACCACCTTATGCTAGATTTTTGCAGCGCTGGTGCAGGCTGGAGTGAATGTAGGATTGAGTATAGATTTGTAAAACCTTCCTTCAAGCAATCTCTTGGTGACATTTATAGGTGTTCCTTTCCCATACCATTGCAAGAACGATAAAACGGATGAAAGTGAGTCTTTAGTTTCTGACATCTATTGTGACGAGGCTCAAGATTCTGAAGCCTCTGGTACATGAACAGAGAATGCCTTCAGAATTATGCCCACTTGCCCACTTGGGGGCATAATGGGAATTTAGACTGCTATTTATTTGCTCGTTTGAATTCAAAAGAGAATTTTGAAAAGTGTGCAGTATTGGCACTAAACCTTAAAATAGACCCCCACCCCTAAAACACCCAGACCGCACTCCCATTGCCTCTGTCCACACCTGCACCTCATCACCCCCTCCCCTACATCCAATTGCCTCAAAAATGACTTCGCTTAGCATTTTTCCAACCAGCTTTTTAACCAAAAGTACTCTCACGACAGTTCCTATGAGTAGGAACCATCATTTCACCTTCAGGCAGCTTGGTGGTTTTCAGGCACGTTGTAAAAAGAAAATTGGAACCACGAAGTTCCGGAAGGTTGGAATCAGCAATGCAGTAGCCGTCTGTGAAACTGTCCTGAAAGACCAGCTTTAAACAAAAAGAACCATTGGCCTGCCACTTCCACTTTCAAAATAAATACGTTTTTCAGGCCTGAAGCTCCACTTCTGGCTACTTAGGCCGGATGATAAGGAACTCAGTTTATAACACCGAGTCTGATCGCCCTTTAGCCTTCCCAAACTCCAGTGTTCAGCACCATCTGCGCTCCCGTCTCCCGACCCTGACGTCAATCCCTTATCTTTGTGCTGTCAGATATTATGGCTGCATGTTTTTGTTTATTTAAAGCTTCCCCAAAGTTCTAAGTTCGATATCGCGGTAGCACAGCGGTTAGCACCGTTGCTTCACAGCAGCAGGGTCCCAGGTTTGATTCCCGTCTTGGGTCACTGTCTGTGCGGAGTCTGCACGTTCTCCCCGTGTCTGCGGGGGTTTCCTCCGGGTGCTCCGGTTTCCTCCCACAAGTCCCGATAGACGTGCTGTTAGGCGAATTGGACATTCCGAATTCTCCCTCTGTGTACCCGAACAGGCAGCGGAATGTGGCCACTAGGGGCTTTTCACAGTAACTTCACTGCAGTGTTAATGTCAGCCTACTTGTGACAATAAAGATTATTCTACTACTATTATTAAAATATCTTTGAAGCTTGTCGTTCATTTGCTCAAACTCAATTTTGCCACTTTTTGTCCCTTTGGTTAAACAATCCAAATTTTGAAGTGTTCAGACCAACGATCATACGGATATAGGAATTAGGAGCAGGAGTAGGCCACTCGGCCCCTCGAGCCTGCTCCACCATTCTATAGGATCTTGGCTCGTCTGATTGTAACCTCAACCCCACATTCTCACCTGCCCCCGATAACCTTCCACCCCCCTGTTCATCAAGAATCTATCTCGCTCTGCCTTAAAAATACTCAAAGACTCTGCTCCCACTGCCCTTTGAGGAAGAGAATTCCAGAGGGCGTGATCTTCGGCCACGCTGCGCCGGCAAAGCAGCTCGCCATGGCGCAATCCCTTTGGGACTCAATCCCTTCGCCTCGGGGACCTTGGGCGAGTGCCGTTTGGTACAGGTCTCCGCAAACAGGGACCAGATGGAACGGCACTCGGGTGGTCCCCAAGGGAATTGGAGGCAGTGCCAGCCTTGCACCCTGGCAGTGCCACCTGGGTGCCATCCTGGCACTGCCAATGTGCTCAGGTGGCACTGCCAAGGTGGCAAGCTGGCATTTTTTGTGCGCACGTGATCAGGACGGGGTTGCCCACCGTGGGTCGTTGGGGGGTGCGAGGGGGGTCTGAGGGACCCTCCCATGTTGAATTCGGGCTGGGGCGCGGTCAGGAATATATTCCGTCCCGATCTCTCGCTGCAATGGGGTGTTCCAGCCCCGAATATCCTGTTTAGGCTCCTTATAATAATAATCGCTTATTGTCACAAGTAGGCTTCAATGAAGTTCCTGTGAAAACCCCTTGCCGCCACATTCCGGCACCTGTTCGGAGAGGCTGGTACGGGAATTGAACGCGCGCTGCTGGCATTGTTTTGCATTACAAGCCAGCTGTTTAGCCCACTGTGCTAAACCAGCCCCAACACGAGTAGCCTTGAATAGCCACATGTTCCTCGCCACTATGAGTGCTGGGAAACGTGCAGCTAAACGTGCTCGCTGGGGAACTTTGTTTCCTTTTGGGATGATCCGGCCTAGAATTTTATGACACTGTGAGAGGAAAGAACTCTCATCATCTCTGTCTTAAATGAGCGACCCCATCATTTTCAAACAATGACGTCCAGTTTGAGATTTGCCCACTCGAGGAAACATTGGACGGGAGGCTCCGTTGCGGGTCCGCCACGCTACCATTGCTGGCGAGGATGAGGAATCTTGCGGCATTCGCCGGCGGCGGGATTCTCTATTCCTGCCGCTTGTTAATGGAATTTCCCATCGAATCCACCCCACAGCCAGGAAACCTCCGGGAGGGGGTGGGGTGAGGGGGGGCGGCGGGGGGTGCGCTGCCGGCCGGATCAGGGAATCCCACCGCCATCCTCTCCATGCCCGTGTTGTCTCCTCTGTTTATATGAAATGGAAAAAGAATCTGTAACTGCATACAGCAACAACGTGCTGTAGTGTGTGTCAATGGCCAACACCCACAATGCCACCCTCCCACCCCGGATTGAATAACGTCAACCACACATTTCAGATAAAAGGATGGTTAAGTCAGCTTCTTACATAAGGTAAAGCAGTTCTGCTACTTTAACCGTTGACCTTTGAGAGATATTGGTCATAGCCTCTTCCTATGTGTCAGACTAGGTCAGCTAGTGTGTGGAGCCTTGGGGGGCGATTCTCCGAGCCCCGCCACGACGCCCCAACGCCGGCGCGTGATTCTCCGAGGTGCGGAGAATCGGCGCCATTTGCGCCGGCGCGTTTGGCGCAGTGCCGGCCGCGGGGCGCTGGAATCGGCGGGGCTGCCAATTCTCCGGCCCGGATGGGCCGAGCAGCCGCGCCGATACGACAGAGTCCCGCCGGCACCGTTCACTCCTGGTCGCTGCCGGCAGGAACTCTGGGCGAACGGTCGAGGAGCGACCTTTTTTTTGGGGGGGGGGGGACTCCTTCACCGGGGGGGGGCACTCCGATGGGGTCTGGTCCGCGATCGGGGCCCACGGATCGGCGGGCCGGCCTCACCCCCACCGGGCCTACTCTCTGGCGCGGGCCAGAATCGGTCGTACCAGGGCCCGGTTCGCGCCGTCGTGAAACGCGACGGCGTTCACGACGGCGCGAACACTTGGCCTCAAGTTGGAGAATAACCCCCTTGGTCTCCTTACCTAAGAAAGGGTAGACTTGCGTTCGAGAGAATGCAAGGAAGGTTCACCAGGCTGAGTCCTGAAATGAAGGGGGCTGTCCAATGAGGAGATGGTGAGTTGACTCGGCCCCTATCCAGTAGAATTTAGAAGAATGAGAGGTGGTTTCATCAAAACATGAAGGGGCTTCATAGGGTAGACGCTGGATGGATGATATCCTGGCCAGGGAGTCCAGGACTATAGGTCTCAGAATTAGAATACGGAGTCATTTAGGACTGGGATGAGGGTATATATCTTCACCAAGAGGGCTGTGGATTTTGGAAACTCTCTCCCCTCAGTGATTGGGTGGGTGTTCAATCATTGAGAGTGTTCAAAACAGAAATTAGAATTTCTCCAGCACAGAAGGAGGTCATCTGGTCTATCAAATCCACACCAATCCCCTGAAAGAGCACCCCACCGAGGCTCACTCCCCCGCACTATCCCCGTAACCCCACCTAACCTACACATCCTTGGACACTAAGGGGCAATTTTAATATAGCCAACTCACCTAGCCTGCGCATCTTTGGACTGTGGGAGGAAACCAGAGCACCCGGATGAAACCCACGCAGACACGGGGAGAACGTGCAGACTCCGCACAGACAGATTGACAGGTTTTTGGATATTGGGTGAATTGAGGGATATGAAGATCGTGCAAGAAGGTGGAATTGAGTTGGGAGTTCAGCCATGAATGATGGAGCAGGCTGCAGGGGATAAATGGCTTCCTACAGCTTTTATTTCTTATGCTCCTTTGACATTTGCTTCAGGAGACTTAAGCACCGATTTTCCAACACATGTTCGATCACCCATGCTGAACTGAAGATTTCCAACCACTAACATCTTTTGACTTGGTGCATGTTATGAAATGCATATCAGTGTATAAACTGATCCTATAGGAGCGGCAGTGTAGTCGTTTGTTCTCTGGTATATTCGCATCAGTAAAAACCTTGCATTTGATCATGCTTGACTGAATAAGGCTATTCCCAGTAATTCACTGAGTTGAATTTATTGCAATTTATTGTGAGGGCAATTACAGTCACTCCGATTAAAGCAAATCGCACTGTTCCGAAACAAGCAATTGTCAAAATTCAAATGACCCCTTACATACCCCGGGGGGGGGGGGGGGGGGGGGGGGGGGGTTGGGGAGACGAGGGTTGGGGAGACGAGGGTTGTGGTTCCCATTGAAAACACCCCCCCCACGCCGCCGGGAAACCCCCAGGTGGAGGTGCCCCGCCACAGAATCCCAATGGCTGGAGGATTCCTGCCCTTATCTTTATGGCTATTAGCCTGGGTTTGCTCCCACAAGTAGAAACATCTTCCCTGCATAGATCCTATCAACCCTTTTCACTGGGCTGAGTTTTATGTGAGGGGAGTGAATTTCTCCCCTGGCGCTCCCTGCGACCCGAAAAGTAGCAGCACTGAGCTGGTCAATGTGGAACAAACCGCCATAGGCATAATGCGTTCCGGGAGGCATTCATGAGGTGAGGAAGTCCTGCCCCCGAGAAATGCCCACCAATCTGATCAGCTGGCAATTCCAGCAGTCCCAGCAGCTCCAGAGCACAATAGTGGACGCTACTGGTACTGCAAGCAAGCTTGGGGATGAAGACAAATGGATCCCAGAGAGAGGTACATCGGGGGTATTAGATGGAGAGGGATTGGAGAGCAGAGGAAAGTGGTGAGGAGGGTGGAGGGGTTTGGTAGCTCGGCGGGAAGTGACAAAGGGGTGTGTGGTCGGCCACAAACGAGTTCAAAACAAGTTGGTAAAAAGAAAACGTGGTTTATTGCAAAGCAATTATATTTACAATGTACATCAGATCCCAGCCACATATTCTCTGGTGGTTCCATACCTGGCCGACTTTATACAGATGTCAATCATAAGGGCAGCACGGTAGCACGAGTAGCTCGCACTGTGGCTTCACAGCGCCAGGGTTCCAGGTTCGATTCCCTGCTGGGTCATTGTCTGTGCTGAGTCTGCACGGTCTCCCCGTGTGTGCGTGGGTTTCCTCCGGGTGCTCCGGTTTCCTCCCACAGTCCAAAGACGTGCAGGTTAGGTGGATTGGCCATGATAAATTGCCATTAGTGACCAAAATGTTTAGTAGGGGTTATTGGGTTATGGGGATAGAGTGGAAGTGAGGGCTTAAGTGGGTCAGTGCAGACTCGATGGGCCGAATGGCCTCCTTCTGCACTGTATGTTCTATTTTCTATAAATGTCCTTGGGCTCCCTGCTTTCTAAGCGGGTGAGTTCATATTCGGCGAGAATCATGGGGAGTCTGATTGCTCCAACCCCGTAGGTCTCTTGCGGGTTATAACAGGATGGTAAACTCTTGGGTGCGTAGGGTACACGTGCTTCTCCCTCCAAGGGACATGCTCCGTCCTTCCCACATCTTTACCAGTTGGGTTCGAAAAGCAGCTTCGCCCCCCCTCGCCAGCCTAAATGGCGAGGTCAGCATAATATCTGTGTCGAATGGCTTGCTACTAATGAGCTTAATTATCCGTTAAATACTTTTCAAAAAATGGTGGGCTGGATGCTGATTTTGACGGCCACCTATAACCTCTCAAGAGGTTACTCCTGGTCGAGGATCCGGGTTTGATCCCGGCCCTGGGTCACTCTCCGTGTGGAATTTGCACATTCTCCCCGTGTCTGTGTGGGTCTCATCCCCACTACCCAAAGATGTGCTTGGTAGGTGGATTGGCCACGCTAACTTGCCCTCACCAGAGCTGCTCAGTGCAGGAAATGACTCCCGAGTGCCCTCTCTGGAGGGCATTCCCCATTGGGGCACTAAAAACAGACAGAGAGCCGCTAGATAGCGGGGTTGTTAGCACCGGCAACTGCTCCGCTAATCCCGCCCAGAATGGACTCTTTCTTCAGTTACATCGCGCCCCATAATTGCTCAAAGTGATAAACTCAGGAAGGGCAAAAATTTGATGACAAGTCTCATTGTCGTAAGCTGAGCAATAGTTACATAAATGGGAGATTGGACAGACTTTTTCCACTTAGATGATGAGTGGTGCGAATTTACCAACATTTTAGGAATCAGAAGATATTGGAAAATTCCTTAAAGAAAATTGTCAAAAGGGAGATATAGGAAGCAGGAAAATGGCATTGACCGGGGAGAAATTAGGAATTTAGGAATAGATAAGATCAACCTCAGGTGGACCATAAAATCAGTGTTGCTGAGGGTGGTTGACTGCACTCCACCTTTGCCGATCTTTTGTGCTTCTTGCCGGTACTCCACCATCATAGAGTCATACAGCAGAGAAACAGGCCAATTGTGTCAATGTCGAATTTACAGCGCAGGAACAGTCCACGGTGCTGTGCCAGGCGTTTGGAGCAAACACAAGCCTTCACCCACACGATGCAAGGAGAAGAATGGCCTCTTCCTGTCCTTTGTTCAAAATTCCGATTGAATGTATCGAATCATAAAATCACGGCACGGGGAAGGTATTGTGTCCATCATCCCTCTGTCAGCTCTTTGAAACAAGCTTTCTAATTAGTCAATGGTTAAGAATAAATAATTTGATTTGGACTCAGCAAATTGCAATTTTAATTTAATAGTAGTCAGTACACCAGCCTCTAATTGTCTGTTCCTTACCCCCAGGAAAGCTGAAGTCAATTGAAGAGTCCTTCCCACACACAGACTGCGAACAGTTAACCCAGAGCACAGCTGGAACTGGAGATGACACTCTCTGGCCTCAGCGCCCTGGGGGACGGCTGTTTTTACCCGTGCAGATATCAAAGTACCTGACTTGGTTTTATTCCGCCAGTCGAGTACAGGACAGGGATTTCGTAAAATTGGCTGCTTTTATCTGTTTATAGAAATCATAATCCCTCATTAATCCTCATCCAAGCAATTTTTTTTGGCAGACGAGTTGTGTGTTTATCAGGATTAGAGTGTAAATTCTCGGCCTTTGGAAGATGCACTCCTGAACGCATTGATGCGACTCTGCACAGACTCTCCCTCGAACTCCGGCTGGGTATGCACGTGCTCCTTCTTACTCTAATAATAATAATAATCACTTATTGTCACAAGTAGGCTTCAATTAAGTTACTGCGAAAAGCCCCTAGTCGCCACATTCCGCCATCTGTTCGGGGAGGCTAATACATTTCTTAGTTAGTATTCAATGGTTTTAGTAAGAAGCGGGCTTTTACTAAATGAGTCGAGAGTTCTGCTAGCCTGTCAAATTCCGTTTGATTAGAAAAATAGTCAATTTCTTATGCAAAGCACGATCACACTTTCAATTAGCCATTGCGGATGGAGAGTATTGGTGTCTATGTCTATTTGTCACATTCATCTGTGTTCATTAAGATTATCACTGCATCGCCCCACCAATGCAAGATGGCCACTGATATCCATCGATGCGTGCCTGCCCACACTTGCACAGAATCCAATGACATAATTTGCAGGGAGCACAATGCCCGTCAGATCTTATTTGGATCCTGAAGCCCCTCACCCTGTCCCTGAGCCCCCATGGCGGGCAGGCAGTCGGAACCCGGCTTCCCCGAAGTTTCTGGATTTCAGGACGTGGAAGGAGATGGAGTCTTCCAATCCACCGGGCAATGGCCGCGATTCTGTTTGCAGCTGCGGGGCCTGTTCCGACTCAGCCGGAAAAAGGGGAGAGGCTCCGGAGCGCAAAGATGGCGGCTGCACGGAGAACTGCGTATCCGTGGGGCTGGCAGCAAATGCAGCTGCTTTCGTGAAATTCTTCCTCGCTGGCTAGCATTCATTGATCATCCCAAAGTGTCCTTGAGAAGGTGGCCATCCAATTGGCCAGCAGCTGTCTAACCTGGAACGTTTAGTCCCCGTGCGATGGCCTATTAGTGGTCAATTGACTGTTAAGTGACAGTGGGGTACCAGTTCTTCCCTGGGACAACTTCTGTCTTCTTAGCTAGGTGCTGCGGGGTGTGGAGAACATGGTGTTCAGTTAAATTCAGCCCATTAGCCACTTCCTTCTCCATTGGTACTGCCGATTTCCAGCACTTTTATCTTTTTATTCCTGAATTCCATTCGCATTTTCAGCGAGGAAGAGCAGAAGGAAAACTTCTCCCTTAACAGCAGCTTGCATTTATATCTTACCTTTAAATTAGTAAATGGTCTCATGGCATTTCACGGTAGCTTCACCGCGCAAAGTTTGACACTGAGCCACACAACGAGATATTCAGGAAAATTACCAAAAAGCTGAGGGAGGAAATTCATCAGCTCGGAGTCGAGTCAGCTGAAAGCGTAGCCACCTATTACAAGACGAAGCAAATCATGCGTGCGCAAGAGCAGTCAGTTTAACTTCAGTGCTGGGGAAGTTTGCAGAAACAATTAACTCAGAATAGAATTAGGAAGTCATGTGGAAAAATGCGGGTTGATTAGGAAGGGCCAGAATAGATTTCAAAAGGGGAAATCATGTTTAATTGACTTGCTGGAGTCTTTTGAGGAGGGAACAGAAAGCGTCGCTGAGGGTAATGCTGTTGATGTGGTGCATATGGACTTTTAGAAGGCATTCGGTAAAGTGCCACACAACAGACTTATGCGAAAAGTTACAGCTCATGGAATAAAATGACAGTAGCAACGTGGATACAAAATTGACTTAATAATAGGAAACAGAGATCAGAGGATTGGATAGGGTGGACAGTGAGAGCCTTTTTCCTCGGATGGTGATGTCTAGCACAAGGGGACATAGCTTTAAATTGAGGGGAGATAGATATAGGACAGATGTCAGAGGTAGGTTCTTTACTCAGAGAGTAGTAAGGGCGTGGAATGCCCTGCCTGCAACACTAAGGGCATTCAAATGGTCATTGGATAGACATATGGACGATGAGGGAATAGTGTAGATGGGCTTTAGATTGGTTTCACAGGTCAGCGCAACATCGAGGGCCGAAGGACCTGTACTGCGCTGTAATGTTCTGTGTTCTAAGCTCTATGTGGTCAATGGATATTTTGGGGCTGGAGGAAGGCTTGTAGTGATGTTGCCCAGGGGTTGGTATTGAGAACCTTGCTTTCCCTGATAGATATTAATGAACTAGATCTTGGTCTGCTGGGGACAGTTTCAAAGTTTACGGATGATACAGAACTTGGAAGTATTGAAAACTGTGAACGTTAAAAGGACATAGAGCATTTAGTGGGGTGGGCCGATCAACTTCAATACAGAGAAGTGTGAGGTGATGCATTTTGCTCGGGAGAATATGGAGAGACAATATAAAATAAGGGGTAAAATTCTTAAGGGGGTGCAGGAGCAGAAGGGCTTTGGTGTACGTGTGCATAAATCATTGAAGATGGTAAAAGAAGTGGAGAGAGTAGGTCGAGAATTAATAAAGTATCCTGGGCTTTATTAATAGGGGCATTGCTTACAAGAGCAAGCAGGTGATGCTGAACTTATACGAGACACTAGTTAGGCCTCAGCTGGGATATTGTGCACAGTTCTGGACACAACACTGTAGCAAGGATATGAAGACATTGGAGAGAGTGCAGAAGAGGTTTACAAGAATGTTTCCAGGGACAAGTAACTTTAATCATGAGGGTAGATTGGAGAGGTTGGGACTGTTCCCCTTGGAGAGGAGAAGGCTAAGAGGAGATTTGATGTAGATGTTCAAAATTATGAGGTGGCTGGACAGAGTAGACAGGGAGAAACTGTTCACTGATTTAAAGTGATTTGGAAACGAAGCAAATGTGATGTGAGAAAAAATGTTTTTCACACAGCGAGTGGTTAGGGTCTGGAAGTGTGGTGGAGACAGGGTCAATTGAGGCATTCAAGAGGGCACAATATGATTATTTGAATAGAAACAATGTGCAGGAATACGGGGAAAAGGCAGGGGAATGGCACTAAACCATGATGCTCGATGGGCCGAATGGCCTTCTGTACCCGAACAGCTCTATGATTCTGTGAAAGGCCAGAATTGGAGGAGTACTGAGATTTTGGAGGTTTGCTGGGTTGGGGGAAATAGAACGGGGCAATGCCAGATTTCACCTTGTCATAACTCAGTGTGGGGTCCAGGGTAGTTTGAGAGTTAAAGATGGTTTGGAAGAATCTGAAATAATGGCATTCCCTCCAGAGAAACAGAACAATTGGGGCAAATCTTTATCTTTAATTATGCTGTCACAGAGCTCGGAAAACAGATCGTGAATTTGGGCATCAGCTTTGTGCTTTTCCCTCAGGATCTTCCTTCAGATGGACGGGGATGTAAGCTAAAAAAAAGTGACCCTGAAGAGAGCTTTAGTCTGTTGTCTTACTAATCTAAGAGCTAAAGTCTGGTCCTTTCACTGACTGAGCCACCTGCCACCCTACCCACCTGCCACCCTACCCACCTGCCACCCTACCCACCTGCCACCCTACCCACCTGTCACCCAACCCACCTGCTACCCTACCCACCTGTCACCCAACCCACCTGCTACCCTACCCACCTGCCACCCTACCCACCTGCCACCCTACCCACCTGCCACCCTACCCACCTGCCACCCTACCCACCTGCCACCCTACCCACCTGCCACCCTACCCACCTATCACCCTTCGTGCCTATCACACTATCCAACTATCGGCCGATCCACGTGCCAATCTTACCCATTCCAACACCTTACCCACATCCACTCATTAACTCACCCATTCTCTCATACACAAAAACACTGAGAAACTGCTGAACAGTCCCAGATTTGCAGTGTATCAGTGGACACTTATCAAAATACGTAGCTACTGCTGCTAAAAGAAAGTGTGGCTCGTCTTCCCCTGATGATCCGAGCTACGAAGAAGCGGTTTCATGTCAGACGCGTTCCACAATTCTGGAGAAGCCGGGATCGGAGAGGAGCAGCTTCAGCATTGTGCTGGAATGTAGGAAGGCACCTGCAGTCCGACAGTGCTTCCTGCTCCTCGGAAGATTCGGACCAATATCTCCTTATGTGGCTGGGTGTCATACTTTGTTTTATAATACTCCTGTGAAACATCATGGACGATGTGTTATTCTAAAGGTGCGAGATAAATGGGGCTGTTGACGCAATTTAGGGGAGAGGTGGGTTTGGGATCAGGTCGGCATCCTCCTTTTCCACAGTCAAATCAATCGATGGTCCTCACTGCACAATTTCACACAAAAAGTGACTGATTTTATGAAGGGCCACAGGATTAATGAAGTCCCTGGAATTGTACCCCCGGCCCTAACTCCTTCTCCCTCTCACCCATATGAATCATCAACCTTCATACTAAAGGGCGGCACGGGGCGGCACGGTAATACAGTGGTTAGCACTGTTGCTTCACAGCTCCAGGGTCCCAGGTTCGATTCCGGATTGGGTCACTGTCTGTGCGGAGTCTGCACGTTCTCCCTGTGTCTGCGTGGGTTTCCTCCGGGTACTCCGGTTTCCTCTCACAAGTGCCACAAGACGTGCTGTTAGGTGAACTGGACATTCTGAATTCTCCCTCTGTGTACCTGAACAGGTGGCGGTGTATGGCGACTAGGTGCTTTTCACAGTAACTTCATTGCAATGTTAATGTAAGCCTACTTGTGACACTAATACAGATTATTATTCGATTATTATTGAAGGAGTGAAAATAAAAAGGTGAAAAATAAAATGAATGAAAACGCTTCCACTTCTCCAGCAACAGACATGTTGTTCAGCAGAGGGCTCTTCTCTATTTTTAATGATAATAATAATCGCTTATCGTCACAAATAGGCTTCAATGAAGTTACTGTGAAAAGCCCCTGGTCGCCACATTCTGGCGCCTGTTCGGGGAGGCCGGTACGGAAATTGAACCCGCGCTGCTGGCATTGTTCTGCATTACAATCCAGCTGTTTAGCCCACTGTGCTAAACCAGCCCCTGGTTTTAGTGCTTGAGAGGTCATCAATAACTCTGGCAGTCATTCACAAGTGTACTAAAAATATCTCTCCATGGCAGTGCTTCGACCAAGCCCAGCCACCTTGTCAAACAAGCGGCAAACAGCGTTTTCTCCTGCAGTGGAAATTATTGCCAACATTTGAATTTTGTATTCTTGCTTTTGTCCTGACGAGTGCAAGACACAAATATTCGACAGGATGTCTCTCTTTTCAGCGAAACTGTTTCTATAAATGGAGGGTTGTTTGAAACACACCCACAAATAGGAACACTTTTAATTTATTTGAGCTATGTTTTTATTAACGGGAAAGTGAGCTTGCGTGCTCTTAGAAAATCAAAGCCGCTCGTCTGGTCACTCGTAGGTTTTGCAGTGTCCAATTAGTTGTATAGCTATCCTTCAAGTGGTGTCATGTGCTTTCTGACGCCCTGGAGCACATCATAAGATTCTGCTTATTTTCCTCCCTGGCATCTCAACAAAATGGAACTTTATATTCTTCAACCTTGCCTTTCACCTCCAGTCTTTTGAAACCTACTTTTGGCATTCATCAACTGCCCTTTCCTGGTTGTTTAAAGAATCTCCTGCATTAACGTGGCACCTTTCGCTTACTTCAGCGTATCTCAAAGTGCTTTACAGCCACTGAAGTGCTTATCTGGGGCGAAATTCTCCGTTATCGGCGGAAAGTCCGCCGATCGGCGCAAAAAACGGCGCAAATCCGACTTGCGTCACGTCGGAAAAATGGGTCGATAGTCTCCGGCCCGAAATGGGCTAGCAGCGACGTAACGGGATCCGCGCTTGCGCAGTGGTTCACGCCGTGCAGCGTCATACGCGCTGCACGGCGTGACGGCTCATAAGGCGGCGCTGCTCCCCCCCACCCGACCGGAACACCCGACCGCAACACCCGACTGGATGGCTGGCCGTCGCTCAGCCCCGAGGTTCGAGTCACGCGATGTGGAGGCGCTCCTGGACGCGGTGGAGCAGAGGAGGGATGCCCTGTATCCCGGGTATGGCCGCAGAGTTGCCCCATGCCACAGCCGGCGTCTGTGGAGGGAAGTGGCAGAGGCCGTCACCGCTGTGGCCCTGACACCACGGACAGGCACCCAGTGCCACAAGAAGGTGAACGACCTCGTCAGAGCAGGCAGGGTGAGCCTCCCCATATCCCCCCCCTCCCCATATCCCCCCTCCCCCATATCCCCCCTCCCCCATATCCCCCCTCCCCCATATCCCCCCTCCCCCATATCCCCCCCTCCCCCATATCCCCCATATCCCCCCTCCCCCATATCCCCCCTCCCCCATATCCCCCCTCCCCATATCCCCCCCTCCCCCATATCCCCCCCTCCCCCATATCCCCCATATCCCCCCTCCCCCATATCCCCCCTTCCCCATATCCCCCATATCCCCCCTCCCCCATATCCCCCATATCCCCCCCTCCCCCATATCCCCCATATCCCCTCCTCCCCCCAACCAGGTGGCATGGACCGCATGGGTCCAACTGTTGGAGGCTGGCACCTGGCCAGGTGGACCAACTCACTTGCCCTCCCATCCCCCTCCTCGGCACGGACCCCCCCCAACCTCCACCCCGGCACGGCACGGACCCCCCCCCCAACCTCCACCCCGGCACGGACCCCCCCCCCAACCTCCACCCCAGCACGGACCCCCCCCCCAACCCCCAGCCTCCACCCCAGCACGGACCCCCCCCCAACCTCCACCCCGGCACGGACCCCCTCCCGGCACTCCCCCGGAGCCCAGCCTACTCTAACCACCCCCACCCCCCCGCCGCACACACACACACACAACCCGAGACACACCTCTCCTCACGCAATCAGACTGCGGCCACGCCATTGCCTGCCCAGAGCCAACCCCCCAGGCCGTCACTCACCTCCACGCTGGTCGGCGTGAGCCTGGAGCACCGGGTCACGCCGATGAAAAGGAGGTTTGATCCACGTCGACGTGAACGGTCATCACGTCGACGGGACTTCGGCCCATCCGGAAGGGAGAATATCGGCAGGCTGAAAATCGGCTGCCTTGCGCAGACCCGTGACATTCTCCGTGGCAGCGGCGCCATTAACGCCCCGCCGACTTTTCTCCCTTCGGAGACTTCGGCAACCGGCGGGGGCAGGATTCACGGCGGCCAACGGCCATTCTCCGACCCTCTGGGAGGTCGGAGAATGACGCCCCTGAAGTGTAGCCATTGCTGGAATGTAGCAGTCAATTTGCAAATGACAAATCTCCACAAACAGCAATGCGATTGCGACCGGATGGTCTGCTTCTGTGAGGTGCAAGAGATAAGCGTTGGCTCGGATGCAAGGGGGCTCCCTCTCTCCTCGAAATAGTCTCCTTTATGCTCACCTTGGTTCGAGGTCTCGTTCTGAGGAATGCAATGCAGCCCTCCCTCAGGACCTGCACCTGGAATATCAGCCCCCATTTTGCACTGTCGCCTCTTGAAGCGAGGCTCAAACACACAAACCTCTGACCTCAAGTCAAGACTCTATCCACCGAGGGACAGCTGGCAGCAGCCCCCACCCCCCGCCCCACCCTGCAGGCTCGCAGTGACCCGCTTTGTTGGTTTTGATCACTCCAGCCAATTAAAATAAATAGCAGAAGAACAGAACGCTTTAAGAACAGAGGGGCTGAAAGAAGAAAGGATAAATATTCCCGTGAAACATCTTTCAGATGAGCTGAGTGCAATTAATCAGAGGGTTCGGGCGAGAAGGGGTAACAGGTTGCGATCACAGGAACCTGCTGTGCTTTCCATTTGTCGCTCCCAGTGGATTTAAGTGCAGTCTGAGTATGAGATAAAAGCTGGAATATAATAATCTGTTACCTTTTTTTTTCAAACCATCTCATTGAAACCCTTGTTGGCCATTATTTTCCTCTGAGCGTTGGAAGGAATTGGTCAGAGAGTATGTGAAGGGGGAAAATAATTCCCTCTATCTTTGCCGTCATCTTCTGAGACAGCCGAGTGTTTCTTTAAACCAAGTGGTTTTGTTCTTTTTTTTAGAAAAAACCTCCGCCCTCAGACTGTGCAGGTTAGTGTCTACTTGGATTGGATATTTGTTATTCAGAAATTTATACAGAAGAGTAAGAGGTTTGGTAAGAGTGAGTAAGAGGTTTGAATTGCTTCCCCTGACTCTGCCACAAGCTATGTTCCCCGAGCACCAAAACCTTCCCTCTCTCTGGCATCTAGCCAGGGCTGAGGACAAAGAACAGTGAGGCACAGGAACAGACCCTTCGGCCCTCCAGGCCTGCGCCGATCATGGTGCCTATCTGAACTGAAATCTTCTGCACTTCCGGGGTCTGTATCCCACTATTCCACCCTCTTCGTCAAGATGCCCCTTAAACGTCACTATCGTATCTGCTTCTGACACCTCCCCCGGCAGCGCATTCCAGGCACTCACCACCCTCTGTGTAAAACACTTGCATTGCACATCTCCTCTAAACTTTCTCCCTTGCACCTTCAACCTATTGCCCTTAGTGTTGGGTGGGGTTACTGGGTCATGGGGATAGGGTGGAGGTGTTGACCTTGGGTAGGGTGCTCTTTCCAAGAGCCGGTGAAGACTCGATGGGCCGAATGACCTCCTTCTGCACTGTAAATTCTATGATCGGATCAGAGCGAGGCTTGGAGTGGCATTAATCATAATATGATCAGAGGAATTGGAGAGGGCATTCAAGCTCCAAGTTACTTCTTTTTAAGAGGACCAACTTTGTGCCGTTGATTGACCTTGTCAGAGTGGCCTTGGACGGTTCGAGTTTGGCAAGCGGGATGTTCCTTCAAGGAGGTGATTTTGAATGTGTACCCATGCCCAGGCAAAGATGCCAAGCTTCAAGGCACTCCTGGCTGAGTGAGCAGGACTTCTAAGCAACTAATAAAGAAGACAAAAATGGTCAGCTGGATTCTCCGCGTGTTTCTCTGCCGCACGCCGTTCGCTGACGGTGGGATTCTATCTTTGAGCCGCTTGTCAACGCCATTTCGCATTGAAACCAGCCCACGCTGTCGCGAAACCCGCGCGCAGTCGTAAAAGTGAATTCCAATGACTGGAGAACCCCAGCCATAATTTACGACGATGGATTCAATACCAAATAACGGGCGGGATTCTCTGATCCTGGGTTTCTCGACGGCGTGAACACGGCCTCAGGATCAGCAATTCTGGCCCCTACAGGGGGCCAGCACGGCTCTGGAGCGGCCCACGCTGCTACAGCTGCTGATCCTGGTGTGAACTGGGTGCCGCGGGGTCCGCGCGTGCTCAGTGGCACCAGCGCCAACGCGTGCATTCGCGGTGTCTCCCTTCACCGCACCGGCCCCGACGCATCATGGCGCATGGCTAAATGGGCCGGCGCGGAGGAAAGGAGCCCCCCAGCCAGAGAGGCCGGCCCGCCGATCGGTGGGATCGCGGAGATTCTCCGGCCCGGCCCCGGGCTGAGAGAGTCCTGCCCAGCATGCTTGGAATGCGAAAAAGTACATTGAAGTGACAAAGAGAAATTTCAAATGGAAGATCATGAGAAGAGCAGCAGACAGCGGAGAGAAAGTATTTCTGATCATGTTAAGAGTAGCAGAAGGAGGAGGAAGGAGGGGCAGGCCATTGAAATATTGTGCTGTTCTTGCTATTTTCCGCATTATCGGGGCGGCCACACGTATTGTGCGCAGTCCTGGTCATTCACAGTGGGTGGTAATGAGGACGGATCCTCAGAGTCTGGTGAGAACTGTTGAGATCATCTGCTGCATTCCTTTCCGACGCGCTGAACCAACCGATTCTGCCACAGGACGTGAGGCTGTCCCTCGCCGGCGGTGTGCTGTGACCTCTGCCGACGCCTCGTTGGCAGGGCCGGCCTGTGCTTTGGGGTTTCTGAGGCCACGTATCGCCATGGCGATGGAATTCCTGCTCACAGGACAAAAAAAGGCAATGGCCGGGGCTTTCCGGGCTGGTCGTGGGCGGGAAAGAATATTTGACAGACAGTCCACTCAATTTGAGTGGGAATTTCGCGGGACCACAAAATCCCATATTTCCGCTATCGCAAAGACACTGAAGAGAGCGATCAAGATGAATGAGGAAATGGAGATGTGAGGTTATTTAATTGGGCACATTCTCACCGGAAATAAGAAAAGGTTGAGAGTTGGCGGAGGTAATTCTCCCCCAAAATTTCCAAGTGCCATTTTGGGGGTGTCTGGCGAGGTGTTTCCTGATGGCTTTTTCAGTGAGATCCAGACCTGAATTCACCGACGCATAGGGTGCGATGGCCCGGCTACGCCGTGACGGAATCGGGACATGGGTGGTAGATCCGGGGTGAGGACTCACCCAGGATTCCCGGCGGCCATTGTGCCTCGCGAGACCGAACCAGATCTCACCAGACGCTGCGATCTGGAACCCGCCCTCAGTGGGCGGGGCCCAGTCTTGCACAGTTAAGTGAGGTTAAAGACCGGCTTAGCCAGGCCGACGCCCGATATCTATGGGTCTCACCGAGCAGACTCCAGCCGTGTGCTAATTAGTACTGGTCCCCAGAAACAGGGTCCAGGCGTACTGGGACTTCGGTGGGGCGGGGGGGGGGGGGGGGGGGTGCTCCCAGGCGATTGGGGGCTTCCCAGGTGGTCGGCCCCTGGCCAGGCTGGCACCCTGCCACTGCTGGTGCCACCCGGGCACCTTGGGACTTCCAGCCTGGCACCCTGGCAGAACCACCTGGACACGCGGAAATGCCACCCGGGTGCCAGCCTGGGGCTGCCAAGATGCCCAGGTGGAACTGCCAGGGGCACTTCTAGCGTTCCAGGCTGGGGGAGCTGGAAAATATGGAGTGCTGTTCAATAATGGGGTTGCTCCCGGTGCTCCAAGCGCCAAGAACGACGCCTCGATTCCCACCCAAAACAGACTCTATTTTTTTTTAGGCCTTGGGGAGTTTCTCTCTGGTCTAACCCACCCTTTCAAGTGTTTCCGTCACTGGGGAGCTGAACTCACAGGCCAGACCGCCTCCTCAGAGAACGGGCCACCGTTTTGAAAGGGTGCCCAGATCTCTCAGTAAGCTTGAGGATGCCTCACACCCCATCCACAGGCAATGCCATCCGCCCCTCCCCCAGCAGACTTGGGAATGACACCCTCCCCCCAAGTGAGCACATCCTGCTATTTGTTTGCTGAAGGTCACCCTTTCAGGACCACCCCCTTCCCCACCCCTTTATGCCCCCCATCACCCCCCCCGCACCCTTCATACCGCCTTCACCTCCACTTTTATGGGTATGGCCCCCCTTAGCCCCTGACCCTTGGCAGTGCCAACCTCGCATCTTGGCACTGCCAGTCTGGCACCCAGGCACTGCCCCTGGCACCTGGGTAGTGCCGATCCTGCACCAAGGCAGGGCCAGGTTAGCACTACCAGGCTGCCAGCATACTCTGGCGTCTGGTTGAGGACTTGCCGTGATTATCTGGATCACGCCCAGCGAGGGTCGGGTGACTCACGGGTGGTTTTGCGCCCAGTGCGAAGCCCAATTTGGGTCACTCCCGCGATGCTCCCAATCCAACTGGTTGGCAAAATTGCGCCCCACATGATTTTTTTTTCTTTATTATTTGATCAGAGTTACAAAGCTAGAGCACAGAGTGTGGGTCAGGGGCAAACCCCTAATCCAGATCCTTGCCTGCTCCAAAAACCAATTCAAATTCAATCCAATTCATGCTCCCACAAGAAAGACATTCACCTGACCTCACGTTGATCTTAGCCAAAAGGCCGAGAAGCAATGCGCCCCACATGATTGATGCTTATTAAAGATTCCAATGGAGTTGATAATGGCAGCCATGGCGAGATCGTTCTCCTTATCAAGGACAGCAGAGCCAGAGGACATGGCCTGTTCTTCAAAAAGGATAAATTCTGAGCACTTCTGCAATATTAATGCTTCGTGGAGCAAGTGATAATCTATGAACCAGGTTCCCGAGGCAATTGATAGAAGCAGATAGCATTGATCCATTGCTAGTTCCTTTTGGGAAATAACGTTTTGTGATACATGAGTAACCTACCACGTGACAAAGTGAATGTAGCATTTCTGGTTCTGTTTTCCTCAAATCTCTCCATCCCTGGGATTTTCCTCATGTCTGGATCTTCTGTTAAGTGCCAAGTGCTGACTAGCGTTAGGGACTGGTCATTGTGATTAGTCAACAAATCCATTGTCATTGTATCATGTGACTGCCAGGCTGGTGAGGGAAACTATTTTTTTGATAACCCCGTGTGGCAGCTCTGATGATATAAATCCCAACCATCTCAAACCACTGGATTGCCCTATTCCAGGAAGTTGTCCCTATTTCTGTAGCCACATCAAGCCCACTTTTTTGAGAGAAAGACAGAATCTTGACAAACCTCTCAGAAACATCTCACAGATAATGGGCGGTTTCAATCATTTTCAGTTGGAGAACGTTGACGACCATTTTGCAGATCTGAAGATCTTCCAGGGGGTCTCTTGGAGTTCGACATTTGAGGGTGAAGTTACCTCCACACAATGGGTGGGCTTCAGTCAGATGTTGGGGGAGGAGGCGTGGTTGGCGCTATCTGAAAGCCTGTATCCTGACGCCAGCCCATCGCCAACCCACCCAGGAAGAATGGAAGTGAACAATCAGGCTGGTCCCAGGAGGTGGGTTGGTAGTTTAAATATTTTCATCAGTCATGACGATGTGTGCCTCATTTCCATGCAGCACTTACTCCTGGGTCTCAGGACACCCGGCAGCCATGTCCAGGCGAGGGCCCTTGGATACTGGAGCCATCTGTCCGGCGAGTTGTAGTGATCGGACGCCCCACCCCATCCCTGATAGTCCCCTCAGGAGGCCTTTGCTCTCCACAGCAAGACGATAGGCAGTCCTTGCCCACAACCTGAGATTAAATTATTGGAGCCTCGACAGTAACTGTTTAAGATAAGTAACATCTATCTGGTTCTACACTGTTCCATTAAGGTAGAGTCTGCATGGGTGAGCCTCATTGATCAGACTATCTCTGAGCTGCACTTAGCCACATGCTCCCTGTGGAGTATCTCTTTACATCTGCCTTGGGAATATGTGACTGACATTATATTCTTCAGTTTCTTTTTCAAATTTAAAAATTTTGATAGGAACTGGAGCATCGCAGTAATGATGCTATGTTACAGAAACACACGGCACAGAAGGAGGTCATTCAGCCCCTCCTGTCTGAGCCAGTTCCGTGAAAGGGGAATCTAATTAGCTCCTCTCCCTTGCCGTTTCTTGAATCCCTGTAAATCTCTTCATTTCAAGTGCTGTACAATTTCCATTTGAAAGCTACCGTCACATCTGCTTTCCACTGCCCTGTTAGGCAGTGCATTCCAGCTATGGGTGGCACAGTGGTTAGCACTGCTGCCTCACAATGCCAGGGACCCGGGTTCGATTCCGGCCTTTGGTGACTGTCTGTATGGAGTTTGTACGTTTTCCCTGTGTCTGTGTGAGTTTCCTCGGTTTCCTCCCACAGCCCAAAAATGTGCGGTTTAGGTGGATTGACCATGCTAAATTTCCCCTTAGTGTCCAAAGATGTGCAGATTAACTTGGGTTACGGGGACAGGGCGGGGGAATGGGCCGAGGTGGGGTGGTCTTTCAGAGAGTCAATGCAGACGCAGTGATTTGAATGGCCTCCTTCTACACTGTAGTCTGCACGTTCTCCCCCTGTCTGCGTGGGTTTCCTCCTGGTGCCCAAGTTTCCTCCCACATAACTAGCCATTCATTTTAATCCCACTTTCCAGCACCTGTTCCCCAGCCTTGCAGTTACTACACTAGGTACCTTTTCAGAGTATCATAGAATTTACAGTGCAGAAGATGGCCATTTGGCCTATCGAATCTGCACCAGCTCTTGGGAAGAGCACCCGACTTAAGGCCACACATCCACCCTATTCCTGTAACCAGTAACCCCACCAAACCTTTTGGACACTAAGGGGCAATTTATCATGGCCAATCCACCTAACCTGCACATCTTTGGATTGTGGGGGGAAACCGGAGCATCTGGAGGAAACCCACGCAGACACGGGGAGAACGTGCAGACTCCGCACAGACAGTGACCCGAGGCCGGAATCGAACTCGGGTCCCTGGTGCTGTGAGGCAACAGTGCTAACCGCTGTGTCGCTGTGCCGGGATAAATCTCGAGAGGGATAAATATTGGCAGCAGGGATAACTCTCCTGCTCGTCAAAACAACAATATCAATGGGACTGCACACGTTTACCAGTGAGATTAGACAGATCCTCAGTTTAATTCCTCATCTGAGAGACACATTTTACACTGGAGTGTCAACGCAACTTCTGTAATCAACTGACTGGAGCAGGGCTTGAGCCCACAATCTTCAGGCTCAGGGTTAGGAATGCTACCAATTGAGCCACAGCTGATGAGGTAGCTGGAATGGGAGAAGACTCAAGTAAAGCACCGACAGCAGCAGACTAGATGGAGCAAATGGCCTGATCGTGTGCTGCATGTTATACCTACATCAATGGAATGCTGTCACATTCAAGGAATCTAACAAAGATGTTCCTGCCATTTAACAAAATATATATAATTTGGTACAAAATGAAGGAATGGGTGGTGAGGTGGTCCTATTATACCTCTTAATGTGAATCAAATCATGGCAGATGGGGGGGGGGTGTTGAAGGAGGGAGGGGGGAGGGGGGGTGAACGTCCCTTCTCTTTACCAGCCAGAACCTCCAACTCATTCACTCCCAGAAAATGAAAACTGTGGGAGCTGTTAACACACCGCCCCAAAAGCTTCAATCCTCCTATAACTTTCAGGCTTTAAAAATTGAGTTTGGCTTCACGAAGTCCCCAACTTTTTCAATCCTGCAATATGGAGTTTGGCTTTTCACCCAAGGTTCATGGGATCATAGAACGGTGCACAGGAAGGTGCAATTGGGCGCAACATAAATGCACCAACTCATTGGATAGAGCTTTCCAATTGGTCTCTTTGCTCTTTCCCCAGTTTTTTTCCTTTTCCCGTTCAAGTTTGAAAGTCCAGTGATGTTACCTGACGTTCCTTGGATATTCTGGCCTATTTTGTCGTCAGATCACCCTGCTCCTGCTGAAGCAGGAGCCTTTCCCTCGGGGTGTTATTCATTTATAGAATGATTATTTTTAATAGAATTCCTACAGTGCAGAAGGAGGCCATTTGGCCCATTGACCGTAGCGATCCTCTCAAAGAGCACCCTGGCCCTGCCCACTCCCCCCACCCTATCACTGTCACCCCGTCTAAGCTGCTCATCTCTGCACACTAAGGGGCAATTCAGCGTGGCCAATCCACCTAACCTGCACATCTTTGGACTGTGGGAGGAAACCGGAGCAGCCGGAGGAAAACCCACACAGACACGGGGAGAAAGTGCAAACTCCACACAGTGACCCGAGGCTGGAACTGAACCTGGGTCCCTTGCGCTGTGAGGCAGCAGTGCTAACCACCGTGCCACCATACTTCCAAAGAGCTGGCTCCCTCTGCAAAGGAGGCTATTTTTAAGCTTTAAACACCACAACCGCCACCCCCCACCCCCCCCCCCCACCTGCTGTGTAGGCTAACGTGATTTGCTGCAACGCAGGCAAGTTGGGCCTGGTGTACAGGACTGCGCTGCACATTTGTCTTCGAGCTGTGCGGTGCTGAGGCTGCATCTTGTAGCTGATGGTGCAATACTTTCCTGCTCGGGCCAATGATTTGCTGCAGTGTTTGCAATGCTGTGCCTTCGGTGCACTGCAATGCCTGTGATCTTTACCAGATGAAAATGAAATGAAATGAAAATCACTTATTGTCACGAGTAGGCTTCAAATGAAGTTACTGTGAAAAGCCCCTAGTCGCCACATTCCGGCGCCTGTTCGGGGAGGCTGGTACGGGAATTGAACTGGGCTGCTGGCCTGCCTTGGTCTGCTTTAAAAGCCAGCGATTTAGCCCTGTGCTAAACCAGCCCCTTTGCATGTTGCTTAAAAAGAAAGCACCGGTATTTACCTAATTACGCAACTGTGTGACCCGACCTTCCAGCCTTGTGCTGGGTGACAGCAGGGAGTCGGTCAATCATTTTAGATTTCTCCTCTGACTGCCTGCCGATAGACACACTGCGATAATATTAACCCATTGTGAGTTTTAGGTTTTAAGCTCTCCAGAATGAGGAGTACAAATATTGGGAAAGATCAGCTGCTCTTTCAATAAATAGGTAAACTCCGGGTTTCCGCGACAAAATGTGAGAATTTCCGGGTTCGTGGCCGCGCATGCGCATGGCGACGGCCTACAGCGGTCGCGCCGTACAACATAGCGCCGGCCGTGCGCGGGCCCAACCTGCCAAGTAGCGCCTCCCTGGACACCCCCTGGCCACTCCCAGGTCATCCCCCACCAGTTCCTCCCAGCCCTCGCGGAAGCCCCCCCCCCCCTCCCCCAACCCGGCCAGTGGCATGGATCACGACCGAGTGTGGCGGGGCTGGACACAGCCTGAATCCGCCACGCCGGGTTCCCAACCGTTCAAACCAAACGTCAACCGCGAGGTCGGGAACTCGGCCCATCGGGGGCGGAGCGGGAGGGCCTTCCGATGATGCGTCAACGCCGTTTCAACGACATGCGGCACATGACGCGATGACGCCGTCTCGGAGTGGCGGAGACTCGGTGTCAAACCACCGCCGCCCCCGATTCGGGCGTCGGAAGGGATTCCCCGCCCGATCGCCGATTACCATGGATCTCGATCAGCCGTCTGCCAGTAAATCTGAATTTATTTATCAGGCACCTTTCATGATGACCCGAACTGAAGCTGTTTTACAGCCATTGAAGGACTTGTCATCGTATTGGACATGCAACGGCCAGTTGTATTTCCTTTATTCTTTCGTAGCATGTGGGCATCACGGGCAGTGCCAGCCTTTGTCACCCACCCCTAATTGCCCTTGAACTGAGTGGCTTTCAAGGCCATTTCAGAGGGCGGTGCACATTGTGGGTCACATGTAGGCCAGGCCAGCTCAGGATGGCAGATTTCCTTCCCTAAGAGGCGTGAGTGGGGATGATGGGTTTTTGCAACAATTGGTGATTGTTGTCACATTACCATGACTGAGGTTAGCTTTATATCCAATATTTTAATGAATTGAATTTAATCAGCTGCCGTGGTGGGATTTGAATCCATGTGAGGCCCGGGAGCATCACCCCGGGCCTCTGGATTAATAGCCCAGTGACATGATCATAACCCCACACATAGAAAACCCCACAGACAACAATGCGATAATGACCATATAACCTGCTTTAGTGAAGTTTGTTGAGTGATAAATATTATCCAGAACGTCAATGGGGAGGCAGTGGCAGAATGGTACTTTCACTAACTGGTAATCCAGAGAGCCCGGTATTTCCCTGGGGACCCGGGTTCGAATCCCACCCACGGTGGAATTAAAAATGTAACGCTGACCGTGAAACCATTATAGAAACCCATCCAGAGTGCCCTTTAGGGAAGGAAATCTTCTGTTCTCACCTGATGTGACCTATAGGCTGACTCTTAACTGCCCTCTGAAACGGCCAAGCAAGCCACCCAGTTCAAGGACAATTAGGGATGGGCAACAAGTGCTGGCCAGTGAATAAAATGAGGAAGAACACCCCTGTGCTTAGGAACAGAAGAGGAGGACGAATAGGCAATTTTGATAATTCTTTTATTGACCATCCCTAATTGCCCTCGAGAAGGCGGCAGTGAGCTGCTTTAGTCAATCCAAGTGGTGGAGGTACACCCACTGTGCTGTTAGGAAGGGGGTTCCAGGATTTCGACCCAGCGACGCCATACAGCCCGTCGAGCCTGCTCCCACATTCCATACTATCACCGTTAACCTTTAGCTCAATTTCCCTTTTTCGTCCGCTCCGGATACCCCAACAAGTCAAAAACCTTCCTATCTCGGCCTTAAATAAGTTCACACGCGTGGCCTCCACAACCCTCTGGGGTAGAATATCCTTCTTCAAAACAGTACCATGGGATCTCTCACATCCACCTGACAAAGCAGGCGGGGATTTGGCTGAATCCTTCATTCAAAAGACGCTACCTTCGATTGTGCAGAGCTCCTTCATTGCATCACCGGGCATGTCAAACTAGCTTATACCGTAAACCCATAAGCTCCTGACTTAGAAGTTAAAATAGTACCCAGTGAGGCACTGTTTGCAAAGCTTCACTTTATCTAACCCTGTGGGAATCAATGCAGTGGAAAATTGATTAAAATAAAAGCACCTTGCAGATGTTTTAATATATGCTGTGGTGTCTGTATGTGGAGAAGATGAAAGTTCCCTAGAATGATTAGAGGTCTGTGATCAGTCCCAAAGACCTGTTATTCTCAATATTAATCACACTGGAGTTTGACAAACACTGCATCAGCATGAGTTGTTTTGCAGGGTCCAATAAAGTACAGTGCTGGAGTCAAGCCAGCTAAGGAAGAAAGTGCTTTTAGTTCTGCGCAGCTGACTGAACGAACAGCACAGTTACAGTTTAAGTGGTTAAATGATGAGGTAGCACAGGTCAGGCTTGTACTCCCTTGAGATTAGAAGATTGAGAGGTGATCTAAGGTGCTCAAACCGATTGAGGGAGTTGCTCAGGTAGATAAGAGAGAAACGGAGCCCAGAACGAGGGGTTCAACCATTAAAATTAAAGCTAGGTCGGTTCAAGGAGAGACGTCCGGAAACACTTCTCCACTCAAAGGGGAGCAGAAATTCTGCAACTCCCGCCCCCCCCCCAGAAAGCTGCCGAGGCTGAAGACCAATCGAAAGTTTCAAAGCTGAGATCGGCAGAATCTCAGTGAGCAGGGATCATGGGTCCAGGGTGAGCAAATGGGCTTCAGATGCAGGTCAGCCAGGGATCTGATTACATGATGGAGCGGGTTTGAGGGGCTGAATGGTGGAGTGGGTTTGAGGGGCTGAATGGTCTTTCCCTGTTCCCAACGCTCCCATATTTTGGAATTCTCTACCCCAGAGGCTTGTGGTCAACTTAAGGTAGTTTGACTTTGCACCGCGGAATTGCTGTCCTTTAGATAAGGTTCTCGACTGAAACCAAAGTTCCTGCGCGCCAGGTGAAGAAGACCAGGGTGAATGTGCCACCTTCCGTCAGATCACCAGAGGGGGGAAAGAAATTCACCCACACTCTTGCTGCTTGTGGAATACTGCAATCTGAGTGACAGACGAACGTTGGAAATGTGCCACACTCAATATCTGCAAGAAAAACAGTTTTGGATTGGGACAGAATGCCTGTGCTGAAATGTGAGGTTCCAAATGAGGTTTGCCCATCAGGCGATTGTAGATTTCCAAAGGACCGAACCGCATCTCCCAGCAACGTTTGAAAATACTTTGCAAGCAATTAAGTCCCTCGCGGTGCAATTACCCCACTCACAGTCATTATGTAGCGAAATGCAGCAGGCAAAATACAACACAGTGGGGCATTCCAACAGTGTTACAACCACAGACTCATAGACCGCTTGCGGATCAGAAAGAGGCCACTTGGCCCATCGCACCTGTACCGGCCGAAAAATGAGCCTCCCCCCCGCCCCAGCCTAACTCCACTTTCCAACATTTCGTCCGTAGCTCTGCAGGTTACGACACTTCAGGCCCACATCCTTTTAAATAAGTTGAACTCCCTTTCAGGCAGTGAGTTCCAGGCCCCCACAACCTTCTGGCTGAAAATATTCTGCGGGATTTTCCGTCGGCGGGATTTTCCGCTTCACCGGCAGCGCACCCACTCACACGGGTTTTCCCAACAGCGTGGGATGGCCACAATGGGAAATTCCATTGGCTGGCTGTCGGAACAGAGGATCCCACTGTGGGCGGGGGCTCCGCGCAGCACAGAAAGTGGGGCTGACGGGAAGGAGAATCCCGCCCATTATTTTTCACCTTCCCGCTAATCTTTCTACCAATCACTTTAGAATCATAGAATTTACATTGCAGAAGGAGGCCATTCGGCCCATCGAGTCTGCACCGGCTTTCGGAAAGAGCGCCCTACTCAAGCCCACACCTCCAGCCGATCCCCGTAACACAGCAACCCCATCTAACCTAAGGGCAATTTATCATGGCTAAACCACCTAACCTGCACATCTTTGGACTGTGGGAGGAAACCGGAGCACCCGGAGGAAACCCATGCAGACACGGGGAGAACATGCAGACTCCGCACAGATAGTGACCCAAGTGGGAATTGAACCTGGGACCCTGGTGCTGTGAAGCCATACTGCTAACCACTATTCTACCGTGCTGCCTTCTGAATGTATGTCCCCTGGTCACCGACGCCTCTGTTAAAGTAAGTAGGCCCTTCCCAGCCACTCTATCGCGGACCCTCACAATTTTTTCCATCGCAATCAAATTTCATTTAAGCCTCTTCTGTTTCAAGGTGAACAACCCCAGCCTATTCAATCGTTCGCCTTAGCTGCAATTGTCCAATTCTGGCAACATCAATGGATGGATATTACGATGAATGTTCAGTTAGGCGGCACAGTAGCGGTGGGCAGCATGGTAGCAGTCGGGCGGCATGGTAGCACAGTGGTTAGCACTGTTGCTTCACAGAGCCAGTGTCCCAGGTTCGTTTCCGGCTTGGGCCACTATCTGCGCGGTGCCTTCAAGTTCCCCGTGTGTCGTCTGGGTGCTCCGGTTTCCTCCCACAAGTCCCGAAAGACGAGCTTCTTAGGTGAATTGGACATTCTGAATTCTCCTTCAGTGTACCCCATAGTGTGGCGACGAGGGGACTTTCACAGTAACTTCATTGCAGTGTTGATGTAAGCCTACATGTGACAATAAATTCTTATTAAGCTCTTTCTGGTGAAATATTGACTAAGATACTGGGTGAATTCTGATTCACATTCAGCTTAGGGATGCTGGGACTGATGAAAATGTATACCCGCCAGAGCCAGCATTGTAAGCCTAAAAGGGATGGATGCTGTGCCGAATGATGACGCAGGCTTTGAGGGGCCGAATGGCCTACCCCCGCCCCAGATTCATATGTTCATAACGTCTCAGCCCTCAAATTCAATTAAAGGGGTGATATACCGGAAATAAAGGGGTGATACATTGGTCCTAAAAGAAAACCCTCGCATTTATATGGCACCATTCACAACCTCAGGTCTGCCCATTACACTGTTGTAATGCATGAGTACGGCACTTGTGGTGCATATCCAGACACCTTTTAAAATGAATTGAGGGTTTCTGCCTCTACTACCCTCTCAGGCTATGAGTTCCAGACCCCAACAGTCCTCTGGGTGGAACAAAACCTTGCCTCAAGCCCACCCTAATCTTTCTACCAATAACTTTAAATCTTTTCTTCTCTGCTAAATCAAATGGGCCCTTCCCCGTCCACTCCATCCGGGCCCCTCACAATGTTGTGCACTTCAATCAAACCTGCCCTCAGCCTCCTCTGTTCCAAGGAGATCAACTCCAGCCTGTCCAATCTCTCCTGGTAGCTGCTGTTTTCCAGCCCTGGCAACGTCCTCGCAAATCTGCTCTGTAACCTCTCGACTGCAATTACACCCTCTCTGTAATAGGATGATCAGTGCTGCAGTGCTGTTAGTTTGTGGTTTAACCCGGGCTTGGCATAGTTGGAGCAAAACTTCCTCCGCTTGACTTTCAACTCCCTGGATATAAAGACCTACTATTCCAATATTTCAATCTCACATTAGCCTTGTTGATTATTTTTTGTTTGGCCCACTGCAGTTCAGTGATCTATGTACATGGACCATTTACTCTTCCAGAACCCCCGCTGATAAGTAACCTTTCATCATTTAAAAAATGCTTGGATTTATCCATCTTTGGGTCCAAAATGGATGACCTCACACTTACTTGTGTTAAATCCGTCAGCTCCAGTTTTTCCCACTCACTTCTCTTTGTAATGTTATGCTCCTGCCTTCATTACTCGGTTGGCATCCAATCTCTGCATCATTGTCCAACTTCAATATCTGTCCCTCTATTGAGCTATTGAAGTCATTCATGAACACAGTGAATAGTTGAGATTCAGCACAAATCCCCATAGGACATCAGTAAGTCACTTCCTTCCAAGTCGAGTACATTCTCAACAATCCTGGTCAGCAGGCCAATACAAATTCGGAGAATGGCCTGGCCATTCAGCCCTTGAACCTGCTCTGCCATTCAAAAGATCGTGGGCTGGGATGACTGTGCCCTCCACTCGCTCTCCTCCCTTGTCAGTCGAGAATCTATTGAATTCAAGCCTTCAAAAATATTCAGTCATCCTGCCTCCACCGTGCTCTTGAGGAAGAGAGTGGCTCGCGACCCTCTGAGGGGAAGAAAAGATTTTCCTCATCGCCATCTTAAATGGGAGACCTCTTACTTTTAAACTACGTCCCCTACCTCTCCCACAAGGAGAAATAGCCCCTCAGTGTCTACCCTGTCAAGCCCCCTCAAGATCTTATATACTAATAATAGTCTTTATTATTGTCACAAGTAAGTTCACATTAACGCTGCAATGAAGTTACTGTGAAAAGCCCCTAGTCGCCACACTCTGGCACCTGTTCGAGTACACAGAGGGAGAATTCAGAATATCCAATTCACCTAACGGCACGTCTTTCGGGACTTGTGGGAGGAAACCGGAGCACCCGGAGGAAACCCACCCAGGCACGGGGAGAACGTGCAGACTCCGCACAGACAGTGACCCAAGCGGGAATCGAACCTGGGACCCTGGCGCTGTGAAGCAACAGTGCTAACCACTGTGTTACCATGCCGGTCAAGTGGAGCTTGAAGGATGTGGCTCAGAAGCATGTATGCTATCATTGTGCCCCAAGAAATCATTCCCATTAGAGATAACCTGTCCCTATTTGCACTCCGATGTAATTTCCGCTGTTCCTACATACCAGTATTTTCTCACTTGAATAGTTAGTGACCTTTAGAGTACTATATCTGGTACTTTGTTCTCTTAACTCTGAAGCAAGAGATTCAGTCCTTGACACCCCCCAGGACATTCCCTCTCTCCAGCACTGCAATATTCTCCTTAATCATTGCAACATTTTTTTTAGGAGAGCTGAGGAGTTATCTACACTGGCCATTGCTTTTTTCCCCCCTCAAGCAACATATCTATGGTAGATAATTTGGCCATCATCACATTGTTGTTTTTGGGTTGTGTGCGCACATTGGCTGTTTGCTCCTTACATTACAATTGCAACCTCACTTTGAGAAAGTATTTCATGGGTTGTGAAACATTTAATTGGTGCCTGACATTGTGAAAGGGGTTATATACATGGAAGGACCTTTCTTTTCTCTTTATCTCGCTCCTGCCTTGAAATTATATTGTGTGGCGATTGCTGTGCCAGCGTTAAGATCATGTTTATACTCGCCCTTTGTATGCTCCTTAACAGATGTATTTACAGATTTATTTTAAATGGGCTGATGCATTTGTTAGAATAATGGACAAGGGAGCTACAGAGAAACATGTTAAGCCTTGGAACCGTAATAATTGCACAGCATAATTCCTGTCTTCCTGCCTGTCAGAGGATTTTTGATATCAAGCCACATTAGAGCCAATGATGAGCTGTAACCTAATTTGTATGCAAATCTATGACCTTTAATTACTGACTTTGCACAGGAATTTGTTTTTGTAAAATATGCAAGCAGTAAGGATTCCCTCTGCTGTTTGCGTAACTGGAAAGAAAAAGGATAGAAAGATTTCGCATTTATATGTGGTCCTTCATAAGAACATAAGAACTAGGAGCAGGAGTAGGCCATCTGGCCCTTCGAGCCTGTTCCACCAATCAATGAGATCATGGCTGATCTTTTGTGGACTCAGCTCCACTTTCCCAGCCGAACACCATAACTCTTTAATCCTTTATTCTTCAAAAAACTATCTATCTTAATCTTGAAAACATTTAATGATTCACAACCTTTTGGGTGAGAAGTTCCTACTAAACTCAGTCCTAAATCTACATTCCATTATTTTGAGACTATGCCCCCAGCTCTGCTTTCACCCACCGGTGGAAACAACCTCCCGCATCGATCCTATCTATTCCCTTCATAATTTTATATGTTTCTATAAGATCCCTCCGCATCCTTCTAAATTCCAACGAGTACAGTCCCAATCTACTCAACCTATCCTCGTAATCCAACCCCCTCAGCTCTGAGATTAACCTAGTGAATCTCCTCTGCATACCCTCCAGTGCCAGTACGACCTTTCTCAAGTAAGGAGACCAAAACTGAACACAATACTCCAGGTGTGGCCTCACTAACACCTTATACAGTTGCAGCATAACCTCCCTCGTCTTAAACCCCATCCCTCTAGCAATGAAGGACAAGATTCCATTCGCCTTCTTCATCACCTGCTGTAAACCAACTTTTGGCGGATCATGCACTAGGACACCCAGGTCCCTCTGCACAGTAGCATGTTTTAATATTTTACCATTTAAATAATAATCCCTTTTGCTTTCATTAATGACCTCGGAAGATTCTAAAACGCCTCACAGCCAACGGAAAAATTTTGAAGTGTGGCCACTCTTGGATTCGAAGAAACATGTTCGCTGTTCCACAATCAGCAATTAAATAAATAACCAGATCGTCTGTGGGTTAAGGGATGGACATTGACCAGGACACAGGGGGAGACTCACCCTGCTCTTCACCGATCCCATGGAATCAGATGGGCTCAATGTCTCATTCAAAAGATGGCGCTTGTGACAGGGCAGCACTGCCTCAGTGCTGCACAAAAGTGCCAAGCTGGATTGTGTGTTCACGTTTCTGGTGTGCCTCTCAAACCAGCAAATCGGGGACAGATTCTCCGATCCTCCAGCTTGCCGTTTGCTGGTGGCGGGATTCTCTCTTCCCATCGCTTGTCAGTGGGATTTCCCATTGAAGCCATCCCACGCCGCCGGGAAACCCGCCGGGCGGGGCACGCTGCCATCGGAAAAAGAGAATCCAACGGCCGGAGAATTTTGGCCATGATGATGGATGAATGTGAAATAATGCTCTCAGAGCTACAGTGCACAATGGGGTCTCTGCTCAGAAGAGTATTGTGAGCAGTTTTGGGCCCCATATCTAAGGAAGGATGTGCTGGCCTTGGAAAGGGTCCAGAGGAGGTTCACAAGAATGATCCCTGGAATTAAGAACTTGTCGTTTGAGGAACGGTTGAGGACTCTGGGTTTGTTTTAGCCAGGGGCTGGTTTAGCACATTCGGTTAAATCGCTGGCTTCCAATGCTCCTGCACCCCCTTTGGAACTGGGGCTGGTTTAGCACACTGGGCTAAATCGCTGGCTTTGAAAGCAGACCAAGGCAGGCCAGCAGCACGGTTCAATTCCCGTACCAGCCTCCCCGAACAGGTGCCGGAATGTGGCGACTAGGGGCTTTTCACAGTAACTCCATTGAAGCTTACTTGTGACAATAAGCAATTTTTTTTCTTTTTTTCATTTTCTTACTCTTTGGAGTTTAGAAGGGATCTTATTGAAACTTACAGGATACTGCGAGGCCTGCATAGAGTGGACGTGGAGAGGATGTTTCCACTTGTAGGAAAAATTAGAACCAGAGGACACAATCTCAGACTAAAGGGACCATCCTTTAAAACAGAGATGAGGAGGAATTTCTTCAGCCAGAGGGTGGTGAATCTGTGGAACTCTTTGCTGCGGAAGGCTGTGGAGGCCAAATCACTGAGTTTCTTTAAGACAGAGATAGATAGGTTCTTGATTAATAAGGGGTTATGGGGAGAAGGCAGGAGAATGGGGATGAGAAAAATATCAGCCATGATTGAATGGCGGAGCAGACTCGATGGGCCGAGTGGCCTAATTCTGCTCCTATGTCTTACGGTCCATTGTTTAATTCTCACCAATCGTCTTTTGGAAGAGTTTGAAGTTGTTTTCCTCAGGGTTTGTCCATTTTCAAGTCAGACTGTTTTCTTGCGGCTGGACGTGGTGGAAATGCAATCGCCTCAAAGTTGACTTCAGAGCATTTTCTGGCCCCGCCTGTCGCTGGGATCTTGCAGTCCCGCGCTGAAAGTCAATGGGCTTCTGGCCAGCACCTTCCATCCCCTGCGGTGGGCCCCACGTCGGTGTGGTCGGGGTATCCCAGTCAAAGCCACGGATCAGCCTGACGTAGACATATATCACTGTTCCTTCGTCATCACTGGGACAGTATCGTGGAATTTCCAACCTCACAATATGTTGGGTCTCATGAACATGGATGAAGAAGTCGTGATAGCTTGCATTTATAAAGCGCCTTTAAACGTAGTCAAACGTCCCAAGGCACTTCACAAGAATGTTGTTCAACAAAATCCAATACTGACCCACAAAGGGGACATGCGGGCGGAAGACCAAACGCTTGATCAAAGGGATTGATTTTGCGGAACATCCGGAATGAGGCAAGTGAGGTTGAGAGCTGGAATGGTTTATGAATTACGTGAATTCCAGCTGCTCAGGCTGCTTTGGGGCTTTGGTAGCACGGTGGTTAGCACGGTTGCTTCAGAGCGCCAGGGTCCCAGGTTCGATTCCCGGGTTGGGTCACTGTCTGTGCGGAGTCTGCACGTTCTCCCCGTGTCTGGGTGGGTTTCCTCCGGGCGCTCCGGTTTCTTCCCACAAGCCCAAAGATGTGCAGGTTAGGTGGATTGGCCGTGCTAAATTGCCCTTAGTGTCCAAAAAGGTTAGATGGGGTTACTGGGTTACGGGGATAGGGTGGAAGTGTGGGGCTTGAGTGGGGTGCTCTTTCCAAGGGCTGGTGAAGACTTGATGGGCCGAGTGGCCTCCTTCTGCATTGTAAGTTCCATGTTCTATCGCTGAAAGCAGGGGACTGAAACGGGGAGGTCAGGACGGTGGGAGTGCGGAGATCTCATGAGGTTGTAGGGCTGGAGGAGGTTCGCGAATAGGGAGCAGCGAGGCCAGGGAGGGATTTGAAGACAATTTTATAATCTTATAGCAAAAGCATTAAAGTCACAGGGATCCTTTGATGTGAATCATCACGATTATATCAGCGATGGAAGATAACAGCTATGAGGAGAGATTTGAGGCACTGAGACCATTTATATCTGTAAAGAGAAGACCGAGGATATTTAATAGAGTTTTTTTCCAAATCACGAATCATTTTGATAGAGCAAATAGGAAAAGATCATCTTCTCTGGTGAGGGAGCCAGCGGGAAATCTTGTTATAATTTCAAAGATGACAAAGTGATTGTGGAGAGAGTTTAAGATAAATTCTATTATGGAGAAGGTTGCTGAGCATGGTTGAACCACAGACTATTACAACTTTAACGAGAAATTGGATACATATTTGACGGAGAGGATTCAGGCCAATGCGAAGGGAACAGGGCAGGGAGATTAATTTTGAATTTCTTGAGCGTAGAGTTGGCATAGACATGAAGGGGTGTAGTGTCCTCTTGTGTGCTATTTCTGTGGTTTTATAAAAGCTTCCCTTGCACTGGCTTTCACTGGATTTATATCTTCAGAATATCTTGACAATGGTAGCTTGGGGGGTGATGGGGGGGGCGGCGGTTGTGAGGCTCCCCCAGAAGCAAAGCCAGTGTGAAGCCAATCCGCTTCATGCCAGCCTGCCCCCCCCGCCAGCTATGGCACGTGTGGGTGGGCTGAATTGAGGCAGAGTGGGACGTCCCCCCCCCCCCCCCCTCCACTGCGGAGGAAAATTACAGCCAAAGGATTGTGAATCTTTGGAATTCTTTATCTCAGAGGGTTGTGAATGCTCAGTCTCGAAGCATTTCCAACTAGGAGAGCGATAAGATTTTTGGATATAAAGGAATTAAGGGACAAGAGGTTAGTGGAGGAAGACGGAGTTCAGTTCACGTTTCAGTGTGATCTTGTTCAAGCTCAAGGGCCAAATAGCATTCTCCTGCTCTTATGATGTTATGTTTCAGTGTCTACTTGATGCCTGACAATAGAGAAATTCTGCAGGGTTGTATTATACTGAACTGTCCAAGCAAATCTTCTGTGTCCAGCTCAAGGATAGCTTCCAAACAAGAGGAGGACAAGGGAAGTGCTACAAAGACACCCAAAGGCTTACCATAGGAAATGCAACAAGGATGCCAAGGCCTGGGAGACCCAGGCTCAGAAGACACCTACTTGGAGGAACCTCCTGATTGAAGGGACACAATTCTTCGAGGACACACTACGGCAAGAGGAGGCCTGGAAAAGGAGCCTGAGAAAGGAATCCACGATCCAGAGTCAAAGGATCGATCCCACCTCCCGGAAACACCTGCCAAGTGTGCAGTCGAAGATACAGCTCGGGATCAGACTCATCAGCAATGCCAGAACTCACGGATCCCAGTAACACACAGTTTCTTAGGTGGACAATCATACTCGTTCACGAGTGATTCCTGAAGAAGAAGAAGACCAGGGTCAATTTGCTTGTTAACAAGACCAATTGACCCTTGATTATTTATTTAAATATGGTAGGTGGCAGCTAATTTTGCCCCCGCCCATCCCTTTATTCTGGGGGTGGGCTCAGGGTTGGGCAGTAAGTTGGCGATGCGGCATCTGGCTTATTATATATACCCTCCCCACTGAAAGCACGCCTGGTGGGGGCATGTAAAATGCAGTTCCGAATGTTGTCACGTCAATGCGGGCTAATATTGACTAACAGTTGTTAGTGATAGAGCCACACAGTGGGCGATAGTCCACATGGGGGAGTTGGTTATTTCAGGAACTGTTTAATCAGAATGAACAACTTAACTCTTAATAACTATGGTTGTCTTTGCATCTGGTTTGATTCCCTTTTCCATCCTTCATCAAAAACCAACGTGTGTCATTTGATTAATTAGCGCAGGTTAAATCCCTTATTTTCTCGTGTTGAGAAGGTCAATTTGAACTATTCAAAAAACCTCTGATCAAGTGGCTTAATTTCCCTCAGGTAATAAGTGGAAAAGCTGTGTTAGATACTTTCTCGCTGAGTTTTTAAAACATTTTTCATGCATTGACAGTTGCAGGCTAGGCCACAATCTTTTTGCCCACTCATAACTTCCTGTTGAGAAGGTGGTGGAGATCCACCTTCTTGAACCGTTGCATTCCCATGCGGTGTAGGGACACCCACAGTGCCGTTTGGAAGGGAGTTCCAGGGTTTTGATCCAGAGGCAGTGAAAGAATGGAGTTCATAGCCAAGATGGCGTGTGGCTTGAAGGTTAACTTGTCGGTGATGATGTTTCTATGCATCTTGGCAGCACGGTAGCATTGTGGATAGCACAATTGCTTCACAGCTCCAGGGTCCCAGGTTCGATTCCGGCTTGGGTCACTGTCTGTGCGGAGTCTGCACATCCTCCCCGTGTGTGCGTGGGTTTCCTCCGGGTGCTCCGGTTTCCTCCCACAATCCAAAGATGTGCAGGTTAGGTGTATTGGCCATGATAAATTGCCCTTAGTGTCCAAAATTGCCCTTCGTGTTGGGTGGGGTTACTGGGTTATGGGGATAGGGTGGAGGTGTTGACCTTGGGTAGGGTGCTCTTTCCAAGAGCCGGTGCAGACTCGATGGGCCGAATGGCCTCCTTCTGCACTGTATATTCTATGATAATCTATGATAATCTCCTACTCTTGTTCTTCTAGATGGTAGAGGTTGCGGGTTTGGAGTGTGCTGTTGAAGGAGTCTTGTTGTGCTTGTGCAGTGCATCCTGTAGAATATGCACGCAACTGCAACTATGCTTTGTGGTGGAGGGAGTGCATGTTGAAGGTGGTGGATGGGATGCTGCCCAAGTGGGCTGCTTTGTCCTGGATGGTGTCAAGCTTCATGAGTATTGTTGGAACTGCACTCAACAAGGTAAGTGGAGAGTCCTCCATCACACTTCTGATGTGTGCCTTGTAGATGGTGGATAAGCTTTGGAGAGTCAGGAGATGTGAGTTGCTCACCTCAGAATTCCCAGACTTGACCTGCTCTGGTGGCCACAGTATTTATATGGCTGGTCCAGTTACACGTCTGGTTAATGGTAACCCCCCCACCCCGAGGATGGTAATGGTGGGGACTTCGGCAATGGTGATTGTATGTCAAGAAGAGAGGGTTAGATTCTGCATTACTGGAGACAATCATTGGCACGTCTGTGAATGTTACTTGCCACTTATCAGCTTGAGCATGAATCTTCGCAACATTTATTGACTGCTACGCAACTGTGTAAAAGACAATCTTCCACAGTATGAAAGTCACTCCACGTTAATTTCTAATTATCCACATGGACTCAGTGTTGGAACTCTTGACTTAACTCACAAGGTTGTAGTTTCAAACCCTGCTGCCTGTTCAGTATAATACTATCCTGCAGAATTGCTCCATTGCCAGGTGTCAAGTAGACACTGAAACATAAGTGCCCTTAGTGTTGAGTGGGGTTACTGGGTTATGGGGATAAGGTGGAGGTGTTGACCTTGGGTAGGGTGCTCTTTCCAAGAGCCGGTGCAGACTCGATGGGCCGAATGGCCTCCTTCTGCACTGTAAATTCTATGATAATCTATGATAACAACATAGGAGCTGGAGAGTGGTATTTGGCCATTCGAGCTTGCCCCATTACTGAACAAGATCACGCTGAACTTTTACCGGAGCTCCACCTTCCTGCACTGACCCCTTATCCCTTAATTCCCCCAGTATCCCAAAATATTGGCTGGAATTCTCTGGTCGTTGCAATTCACTCCCCCCCTGCCCCCCCCCCCCCCCCCACCCCCTCTTCCGCCCTCTGTGCTCCCCCGCCAATGGGTTTGCCAGCCGCACGGGGTGGCTTCAGTGGGAAATCCCGTTCGCAAGCGACTGGGAGACAGGATCCCGCCGCTAGTGAATGGCGTGCTGCCGGGAAACATGGAGCTGGGGAACCGGAGAACACAGCCCCTTATCACTCTCTGTCTAATGACTGAGCATTCACAGCCTTCTGCGAGAGAGAATTCCAAAGATTCACAATCTGTTACCTGGAATTTAACCTCCCAGACTCGGTTCTATGTGGGTGCAGGGACGTTGGGGGATGCACCCTGCTGTGGAAGGGCATTGCGCGACCCTGGCCTCATTAAATATGCATCGGGGGGGTTATGGGATGCTTCGTGCGGTGCGGTGGGCTGGACGGCTCACATCCCGCCAACATGTCCAGGCGCCAGTTTTTAATAGGAGGCCGGACATAACCGACCAAACGTTGGAGCAAGAAGATGGGCCTTGTGAAGGAAGAGGATGACCCTCTAGGAAAACTCTGAAGCTGGAAGAAGGATTTCCTTGAAGATGCTGAAGCTGGAAGATCCACCAACAGATGCTCGTGCCGCTCACTGCTGCGTGTTCCAGGGTCCACGATCACTGGTGGCCTCCATCCCGAGCTCTGAAGGCAGCCCCAGGCCTTCTTCAGGGAAGCGCCGATATGCACATACCTCGCTGGCCCAGACATGTTCTGGACCGACGTGATTTCCCACTGGTGGCGAGAAAGGTCGGGCATAGCGGAGGATGCAAATTTGTTCAACACTGTTTAGCACAGGGCTAAATCGCTGGCTTCGAAAGCAGACCAAGGCAGGCCAGCAGCACGGTTCAATTCCCGTACCAGCCTCCCCGAACAGGCGCCGGAATGTGGCGACTAGGGGCGTTTCACTGTAACTTCATTTGAAGCCTACTTGTGACAATGAGCGATTTTCATTTTTTTTTTTCATTTCACTAGCCTCGACAAAATTATGAGGGGCATAGACAGAGTGGATAGTCAGGGGCTTTTTCCCAGGGTAGAGGGGTCAATTACTAGGGGGCATAGGTTTAAGGGGTGAGGGGCAAGGTTTAGAGGAGATGTACGAGGCAAGTCTTTTACACAGAGGGTCGTGGGTGCCTGGAACTCGCTACCGGAGGAGGTGGTGGAAGCAGAGCCGATGGTGACGTTTAAGGGGCATCTTGACAAATACATGAATAGGATGGGAATAGAGGGATACGGACCCCAGAAGTGTAGAAGATTTTAGTTTAGACGGGCGGCGTGGTCGGCACAGGCTTGGAGGGCCGAAGGGCCTGTTCCTGTGCTGTACTTTTCTTTGTTCTTTGTTCTTTGAATTGGGACCCACTATGACTGGCAGGATTGAAAGGTCCTGTCATCATTGTATGCCAGCGTGAGAGCAAAATTTGGAACTCCTGCCTCATTGTTCCCCCTGCCCACCATTAAACCCTCCATGGAGAGATCGGCAAAATTCTGCCCTTTGATTAAAGACATTAATCCTCATCTCAGCCCTAAATGTGCGTCGATTGATCCTGAAACTGTTCAAGAGTCCCGAGTATGGCGAAACATTTTCTCAGCGGGTACCCTGCTCCAAACATGAAGAATTTTTTTTTTTTTGCAACGTTTTCACCTCTCATGCTGTTAAACCCCTGGAGATATGGGTCTACCTTACTCAATCTCTCCTCAAAGAACAACCCCTTCATCCCAATAATCTGTCTAAAAGATTCCATGATCATCTTGAGAAAGGGGACCAGGGAGTTCGGGTGTTCTGGCCAATATTCATCCCTCAGGTAATGCCACCAAAATGGACAATCTGGTCTTCATCTCTTTGTTGTTTGAAGGACCAACCTATGTACAAATTAATTGCTGCTTCTGCCTCCATTACATCTATGATCAAATTTCTAACATGTCCTGGACTGTTATTGACCTGTGTTGCAACATTACGTGGACGAGGAAGGTGCCATCTAAATGCAAGTTCCTTTTTGGTCTGTAATTGTTATGGCTAGTTAGTTCATGAATGCTTGACGTCTACATCTGAAACCCCTCCCTCTTCTTGTAAATGAATCAGTATTTCTGCTAAAGTAGCTCTTGCTTCCAGAAGGAAATTCAAGTGAACGTATTAAGCCTTTGTAACCAATAGCAGAAGCTCAGGATCACTGTGAATGTTTATGGTAAAACTAAGTTTCAACTTATTGGAAAACTCGGCAGCTTATTCACATCAATAAATGGTTGTAGGTTGGAGACTATTTTTAGAGTGAAAAATATTTTATGCAACAGGAATAACATTCATACATTAGTATCCAACAATGTGATACACAATTCTTCCAAAGCTATGTGATCTCCTCAGACTCCTCCTAACTCAGCTCAGATATGGCTCAGATACTTTGACTACGTACAGACGCCACCTCAAGGTGCTGGAGAGATATCATCAACGCTGTCTGAGACAGATTCCCCACATCAGCTGGGAGGACAGGCGGACCAACATCAGTGTCCTTGAAGGAGCCAAGAGCACCAGCTACGAGGCCATAATCCTCCAAAACTAACTCTGCTGGGTCCACTCTATACTTAGGCTATCAGGTCCCCGACTGGCAACGCAAATCTTCCTCGTCCAGCTCAAGGAAGGTTTCCGAACAAGAGGAGGACAAAGGAAGCTCTTCAAAGACACTCTGAAGGCTTACCTCAAGAAATGCAACATGGGACATCAATGCCTGGGAGGTTCTTGCTTCGAAGAGACCTCCTGATTGAAGGAACACAATTCTTCAAGGACACCCGACGGCAAGAGGAGGCCCGGAAGAGGAGCTGGAATACCAGCGATCCAGATAAAAGCAAAAGACTGCGGATGCTGGAATCTGAAACCAAAGAGAAAATGCTGGAAATCCCAGCAGGTCTGGCAGCAGCTGTAGGGAGAGGAAGGCGCTAACGTTTCGAGTCAAGATGACCCTTTTTCAAAGTTAACCTAGATCCCAGCAATCTAGATCCCATCTCCCGGAAACACCTGCCAGGCACGGGTTAAAAACATGGCTCTCGGATGGGACTCATCGGCAATTCAAGAACCCACAGAACCCATTACCAGTACAGGGAGTTTCTTAGCCGGACAATCATACTCGTGTGGTAGTACCAGGTATTGCGGTACCTGAGAGGTGGATGACCATTGGTTAGACCCAGGAGTCTACCATTGGCTGATGTACATAGCTCCGCCCTAAGAGGCGGAGTATAAGAAATGGTGCCGTCCCAGCAGCCTTCACTTTCTGTATCGAAGCTGCTGGGGAAGAGTTCTAGCAGATTAAAGCCTTCAGTTATGAATCACTTCGTCTTGAGAGTAATTGATTGCGCATCAATTTAATCTGCTACAACTTCAGTTGGAAGGATGGATCTCCGTATCAAACCGGAGTGCCTCCAGCTCAGCCCCCACGCGGACAACCCTGCTGCTATTTTTAAACATTGGCTGGCGTGCTTTAAGGGCTACCTCGACACGGCCGCCGACACCCCCACGGAAGGACAAAAGATGCATCTCCTACGCTCACGGGTCAGCCCGAGGATCTACCCTCTTATCGAGGAGGCGGAGAATTATGCTGCTGCGATCGAGCTGCTAGAAGGACATTATATCCGCCCTGTGAACCAGGTCTACGCTCGTCACCTGCTGGCGACTAGGCGGCAAAGCCCCGAGGAAACGTTGGAAGATTTCTACCGGGCGCTGCTGGTGCTGGGCCGAAACTGTGGCTGCCCGCCAGTTTCGGGGAGCGAGCACACGGCACTTTGATTAGGGATGCATTTGTGGCAGGTATGAGCTCCCCCGATATCCGCCAAAGACTCCTAGAAATGGACACTCTGGGACTTACAGAGGCACGGGCCCTGGCAGGGTCCATGGACGTTGCCTATAAAAACGCGCAGTCCTTTGCGCCCGAACGTGCGATGGCCCCCTGGGCTGCGTGGCACCCCGCAGCGGCAGCCCCACAGGCCTTCCCCCTAACCCCGCAAGCCTGCGCAGCGAGACAGCCCGCTAACACCGCCGGGCCCTGCTGTTTCTTCTGCGGGCAGGCGAATCATCCCCGCCCGCGCTGCCCGGCCCGCACCGCCGCCTGCAAAGGGTGCGGCAAGAAGGGCCACTTTTCGGTGGTCTGCCAGGCCCGCACCGTGACTGCGGTCTCCAGCGACTATCGGCAACCCCCACTTCAGGCCCTGACCGCCCAGCGCTCACCGCCACCCTCCTATCCTAAGGCCATGTGCGACCCGCGGGCGTGGCCATTTGCCCCCCAGACACCACGCTGGACGGGTGGGCGCCGCCATTTTGTCCCTCGCCGCCGCCATCTTCTTCATCCCCGGACACCATGTGCGACCCATGGGTGACGCCATCTTGGATGGGGCCCCAGGCCCCCAGCACAGCCGACTACACGCTGCCCGACCAGAACCCTCAATTACTTCAGCTGGCCTCGGTGACTCTGGACCAGAGTCGGCCCCGGACGCTTGCAACAGCTACAACGACGATCTCCATCAACGGCCACGAGACGTCTAGCTTGATTGACTCTGGGAGCACGGAAAGCTTTGTTCACCCCGACACGGTAAGGTGCTGTTCTTTTGTCACCCATCCCGTAAATCAAAGGATCTCCCTGGCCTCCGGGTCACACGCGGTGGAGAGAAAGGGATTCTGCCTAGCGAACCTCACTGTCCAAATCAGGGAATTCAACAATTTCCGCCTGTACGTCCTGCCGCACCTCTGCGCAGCCACCCACCTTGGGCTGGATTTCCAGTGCCACCTACAAAGTCTGACCTTTAAATTCGGCGGCCCTATACCCCCCCCTTTACTGCCTGCAGCCTTGTGACCCTTAAGGTCGACCTGCCTTCCTTGTTTGCGAACCTCACCCCGGATTGCAAACCCGTCGCCATCAGGAGCAGACGGTACAGTGCCCAAGACCGGACCTTTATCAGGTCGGAGGTCCATAGGCTGCTGGGGGAAGGGGTCATAGGCGCGAGCAACAGTCCCTGGAGAGCTCAAGTAGTGGTGCTAAAGACCGGGGAGAAACATAGGATGGTCATTGACTACAGTCAGACCATCAACAGGTTTACGCAGCTGGATGCATACCCTCTCCCCCGTATAGCCGACCTGGTGAACAGAATCGCACAATACAAGGTCTTCTCCATGGTGGATCTCAAGTCTGCCTACCACCAGCTACCCCTCTGTAATGGTGACCACAAGTACACTGCCTTCGAAGCAGATGGGCGGTTCTATCACCTTTTAAGAGTTCCCTTCGGTGTCACGAACGGGGTCTCGGTCTTCCAGCAAGAGATGGACTGAATGGTTGACCGGTACGGCTTACGCGCAATATTCCCGTATCTGGATAACGTCACCATCTGCGGCCATGACCAGCAGGACCACGACACCAACCTCCGCAAATTTCTCCAGACCGTGAAAATCTTTAATTTGACATACAGTAAGGATAAATGCGTGTTCAGCACCGACCGTCTAGCCATTCTAGGCTACGTAGTGCGAAGTGGAGTCATAGGCCCCGACCCTGAGCGCATGCGCCCCTTATGGAGTTCCCCCTCCCTCACTGCCCCGAGGCCCTAAAGCGCTGCCTCGGGTTCTTCAGCTATTACGCACAGTGGGTCCCCAATTACGCAGACAAAGCCTGACCCCTGATCCAGTCCACAACCTTCCCCCTGTCGACGGAGGCCCGCCAGGCCTTCAGCCGCATCAAAGCAGACATTGCAAAAGGCACGATGCGCGCCATCGACGAGTCCCTCCCCTTCCAGGTCGAGAGCGCTGCTTCCGACGTAGCTCTGGCGGCTACCCTCAACCAAACGGGCAGACCCGTGGCCTTCTTCTCCCTCACTCTCCATGCTTCCGAAATGCGCCAATCCTAGGTCGAAAAGGAGGCCCAGGCCATAGTAGAAGCTGTGCGACACTGGAGGCATTACCTGACCGACAGGAGATTCACTCTCCTCACGGACCAACGGTCGGTTGCCTTCATGTTCGATAATGCACAGCGGGGCAAGGTTAAGAACGACAAGATCTTGCGGTGGAGGATAGAACTCTCCACCTACAATTAGGAAATCTTGTACCGTCCGGGGAAGCTGAACGAGCCTCCTGATGCCCTGTCCCGCGGCACTTGTGCTACCGCACAGGTGGACCGCCTCCGATCCCTTCACGAGGACCTCTGCCACCCGGGGGTCACTCGCTTTTTTCATTTTATCAAGACCCGCAACCTGCCCTACTCCATCGAGGAGGTCAGGACAGTCACCAGGGACTGCCGAATCTGCGCGGAGTGCAAACCGCACTTCTATCGACCAGAGAGGGCACACCTGATAAAGGCTTACCATCCCTTTGAACGCCTCAGTATGGATCTCAAAGGCCCCCTCCCCTCCACCGACCGCAACACGTACTTCCTTAACGTGATTGACGAGTACTTCCGGTTCCCATTCGTCATCCCCTGCCCAGACATGACCACAACCACCGTCATCAAGGCCCTCCAGGGTATCTTTGCACTGTTCGGGTTCCCCGCGTACATACACAGTGATAGGGGGTCCTCCTTTATGAACGACGAACTGCGTCAATTCCTGCTCAGCAAGGGCATCACCTCGAGCAGGACGACAAGTTAAAACCCCCGGGGAAACGGGCAGGTAGAGAGGGAGGACGGAACGGTCTGGAAGACCGTCCTGCTGACCCTACGGTCCAGGAGTCTCCCAATCTCCCGCTGGCAGGAAGTCCTCCCGGTGGCCCTTCACTCCATCCGGTCACTGCTCTGTACAACCACAAATCAGACACCTCATGAACGTCTCCTTGTTTTCCCCAGGAAGTCCTCCTCCGGGACCTCGCTCCCAACCTGGCTAGCGACACCCGGACCCATTCTGCTCCGGAAACATGTGAGGGCGCACAAGTCGGACCCGTTGGTCGAGAGGGTCCACCTGTTGCACGCCAACCCCCAGTACGCCTACGTAGTGTTCCCTGACGGCCGCCAAGACACAGTCTCCCTTCGGGACCTGGCGCCCGCTGGAACTCCACGCGCACCCGAACCATTGCCCCCACCCCCCCCACAGCACCTAACTGGAGGGTCAGTACTCCCTCCGCTCCTGCCTAGGCCCGAACACACACTGACGCCCCCTACAGGCGCTTTCCCCCTCTGCCCACCTTTTGCCCCAACAGCGCCGCCTAGGGGTGACGAAGCTGCCTGGGAGGACGACATCACGCCCCCAGAGCCGCAAACGCCGGGACCCCCATCAGAATCACCGCCAAGGCCCAGACGCTCCAAAAGGACGACCAGGCCATCCGATCGACTGATTGCTGCACTATGAGCACTTTGTTAATACCCTCGACATCACGGTACCTCCATACCATGCGAAAGGTGACTATTAACGCTGGCCATCACCCCGCCGGGCTCTTTTTTAACGGGGTGAATGTGGTAATACCAGGTATTGCGATACCTGAGAGGTGGATGACCATTGGTTAGACCCAGGAGTCTACCATTGGCTGATGTATGGAGTCCCGCCCTGAGAGGCGGAGTATAGGAAACGGTACTGTCCCAGCAGCCTTCACTTTCTGTACCAAAGCTGCTGGGGAAGAGTTCTAGCAGATTAAAGCCTTCAGTTATGAATCACTTCGTCTTGAGAGTAACTGATTGCGCATCAACTCGTTAGCGAGGGATCGACGAAGAAGAAGAATGTTTGGGCAGCACGGTGGCACAGTTGTTAGCACTGCTGCCTCACAGCTCCAGGGACCCGGGTTCAATTCCGGCCTCGGGAGACTGTCTGTGCGGAGTTTGCACATTCTCCCCGTGTCTGCGTGGGTTTCCTCCGGGTGCTCCGGTTTCCTCCCACAAAAATGTGCAGGTTAGGTGGATTGCCAATGCTAAATTGCCCCCTAGTGTCCAAACAATTTGGTGGGTTACAGGGATAGTGTGGAGGCGTGGGCTTAATCTTAAGTGAGGTGCTCTTTCCAAGGGCCGGTGCAGACTCGACGGGCCGAACAGCCTCCCTCTGTATTGTAGGGATTCTATGATTCTGTGATTCTATTTTATGAATTACTAGGTTTCAGCTTAATGGAAAACTCAACAGTTTATTCTCATCAATAAATAATCATGGGTTATAGCTATTTCTTAGAGTGAAAAATACTTTATGTAACAGGAGTAACATTCATTGATACATTAATTTAAGGAAATCATATGTATTTCTCTACAGTTAAATTAACAGTGAAGTTAGAGATACCAGTTGTGAAAGAACTCCCAGTCAATGTTCGCCAGTCCACTGGACAATAAACCTCTGTGCAACGGAACCAGCTCTACCCTTCGTGTGGAACAGCGATACCTCTTCACTGGTGTGTAGGGCATTGTGGGTTCAAAGGGGCAGTATAGCGTGAGTTTGAATCATTTTTTCTTGGCCAGAATTTTACCCCCCCCCCCCCCGCACTTCGCAATGGGACCTGACCCAGAACATTGAGGTGAAAAGGGGGAGGGAGACAATTGGGGAAGAGTAAAAATGAAGATCAAGCCTTTTTTGTGAGGGAAATGTTTTTTTTAAATCCACCTTGCGTAAAATGACCACTCTTCTTTTTTTGGGTTGATTTAAGTCTATTTTCTTTTGGATTTCAGGTGTTTTGTTAGAAGTGGTGTTGGGGGGGGCCGGGGGAGGTGGGGGGGGGCTATTTTTAACAGGTTGGGAAGGGCAAGTTTTCCAGGGAGGTGTATTAACAACAGTGGGAGCTGGCAATTAATCTAACAACGCTTCAGCATCAATTATGTATGTTAATGTTGTCGCCTTGACTGTTTGGATTGCTAATCCAGTTGATGTCATCAGTCCTCACTCTGAGCAAAGTAATCAACAAATTGATAGAATTAAAATGCGATGGAGTTAATCATAATTTGTGATTTTTTTTCCATAAAGGCCTCCTGGCAGTGTGACTGTAATTTTGAATGGGATAATAAGGGTTATTCCAATCATGAAATGAAGTCAAACGCCACCAGAAAGTACAGTGACAGCAGGTCTCCATTTGATGAATAAAATCGGAATATTTAACTCAGCTGTGACAATTGGAAATAAGCAATTCCTAGTGGGTGATATTTAATGCTCTCCCCTCCCCGTGGCGGATTTAGTGGCAGGGCAGCTATTTAATCAGGCAGGGGGATCGGAGGATGGGGACCGCCATCACCTTCCTGCCTCCCACCCGCGCGGCAGGAATGCCCAAGCTCAGACGTCTTGCCCTGCCACCAGTTGAAGCCACTCATTTGGCCTCATCCTGCTACTGGGCATATTAACCCAGTGGCGGTAGATTCAGGGGGGGCGGCGCGGGGCATCGCTATGCGGTGCATCGCTATGCGGTGCTGTGCTGATCAGACACTTCGACCAGTTTAACCCGTGCCGGTTAACTCGATCGAGACGTGGATCCGACTTGCTGAGTCTCACTCGTTTGCACAGTTGGTTCTCGCACGTCCGTCTCTGGATCCTCGCCGAGCCTTGCCGTAGTCTCCGCGTTAAGTCTTCGTTGGGGGCCGTCTCTAGTTGTCCCTCCTTCTCCCCCCCCCCCCACCCCCACCCCCCCGCTCTTCGCACCCTTTCAGAAGATTCTCTGACCGTCCATCAATGAGGTCACTGGGCGGGGGTCGCAACACCCAATAGAGTTTCCGATTTCAAATCTGTAGGGCACCAAGAATTCCACCCTCTCCCCCGGTCCATTTTCAGGTGCATTGTCCGCACGTAACCCTATTCCATGTAAGGTAACAGCGGGAATCTGAGGTGCCAGGAGATCTGGCTGGATCCGGGGAACACTAATCACCCTTATCTGAATAGGGCCTTGGACAGGCTAGGAGAGTGGGCAAAGAAGTAACAGATGGAATACAATGTGGAAAAGTGTGAGGTTATGCACTTTGGAAGGAGAAATGGAGGCATAGACTATTTTATAAATGGGGAGATGCTCAGGAAATCGGAAGCACAAAGGGACTTGGGAGTCCTTGTTCAAGATTCTCTTAAGGTTAACGTGCAGGTTCAGTTGGCAGTTAAGAAGGCAAATGCAATGTTAGCATTCATATCGAGAGGGCTAGAATACAAGACCAGGGATGTACTTCTGAGGCTGTAGAAGGCTCTGATCAGACCCCATTTGGAGTATTGTGAGCAATTTTGGGCCCCGTATCTAAGGAAGGATGTGCTGGCCTTGGAAAGGGTCCAGAGGACGTTCACAAGAATGATCCCTGGAATGAAGAGCTTGTCGTGTGAGGAACGGTTGAGGACTCTGGGTCTGTACCCGTGGTGTTTAGAAGGTTGAGGGGGGATCTTATTGAAACTTAAAGGATACTGCGAGGCCCGGATAGAGTGGACATGGAGAGGATGTTTCCACTGTAGGGAAAACTCGAAGAAGAAGACGCAATCTCAGACTCAAGGGACGATCCTTTAAAACAGAGATGAGGAGGAATTTCTTCAGCCAGAGGTGGTGAATCTGTGGAAGTATTTGCTGCAGAAGGCTGTGGAGGCCAAATCACTGAGTGGCTTTAAGACAGAAAGAGATATATTGGTGTCTAATATGGGCAGCACGGTAGCATTGTGGATAGCACAATTGCTTCACAGCTCCAGGATCCCAGGTTCGATTCCGGCTTGGGTCACTGTCTGTGCGGAGTCTGCACATCCTCCCCGTGTGTGCGTGGGTTTCCTCCGGGTGCTCCGGTTTCCTCCCACAGTCCAAAGATGTGCAGGTTAGGTGGTTTGGCCATGATAAATTGCCCTTAGTGTCCAAAATTGCCCTTAGTGTTGGGTGGTGTTACTGGGTTATGGGGATAGGGTGGAGGTGGTGGCCTTGGGTAGGGTGCTCTTTCCAGGAGCTGGTGCAGACTCGATGGGCCAAATGGCCTCCTTCTGCACTGAAAATTCTATGATATTCTTGATTAATAAGGGGATCAGCTGTCCCTACTAGCAAAATAGTTTAATAGTAATTTCAACATGATCAGGGGTTATGGGGAGAAGGTAGGAGAATTGGATGAGAAAAATATCAGCCATAATTGAATGGCGGAGCAGACTCGATGGGCCGAGTGGCCTAATTCTGCTCCTATGTCTTATGGTCTTATCTCCATCCCATTCGCAAATCACTTTCATTTTTTCCAATTAAGGGGCAATTTAGCGCGGCCAATCCACCTATCCTGCACATCTTTGGGTCGTGGGGGCACAACCCAAGCAAACACGGGAAGAATGTGCAAACTCCACACGGACAGTGACCCAGAGCCGGGATCGAACCTGGGACCTCAGCGCCTTGAGGCAGCAGTGCTAACCCACTGCGTCACCGTGATGCCCGCGAATCAGTTTCATGCCGGCCACTGGCAGTTTTCCCAATCTGCCAAGGCGGACACCAGTGGAAGATCTTGTGGGATATTCACGCTGGCGTAAATCGGATTTCTTTGGCTCCCTGTCGAATCCTCTCGCCTGTTATTGAAGCCTCCGATGGGGAGCATGGGAGAATTACACCCAGCAATTGTTTCTCTCTCCACACTTGTCACCAGACCTGCTGAGGCTCTTTTTGAAATTTCCAGCATCCACAGTACTTTGCTTTTCTGCCACGAAAACGTTCCTGTTTGTGGGAGCTTGCTGCGCACAAATCGTCTGCTGTTTTTCCTAGTTTATAGCAGTCACTGCAATTCAAAAGTACCACAGGGGTTGCAATGTGCTTTGGGGTGGCCTGACGTCAGAAATGGCACTATATAAATGCAAATTATTGACTTCATTGCAACATCTAACCGTATCAAGAATATAAGATTACATTCTCTGTGAACTATTTCCCTATTGTCAATCTTGAACACTCAGACTCTGTTGCAGAGCATAAAGGCGTTCTCGAATGTGAGCTTTGATGTGCCTCTCTCTTCAGATTCCATTAGACACAAAATGATCGCATGCTGGGGATCAAAGTAATTTTATTCACAGTTGGGTTATTTATTTGGAGTCTTAAGATGTGAATTAGTTACATATTTGTCTTCAAATTCACAGTGGGTCTCCAGCCAGTCACAGTTCCCTTTACATTATAGTGACCATAACTTTGGATTAGCTTTAATGAAAGATGCAATGTTACAAAATAAACACAAAGCCTCTGTCATCTCTTAGCTCGATCGCTCCTCAGGTAGGCTTTGGATTCATGTGTCAGTTGTGGATCAGTGGGTAGAGTTCTCACTGACTGAGTCCAAACTGAGTTGTACTTCAAGGATGCAAGCATCAAAATCGGGGTTGGCCCTTTGGTGCCAGTACCGAGAGGGTGTCTCATCTGTCAGAGGTGCCATCTGTAGGGAGAGGTATTAAACCAATGCTCTTGCAAGTGGATAGAAGAACTCCTCCGGCACTTCCCGTGCAGGGACCTGGCCAAACTTTATACCTCAAACTGAACAAACAGCGAATCTGGTGGTTTATCTTATTTATTCATTCATGGGATGTGGGCTTTGCTAACAAGGCCAGCATTAATTTCATTAACTGGGATTTGAATCTGGGTCACTAGATCGTTACAAGGAACAAAGAACAAAGAAACGTACAGCACAGGAACAAGCCCTTCGGCCCTCCAAGCCTGCGCCGACCATGCTGCCCGTCTAAACTGAAATCTTCTGGACTTCCGGGGTCCGTATCCCTCTATTTACATCCGATTCATGTATTTGTCAAGATGCCCCTTAAACGTCACTATCGTCCCTGCTTCCACCATCTCCTCCGGCAGCAAGTTCCAGGCACCCACTACCTTCTGTGTAAAAAACGTGCCTTGTACACCTCCTCTAAACCTTGCCCCTCGCACCTTAAACCTATGCCCCCTAGTAATTGACCCCTCTACCCTGGGAAAAAGCCTCTGACTATCCACTCTGTCTATGCCCCACATAATTTTGTAGACCTCTATCAGGTCACCCCTCAACCTCCTTCGTTCCAGTGTGACAACTAGAATTGAACACTATACTCCAAGTGTGGCCTAACTAAGGTTCTATACAGCTGGAACATAACTTGCCAATTTTTATACTCAATGCCCCGGCCAATGAAGGCAAGCATGCTGTATGCCTTCTTGACTACCTTCTCAACTTGTGCTGCCCCTTTCAGTGACCTGTGGACCTATACACCTAGATCTCACTGACTTTCAATACTCTTGAGAGTTTTCTGCCATTCACTGTATGTTCCCTGCCTGCATTAGACCTTCCAAAATGCATTAGCTCACATTTGTCCGGGTTAACCTCCATCTGCCATCTCTCCACCCAAGTCTCCAAACGATCTAAATCCTGCTGTATCCCCTGAAAGTCCTCATCACTATCCGCAATTCCACCAACCTTTGTGCCGTCCGCAAACGTACTAATCAGACCAGTTACATTTTCCTCCAAATCATTTATGTATACTACGAACAGCAAAGGTCCCAGCACTGATCCCTGCGGAACACCACTAGTCACAGTCCTCCAATCAGAAAAGCATCCTTCCATTGCTACTCTCTGCCTTCTATGACCTAGCCAGTTCTGTATCCAGTTCTATTACCCCGGATGTCTGGATTACAAGTCCCGTGAAGACACCACTATGCTACTGCCTCCCTTATTGCTATTTGTGGGAGCTTGCTATGTGAGAATTGAGCGCTTCTTCCAACAGTGACGACACTTCAAAAGCATCTGATTGCATTAGCGGCAATGGAAGCGGCGATATCAATGCAAGTTCCTTATTTTTGGTTATTGGGATCCTTGTCAGAGGCAATAACACCCGGCCAATGGGTATATAAAAAGCGACAAAGTGGTCAGAGCACACTGCGTATTTCACAGATGAGGCTGTGCACTGACGAACTGGCGACTAGCGATGAGTATCAATGCTGCTTTATGGAGGAAATGCAAATGATTCAGTGAAAAGCCCGGTTTAAACCATTCCAGCGAGTGCACAATCTGACCATCTGCTGTGGCACAGCATAACTAGATGGAGCCGCAAAACTTCCATTTATAAATGCCAACTGAAATGTCACAACTGAGGGAGGGAAGGGAAAGCTGTGCAGTTTGTGATGGAAGCTTGGCTCAGGAGCATTCAAACTCCCAATAGACGGAGCTGAAGACCCTGCCAAGTTTGCTGAGGCGGTTGAAAGAAATCTGATGGGACCTGAGCTGCCACTATGTTTCTCTCACCTGAGTGATTTCTACAAATCCTCCAGCGGGTGGCTGATGTTCAACAGAAAACTGGTTGGAAGCTAACCCATTTCTTTAATATTTTCCAATTAAACTCAGGAGACCATTAATTCCCATCATCTGAACTGAGAACACCTGCCTCTTCGTCCATATTTTGCTCGTAACACATTCGGGGCATTAATGTCTCTTTGTAAACTTGAGGCCATCCTAAACTCTCCTGCCAGTGTGCGTTAACCCGCAGCAAGACCTGTTACCTCTGTGCTCGCTAACCTATGTTGGCTTCCAGTCGAGCAACATGTCAATTTTTAAAAAAATGTTTCCAATTAAGGGCCAATTTAGTGTGGCCAATCCACATTCTCTTGGGTTGTGGGGGTGAGACACAAGCAGACACGATGAGAAGGTGCAAACTCCACACGGACAGTGATCCGGATCGAACCAGGGTCGTCGGCGCCGTGAAGCAGCTGTGCTAACCACTGCGCCACCGTGCCGCCCCAACACATTGGTTTGCAAATTCTCCTGCTCGTTTTCAAAATCCTTTCCAGCCTCGCCCCCTCCCCATCCCTGTAATCTCCTCCAACCCCACAAACCTGCGGGAAACCTCTGTGCATCCATAACGCTGGCTTCTGCTGGTCCATTCCCAATCATAATTACTCCACCATTTGTAGACATGCCTTCAGTTGCCTGGGGCCCCGAACACTGGAATTCACTCCCTGCACCATTCTGCCTCTCTACCCGCCCCCCCCCCCCCCCCCCACAACTCTCAGCCTCTCTCCCTCCCTTTCCTCATTAAAGGCCACGAGATCATAAACTATAGGAGCAGAATTAGGCCACTCGGCCCATCGCATCTGCTCCGCCAAGACAAGATATTCGCTATCCGAACTAATTCGCCCGCAGTGGCTCGGTGTCATACTGTGTTTTATAATGCGCCTGTGGAGGGCCTTGAGATCATTCATTATTTAGAGGTGTTATTTAAATATAAGTTGTTGTTGTAATGATATTGATTAAAATCTCGATGAAATAAGGATGTCTTAGTCAAAGGGGACGAGACCTTTTCGGCGGCAATTCAGCTGTTGGGGTGGGCGGAGCTACAGAGTCGAGCGGCGAGTATTTAAACTAGCTGCTTCGCGGATTCGAGTCTTTTTGGCGGGAATTCAGCTGTTGAGGTGGGCGGGGCTGCTTCGCTGCTGAAACAGCGGCCACAGGGTCTTTGGGGATAAATTTGAAGAGTGACATCACAGCAAAGCAGTGACCTGATTGGCTGGTAAGGAAAGTGCTCCAATTAGCAGTAGCTGGGAGAAATTTAACTCTTCGTGTGTTGGTAAGTATTGTGATTGGTAAGTAAAATCTTTATTCCTTTCACTTATTCATTATTTGATTTTATATTTGTAATCAGTTGAGGAAAAGTGTAAAAATGGCCGGAGATCCCAGACCCGTGTTATGCTCCTCGTGCTCAATGTGGGAGTTCAGGGACGCGGTCGATGCCCCTGACTCCTTCATGTGCGGGAAGTGTGTCCAGCTGCAGCTCCTGTTAGACTGCATGACGGCTCTGGAGCTGCGGATGGACTCACTTTGGAGCATCCGCGATGCTGAGGAGGTCGAGGATAGCACGTTCAGTGAGTTGGTCACACCGCAGATTAGGATTGGTGAGCGAGATAGGGAATGGGTGACCAAAAGGCAGAGAAAGAGCAGGAAGGCAGTGCAGGTGTCCCCTGCGGTCATCTCCCTCCAAAACAGGTATACCGTTTTGGATACTGTTGGGGGAGATGGCTCACCAGGGGAAGGCAGTAGTAGCCAGGCTCATGGCACCGTGGCTGGCTCTGCTGCACAGAAAGGCAGGAAAAAGACTGGCAGGGCTATAGTCATAGGGGATTCAATCGTAAGGGGAGTAGAAAGGCGTTTCTGTGGTCGAAAATGAGATTCCCGAATGGTATGTTGCCTCCCAGGTGCACGGGTCAGGGATGTCGCAGATCGGCTGCAGGACATACTGAAGGGGGAGGGTGAACAGCCAATTATCGTGGTGCATATAGGCATCAACGATATAGGTAAAAAATGGGATGAGGTCCTACAATCAGAATTTAGGGAGTTAGGAGATAAGTTAAAAAGTAGGACCTCAAAGGTAGTAATCTCAGGATTGCTACCAGTGCCACGAGACAGTCAGAGTAGAAATTCAAGAATAGTCAGAATGAATACATGGCTTGAGAGATGGTGCAGGAGGGAGGGGTTCAGATTGTTGGGACATTGGAACCAGTTCTGGGGGCGGTGGGAACATTACAAATCGGATGGTCTACACCTGGGCAGGACTGGAACCAACGTCCTATGGGGTGCTTTTGCTAACCCTGTTGGGGAGGTTTTAAACTAATGTGGCAGGGGGATGGGAACCATATTAGGAAGTTAGAGGTCAGTAAAGAGGCAGCAACTAAAGCCAGTAAGGTACAAGATAATAAACTCATTGTGACTAAGGGGAAGAGTAGACAGAGAAGAGATGATGTATGCAAAGGGACAGGTGGTCTGAGGTGCATTTGTTTTAATGCGAGAAGTGTAGCAGGTAAGGCAGATGAATTTATGGCTTGGATTAGCACCTGGGAATATGATGTTATTGGTATTACTGAGACTTGGTTGAGGGAAGGGCAAGATTGGCAACTAAATATCCCAGGGTATAGATGCTTCAGGAGGGATAGAGAGGGAGGTAAAAGGGGTGGAGGAGTTGCATTACTGGTCAGAGATGATATCACAGCTGTGATTAAGGAGGGCACTATGGAGGATTCGAGCACTGAGGTAATATGGGTAGAGCTACGAAATAGGAAGGGTGCAGTAACATTGTTGGGACTTTACTACAGGCCTCCCAAAAGCGAGCGTGAAGTAGAGGTACAAATATGTAGACAGATTATAGGAAAATGTAGGAGCAATAGGGTGGTCGTGATGGGAGATTTTAACTTCCCCAACATTGAATGGGACTCATGTAGTGTTGGAGGCGTAGATGGAGCAGAATTTGTAAGAAGCATCCAGGAGAGTTTTTTAGAGCAGTATGTAAATATTCCAACTCGTGAAGGGGCCATACTGGACTTGGTATTGGGGAATGATCCCGGCCAGGTGGTTGAAGTTTCAGTCGGTGATTACTTTGGGAATAGCGATCACAATTCCGTAAATTTTAGAATACTCATGGACAAAGACGAGAGTAGTCCTAAAGGAAGAGTGCTAAATTGGGGAAAGGCCAAGTATAACAAAATTCGGCAGGAGCTAGGGAATGTGGATTGGGAGCAGCTGTTTAAGGGTAAATCCACATTTGAAATGTGGGAGTCTATTAAGGAAAGGTTGATTAGAGTGCAGGACAGATATGTCCCTGTGAAAATGAGGGATAGAAATGGCAAGATTAGGGAACCATGGATGACGGGTGGAATTGTGAGACTAGCTAAGGTGAAAAAGGAAGCATACATAAGATCGAGGCGACTTAAAACTGATGAAGCTTTAGGGGAATATCGGGAAAGTAGGACAAATCTCAAACGCGCAATAAAGAGGGCTAAAAGGGGTCATGAAATATCTTTGGCTAACAGGGTTAAGGAAAATCCCAAAGTCTTTTATTTGTATATAAGGAGCAAGAGGGTAACTAGAGAAAGGATTGGCCCACTCAAAGACAAAAGAGGCAATTTATGCGTGGAGTCAGAGGAAATGGGTGAGATTCTTAATGAGTACTTTGCATCGGTATTCACCAAGGAGAGGGACATGACGGATGCTGAGGTTAGGGATGGATGTTTAAATACTCTAGGTCAAGTCAGCATAAGGAAGGGGGAAGTTTTGGGTATTCTAAAGGCATTAAGGTTGACAAGTTCCCAGGCCCGGATGGGATCTATCCCAGGTTACTGAGGGAAGTGAGGGACGAAATAGCTGGGGCCTTAACAGATATCTTTGCAGCATCCTTGAGCACGGGTGAGGTCCCGGAGGACTGGAGAATTGCTAATGCTGTCCCTTTGTTTAAGAAGGGTAGCAGGGATAATCCAGGGAATTATAGACCTGTGAGCTTGACGTCAATGGTAGGCAAACTGTTGGAGAAGATACAGAGGGATAGGATCTATTCACATTTGGAAGAAAATAGACTTATCAGTGATAGGCAGCATGGTTTTGTGCAGGGAAGGTCATGTCTTACAAACCTAATAGAATTATTTGAGGAAGTGACAACGTTAATTGATGAGGGAAGGGCTGTAGATGTCATATACATGGACTTCAGTAAGCCATTTGATAAAGTTTCCCATGGCAGGTTGATGGAAAAAGTGAAGTCGCATGGGGTTCAGGGTGTACTAGCTAGATGGATAAAGAACTGGCTGGGCAACAGGAGACAGAGGGTTGTGGTGGAAGGGAGTGTCTCAAAATGGAGAAGGATGACTAGTGGCGTTCCACAGGGATCCGTGCTCGGACCACTGTTGTTTGTGATATACACAAATGATCTGGACGAAGGTATAGGTGGTCTGATTAGCAAGTTTGCAGATGACACTAAGATTGGTGGAGTTTCAGATAGTGAGGGGGACTGTCATAGAAGACAGCAAAATATAGATAGATTGGAGAGTTGGGCAGAGAAATGGCAGATAGAGTTCAATCCAGGCAAATGCGAGGTGATGCATTTTGGAAGATCCAATTCAAGAGCAGACTATACGGTCAATGGAAGAGTCCTGGGGAAAATTGATGTACAGAGAGATCTGGGAGTTCAGGTCCATTGTACCCTAAAGGTGGCAACGCAGGTCGATAGAGTGGTCAAGAAGGCATACAGCGTGCTTGCCTTCATCAGACAGGGTATTGACTGCAAGAGTCGGCAGGTCATGTTACAGTTGTATAGGACTTTGGTTAGGCCACATTTGGAATACTGCGTGCAGTTCTGGTTGCCACATTACCAGAAGGATGTGGATGCTTGAGAGAGGGTGCAGAGGAGGTTCACCAGGATGTTGCCTGGTATGGAGGGTGCTAGCTATGAAGAAAGGTCGAGTAGATTAGGATTGTGTTCGTTGGAAAGACGGAGGTTGAGGGGGGACCTGATTGAGGTCTACAAAATTATGAGAGGTATGGACAGGGTGGATAGCAACAAGCTTTTTCCAAGAGTGGAGGTGTCAATCACAAGGGGTCACGATTTCAAGGTGAGAGGGGGAAAGTTTAAGGGAGATGTGCGTGGAAAGTTTTTACGCAGAGGGTGGTGGGTGCCTGGAATGCTTTGTCAGCGGAGGTGGTAGAGGCGGGCACGATAGCATCATTTAAGATGCATCTAGACAGATATATGAACGGGCGGGGAACAGAGGGAAGTAGATCCTTGGAAAATAGGCGACAGGTTTAGATAAAGGATCTGGATTGGCGCAGGCTGGGAGGGCCGAAGGGCCTGTTCCTGTGCTGTAATTTCCTTTGTTCTAGACACTTCGTAAACCTATAAGGTGCCTTGATTCAGGTCATGCATGATGTGTTGGGTGTTCTGGATCACATACAGGTCCCCAACACTTAAAATAGTGCAACACTATTTTATTGAATCATTAACTGTTTAAACATACTCCGACTGTGGGTTAATACAATACTAGCTTTAACTAAAGACCTTTGCCTTATTCTAACCAGTCGATGCACTCAGCACATGCTGAATGTCTGTGTTACAGGCTGTGAGCTCTGTCCTCCTGGCTAGCTGCAACTCGAATGAGCGGGAACTCCGATGCCCCCTGTCTTTATAGTGCGTGTGCTCTCACTGGTGATTGGCTGCGGTGTTGTGTGTGTTGATTGGTCCCACTGTGTGTCCATCAGTGTGTGTCTGCACCATGACATACTGGTGTATATTATGACAATGCACAGCATTGGTTTCATAATAGGGGCACTGTAATGCTATGTTTCCCCAACATTACCACCCATCCCTTTGCATTGCTGGGTGCCCATTTTGAATATTGCTGGGAGCCCTTTGTGCCTACTTAAACGTGGTGAGACTAACCTGGGAGACAATGACTTAGGGCTATTACGCTGGGGAGCATAGATTCGAATCCCACTGGGACTGAAGGCGAAATTTGAATCGAATTTTAAAAAGTGCTGACCCTGAAATGATTGTTGTAAAAACCAATCTGGTTCACTAATGCCCTTACCTGGTCTGGCCTACACGTGACTCCCAGTCCACAGCAATGTGGTTGACTCTGAAATGCCCCGTCAAGGGCAACCAGGAATGCCAGTGATGCCCCCCCCCTCCCGTGAAATATTTTTTTAAATGGAGGAGTGGGCACCAGTTCTGCTTCCTAGAACTTTACCCCTAAGAGGGAAAACATGCGCTCCGTGCTTTTCTCTTGCTTTTCATTTACAGGTGGCATTTATTGACAATTCCTCATTTCTTTTGAAAGGTGGTTATTTTAAACCATCGATTTGGGATAGAAATAGAGGGTGCTGTGTGTAGAAATTATCTTATTGGGTAAGAGGATGCTGAGAATTTTAATTCAGTTGTTTTAGACAGTAAATAGTGACCGTAAATCCCGGGCGTGATCTACCCAAATGGGAACAGAGTCCCATGTCGTGCGATTAGCCGGGTGTTCCCTGGCACTCGGAGCACCGAGAAACACCAGGCTATCGATCGGCCATTGGGGTAGATGGGGGGGGGGCTCAGTGGGGAACGTACGGTTGAGGCCGCACTTAGGCCCGTTTTCTGCACCGAGGGCCTCTGGTTGCCGGAACTCCTCAGTACGAGGAGAGATCAGGACGCTATTTTAAGATGGCATCCCGATCTCTCGACCCCCCCCAAAGTGACCCCCGAACGCCCCCTCAAGCCCCAGCTCACCTATAAGGGGGCCCCTGCCCTGCCCCTCCACCCCCTACACCCACACAGGGCAACCTGGGTCCGATCCAAGTCACGTGAAAATGCCAGCTTGGCACGGCCATCCTGGCACCCTGGCAGTCACCTGGGCAGTACCAGGCTGTCATCGGAGAACCCCACGAGTGCCGTTCCGTCTGGACACCGGTGGCAGGGGTTCGATCCCACCTTGGTTAGATCTCGGGATCCCATAATTGAATGCAGATTTGCCAGAAACCGAAACGGCCACAGCAGACGGGATTCACATCGTGAGATCCTGGAACCCCACTCGTCTGGTTCACATTTCTCGCCTTCAGCCATTTGGCTTTGGGACAGCTAGCATCAGGAGAGATGTGATCCTCGTCGACTCATGGCCATCACTGTACTCTTTCTTTTTCACCTTACGGCAGTGATTATATTTCAAAAGTACTGAATTGGCTGCAAAGCAACTCGGGACATCCACTGCAAGGTGCTATATAAATGCGCAAGTCTTTCTTTCTTTTTGCTGAGTGCTTATCACTGTTGTCATGTCACCGTCATTGTTGTTCTCATTGGCGGTTTAGTGCTGGTTCGACACACTGCTGGCGATTTGATGTTGTTTCATGAATCTGACATTTCAGCTGATCAAGTGGAAGGAAAGACACAACTCTGCACCAGCTACGCAGCGTTTTGCGGAGGTGTGATGGAGGCAATGTGATAATGAGGAGTGCTGTAGAGAGAATCGGGGGAGGGGGTGAACTTCACCTTCACCCGGTGGCAAAAGCCAGGCACACAGTGAATCAGCAGCTCGATTTACACCCTGTTTTCTTTTTGCCCACATTGCCGTGTTGTGACAGTGATGTAAAGGGACCAATCACTCCCCAGGGATTGTGTAAACATGTTGTGGGTTAACTCACTGAGACTAGGCACAGGTGAACAGTTTGCATTCGCGCAAAGTTTAAAGGCACATCAGCACAGCTGTCTGTACTGTGCTCTGCTTAAAAGCAAAAGTGAAACTAAAACTGGATCGCGAGTGACACACTTCCTTTCTGGTGGTGTCATGCTGCAATCCCTTATAATCCCCTAGTCGCCACATGCTGGCGCCTGTTCAGGTACAATTCAGAATGTCCAATTCACCTCACCAGCACGTCTTTCGGGACTAGTGGGAGGAAACCGGAGCACCCGGAGGAAACCCACGCAGACACGGGGAGAACGTGCAGACTCCGCACAGACAGGGACCCAAGCCAGGAATCGAACCTGGGACCCTGGCGCTGTGAAGCAACAGTGCTAACCGCTGTGCTAACAAGTGTCAATGGGAAACAGAGCGTGACGTGTTTTAAAACAATCCACCTCAATACTGGCAAAGACCAGTTTTAACCCCAATGACTCTGAATGGATAAAGGGTTCTCCCAGGCGCCTGCTGCAGATTTTGCAGATCGTCAGAACGCAGGGTTGATAGCCCTGTTCCACCAATCTCCCATTGAGGTCACCGGGGCAAATTCCACATCGGTTATGGGTCAAGATGTGTTCATGTTGATGGTTAGACATTGATAATTGCTATCTTTGCTTTGCAAACTTGTAGTACACCAGTGAAACATATACAAAGTCGGTCAGCGGATGACCACTGTGTAATACACATCAGTTACCAGTTCAAAATAGTTTTTCATTCAGATTTTTCCAGCGAGGACACATTGGATTGTGAAGATTGCTTGTTCGATGAATATTAATTAGTGAAGGCAGCACAAGCTACAATCTTGACATTCTTTGGCCTATGTTTCCAGCCTAATTTAATGAAAGATCCCATTCGAAGTGTACCAAGAGGTGAGGCAGTGGCGTTGTGGTATTGTCGTTGGACTAGTACTCCAGAGACCCAGGGTAATGATCTGGGGACCGGTGTTCGAATCCCAGCACACTAGGTGGTGGAATATAAACTCAATAAAATATCTGGAATTAAAAGTTCTCATGATGACCATGCCGATTGTCGTTAAAAACCTATCTCGTTCACTACTATCGCTTTAGGGAAGGAAAGCTTACATGTGACAACCTGGGAACCTCACCACCTGGAGGTTCCCCTCCAAGTCACTACCACTCCAGCTTGGAGACATATCAGCCGTTCCTTCACTGTCACTGGGTCAAAATCCTGGAACTCCCTCCTATCAGCACTGTGCATGTACCTACATTTCAGGGACTGCAGCAGTTCAGGAAAGCAGCTCACCACCACCTCCTGAAGGGCAACTAGGGATGGGCAATAAATGTAGGCCTCGGCAGCGATGCCCACATCCCATTTATGAATTTTAAAAAACAATGAAGCTCTTTAATTATCAGAGAAAAACTACCAGCTCAATGCCTTTGAGCCTTGGCTGTGCCACTGAAACCAAGTTTACAGAAAAATGTTGGATTCAGGAAGTGAAGGAACTCACTTTTTGGAAGACGAAAAGTGATACAGCACTCTTTAGGCCTGAAAGGAATAAAGCCAATTACGCTCAACGATTAGTACAAAACAAAAATGCTCGAGCTGTTCGTATTAAGTTAGTTTAATTCTCCTCACCTTTAGGGGCCAAGCCCTCACCTTGAGGGGCTAGGCCCGCGCCGGAGTGATTTCCGCCCCGCCGGCTGGCGGGAAAGGCCTTTGGCGCCTCGCCAGCCGGTGCCGAAAGGACTTCGCTGGGCGGCGCATGAGCGGGAGCGTCAGCGGCAGCTCACGGCATCCCCGCGCATGCGCAGTGGAGGGGGTCTCTTCACCCCCACCGGGTCGGAGAATCGCCGGGGGCTGGCGTGAATCCCGCCCCCGCCGTGTCCCGAATTCTCCGCCACCAGAGAATCGCCGGGGGCGGGAATCGCGCCGCGCCGGTCGGCGGGCTCCCCCCCCCCAGCGATTCTCCGGCCTGCGAGGGGCCGAAGTCCTGCCGCTGTCAACCCTCGCCAGCTGGCGTGGATTGAACCACCTGCCTTACCGGCGGGGGCAGACGGCGCGGGCGGGCTCCGGGGTCCTGGGGGGGGGGGGCGCGGGGCGATCTGGCCCCGGGGGGTGCCCCCACGGTGGCCTGGCCCGTGGTCGGGGCCCGCCGATCGGCGGGCGGGCCTGTGCCGTGGGGGCACTCTTTTTCTTCCGCCTTCGCCATGGTCTTCAATATGGCGGAGGCGGAAGAGACCCCCTCCACTGCGCGTGCGCTGGGATGCCGTGAGCGGCCGCTGACGCTCCCGCGCATGCGTCGCCCGGCAAAGTCCTTTCGGCCCCGGCTGGCGTGGCGCCAATGGCCTTTCCCGCCAGCCGGAGGAGCCGAAACCACTCCAGCGAGGGCCTAGCCCCTCAAGGTGAGGGCTTGGCCCCTAAAGGTACGGAGAATTCCGCACCTTTGGGACTGCCCGATGCCGGAGTGGTTCCCGGCACTCCATTACGCCGGATTCCCCCGCCCCGCTGGGTAGGGGAGAATCCCGGCCATGATCTTGGTTGTGACTGTCCAACAGTGGGGAGTCCTGCATCGTTAGAGATCTGTCCTTCGATTGAGAGATTAACACCTCCAAAACCTGGTGACTTTCTGTCACCAAGGTGGTGAAGGGCGCAGGCACATGGGAAGACCGCCCACCCCCAAATTCCCTTCCAATTAAGCCACACACCATCCTGACCTGGAAATAAATGACTATTCCTTTTGTGGCATGAGCCAATATCCTTGGAATCACTACTTAGCTGGACTGTGCATGTACCCACACCACACAGACCCCTGTGGTTCAAGGAGAAGGCCCAGCATCGGCTCCTCAAGGGCAACGAGGGCAGGGTAATACATATCGGCCTTGCCAGCGATGGCCACTTCCTGAAAATGAGCTACACGTCTTATCGTCCTGTCCCAAAGCATTATTTGGTGATGAGTCTCCTCTGGTCCCTTGGCTAATGTTTCTTCCTTAAGAAAGAAGAGATTACAATATTCGTCAGGCTCTGCAATGCATTCCTTCATTTGTCTATTTAGCAGTCAGTACACTTTGCAGCAACGTCACTGTATGTGAGTTCGCAAGGAGATATTTCTGCGAGACATGACGTGCGGTGTAAAATGCAAACCAGCCTTTGAGTGCATGAAAGAAAATAGTTTAATGTTCCACCTTGAAACATCGCTGGCCTTTACGCTCCGGGCCCTGATGGACGTTTACAGCATCTTCTGCCATCATTGTTCAGACACGACACCATTTTCAGACAAGCCTGCTGATTGTATGCTGCCTGCACTGACAATCTGACCGCATTTTATCCCCCATACCCCCCTCCCCCAGGATGCACGCGTTCAATGAATGTGACACTGTTTGCTACGACAGTCCTATTTACAAAGTGAATCTACTGGGAAATGTCAACCTTTTCAATGCATTAAAAAGATTTACTCCCTTGAGGCGTTGCGGAGTCTAGTGGCTCCACATATTTAACTTCAGGAAACAAGAGTTCAAATGCATCAGAGTAATGAAATGAAAATCTCTCTCTCTCCGCAAGCTGGAGGAGCCCTCAACGAATTACGTCTGGGGAATCTGAAAACCTGGAATGGATTAGCACCGCCATTTCAAAAGGATATTTGACAAAAGAATTGGATAAGATTATACAGGGACAGATTCTCCCACCCTGAGTTGGAGCAGACTGGAGGTGGGACATCTGGGAGACTGCATGTCAGCCAGCTTCCTTCTTTGCGGATCTGCTGATTTTCTAAGGACCCGAGCGGCGAGAGACGACTCAGGCAAGAAATCAAGTCGCTCGCCTTGTTATTTGGGCAGCTTGAGAGCACGGGGTAGCGCATTAAGAGCACACTTTCTGACCTTCCTGGATTTTCTTGGAGATGGACTATAGTTAGGAACCCACCGAATCTGACCAGCTGCAGACGGTGGGAACAGGTCTGGCAGTGTCTAAACCATTCCATAATGGAAAAAAAGCCCTTGGCCACCATCCCGAAGGACAAAGGGCGGCGGACGCACGGGAACACCACCACCTGGAGGTTCCCCTTCAAACCACACACCACCCTGACTTTGGAACCATAGCATCGTTCCTTCACTGTCACTGGGTCCAAATCCTGGAACTCCCTCCCTAGCAGCAGTGTGGGTGTACCTACACCACATGGACTGCAGCGGTTCAAGAAGGCAGCTCTCCGCCACCTTCTCAAGGGCAATTAGGAATGGGCAGCGAACGCTGGCCTAGCCAGCGATTCCCTTGAATGAATAGAAAAAATAGAACTTTGGATAAGTGGTAATAACATTTTACAAACCAACCTTTCCCTGGCCTATGCCGGATCCCACCCCTCCATTTGCTCTGGCAGCTTTGAAGACGCGGATCTTATCTTCTTTTTTAAGATCAAGCAACAGGCAGCAGCACTGCAAAGGCTGCTGATTGGGGTCAGATCGGGGCCCACGTCCCTGGTCTACCACCTCCACTCTTTTACCTCCCCTCTCCCCCAGCCACTTCCTGGGCAACAGGCCTGCGTCCTGGGTCATTGAGATTCTGATTCCATGGACGAGTCTTGCCTCCTGGTGTGATATTCTCATAAATGTAAAGAACTGTATGGGTTAATGTTATGTCCACATCAACCACTAGACGGAGCTAGATGTAGAACTACATTGGATTGGATTGGATTTGTTTATTGTCACGTGTACCGAGGTACAGTGAAAAGTATTTTTCTGCGAGCAGCTCAACAGATCATTAAGTACATGGGAGGAAAAGGGAATAAAAGAAAATACATAATAGGGCAACACAACATATACAATGTAACTACATAAGCAACGGCATCAGATGAAGCATACAGGGTGTAGTGTTAATGAGGTCAGTCCATAAGAGGGTCATTTAGGAGTCTGGTAACAGCGGGGAAGAAACTGTTTTTGAGTCTGTTCGTGCGTGTTCTCAGACTTCTGTATCTCCTGCCCGATGGAAGAAGTTGGAAGAGTGAGTAAGCCGGGTGGGAGGGGTCTTTGATTATGCTGCCCGCTTTCCCCAGGCAGCGGGAGGTGTAGATGGAGCCAGTGGATGGGAGGCAGGTTCGTGTGATGGACTGGGCTGTGTTCACGACTCTGAAGTTTCTTGCGGTCCTGGGCCGAGCAGTTGCCATACCAGGCTGTGATGCAGCCTGATAGGATGCTTTCTATGGTGCATCTGTAAAAGTTGGTAAGGGTTAATGTGGACATGCCGAATTTCCTTAGTTTCCTGAGGAAGTATAGGCGCTGTTGTGCTTTCTTGGTAGTAGCGTCGATGTGGGTGGACCAGGACAGATTTTTGGAGATTTTCACCCCTAGGAATTTGAAACTGCTAACCATCACCTCGGCCCCGTTGATGCTGACAGGGGTGTGTACAGTACTTTGCTTCCTGAAGTCAATGACCAGCTCTTTAGTTTTGCTGGCATTGAGGGAGAGATTGTTGTCGCTACACCACTCCACTAGGTTCTCTATCTCCCTCCTGTATTCGGACTCGTCGTTATTCAAGATCCGGCCCACTATGGTCATATCGTCAGCAAACTTGTAGATGGAGTTGGAACCAAGTTTTGCCACGCAGTCGTGTGTGTACAGGGAGTAGAGTAGGGGGCTAAGTACGCGGCCTTGCGGGGCGCCGGTGTTGAGGACTATTGTGGAGGAGGTGTTGTTGTTCATTCTTACTGATTGTGGTCTGTGGGTCAGAAAGTCGAGGATCCAGTTGCAGAGTGGGGAGCCAAGTCCTGAGTTTTGGAGCTTTGATATGAGCTTGGCTGGGATTATGGTGTTGAAGGCGGAGCTGTAGTCAATAAATAGGTGTCTGATGTAGGAGTCCTTGTTGTCGAGATGCTCTAGGGATGAGTGGAGGGCCAGGGAAATGTCGTCTGCTGTGGACCGGTTGCGACGGTATGCGAATTGCCGTGGATCAAGGCGTGCTGGGAGCATGGAGGTGATACGCTTCATGATCAACCTCTCGAAGCACTTCATTACGACTGAAGTCAGGGCCACCGGACGGTGGTCATTGAGGCACGTTGCCTGGTTCTTCTTTGGTACCGGTATGATGATGGTCTTCTTGAAGCAGATGGGGACCTCGGAGTGGAGTAGGGACAGGTTAAAGATGTCCGTGAATACCTCTGCCAGCTGGTCCGCGCAGGCTCTGAGTGCACGACCAGGGATCCCGTCCGGGCCTATCACCTTCCGAGGGTTCACTTTCAGGAAGGCCGATCTGACTTCGGAAGCTGTGATGGTGGGTAAGGGTGAGTTATTGGCTGCTGGGGCACTCCACAGCGGTTGTTGGTTGCCTGCTCGAACCGAGCATAGAATGAATTGAGTTCATCGGGAAGGGGTGCGCTGCTGCCGGAGATACTGTTCGGCTTCGCTTTGTAGCCCGTTATGTTGTTTAGTCCTTGCCACAACCACCGAGAGTCTGTCTGTGACTCTAGCTTGGTTTGATATTCTCTCTTGGCATTTCGGATGGCTTTGCGGAGGTCGTACCTGGATTTCTTGTATAGGTCAGGGTCGTCTGCCTTGAACGCCTCAGATCTGTCCTTCAGTAGGGAGTCAATCTCGCGATTGAGCCATGGTTTCCGGTTGGTGAACGTACGTACTGCTTTCTTTGGCACGCAGTCGTCCACACATTTGCTGATGAAGTCTGTGACGGTGGTGGCATACTCATTTAAGTTGGTCGCTGAGTTCTTAAATATGGACCAATCCACTGTCTCTAAGCAGTCACGTAAGAACTCTTCTGTCTCCTCGGACCAGCACTGCGCGACCTTCTTTGCTGGATTCTCCCGCTTGAGTTTCTGCTTGTATGCCGGGAGAAGGAGCACCGTCTTATGGTCTGATTTCCCAAAGTGCGGTCGGGGGTGGAATGGTAGTTGCCCTTGATTTTTGAGTAGCAGTAGTCAAGAGTGTTGTCGCCCCTGGTGGGACAGGAGATGGAATTTTGGCAGTACACTCTTGAGGTTGGCCTTGTTGAAGTCTCCGGCCACGATGAACAAGGCCTCCGGGTGTTCTGTTTCGGCATCGATGCTAAGTCTTGTGGGTGAGAGGTTGAGGAGAATGCTAGAAGACAGACTGAAGGAAAGTTAGTGTGAGTGAGAGCAGATCATAGTTAATGTAATAGTGTAGAGACTAGTAGTAAATGAGTGTAGATTATATGTTTATTACCAACTGTGTATTATATAAGAGTAAGTGTTGAATCCAATTAAGTAGTGTTACTAAATCTATAGCTTTGTTCAATTTGAAAGCTATTTGTGGTCTTTGTGAACACTACACCAACAATCATAAAATTAGTGATGTAAATAACACCACACCCAGCACACAGGAGACGGAGGCATGTTCATGACCCAGAACTATATCCGCCTCTTGGTTCCCGCCTCCAATGGGAATAATCTGACCAACAGACTCTGCAGCTCAGAAACAGGTGTTCGGCCCAACAACAGCACCTACACCTTATACAACCCCTTTCCCATCCCTCTTCCTCTAACCCCAGCAGCATATCCTTCTAATCTTTCCCCCTCATGCTTATCTAGATTTATCCTTGAATGGGTCTAAATGTGTCCGTTTGTTCGTTGTCACCAGAGTGCCAGTGGGACTATTGGCACCATCTTGCTCCTTCTCTGACTCTCTTCAAGCCTCCCTCAGTCCGCCTCTCAATGTTATCCACCCATTCGATTTTTCTTCTTCCTCTTCAGTTTTTACCCCCAATTTCTGTGCTCGGTGGCACAGCGGTTAGCACTGCTGCCTCACAGCTCTAGGGACCCGGGTTCAATTCCGACCTTGGGTGACTGTTTGTGTGGAGTTTGAACGTTCTCCCCGTATTGTGTGGGTTTCCTCCGGGTGCTCCGGTTTCCTCCCACAGTCCAAAGATGCGCAGGTTAGGTGGACTGGCATTGATAAATTGCCCCTTAGTGCCCAAGATGTGTAGGTTAGATGGGGTTACGGGGATTGGGCGGTGGATGGGCCTAGGCAGGGTGCTCTTTCAGAAGGTCAGTGCAGACTCAATGGGCCGAATGGCCTCCTCCTGCACTGTCGGGAATCTATGGATTCTCCTTCAGTTGTTGCCAGGACAAGACTGTCGGATCTTTCCTTCTGATGTCCATCTGTGGATATCTTTCCCTTTCTAATTACACTTAGCAGATTCCAGAACCCTTGATCTAACCCACTGCAGTAAGTATTTGCGCGGTATTCAATTGGCCAATTTCTCAGTGATAGTTTATGTGTGTTCTCTGTGCGTGTGTGGTTATAGTGAAAAAATGTCTGGACTATAGTCAAATGGCTGGAACCATGAGAGTGGACATTTTAAAGCATTGCATTCCAGCACACATAGAACCTGGTGTATCCTCTCTGCATATCACTCAGGTGTAAAATACAACACTTGGGAAATCCAATTTCAAGGCAATGGAAGCCCAAATATTTGGACAGAGGTACTTCTTAAAAATTAATTCATGCAATGTGGGCGTCGCTGGCTGGGCCTGCATTTGATGCCCATCCCAAATTGCCCTTGAACAGAGGAGCTTGCCAGACCCTTTCAGAGGGCATTTTAAGAGTCAACCACAGTGCTGAGGGTCTGGAGTCTTATGTAAGCCAGACCAGGTAAGGATGGCAGATTTCCTTCCCTAAAGGACATGAGATGGGTTGTACACCAATCAACAATGGTTCCATGGTTATCACTGGACTTCTTAAAATTCCATATTTTTTTAATAGAATTCAAATTTACCCAGCTGCCGTGGTTCCCAGAACATTTCTGTGAGTTTCAGAACAATAATTCCAGTGACTTAACTACAACGCCCACACCGATAGTGGTTCAATTTTATTTTACGGGTGCCTCACTTATCCTCAATCACAACTGGCAAGTGTTTCCTCCCAATGCTATAATTCACCAGTGCCATTTACCTTCTTAAGGATAGAAATCCATTGATGCACAATCAATAACTCTCGAGATGAAGGGGAGTCATATCTAATCGGCTTTAATCAGCTAGAACTGTACCCAGCAGCTTCGATACAGAAAGTGAAGGCTGCTGGGACGGCATGGGTTCTTATACCCCGCCTCACAGGGCGGGGCTATGTATGTTAGCCAATGGTAGACTCCTAGGTCTAGCCAATGGTCATTCACCTCTCAGGTACTGCAATACCTGGTATTAGCACATTCACCCCCTGTTAAAAAGGAACCCAGCGGGGTGATGGCCAGCTTTACTGTCGCCTTTTGCATGGTAGGACCAGGTATGGAGGTACCGTGATGTCGAGGGTAACAGAAGAAGTGTTTATGGTGCAGCAATCAGACGATCGGGTGGCCTGGTCGTCCTTCTGGAGCGTCTGAGTTTCGGCGATGATCCTGGTGGGGGCCCTGGCGGTTGTGGCTCCGGGAACGTGGCGTCTTCCTCCCAGGCAGCTTCGTCACCCCTAGGCGGCGCTGTTGGGGTGAAAGGTGGGCAGGGGGGAGGGGCGCCTGTAGGGGGTGTCGGTGTCTGTTCGGCGCTGGGTAGGGGCTCCGGCGGCAGTACTGACCCTCCGGTCAGGTGCTGCGGGGTAGGTGGGGGTGGGGGCAATGGTGCGGGTGCGCGTGGGGCTCCGGCGGGCGGCAGGTCCCGAAGGGAGACCGTGTCTTGGCGGCCGTCGGGGAACGCTACGTAGGCGTACTGGGGGTTGGCATGCAGGAGGTGGACCCTCTCGACCAACGGGTCCGACTTGTGCACCCTCACATGTTTCCGCAGCAGGACGGGTCCGGGTATCGCTAGCCAGGTGGGGAGCAAGGTCCGGGAGGAGGACTTCCTGGGGAAAACAAGAAGGCGTTCGTGAGGTGTCTGGTTTGTGGTAGTACAGAGCAGTGACCGGATGGAGTGGAGGGCAGCCGGGAGGACTTCCTGCCAGCGGGAGACTGGGAGATTCCTGGACCGAAGGGCCAGCAGGACGGTCTTCCAGACCGTTCCGTTCTCCCTTTCTACCTGCCCGTTTCCCCGGGGGTTGTAACCGGTCGTCCTGCTGGAGGCAATGCCTTTGCTGAGCAGGAATTGACGCAGTTCGTCGCTCATAAAGGGGGACCCCCTATCACTGTGAATGTATGCGGGGAAACCGAACAGTGTAAAAATACTTTGGAGGGCCTTGATGACGGTGGTCATGGTCATGTCCGGGCAGGGGATGGCGAATGGTAACTGGGAGTATTCGTCAATCACGCTCAGGAAGTACGTGTTGCGGTCGGTGGAGGGGAGGGGGCCTTTGAAGTCCATGCTGAGGCGTTCAAAGGGACGGGAAGCCTTTATCAGATGCGCTCTCTCTGGCCGGTGGAAGTGCGGTTTGCACTCCGCGCAGATTCGGCAGTCCCTGGTGACTGTCCTGACCTCCTCGATGGAGTAGGGCAGGTTTCGGGTCTTAACGAAATGAAAGAAACGAGTGACCCCCGGGTGGCAGAGGTCCTCGTGGAGGGCTCGGAGGCGGTCTACTTGTGAGGTGGCACAAGTGCCGCGGGACAGGGCATCAGGAGGTTCGTTCAGCTTCCCGGGACGGTACAAGATCTCCTAATTGTAGGTGGAGAGTTCTATCCTCCACCGCAAGATCTTGTCGTTCTTAATCTTGCCCCGCTGTGCATTATCGAACATGAAGGCAACCGACCGTTGGTCAGTGAGGAGAGTGAATCTCCTGCCGGTCAGGTAATGCCTCCAGTGTCGCACAGCTACTACTATGGCCTGGGCCTCCTTTTCGACCGAGGAGTGGCGAATTTCGGAAGCATGGAGAGTACGGGAGAAGAAAGCCACAGACCTGTCCGCTTGGTTGAGGGTGGCCGCCAGAGCTACGTCGGACGGGTTGCTTTTGACCTGGAAGGGGAGGGACTCGCGATGGCGCGCATCATGGCTTTTGCGATGTCCGCTTTGATGCGGCAGAAGGCCTGGCGGGCCTCCGTCGACAGGGGGAAGGTTGTGGACTGGATCAGGGGTCGAGCCTTGTCTGCGTAATTAGGGACCCATTGTGCATAATAGCTAAAGAAGCCGCTTTAGGGCCTTGGGGCAGTGAGGTAGGGGGAACTCCATGAGGGGGCGCATGCGTTCAGGGTCGGGGCCTATGACTCCATTTCGCACTACGTAGCCTAGGATGGCTAGACGGTCGGTGCTAAACACACATTTCTCCTTATTGTAGGTCAGATTAAGGAGACTCGCTGTCTGGAGAAATTTTCGGAGGTTGGTGTCGTGGTCCTGCTGCTCATGGCCGCAGATGGTGACGTTGTCAAGATACGGGAACGTTGCGCGTAAGCCGTACGGGTCAACCATTCGGTCCATCTCACGCTGGAAGCCCGTGACCCCGTTCGTGACACCGAAGGGAACCCTTAAAAAGTGGTAGAGCCGCCCATCTGCTTCGAAGGCAGTGTACTGGCGGTCCCCATGACGGAGGGGCAGCTGGTGGTAGGCGGACTTGAGATCCACCGTGGAGAAGACCTTGTATTGAGCAATCCTGTTTACTAGGTCGGCTATACGGGGAAGAGGGTACGCGTCCAGCTGCATAAACCGGTTGATGGTGTGACTGTAGTCGATGACCATCCTATGTTTCTCCCCAGTCTTTACCACCACTTCTTGAGCCCTCCAGGGGCTGTTGCTTGCTTCGATGACCCCTTCCTTCAGCAGCCTTTTGACCTCGGACCTGATGAAGGTCCGGTCCTGGGCACTGTACCGTCTGCTCCTGGTGGCGACGGGTTTGCAATCCGGGGTGAGGTTCGCAAACAGGGAAGGCGGGTCGACCTTAAGGGTCGCGAGGCCGCAGACAGTAAGGGGGGAGTATAGGGCCGCCAAATTGAAAGGTCAGGCTTTGTAGATGGCACTGGAAATCCAGCCCAAGAAGGGTGGCTGCGCAGAGGTGCGGCAGAACGTGCAGGCGGAAATTGCGGAATTCCCTGCCTTGGACAGTGAGGTTCGCTAGACAGAACCCCTTTCTCTCCACCGCGTGTGACCCGGAGGCCAGGGAGATCCTTTGTTTTACAGGATGGGTGACAACAGAACAGCGCCTTACCGTGTCGGGGGGACAAAGCTTTCCGTGCTCCCCGAGTCGATCAGGCACGACGTCTCGTGGCCGTTGATGACGATCGTTGTGGTGGCTTTCACTAGCGTCCGGGGACGACTCTGATCCAGGGTAACGGAGGCCAGCTGCAGCAAGGGGGAGTTCTGTTCGGGCAGCGTGTAGTCAGCTGTGCTGGGGGCTTGAGGCCCCATCCAAGATGGCGTCGGCCATGGGTCGCACATGGAGTCCGGGGACGGGGATTCCGAAGATGGCGGTGGCGAGGGACAAAATGGCGGCGCCCACCCATCATCCAGCGTGGTTGCCGGGGGGCAAAATGGCCGTGGGTCGCACGCTCCCTGGGGAGAGAATGGCGGCGGTGGGCCTTGGACGGCTGGGACCTGCAAGAAAGACTGCGGTGGGCCTTGGACTGCCGGGACCTGAACGAAAGACTGCGGTGGGCCTTGGATTGCCGGGACCTGAAAGAAAGGCTGCAGTGGGCCTTGGATGACCGGGACCTGGAAGAAAGGCTGCTGATAGTCGCTGGAGACCGCGGCCACGGCACGGGCCAGGCAGACCGCGGCATAGTGGCCTTTCTTGCCGCACCCTTTGCAGGTGGCGGTGCGGGCCAGGCAGCGCGCGCGCAGATGATTCGCCTGGCCGCAGAAGAAGCAGCGTTGGCCGGCACGGTAGCAGGCCGTCTTGCTGCGCAGGCCTGCGGGTTTAGCGGGTAAGTGTGGGGGGCTGCCGCGGTGGGGTGCCACGCAGCCCAGGGGGGCGCCGTGCGGGCGGGGGCAAAAGCCAGTGCGTTCTTGTACGCAACGTCCATGGACCCTGCCAGGGCCCGTGCCTCAGTGAGGCCCAGTGTGTTCATTTCAAGGAGCCTTTGGCGGATGTCGGGGGAAGTCATACCTGCCACGTTAGCGTCCCAAATTAAAAGTTCCGTGTGCTCGTTCCCCGTCACTGCTGGGCAGCCGCAGTTTTGGTGCCCGATAGAAGTCTTCCAGTGTTTCATCTGGGCTCTGCCGTCTAGTTGCCAGCAGGTGACGGGCGTAGACCTGGTTCAGTGGACGGATGTAATATCCTTCTAGCAGCTCCATAGTTCGCCGCCCCTTCGATCAGAGGGTAGATCGCAGGGCTGATCTGCGTGCGTAGGAGGTGTATTTTCTGCCTTTCCGTGGGGGTGTCGGCAGCCGTGTCGAGGTAGCTCTCAAAACACGCCAGCCAATGCTTAAAAGTAGCAGCGGAGTTGTCTGCGTGGGGGCTGAGCTGAAGGCACACCGGCTTGGTGCGGAGATCCATCCTTCTGAAGTAATAGCTGATTAAATTGATGCACAATCAATAACTCTCGAGACAAGGGGAGTCATATCTAATCGGCTTTAATCAGCTAGAACTGTACTCAGCAGCTTCGATACAGAAAGTGAAGACTGCTGGGACGGCATGGGTTCTTATACCCCGCCTCTCAGGGCGGGGCTATGTACATTAGCCAGTGGTAGACTCCTAGGTCTAGCCAATGGTCATTCACCTCTCAGGTACTGCAATACCTGGTATTACCACACTCACCATAGAAATTCACAGGATCTCTTGGCAATCCAAGCGTTCCAAGATGGCAGGCCTGGCAAAGGAAAGCTACAATTAACTCAGCCCTTTACAGAAAATAGTCCAGGCAGGTCTGAGGTATTCTGCACCATGGTGATTGACCAGCCAGTCCGGCTAACTCGTGAGAATTGGAGAGACGTGCCAAGATTAGCTGGGATTTGTCTACTTGGCAGCAAAGTGCTCAGCAGACCAATGCCCTCCCAGCAAGTGTGATACTGGCTGAACAAACATGGAACCTTAACAATGCTCGACATGCATAGTCTCTGCAAGGTTTTATGTGGTTAACCGCCAGCAGCATTCATGGACATTCATTTGGACCCCAAAGCCTTGGATCTTGCCAACATGATCCTCAATAACTCACCAAACAGGAACCAGCTGTATGAATGCCTCAGCTGACAGAGTTGGAGACTATTAAGCAAAGTGATAATTTTTCACACGCATTATACACCTATTTGACCAGGAGAAGGGGAAATTTTCCGGTAAAGCGCATTAATTAGCTTCTCTATGTTCTCAATGGGCATGAAGTGCCCAGGCACTCATTACCACTCAAATTACAGGACACACTGTTGCTGTGGTCAATTACGAAAGATTGCCGAAGCCAGGTGACATTATACTGAGAGGCTGACTTAAATGTGAAGATGATAAGTGCTGATATGATTAGCCTACAATCAGAATCATGAAGGAACAGATTATCTGGTCAATTAGCTCATTGTTGATTGTGGGATATTGCTGTGCACAAATTAACTGTTTGTGCTTCCTACATGACGGCAGTACCTGCACTTCAGGAATCAACTCATTGGCTGTTGAGTGATCTGGGAGGTCCTGCGCTCCGAAGCAATGTTATATGAAAGCATTTCTTTATTACGAAGCTGGTCCCATTACCCTGCAAGGAATCAAATTTCTGCTCTAGCCTACTGAATATTGAGACTATCTCAACTATTGAGTACACTACTGAGGATTATAAGGATCAGTACCGATGCAGATTATTGATTTCAGTGTGGGACAAGGTAGCATCCTAGCCACAGTTCTGGCCATTAAAATGGGCTGTATAGAAGACAGCTATGTAATGTAGGATGCAGGTTTAGACAGAGGGTGGGATTCTCCCGTCAGCCAGTTGCGTTTTCCTGGGTGGTGTGTCCTCACCGCCTGCCAAGGGATTTCCCATTGTGGCCACCCCATGCCGCCGGGAAACCCACCGTTACGGGCGTGCTGCCGACGCAACGGAGAATCCCGCCAGCAGAGAATTCAGCCCAGGGTGTCCGAACTTAGACAGGCTCAAGCTGGGACAGCAAGGAAACACAGAATGTCATAGAATCCCTACCGTGCAGAAGGGGGCCATTCGGCCCATTGAGTTTACCTCCGAAAGAGCACATCCAGGCCCACTCTCCAGCCCTATCTCCGTAACCCTATCTGACCTTTGGAAACTAAGGGGCAATTTATCGTGGCCAATCGACCTAGCATCTTCGGACTGTGGGAGGAAACCGGAGCACCCGGAGGAAACCCACGCACACACGGGGAGAACGTGCACACTCCACACAGACAGTGACCCGAGCCGGTAATCGATCCCAGGTCCCTTGAGGCTGTGAGGCAACAGTGCTAACCGTGTGCCACCGTTCCACCCACGATTGGTCCCAATCCATATGAATTCAGTGGGATTTTCCTCCTGCTCTATCATGTAACAACAGAGTTATGGTGGCAGCCGGGAGAGAAGGAATTTTGTTCAAACCCGCTGATTCCTGCCCAACCTGCACACTCCATCGGGAATCAACTCGTCCAGTCTTGGCACTTCAAAAGCTGTCACCAAACCTAAAAATATGGAAACAGACTGACCTTTTCTTCCTCCAGGCCCTTTTCTTCCTTCAGGCTCCACAGCTCCTCCCCGATGGGCACTGACTCAGGTTGCAGTACGATGGCGCTGGTCCTGGTACCTCTTTGGGCGTTCTGTCCAAGTAACCGACGGTTTAGACAAAAAATCTTGGCAGGTTGTCCAGTCCTGTGTGTCGAACCTGCTCCCATCCGACTGAGACACCCACACAATTAGTTTTCCAGTGTCTAGGGGCTGTGGGCTTGGATCACCGGACAGCAGTCGGCGTGGGGGGGGCGGGGGGGGGGGGGGGGCGGTAACCTTTGCAGGCTTTGACCCGCTCCAACCCAGGGCCACTGAGGGTAATCGCAGTGCTCTGAAACCTGGTTTTCTTTCTTGGTCTTTTCTTGCCGTACCTATCAGGAAAGGGCAAACAGGCTGCCTCCCTCTTCCCCAGAAAGGTGAAGGCTCAGATCGAAGTCCCTAGAATTCTGTCAGGTTTTGTTGGAGAGGAGACACCGAGAATGTTTCCTCTTGTGAGGGGGAGAACGCACAACGAGAAATGAAAATGAAAATCGCTTATTGTCACAAGTAGGCTTCAAATGAAGTTACTGTGAAAAGCCCCTAGTCGCCACATTCCGACGCCTGTTCGGGGAGGCTGGTACGGGAATTGAACCGTGCTGCTGGCCTGCCTTGGTCTGCTTTAAAAGCCAGCTCTTTAGCCCTGTGCTAAACCAGCCCCAGGGCATCGATGAAAAGATAGTCATCGAGAAACCCAATGGGGAATGCAGAAGATACCACTTTGGAAACCGCTACCACGGGGAGTGGTTGATGTGAATAATATTGATACATTGAGAGGGAAACTTGGGCCGTAATTTTTCGCCCTCACCTACCGGCGGGATCTCCCGGTAACGCCGATGTAAATGGACGTTTGAATGTTTATTACCATCCCAGACCAGACCCCAACAGTGGCTGAGATACTGGGCCGAAAACCCAATATTTAATTTTGTTTTTGTAAGACTGTGCAAAAAGAACACTTCGATTCAGGAGTGATTGCACAAAGATATGGGTAATTTGGTATTTTAAAATAAAACTTTACTATTGACACAAAATTAAACTCTTTCACAACACACCCGGAAATAGCTTACAATTACCCTTAAACAATAGTACTCAATGCAGTAAATATAATATCCTTAATTACAATCCCCAATTAAACAACAAGAAAGGGGGAAAAAAAACATGCAGCTTTCAATCCATCCTATATCCCCAGTAGCACAGAATAAAACTGCTTTCCAGAACAGATTTGGCTCCTGTTATAACCCCTGCAGCCTCTGGCTGGATGTCTCCAGAAAGCAGTTTCAACTGGTTTGTTTCAGATTCCTCCTTGTCCTCAGACAAGTCTGCTCTGCTTTAAATGTCATTACTCTTTTTTTAACTATCCTACTGTGAAAGCAAAACAAAAAGGTGTCCAGATTAGAACTCAACTCAAAATGCTTTCTCAAAATGTCTGAATTCCCCCCAGCAATTACATAATCTCACCAGGCTGAAAACACATTAACTCCCCAGGGACTCCCCATCGTGAAACAAAAGTGCATTAACCCGGGCTGAAAACACATTACTCTGGTCAATTTCACCTCTGGCTCTGAAAAGCTTTATGATCTTGCAAAATAAGATTATTTAATAAAACTATACTGCAGAAGTAGTCAAACACACTCTAACCCAGGCTTTTATCTCTTAAATGTTTTCAATCCAATATATCTAAAATCCTACGGCCGGGAATCTCTCCCCTGCCGCGCCACATTTCTGCCCCGACTGGCCGGCGGGATTCTCCGTTTCGGCAGCCGGTCAATGGGGTTTCCCATTGTGGGGCAGTCCCATTTGGCTATACATTGGCAACTGCCAAACGTGCATAGGGTTACTCTTGCAATTTAACCAGCTGGATCTTCATGGTTGATGGATGAACACCCTTCCTATCAGCACTCTGGGAGCACCTTCACCACACAGACTATAGCAGTTCAAGAAGAAAACATTTCTAGTGTGGGGCAATAAATGCTGGCCCTGCCAGCAATGCGGCCATCACAGGAAAATAATATAATGAAAGCTCTACAGCACGACAGCACAAACCACCAGTCAACATCCTGCTGCTGGTTCAGCCAGGAGTTTCCCAGATGTTACCGTGGAACGTCGGCAGTGTCTGCTTGTTGGTGTTCATCCTGCTGGGACGACCCAGAGATGAACGCCATATCGTCACCCTCGCCAAGACTGACTGCTGCAACTCTTCTGGTCACTGTCCCCCTTCCTCGGCCCGCCTACTGCTGGGATTGTCACATCCACGCCATTAGATGCCTCCAGAATCAACGATTATCCTCCTTTGCTTCCCACCACCCACCGGGCAAAATCCCGTCTTCGCTCTGCTGCAGGCTTCTCAATTCTCAATTCTCGCAAGGTCCTGTGCTCCCGTTGGGTCCCGGTTCGGCTCCAACTAGATTGTGAAATTCTCGGCCTTCGGTTGAAATCTCTCCCGGGGCCTCACCTGCTCCACATCTCAGCAACATCCTCCTGCTTACTCAAGATCTCTGCGCTTCTACAAATCTGGTCTCCTTGCGCACCTCCCGATTTCCGCTCCGCCCCCCCCCCCCCCCCCCCCCCCGCCCCCCCCCAGCCCACCCCACCTCTGATTGCCTCCCGAAAGCCTCTCTGTTCTCTACCTTGATTTCCCTCCTCAGAGATGCCCCTTTGCCTATATTTTGGTCACCTGTGCTAAGTGGGGTGAGGGGGTTTCCAGTCCATCCCAATGGTGGCATCTTCCAGTCCCGCCAAAATCAGCAGGAATTTAAACAATCGTCGCACCCTCTGCAGGAGAGCCTACCGCGGGGGGGGGGAGGCGGAATGTCACGGAGAATGTCTCTTTGTACGGGTCTTGTTGGATGTTGCCGACTGACACCCCTGTGAAACACCTCGGGAGGTTTTCTGTTTTGTGGCCCTGGCCAACTGCAAGTTGCTGTTTTCTACCGAGCCCTGGATGGATATCTGAGTGTGTGTTCTTACACAAGGTCGGAATTTCCCCCAAAATGACAAAGGCCACATTCTTCCGGCCACCCTGTGCAGGAAAAGCAGCTCGCTGCGGCGCAGAGTGGCCGGTGAAAGCCGGGAGACGCCGCTCCCGGGATCTACCCGGCCTGCAACACCTCACGCGATTCAACGCAATCTCGCGAAACGTTGCAAGAGGAATCCAGCCCACAATGGGGGGGGGGGGAATCGGTTTTTGGCAAATCTGCATATCAGAGCGAGGCAGTAAGCCTTACTCTAATGTGCAAGTTCCCGAGGTACCTGAGGCTTTGGGAATCAACCCCTTCGCCTCGGGGACCACGGGTGAGCATTGTTTGGTACTGGTCGTGGGCGCCTCCAAGGGAATCAGAGGCCGCCAGCTGCACTCTTTGGGCAGGGTGGTACCTTGGAATTTCTGGAGCCATCTAGGTACCCTGGCACTGCCAGCCTGGTAGTGCCAAGCTGGCATTTCTGTGTGCGCGATCGGGCTGGGGTATCCCTGTGTGGGTGTTGGGGGGTTGAATGGGGGGCTAGGGGACGCTCCCATGTTGCTTTCAGACTGGGGGTCGGTCGGGGATTTTGGGGGCGGGGGGCCTCTCACTACAACGGGAGTTCCGGCGAGTGGAGCTCCCACAAATGAGGCCATGTGCGGCCTCGGCCGCGCGTTACCCATTTAGGCCCCTGATTGAAAGCGAGTTGCGTTGAATAGCTATAGGTTTCTCGGCAATGTGAGTGCCGGGAAACATGTGGCTAAATGCGCTCGCTCTGGAACATTCTCCCTTTTGCGAAGACCGCGCCCAAAGAGAAAGAGCGCAATCTGGGCTTTGATCAAAATGCTTCACCGCCCACTCCCCTGCCCAACGTGAAAACCAGCCAATCTGAATCCCCCTTTCCTGAAACTGATGCCATTCAGGCGCAGTGGGCAGAGCATGGTGATGCGGCAACACCAGTGCCGCCCGAAAGTAGGCCGAGGCCCTGCAGCTTTTGACCCTCCAGAGGACGCCCACCAAGGGCATCTCAAGCATCGGGGTATGGAGGGCAACAGGCATCCTCCACCCCTGACTTTCATCCTGGGAACACACCTGGACCTAGTGGGAGGGTTCGCAAGTGTGAGGAATTGTAGGGGCACAGCATGGGCACGGGTGAGGTTAGGCGCAGGCCGTTGGGGGTCATTATCTGTTGTAACATCTGCACATTAAATATTGTTCTTCACCACCTTAACACCTCATATTCTTCAACCCTCCTTCCAGTGACAAAGCGCTTCTCCCCATCATTCGCAGTGGTAGGATACTGGCATGATTCAGTGAATCCTAGACGCTCGCCCCTAATCCCCCTTTAGAGCTAAGGAACAAAGAAATGTCGGGCTGAACCTCACTCAGACATGAGCTGGGGGGTCCGCGTGAAAATCGCTGTCAGATGTTCCCACCCCGTGGGTCATCTGAGCACTTCAATGAAGGGGAGCTGCTTTTAAATAGCTCCACAGCACGTGCTCTCATTCAAACAGGAGGATGGCGGTGAGGAGACCAGCTCCTTGATTTATGAAAGAGATCCCAGGCTGTGGAATGGAGGCGGGCTACAATATGCCCTCAGGCTGGCAGGAGGCCATCCGGAAAGGTGACAAATCCTCCCCCTCCCCGGAATGTCACTCCGATCACACATGCCTCCACCTCGCAGGGCCCCAGGGCTCAATATACCGCCGGCATCCTTTAAACCCCTCCCCCAACTCCTCATTCGCACCCCTTCCTGCTTCAGCGCAGACCAGGTGTCATCGACCTCTCAACTCTCCCAGCGCCCTGCTCACATTATCCCCGTTTGTATTTCTGCAGGAGAAGCTCGCCCACAACCGCCGCGAGTGAGAGAAAACGGGCGATGGGATGCCCGAGCTGAGGAGGCTGACTCCGTACCAGGAGAGGAGGGCCATGGCGCTCGTAGGGGAGGAGCAGGCCTGTGCTGGGAGCAAGGTGGGCTTGCGAAAGGAAAGTGAGGAACCACCGCACCGTCAACCAGATGATCTGTCTCAAGTGAGCTCTGTGGAATCCAAACCTTTGGCTAGGCTGTGTACCTTGTCCCTTGCCTTGCAGGAACATCAATCCAAGAGTCTGGCCCATGTACCAGCAGTGTCTTCCTGCCCATCCTCGACACCATCTTGGAGGATATCTCAAAGGACGACACGGATGAAGAGTCACAGCTATCAATCCACCCTCAGAGATACACACACTTCACTGGGCGAAATAAGCAGGCAGGCTTCTGGGTCACTTTCTGGTGAGCACCACACTGCTTCTGAAGGACATCAGGTGGAGGCAGGAACATTCCAGCGATCGGACAGTCGGAGGTCTGCTGGACCCTGGGATCCAGCTGTGCCCCCAGCCAGGTGCCGTGCCTTTGGATCCGTTCAGCTCTCAGCTCCTGGAGCAGCAAAAGGCAGGGCCGGGATACCAGGAGGGGGTGTCAGTAACACTACTGCGACTGCAAGGCCGAATGGGGGAGTCCCAAAGCCTTTTGTCACAGGAGATGTTGCCGGTGATGCGTGGCACTCAGGGCAATGCTGCAAGGGTGCCGTCCTCAATGGAAAGCCTGGGACAAGGCGTCAGATCCATGACGGGAGAACTCCGAAGCATGGCTCAATCTCTGAGGCTGCGGGCTTGAACCACATGATTCAGACAATGGCGGGTCTCCAAGGCTGGTAACGCCAGATGATGTTGAAGCCTCTGTAACTCACTCCAGCTGTCTCTCCATTCCATGGATATTCCAGGTGCTCACAAGCACCTGGAGGGAGGGGGAGTGGCTGGATCCCATCCTGGGACCTTCCACCCAGGAGAGCTTGGGAGTGACCAGCCAATCTGAATACCCCTTTCCTGAAACTGATGCCATTCAGGCGCGGTGAGCAGAACATGGTGATGCGGCAACACCAGTGCCGCCCGAAAGTAGGCCGGGGCCCTCCAGGTTTTGGCCGTCCAGAGGAAGCCCACCAAGGGCATCTCAAACAGTAGGGCGTGGAAGGCAACCGGCATCCTCCACCCCTGACATTCATCCTGGGAACACATCTGGACTTAATGGGAGGGTTCGCAAGTGTAAGGAATTGTAGGGGCACAGCATGGGCACGGGTGAGGTTAGGCACAGGCAGTTGTGGGTCATTATTTCTTGTAACATCTGCACATTAAATATTGTTCTTCACCACCTGAACACCTCACATTCCACAACCCTCCTCCCAGTGACAAAGCGCTTCTCCCCATCATTCGCAGTGAAAGGATACTGGCATGATTCAGTGAACCCTGGACCCTCGTCCCTAATCCCCCTCTTGAGCGAAGGGACAAAGGAATGTAGGGCTGAACCTCACTCAGACATGAGCCGGGGGGTTCCGCGCTCTGGCAACAGAAGTCATAAGCAATAAGCAACAACTGAGGAACATCACAGACAACTCCCCAGATACTCCTGGGCCCACTCCTCCAGCCTCCTGGCGCTGAGCAGTGGACTCTGTCCCCTTGGACTTCCTGCTGCTAGCCGGAGACAGATGTGCCCACCTCCTTCCTGGACGTCTGGATCCCATTCATAAAAAGCAGTAGTAATTCGCGCCATACTGGTGGGTGGGAAGATTCAATGAGGGCTGACGATGTAATGTAAACCAGGCTGAGTACATTAGAATGGATTCAAATTCATGTAAGTCGGGTTTTCACCCTTACTGGGTGTGAACCTGATCCCGTCATCATGGAGGTCCTGGGAAGATAGTGTTCCGAAATCTCGCCGATGCAAATCCCGTTTTTGGTCTCTTCCCAGATTTAGCAGCCATCACGGGATTTGAGTCTGTGGCTAACACAGCCGCTAAATCCTGCCCATGATTTTTGGGTAAGACCTTTCATTGGTTCCCAACCCTCAATTTTCCTGTCAACCACATGATGGACAATGAATTGCTCACGATGAGGTTGGAAAGGCCTGTTCGGCATTCCCACTGCCTTGATGTTTTTGAGCTCCATGCAACAGCTGTCCATGGGGGGGGGGGTGGGGAGAGAAAAAATAGTCAGGCAAATTATTATCAAAATGAAAAGCAGATTCAAAATGTGTCTGGGCAGAGAGATCGGGTGCCTTTGTTCATGAATCGCAGAAAGTCGGTATACAGGTACAGCATGTAATTAAAAAGGCAAATGGGATGTTAGCGTTTATTACAAAAGGACTGCATATTAAAAGTAGTGAAGTGTTGTTGCAATTGTATGGGGTGTTGGTGAGACCACATCTGGAGTATTGTGTCCAGTTTTGGTCTCCTTATTTGAGGAAGGATGTGGTGGCATTGGAGGCAGTTCAGAGGCTGTTCAGCAGATTGATTCCGGGGATAATGGGGTTGATGTACGAGGAGAGATTAAACAGTTTGGGCTCATACTCGCTGGAGTTTAGAAGGATGAGAGGGGATCTGATCGAGGTATATAAAATACTAAAAGGGATTGATAAAGTAAAAGTAGACCAAATGTTCCCCCTTGTGGGGCAATCTAGAACGAGAGGTCACAGATATTGGTTGAGAGACAGTAGATTTAAAACTGAGATGAGGAGGAACTACTTCTCGCAGAGGGTGGTGAATTTGTGGAACTCGCTGTCCCATAGTGCGGTGGAATCTGAATCATTAAATGGTTTCAAGAAGGAGATAGATATATTACTGATTTTTAAAATGAGTTAAAGTGATATGGGGAGGTGGATTTGAGACCAGGATGAGATCAGCCATGATCTGATTGAATGACGGAGCAGCTCGAGGGGCTGAATTGCTGATTTTTGCTCCTAATTCCTATGTTCCTATAACACATGGGCCTGTAGACATTTCTTTCAAAAAAATAGCTCACTTTCAGCTTTCTGTATAACTTGCTTTTAACAACCCTAATTACTGGTGCATTTTGCTACAGGTTTGTGTTCTAATGGATCGACAGGGCAGCGTGAAGAGAATTCAGAGACTCCTCATTACTCCAGCCCAGTGTTTCAGAGTCGCCATCTTATTTGATTGTTCAACTTAATTGGATTGCGCATTTCAACAACATTGGACTCTCAGCTCTTGTCTATTGGGATTACCTCTTTGCTTGCCATATTTGTGTTATGTCCATAAGAGCACGTCCATGTGTAAGGGCACCTCTGATGTTGAGCACTGCTTTAGATTTTCTTTCACTCGGCCTTTAACCCTGAGGGAAATGAAGGATTTCCACTTCATTGGAGTCTGTACCCGATCTTTCTTGAGAAAGACGCCCATTCAGGCTTTTAGGTTGCTTATTCATTCACAATTGAATCTTATAACCTCATTCCAAATCTTCACTGTCCCCATTCCAACGTTGCTTATTCCTTTCGGTTTTGCTACTGTGGCCATTACTCCTTTGATCCGTCGTTTCCAACGCCTCCCAACCCCAAATGTCGCTGGACTAGTCAAGACACTGGGCTAATGCTCTAGGGCCTTGAGTTCATATCCCACCATGCCAGCAATTAATTTATTCAATTTTTAAAAATGAATTTAGCGTAACCAATCCATTTTTCCCAATTCAGGGCAATTTAGCGTGGCCAATCCACCTGACCTGCACATTTTTGGGTTGTGGGGGCGAAACCCACTCAAACACGGGGAAAATGTGCAAACTCCACACGGACAGTGACCCAGGGCCGGGATCGAACCTGGGACCTCGGCTAACCACTGTGCCACCGTGCTGCCCCTTAATTTATTCTTATAAAAAATAAATCTTGAATCTAAAGATAGTCTCAGTCATGGTGACCACTACCATTATCGATTGTTCTAAAAGCCCATCTGGTTCACCATTGTGTCTTGAGAGAAGGAAATCTGCCGCCCTTACCTGCTCGGGCCTATGTGCGGCTCCAGACTCACAGCAATGTGGTTGACTCTGAGCTGCCCCTCTGAAATGGCCGAGCAAGTCACTCAGTCCAAGTGGGGCAGCATGGTAGCATTGTGGATAACACAATTGCTTCACAGCTCCAGGGTCCTAGGTTTGATTCCGGCTTGGGTCACTGTCTGTGCGGAGTCTGCACATCCTCCCCGTGTGTGCGTGGGTTTCCTCCGGGTGCTCCGGTTTCCTCCCACAGTCCAAAGATGTGCAAGTTAGGTGGATTGGCCATGCAAAATTGCCCTTAGTGTCCAAAATTGCCCATAGTGTTGGGTGGGGTTGCTGGGTTATGGGGATAGGGTGGAGGTGTGGACCTTGGGTAGGGTGCTCTTTCCAAGAGCCGCTGCAGACCCGATGGGCCGAATGGCCTCCTTCTGCACTGTAAATTCTATGAAATCTATGAAGTACAATTAGGGATGGACAACAAATGCTGGCCTCGCCAGTGAAGCACAGCCTACCCCCCCCATGAAAGAATAAGGAAAATGTCACCTGTCCAATATGCACTTCAGTTTCCCTCCATCTTCATTGAGCTGAATCTAAAATCTTTGTCACAAAAATCTTTGCAACAAAGCATTCTTTCTCAAAGGTCTCAAACCAGCGCTACCCCTCACCCATCATGCGTCAGCCATGGGTTAGTTGGCAGAACTTGGCTCTTTGCGTCAGAAGATCGTGAGTTCATGTCCCCTTCCAGGGTCCTGAGCAGGCGATTGAAGCTGACGTTTTGGGTACTGCTGCCTTTGAGGTGCGATGGGAATCCCAGGCCTCTGTCTTCCCTCCCAGGTCGATGTTATTGGGGAGCATTGGGGTTACCCCTGGCCCAGCATTTATCTTTCAACCGGCATAATCGAAAAAAAAAAAAAGAGCCGATCTGGTCAGTTGTTGTTTGTGGGATCTTGCTGTGTCCAATATTAACACCTGCATTTCCCACATCACAGCAGAGACCACGGGCGGGATTCTTCGGCCTCCCAGCCGCCATTGAAGCTGCCCCAAACGGCAGGGAAACCCACGGGCGGGGGCGGTCTGCCAGCGGGACCAGAGAATCCCGCCGCCTACAGACATCCGGAGAATTCAACCCCACTTTTCAAAATAAGCGCTGTAAAGTGTTTTGGGACGTTCCGAGGCTATAACAGGCGTTATATAAATGTCAGTCTTTCTTCCTTAACCCTCCCCACCATCCTTAGTTGTTTATAACTCAAGCCTGGCATCGCTTAGCCGCCATTTCTTGATTCACGTCGTCTTCTCTCCTAAGAGTCCTGGGATTAGTGATGCCCCGCATTGTTCTGGGCCAAGATTTCTGGACATCATGTAATATATATGTGGCAATCCTGACGGAGGCACCTGAAGTATTCCAGGTTCCCTCTGTCTTGTCAAGGTGGATGGCATGGCATGCTGGCCATAGCGCTGGAAGACTGACGATTCACTGCGAACCTTCGCCTCTCATTGCTCTGAAAGAGTTGAGTGAGGAACTCAGATTCTGTTTTCTGATCCCGAAGATTCCAGTCAGCCTGCTCAAAAAGCCGGACCGGTCTCGTGGTCGGACAATACTGGCAAATGCAAATGTTTACCACTATTACTTTTAATGGGCCCGACTGGACTTCATCCTTTGCTGGATACTGTTCGAATGTTTTTTTACACTTCCATTGACAGCCCGGCCCCGTGGTGAACTCAAGTCTTCTTTTTCTGTTGTGGTTGGTTATTTTAACGTGGCAGGACCCTTGTTTGATAAAGTTGGAGGTTTAAAGAAATCCTTGACTTCTATTTTTGTGCGTCTAAATTGCTAACTGCTTGATTGTTCTTTTTTTGGGAAACCTGTGCTTAAAAAAAAGACCAACCTCTTGCCGCCGACCTTCTTGACCTTCTGGCGGAGAGGGCCGTTTTGTCACCTCTTTCTTTTTTTCAGATGGTACTATTGATTCGCAATGGCAAAGCCTCTCTCGAACTCAAAGCTTTTATTACACTAACTTAATCTAATACTGAGATTTTTTTTTTTTTCCGGACAATTTTTTTTTTTCTCTCTTTTAATGAATGTTCAGCGTCTTTTTTGGGGGCAAACCTTTTGCTGTTTTTTTGAATTCTCTTTTTCCCTTTGTTGTCCTCATCTTTTTTCTTGAACCTAGGAGCCAACACAAAGAAACACGCTGATGATATAACCAGTAATGATGGTGGCGAAGATGAAGGTATTTTTTTTGTGCTCGACCCTCCCCACACGCATCCCCCCCCCCCACCCGATGCATGAGAACCAACCTTTCGACGTTTTTCCAACCCATTTTTTTTCTTTCTTTACTTAAGCCATGCACAATCCGTGTGCACCCTGAGGTTTTTTTACTCTCTTTTTTTCTTCATCCCAAATGCTGACTTGCTTCACAGAATAAACCTCCATTGTGGTAGATGGGCGGGGGGCATTTTGCGATAAGTGAATGGGGTTTCTTTATGCCACGCAGTATGCTGTTCCTCCTTTGTGGTCCTCTCCCTTTCAGATATTCCACTTCACTCTGTGGCAGGCCTCTGCGGCTACCACCCCGTGCCCCCTCCCTCACACACCTCATGACCCCTCCCTCTGGTACCTCACCTCTCCGAGCCTACACAAGAGGTGCCAGTGGGCTATCTGACCACATGGGGATCACACTTCGGGCCCCCCATGTGTGTTCTACAGGCATTACATTTGAGAAAGAGTTATCCAAATGGGGGGCACCCCTGCCTGTGGGAGACGTTTCCCCCTTCCTGGCTTTGAGACATGGATACCAGACAAACCCCGACTGGCACCCTGTCTGATGGTGGTGGTGGCGGTGGGTGGGGCGGTATCGGACCTGGCATTCTCCTGGTCCATTCTCTCAATTCCTTCCACATTGAGCAGCAGTCACGGGCTAAGCCATGTGGGGAAAAGCTCCGAAGGTTGAGTTCACAGAATTTCCATGTCCTCGGCATACCAAAGTGAAGACCATGGCATCGACGACGTTGAGGATAACGTCTTCAGGTTGCTCCATTCATCGTGACAAAGTGACATAGATTAAATCTGGGGAGGATTGGTGCCTAATGCATGAACCCCATTTCAATCTTCTACATGTCATGAAAGTGCAACAATCCGTCTCATTGGAAGAATGATCAGGGAAAGGTTCAGGTTGCATTTGGAATTTGGAGGCATGTATGGACCATATTAGCCCATAAAGAATGCTGTGAATCCATTGAGCATTAGCAGTTTGATCCTCCTGTTAAATCCATCATATATCATTACAAGAGATGTGTGTGTTGTGTGTGTGTTTGAGTGAGTGCGTGCGTGTGTGGGTGCGTATGTGTGTGTATGTAAGTATGCACTTATACTATGTATCCACGCCTGTGTTTTAGTGGCTAAATGTATCCGAGGCCAAACCTTATGTATTTTCTTACAGATATTCATGATAATGGCCCTAAGCCAGTTATGGTCTACATTCATGGTGGCTCCTACATGGAAAGCACTGGCAACCTCATCGATGGTAGCATTCTGGCAAGTTACGGAAATGTCATTGTCGTAACGCTCAACTACAGGCTCGGGGTTTTAGGTGAGTGACTGGATCAGTTTCAATATTTACCGATTGATGGGATTCGCAACGTGTTGACTTTCGATGACTGCTTGTTGTTTCAAAAGAATGATAATCCACCTTGCGTTGCTTTTTGGGGGGTCATGGGTTCGCCCGTCAATGTCTTGCATCGCTAGCTTCTCACACAATGTTTAGGCTCCTCTGTGAAGGTGAATCGGTTTCCTAGGCTGACATGGCTCCACTGTTACGTCTCTGGCTGTGAGTGTGACCCTCATTCCCGGTTGTAGGGCAACAATTCCTGGGCATCTGCCAAGATCATTCGGCAGTCGTCTGCTGAGGAATGACACATTGTTCCCTTCTTCTCATGGCATGTTGGTGACCCTGTAGCCCAATGCAAGTAATGTGGGGAGAAATGCACTGGAGCAAGAGTATTGTATCGGTATCTTTCCACACCGTAAATGTTTCAATTTCCTAAAATGCCAATGCACTGTATTCAGAATATTATATGTCACTTTGAACAAAACATCTGTGGGGGTGGGACGGTTTCTCCTGTTGTAATGTGCTTCAGGTGATTGTATTTGTGCAGATGTTTTTCTGTTCGACAATTCTAGATTGTTTAAAAGAGAAGCTCGTTGTCGAAGCTTTTCATCTCATCAGGACAAACAAAAGAATGCCAAATTTTAAGCATTCACAACAGTTTACACTACAAGAGAAAAGGGTTAGGGTGAGGGTTGGCAGGTCAACTCTGATTGGCTGAAGCGTTCCCATTGTTGAATGCAATGGGGAACCGTAGATTCCCCAAGCTCTCAGCTAATTGAAAAACGTTGCAAGGCTTGAACATATTCCTTTTGTTTGCAGAGATCAGGCCCGTTGTTGTTAATGCATGTCGCTTCGGGCAAAATTGTTGTTCTCGTTTGAAATTGGCTTCCTTGCATTTGTCCTGATGAGTGAAAGATGAAAAACTTTGACAACATGTCTCTCTTTTCAGCAATATTCAAATTCCAGATTCTGCGATTGCAATGTTTGTTGAAAAAATGAATGGAGGGGGTGGTATGACTTCACCTTGGCTGGTATTGCAAAATCGATGGTAGTGAATCAGCCTGGAGTGCCTTTTACCTTTTCTGATAAAAAAAATGGGTCCATTGACCCCAAGTGGAATTTTAATGCTGATTGTCAGTTTATTATCTGAACATAGAACTTCGAACATAGAACATACAGTGCAGAAGGAGGCCATTCGGCCCATCGAGCCTGCACCGACCCACTTAAGCCCTCACTTCCACCCTATCCCCGTAACCCAATAACCCCTCCTCACCTTTTTTGGTCACTAAGGGCAATTTATCGTGGCCAGTCCACCTGACCTGCATGTCTTTGGACTGTGGGAGGAAACCGGAGCACCCGGAGGAAACCCACGCAGACACGGGGAGAACGTGCAGACTCCGCACAGACAGTGATCTAAGCCGGGAATCGAACCTGGGACCCAGGCGCTGTGAAGCCACAGTGCTATCCACTTGTGCTACCGTGCTGCCCTACCTCCTGCTTAGACCTGGCGCCCAAGGCTAATTGAGTCCCGATATGTCTTACATATGTTTATGACGCTGCAACCCCACCCAATCCACCACACTCCTAAAATCAGTTCTGGGCCTGAAAATCAATATAATCTTACTTTAACCAGAACCGTGGGCAGCACGGTAGTACAGTGGTTAGCACTATGGCTTCCCAGCACCAGGGTCCCAGGTTTGAATCCAGGCTTGGGTCACTGTCTGCACTTAGTTTGCAGGTTCTCCCCGTGTCAGCGTGGGTTTCCTCCGGGTGCTCCGGTTTCCTCCCACAAGTCCCGAAAGACGTGCTTGTTAGGTAATTCGGACATTCTGAATTCTCCCTCTGTGTACCCGAACAGATGCTGGAATGTAGCGACTAGGGGCTTTTCACAGTAACTTCATTGCAGTGTTAATGTAAGCCTACTTGCGACAATAAAATTATTATTATAAGTTATAAGTATGACTGGCCACTAACACGACTATCTCCCAACTCCCCCAGGTACAGAGTCACATGGTAGATTTACACGGCCTCCTGCTGGTCAGATGTTGTGTACATCATTATAATCATGATTGCATTATATACATGATGTGGCAACTAGGGGCTTTTCACAGTAACATCATTTTCCCAGGGTTGAAGGGTCAATTACGAGGGGGAATTGGTTTAAGGTGCGAGGGGCAAGATTTAGAGGAGATGAACGAGGCAAGTTTTTTACACAGAGGGTAGTGGGTGCCTGGAACTCGCTGCCGGAGGAGGTGGTGGAAGCAGGGACGATAGTGACATTTAAGGAGCATCTTGACAAATACATGAATAGGATGGGAATAGAGGGATACCCAGGAAGTGTGGAAGATTTTAGTTTAGACGGGCAGCATGGTCGGCACGGGCTTGGAGGGCCGAAGGGCCTGTTCCTGTGCTGTACTTTTCTTTGTTTTTTGTTCTTTGCAGTGTTAATGTAAGCCTACTTGTGACAATAAAGATTATTAGAAAAAAAGAAGAGGATATTCCTACCTCCCGAGACAAATCGTTTGGAGTTTAGTCAACTGTGGCTTGAGTTGAACCCATTATTGAATTGACATGTGGTATAGGTGGAAGTTCAGTTGTGATCTGCTCATCGCCAATCAAACCCATTGCAAACATTAAAGTCTGCAGCCTCATCGCAAAAGAATAAGAATCCCTCTAACAGCTGTGTGCATCGATGAGCAAAATAATTTCATGGCAACGCATCTTCTGTATGTCCAGTACAATCATAAGCATTCATTTTTTTAAGATCATGGCTATAGTTTACCAGAGTTCCTCTGACATTTACGCACACATTGGGTAGGATTTTCCATCCCCCTCGCAGTGTATTGGCCCGTGGCGGAATCTTCTGTCCCCACTGGTGTCGACAGGGTTTTAATGCCCCGCATCCTCCACCGCTGGGGAACATGCCACGGGACGGGGGGGGGGGGGGGGTTCAACATCAGCGGGACTGGAAGATCCCTCCAGCAGGAAAGGATACAACATTTTGGCCAATATGGTCAGAGAAATGTCTGTACCCCAGTGTGTCTTCTGTGCACCCGGTTCTGCACTTGAATTATTGCGGTAAAGGAAAAGGTTTGAAGTGAACAGATGGCAAAGGGAAGCCTCCGGCCTTCAGAGGCTTCCCTGTCAGATTAATGTTGGCTATGGCCCCATCCACAGAGATCTTTTTATGGATAGTTGCGCACCCCTAGCTGTAAGGCTGTCACTCTATCACGACTGATGTGCTCGCTCCCAGCAAGCTCCTCATCAGAGGCCTTCCATGACAAAACCTTTATGATCTAACCTCGCCACAAGAACAAAGCCAAAACAAGTCGCCTTGGTTATCATTATAGAATCAAAGAATTTACAGTGCAGAAGGAGGCCATTCGGCCCATTACGTCTGCACCGGCCCTTGGAAAGAGCATCCCACTTAAGCCCACACCTCCACCCTCTCCCCGTTACCCAGTAACCCCACCGAACCTTTTTTTTGGACACTCAGGGCAATTTAGCACGGCCAATCCACCTAACCTGCACATCTTTGAACTGTGGGAGGAAACCAGAGCACCCGGAGGAAACCCGCGCAGACACAGGGAGAACGTGCCGACTCCGCACAGGCAGTGACCCAAGCCGGGAACCGAACCTGGGACCTTGGAACTGTGAAAGAACTGTGGTAACCACTGTGTTGCCGTGTTATAACGAGTTCTCTGATGCTTTCCCTCCTATTAGGCGTTAAATCAGGAGTATGGGAATTTTGCATGTTACAAATGGTGGATCTCACTTTCTGCAGGGAATTGGCTCATTATTAAATGGGATGTACATGGTTGTATAACAGGAAATCCGATGGACTCAAGCTGCTTTGATTATTTTAGATCTCACAGCCATTTCAGGCTTGGTTTGAACCTTGATTCCTTTTGATTGGACCCTAGCTGTGATTGTCATCCATAATAAACCTTTGTAACTACCTCCAGGTAGAAGTACCAAAGAGTGTTGTCACAAACCTGATTACAAGAGAATTATGGAGCTGATAGTAGATGACTTATGTTGGTTCTTTAGGTCCATGTGAATAATAGCTTCATTTACACTCACACATTATTCTACGCTTTTGATGGATAAGGTGTTTAGCACTCATAATGTGAAGGTAAAGAAGTTTATCACCCATACTCCCTGTGTTGCTACTGAAGTGTGTTTTTCCTTCACGAGATGTTTTCGACAGCAACTCCTGGAGCATTAAAAGTTGTTTGAGGTCAAGATGTGAAATCTGGGGCGGGAGTCTCCAATAATGGGGCTATGACCCAACGCCCGCGAGAAAACGGGCGTGAATCACTTTTATACGCCGCCTGCTGGGCAGAGCCAGCAGGCAGTGATTTACCATGGTATCTGTACTATACGGGCGGTGCCGTAATACATACAATATATCACTAGTGGTGTTTACCACATCCCTGCTTCCACCACCTCCTCCGGCAACGAGTTCCAGGCACCCACTACCCTCTGTGTAAAAAACTTACCTCGTACATCTCCTCTAAACCTTGCCCCTCGCACCTTAAACCTATGCCCCCTAGTAATTGATCCCTCTACCCTGGGAAAAAGTCTCTGACTATCCACTCTGTCTATGCCCCTCATAGTTTTGTACACCTCTATCAGGTCGCCCCTCAACCTCCGTCGTTCCAATGAGAACAAACCGAGTTTACTCAACCGCTCCTCATAGCTAATGCCCTCCATACCAGGCAACATCCTGGTAAATCTCTTCTGCACCATCTCTAAAGCCTCCACATCCTTCTGGTAGTGTGGCGACCAGAATTGAACACTATAAGAAGTAGGCCCCCCCTCAGATCATGCGCGCCTACCAATCGGTGGCCCCCAATCGTGGGCCTGGCCGTCATGGATGCCCCCCCCCCCCCATTGATGGATCCCCCCGCCCCCCCCCCCCCCCCCCCCCCCCTCACCAGGACGGCCACCACAGCCGCGACTCCGAGCTCTTGCTGGGTGGAACCATCCGTGAACCACGCTGGCGGGAATTCGGAAGCTCGTCCGCGGAGAATCAGCGTGGGGATCTCTTTCAACGGCCCCTGACCGGCGCCACGTTGACCACGTGCTTTGTGATCATAGAATTTACAGAGCAGAAAGAGGCCATTCGGCCCATCGAGTCTGCACCGGCCCTTGGAAAGAGCACCCTAACTAAGCCCACATCTCCACCTTCCCCCCGTAACCCCACCCAACTTTTGTGGACACTAAGGGCAATTTATCATGGCCAATCCACCTAACCTGCACATCTTTGGACTGTGGGTGGAAACCGGAGCGCCCGGAGGAAACCCACGCAGACACGGGGAGGACGTGCAGACTCCGCACAGACAGTGACACAAGCTGGGAATCGAACCTGGGACCCTGGAGTTGTGAAGCAACTGTGCTAACCACCGTGCTACCGTGCTTCCCACGGTGTTGATTGGCTCAATGCATGTTGGAATAAGGTAGTGTGAACCTGATGAGAACAGTCAATGGTCGGAAGTGGTTGCACCATGTAATGAGGCTTGGGGAGAGGGGGTGGGGGGGGTGGGGGGGGGTGTGGTTCCCTCTGGATTGGACACCATGTGCTGCATGGAGACACAAACACCCCACTATCCACAACAGATTTGCTGAAAGCCCCTCCCAAGGCACCCCCGCCGTACCTAACTGACCCGGCGAGCCTGCCCCATGGAGCTTCTTCTCCAGGTTCCATCACTGGTTTGGTCTGGGGACTGCTGCAGTACCGGTAGTGGCCACCGCTTTCAGTGGTGCTGCTGGGAGAAAGAGCCGCCGCCGGTCTTCTGATTAGTGAACAGCTCTTGGAGGGGGGACATCCTGCCTCAGGGGAGTGGAAAACATGCCCTCTGGCACTAATTGCCTCAGCCATGCAAAATAGCATTGTGGCTTCCTGGGCTAGCGGAGGTGGGTTTTAAAGTGACAGGCCAGGCCACCGCCTCATGTTAAATCCCAGCTTGAATCTCATTGACAGAAATTTCTGATTAGCAATTAGATTGCTGAAATCCTCACATCTGACATCTCACATGGATGTGCAGTAAATGTAGGAGCATAGGAACTGGGGAACTGGTGGAGGACACTTCATTCCTCAAGGCTATTCTATCATTCGATGAATTAATGGCTGATTTGGACCTAACTCTACATGCCCGCCTTTGCCCCACATCCCTTAATATCTTTGGCTAACAAAAAATCTATTAATCTCAGATGTTAAATTAACAATGGATCTAGCATCCATTAGCAAGCGGCTGATTGAAGACAGGGCTAAATCGCTGGCTTTGAAAGCAGACCAAGGCAGGCCAGCTGCACGGTTCAATTGCCGTACCAGCCTCCCCGAACAGGCCACGGAATGTGGCGACTAGGGGCTTTTCAGAGTAACTTCATTTGAAGCCTACTTGTGACAATAAGCGATTTTCATTTTCATTTAATTTCATCAGTTGCTTCCTGTGGAAGAGAGTTCCAAACTTCTTCCACCCTCTATGTGTAGAAGTGTTTCCTAATTTCATTCCTGAAAAGTGTGGCTCTCATATTGACATTGTTCTCCCTGGGTCTAGTCTTCATGACTAATGGAAATAGTTTTTTTGCTTCCATACTTAAACTTTGATTAATTCATCTTTTCACTTTCCACCTTTGAGGGGATATAATGCCAGTTTGTGTAATCTCTGCTCTTAGCTTAAAACCTGGAGTTCAGGTATTGTTCTGATAAATCTATGTAGTCTAGCCAATGTCTAAATAGTAATTTGAAGGGGCATGCCATGTGGTGAAATGGAGGCAAAACAAATCTGGCATGCAGTGTTGGTAAATCTCCCGGTTTACCGCATCTGTCTCAGGAAAAAGTGCCTCGAATGGTGGGACCTTCATTCTGGAGTAGTGGGTGCAGGATGGAGTTTGGTCTGCCACTCCTGGTTGCAAATTGAAGTGGTCACATGGGCTGCTAACTGCATGGGCATTCAGAACATTAACATCTTCTCAAGTACTTAATCTCTTATAAAAACAAAAAGTTGTCTTCACAGCCCCACATTGAAGAGAGATATCCTTGAATAACCTTTTTGATATGTCAATAAAACTGAACCTACAACCTCACTGTGAAAATTATATGTTATGAAAAACAGTCAACATTAATAATGTTATACTGATAGCACTTTGGGTTATGTCAACAGACAGATATTGAAACTGCTTGCAAATATATCTTTTCATCTCACAGACAGATACAGGCAGTTTTTTTCAATTTCTAAAGGACAAGCTATTAAAATAATTTGACAAAATGACTGTACCACAGGCCTTGGGCGAGATTCTCCGACTCCCTGATGGGTCGGAGAATCACGCCGCTCCGACGTGGCTGCCGAATTCTCCGGCGCCGGTTTTCGGGCGGGGGCGGGGATCGCGCCACGCCGGTTGGGTGTCGTTGGCAGCGCCCCCCCCCGGCAATTCTCTGGGCCCCGATGGGCCGAGCGGCCACTCGTTTTCGGCCAGTCCCGCCGGCGTGAAATAGACATGGTCCATCCCGGTAGGACCTGGCTTGGTGGGCGGCTACCGGAGTCCTCAGGGGAGCGCGGGGGATCTGGCCCCGGGGGCGGGCCCCCACAGTGGCCTGGCCCGCGATCGGGGCCCACCGATCTGCGGGCGGGCCTGTGCCGTGGGGGCACTCTTTCCCTCCGCGCCGACCTCTGTAAGGCTCCGCCATGGCCGGCGCGGAGAAGAAACCCCCTGCGCATGCGCAGGAAACACGCCGGCGTGTTCTGCGCATGCGCCATTGATCCGTGGCGGCCTTTTGGCGCGAACCTCTTCAGCGCCGGCCTAGCCCCCGGAAGTGCGGAGGATTCCGCAACTTCCAGGCGGCCGGACGCCGGAGTGGTTCGCGCCGCTCTTGGCGCCGGAACGTGCCACCCCGCCAATTGCGGGAGAATCCCGCCCTGTATCTTCCCTTTAGGAGCATTTACATCTAACCTCAAAATATCTAACACCCACATTGCAGGATAAGATCCTTACACTCTTAAATATCGAATCTGTGAACATCGCACTGAGTTTAAATGGTCCTACTGAGTTTGGGTTTCCCTCATGTATGCTTCATGTTCTGCCCCCATTCCCCCAGCAGCAAAAATGGGATCTGTCAGAAATGGAACAGGACTTTTGGATCTTGCTCCTGCTTACCATTTTTAAATGTCCCTGGTGACTACGTGATTCCATGAAAATCTGTGTCCAGGTATCCTTCTGGTAAATCTATGCTTCACTCCATCCAAGGCTGATACAACCTTCCTGAGGTGTGGCGTCCAGAGCTACCTTCCAGCTGTGTTCTAACCAAGGTTTTGTTCACTTGATGCATCTGTGTGCTGCCGGGTTAATTCGCGGCCCCATTCGAAAGTACCTTTTGTGCGACGTGCCTATGCTTTCAAATGATGCCTGGACAGTAATTTGAAGGGGGCAAACAATTTGGAAAAATGGAGGCAAAACATTTAGACTCCAAAAAGATCTCTTCAGGCAGGTTGTGTATAGATGATGGAAATCTCAGGAACAAACAGTCTGTCAGTTCTTTTTAAAAGCGAATGCAAACAAAAGGGAAATATTCAAGACTTGCATCTATTTTGAATTATTTGGGAGCTTGGGGACCCTATTGCTTTCTTCATGGAAATACCTCGGTCAATCAGAGTCAATTTGCCAACCAATCAGAATCCCTTTTCTCCTGTAGTATAAATTGTCGGGATTGTTTGAAATTTGGCATTCTTGTATTTGTCCTGGTGAGTGTAAGCCGGAAAGTTTAAAGGGGAAGTATTGAACTCCTTGAGAAAGCGGGTCTGGGGAATATGTAGCGGTGTGGCATCCCCGACAGTGCAGCCAAGTTTAAACAGGGCCTACAGAATTTAATCAGCTACATGTTTTGAGCAGGAAACAGAATGATTTTCATGATTGGCATGTAACCACACTGACCACTATTTACAAGTATATTGAATGAGTATTTGGCAAACTGAAGTTCGCTGTTAAATTATTCAAGGAAGCAGTGCACATTGAGAAAGTGGTCAATAAGGTTATATGAGATCCTGGGCTTTATAAAGGGTAGCGTAGAGTGCAAAAGCATGAACGTTAAGGTGAACATTGGTTCAACCTCAACTGGGCTATGATTGGGGAGGCGGTGACATTGTGCTATTGTCACTGGACTAGTAATCCAGAGACCCAGGGTAATGTCGCGTGATGTTCGAATCCCACCAGATGGTGAAATTTGAACGTAATAAAAAGTCCAGTGATGACCATGTGCTGAGCCATGTATGGCTGTTGTATGTACTCACTGTTGTTCTATTATTACTATTGTCATTGACATCCACTATTGTATATACTTACTGTTGTTGCTGTTACTGTTGCTGTTGAATTGTTGTGTTGATGCTGCTGTTGGCTCCGCCCCTCTGAGGAGGTATATAACCGGCCGATCTGAGACAGGCTCTCAGTGCGGGAGAAGCTACAGGTTGGCACACATCTAGTTGATTAAAGCCACTGTTCTTTGGTACAAACTGTCTCGACTGAATTGATGGTCATCAGACCATGAAACCATTGTTGTTAAAAACCCCATCTGGATCACTAATGCCCTTTATGGAAGGAAGTTTGTCATCCTCACGGATACACGTGACTCCAGACTCACAGCAATGTGATTGGCTCTAAACCCCCCGCTGCAGTGCCCCGAATGGCCGAGCAAACCATTCCGTCCGGGAGCCTTTTGAGATGGGCAACAAATGCTGGCTCGGCCAGCGATGCCCACATCGCGTGAATGGATAGAAAAAATAGCTCTGGACGCTGTCAATTCGGAAGGATTAGAAAGGGTGACGAAAAGATTTCTGAGATTGGTTCCAGGGATGAAGGAGTTCAGTTTGTGTGAATAGATTGGCGAGGCTGCAACTGTTGTCCTTGGAGAAGAGAAGAAGGTTGAGAGGAGGCGTGGACGTGTTCACGATCACGAGAGGCCTGGGCAGGCGAAGGAGAGAGAATCTGTTCCCTTTGATTGATGGGTAGAGAACCAGAGGACACCGATTTAAGGTGATTGGCAAAAGAACTAAAAGCAATCTGAGGAAAAACGTACTTATGCGGCAAAGAGTTAGAATCTGGAATGCCTGGCCTTGGAATCTGGTGAAGGTGGATTTAATCACAGCTTTCAAAAGAGAATTATGTAAAGGTGAAAAGTTTGCAGAGGCTGGAGAGTGGGACAGGGCTGGATTGAATGCAGAGAGGTCCTCTCTCTTTAGCAGTCCTTTGAAGTGAGGAGGACCCTTGCCGTGGAGCCTGTGACGAACGTTTGCTCGTGGAGTCGCTTAATGTGAGGAAGTTGGCTCCAGCTACCTACATGGTTCTAGCTGACCAGAAACCTCTCCTGTTCTCACTGTCTGACATAGGCCTTTCGGAAGGATTTACAGATTGACTATCAACCTGCTTGGCCACACTATAAACGCATCTTCCTTGGCCATCAAGTCCTGACTTAGGGCTCGAAGCTGGAGCTTTCATAGATTTCATAGAATGAACAGTGCAGAAGGAGGCCATTCGGCCCATCGAGTCTGCACCGGCTCTTGGAAAGAGCACCCTACCCAAACCCACACTTCCACCCTGCCCCATAATCCAGTAACCCTACCCAACACTAAGGGCAATTTTGGACGCTAAGGGCAATTTAGCACGGCCAATCCACCTAACTTGCACAGCTTTGGACTGTGGGAGGAAACCGGAGCACCCGGAGGAAACCCACGCACACACGGGGAGAATGTGCAGACTCCGCACAGACAGTGACCCAACCCGGGAATCGAACCTGGGACCCTGGAGCTGTGAAGCAATTGTGCTAACCACAATGCTACCGTGCTGCCCGTGCTGAGCTTCTGGCCCAGAGATAGAGATGTTACTCACTGTACCACAAACCGCCACCTCCCCCCCGTTGGGTGGAGCGGGGAAGGGGGTTGGTGCATGATCCCCGGCCACTAGCGGTGGCGAGATGTCAATTTGTCCCGTTAATGAGCAATTGACATCCATTATCCCTGAGCTCACGGCAATTTGGCACTGGATCGGCAATTATCTGGGGGGGGGGGGGGGGGGGGGGTCTGCAATGGGTTTGTCAACGGTATCCCAGGAGGATTCCTCGTTGTCAGGCACTCTGTGTCTGATCGAGGAACATGGCATCGGGCAGAGGTTTGGCTGCTGAAAACCCTTACCTCAGACCTCAGGACCCCCCATATGACTCTCATTCCCCCCACATCCCGCCATCCCACCCTCGCTCACCTTTGGTCTGGGATCCCATGATGCTCGTGGCCTTTTGAAGGGGATGCAGTACCACCACCACCCACTGTTCCCATCAATGCTGGTGGAAATGACGGGCAGCTGGCCTCTGCCATTGGTGAGCTAGACGCCTGCCATCCAGGACCTGAATGGTGGGGAAGGTCCGCTGGTGGCCACTTAAGTGCCTGAAGTCCTCCCTCACGGAACTGGCAAGTATTCCACGCCAGTTTCCCGACTGGTAGACAAGAGGCCAAATGGCTTCCTTCTGTGCTGTAACCATTCCATGATTTCGTTTTGTCTTCTCAAAAATAGTCGGCATAAGTCCGGAAATAATACAGCGTGCTTTTTTCGTGCTAGTTTCAAAGCTAGAACAAAGAACAGTACAGAACAGGAACAGGCCCTTCGGCCCTCCAAGCCTGCGCCGGCCACGATGACCGTCTAACCGAAAACCATCTGCACTTTCGGGCTCCATATCCCTTTATTCCCAACCAGAGCGTTAAAATAGCAGAAAAAGAAACCTGGGGCGAAATTCTCCCGAAACGGCGCGATGTCCGCCGACTGGCGCCCAAAACGGCGCCAATCAGACGGGCATCGCGCCGTCCCAAAGGTGCGGAATGCTCCGCATCTTTGGGGGCCGAGCCCCAACATTGAGGGGCTAGGCCGGCGCCGGAGGAATTTCCGCCCCGCCAGCTGGCGGAAACGGCCTTCGTTGCCCTGCCAGCTGACGCGGAAATGACATCCCCGGGCGGCGCATGCGCGGGAGCATCAGCGGCCGCTGACAGTTTCCCACGCCTGCGTAGTGGAGTGAGTCTCTTCCGCCTCCGCCATGGTGGAGACCGTGGCGGAGGCGGAAGGGAAAGAGTGCCCCCACGGCACAGGCCCGCCCGATCGCGGGCCAGGCCACCGTGGGGGCACCCCCCGGGGCCAGATCGCCCCGCGCCCCCCCCAGGACCCCGGAGCCCGCCCACACCGCCTTGTCCCGCCGTTCAAAAGGTGGTTTAATTTACGCCGGCGGGACAGGCAATTTATCGGCGGGACTTCGGCCCATGCGGGCCGGAGAATCGAGCGGGGGTGCCCGCCAACTGGCGCAGCGCGATTCCCGCCCCTGCCGAATTTCCGGTGCCGGAGACTTCCGGCAACCGGCGGGGGCGGGATTCACGCCAGCCCCCGGCGATTCTCCGACCCGGAGGGGGGTCGGAGAATGACGCCCCTGATGTTAATGTGAGAAAAGGCACAGCGCCAAATATAGGTCCTGGTGCATGCAATGTTTACACTGAGTGGGAGGTCAGGTGAGCGTTTTGAGACTGGATCAGCACATACCTTATTCAATTCACATCACATATTGTTCCCATCACAGTGAAATGACATTTTTTCCATTTGCCTGTGCTTGAATGGAACTCAGATCCCCGAGGATAAGAGGGAACGTTTCAGTTCACTGCATTGTACCAGTCGTCCTCAGTTAATAACAGGGACGTACTCTCCACTGGAAGGCATTCAGTGACCGTCCACGGGACCGGCTCATTATCTGAAAAAATATTTTTAATTGTGTCACCTTAAGATGAGCGGAAAAGTACGAGGCACGGAGCGGTTTCGAGGAACTCAGGTGAAGGATCAAAGCCCACAATGGAGAACATTACCAAAGAGAAATAGAGGCATAGAATACAAATGCAAAATAATGAACCCATTCCTTTGTCAAACACTGGTTAGGCCTCAGAGGGAGTATTTGTTCATTGCATCATCCTTAGATTAGAGAAGCTTCAGGGGGTATTTGGTTGAGGTGTTCAAAATAATCCAGGGAAACATTACCCCGGCTTATCTAGTCCCTCCGCTGAACTACAGTTTCATATCCTGCCGCCAGTCTGGTCAGTCTCCGCTCCACCCTCTCTCAGCCCTTGTCCTTGAAGTGTGGTGCTTAACAATGAACAATACTCCCACTGAGGCCTAATGACTCGTTGTGCTGTGCCAGAACAGATGATGGGAGTAGATTCAGCCGGACCTTTGTCAAGGGGATTATTCAATATTTGGAAACATTTCAGGGCTATGAGGAAACAGCAAGGAATTGGGACTAATTGGACTCCATCAAAGGGATAGTATCAGTACAATGGCCAAAATGGCCTCCTTCTGTGCAGCATGATTTTGCAAGAAGTGAATTTATGTGGGATTAGAGATGGATGGTGGCGTTCTTACTGAATTTGTGGAGGATGCTGATTACTTGGCATGCCAAGTTGCAGCATAAAAAAGTATCAACACATTTGTTTTATTCTTGAGATCTGGGGCGAAATTCTCCGGAAACGGCGCGATGTCCGCCGACTGGCGCCCAAAACGGCGCCAATCAGACGGGCATCACACCGCCCCAAAGGTGCGGAATGCTCCGCATCTTTGGGGGCCGAGCCCCAACCTTAAGGGGCTAGGCCCACGCCGGCCGAATTTCCGCCCCGCCAGCTGGCGGGAAAGGCCTTTGGTGCCCCGCCATCTGGCGAGGAAATTGCATCTCCGGGCGGCGCATGCGCAGTGGAGGAAGTCTCTTCCGCCTCCGCCATGGTGCAGACCATGGCGAAGGCGGAAGGGAACGAGTGCCCCCACGGCACAGGCCCGCCCGCGGATCGGTGGACCCCGATCGCGGGCCAGGCCACCGTGGGGGCACCCCCGGGGCCAGATCGCCCTGCACCCCCCCCCCCCAGGACCCCGGAGCCCTCCCGCGCCGCCTTTTCCCGCCGGTAAGAGAGGTGGTTTAATCTACGCTGGCGGGACAGGCATTTTAGCGGCGGGACTTCGGCCCATCCGGGCCGGAGAATCGCGGAGGGGGGCCCTCCAACCGGCGCGGCGCGATTCCCGCACCCGCCGAATATCCGGTGGTGGAGAATTCGGCAACTGGCGGGGCGGGATTCACGCCAGCCCCCGGCGATTCTCCGACCCGGTGGGGGGTCGGAGAATCTCGCCCCAGATGCGGCCGTCACTTGCCAGGCCAACCCTAATTTTATCTTAGAATAGAATCCCCCCCCAGTGCAGAAGGAGGCCATTTGGCCCATCGAGTCTGCACCGACCCTTTGAAAGAGCACCCTACCAAGGCCCAGTCCTTCGGCCTACGCATTGATCATGGCCAATCCACCAAACCTGCGCATCTTTGGACTTTGGGAGGAAACCGGAGCCTTTGAGAAGGTGAGCTGTCTTCTTGAAGTGCTGCAGTCACTGAGGTGTAGTTATACCCACAGTGCTGTTAGGGAAGGAGTTCCAAGATTTTGACCCAGTGACAGTGAAGGAACGGTGATATAGTTCAGGATGTGTACGACTTGGAAGGGAACTCATGGGTGGTGGTGTTCCCTTGTGACTGCTGCCCTTGTCCTGTGAAATGGTAGAGATTGGAGGGCTGGAAAATTTTGTCAAAGGAGCCTTGGTGAGTTGCTGCAGTGCAACTTGTATGTTGTGCACACAGCTGACGCTGTGCGGCGGTATTGGAGGGAGTGAATATTTACTTTAAAGGTTAGGGTGCCAATCAAGCAGGTCACTTTGTCCTGGGTGATGTTGAGCTTCTTGAGTGTTATTCGAGCTGTACTCACTCAGCAAAGTGGAGAGTATTCCACCATACTCCTGACCAGTGCCTTGTAGATGGTACACAGGCTTTGCGGAGTAAGGAGGTGAATTGTGTACCTCCGAATTCCCAGCCTGTGGCCTGCCCTTGGAGCCACAGTATTTATCTGTAGAATCCCACACGACAGCAGGAGTCTGCACCAACCCCTCAGCAAGAGCTCAAAACCTAGGTCCACTCTATTCCCGTAAGCCCACACGTGCATTGATCATGGCCAATCCACTTAAATCGCACAGCTTTGGACTGTGGGGAGGAAACCTGAGCACCCAGAGGAAACTCACACCAGAAACGGGAGAAAGTGCAAACTGCACACAGACAGTCAACCAGGTCCCTGGCACTCTGAGACAGCAGGGCTAACCACTGGATCATAGGTACATCGAAGATAGGAGCAGGAGGAGGCCTTTCGGCCCTTTGTGCCTGCTCCACCATTCATCACATTCATGGCTGATCATCCAACTCAATAGCCTAATCCTGCTTTCTCCCCATAGCCATTGATCCCATTCTTCCCAAGTGCTATATCCAGCCGTCTCTTGAATATATTCAAAGTTGTAGCATCAACTACTTCCTGTGGTAATGAATTCCACAGGCTCACCACTCTTTGGGTGAAGAAATGTCTCCTTATCGCTGTCCGTAATGGTTTACCCTGAATCCTCAGACTGTTACCCCTGGTTCTGGACACACCCATCATTGGGAACATCTTCCCTGCATCTACCCTGTTTAGTCCCGTTCGAATTTTATAAGTCTCTATGAGATCCCCCCTCATTCTTCAAAACTCCAGCGAGAACAATCCCAACTTAGAACATAGAACATAGAACAGTACAGCGCAGTACAGGCCCTTCGGCCCACGATGTTGCACCGAAACAAAAGCCATCTAACCTACACTATGCCATTATCATCCATATGTTTATCCAATAAACTTTTAAATGCCCTCAATGTTGGCGAGTTCACTACTGTAGCAGGTAGGGCATTCCACGGCCTCACTACTCTTTGCGTAAAGAACCTACCTCTGACCTCTGTCCTATATCTATTACCCCTCAGTTTAAAGTTATGTTCCCTCGTGCCAGCCATTTCCATCCGCGGGAGAAGGCTCTCACCCGCCACCCTATCTAACCGCCTGATCATTTTGTATGCCTCTATTAAGTCTCCTCTTAACCTTCTTCTCTCCAACGAAAACAACCTCAAGTCCATCAGCCTTTCCTCATAAGATTTTCCCTCCATACCAGGCAACATCCTGGTAAATCTCCTCTGCACCCGCTCCAAAGCCTCCACGTCCTTCCTATAATGCGGTGACCAGAACTGTACACAATACTCCAAATGCGGCCGTACCAGAGTTCTGTACAGCTGCAACATGACCTCCCGACTCCGGAACTCAATCCCTCTACCAATAAAGGCCAACACTCCATAGGCCTTCTTCACAACCCTATCAACCTGGGTGGCAACTTTCAGGGATCTATGTACATGGACACCTAGATCCCTCTGCTCATCCACACTTTCAAGAACTTTCAAGACAGTCCCGCCTTTCCTGGAATCAGTCTGGTAAACCTGGATCATTCCAGTTTCTGGCCAATGGTGACCCCACAGGATATTGATAGTGGGGGATTCAGTGATGGTAATGCCATTGAATGTCAAGGGGAGATGTCTCTTATTAGAGATGATCATTGACTGGCAATTGTCACTTCTCAGCCCAGGTTAGAATGTTGTCCAGGTTTGGCTGCATGTGGGCTTTGTCTGCTTCAGTATCTGAGGAATTACAAATGGTGCTGAAGATGGTGCCATCGTCAGTGAATATTCCCAATTCTGCCCTCACGCTGGAGGGAAGTTCAGAGAACTTTAATAAAACAAATTTGACACCAATCAAGACAAAGAGGTATCTGGTCATCTGCCCAAAACCTTGATCGAAGAGGTCAGTTCTAAGGAATCTCAAAGGAGGAACAATTGATAGAAAGGAGGAGAGGTTTAGGAAAGGAATTGCAAGGGCAACTGAAGACACGACCGCCAAGAGTGGATCGATTAAAATCAGGGTTGTGCAAGACACCAGGATGAGAAGAGCACAAAGATCTTGTAGTCTGTAGGACTAGAGGAGGTCACAGAGATAGAGAGGGGCAAATCCATGGAAGGATTTGAACATAAGGATGAGAATTTCAAAATTGCGGTGTTGCTAAACCCAATGCCAATGTACGTCAGTGAGCACAGAAATGAAGGGGACTTGGGGCAATGTTAAGAATAAGGGGAGCAAAACTTTGGATGATCTTAACCTGGTGTAATGTTGGAAAATGCGAGGCTGGCCAGGAATACATTTGGAATAGCCAAATTTAGAGAAAATAAAGGCATGGGTGAGGGTCTCAACAGCAGATGAGCTGGGGTAGACTTGGGCGATGTCACCGAGGTGGAAGTCAGCGGTTTTGGTGATGAATGTATGATTGGGGGTTCAATTCTGGGTCAAATATTCAAAGAAGATTGGGAATTGTCTGATTGGCCCTCAGTCAGCTGTCAGCTCGGCGTCAATTATCAGGAACCTGAGTATTTATTCGGACTGAAGAAAATGGCTGAAATTTTCCACCCCCGTTTGCCTTGGCGGGATTGGCAGCGGGAATGGGAAATTATCGCAAGAAGTGCAAAGTTAATATTTTACGTCGCTGTAAACCCAGGATGCAAGTGTCCCCTTCCCCGTCGGGGATGGGGCGTGTTACACACATGGGAACATCATTACAATGGATTAATATATTATTACAAGACCCATACTCCCCCCTCCGCTCCCTGACCCACTGTCCCCTGCCATGACGGAAGAACGGCAGAAATTATGACTGGTCTCCGAAGGTATGCACCTGGGAGGACCTGTGCATCTCCCAGAGGAGCTCAGTTGAGTGTGGCCAATATATCTAACCTGCGCATCTTTGAATGAGTCCCGAGGGCAGGAACTGGATGAGAGCGATGGAAAGAGGGATTTTCGGAGGGAATTACAGTGTTTGAAGGCAGCTGAAGTCACAACCGTTAGTGCTGGAGGGAAACTCATTATCGAGGATGTTGTCTTTGCACAGAGGGATAATGGCTGGAAGATGTTCGCATGTTTTATTAATTCCAGAACATGTTTAAAATGCTGTTTTATCTTTTATATGAATGATAGGATTGAACTGTTGGTTAAGCGATGTTTCGCTTTTAAGTTTTGATACTCTGATGAAGGCAGAAATAATGGGTGGAATGTTCTCAAAAAATGTGTGAGGTTCAGTCAGAAAACAGGGTATGATTACTCCCAGAGAAACAGGAAGAATTCTCCACGAGATCTTGCCATTTTTCTTAGCAGGCGGCCGTGTTTTGTGCCGCCATTGTGAGGGGCGGGGCCTAATCATGTCAAGGGCGCCAATTACCCAAAGTGAAATTAAAGACCCACTTCCCCCACTGGCATGTTCCCCCTCCCCAAAACATTGATTGCCGGCCTCATCTCTCCACCCCTCCCCCTGCCAAACATTGATCACCGGCCTCATCTCAACGCTGCCACCCCCGAATGTTAATTGGCAACATCGGGTGCCCTTCCAATGGTTCGCACTTCACGTCTTGCCCTGTTTAGGCCCCGCCCCTTGCCACTGTCACCTGGAACCATCCCCTGGGACACTGCCCTGCCCTCTGCCTTACCACAAGGAGTCTACAATGGCCCCAGCGTGGTCGTCACGTCTGCTCTCCATTTGTGCAGACCAATATTGATTCCCGTCGTCTCCACATCTGGTGCAATGCGGTTTTGAAAATCTCCTCCCCTGAACCTGTCAACTATAACTCAATGGGTAACACCCCTGCCTCTGCGTAAGGGGTCAAGCTCCACAAAATCCAGGCTGGCATGCCAGTGCAGTACTGAGGGAGGGCTGCATTGTCAGAGGTGTTATCCTTGGACCGGAATGTTCACAGAATCGTTACAGTGCAGAAGGAGGCCATTCGGCCCATCATGTCTGCACCGGCTCGCCAAACGAGCATCATGACTGCGTGCCGTTCCCCTGCCTTTTCCCCGTACCCCTGCACATTGTTTCTGTTTAAATAAGCATCTAACGGCCCTCTTCAATGCCTCAATTCAACCTGCCTCCACCACACTTCGAGGCAGCATTTTCCAGGCCCCAACCACTCGCTGTGTGACGAGGCTTTTTTTCTCCTTTTGCAAGCCGCCTTAAATCTGTGTCCTCAGGGCGGCATGTGGCGCAGTGGTTAGCACTGGGACTGTGGCGCTGAGGACCCCGGTTCGAATCCCGGCTCTGGGTCACTGTCCGTGTGGAGTTTGCACATTCTCCCCATGTCTAGGTGGGTTTTACCCCCACAACCCAAAGACGTGCAGGGCAGGGGGATTGGCCACGCTAAATTGCCCCTTAATTGGAAAAAAAAATAATTGGGTTCTCTAAATTTATTTTAAAAAACAAAAATAAATAAATCTGTGTCCTCTCGTTCGTGATCCTGTTACGAGCGAGAACGGTTTCTCCCTATCCACTCTGTCCAGCCCCCATATGATTGTGAACATCTCTATCAAATCCCCTCTCCTCCTTCTCCCCAAGAAGACCGGTCCCAACCTCAAGTTAACCTGACTTCTCAGGCAAAAGAAAAACAATCGCTGCTGCAGGGGAATTCCCCTTGGCCTCCAGACCAGGTGTTATCCAAGCAAAGTCATGGCACAGAAATTTGGGTGGTCCATTTTGACGCGTTGTTTAATTGTTCCATGCAAATGTCGGCCAGAGGAGTGTCGCACCATTGGATTTAACACTCAGCCAGCAATTCCACTCGCAGGAGCTTAAAAACGCAGGGGTATAGAACATAGAATTTACAGTGCAGAAGGAGGACATTCGGCCCATTGAGCCTGCACCGGCCCTTGGAAAGAGCACCCTACCTAAGCCCACAACACCACCCCATACCCGTAACCCAACAATCCCACCCAACCCCTGTGGGCACGAAGGGCAATTTATCATGGCCAATCCACCTAACCTGCACGTCTTTGGACTGTGGGAGGAAACCGGAGCACCCAGAGGAAACCCACGCACACATGGGGAGGATGTGCAGACTCCGCACAGACAGCGACCCAAGCCGGAATCGAACCTGGGACCCTGGAGCTGAGAAGCAATTGTGCTATCCACTGTGCCACCATGCTGCCCGTATCTTTCATTAAAATGTGGCTGTTTAATAATTAAATGGACGATCCACGTGAGTGTTCCTATAACTAGTCCGCTTGTAGCCACGCTTTATTAGCACCGCTCATTACGATTTTATACGTTAAGATTTCAGATCATAATTGGCTCCTGCTGAATATTAATCACTTTCACACCCCAGAAGATAGACTTGGCAGACTGTGTTAATTATAGACTGCTCCACGCACAGTGAGTCTCACTGCAGTTTTACTCATCACCCGATACACGTTGTTCTGCTACCCAAGGTGAGTGATAAATTAGAACAAATAAGGTGAATCGAAATGAGAAGAATTGCCAGAGGAGTAATCAGCGCTGCTTTCAGGCTGGGACACGGCGATGGATTTGGCAGAGATACGAGTCTGAAAATTACTTTTTGGCAGTCGAGACAGATAAATGGCTTTTGTGACGAATATCTCCCGGAAGAGAAAAATCTGTAAAAACAAGGGGCATAAGAATACTGGTTTTCTTATTGGGGTGTGTACTGCCCACCGTTTCTGCAGAGGCTTCAAACTAGGGGGTGGCACGGTGGCACAGTGGTCAGCACTACTGCATCACAGCGCCGGAGACCTGTTCGCTTCTGGCCGCGGGTGGCTGTCTGTGTGGAGTCTGCATGTTCTCCCCATGTCTGCGTGGGTTTCCTCCGGGTGATCCGGTTTCTTCGCACAGTCCAAAGATGTGCGGGTCAGGTAATGTCCTTTCGGGAAGGAAATCTGCCATCCTTAATTGGTCTGGCCTACATGTGACTCCAGACCCACAGAAATGCGCATAGCGCTTAAATGCTCCTGAAATGGTCCAGAGAGTCACGAGGTTCAAGGGCAATAAATACTGCCCCGGCCAGGGGCACCCACATCCTATGAATGTAAAGGAGCAGTAAGAGAAGCCATTGCAGGTCATCCTCTGGTAACCCCAAAACCTCCCCCCGCATGTAATGAAGAGACGTTACAAGTTCAGGAACATTCCGGTGGGTGGCTACATCGGGATTGGACTGTAAAGTTCTGCAACCACCGCCCCCGCAACCCCCCCCCCCTCCCGCCACCACCGCGGATTTCCAGAATGCAGCGCATCCTCGAATTAGTAACCCAAACCACGCTGGGGCGAGAAAAGCTGGGATTGATTCCCGAAGATGAAAAATTAAAATCGCTTTTTTTGTCACAAGTAGGCTTCAAATGAAGTTACTGTGAAAAGCCCCTAGTGGCCACATTCCGGTGCCTGTTCGGGGAGGCTGGTATGGGAATTGAACCCGCGCTGCTGGCCTTGTTCTGCTTTTCAAACCAGCTGTTTAGCCCGCTGTGCTAAACCAGACCCTGGTCGAAGATCGAAGAAGACTAGAGGGGGGACGATGTTCAAAGTTCTGAAGGGGCTTTGATAGGATAGAAAGAGAGCAACTCTTTCCACTGGCAGGAGAGGAGGTGATCAATAGACACATAATTAATTAGCTAAAGAACCAACAGGGAGAATGGAGGTTTTTTTTCTGTTGCACAGCGAACTGGGCTGTTTAGGGGCTGTAGGGGCTGTTTAGCACAGGGCTAAATCACTGGCTTTGAAAGCAGACCAAGGCAGGCCAGCAGCACGGTTTGATTCCTGTAACAGCCTGCCCGAACAGGCGCCGGAATGTGGCGACTAGGGGCTTTTCACAGTAACTTCATTTGAAGCCGACTTGTGACAGTAAGCGATTTTCATTTCATTTTCATTTCATTTCATTCAACTGTTGTGATCTGGAAGTCAGGGCCTGAAAAGACGGTGGAAGCAGGTTTAATAGCAACTTTCAAATGGAGAATTGATTAAACACTTTCATTGTAGAAAGCTGCAGAGCTGTGAGGAAATGGCAAGGGAATGGGGCCAATTGAACATAGAACATACAGTGCAGAAGGAGGCCAATCGGCCCATCGAGTCTGCACCGACCCACTTAAGCCCTCTCTTCCACACTATCCCCGTAACCCAGCAACCCCTCCTAACCTTTTTGGTCACTAAGGGCAATTTATCATGGCCAATCCACCTAACCTGCACGTCTTTGGACTGTGGGAGGAAACCGGAGCACCAGGAGGAAACTCACGCAGACACGGGGAGAACGTGCAGACTCCACGCAGACAGTGACCCAGCGGGGAATTGAACCTGGGACCCTGGCGCTGTGAAGCCACAGTGCTATCCACTTGTGCTAACGAATTGGATAGCTCTTTCATAAACCCAGCACAATTGCCCTCCAAGGAAAATATTGTTCAAAATGGTCAAATTCCAGTAGAAATCAGTAATGCTGGCGCCAGTCATACTGGAGTTCCATTTTAAGGTGCACGTGGGTACGGACATGGGTTTTACTTGTACCCTTCCTTTCAGAGGTTTACTGTTCTTTCCTGTTGTACAATTCTATGAGGAAAGGCAAGTTTGAGTAATTCACCAGTCATTCACAGCAATATTTTCTCCATGTGAAGGTACTCTATTCCATGGATAGATTCCGATTCTTGACAAAGCCAAGAAATGCAACAGCAATACGACATTTCTTTAATGGCCTTCAGGGAGATGTTTGTGGGCAAACATTGGTCTGATTGCTGCTGTCTCTATTTATCCACATGCCTTTGAGTTGGATATCCCCGGGGTATTTGAGGCACAGCTTCCTCAAGCGTGTATGCATGGCAGGATTTTTCATGCAGGCAACTATCCCTTTGCTGGCGGTCATTAAGAAACTGTTTATTTTTACCTTCTCTTGAGGGTTGGCAAGACGAAAACTGGCAGGGTCGGAGGGGTCTTTTAGAAAAGAGTCATGTTTGGGGGATGGTGGCGTTTGAAGATTGTGTCGCAGCCCAAGAGATTTTAAAAATTATTTATTCTTCCATGGGACCTGAGCTAGAGAAGCTGGGATTATTTCCTTTGGAGCAGAGGAGATTAGGAAGAGATGTAGGGGGCGATTCTCCGAGCCCTGTGTCGGGCCGGAGAATCGGTGCAACTGCGCCACGGCGCCCCGACGCTGGCGCGCGATTCTCCGAGGTGCGGCGTTTGGCGCGGCGCCGGCCGTGGGCCGCCGATTCTCCGGCCCAGATGGGCCGAGAGGCCAGGCAGATCCGACAGAGTCCCACCGGCGCCGTTCACCCCTGGTCGCTGCCGGCGGGAACTCTGCGCGAACGGTCGGGGGCGGCCTGGGGGGTGGGGGGTGTGGGGGGTGGGGGTGGCTCCTTCACCGGGGGGGGGGGCTCCGATAGGGTGTGGCCCGAGATCGGGGCCCACCGATCGGCGGGCCGGCCTCTTTCCCTCCCCCCCGGGCCTACTTCCCTGCGCGGCAGGCCCCTGAACAACGACGCCATGTTGAGTCGGGCCGGCGCGCTAAAGAAGTCCCCTGAGCATGCGCAGGTTGGCGTGGCCCAACTGCGCATGCGTGGGTTGGCGCGGCGCCCATTTGGCGCTGGGAAACGAGACTGGAGCGGCGTGAACCATGCTGGCCCCCTGTGTGCGCCAGAATCGATCGTACCCGGGCCCGGTTCGTGCCGTCGTGAAACGCGACGGCCTTCATGGCGGCGCAAACACTTGGGCTCCATATTGGAGAATCGCCCCCGGACTATTTCAAAGGGCAGTTAGGAGTCAACCATATTGCTGTGGGTCTGGCGTCAGATATAGGCCAAACCGGGTCAGGACGGAAGATTTCCTTCCCTAAAGGACATTAGTGAACCTGATACGTTTTTACAAGAATTGATCAAAGTTTCATGGTCACCATTACTGAGACCAGCTTTCAACTCCAGATTTTATCATTATCTACTTATGATTTGGCATTTGAACCCAACGCCCCCAGAGCATTCGCCTGGGGCTCTGGATTATCAGTCCTTTGTGCCACCATCTCCTCTCCGCTGAGCAAAGTGATTGGATCAGGAGGGTAGCTTTTCGGGTTGGGAGGGTGACAGAGGTCCTGAGTGGAGGAGGGTGGGAGTGCGGGGGGGGGGGGGGGGGGGGGCGGGGGGTGGCGTGGGGGTTTACAAGTTAGCAGTGAAGAATTGGGACCAGCTGCTCCTAATAAATAATAGAGTTTTCACTTTTAGCAGGCCAAATATGATCACTGGTTGACTTTATTCTGTCCTGGGATGTGGTTGTCACAGGCAAGGCCAGCGATCGTTACCCATCCCAAATTGCCTTTGAACTGAGTGGCTTGTCCGGCCATTTCATAGCGCAGTTCTGAGACAACTGCATTGCCGCTGGCCCAGAGTCACGTGCAGGTCAGACCAGGTAAGCATGGCAGATTTGTTTCCTGAATTAATGAACCTGATGGGTTTTTCTTTAACACCAATCAAAGGTAGCTTTATAGCCACTGTAGCTGACAAAAGCTTTATATTCTGGATTTATTGACTGCTTGTTAATCCTATCAAAGGCCATGGTGGACTTTAAACCCGTGTCGCAAGCGCGTTCACCTGGATCTGGAGTCACATGTACCCAGATCTAAAGGACATTACTGAGCCCTGGATGGGTCTTTACAGCAATCAGCAATGGTTTTATGGTCAGCATTACTGAGACTAAATTTCAATTCCAGATTTTGATCAATAAATTCCCCCAACTGCCGTGGTGGGATTTGAACCCCTGTCCATGGAGCAATAGCCTGGCCCTTGGAACTAGTCTGGAAACATTAACGCCAAGCCACCGCTCCCCCTTAAAAAAATGAAGTGAAACAGCTGAAATGGCACAGTTTCCATCACTGCTGTAACTCTCTGCACATTACACAGCATGTCGCTATTACTAGTAATACACCCCCGAGGGCCGTTCACGGCCCACCCATCTGCGGGAAGCAGGTTAATGACGTTTCTTCAGCTTTTTCTTCCCATTGACACGAGAACATAGGAGAAACCGACTCTTCAGTGGTTCGAGCCTGTTCCGGCTCCATTCACTCACCGGAATGTTGATCTGAATATTAACTTCCACCGTACACCTTTGTTCCATGGGGCAGCACGGTAGCATAGTGGTTAGCACAGTTGCTTCACAGCTCCAGGGTCTTAGGCTCGATTCCGGGCTGGGTCACTGACTGTGCGGAGTCTGCACGTTCTCCCCGTGTCTGCGTGGGTTTCCTCCGGGTGCTCCGGTTTCCTCCCACAGTCCAAAGATGAGCGGGTTAGGTGGATTGGCCATGCTAAATTGCCCATAGTGTCCAAAATTGCCCTTAGTGTTCAATTGGGGTTAGTGGGTTACGGGGATAGGGTTGATACGTGGGCTTCAGTAGGGTGCTCTTTGTAAGAGCCGGTGCAGACCCGATGGGCCGAATGGCCTCCTTCTGCACTGTAAATTCTATGATTCTATGATTCCATAACCCTGAATCCCTGAATACACTGGTCTGATAAAAACCATGCCATGTGGAGGAGCGAGGGAGGGTTCCAGATTTTTAGGAAGATATGGAAAGGAGGAGGAAGGTTTATTGTCAAGAATGACTCATGAACACCATACCTGTGGGCAATTTGGGAAATCAGTGATTAATGCCAAATTAAAAGTCAGTAAGTAGATACGCTGCACTAGACGGCATGGACCAGTGACTGTCAATGCATCATCATCCTCCAAGGATAATATTGTTTAAAAATAGGCTTGCTAAGCTATAGGAAGTCAGGTTGTTAGTTTAAACAAGTCAGAAATGAGAAGCAGGACGAGATAATGCCAAGCGTGGCCAGATTCTGCACCTTTCCCAGAATGATAGCAACAGAGGACATGAAAATACCAAACCAATCTGAGTAAAAACTTTCAGAGTGGTTGAGTGGTCAATCTATGGACAGGCTCTCTAGGGATACAGCTAAATCGGTGCCGGCTCTCAGGGGCACATTATACAGACTACCTTCAGCTCTGTATGCTGGCTTCGGGAGGAAGTGCCATCAAAGTTGGGATTTTCATTGGGGTAGGGCGAGCTGGGATCTAACTGGAGTCATCTTGGCTGAGAGCCCAGACATCCATTAGTCGTTGAAGCAGCTGTACCCCAGCTTGATTTACAGCTTTTTCTCAGATCTATTTTGTCAATTGCGCAATGTTTATTGACCCAAGTTAAAGAGGTGTCAAGTGCTTTTAGTTTCTGCGACTGATACTTTAAATTTCTGGTTGATTGACACTTATTTGGAACTGTGGTAAAAGCTGCTTTTTGCAAGAAAGTTATGAATGAATGACTGGTTTTAAAACGCTTTTCCATGCATGTCATTGCTATTATAAGGGATATCAGGGGCGAAATTCTCCCCCAACGGCGCGATGTCCGCCGACTGGTGCCAGAAACGGCGCCATTCAGACGGGCATCGCGCCGACCCAAAGGTGAGGAATGCTCCGCATCTTTGGGGGCCGAGCCCCAACATTGAGGGGCTAGGCCGACGGCGGAGGGATTTCCGCCCCACCAGCTGGCGGAAATGGTGTTTGTTGCCCCGCCAGCTGGCGGAAATGGCATTTGTTGCCCCGCCAGCTGGCGCGGAAATGCGGCGCATGCGCGGGAGCGTCAGCGGCCGCTGACAGTTTCCCGGCGCATGCGCGGGAGCGTCAACGGCCGCCGACAGTTTCCCGCGCATGCGCAGTGGGGAGAGTCTCTTCCGCCTCCGCCATGGTGGAGACCGTGGCGGAGGCGGAAGGGAAAGAGTGCCCCCACGGCACAGGCCCGCCTGCGGATCGGTGGGCCCCGATCGCGGGCCAGGCCACCGTGGGGGCACCCCCCGGGGCCAGATCGCCCCGCGCCCCCCCCAGGACCCCGGAGCCCGCCCACGCCGCCTGGTCCCGCCGGTAAATACCAGCTTTGATTTACGAGGGCGGGACAGGCAATTTCTGGGCGGGACTTCGGCCCATCCGTGCCGGAGAATTGAGCGGGGGGTCCCGCCAACCGGCGCGGCCTTATTCCCGCCCCCGCCCAATCTCCGGTACCGGAGACTTCGGCGGGGGCGGGGGCGGGATTCACGGCGGCCAACGGCCATTCTCCAACCCGGCGGGGGGTCGGAGAATGACGCCCCTGTTCTGTACAAAGTTCTGTACAAAATTCCCTCTGTACTGTAAAATTCTATGATTCTAAATGCTACAGGTTGGCATAAGGGGCTATTGTTCTGGGTAGACGGACAGTTTGGCATAGAAAATATAAGGGGCTATTTCCATGGGTGTCGGGGCATAGGTTGGCATGGAGAGGAAGAGGGTGCAATGGGGTGTGTGTGTAGGGATATAGGTTGGCATAGCAGATAACAGAGGTCATTGTGGTATATTGAGGTGGGCATGGAGGGTATGAGTGGCCATTGGGAGTGAATGGGGTGGCAGGGGTTGGTGAGGGACTTTTGGATACAACCTTTTGAAAATATTTTCAAGATGTTCCCTCGCCCAGACTATGACCCAGGAAACCTTTTAATGCTCCATGAACCAAGAGTCTGAAAGGCTGGCATGTTTGAATGAAAAATGTGGAGGTCCAGGAGATGCCTATCTCCGCAATAGAGCCAACCATGCTGGTAAAGCAGGCTCACTACCCACACCAGCCTGCACCCTTATCCAAAGAAAATTGGAGGACGTGGAAATGGGACTAGGAATCCGAAAATTGGGTCCTGCTACCTTTTGTTATCCGTCCAAGGAGTGTCCCCAACTCTGCGAAAATCCATCATCTCGGTCTTAAAGGGCTGCCCCTTACCTTGAGCTAAGTTCTAGACTCACCAGCCAGGGGAAACATCATATCCCCACCTACCCTGTCACGGCCTGGATGAATGTTGCAAGTTTCGCTGAGATAACCTCCCTCATTCTTCAAAACTCAAAAGAATACGGGTCCAGTTTCCGAAACCTCTCGAGATGAGCACGAGGCCGGAATGGGAAACCCTCGGCTGGATTCTCCGATTTTGGGGCTATGGCTGGTGTGGGAACGGTGGTGTTTTACGCGGACAAACTGGTGCAAAATGGCCACCGATTCCCCGTTTGGCTGGGGGTTAGCAGGGAGGCAGCGTAGAGCACCCGGCTCTGGCTGCCGATACAACCCGGAGAATTGCCGGGTCCGTGGCCGCGCATGCACCCGGCGGCGGCCTGCAGCGGCTGTGCCGTGCCACATGGCGGCCGCCGCTCGCGGACCCGACCCGCGAAATAGTCTCCCCCTTCGGCCGCCTCGCACTCCCCAGTGCCCTCAGCCCCTGATGAAGTCCCCCCCCCCCCTGCCCGCCGCGGATCGGCCCTCCCCCGACTCTGGCGGCGCTGGGCTGAGTCGGCAGCCGCCACCCCCGAGTCCCCAATGGATGCGACCATGAGAGGCCCACGCCATCGGGAACTCGGCCGGTCGGGGGGGGGGGGGGGAGCTTCGGGGGGGGGGGCCTCAGGCAATGTCCTGGCAGAGTACGCCGCTTCCGAGGGGGCGGAGCATCGTGAAAGCGGCGCCGCCCCCCCGCCCCCCGATTTGATCGGGAACTTTGATTCTCCGGCCAATCGCCTAACGCGATTTCGCCGTCGGCGACCGGAGAATCCAGCCCCCTTTTCAGACAAATTCATTAATCAGCCTTTACTAACACAGACATGGGACTCCCTGTCCCCGCGGATTTGTTTTCTCCTTTGCCGATGACGGACCTGGCAGTAAAATTATAAACTATGATCAGTTTATCTGTGGTTCGCTGCGCTTCCTAGCTAAATAAATTTTGAAAAATGAAAGCGATTCATCATGCCCTGATCGCTGGATCGCTGAAAACCTTCAGAAATAGCAGCACAAACACACTATAATGCGAATGTTGGTGTGAAGTAATGACAGTGTGAAGCTGATTATCCATTCATTTTGGTGAAAATTGCATCATTGGAGAAGGAGCTGAAATCCCTACATTGCGCAATTAATCACAAATCTGCGACTCATGGTCCAGGTTGCTTGTGCATTTCTACTTTTTACTCAAACGCAGAGTGAAAAATATAATTGCGAACAATTTCAGAACTCATTAAAATGTCGGAAACCTGACATCACGTCATCCGCCATGAGAAAAGACAGAGCTCAGAGGGGAATATGTTATTTCTCTGTTTAATTAAATTTATCTTTTTACTAACCTATTCTTTCACTCTAAGTGCTGTCTCCTACACATGAAGAAAGAGAGACTTGTGTTCGTTTAGTGCCTTCCAAGACCTCAGGAGCCAATTTAGCATTTTTTTCAAGGCCCAATACTTTTTTTCCCCCAATTAAGGGCCAAGTTAGCGTGGCCAATCCACCTACCCGGCACATCTTTGTCTTGTGGGGGTGAGACCCACACAGGCACGGAGAGAACGTACAAACTCCACACGGACAGTGACCCCGGGGCCAGGATCCAAATCCAGGTCTTCGGCACCGTGAGGCAGCAGTGCTAACCAGTGCGCCACCGTGCCGCCCGAGGTGGGGGATTTTCTGGTCTCGCCGGTGGTGAACCTTCACCATTGGTTTCCAAGTAGCAGACCGCCTCTCACCAACGGGAAACAGGCCACAGGTGGCGGGGGGGGGGGGGTGGGGGGTGGGGGGGGGGGGGGGGGGGAGGGGGGGGGGAGTGTGGAAAATCTGACCCCGTATTCACTCCATAACATCGCCAACTCCACCCCTGCCTCACCTCATCAGGTCCCTGGAGCTGTGAGGCCAGCATGCAACTGGAGGGTGAGTCCAGGTTTACTGACGAATATCACAGGTTTATTTTTGGGAGATACGTCAGACCTTACCACCTGTAGGCATACGCAACCACAACAATACGTACATATATATATAGCACAGTTATAAAACACCCTCTGGAGATAAATGCATTATGAAAGAAGAGCTTTAGCAGCAGACGAGGTGAGGCAGCGGTGGAGTTGCCGATGTTATGGAAGAGTAAATAGTGGGTTTTCGATACGAGCCCGGCAAAGTGCTTTTCGGCCGCATGGTAGCATTGTGGTTAACACTGCTGCTTCACAGAGCCAGGTTCCCAGGTTCGATTCCAGGCTTGGGTCACTGTCTGTGCGGAGTTTGTACGTTCTCCCCGTGTCTGCGTGGGTTTCCTCCGGGTGCTCCGGTTTCCTCCCACAGTCCAAAGATGTGCAGATTCGGTGGATTGGCCATGATAAATTGCCCTTAGTGTTCAAAGAAAAATGTTGGGTGGGGTTACTGGGTTACGGGGAGAGGGTGGCGGTGTGGGCTTAAGTGGGGTGCTCTTTCCAAGGGCCGGTGCAGACCTGATGGGCCGAATGTCCTCCTTCCGCACTGTAAAAGCTATGATTCTATGATGATAACCAAGGTGGCTTCACAGCGCCAGGGTCCCCGGTTCAATTCCCGGCTTGGGCCACTCTGTGTGGATGTTCTCCCCGTGTCTGTGTGGGTTTCCTCCGGGTGCTCCGGTTTCCTCCCACAAGTCCCTAAAGACGTGCTGTTAGGTGAATTGGACATTCTGAATTCTCCCTCCGTGTACCCAGCCAGGCGCCGGAATGTGGCGTCTGGGGGATTTTCACAGTAACTTAATTGCCGTGTTAATGTAAGCCTAATTGTGGCAATAAAGGTTATTCAACAAGGTGGATATGTGATCAGAGGCACAACTTGGGATAAACTATGACAACAATGATGCAGCCTCTAATGGTTCCCGGGGAGCGGAATAGAGCCGGTTGCTAGGGAACAGACTTTGTGGTAAGGACCACAGTCAATGAATGACTTTGGCCTCCCGATATATAATCGGGGCAAATTTCTGCTCAACCAGTACTGCATGTTGGATAATGACAGCTTCGGCTCCCACTTACTTTTATAATCCATGGAAATAAAGTCTTTATTTCAATATTTCTGTTGCTCACCAGCAGTTAATAAAATCAACATCATTAAAAACAGATTATCAGGTCATTTACTTCATTGGTTTCTGTGGCAGCTAACCATGTGCAAGTTGGCTACTGCATTTCCCTATGCTCCTTCAAATGTAGCCCACATTATCTCTGAAGCACTTCGGGACATCTTGAGGTTATGAAAAGGGTCATGTAAATGTATTTGATAAGGCTTTGACAAAGAGCCACCCAGACCCGAAAAGTTAGCTCCATTCTCTCTCCACAGCTTCTCTCAGACCTGCTGAAAATGTCCAGCATTTCCTGTTTTTGTTTCTGTAAACGGATGTTGAGTCATGTATTGTCCATTCTCCTCGGGATTTACGCAAGCTTTTTATTACCGCCCTCGCCTTCTCTTCTCGAATTTCCAATTCTCATTGACAATTAGTGTTTCCGACCTGAGCTCAGTATCGCACGGGATTTTTTGAACTGTGGATCCCTATCCCTTCCTCGTTTAATCTGCAGAAAGCACTTAACTGTTTTTGACGTGGTCCAAGAGCTGCGGTTAGTTTAACAACTGGGTACTTGACAATCATTCAAGCGTGAAGGGAAATGAAATTAAACAATCCAGTCAGCTAGCCATGTACAAGCTGTCAATCACAGCTGAGTAAAACCACTTTCACATTGATGTGAATGAAAGCCTTGCGGATCAAAGATTTGAGGGGGTTTAAACCCAGCTGATGTGGTTTCCACTTTACAGGAATTTACAATTGCCGATTTCTCTGCCTGAGCCAGCAGGTATAGGGAACAGGTGAGTTTAAAGCAGTGATATTTTTTACTGTCTCTGTCTGGTCTGCTCTTTAGCTTCCAGGCATGGTTTCTGTAATGGGGTGTCTCTGGTGGGGGTCCCTGTAATGGGGGGCCCTCTGGTGGGGGTCTCCCTTCATGTGGGGTCTCTGGTAGCGGTCTTTATAATGGGGGGTCCTCTGGTGAGCATTGCTCTTATGGGGTGTATCACTTACGGCAGGTCTGTGGTGGGGGCCGCTGTAATGAGAAGTCTCTGGTGGGCTTCTGCAATGGGGGGTTCTCTGATGGAAGTCTCTCTAATGGGTGGTATCTGGTGGGGTGTCAGTGGGGAGGGGGTCAGGGCACCCTCACACTGTGGGGCGGGAATACCCAGTAAATCCCTGGGGGGGGGGGGTGGAAATTGCATGGTGGAGGAGCCACCCGACCTCTCTATAGGGCTGCCCACTCAAGATGGCGGCCCAATGGGGGGATTTGCAGTGTAATCCCTGGTGAATTGCCCATCGATTCCCGCTCCCAATGCGAGCGCAAATCAGAGGCCATTCATCTCCAATAGGGAGAACATCGGGCTGGATTCTCCGTTCCTAAGTGCCGGCGCCAACAGAGAATCCGTGGTGTTTCACGATTGGAAAATGGTGGCAAAACACTTCCCAATTCCGTCACCAGAGAGAGACTAGCAACGTTCCGCAAGAAACACCCGCGGAGCGCGCGTGAAACGGCTGGAGAATCGCCGGGCTGACAAGTGCAGCCGCGCAGGCCTACAGCCCCACACACGCACCGGTCACGCCAGAAAAATGGCGCCGGCCATGCTGAACTGGGTTCCCGCCCACCCCGAGCCCACAGCCCGCCTCCTGGCCACCCCCCACCACTCCCCCCAGCTTTCGGCGATTGGCCGGAGAATCCCCGTTCACGACCGAATTGGGGGCAGCGTTGCTTTCGCGATGCTCTGCAACCTCCAAAGCGGCGTACTCGACATATCGACGGCATCAGGATGTTGCCCGAGGCCCCCCCCCCCCCCCCCCCCGATGCGCCACCCCCGACCGGCCATGTTCCCGACGGCGTGGGCCCCTCATGGTCCCACCCGCCGGGAACTCGGCGTGGCGGCTGCGGACTCAGTCCAGCACCGCCACAGCCGGGGGAGGGCCGGTCCGCGACAGGGGGGGACTTTGTCAGGGGCTGTGGGGCACTGGTCTGGGGTGCGCGAGCCGACCAATGGGGGGGGCACTATTCCGCAGGCTGGGTCCGCGAGCGGCCGGCACCATGTTGCACAGTGCGGCCGCTGCAAGCCGCCGCCGTGCGCATGCGTGGCCACGGGCTCGGCAATTCTCCGGGCTGTATCGGCAACTAGAGCTCCACGCTGCCTTGATGCTTGCCCCCCCCCCGCCAAACGGAGGATCGGTGGCCGTTTAACTCATTTCTTTCTGTCATAAATCGCCACCGTTCCCACGCCGGCGTGCGGACATAGCTTCAAAATCGGAGAATCCAGCCCCCATTCTTTCACCAACACCAGAAAGCTGCTTCTCTGAACGTTAGCATACTGCTTCTTGTGGGAGCTAGTTGTGCAAAGCTTGGTGCTGTTGCTTTTCCTACATCAAAACTACACTGCCAACGAAGATTGGTTGTAAAGTGACGATAGGCGTTCCATAAATGCAAATCTTTCTTTCCGCTGTCCCCTCGCTTCGCGACCGGAGACCCCCCCCCCCCCCCCCCCCCCACCCCCGATCACGTCCTCTTTCATTGCTCCAACCCGAAACCGTATCCAGAAGCCTCTTTGCGAGTGGGAAAAAAAATTCCCCCATTCAGCGGCATAACTCGTTTGTGAGCAGGAGAAAGGGAACGCCATGGCAACATAGGAACTTGGAGTAAGTAAGCGGGGAGTGCTGCGTGTTTAAACAGGCGAGAGAGGGACAAAGATCATGGCCAACTAAATAGGAAGTGATGAATGTATTGAAAGGAATGGTTTCACCCGGGGGCTCATTGCCTCTTTAGAAGATTCAACCTTCTCCCTGTTATTCTGCTTTGCTTTTTGCAAATCTCCTGTTTTTATTCAGCTGTCTCATTTTAATGGATTGCGTTAGAGTGAGTAAGTGTATCCTGCGGTAACTGCCCCGTGCACTGATTTAACTCAATCCTATTGAATCCTGTTAAACAACATGAAGGGAGGTTTAATGCCCTGCTCTTGTCAGATCCCATGCTTGCATTACTGATCTCCCTGTGGTGTATTTTGAACCTTGTACTCGGTCTCTTTAAGTCATTCACTTTTGTGACAATGCGGTGCTTTGTACGTCTCCGAACAGTTTCGGTGCTCAGCTATGATGCAGCGAGTGTTTTGTGCGCCCGCTCATTTATTTTTGTATCCCATCGGGCTGCCCCTTTGTGGCCAAAATGTAATGAGTTGTTGGCTGCAGGGCAGTGGGGAGCAATCTTGCCTCTTGAGTGGAAAAGGCCACGGTTTCTGGTTCACCTCCAAGAACCTGAGCCCAAAATCGAGTAGGCCACTTCAACGGCTGTCAATCAATGAGGGCGTGGTTTCCCATCTTTCGGGTGAGATTGTAAGCCAAGGCCCTGCCTGCCATCTCCAGGTGCACACAAAAAAGGCCAGGGCAGCAGTTCAGATAAGAGCTGGGCAGTTTTCCCCAGTGCCTGGTCGATATTTATTCCTCAACCAAGCAGACTGGCCATTCATCTCATTGTTATTCATTTCTGACAAAAAGAGACATTTTGCCAAAGCTTTTGATCTTCCACACATCAGAAAAGATGCACGGACCCCAAATTCCAACAGGGAACAACAATTTATACTCCATGAGAAAAGAATGCTGATGGATTGACAAGATGACTCTGATTGGATGAGGCATTGCCATGGAGAATGCACCAGGGAGCTCTTTTGTCCCCCACAAGCAACAGTTCCCTGGTGCACTCTCCATGGCTACACCTCCACCAATCAGAGTTGACCAGCTAACCAAACAGCACCCTTTTCTCACGCAGTGTAAATTGTTCGAAATTTGGCATTCTTGCACCTGTCCTGATGAGTGCAAGATGAAAAGCTTCTACAGCATGTCTCTTTTTTTCAGTTTACGGGCATATGAATCAGGAGCAGGAGTAGGCCATTCGGCACCTCCCAGCCTGCTCCCCCAAACACTTTTCACTCCTTCCCCCCCGCCCCCGCTCAATAAACAATGAGTCACACGGTAGCACAGATGTTGAGCAAATACTGCTGCTTGTAGAACCTTGCTCCGCATAGATTGACTGCCCGATTCGTGAGCTATAATAGTGGCTGCACTTGAAAAGAAAAATTCAATTGATATAAATCTCTTTAGAACACCTTAAGGGCATGAAAGGTGCAAGACTTTCAGTTGAAATCTTCTAATGTTGCAGATAAAATGCACCAGAAACCAGTAATTTATTCAAAATATAGGCATTCACCCCCACAGCCTCTGTCGCTGCCTGGCAGCCCTCAGTAGTTACGTGGCCAGTGTAACCCAGTGATTCAGTTCAAGTAAAATCACTGAATTTGCAGATGTCAACTCACGGGTTTCTCGACAAGGTATCCTCATGAAGTGTTCCATCTCTCAGTTGATGTGGAGGCTTTAGAGAGGGCGCAGAGGAGATTTACCAGGATGTTGCCTGGTATGGAGGGCATTAGCTGTGAGGAGAGGTTGAATAAACTTGGTTTGTTCTCACTGGAACGAAGGAGGTTGAGGGGAGACCTGATAGAGGTCTACAAAACTATGAGGGGCATAGACAGAGTGGATAGTCAGAGACTTTTTCCCAGGGTAGAGGGGTCAATTACGAGGGGGCATAGGTTTAAGGCGCGAGGGGCAAGGTTTAGAGGAGATGTACGAGGTACGTTTTTTACACAGAGGGTAGTGGGTGTCTGGAACTCGTTGCTGGAGGAGGTGGTGAAAGCAGAGATGTGGTAAACACCACTAGTTATATATTGTATGTATTACGGCACCGCCCGTATAGTACAGGTACCATGGTAAATCCCTGCCTGCTGGCTCTGCCCAGCAGGCGGCGTATAAAAGTGTCTGCTCTCCTGCGCTGGTTCCAGCTGCGGGAGGCACAACATCTTGTGCAATAATGCCCCGATTTTTTCACCATTCTTGTCTCGTGGTAATTGACGGTACATCAAGGGACAATAGTGACGTTTAAGGGGCATCTTGACAAATACTTGAATGGGATGGGAATAGAGGGATACGGACCCCGGAAGTGTAGAAGACTTTAGTTTAGATGGGCAGCATGGTCGGCGCAGGCTTGGGGGGGGGAGCCGAAGGGCCTGTTCCTGTGCTCTACTTTTCTTTGTTCTTTGATGGAGGTTACTCTTGTGAATATAGAGCTTACACCCTGGTGTGTCCCCTGCCTCCCTTTCATTGAGTGGAATCCATCGTCGAAGAGCTTGCACAGGTAGCACAGATGAGAAAGACATTTCAATCAAAGGGAATTGATACAGGGAGAGCTCTTTGGACGTCATTCAGGGGAACCCTTAAAAAACTGTGTATTTTCCTGTTCTCCTTGATCGCAATGTCCCCCTCCTGAGACACAGTGGAGACATCCTTCAACTCAGGACTGCTCAAAAAAATACAAGTAGCTTGTTTGCAAAACAAAAGCATGGAATCCTTTAGGGAGCAAGTATTTTGGGTTGAGAGAAAAAAGGGAAGACTTGTCCTGGAAGCATCTCAAAAGGCTTGCAATACGGGGACATGCTTTCAAACGCAGCAGGCATTGATGTAGACATATGCGGCAGCTATTTCGTGACCAGGATCACACAAACACAATGAGATGATTGCCCAGTTGATCTGTTTATGAGGAAGGGATGCCACAGGCCGCACTCCGCTCCACAGCCACAGAGACAGGAGTAGGCCTTTTAATCCCTCAAGCCTCTTTCACCATTCAGTCAGATCACAGCTGATCTGTGACCTGACTCGATGAAATGAGAGTCACCACAGTCCCAGATGACCAGAGGCTGCCTCCCATTTTGAGAGAGAGAGGGAGAGAGCTGGCTGGTGGGGGTTTAATCTGGGGGTCACCGCGCCTCGGGCGAGGGTCAAAGTTGACAGGGCGGGGCCTTCATGGATAACCTCAACCGGTCACGGGGATTGAACCCACGCTGTTGACCTCGCACCGCATCACGAACCAACTATCCAGCCAATTGCGTTATAGGATCAAGGGGCATAAGAAGAGGAGGAGGCCATTCAGCCTACTTGCTGTGCCATGTAATACAATCATGCCTTTTACACCTGCTCCTCCCCTACTTCAGCATTGCATGGGATTTTAAAATCAATTTGAACTTGTAGATAGGCGTTTAATGTCGCACTGCCTTCACTAACACGATGAGTACCTGTTTGACCAGGAATTCTTGCCACTTTTTTGTGATTTCTTAAATAATAATAATATTTAATATTGTCACAAGTAGGCTTACATTAACACTGCAATGAAATTACTGTGAAAAGCCCCTAGTCGCCACACTCTGTGCGCCTGTTCGGGTACACTGAGGGAGAATACAGAATGCCCAATTCACCTAACAAGCACATCTTTGGACTGTGGGAGGAAACCGGAGCACCCGGAGGAAACCCACACAGACACGGGGAGAACGTGCAGACTCCGCACAGACAGTGACCCAGCCAGGAATCGAACCTGGGACGCTGGAGCTGTGAAGCAACAGTGCTAACCACCGTGCCGCCCATATTTATTTTGCTTTCACTTGTTTTGTGTAAAGGTGGAGCTCAATCCACTCACTCCCTCTCTCGCTTCAAATAAAACCTCCTCTCCATAAGTCACTGATTTATACTGGGTGCATAGTTCCATGCTAATGTGATCTTTAGAAAACTCTATCCAAACTGGTTCTTGCCAGTCACCTGCCACACATGGGCACAGATATTCCAGCGGGAATGAAAAATCCTCCACGGACATGAAGATCATATTGGATATATTGCACTATTGCACAGAAACAAAGTTATACGGCCCAACCAGTCCACGGTGGTGATAATGCTCCACTGGAGCCTCCTCCTATCTGTCCTCATCTCAATCTACCATCCTAACCCTCTATTCCAGTCTCCTTCATAGGCTTGTCCAGCTTCCCCTTAAATACATCTGTACAATTCACTTCAACCACTCCCCGTGCTGGTGAGTTCCACATTCCCAACACTCTCTGGGTGAAGAATTCTCCATGAGATTTCTTGGTGACTTGGTTATGCTCTTTCACACATGAGGAAATGTCCTCTCTGTATCAAAACCGTCCATAACTCATGGACGCCTGTCTGCTAGTTTCAACCTTGGTTGGTCTCAGCAAAGACCAGAGATGAGAGACTGTGATAATAAGAAGCAAAAATCTCAGGGGAGAGAGGACTAATGAAATTCACCCACGCTATCAATAGAAAGGAACATGTGGTAGGATCTATACTGGACAACCTCTCTCGCCAATATTGGGCGCGATTCAGCAGACACAAGTTAAATTCTGCTGAACGGCATGTTTAGCAGGGTGTTTCTAGGGGGCTGCAGTGATGAGAAAGACCCTGCTATTCCATGGCACTTTCCTGGTTTTTTGGCCTTGATGAGGAACTCCCCACTGTGGTCAGTCATTAAGCACACCATGCAGGAAGACTACTGGGCACCATTTTTAAAGGTAGACCCAATCCTTCGACCCCCCCCCCCCTCACTGCCTCCACTGCGGCCTCAGGACCTCCCATTTTACCCAGCCTACCTCTTCTGGGGTCCTTGAGCACCCCCCCTTCATTCCACCTCTTAGGGGCAAAGCCCCCCCCCCCCGCCCCAGGACCCGATCCCTAGCACCTGGGCATCTTGGCAGTGCCAGCCAGACATCCTGGCAGTGCCACATTGGCACCAGCGAGTGGGGTGCCAAACAGGCAGTGCCATGGTGCCAGGCTGGCAGTGCCAAGGTGCCCAGGTGGTAGGGGGAGTTTGAGAGTGCCACCTTGCCCAGTTCCCGACCACCTCCCGTCCGGCCTAGCCCCCCCCCCCCAAATGTGACTCCCTGGAGGTGCCATCACTACTGGTTCACGACTTTGTGAACTGTTACCAAAATGGCACACCTCGCTGGAAGGCCGGTGAACCCTGGGCGGCAGGTGAGTTGGGTGAGTGCATATTTAAATTAGCCAAATGGATAATTTCAATATGCGCGCCTGGATCTCGCCCACAGAGAGCGAGATCTAGATCGCGACCCACCATGAGGTTCCGCTGAATCTCGCAAGATATTTTGAGCGCCACGACTATTGATGAAGGCCTCATCCGAATGCCAAAATGGGCGTGACAAGGCCGCGGAAGCGCGTCCGTTGAGTTTCACCCTTCTGGAATTAATAAGGCCATCCCTTCTTCATTCCATTCATGACTATCTCAAGGCTGAGCCTGCCTCATCTGCATCCCAATAGGTGTCGTAGGCCATGCCAGGATCATAACCACAAGTTGTACAAATCAACCCAAGTAGCCAAGGGCTACGGCTCATGATGAACAACGCAGAAGTTGTGAGTTCAAATCCTGACAATGGCATGGAACAGATCGCTCAGGGAATGCAAGAGGCAATTTGACACGCATGTTGTGACCGGGAGCTGTGGATAGTAATGATTGGAGCTCCAACTTTCCTTTCCATCAAATGGCTGACCAGGAATCTCCCGGACTCCTAGCTTCTGCTGTTGATGTGCTTTGCAAGAATTGGCGGGGCGACACTTAACCTGTTTGACCACATTACAAACCCACCTTCCTCGGCCATCAAGTCCTGCGGTGTGACTTAAACCAGAGCTGACTCCGAGCCGGGGGCGCGACCCACTGTGTCACAAGAACTCCTCAGTGCAAATGATTAAAAAAGGAATAAAGTCAGATGGAACACCCAACCCTGTTGATCCTACAAAATCTTCCTTACGAACACCTGGGGGCTTGCTCCAAAATTGGTAGATCTGCCCCACAGACGAGACAAGCAACAGCCTGACATAGTCATACTCACGTAATCATATTGTACAGATAACGTCACTGACACCACCGTCACTATCCATGGGTATGACCTGCCCCATTGGCGCAGTGGTGTACAGTCGGGAAGGAGTAGCCTTGGGAGTTCTTATCATTAATTCTGGCCCCCATGATATCTCCTGACAGCAGGTCAAACATGGGCAAAGAAGTCTCCTGCTAGTTCCAATCTTACACCTGCACCCTCCTCTTCCAGTCTCCCATCCTCCTCAGCTGATGAATCAATATTCCTCCATGTTGAACACCACTTGGAGGAGGCAGTAAGGGTGCTTAGAGCAGAGAATGTACTCTGGGTGGAGGACTTCAATGTCCATCACCAAGAATGGCTTGGTAGCACCACTATTAACCGAGATGGACGAGTCTTAAAGGACTTAGCTGCTGGACTAGGTCTGCAGCAGGTGATGATGGAGCGAACAAGAGGGGAAAACCTACTTGACCTCCTCCTCACCAATCTACCAGTTGCATCTGTCCATGAAAGAATTGATAGGAGCGACCATCCCACAATTCTTGTCGAGACAAAGTCCCATCTGTGAAGTTCAGTCTTCACATTGAGTCTTGATTGATTGATTGATATTTATTGTCACATGTACTGAAGTACAGTGAAAAGTATTTTTCTGCGGCCAAGGGAACGTACACAGTACGTACATAGTAGACAAAAGAATAATCTACAGAGTACATTGACAGTGGTACATCAACAAATAGTGATTAGTTACAGTGCGAAAAAAGGGCTAAACAAGAGCAGCATAGGGCATCGTGAATAGTGTTCTTACAGGGAACAGATCAGTCTGAGGGGGAGTCATTGAGGAGTCTTGTAGCTGTGGGGAAGAAGCTGTTCCTATGTCTGGATGTGCGGATCTTCAGACTTCTGTACCTCCTGCCTGATGGAAGGGTCTGGAAGAAGGCAATGCCTGGGTGGGAGGGGTCTCTGACAATGCTGTCTGTCTTTCTGAGGCAATGGGAGGTGTATACAGAATCAATGTGACGGTGGCAAGCTTGTGTGATGCGTTGGGCTGAGTTTTGTGGCACTAACACCAAGCAAAATAGATTTCGAACAGGTCCAGCAACTCAAACTATTGACCAGAAACTGAACCGGACCAGCCATATAAATACTACAGCTACAAGAGCAGATCGGAGGCTGGGAATCCTGTGGTGAGCAACTCACCTCCAGGCTCCTCAAAGCCTGTCCGCCATTTACAAGGCACAAGTCAGGAGTGTAATGGAATACTCTCCACTGGCCTGGAATGAGTGCGGCTCCAACAACCCTCAAGAAGCTCAACCCCATCTAGGACAAAGCTGCCCCCTTGATTGGCACCCCATCCATCACCTTCAACATTCATTCCACCACTGACACACAGTGGCAGTAGTGCGTACCATCAACAAGATGTGAAAGCTCTTTCACAGAACTTTACAAACCAGTAACATCTACCATGAAGAAGGACAGGGGGGCAGATGCATAGGGGCACCACACCGCCTGCAAGTTTCCCCCACTGTCACTCACCATCCCCATTTGGAAATATATCACCGTTCCCACACGGTCAATATCCTGGAAAGCACTCCCGAACAGCACTGCTGGTGTACCTACACCACATGGACTGTGGTGGTTCAAGAAGGCAGCTCACCAGCACCTCTCGAGGGCAACTAGGGATGGGCCATAAATGTTGGCCAAGCCAGCGATGCCCACAGCCCGTTAAAGAATTTGAAAAAAACTCTTGTGCTAGGATCGCCCAAGTGTGGACAGGATCCTTGCTGGGCATGCTAGATTTAGCCCGTTCACTGTTTCTCTCTCCACAGATGCTGTCTAACCTCTTGTGTAATTTAATTTCAGATTTACAGCATTGTCATGTGAGAGTACCTTTAAGAAATGGGGGTTTATAAATGGGTGTGTATATAAGTATTTGTAGTGAGAGTACCTTTAAGAAATAGGTATTTATTACTGCAGTGATGTCAGAGAGTGGGTGGAGCTGGGCTGTCTGTCAGCTTTTTACTTTCGGTTTAGGCTGTTTGCTGCATGGTGTGTTTTAGTTTTGTTTTCAGTGTTGGAGCTGAAGCCAGCCAAAGCAGGTGTACTGCTGTTCTCTCTGCCATGAAAAGACTATCTCTTGATCATTTGGTGAATTCAGAATTATAAATGTTCGCAGTAGTGACTTTTACCTGATGTGCTTCTGTTAAAAGGTGTTTCTTTTGTCTTCTGGATGTTGTTTGGCAAGTTATTAAGGATTACTTAGTGTTGTATTCTTTGGGGTTTGTATTTGAATTGATGGTTGCTAAGATGTCCACTGTATGTTTTAAAAAGGTGAACTTGAGTTCATAGAATAAACATTGTATTGCTTTAAAAAATACTTTTCCATTCCTGCTGTACCACACCTGTAGAGTGGGCCGTGTGCTCCCCATACCACAATCTATTAAAAGTCAGGTGAACTCCATGATACACTTTGGGGTTTTCTAACCCTGGGCCATAACAAATTGGGGGCCTGAGCGGGATAAAAGTCCATCTATTGGATTGGCTTAGTGAACTTAAAGACAGTGAGGGGTGAACATATTGTGGTTGCTTTTCAGGTGTGGTATTTCAGTTTAAGTAGGGAGTGTGTTGTGGACACTGGCTCTTTCAGAGGCTCTGATGTTTTTGGGGGTGGAGACGGTCACACGCAGTACCTTATGGACAGAGACTAAAAGCAGACTGTGAGATTTGGCAGAAACATTGCAGTTAACATTACCTGACAAAATGTGAAAAGATGAGGTCATTATGGCGGTGGCTAAGCATTTAAAGTTGCCCGAGATACAGTTTGATTCATCGGAAATGGCAAAAAGTCAGTTCCAAATTAATCAAATGGAACATGAGAATGAATTAAAGCAGCTTGAATATGAAAGAGAGAGAGGAAAAAGAAAGAGGAAGAGAAAGAGAGAGAGAGGAAAAAGAGAGAGAAGAAAGGAAAACAGAAAGAATAGCCCTAGCAGAACAAAAAGAAAGAGAAAGAGAGATACAGATCAGGGAAAAAGATAAAGAGAGAGAGATTTTGAACTTCATAAAATGGCCATGAAACAAAACAGTCAGTTAAAATTGGCAGACGGAAAGGGAAACATATGGTTGGTTGATAGTGATGAGGATAGTGAGAAAGAGCGTCATAGTCGAAGGCTTGGTGGGGATCTATTTAAATATGTCCAAGCGTTGCCAATGTTTGACGAGGAGGAGGTAGAAGCCTTTTTCAATTAATTTGAGAGGGTGGCTAAACAAATGAAATGGCCACAGGACATGTGGGTATTACTGATTCAAAAAAAGCTGGTAGGTAGGGTTAGTGAAGTGTTTGCATCACTACCGGAGGAGGTATCTGGGTCGTATGAGGAGGTGAAAAAAATCCATCTTGGGTGCTTTTGAACTAGTGCCTGAAGCCCCCAGACAAAGGTTTAGAAATTTGGGAAAGAATTTGGTCAAACTTACATGGAGTTTGAAAGGCTCAAAAAGAGTAACTTTGATCGGTGGATAAGGGCTTTGAAAATAGACCAAACGTATGAAGCTCTCAGAGAAATTATACTTTTGGAGGAGCTAAAAATTCAATTTCTAATGTAGTGAGAATTGATGTGGAAGAGCAGATGTTTAAAACTGCGAGATTGGCAACAGAAATGGCAGATGATTATGAATTAGTTCATAAATCAAAGCTTGGTTTCCGACATCAGTTTCAGCCTGTGAGGGATAGAAACTGGGGAAAAGAGAAATACTCAAGGGGTAAAGGTGATCTAATGGGACAATATAAGGAGAGTGTACCTCAGGTTAAAAAAGAAATCCAGGATGATGGAAAATAAATGAAAAATTTCAAATGTTTTCACTGTAATAAAACCATGTAAAGTCACAGTGTTGGTGGTTGAAGAAAAGCACTGGGATGGCTGATGTGGTAAAACAGGATAAGACAGGAGGGTTTGTTAGAGTGGTAAAGGAAAGCCCAAGTGAAGCAAAGGAGGTGCAAAAGATTGTACAACCTGATCAAGAGGTGATTGATAAAAAGGTGCCAGATCTCTTTAAAGAATTTACTTTTGCGGGTAAAGTTTACTCATGTGTATCAGGAGGAGTGGGCAAAGAAGTCACAGTTTTATGAGATATGGGAGCAAGTTAATCTCGAATGGTAAGAGATGAGGAGTTATGTAGTCTGGGAATAGTATTGCCAGAAAAGGTGGTAATATGTGGAATTCAGGGTGAGAGGAGTAGTGTTCAATTATATAAGGTAAGGTTGGAAAGTCCAGTGAAGAGTGGTGAAGTGGTAGTAGGAGTAATAGAGAAACTATCTTGTCCAGGAATACAGTTTATCTTGGGTAATGATATAGCTGGATCGCAGGTGGGAGTGATACCTACTGTGGTTGGTAAGCCAGTGGAAAATCAGACAACTGAAGTGTTGAAGGACGAGTATCCTGGGATTTTTCCGGATTGTGTAGTAACAAGGTCGCAAAGTCACAGGTGAAGGCAAGAGGAGAAATCAAAGAGTGAAGATGAAGTTGCAGTACAATTATCAGGAATGATTTTTGATCAGATGGTTGGAAAAGAACAAGATCAGGTGGAGGATGAGGCAGATATTTTTAGTTCAGCAAAATTGGCAGAGTTACAACAAAAAGATATAGAAATAAAACTGATCTATCAGAAAGCATACATGGAAGAGGAATCTGAGTGTATACCAGAGTGTTATTACCGTAAAAGTGATGTCTTGATGAGAAAATGGAGACCTTTACATATGCGGGCAGATGCAAAGTGGGCAGAAGTTCATCAATAGTATTGCCGGTAGGGTATAGAAAGAAGGTGTTGCGAGTTGCACATGAGGTACCAGTGGGAGGTCATTTGGGAATAATGAAAACTCAAGCTAAAATCCAAAAACATTTTTATTAGCCTGGACTACATAAAGATGTAGTTAACTTTTATTAATCATGTCACACATGTCAAGTGATAGCGAAACCTCAAGCAGTGATAAAACAAGCGCCCTTAATACCCATTCCAGCATATGAGGAACATTTTACACGGGTCCTAATTGATTGCGTAGGACCGCTTCCTAAAACGAAAAGTGGGAATCAATATCTTTCGACGATAATGGATGTGTCTACTTCGTTTCCAGAGGCCACTCCAGTACATTATATTACAGCTAAAAAGTTTGTGGAGGAGTTACTTAAATTCTTTACTAGATATGGACTACCCACAGACATACAATCGGATCAAGAATCAAATTTTACCTCCGGGTTATTCAAAGAAGTTATGGATAGCTTAGGAATAAAACAATTTAAATCAACTGCATACCATCCAGAATCGCAGGGAGCGTTAGAAAGGTGGAATCAGACATTAAAGACAATGTTGAGGGCGTATTGTCAAGATTATCCAGAGGATTGGGATAAAGTAATTACATTCATATTGTTTGCAATTCGGGATGCACCTAATGAATCAACCAAATTCAGTCCTTTTGAACTAATTTTTGGTCATGAGGTAAGAGGACCACTTAAATTGGTTAAGGAAAAATTGGTGAGTGAGAAATCAGAAATTACATTATTGGATTATTGTCAAATTTTAGGGAACAATTAAATAGAGCAGGTGAATTGGTTGGACAACATTTAAAAGTTGCACAAAATTGTGATGAAACGGGTAGCGGACAAAAAATCCAAAGTTCGTAGTTTTGCCAGTGGGGATTAAGTTTTAGTATTGTTACCAGTGGTAGGTGAACCTTAAAAAGCAAGGTTTTGTGGATCTTATCAGATTGTAACAAAAATAAGTGAGGTGAATTTTGTGGTTAAAAACGTCGGATAGAAGGAAAACTCACCGAGTGTGTCATGTGAATATGCTTAAAAGGTACTTTGAAAGGGAAGGAGAGAAAAAGGAGAGAAAAATGATTCGAACTCAAAGTGACGAACCAAATCCAGATGACTGTGAATTTGACATACCTCAAATTAAATTGGAAAATGCGGATGTTCTTAAAAATTGGGATAAATTGTTGAGATACCATCCAGAGGAAAAACAGACTGACCTGAAAGAGTTATTGATATCACATGGGCATATTTGTGGAGATAAATTGGGAAGTACTAAAATGGCTACACATGATGTAGATGTGGGAAATGCTGTTCCAATTACACAACATCTATACAGTCTTAACCCTTTAAAATTGGCACAGATTAACAAAGAGATTGAGAGTATGCTTAAAAATGGCATAATTGAAGTGGGTTGCAGCCAATGGATCGCACCCATAGTGATGGTACCTAAACCAGACGGTACCCAACGGTTGTGTGTGGACTATGGAAAGGTGAATGCAGTTACAAGAACGGACTCTTATCCTGTCCCACCATTGAAGGATTGCATTGAGAAAGTGGGACAATCTGCTTTTATTTTCAACTTCCGGACACGGAAAGAAAACTTAAAATATCGTATGGAGTTCTTCGGTCGACTTCAGGAGACGAGTTTGGTGATGAACCTAGCCGAAAGTGAATTTGGAGAAGCCCGAATCACTTTCCTTGCGGAGTTTCCGTTATCCTCAAGACAAAGGGAAATAATGTGATTTCTTAGCATGAGTGGATTCAATCGAACATTTGTGCAAAAGCTTTGTGGTGTGATTGCTCCACTGATGGAATTGCTGAAGAAACATAAAAAATGTCAATGGACAGCAGACTTTCAACAGGCATTTGACTGCCTGAAAGCTGTGATCACCAATGTTCCTGTATTGGAACATTGCAAGGGACTCTGTGGTCAGATTGAACTAAAGTATCTGACCAACTTCAGGAGGCGGGTTTGGTGATAAACCTAGCCAAAAGTGAATTTGGAAAAGCCTTGGCCATACATTTGGCCAGGGTCGAATGGTCCCACGGGATGTGAAAACGTAAGTTATTGGGGAGTTTCCGATACACTTTACTCAACGGGAAATAATTCGATTTCTTGGTATGAGTGGATTTGACCGGAAATTTGTCCCGAATTTCAGCAGTGTGGTCGCTCCACTGATGGATTTGCTCAAGAAACGTCAAAAGTTTCGGTGGACAGCGGAGTTTCAACAGGCATTTGACTGCCTGAAAGCTGTGATAACCGATGATCCTATGTTGGAGGATTACAAGGGACTCTGTGATCAGATTGAACTAAAGTATCTGACTTTGAAGAGACATGCCGAGGTGTAGAGGAATGGATGGATCGTGTAGGTACCTTCTTGTTCAAAGAGACTGTCAATTGAGATGGATTTCAATTGGAGGAAGAAGAAAAAAAATGGACTGTATTATTATAGCTGTTTAGTGTGTTGTTTTTTGAAACGGAAAAGTATATTTACTGTGTGCATTTCTTAAAGGATAGTGAAAAGGTGAAAAATGAAACCATCTTGAAGTTGATGGTTTATTTTTTTTCTTGGGGGAGGTGTCATGTGAGGGTACCTTTAAGAAATGGGTGTTTATAAATGGGTGTATATATAAGTATCTGTAGTGAGAGTAACTTTAAGAAATGGGTGTTTATTACTGCGTGATGTCAGAGAGTGGGTGGAGCTGGGCTGTCTGGCAGCTTTTTACTTTCGTTTTAGGCTGTTTGCTGCAGGGTGTGTTTTAGTTTCGTTTTCAGTGTTGGAGATGAAGCCAGACAAAGCAGGTGTACTGCTGTTCTCTCTGCCATGTAAAGACTATCTCTTGATCATTTCGTGAATTCAGAATTATAAATGTTCTCAGTAGTGACTTTTACCTGATGTGCTTCATTTGTCTTTTGGATGTTGTTTGGCAAGTTATTAAGGATTACTTAGTGTTGTATTCTTTGGGGGTTGTGTTTGAATTAATGGTTGCTAAGATGTTCACTGTATGTTTTAAAAAGGTAACTAAAGTTCATAGAATAAACATTGTTTTGCTTTAAAAAATACTTTTCCATTTCTGCTGTACCACACCTGTAGAGTGGGGCGTGCGCTCCCCATACCACACTCTATCAAACGTTGTGGGTCAGGTGAACTGTATGAGACACTTTGGGGTTCCCTAAACCCTGGCCTATAACAGCATCTGCAGTATTTTTGCTTTTGTATTAGCTTTTCCTTGCATTGGAACAGGCGCTAAAGTCGGTGCCTGAGGAACGTAGGAACATGAGTCATCCATTCAGCCCCTTGACCTTCCTCTGCCGATCAGTTAAATCATTTGCTTGCCTTAGCTCCATATCCCTTGATGCCACTTACTCAACAAAGATCGCTCGATCTTCTTATTGAAAGCTCTAATTCATCTCCAGCAGCCACAGCCACTTAATGGCAAGAATTCCAGGTTTTAGCTGACATTAGTGTGAAGAATGATGACCTATTTCTTTAATTTAAAGATTATGCCGCCTCATTTTCAACTTCCCCATCAGAAGAAATCATTTCTCTGTATGTAGCCGGTCGTCTTCTTAATGTTTTAGAAATCTCAATCAGATCACGCTTCAAATTCCTATATTGGTGTTATTCGACACTGTACCAGCTGGAATTCTCCAGTAACCTGAATTCCAGACAGCTCAATTTATTTTAAATCAACCACTAAACTCACAAGTAAACACACCACTAAACTCACGAGTAAACACACCACTAAACTCACGAGTAAACACACCACTAAACTCACGAGTAAACACACCACTAAACTCATGGCAAAAGAGGCCAGGATAAACTGGAAAGCCAGAATTCAGGAATTTGAAAATGAGCTCACTTCTGCAATGCTGGAGCCAAGAGCATAAAGGTCTGGGAGGCACGGTGGCTCAGTGGTTAACACTGCTGCCTCACAGCTCCAGCGTCCCGGGTTCAATTCCAACCTTTGCACTTTCTCCCCGTGTCTGCGTGGGTTTCCTCTGGGTGCTCCGGCTCCCCCCACAGTCCAAAGAGGTCTAAAGGTGAATTGGCCACGCTAAATTGCCCCTTGGTGTCCAAAGGTTAGGTGGGGTTATGGGCCTGCAGGGATAGGATGGGGCTGTGGGCTTAGTGGGGTGGGGTTGCTCTCTTGGAGTGTCGGTGCAGACTGGAAGGAACGAAATACCTCCTTCTGCAATGTATGGATTTTATGAGAGCACTGACACCGCGATTCCAGTCAGCGTTATCAGGATTATCCCAAGATTTCACAGCCCTCTCGCGAAATGGTGAGCGAGCCTGCGTTTGTCTGAGAAATTGTGACTCACCCGACCCGTTCTTGAGAGTTGGCAAGTCTGGGAGTGACAGCAAGCCGAGTGGCAAGTCAACATATCCATGGATACAGAAAGAGGCTGAGTCACGGGCTAACATACCCACGGAGATGCTGACGGCCCCTGTTCGTGCCCTGGAGTTTGAGATGCTCCGATTTCAAAAGAAGGGTTGTTTGCCTGCTCTGCATACAAGGATGGACGTTGTGGGGGTATTGCACACCACAAGATCTCCCAGGAGTGGTTGAAAGTGGCACTCTGAGGTCACCGGCATTTTTGATCATCCAGCATCATCCATTCTCCGTGCATTCCAGAGAGTAACGATTTTAATCTTTAATGGATTGCAAACAGAAGGCAAGGCTTTAATAACAGTGCGCCAGGGTCTGTCATTAACCGTATGTCGGAACAAAATGCTAGAAAAACTCAGCACGTCTGGCGGCATCTATGGAGAGAGAAAGACAGTAAACGTTTCGAGGGCATATAGCCCTTCATTGCCTTTATTTTATCCGCCCTTAACCATTTCTGTCTCTGCAGTCACATTATCCTGCCAGTAGCAACATATAAGTAACACTAATTATTGAAATGAAAGTTTTAATTGTCACTTCATGAATCTGAGTCATTGGAAAACAAGAACAGTAATCAATTAAAAAGTCATATTATTGGAGGCTTCTGATTAAAAAACGACTCTCTCCTCTGTCGTACTTTATAATGACCTGATCTGCCTGTCATTTTGGTTTTAATGAACATTTTCAATATGAATCAGCCTCGAATTGGAGCTGATTAACAAAGTGGAAGAAAGATGTTTGCAATCTTCAGTTGAGCCACAAGAGTGAATGTCAAATTAATTCTTAAATTTCCGCATGCCCTCAGGGTTCACTCACGGCATCACTTCAATCTACTCTTTTCAATCAGCAGAATGTCCAACATTTGACCAAGATTGATGCTCGCTCAATCAACCAATGCCACGAGTCACATTAATGTCCCTGCTGAAAGTTTCTTATCCGTTAACATTTTAACGGAAGCCAAATTCGGTGAGCAGGAAAGGTCCAAGTGTGAAAGGCGAGCTTGCCAGGTAAAGGAGAGGTAATGTGCTTAGCTCCAGGCACAGATTATACATGAGCTGACACCCTCCGGCTGTGTGAAGCAGCCCATTTCCAATTATACAATGCGCTTCTTAGTTGTGTTATAGAATTTTGTAACACCATTTGGCCCATCCTGCCTATTCTGGCACTTTGAAAGAGCTTCCCATTACTCCCACTCAACTCTGCCACCCGTAGCCATGCAAACGTTGTCAACTATATAATCAATTCCTGTTTGAAAGTTACTATTGAATCTGCTTTCGCTGCACCTTAGGGCAGCATGTTCCGGATCACAACAACGTCCTGCGTAAAATGAAGTCTCACCTCCGGGAAAAGTCCAGAAAAATAGAGCTGCATGGCAACATTACTTCAGAGGCACTAAGAGACTATTGAATCCAGTTGTAGACCACCCAGATGGTGGCCTGGGAAAGGTGCCAGAGAAGAGGTGCAACATTGATTCTCAGCCCAAGTTACTCAGGTGGCTCTTAAAGAGATGGGACTATTTACTTTAAAGCAGTGTTGACATGGAGGTTCCTGACCATGTGAGGACAGATCGGGTATGTCACGTTGACAGATTGGCGAGAACTTGTATTGACACATTTGAACCACACAGGAGTGGCAATTGTCTTGGTGCTAGGACCATAGGAACTGGAGGAGGCCTTCAGCCTCCTGAGCTTGTTTTGCCATTCAATCAGATCACGCTAAGTTTAGATAGTTCGTGACAATCTTAAGCATTTCATTTGTCCCCAGTGGGTAGTGAATCTTTGGAATGTTTTTGCCAGTTTGTGCAGTGGGTGCTGACTCTCTTGTATATCTTCAAAGGGGAGGTGGACCAGAATTAGTTCGGGTAGAGGTCACATCAAGTAGAAGGGCAGCGGCTTGACAGCTAATGTATGCATAGTTTGGTCAATATGATTTTCTGCACTAGTTTTGATTCCGTGAGGTGGGTCAAAGGGGAATTCTCTGAATGTTTTCCACATTTCCGGCACTGTAGGTTTCTTTTGGTGAGTTTGCTTTGCTTCTCCCAGAAGGTTATACGGTGGCTGGACATGGATATTGTCCAATCCTTTATCTTCCTTTAATTTTTCCAATTAAGGGGCAATTTAGCGTGGCCAATCTTTGTGTTGTGGGGGTGAGACCCATGCAGACATGGGGAGAAGGTACAAACTCCACACGGACAGTGACCCGGGGCCAGGGTCGGACCCAGGTCCTCGGCACCGTGAGGCAGCAGTGCTAACCACTGCGCCCCCGTGCCGCCCAATATTGTCCAATCATGACGCTCGAGATCAGGAACAGCCTCCCGTAACAGCCTCCCCGAACAGGCGCCGGAATGTGGCGACTAGGGGCTTTTCACAGTAACTTCATTTGAAGCTTACTTGTGACAATAAGCGATTTTCATTTCATTCACTTCATTCAAGTGAGGGCTTAAGTGGGTCGGTGCAGACTCGATGGGCCGAATGGCCTCCTTCTGCACTGTATGTTCTATGTTCTAAACGGGCAATAGACGTTGGCCTTCCCAGTGATCCACACTGGGAAAGAAGAAAATAATCTGGAGCAGACTTTCTCCATCCTAACCCAGTGTTATTCGGTCCAATCACAGGGTCCTGTCCTACCCAGAATGTAGTCCGTGGATCAAACCTAAAGCTCTCCCGGATTGCTACGGCCCAACTAGTCCTTATGTTAATGAGCTGTGCTGCTGAAATTGTTTAATTTTTAATTAAGGAAAATGTGAACGTGTGATTTTCCTGCACTGGATTACCCAGGACTAGTTCGGTGACCAAAATCAGGGGGCTCACATAGCCGTTAGCAGCATTCCCAATATTCTGCCTATTTAAATATGAAAGATTTGCCTGGCTTCCCTCTGCGCCAGGCGAGGGTTGATGTAGCTAAACACAGGGAGAGGAAAAATTGGTCCCTTTAATCACTTACTCAACCCAAAGCCAACAGGCAATCAAAGACATTTACTGCAATGTCACCCTGCCGGTATAAATGTACTCACAAACGTAGCAGCTGTCTGCAGAGGAGCAGAGCTCGAGATTGGTGATCTGGGCTGTAAAATTTATAAATCTACAGTGCTCCCGCACTTCAGGCTCTGCACCATGCTCAGCATGACAAAGCACTCACACATCGTAGCACAGAAATAGGCCTCAGATTGATAATAGCGTAATAGTAACATCGTTTCACTCAGACATCTTGGTCGTTAGTGGCCGAGAGGGCCTCATTACACTCTTTCTCTGTTGCTGGAGCTAGGCATTGAGTGCCTCAGGGCTGATGGCTGTTTGGAATGCAATCTGAGAGACGGCAATTGTTGCAGCACTTGATCGGTTTGCTGATCTCTGTTCTCCATGCAATCTCCAGAAGCTGTTCAAAGTGTTCCGGGAAATTGAGGGACGGTTGGCTCCAATTGCGTTTCGCATCATAAACAGAAATGTTGGTGTTGCGACATATCGTTTACAACTTCGTTGTTTGAGTCTTGCTCAATGCTTGGAAAGGTTCAGTTGGTAACACTACCCACAGCACTCCCCCCCCCCTCCCCCCGTGTTCCCCACCCCACCCCCCCCCCCCCGCCCCTCACCCTCCCCAATCCCTCCTCCCCCCCCAAAAGTCCATGTACGCCATGAATTCAATTCTCACTCCAGTGACTTGAGCATGCAATGTGGGCTGACACTCCAGGGCAGTGCTGGGGGAGTGCTGCCCCGTCAAAGATATGCTTGGGTAGGGCGCTCTTTCCAAGAGCCGATGCAGACTCGATGGGCCGAATGGCCTCCTTCTGCACTGTAAAATCTGTGAAAAAAATTCTATGATAATACGAAGAACAATCTTTATTTGTGTCACAAGTAGGCTTACATTAACACTGCAATGAAGTTACTGTGAAAAGCCCCAAGTCGCCACATTCCAGCGCCTGTTGGGCTACACAGAGGGAGAATTCAGAATGTCCAATTCACCTAACAGCACGTCTTTCCGTACTTGTGGGAGGAAACAGGAGCGCCCGGAGGAAACCCACACAGACACGGAATGAACGTGCAACCGGGAATCGAACCCAGGTCCCTGCCGCTGTGAAGCAACAGGGAACTGGGTTCGACTCCCGGCGACTGTGCATCCTTAGTCTGGAACTTAGAAAGAAAAGCTTAAAGGAATGGTTCCCATGATGTACTGCTGGCCTCCAATTCACTCGGCCCTGCCAGTAACTTAGAAACGCGAGGATCGCGGTGCCATTTATAAAAGGCTACCCCAGCGCACAGCGTCCAAACCAATTAACGCTGGAAACCCCCCATGTGCACTTCCCCCATACTGGCCGAACATACCCCCAAGCACTATTCCGGCACCACCTGTGTATTGTCTGAGAGGTGGCCTGGTCGTGCCAGGGCAGTACCCTGGCATGACCCCCCCCCCACCCCCGAGCGCTGCATACACCTGGGCTCCCCTGAGGGGGGGGGGGGGTCTGCTCACCAGCTGCCCGTCTTGGGAGACCAGTCGTGCTTCACGCCTTTCTGCCCCCACGCCGCTGCTGGATTTTTTTGAGGGGGGGTGGTTGCTGGGGGAATGACTCTGGCGTCCAGGCAACGTTAGTTACATGGTAATGTATTCAAATGAGGTGCGTGACATTAAACGTTGGGAAATGTGCCCTGTCACCGACAGGGGGAGGAGACAGCTGCATCATATATTTGCATCCACGTAAAACACGACATTGCACTTCTCGTGATAGGTTCCGCTCCTCGTGCCGAACCCGCCCAACGTAAACAGGAGTGGGAAATGCTGGCCACCATCTTTTAGATGATGCTTGAGGCTGTGCTATTCCCTCTCTTAACGCCGGTGGCTTAAGAAGAGGAGTTGGCCATTCAGCCTGCCCCCCATTCATTTGTCAACTGCATCTGCTCAACCTTTGAAACTTTACCAAACAAAACTCCACCTTAGTCTTGAAGTTGTCCCCCGACATCCGCAGACCAGTTTTGGGAAAGGCTTCCAGATTTCTATCATTGTTATTTGAGCTTCACTTCTGAATGAGGTTAACAATCAGCTTTAACAAAGAGTCACCCAGGTTCGAGAGGTTCGCTCCCTTTTCTCTCCACAGATGCTCTCAGACCTGCTGAGATTGTCCAGTATTCTCTGTTTTTGTTGGCAAGCTGCCTTTAAAAACGGCGCCCCGATCTTTTAAAAAACCAAGAGCGGGAGTCTCCCATCGGACGGCTAAGTGCCGACGCCGGAGTAAAACCGGGAGTGTTTTACTCCGTCGCCCATTCCGAGACCCATTCTGCGGCCCACGGGGGGCTAGGATGGCGCTGGAGCGGCCTCCGCCGCCCCGGCTGCCGATTCCAGCCTGAAGCCGGCGCCGCGGGGTCCGCGCATGCGCAGTTGGGCCGGCGCCAACTAGCACACGCGCAGTGGCCTTCTTACCCGCTCCGGCCCAGCCAACCAAATGGCGCAGGGCAGCAGGAGCCGGAGCGGGGGAAAGGAGGCCTCCCGACAGAGAGGCCGGCCTGCCGATCGGTGGGCCCCGATCGCGGGCCAGGCCACTACGGAGGGCCCCCCGGGGTCGGACCCCCCCCCCACAGGCTGCCTCCGAACCCCTCAACGCCGAGGTCCTGGCGGCTCAGAGGATGGTAGAACGGTGCCGGCGGGTCTCGGCATTTTGATGACGGCCGCTCGGCCCATCTGGGCCGGAGAATGGGCGGCCTTCCCGTGCCGGAGAGTCGCCGCATACCCCAACCGGCCCCACGCCAACCACGCCGATGGCGGCAATTCTCCGCACTGAGACGTGCGCCCCGGCGTCGGGGCAGCGTGGCGTGATTCACGCCGCGCCGATTCACAGACCCGGCGGGGGGTCGGAGAATTCCGTCCCAAGTTGCTAACGGGGCGAGCTCAATCAGAGCCTGTCCTGCTCGTGTGATGTCGAGTGACCCTCCCACCCGCCACCCCCCTCGCCATTTTTATTCCAAGCAGAATGATACGGCGGAGAAAGCCACCATTGGGGTTGGCAGCATCAACGCCTCCTTTCCTGCCCATTACGATACTCTGCCTATTTTATGGAAAATTCCACCCCATTTATCTCTCCAGAAGTCTGGAACTGAACACAGTTACTCCAGATGGGAACCAGAGAGGAATGCTTCCTCTCATTTGAATTCCTGCTTCCTGGAGAGACCAACATGCCATTAAGCCAATGAAGGGAAATTGGATATTTGAAGCGATGGAGGAAAGGGGAAAGTATCCTTCCTGAGGTGCTTTTCCCCAAACTGAGCAGAATCAGCTTGTTAGCACAACAGCACAGAGGCAGGTGAATTGGCTGCCTTTTTTTTTAGTCTGTTCCTATATTATGCATAATTGAGCAACAGTTGGGGATTAAAACAAGGGAATTTAGCAGACAGACTGGCCAGGTTAGGACTCTTTGATTCACTTTCCTCTCTGTTTACGCCTGCTGTACTGCTTAATATTGGCTTGGAGAGCAGGGAAAAACCAATCCATTTTTCTTCCCATAATACCTTGCGATACATTCACCATTGTCCTGTGAGCAAACACAGCAGCCAGTCTGCGCACAGCAAAGTTCCCACAGTCAGTCATGGGTTTAATGATCTGACTCTGTGGTGTTGGCTGAGAGAGGAAGTCTTTCGAGTGTGGTAGTCACCACTGTTGTATTATATTGTGTATATATAAGGTAAGGCCCCTGTACTACAGGGACGGGGGTAGATCCCTGCCTGCCTGCTCCGCCCAGGAGGCGGAGTATAAATGTGTGTGCTCTCCGAACAGCAGCCATTTCATCAGCTGCTGTAGGAGGCCACATATCTCTGTGTAATAAAGCCTCTACTCTCGTCTCATCGTAATTGATCGTGCATCAATTTATTACACAGAGATTTTTCAGAGATGGACCTCTGCATCAAGCCGGATCACCTGCAGCTGCTTCCTCAAGCAGACAATGCCAAAAAGGACATCGCACATTGGCTAACTTGCTTTGAAGCACACATCGGGTCTGCGCCAGACCCAATCTCAGAAGCTTCAGATTCTGTACACGCGGCTGAGCTCCAACGTTTTTCCCCTCGTCCAGGAAGCGCCGACCTACACAGAGGCCATGGCGCTACAGAAGGAGGATTACGCTCTGCAGCCCAACAAGATCTATGCCAGGCACCTCCTATCCACGCGGCACCAACTTCCCGGTGAGTCTGTGGAAGATTTCTGGCGTGCCCTGCTCGCCCTGGTGAGAGACTGTGACTGCCAGGCCATTTCGGCCACTGCACATTCGAACCTGTGAATGAGAGACGTGTTCGTTATGGGCATAGGGTCTGACTACATCCGCCAGCGCCTCTTAGAAGAGGCCACGCTTGACCTCGCGGCGACCAAGAAACTAGCGCTCTCGCTCACAGTCGCCTCATGCAACGTACAGGCTTATGCCCCCGACCGCACGACCCACCCCTCCTGTGCATCGTGGACCCAGCCAGCGGCCACCCCATCATAGACCCCATCAGCGACCGCTCTCAGCCAACCCTACGCCTGCACCGCGCGGCAGCCAACCAACCCCGGGGGACGCAAGTGCTACTTCTGCGGGCAGACAAAACACCCCTGGCAGCGTTGCCCGGCGCGGAGCGTCCTTTGCAACGCCTGTGGCACGAAGGGACATTTTGCTGCAGTGTGCCAGGCCCGCTCAATCGCCACTATTGTCCCGGCACCCCCCACCTGCGCTACCATCTTCCTCTCCTCAGAGCACTTGCGGCCCGTGGGCGCTGCCATCTTGCTCCCTCCACTCACAACACGTGCGGCCCGTGGGTGCCGCCATCTTGCATGCCTCAGAACCAATGGGCACCGCCATCTTGCCTTCCCCAGGACACGATCGGCCCGGGGGGCGCCGCCACCTTGCCTGCCCCGGGACACGTGCGGCCCATGGGAGCCGCCATATTACCCGCCTCAGGACCCCTGCCCATCGGGCACCTCATCAGGCCACTCATCGCCTGCAACCGCCGACGACCAGCCGCGTCTCGCCTCGGTCACGATCGACCAGTCTCGACCGCACAACTTCGCGACCGCTTCGACAAAGGTGAAGGTCGACGGACACGAGATATCCTGCCTTCTTGTCTCCGGGAGCACTGAGAGCTTCATCCACCCTGATACGGTAAGGCGCTGCTCCCTCGCGGTACACCCCGCTAACCAAAGAATCTCCCTGGCCTCCGGATCCCACTCCGTGGCGATCCGGGGGTACTGCATCGCCACCCTCACCGTCCAGGGCGTAACATTCAGTGGCTTCCGGCTCTACGTCCTCCCCACCCTCTGCGCTGCCTTGCTACTCGGCCTGGACTTCCAGTGCAACCTCTAGAGCCTAACCCTGAAATTCGGCGGGCCCCTACCACCCCTTACTGTTTGTGGCCTCACAACCCTTAAAGCCGACCCACCTTCCCTGTTTGCAAACCTCACCCCGGATTGCAAACCCGTCGCCACCAAGAGCAGACGGTACAGCGCCCAGGACAGGACCTACATCAGGCCTGAGGTCCAGCGGTTGCTGCGGGAAGGTATCATCGAGGCCAGCAACAGCCCCTGGAGAGCCCAAGTGGTATTGGTGAAAACCTGGGAGAAAAACAGGATGGTCGTTGACTACAGTCAGACCATCAATCGGTACACGCAGCTCGACGCGTACCCCCTCCCACGCATATCTGATGTGGTCAATCAGATTTCACAGTACCGGATCTTCTCGACAGTGGACCTGAAATCTGCCTAGCAGCAGCTCCCCATCCGTAAGGCGGACCGCCCAGACACTGCGTTTGAAGCAGACGGCCGCCTTTACCATTTCCTTAGGGTTCCCTTCGGCGTCACCAACGGAGTCTCGGTCTTCCAACGGGAGATGGACCAAATGGTTGACCGGTACGGGCTGCGGGCCACTTTCCCGTACCTGGACAACGTCAACATCTGTGGCCACGACCAGCAGGACCACATGCTAACCTTTCCAAATTTCTCCACACCGCCACATTCCTCAACCTAACTTACAACACGGAGAAGTGTGTGCTCAGCACAAACCGATTAGCCATCCTCGGCTATATGGTTCAGAACGGAGTTCTGGGGCCCGACCACGATCGCATGCGTCCCCGAATGGAACTCCCCCTTCCCCACTGCCCCAAGGCCCTCAAACAATGACTGGGGTTCTTTTTGCACTACGCCCAGTGGGTCCCTAACTATGCGGACAAGGCCCGCCCGCTCATCCACTTCACCGGTTTTCCACTGACTGCCGAGGCTCACCAGGCCTTCAAGCGAATCAAGGCCGACATCGCCAAGGCCACGATGCACGCTGTCGACGAGATGCTCCCCTTCCAAGTCGAGAGCGATGCATCAGACGTCACTCTGGCCGCCACCCTCAACCAGGCAGGTATGCCCGTGGCATTCTTTTCCCACACCTTCCATGCCTCCGAAATTCGGCACTCCTCTGTCGAAAAGGAGGCCCAAGTGATCGTTGAAGCTGTGCGGCACTGGAGGCATTGCCTGGCTGGCTGGAGATTAAATCCACTCTCCTCACTGACCAACGGTCGGTTGCCTTCATGTTCGATAATGCACAGCGGGGTAAGATCAAAAATGATAAAATCTTGAGGTGGAGGATCGAACTCTCCACCTACAATAATGAGATTTTGTATCGCCCCGGTGAGTTCAACGAGCCCCCGATGCCCTGTCCCGAGGTACATGTGCCAACGCACAACTGGACCGACTCCGGACCCTGCACAACGATCTCTGTCACCCGGGAGTCACCCGCCTTTACCACTTCATTAAGGCCCGCAATCTGCCCTACTTCATCGAGGAAGTCAGGGCTATCACCAGAGACTGCCAGGTCTGCGCAGAGTGTAAACCGCACTTCTACCGGCCAGACCGTGCATGCCTGGTGAAGGCCTCCCACCCCTTTGAACGCCTCAGCGGGACTTCAAAGGGCCCCTCCCCTCCACCGACCGCAACACGTATTTTCTAAATGTGGTCGACGTGTATTCCCGAATCCCCTTCGCCATCCCATGCCCCGATATGACGTCTGCCACCTTCATCAAAGCCCTCAACACCATCTTTGCTCTGTTCGGTTTCCCCGCCTACGTCCACAGCGACAGCGGATCCTCATTCATGAGAGATGAGCTGCGTCAGTTCCTGCTGAACAGGGGTATCGCATCGTGGAGGACGACCAGCTACAACCCCCGGGGAAACGGGCAGGTGGAGCGGGAGAATGGGATGGTCTGGAGGGCCGTTCAGCTGGCCCTACGGTCCAGAAATCTCCCGGCCTCCCGCTGGCAGGAGGTCCTCCCCGACGCGCTTCACTCCATTCAGTCGCTCCTGTGCACCGCGACCAACGAAACCCCCCATGAACGTCTCCTTGCCTTCCCCAGGAAGTCCACCTCCAGGGTTTCGCTCCCAACGTGGCTGGCAGCTCCAGGACCCGTTCTCCTCCGCAAACACGTGTGGCCCCACAAGGTGGACCCGTTGGTTGAGAGAGTATAGCTAGTCCATGCGAACCCGCAGTACGCCTATGTAGCGTAACCCGATGGCTGCAAAGACACAGCCTCGCTCAGCGATCTGGCACCAGCTGGGTGTCCCGTCCCCCCCCGGTGCCACCCACCCCCGGCACACCCCACCGCAGCCCCCGCTCCAGGACAATCCGTCCTCCCCTTGCTCCCACCCGGGGATGAAGAGGATTTCGACACGCTCCTGGAATCACCGAAGACCAAGCCGACACCTGAGTCGCCACCAGCACTGCAGCGCTCTCAACGCCAGATCAAGGCGCTCGATCGTCTAAATTTGTAACCTTCTCTGTAATTTTAAAACCAATCTGTATGTAAATAGTTTTCCACCCCCCCCCCCCCACCGCTGGACTCATTTTTAACAGGGGGTGAATGTGGTAGTCACCACTGTTGCATTATATTGTATATATGGGTATTACGGTAAGGCCCCTGTACTACAGATACGGGGGTAGATCCCTGCCTGCTGCCTCCGCCCAGGAGGCGGAGTATAAATGTGTGTGCTCACCGAACAGCAGCCATTTCGTAAGCTGCTGTAGGAGGCCACACATCTCTGTGTAATAAAGCCTCGATTACTCTCTACTCTCGTCTTGCCGTAATTGATAGTGCATCATCGAGTAAATCTTCCCAGGACACAGATACCGTTGAATAGTGCTGTGCCATCTACTGCGGCCCAATGGAAAGTAGGTAGGACCACATAGGCGTAAAACCAGGCCATTCAGCCCAACCTGTGCATGCTGGTGTTTGGAAAAAGTTATTTGATGGGATTTAGGCATTGCTCCAGAATTTGTTGTGCATTCATATTAATAATAATAATAATCTTTTTTATTGTCACAAGTAGACTTACATTAGCACTGCAATGAAGTTACTGTGAAAAGCCCCTAGCCGCACATTCAGGCGCTTGTTCGGGTACACAGAGGGAGAATTCAGAATTCTCAGCTGGTAGCCTTGTTCTGCATCACAAACTAGTTTTCAATTCCAGATTCATCAGTCGCTGTGGCGGGATTTGAAGCCATGTGCCAAGAGAATTAGCCTGGTCCTCTGCGTTACTCGCCCAGTGACATTCCCACTTCACCACCATGTCCCTGGTTGCTCTCCACTCCAGCCTCCTCTCATCTCTCCTCATCGAAACCTATGCTAAGAAGTCTTACAACACCAGGTTAAAGTCCAACAGGGTTGTTTTGAATCACTAGCTTTCGGAGCACTGCTCCTTCCTCAGATTCACCTGAGGAAGGAGCAGCGCTCTGAAAGCTCGTGATTTTAAACAAACTGTTGAACTTTAACCTGGTGTTGTAAGACTTTGTGCTCACCCCAGTCCAACGCCGGCTTCTCCACATCATAAATCTATGGTATCCATACAATCCATAGAATCTTTACAGTGCAAATGGAGGCCATTCGGCCCATTGGTTCTGCACCAACCCTCTGAAAGAGCTGCCTGGGCACACTCCCCCGTCCCATCCCCGCCACCCCACCCAACGCACACACCTTTTGACACTGGGGGGCAATTTAACATGGCCAATTCACTTAACCTGCCCGTCCTTGGAGGAAACCGGAACACCCGGAGGAAACCGACGCAGCCACGGGGAGAAAGTGAAAGCTCCACTCTGACAGCCACCTGAAGTCGGAATTGGACCAGCCTTCCTGGCGCTGCGATGCCACTGTGCCGGCCTTCATTGTAGCCCACTATTCCCTTCCCCCTCATAAGCTTGTCCAGCTTCCCCTCAAATATGTCCATACAATTCACATCAACCATTCCCTGCGGTCGCGAGTTCCACATTCTCATCTCTCCTAACCTAAAAGAATTTCTTTTGAACTCTCTGTTGGGACTTCTTGGCGATGATCTTCTATCGATAGCCTCTGGCTGTACTCTTCCTCACAAGAAGAAGCATTCTCTTTGTATCCGCCATCAAAGCCTTTCACCGTGTTAAAGATCTCTGTTCAGTCACCCCACAGTGACGAAAGAGCCCGGCGGCAATCCTCTCCCGACATGTATACGCACACACCTCTCCTGCCATCCTGAGGCTCAGAGTGAAGTGGCCAGCTGATTGACGACAGTCCATTTTGCACGGCCGCCTTAAGCTGAATGTCACCCCCACTCTGTCTGCCTAAATCAGTCCAACGCCTGATCTCAGTGTGACATTGCCTGTGACAATGAAGCACTCGCCCACTACAATGGCGGAAGTGCCATCCTAGGTCAAGCTTACAGGGAGGCCTGAAAACCAAAATACATGAGTAGATGCCCCCAACTAGATGCAACAGGGCGATGAATTAGGTAGCTGCTTCTACGAACACAATTAAGAACACAAGAATCAGGAGAAGGAGTAGGCCATTCAGCCCCTCAAGTCTGCTCTGCCATTCGATAAGAGACTGTGGCCTCAATTTCATTTTCCTCTCTGCCCCCTTAACTTTTGACTCACTTTTCGATCAGAAATCTGTCTAACTTGGCCTTGAATATATTCAATGACCCGCAGCCTCCACTGCTCTCTGTGGAACAGAATTCCACGGAATAATGACCCTCTGGGAGAAGAAATCCCTCTTCATCTCTATCTTAAATGGGAGAAAACCTAATTTCAAAACTGTGCCCCTTAGTTCTCATCTTTCCCACAAGTTGAAACACCTCAGCATCCTCCGTACTTGCATCTTGGACGTTTGGATAAGATCACCTCTCATTCTTCTAAAATCCAGTGGGTATTGGCTGCAGCCTGCTGAACCTTTCCTCATTTGTCAAGCTCTTCATCCCAGGAGTCTGTTAAGTGAACGTTCTCTGAACTGCTTCTAAAAAGTAATTAAATCCTTCCTCCAGACCACAAATATAAATGCTCGCTGGGGAAAAAATGGTAACCTGCTTCAAGATGGTCCAACAAATGGAAATTTTAATCAATACTGCTATCTGCCTGCAAAGGTGAACATTGGATTATGCGTGTGTGTCTGTGTGCGTGTGTGTGTGTGTGTTAGCTTCCGTCTGGGTAAGATGCAGATTTGATTCCCATATTTCCAGCTTGTGTAACCGTTGCACATTAATGATATGAGTGCCTATCATAACCAGTCCAATTGCAGAGATTCTGATGTGTCAGGTCACTCAACCAGGAGTAATCAGCCCCGTCTGAAGCAATGCAGCGCTCAAGGATCACAAGTGGCATTGATAAATGATAGCCATACTTTACTAAAACAAACATGTCAAATGCAGCAAACTGGCACAGAGACCAGAGCTCTTTCGAAAGAGGTTTTATTTGGAGCTTGTCACGTCTCCTGCTTGGTTAGCACTGCACACATTGTCTGTACAACTCGGAAGGCTGCAACCATTCATCCTATGAGCAGTGAGATCTAATTGCTATTCAGAAGGAGGCGAGGTAGACAATCAGCACTACTCCATTGCCTACATTTGTATATATGTCGGCAATGTAATTTGCGAAGATCCGAAATGACTCGTTATTTAGGATGGTGGTTTAAAACGAAATGCCTTGTATTTATATCCATTTTACAACCTCAGTACATCCTAATTAACATGGATCATTTCAACTAGAAGCTAGATAAATAGATGAGGGAGCAAGGAATAACGGGATCAGCTCACCGGGTGATGTGAAGTATGCTGGGAAGAGGGTTAGTCTGGTTGGGTTGAATGATCTCTTGCTGTGTTGAAAATACCGTGTAATTCTATGTGTACGTTGGTGCAATCCTTGTAAATGTAGCTTCCATACATAAAACATCAGACAACGTTTAGGTTAATGTGCAGCTTCAGTTGGCAGTTAGGAAGGCAAATGCAATGTTAGCATTCATGCCGAGAGGGCTAGAATACAAGATACTTCTGAGGCTGTATAAGGCTCTGGTCAGACCCCATTTGGAGTATTGTGAGCAGTTTTGGGCCCCGTATCTAAGGAAGGATGTGCTGGCCTTGGAAAGAGTCCAGAGGAGGTTCACAAGAATGATCCCTGGAATGAAGAGCTTGTCATATGAGGAGAATTTGAGGACTCTGGGTCTGCACTCGTTGGAGTTCAGAAGAATGAGGGGAGATGTTTTTGAAACTTACAGGATACTGAGAGGCCTGGATAGAATGGACGTGGAGAGGATGTTTACAATAGGAGGAGAAACTAGAACTTGAGGGCGCAGGCTCAGACTGAAGGAACGATCCTTTAAGACAGAGATGAGGAGGAATTCCTTCAGCCAGAGGGTGGTGAATCTGTGGAACTCTTTGCCGCAGGAGGCTGTGGAAGCCAAATCGCTGAGTGTCTTTAAGACAGAGATAGGTTCTTGTTTAATAAGTAGAGAAGGCAGGAGAACGGGGATGAGAAACATATCAGCCATGATTGAATGGTGGAGCACACTCGATGGGCCGAATGGCCTAATTCTGCTCCTATGTCTTATGGAGTTCGACCTGGAAAAAATAAAAGTTGTTGCATTTTGTCGTATCACCCAAATGTGAAAGTTAACCCTCGTGCTTTTGATTCTATTTGGATTTTTTGAGACAACGGGGCTAATTTTAATGCTGGCCGATGGTGTAAGTAACTCACATTGGACATCCATTTCACACCCTACCCCAATTTTATTTACATTAACTTCTGTATAATGAGCGAGCGATTCAATAAGGCCCATTTTACACTATCTGTAATGTTAAAACGAACTCCAGTGACCGGTAGGCCAAGTGCATGAACACACTAATCGAGACACTCCCCCGGGGATTCAAACTCATCTGAAGTGAAGGACCTGAAAATTGCTTTTTCAATACCTGGTGTATTGAAAATGGGTCTGGATTGTCCGCACCCCGCCGGCAAAATTGCGGCCGGCGCGGAGACAGTGAATCCATTTCCCCGCAAGGAACCGGGACCGGCGGCAGTTCGCCGATTCTGCAGGCACGAAAAGCGGCGTACTCGCCGAGAGCGCCGCCCAGCACCTACCTGGGGCCATTGCCGGAGGCCCGCTCCGCCATTCGCCACCCCCGACCGGCCGAAGTCCCGACAGCGTGGATCTAATGTGGTCCAGCCGGTCGGGAAACTAGCGTGGCGGCCGCGGACTCAGTCCGCGGCCTCCCGGGTCGGGGGCGGGCTGATCGGAGGGCGGGGGGGGAGGGGGGGGGGGGGCCTTAGACTCGGCCGGGAAATGTTTGTGTGGGTGTTGAGGGCCGGGCGCGCGGCCGAGCGGGACTTTATATTCAGGGTCCAGCTCTGTGGTCCGGGTCTGCCATAGAGCAAGGCGCGGCCGCTGGAGGCCACCGCCGTGCGCGTGCGCGGCCTCCGACCCGGACGTGCGGGGGCCCTTAACTGCAGCTAAAGCTGCGAGATCCACACTGGGTACCTGCTAGCCCCCTGCAGGGCTAGCAATACGTGGCCCTTTCACGCCACTTTTTCTGGCGGGATAGTCCGCAGATCTGACGCCGGCGTGGGGACAGAGTCCCAATAACGGAGAATCCAGCCCATGATTTCCAACTCTGGTTGAATGGATTCCCCGTCACATAGCTTCCTGTCCACAACGGCCCTGCCCCAGCACTCTCTCTCCATTAGTCATGCAAAATGGCCTCCCTCATGTGGCCTTGCCTTCAAAGAAATGTTTTTTTAAACCCTTATGCTTTTTCTTCGGGGTTGCTCGCGATGATGTCTGGGAGGTTGATCTTCAATTCCTGAAGACTCCAGGCCAATCCTGACGAGTTGGCAACCCTCGTGTCAGCGTATCTTTATTTCTTCCACTGTACCATGATTGTTCTTATTCAGCAGGCGGTGGGTTAGTGGTATCGTCACTGGACTAATAATCCAGAATCCCAGGGTAAGGCTCTGGGGACCCGGGTTCGAATCCCACCATAGCAGATGGTAAAATTTGAATTGAATAAAAATCTGGAATTAAAAGTCTAATACTGACCACAAAACCATTGTTGATTTCCCTAAAAACCCATCTGGTTCACTAATGTCCTTCAGGGAAGGAAATCTGCCGCCCTTGCACTGTCTGGCCTCCAAGTGAGTCCAGACCCACACAGCGATGAGGTTGACTCTTTACTGCCCCCCCCCCAATGAAATGGCCGAGCAAACCACTCAATTCAAGGGCAATTAGGGATTGGCAATGAATGCAGGCCCAGCCAGCGACGGCCACGTCCCAAGAACGAATAAAATGTCAACATGAGCTGAAAACAGAACAAGGCAGGAATCCCAGGAAATGGTTTCCCTGTCGCTGTCTGCAGGCCTACAGTTGAGCATGAACTCTTTATAATAATAATAATCTTTATTATTACCGAGCTTACATTAACGCTGCAACGAAGTTACTGTGAAAAGCCCCTAGTCGCCACGTTCCGGCGCCTGTTCGGGGAGGCTGATACGGGAATTGAACTGTGCTGCTGGCCTGCCTTGGTCTGCTTTAAAAGCCAGCGATTTAGCCCAGTGTGCTAAACCAGCCCCTGAACCAGAACGTGCAGACTCCGCACGGATAGTGACCCAAGCGGGAATCGAACTTGGGACCCTGGTGCCGTGAAGCAACAGTGCTAACCACTTTGCTACCATGCCGCCCCGTTCTCAGAAGCTCAAACTGTTTTAAATGCCTCTTTCCATGTACAAAAGATAAGCTTCCCCTGAGAGCAGCAGCTAATTGCTCCAACATGCAGTGTTCCGCACCTTGTGGGTTGTAAAATGCAGTTGCAGCTACTTTCATGTTTCTTTATTGCAGCAATGTAGAGAAAACTCCTGTCTATTGCCTACTCTACCGAGGAAACACTTTCAAATCTTAGTAAATGGTGGGTTAGGGAAATTAAACAGAAGCCTCCGCCGCTAAATTAGACAATCCCATGTGCTGCTCTGGGAAGTTTTCAACCTGAAGGAAAAAATAACAGAGATCCTTCTCCGACAACATATTTTCTTGCACGATTCCCTGACTGACAGGTTAGTTGCCTCAATGAGTGTCTTGCCACACCGCTACCAGCTTCAAGCATTTAACTTATGTAGCAATCAGGAACATGCAAGGTCAGACATTTATTCCCTCCACCACCAACGTACTGTGGCAGCCGTGTGCACCATCTACAAGATGCACTGTACCAACACACCAGGGCTCCTTCGACAGCATCTTCCTCCACCACCAAGAAGGAAAAGGGCAGCAGATACATAGGAACACCATCATCAGGGAGTTCTTCCCCAAGCCACTAACCATCCTGATTTGGAAATATCTCATGAAAGTCAGCACTTACCTTCAGGGCCCTGGCCAGCCTGGGGACATTCAATGCGAAGAAGATGCAAGCCTCCATCGATCAGACCCTGGAGCGACCTGCGTCGCAGGGTGGATGAAGCCTCATCCACGCAGCTCCAGCAGTTTTGCAACATGGGAGTTCTCAATGCTGCAACCTCACTGAGGCTTTGGGCCTTCTCCAAGGGTGCTCGATCGGGCTTCGGGCCTTCTCCCGGCGACTTCCCTCAGGCTTCGGGCTTTGTCCCGGGACTTCACTTGGGCTTGGGGGCCTTCTCCACAGGACTTCTCTTGGGCTTTGGGCCTTCTCCCGGTGACTTCGCTCTGCGTTGGGGCCTTCTCCACAGGACTTCCCTCGGGCTTGGAGCCTTTTCCAGAGGGCTTTGCTCGGGCTTTGGGTCTTCTGCCGGGGACTTTGCTCGGACTTTGGGCTTTCTCCCGGGGACCAGTGGTGATGGGGGAAAGGGTGTAGGTGACTGAGGGAGGCTAAATAGAAGGGGAGCACAAAAAATATGTTACAACAACTAGGCTGACAGAATTGAAAGCAAACAGAGCCTTGTATTGGACGGGCAAAAGTGTTTAATGGGAGTTGGATCAGTGCGTGGGAGGGGAAGGAACTGAAAGGAAACGCCAGCAGGCAGTATTGAGTTTACTAGGGGCCAGTGATATGAATTTGATGGAGGAAAGCCCTGCTTGGGTGCTTACACCTGGCTCTGAGAGGCCCTTGCCACACACCGAGCTCCCTATAGAATCACGCGTGAGGTTGGCTGTGTGCATGACAAGAGCATGTGGTGGGGGCTCACGCGCTCAAGAATGATTCTGAAAGGAAACAGTGGACATTATGTAGTGGAAGTGATAATATTTACAGAGATTCGATTGTGACAATATTTGTGCACTTGTGCAGTGAGTCATAACATAAGAACATAAGAACTAGGAGCAGGAGTAGGCCATCTGGCCCCTCGAGCCTGCTCCACCATTCAATGAGATCATGGCTGATCTTTTGTGGACTCAGCTCCACTTTCCGGCCCGAACACCATAACCCTTAATCCCTTCATTCTTCAAAAAACCATCTATCTTTATCTTAAAAACATTAAATGAAGGAGCCTCTACTGCTTCACTGGGCAAGGAATTCCATAGATTCACAACCCTTTGGGTGAAGAAGTTCCTCCTAAACTCAGTCCTAAATCTACTTCCCCTTATTTTGAGGCTACACCCCCTAGTTCTGCTTTCACCCGCCAGTGGAAACAACCTGCCCGCATCTATCCTATCTATTCCCTTCATAATTTTATATGTTTCAATAAGATTCCCCCGCATCCTTCTAAACTCCAATGAGTACAGTTCCAGTCAAATCCATCTCTCGTCATAATCTAATACCCTCAACTCTGGGATCAACCTAGTGAATCTCCTCTGCACTCCCTCCAGTGACAATATGTCCTTTCTCAGGTAAGGAGACCAAAACTGAACACAATACTCCAGATGTGGCCTCACTAATACCTTATACAATTGCAGCATAACCTCCCTAGTCTTAAACTCCATCCCTCTCGCAATGAAGGACAAAATTCCATTTGCCTTCTTAATCACCTGTTGCATCTGTAAACCAACTTTTTGCGACTCATGCACTAGCACACCCAGGTCTCTCTGCACAGCAGCATGTTTTAATATTTTATCATTTAAATAATAATCCCTTTTGCTGTTATTCCTACCAAAATGGATAATCTCAGATTTTTCAACATTGTATTCCATCTGCCAGACCCTAGCCCATTCACTTAGCCTATCCAAATCCATCTGCAGACTTCCAGTATCCTCTGCACTTTTTGCTTTACCACTTATCTTAGTGTCGTCTGCAAACTTGGACACATTGCCCTTGGTCCCCAACTCCAAATCATCTATGTAAATTGTGAACAGTTGTGGGCCCAACACTGATCCCTGAGGGACACCACTAGCTACTGATTGCCAACCAGAGAAACACCCATTAATCCCCATTCTTTGCTTTCTATTAATTAACCAATCCTCTATCCATGCTACTACTTTCTCCTTAATGCCATGCATCTTTAGCTTATGCAGTAACCTTTTGTGTGGCACCTTGTCAAAGGCTTTCTGGAAATCCAGATATACCACATTCATTGGCTCCCCGTTATCTACCGCACTGTTAATGTCCTCAAAAAATTCCACTAAATTAGTTAGGCACGACCTGCCCTTTATGAACCCATGCTGCGTCTGCCCAATGGGACAATTTCCATCAGATGCCTCGCTATTTCTTCCTTGATGATAGGTTCCAGCATCTTCCGTACTACCGAAGTTAAGCTCACTGGCCTATAATTACCCGCTTTCTGCCTACCTCCTTTTTTAAACAGTCGTGTCACGTTTGCTAATTTCCAATCCGCCGGGACCACCCCAGAGTCTAGTGAATTTTGGTAAATTATCACTAGTGCATTTGCAATTTCCCTAGCCATCTCTTTTAGCACTCTGGGATGCATTCCATCAGGTCCAGGAGACTTGTCTACCTTTAGCCCCATTAGCTTGCCCATCACTATCTCTTTGGTGATAACAATCCTCTCAGTCCTCACCTGTCATAGCCTCATTTCCATCAGTCACTGGCATGTTATTTGTGTCTTCCACTGTGAAGACCGAGCCAAAAAACCTGTTTAGTTCCTCAGCCATTTCCTCATCTCCCATTATTAAATCTCCCTTCTCATCCTCTAAAGGACCAATATATACCTTAGCCACTCTTTTTTGTTTTATATATTTGTAGAAACTTTTACTATCTGTTTTTATCCTCTGAGCAAGTTTACTGTCATAATCTATCTTATTCTTCTTTATAGCTTTTTTAGTAGCTTTCTGTTGCCCCCTAAAGATTTCCCAGTCCTCTAGTCTCCCACTGATCTTTGCTACTTTGTATGTTTTTTCTTTCAATTTGATACTCTCCCTTATTTCCTTCGATATCCACGGTCGATTTTCCCTCTTTTTACCGTCCTTCCTTTTTGTTGGTATAAACCTTTGCTGAGCACTGTGAAAAATCACTTGGAAGGTTCTCCACTGGTCCTCAACTGTTTCACCATAAAGTCTTTGCTCCCAGTGTACCTTAGCTAGTTCTTCTCTCATCCCATTGTAATCTCCTTTGTTTAAGCACAAAACACTAGTGCTTGATTTTACCTTCTCACCCTCCACCTGTATTTTAAATTCCACCATATTGTGATCACTCCTTCCGAGAGGATCCCGAACTATGAGATCATTAATCAATCCTCTCTCATTACACAGGACCAGATCTATGACCGCTTGATCCCTCGTAGGTTCCATTACATAACTGTTCCAGGAAACTATCGCAGATACATTCTATAAACTCTTCCTCAAGGCTGCCTTGACCGACCTGGTTAAACCACTCGACATGTAGATTAAAATCCCCCATGATAACTGCTGTACCATTTCTACATGCATCAGTTATTTCTTTGTTTATTGCCTGCCCCACCATAATGTTACTATTTGGTGGCCTATAGACTACTCCTATCAGTGACTTTTTCGCCTTCCTATTCCTGATTTCCACCCAAATGGATTCAACCTTATCCTCCATAGCACCAATGTCATCCCTTACTGTTGCTCGGATGTCATCCTTAAATAACAGAGCTACACCACCTCCCTTACCATCCACTCTGTCCTTCCGAATAGTTTGATACCCTCGGATACTTAACTCCCAGTCGTGACCATCCTTCAACCATGTTTCAGTAATGGCCACTAAATCATAGTCATTCACGATGATTTGCGCCATCAACTCATTTACCTTATTCTGAATACTACGAGCATTCAGGTAAAGTACACTTATGTTGGCTTTTTTACCACTGTTCTGAATCTTAACACCTCGATCAGTAACCTCTCCTAAGTTATATTTTCTCTTCACCTTTCTCCTAATTTTCCTTGTCGTTGAACCCATATCTTAATGTAACAACCTGCCGCGTCGCTTACCATTAATGTTTTCACTTCCCGTTTTATTCCTTTTAGTATTCCTGGTCCTATTCACTGAGCTCCCCTCAGTCACTGTACCTCGTACTGTCGCCCTTTTTAATTTTTGACTGTGGCTTTTCTGCCTTACACTTTCCCCCTTACTGCCTTTTGTTTCTGTCCCTGTTTTACTACCTTCCAACTTCCTGCATCGGTTCCCATCTCCCTGCCACATTAGTTTAAACTCTCCCCAACAGCTCTAGCAAACATCCCCCCTAGGACATCGGTTCCAGTCCTGCCCAGGTGCAGACTATCCGGTTTGTACTGGTCCCACCTCCCCCAGAACCGGTTCCAATGTCCCAGGAATTTGAATCCCTCCCTCTTGCACCATCTCTCGAACCACGCATTCATCCTATCTATCCTGACATTCCTACTCTGACTAGCTTGTGGCACTGGTAGCAATCCTGAGATTACTACCTTTGAGGTCCTACTTTTTAGTTTAACTCCTAACTCCCTAAATTCAGCTTGTAGGACCTCGTCCCGTTTTTTGCCTATATCGTTGATGCCTATGTGCACCACGACAGCTGGCTGTTCACCGCCCCCCCCCAGAATGTCCTGCAACCGCTCCGAGACATCCTTGACGCTTGCACCAGGGAGGCAGCATACCATCCTGGAGTCTCGATTGCGTCCGCAGAACCGCCTGTCTATTCCCCTTACAATTAAGTCCCCTATCACTATAGCCCTGCCATTCTTCTTCCTGCCCAGCTGCGCAGCAGAGCCAGCCATGGTGCCATGAACCTGGCTGCTGCTGCCTTCCCCTGGTGAGCCATCTCCCTCAACAGTATCCAAAGCGGTTTCTCTGTTTTGCAGGGAGATGACTGTAGAGGACACCTGCACTGCCTTCCTACTCTTGCTCTGTCTTTTGGTCACCCATTTTCTATCTCCCTCAGTACCTTTCACCTGCGGTGTGACCAACTCGCTAAACGCGCTATCCATGACGTCCTCAGCATCGCGGATGCTCCAAAGTGAGTCCATCCGCAGCTCCAGAGCCATCAAGCGGTCTAACAGGAGCTGCAACTGGACACACTTCTTGCACGTGAAGGAGCCAGGGACAGTGGATGTGTTCCTGAGCTCCCACATCGCACACGAGGAGCATGACACGGGTCTGAGATCTCCTGCAATGTCTTAAACCTTCGGTTAACTTCAACAATTACAATTTACCAAAAAAAATTAAATAAATAAATAAACAACGATGAAAAAAATATATAAATATACCAATGAAAAGAAAAAGAAAACAGAAACACTACTTACCAGTCACTGACCTCGAGCCTTCCTCTTGATCTTCACAGCGGTTGTTTTTTTTTGGTTAGAGGAGGGGGTAGGAGAGGGAAACACTGAAGAAGTGTTTCGGGTTTAAGTGTGACTTGACAACAGCTCCTCCACAAACTACCTTCAAATTAGGGTGACCACGACGGAGGTATTCAAATTTCCCTTGCAACACCAATCAGCAGCTCCGCTGTACTGCCCTCTGCTGGATGCTTGTCTTCACTCGAACAGCTCGGGTCTCTAGCTCAGGTACACCTTCAATTTAGGGTGACCACGACGGAGGTATGCAAATTTCCCTTGCAACACCAATCAGCAGCTCCGCTCTACTGTCATGATCAAAATGTCTTTATTTTACTCTGCCTACCATTTCTTCGAGGAGCTTCCCGATGTCAGCGGCAGGGGCTGAGGCAGCCAGCTGACTAGTTGGCACTTTTGCCTTGGGTGACTTCAGCGATTTTCCTCGGGAACATAACAAATAAGAACCAGGAGCAGGAGTAGGTAATTCAGCCCCTCGATCCCGCTCCACCATTCCGTACGATCGTGGCTGATCTCCTCTCAGCCTCAACTCCAATTTCCTGTCCGTTCTCCATAACCCTTCAACCTATTGCTAATTAAAAATCTGTTTATCTCCTTAAATTTACTCAATGTCCCGGCATCCACCACACTCTGGGGTAGCAAATTCCACAGGTTCACGACCCTTTGGGAGAAGTAATTTCTCCTCATCTCTGTTTTAAATCTGCCGCCCCTTATCCTAAATCTATGACCTCTCGTTGTTGGCTGTCTGACAAGAGAAGCACCCGCTCCACGTCTACGTTGTCAATACCTTTTATCATCTTATTTACCTCAATTAGATCTCCCCTCATTCTTCTAAACTTTCGGGAATATGGGCCTAAACTGCTCAATCTATCTTCCGAAAATAAACCCCTCATCTCTGGAATCAATCTAGTGAAACCTCCTCTGAACTGCCTCCTAAAATGAGAGGATCAAAACTGTACACTGTGCTCCAGGTGCAGTCTCATCAATGCCTTGTTTAGTTGAAGCAACACTTCCTTAACTTTATACTCTATCCCTTTAGCTATAAAGGCCAAAATTCCATTTGCCTTCCTTATCACCTGCTGTACCTGCATGCTCGTTTTCTGTGATTCATGCACGAGGACGCCCAGATCCCTCTGCACCGAAGCATTCCGAAGCTCAGAGGCCTTGGTTTTCCACCGGTGGGCCTGCTGCTTCCTTTGCAGTGACAGAGAGAGAGACGTTGAAGCGGTCACAGGCAAACGAGATTGGAAGGATGCAGGGGACACCTGCGATTTCTGAGTGGATGACCCAGCCGTATACAGCTGCCATGCCTTCTCCCTTTGGGCACCCGAAGGCCCAAGCCTGACTCCATGAGGAAAGGTGCATCAGAAGGGAGGTCGAGGTGCCTCGTCCCTCTCTCATGTTGCCACTACAAAACCGCCCCGTTGCTAACGCGATGGAGTGCAGACCTATGTACATGTGCAGCAGAAACTAGCCATTTTGCAGGACCAGGGTCTCCGTGGTGACCTCAATGTGTGTACAGATAGTATCATTAATGGGAGGAGCCAGGTCTGTCTGTGGTTTTGCAGTCTGTTAAAGGATTTTACGTTGGGCAGCAGTTTTGCCAAATTCTGTTAGGTTGAGACAGGCCTGTATTGGATCTGCTCTTAAAAGATTTCTCACCAATGGTCTGCGCAGATAAACAAGTAACCTGTTTTATTAACTTTATTTATAAGTGGCATTTGAACTGTTGCTTACTTGGAATTAATAACAGGAGTAGATAATAAGTTAAAGTTTTTCCTTTTATTTAAGAACAGTTTAACTCCTTAATGTGAAGATGATTAATTCTGGGTTAAATTAATGTTTGTTTTAACATAAAAGATATCTATTGGTCAAAGTCATCACTACAGAGGTTCACAAATAGAAAAAATGTTTGTGGTTCTTGTCCAGTATCCCAACAAAAGTTAGGGTCTGGTCCGGTATGCAAACAAACTTGGGGGCTCTTTACTGGGATTAAAAAGTATAATTCCTAGTTTGGTTTGGGTTATTGAATTTAAGAACAGCGAATGTGAGGAACTGGTATTTTCCAGTGTTGAATTCTGTGAGTTTAAATATGGAGTAACTGGTTCAATGGATCTTTCAGTGGCTAAGCGTTTTCTGGGCATTGAAGAGGTCATTCTCGGGGGTTTACAAAGGATGGTTAAAAAAAGCTTTTTGATTTGGCTGTCACTCTGCAGTTGACTTTACCTAAAGGGGGGCAGCATGTTGGCGCAGTGGATAGCATTGCTGCCTCACGGCGTCGAGGACATGGGTTTGATCCCGGCAACGGGTCACTGCCCATTTGGAGTTTGCACATTCTCCCCGTGTCTGGGTGGGTCTCACATCCACAACCCAAAAATGTGTAGGGTAGATGGATTGGCCATTCCAAATTGCCCCTTAATTGGAAAAAAAATTAGGTACTCTAAATTTGTTTTTTTTAAAACACCTTTACTAAAAGGGATGAGGAAGGTGGAGATAATTAAAACAATAGCTGAGCATTTATATTTGCCAGAGGCAATCTGAATCATTGGAATTAGCTAAAATTCAATCATAAATTAAAGTTCCAATATGATGAACAATTGAGACAGCTTGAATTCAAATTAAAAGCAAAGGAAAGAGATTTGAATGTCAGAAAATGTTGACGGTCAAGGCAGAAATTGAGGAAAGTTTAGAGGAAGGCGCAACACTTCGTAGTGCAAGTCCTGGTGGGGATATGTTTAAATATATCCAAGGTTTGATGAGATAGATGTACGGGCCTTTTTAAAAAATCTCATTTGAAAAAGTAGCCAAACAATTTAAGTGGCTAAAAGCCATGTGGGTATTGTTGTTCAAGCAAAATTAGGAGATAGACCTAGTTTGCGTCATCAATGGAGGAAATGTCCAGGGATTATGATGAGTTGAGAAAAGCTACGTAACGTATGAAGCTCTGAGGAAAATGTTTTTTTTTGGAGGATCATAAAGGTTGACTTCCTGCAGTAGATAGAAATCGTGTGGAAGAGCTAAGTGTTAAAACTGCTTGACAGGCAGCAGCGATGGCAGATTATTTTGAATTATATCATAATCAAGGTTAAGTTTTCAACATCGAATTCAATCTGTGAAGGTTAGAAACTGAGGAAATAAGAAATCCACAGGCTGGTCAAGACAAAGGAGGTCTAGTTGGCGATTTTAAAAAGATTTGCCTCAGGTTAAAAAGGAAACTTATCAGGGTGGAAGAGAGATAAGAAAGCTTAAATGCTTTCATTGTGATAAGGTTGGGCACACAAAGTCACCGTGTCGGTGTCGTAGACAGGCTCTTTAAAACAGGATAAGACAGTGGGATTTATTAAAGTGGAAACAAAAATATGGTTCCAGTGGAAGAGGGTGCAAAAGGGTGTACAGCCTGTTCAGAGGTTGGTTGATAAGAAGGTGTCAGATCTTTTTAAAGATTTTATTTGTGAGGGTAAGGTTTACTTATGTGTACAAGGTGGTATAGGTAAGAAAGTTAAGATAATGGGCGGTACGGTAGCACAGTGGTTAGCATTGTTGCTTCACAACGCCAGGGTCCCAGGTTCGATTCCCGCTTGGGTCACTGTCTGTGCGGAGTCTGCACGTTCTCCTCGTGTCGGCGTGGATTTCCTCCGGGTTCTCCGGTTTCCTCCCACAAGTCCCGAAGGACTTGCTGTCAGGTGAATTGAACATTCTGAATTCTCCCTCAGTGTACCCGAACAGGCGCCTTAGTGTGGCAACTAGGGGCTTTTCACAATAACTTCATTGCAGTGTTAATGTAAACCTACTTGTGACATTAATAAAGATTATTATTGTTATCTTGAGGGTTACAGGAGTAAGCCAATCTTTAATGGTGCGATTTTCATTTTCATTTCATAAGGGGATATGTAGTTCAGAAGGAGTTTGCCAGAAAAGATAGTTATATCATAGAATTATAGAGTTCCTCCAGTGCAGAAGGAGGCCATTCGGCCTATCGAATCAGCACCGACCCTTATAAGAGCACCCTATCTAGGCCCAATTGCCTATCCTATCCCCATAATCCCACCTAGGGACAATTTAGCATACCCTAACCTACACATCTTTGGACCGTGGAAGGAAACCGGAGCACCCGGATTAAACCCACGCAGCCACGGAAGAATGTGCAAACTCCACACAGACAGTCACCCAAAATTGGAATCGAACCTGGGTCTCCGGAGCTGGTGAGGTGACTGGTGAAGTGAGGCGCGTTCCATTATGTAAGGTAAGGTTAAAGAATCCGGGCAAAGTGGTGTCGGAGTAATGGAGAAATTACTTTTTGCAGGGATATAGTTTATCCTGGGTAATGGTACAGCTGGATCATTGTTGGGAGTGATGCCTACGGTGGTTGAAAAGCTGGTGCAAAGTCAAATGGATGGTGCAAGAAGCATACCCTGAGGTGTTTCCAGGTGGTGTGGTAACAAGATCCCAAAGCCATAGGTTTAGACAGGAGAAGGAACCATCAAGAGTAAAGATCAGGGGGTTGAAGTTCAGTTAACAGAAACAATCTTTCACCAGACGGTTGCTAAAATATACATACGTGCGTATGAACAATCGTGTGAGATAAGCTGATGAGGCCAATTGCAAGAATGCTGAAACAGCTTCAGTTCGAAATGTTCATTTCTTCCTGTGGTATTTTTAAAGGATAGGCTGGCAGACCACGAATACACGGAAACAAGAGCTTTATTGGAAAGGTGTTTACTCAACAGGCTGTGCAGATAAACTGCCCGTTTGCCCGCGCAAACGGCTGATTATGTCATCAATACATCAGGTGCTCGGACTCTAAAGGTGACCTTATTCCAACTAGGAACAAACATGAATACACAACACCTCCCTTCTTTCAAATAATTTTGAGAGGCAGCACAGGCGTAGGTTTTGATATCTCTTCAGCTTTTGCAACAGTAAGTACTTAATTGGCTGCAAAACACTTTGGAACCTCCTGGATTCACAAAAGGCCCTGTCGAAATCTAAATTCCTTCTTTCTTCGGTCAAAATTGATTTGTCCTTGGTAGTTTTCCGAGAAGCTTTGTAGTTTATTTAATGGACCGCTCATTGGAAGAAAACATTCTTGCCTTGGAAGGAGACAAGAAATATTGTGTTTTCTCGAAATGAAAATGCGTGTTGATTATGAAAGGAACAAAGAGGCACTGGAGAAGATGCAAAAAAGATTCACTTGAAGGCCACCAGAATTGAAAGGTCATGCATAGATGGAGAGGCTGAATGGGGCCGGGCCCTTCTCTTGAAAGGGGAAGACTGAGGGAGGGACCGCATTGATGTCTATACTGTCATGATATGCAGGCACACACACATAATGATATACAGACAAGCAGCTAATGGACACAGAGAACAGGACATGCCCAATAAGCAGGCAGGACACTCAGGGGTGGGATCTGACTATAAAAGACACAAGGCACTCACACTCCGCCTCTTTCCACTGATGTACATCTAGAGAGTCAGTCAAGGGTGTTGTTACAATCTCACACCTCTACCACATGGCTAAGAGCTAGTCTGGTTCAGTCAGACAGAGTAACCACATTTACGTTAGCAGAGAGTCGAACTCACAGAGAACTGTGCTATTAGTCCAATAAACCTGATTGAACTAACTTCAAGGTCTGGAGTATCTTTCTGATCTAAGCTGCATCCAGTTGCAGCCAGTGTTAGACCAGTGTACCTAACACGACATATACAATAATGGAATGGTTTGATCGGGTCGATGCATCTGGAATCTTGTTTCCTCCCCTAGGACGATTTTGGTGGTTGGGGGAATTTAACCGGACTGAAAGTGGCAGATGTTGATTTAGTTTGGTGTGCTTCCTCATTCAAAGGCACTCAGCGCTTGGTGAAAGGACCCGGCCAGCAGGAAAATAATAACAATAATCTTTATTGTCACAAGTAGGCTGACATTAACTCTGCAATGAAGTTACTGTGAAAATCCCCCAGTCGCCACGTTCCGGCGCGTGTTCGGGTACACAGAGGGAGAATTCAGAATGTCCAATTCATCTAACAGCACGTCTTTTGGGACTTGTGGGAGAAAACCTGAGCACCCGGAGAACGTGCTGACTCCCCACAGACAGTGACCCAAGCCGGGAATCAAACCTGGGACCCTGGAGTTGTGAAGCCAATAGTGCTAACCAATGTGCTACCGCGCCGCCCAGGGGGCCGACTAGGAACCATTCCATGCCAATGTTGCCGTCACATCCCCACTCAACCCCCAACCCGCAATCACCTTATCACCACTACCTATACCTGGGTCCCTCCTTAGTCCGAGGCCTCAGGTGGGTGCAGTTGCCGGCATCAGCCACTGCATCTCCATTAGCGCTGTTGAGTAAAGAAGAGCTGCCAACCTCTGATTGGCTGGCAGCTGCCGGTGGGCGGGTCTTCAGCCTCATGGCACCTGAGGGGGGGACAGGGACGCAAAGGACCACTGCTGGCCTGCCAAGTACATGTGTGGTACACGATGCGGCAGGCCTCCCTGTGAATACGTGGGACTCAGTGTGGGTGGGGGGCGGGGGATGGGAGCAGGTGGTTGAGGCCATTGTGCCTTCCAAAAGATTTTGCCCGACTTGCAGGATAGACTAGAGGTCATAAATATAAGATAGTGACCAATACCTTCAAATAGGGAATGCAGGAAAAAATCTTTACCCAGGAAGCGGTGAGAATTTGGAACTTTACCACATGGAGTCAAGTAACATTTAAGGAAAAGCTGGATAGGGACACATTGATAAGGTCACCTTGAAGAAGGGTAGAAGACTCTCAGCATGGCCATGATGGACCACATGGTCAGCTTTGGTGCTATAAATAATAAGTCCCATTATGTAATGGTCACATTCCCTCGCCTATTATAAATGAGGACAGCTCTGAACACTCGGAAGCAAAGACCTCTTATCTAGAGGGATACAAGATGCTACAGGATTAAGAGAGGCATTGATAAATTAATGCCATACTGCACTAAAACAAATATGTGGCTTTAATGTGCTGGCACAGAATCAGAAACTCTTCAGGGAAGGACTTTATTTAGGATATCACGTCGTTGTATTGCATTTGTTCCTTGCTCTATTTTTGCTTCAATTTGATGTTCCAATGTCTCCTGTGTTTGAAAAAAAAGTTGTTCTACTGGCCCAGGTAAAGATAGTTAAAGAGAGGAACGAATGGCAAATGGGACAAATGTTTTTCTTTTAATTTCTGCTTTTTTCCCCCCAACCGCCTAATTTCTTTCTTTTTTTTAAATCCCTGGCTTCAATTTGCACTTGTGAGGTTGGTGTGAGCGGGGCGGCGCACGTTGAAAATTGTGTTTCCAAAGGGTGTCACTGATTCTCAATGTCTTCGGAACGCCTTGGGATTTTCGAAAGGCAGGGGCGAGGAACAATGAACAATTAACAGCCCATTCGCTTCCTTGAGGAGATTGCGCATGGGCCTGGGAGGACCAGGATGAGATTTTCAAATCAGAAATTTCCAAAGCCAAATAGTCATGTGCATTTTAGAGCTCAGCTATTGGATTCAATGTGCTGAGCTGCAAACTTCCTTTTTTTTAAAACTGGAAGCATTTTTGCCTTCGGGACTTCACTGCATGATCAGCCGTGGTATAATTTGTCTGATTCTCAGCACCTTGTGGCATCTGGAGCTCTCTTTCTCAGGACAGTGACAGGCCCGATCATGGCTGCTGCCTCCCTTTAATGTTCTTGCTCCAGCAGGCAGCTCCCATCTCCACGCAGAGCTCGCTTTCCACACAGACGGGGCATTACTATTTGACGACAGCAGCACAGGAGCAATGACAACGGGTCCCGGAAATTGGGCGGGATCCTCCGGCTTCCCAGGTGCGTGATTTCCCGGCGGTGGGCGGCAGTGCGCCGTTTGCTGGCGGCGGGATTCTCTTGTCCCGTCGCTGCCAGCGGGAATTCCCATCGAAGCCACCCCACGCTCAAGGTGATGAGCTGGCGGCAGGACCAGGGAATCCCGCCACCAGCGAATGGCCAGAGAATTCCGGCTTTTGTCAGGGCATCGGATTCCCAACTCCGGATTGAAAAACCAAGCCTTAGAGTCATAGAGTCATAGATGTTTACAGCATAGAAACAGGCCCTTCGGCCCAGCTTGTCCATGCCGCCCAGTTTCTATCACTAAGCTAGTCCCATTGCCCACATTTGGCCCAGATCCCTCTATATCCACCCTGCCCATGTAACTGTTTTTTAAAGGAAAAAATTGTACCCGCTTCTACGACTGCTCGTTCCAGATGCTCACCACTCTCTGTGTGAAAAGAATTCTCCTTTGGTCTGTTTTGTAAGCCTTGGGTCAGTCCTGACGATCCTCGCCGAACCCAAGCTCTCTCAGCTCAGTGTGGGCCAGGGTTGGCACCTCGGGAGTTCTTGGCCTGCAAGACCCACCAGACAGTTCAGTTAGTCACCAAGAGTGCCAGGCGGCGGTGGTGTGCTACAGATCATTCAGGAAGTCCGGGTTTCTGTGGCAACGGGCTCTGGGCAGCGATGGTAGAGACTCCAACTCCCTTTCCATCACATGACTTACCGGGACTCTCCCCCACACTTTCCGCCTGACATTGCCTGTGTCAGGAGGATTTGCACACCGATATTCAACCTGGTTGGCCGCGATATGAACACATTTCTTGGTCATCAAATCCGGAAGTGGGGTTCGAACCAGGAGCGTCTGGCTCAGACCCACTGCCCCCACAAGACCTCCTATTAATCAGGTAAACTGGCCCAATTCAATTTTCCTGATCCCATTTTAGGGAATTGGGGCAGACTTCATGTTTCGTCTCTCAGCTCAGTATGGCTTAGAAATGGGTTTGGGAGATCAAAGGTTCCATGGGTTAAGCTGCTAAACTCCAAAGGTGGAAACCGTCACCACTTTCTGTTTAAGGCAGAAGTTATAACGTTACCACATGGCAATGAACAAGTCAGAATGCCAATCCCAGATGCGAATGACTTTCAAAAGGGAACTGGATAAATATTTGAGGGGGAAATACTTGTCGGGTGTGGTAAATGACACTAGTGATATATTGTATGTATTACGGCACTGCCCGTATATTACGGGTACGACGGTAAATCCCTGCCTGCTGGCTCTGCCCAGCAGGTGGTGTATAAAAGTGTCTGCTCTCCTGCACTGCAGCCATTCTGGTTCCAGCTACAGGAGGCACAACATCTTGTTCAATAAAGCCTCGATTGTTCCACCATTCTCGTCCCATAGTAATTGACAGTACATCAATTTATTGAACAAGATTGTAAAATATGGATTTCCCAATCAAGCCTGATTGCCTGCAGCTGAGCCCTCACGCAGCCAACGCCACGTCCACCTTCAACCACTGGCTCACCTGCTTCGAAGGCTACCTCAGAGCAGCCACTGAAGAACTCTCGGACCCACAGAAGCTCCAAGTCCTCCACTCACGGGTGAGCCCTGACATTTTTCCCCTCATCCGGGATGCGCCCACCTACTCCGAAGCGATGACGCTCCTAAAGGGACATTACGTTAAACCGGTGAATCAAGTGTACGCCAGGCACCTCCTGGCCACGAGAAAGCAACTCCCCGGGAGACTCTGGATGATTTCTTGCAGGCCCTACAGATTCTCGGTAGGGACTGTGACTGCCAGGCAGTTTCGGCAGTCCAACACACCAAATTTTTTATTCGAGACTCTTATGTCACAGGCATGAAGTCTACGTACGTCCGCCAGCGACTATTGGAAGTGGGTACGCTCGATCTTGCTAATTCATTAGAAGTGGCCTCCCGAAACCTGCAGCCCTACACCCCCGACTGCGCGGCACCCTCGTGGGCATCGTGGACCCCACCAGCAGCCGACTCCAGCTCACCGCAAGCCTGCGCCACGCGGCAGCCAGCCAACTCTGGGAGGCCTAAGTGTTATTTTTGTGGACAAAGCAAACACCCCAGGCAGCGCTGCCCGGCGCAGAGCGCGACCTGCAACGGGTGTGGGAAGAAAGGACACTTTGTTTCCGTTTGCCAGGCCCGGTCGATCGCCGCTGTTTCCAGGCCCAACATTTCTACACCCCACACGTGCGACCCAGGGGCGCCGCCATCTTCTCCTCCGCAAGCCACGTGCGGCCCGTGGGCGCTGCCATCTTCTCCACCACAAGCCACGTGTGGCCCGCGGGCGCCACCATCTTTGATGCCGCCCGCCATGTGACCCGTGGGCGCCGCCATTTTCGGCGTTATTTTGGACCGCGCCTCAGCATCCCTGCTCGTCTGGCCGTTCGCCGCCTACTGCTACCTCCGCCACCGCTGATCAGCCCCGGACCTCCCAGCATCTTCCTCAGCTTGCCTCCATCACCCTGGATTCGTCTCGGCCCCTCAACCTCGCGGCCACTACGACGACGGTGAAGATCAACGGGCACGAGACGACCTGCCGCTTTGACTCCGGGAGCACAGAGAGTTTCATCCACCCCACTACGGTAAGGCGCTGCTCCCTCAAGATACACCCCGTCACCCAGAAAATCTCTCTGGCCTCTGGATCCCATTCCGTTGAAATCCGAGGGTACTGCATTGCAACCCTCACCATCCAAGGCATAGAGTTCGGCAACTTCAGGCTCTACGACCTCCCCCACGTCTGCGCTGCCCTGTTGCTCAGCCTGGATTTTCAAAGCCATCACCAAAGCCTTACTTTGAAATTCGGCGGACCCCTCCTCCCCCTCACCGTCTGCGGCCTCACGACCCTCAAGCTCGATCTACCTTCCCTGTTTGCGAACCTCACTCCGGACTGCAAACCCGTCGCCACTAGGAGCAGACGGTACAGTGCCCAGGACAGGACCTTCATCAGGTCGGAAGTCCAACGGCTTCTGCGGGTGGGGATCATTGCGGCCAGCAACAGCCCCTGGAGAGCTCAAGTGGTGGTAGTGAAGACTGGGGAGAAGCACAGGATGGTCATTGACTACAGTCAGACCATCAACCGGTACACGCAGCTCGACACGTAACCCCTCCCATGCATATCTGACATGGTCAATCAGATTGCGCAGTATCGAGTCTTTTCCACAGTAGACTTAAAGTCCACCTACCACCAGCTCCCCATCCGCCGGGAGGACCGCCAATACACTGCATTCGAAGCAGATGGCCGTCTCTATCACTTCCTTAGGGTTCCCTTCGGCGTCACCATTGGGGTCTCGGTCTTCCAGTGAGAGATGGACCGAATGGTTGACCAGTACGGGCTGCGGGCCACATTCCCGTACCTAGATAACATCACCATCTGCGGCCACGATCAGCAGGACCACGACGCAAAGCTCCAAAACTTCCTCCATACCGCAAAACTCCCTAACCTTACCTACATTAAGGAGAAATGCGTGTTCTGCACCATCCTTGGCTATGTAGTGGAAAATGGAGTCCTAGGCCCGACCCCATGCGCCCCCTCATGGAACTCCCTCTCCCCCACTGCCCCAAGGCCGTGAAACGTTGCCTGGGGTATTTCTCATATTACGCCTACTGGATCCCTAATTATGCGGACAGACCCGCCCACTCATCATGTGCACAGTATATCCCCTGACGGCTGAGACCCGCCAGACCATCAACCACATCAAGGCGGACATCGCCAAGACCACGATGCACGCGGTCGACGAGTCCCTCCCCTTTCAGGTGGAGAGCGATGCATCGGAAGTGGCTCTGGCCGCCACCCCCAACCAGGCAGGCTTTCTTTTCCCGCACCCTCCATGCCTCCAAAATTCGGCACTCCTCTGTCGAGAAGGAGGCCCAAGCCATTGTGGAAGCTGTGCGGCGTTGGAGGCATTACCTGGCCAGCAGGAGATTCACTCTCCTCACTGACCAACGGTCGGTTGCCTTCATGTTTAATAATTTACAGCGGGGCAAGATCAAAAATGACAAGATCTTGAGGTGGAGGATCGAGCTCTCCACCTATAACTATGAGATCTTCTATTGCCCGGGGAAGCTCAATGATCCCCCTGACGCCCTATCCTGACGCCAGCGCACACGTGGACCGACTCCGGGCTCTCCACTATGACCTCTGCCACACAGGGGTCACCCGGTTCTTCCATTTTGTCAAGGCCCGCAACCTGCCCTACTCCATTGAGTGCCAGCCAGATAGAGCGCACCTTGTGAAGGCCTCCCGCCTCTTTAAACTCCTCAGCATGGACTTCAAAGGCCCCTCCCCTCCACCGACCGCAACGTGTACTTCCTCAACGTTATTGATGAGTACTCCCGGTTCCCCTTCGCCATCCCATGCCCCGACATGACTTCTGCCACGGTAAACAAAGCCCTGCACAGCATCTTCACTCTGTTCGGTTTCCCCACCTACATCCACAGCGATCGGGGATCCTCTTTCATGAGCGATGGGCTGCGTCAGTTCCTGCTCAGCAACAGCACCGCCTCGAGCAGGTCGACCAGCTACAACCCCCAGGGAAATGGGCAGGTGGAGAGGGAGAACGGGACGGTCTGGAAGGCCGCCCTGCTGGCCCTGCGGTCTAAAAATCTCCCGGTCTCCCGCTGGCAGGAGGTGCTCCCCGACGCCCACCACTCCATCTGGTCGCTCCTCTGCACCGCCACTAATGAGGCCCCTCACGAACGTGTGTTTGCCTTCCCCAGGAAGTCCACCTCCTGGGTCTCGCTCCCAACATGGCTGACAGTTCCTGGACCCGTCCTCCTCCGGAAGCATGTGCGGAGCCAAAAATCGGACCCTTGGTCGAGAGGGTCCACCGCCTACGTGCAAACCTGCAGTACGCCTACGTGGCACACCTCGACCGGCGACAGGACACAGTCTTCCTCCGGGACCTGGCACCCACTGGGTCCCCACCCACGGCCCCCGACCTGACACCGCTCCTTTCTCCCCTGGTTGCCTCATTCACCCCAGCGCCGCCCCCCCCCCCCCCCCCCCCCCCTTCCTCCAGCGAACTTGTCTCATGGTAATTGATGGTATATCATCGGGCTATGAGGAAATGGCAGAATAGGGGAACTATTTCAATAGCTGTTTTAAAGAGCCAGCATCAACACGACGGACCAAAGGGCCTAAGAAGAATAGAATCATAGAATCCCTACAGTGCTGAAGGAGGCCACTCGGCCCATTGAGTCTACACTGACCCTCTGAAAGAGCACCCGAGCCTCCCCACTTCCTGCTCTATCCCTGTAATTCCACCTTTGGACACTAAGGGGCAATTTAAGCATGAGCAATCCACCAAACCTGCACAGCTTTGGACTGTTGGAGGAAACCGGAGCACCCGGAGGAAACCCACACACACATGAGGGGAACATGCAAACACCACACAGACAGTCATCCGAGGCCGGAATAGAGTCCGGCTCCCTGACGCTGTGAGGCAGCAGTGCTAACCACTGTGCCACACCATTTTGCGCTGTACCATTCGATGATTCGGTAAAATTCTGTGGGGAGGCAGCGACAGAGTGGTATTGTCACTGGGCTGGTAGACCAGAGACTCCGGGAACCTGGGTTCAAATCCCACCATGGCTGTTGGTGAAATTTGAATTGAAGAAAAAAGCCTGGAATTAAAAAGCTAATGATGACAAGGAAACCATTGTTGATTGTGGTTAAAAACCCACCTGGTTCACTGTTATCCTTTAAGGAAGGAAATCTGCCGCCCTTACCTCGTCTGGCCTACACGTGACTCCAGACCCACAGCAACAAACAGCAAAGTGTTTGACTCTTAAATGCCCTCAGGGATGGACAATAAATGCTGGCCCGTTAAGCGACGACCACATCCCATGAACGAATAAAAATTGGATTCTGGTGCTTAGTGTAATTTATTGATAACGGAAGTCATTGCGGTGCAACCCTTTTGAGTAGAACTTGCTGATTGAATCCAAATTGGTTGAAGGTTGCCTTTATAGTGTTGCATCTCAGATTTCAGTGATCGGTGGGAGTCAATTTTCTGCTGAGGTGTTCATTGGGCAGTGTCTTAAGACCAATGCACCATCGAACTTCATGAGCAAGAGGCCAAGACTGCCTTGATGGTTATTTAAACTTTATTGACAGGTAACTAATAAGACTTCAGCAGTGGCGAGAAGCTACCTAATGAGTGGGCTGGCTTTCCAATGCCCATTTAAAGTGATAACGCCATTCTTTTGGTAGTTAAGTCACAGAATCATTGAACTATAGAATCCCTACAGTGCAGAAGGAGGCCATTTGGCCCACCCACCCTCTGAAAGAGCACCCAACCCATGCCCACTTCCCCGCCCTATCCCCGCAATCACACACAACCTGCACATCACTGGACACTAAGCGGCAATTTTAGCGTGGCCAATCCACCTAACCTGCACACCTTTGGACTGTGGGAGAAAACCGGAGCACCCGGAGGAAACACAAGTTAGGCAAGTCCTTTCAGACTCTTGGATGTTTTAGTTGCCGTTGGAAGACTCAGGCTTTAGCATGTTTCGGGCAAGGGCCTGCAGATTTGGTGGCTGAGATCTGGAGATAGAGCTTATGAGAATACATTTTTGGTACAAGTCAAACAAACTCAAAAATTGACCAAATTTTACCAGTATGCTTTGAAAGGCCAGAAGTCTGCTTTGTCACAGATATGGGAAAACAGGATTTTTCATGCAATGGGTGGTTGTGAGGTCCACTATCAAAAAGGAGAAGGGAATGAACACGCAACCATATTTTGAAGCTGTGTTAAGGATTTAGGTTTGCTGGAACACAACGTTAATGAGTGCATCGAACCTTTGCAAGAACAAGGAAGCTTTTGTCATGATATTCAAGTGAACATCACAGCACATGCATACATACATAATGATGGACAGATCAACGGACCAATTAGCACACACAACACGACAGCCAATCACAGACAAGAGCATACACAGTACAAAACAGGGAACACAACACTTCCTGGGCAGTCCAGCAGGAGACGGCTCAGGGCACAGACCTCATTGCCAGCCACTCAGACAGTCACTATGTGCTGAGTACCAGAGTTTACTATGTCAATAGTTAAATGAAATAAAACTGAGTTGTACCATTCGCAACCGTGTTGGTTCGTCTGTGTCTCAGAGTACCCAACACTTCATGGTATCAGAAGTGAATTAATACCGATCCACAAATCTGCCATCCTGCGCTATGGACACCGTCAACACACCGCAGCCGTTGCAAGTTGCTGGGAACCTTGGCGTAAATTGGACGTTGTTCAAACAGCGTTCCAAACTCTTTCTGGAAGCCAACGAAAAAGAGAGCGCCTCGGACAAAAGAAAGATCGCCATCCTCCTCACCACCGCAGGGCAGCACGCCATCCATGTCTACAACTTCCTGGTGTTCGCGGAAGGCGAGGACAAATCTAAATACAAGATGGTCCTCCTCAAGCTCAACCAACACTTCAACGTCGAGGTCAACGAGAGCTTCAAGAGATATGTCTTCCAGCAGCGCCTGCAAGGTAAGGATGAGCTCTTTCAGTCATTCCTGACGCATCTCCGCATACTCACGCAGTCCTGCAGTTACGACACCACCTCAGAGTCCATGATCCGGGACCAGATCGTTTTTGGGATCACCTCGGGCACCCTACGCCAGCAGCTTTTAAAAATAAAAGGCCTAACCTTCGCCTCTGCAATCGCAGCCTGTGTCCTGCACGAGAACGCGGCTAGCCGCTATGCCCAATTTCAGGCGACCAAATCGGCGCGGAGGGGGTCCTACGCGACCGGATCGGCGAGCCAGGTGCCCCACGAGGCCGAATGGGTCCAGGCGATCGAGTTCCTCCCGGCCCGCGGCCCGGACGAGGGCAGCCGTTTAGCGCGCTTTTCGAGGCCTCCCGCGCTTGTGCGCGCCAAAACCTACGGCAACACTGAGGGACGTGATGCGCAGGCGTGCTCGACGCAAGACCGAACTGTGCATGCGCAGTGGCGCAACGAACGCCATAATGTCACGACGTGCGGTGACTGTGCAGCTGCACATTTAAAGCGGCAATGTCCCGCAAGAACCCGACAATGCCTCCGCTGTGGCAAGGTGGGCCACTACGCTGCTTACTGTCGAGCAACTCAACCTGTCAATCTTCCACAACTCCGACAACCTCGCAGGGACGTGCGGACCATTCAGCCTCCCCATTACGAATCGGGCCCAGACAACATCCAGACCGGTGACACAGATGACCGAGACGCCTTCCGGGTTGCGGTCATTGATGGGAACCGAGTCAACACGATCAATCCGGGTGATGAATGGTGTGCCACCCTGACGGTCAACCCAAATTCGTCGCCCACCTACTAGACTGGACTTATGAGACTGTTTACACGTTGAACTCATGCAACCACTGTATTAATATGTTTATGTTCTTATCGTTACAGGAATTAGTTTTATCGTTCCACATTTCCCCGTTCTTTGTTATGGTACAACCTCGTTATTATGTCACACCCGACATCACCCCTTGTATATAGTTAAGCCCCATGTACATACTGTAAATATTACACACACACACATTTAGCTGCACTCAGTACACATCTCTATTTATAACCACGTAGGCACATAATCTTGTAGAAAAGGGAGGATGTCATGATATTCAAGTGAACATCACAGCACATATATACATACATAATGATGGACAGATCAACGGACCAATTAGCACACACAACACGACAGCCAATCACAGACAAGAGCAGACACAGTACAAAATAAGGAACACGACACTTCCTGGGCAGTCCAAGAGGAGACGGCTCAGGGCACAGACCTCATTGCCAGCCACTCAGACAGTCACCATGTGCTGAGTACCAGAGTTTACTATGTCAATAGTTAAATGAAATAAAACTGAGTTGTACCATTCGCAACCGTGTTTGTTCGTCTGTGTCTCAGAGTACCCAACACTTCAGCTTTGAAAGTTGATTTATAAATCGGAGACGAGGGGCAAGAATCTCAGTTGGCTGACGCCGGAAGCGGAAACGCGATTGGGCGCAGAATCGATTTTGACGCTGAAACTATGACAGGCACCGGGTTCACGCCAAATCACAATTCCCCATCGCCACGACAGTGGCGTCAATGCGTTCCACTCCGCACGGACAGTAAACACCATTGGCATATCATTAGCGGGCCTGACCCAGTATTCTCCGGGGCTTCCGCGATTCTCCGCCTCCACTGGGGGGAATTCCCGGCAGGCGAGGTTCACTTGTGCTTTTAAAAACCGAGCAACAGGTGTGGTGGCTGCTGAGCGGCAGAGAAGGGGAACAGAAAGTGTCCAACATCGCCATAGTTTGCTGACAGTTGTGCCACTGGCCGGGGGGAGGGGGGGCTTCTGCCAGGGCCGGGGGGAGTAGGGGGGTGGCCAGGAGGTGGGCTGTGGGGTCGGGGTGGATGGGCACAAAACACCATTGCCACAGCCGGCAAGGCAGCCATGCAGCTCTGTATGCCACTGACTGCCCACTTTGAACTTCGGGCCACGTGTCGTATGGGTGTCGCCCCAGGCCATCTCCCTAGGTGTACTCTGGCCCCAGCCGGCCCACCAGCGGGATGGGCGCGATCCAGCGCAACTAGTGCCATCTTGTTGGCTGGGATGGTGTGTGTGTGTGTGGGGAGTGTAGTCTGTACATGCGGCTGCAGCTTGTCAGCCTCCCGAATGTCAATCACGGCCCCGGCGAATCCGGCACCGTTTCTCACTGGAGTCGATTGTGTTCCACGTGGCGCCGGTGCGAGCCCCTCTACGGTCGCTGAATTGGTCCAGGTGCGGCGGCCGTTTCGTTGTTGCGGAACTCCACAAATCCTGCCCTGCTGTCAACACTGAGCATTGAATCCCACCCCAGACATTTCAAGAGCGTTATGAAATGCAGCCTGGAATCATAGAATTTACAGTGCAGAAGGAGGCCATTCAGCCCATCAAGTCTGCACCGGCTCTTTGAAAGAGCACCCTACCCAAGCCCACACCTCCACCCTATCCCCATAACCCAGTAACCCCACCCAACACTAAGGGCAATTTTAGACAGTAAGGGCAATTTAGCATGGCCAATCGAACCTAACCTTTGGACTGTGGGAGGAAACCGGAGCACCCGGAGGAAACCCACGCAGACAAGGGGAGAACGTGCAGACTCCGCACAGACAGTGACCCAAGCCGGGAATCGAACCTGGGACCCTGGAGCTGTGAAGCAATTGTGCTAACCACCATGCTACCGTGCTGCCCCTCGGATGAGATAAAATAAGACGATGTAGAAGCTTGCTTGATCAAAGGCAGATGCCAAGTGTGAGAGCTTTAGAAGCTCATGGAGGATGAAAAATACAAAGACGCACTTTCCCTCCATGGTTTAAACAAAGAATTTGACATACCTTCAGAACGTTAGCCGAAATAGATTTGGATAGGACACTGAGGTCCTGTGAGAGTAACAGCCCACCCACTGTTGAAAGAACAACATAGAAGCTGTTGTTGAAGGAACCTTGTTGCTACAGTCAGAAGGAAGAGTGACTTGGTCGCTCACTGAAGAAATTACAATTGACATGTAGGGCGGAATTCTCCGCAATCGGCGTGATGTCCGCCGACCGGCGGCAAAAACGGCGCGAATCAATCCGGCATCGCGCCGCCCCAAAGGTGCAGAATCCTCCGCATCTTGAGCGGCCGAGCCCTAACCTTGAGGGGCTAGGCCCGCGCCGGACTGATTTCCGCCCCACCAGCTGGTGGAAAAGGCCTTTGGTGCCCCGCCAGCTGGCGCGGAAATGACTTTGCCGGGCGGCGCATGCGCGGGAGCGTCAGCGGCCGTTCACGGCATCCCCGCGCATGCGCAGTGGAGGGGGTCTCTTCCGCCTCCGCCATGGTGGAGACCGTGGCGAAGGCAGAAGGAAAAGAGTGCCCCCACGGCACAGGCCCGCCCGCGGATCGGGCCAGGCCACCGTGGGGGCACCCCCCGGGGCCAGATCGCCCACGCCCCCCCCCAGGACCCCGGAGCCCACCTTGTCCTGCCGGTAAGAGAGGTGGTTTAATCCACGCCGGCGGGACAGGCATTCCAGCAGCGGGACTTCGGCCCATCCGGGCCGGAGAATCGCCGGGGGGGGGGCCCGCCAACTGGCGCGGCGCGATTCCCGCCCCCGCCGAATATCCAGTGCCGGAGAATTTGGCAACCGGCGGGGGCGGGATTCACGCCAGCCCCTGCCGATTCTCCGACCCGGCGGGGGGTCGGAGAATCCCGCCCGTAGTGTCTGCTCCCCGGATGAATATAATATATTAGACATTGTAAAGTAGTACACTGTGGTGCAGGGCTAATGCATTTGTTAATAATCAAGAAATTATATTGCAGAGCATTGCTATTTTGGCTGTTTGACAAACCTAGTACAGGCATTAGCGTTTTGTTGGAGTTTGGGTATTGTCTCATTATTGCTCTTAATTCTCATATCCAAATCTTAAAGGAACCATGTTGGAATCTTGCAGATTTCTTATGAACAGGTGAGGTTGCCAACAGAGGTAGGACGGACAGGAGAGCAATGAACAGGCCTCCAGAGAGGTGGGTGCAGGTATGAGCACCTAAATCATGGGTTGTGTGCATCTGAAACGGTCTTGTTCTGTGCCTTCTACCACTGATTTAAAAAAAAACCTGATAATGCATTCCATATTCTAATCACCCATGGCAGAAAGAATCTGAAAAATGTCATTGGATTGAGGGAATACATTATCACAAGTGGTTTTTGAAACTGATTCGATCATTATTCTTAAGAGAGAATTAGATGAGCACTTGGGGGGAAAAAAAATCAGGAGTGCCAGGAAAGAAGAAAGGTAATGACATTAAAATAAATAAACCGGATGCAGAGTTAGCATCAACATGGGCTTCGTTGTTACTGCGACGCATCTGAAATGAATGTTCGCCCAGAATAGGTGCTTGCTTTAGTTTTCAGTTCACACACTGTAACCCTGTCCCTGGGCGTCATTCTCCGACCCCCCGCCGGGTCGGAGAATGGCCGTTGGCCGCCGTGAATCCCGCCCCCGCCCCCGCCGAAGTCTCCGGTACCGGAGATTGGGCGTGGGCGGGAATCGGGCCGCGCCGGTTGGCGGGACCCCCCGTTCAATTCTCCGGCCCGGATGGGCCGAAGTCCCGCCCAGGAATTGCCTGTCCCGCCGGCGTAAACCAAACCTGGTATTTACCGGCCGGACCAGGCGGCGTGGGCGGGCTCCGCGGTCCTGGGGGGGGGCGCGGGGCGATCTGACCCCGGGGGGTGCCCCCACGGTGGCCTGGCCCGCGATCGGGGCCCACCGATCCGCGGGCGGGCCTGTGCCGTGGGGGCACTCTTTCCCTCCCGCCTCCGCTACGGCCTCCACCATGGCGGAGGCGGAAGAGACTCTCCCCACTGCGCATGCGCGGGAAACTTTCAGCGGCTGCTGACGCTCCCGCGCATGCGCCGGGAAACTGTCAGCGGCCACTGACGCTCCCGCGCATGCGCCGGGAAATTGACAGCGGCCGCTGACGCTCCCGCGCATGCGCCGCATTTACGCGCCAGCTGGCGGGGAAACAAACGCCATTTCCGCCAACTGGCGGGGCGGAAATCCCTCCGGCGTCGGCCTAGCCCCTCAATGTTGGGGCTAGGCCGCCAAAGATGCGGAGCATTCCGCACCTTTGGGCCGGCGCGATGCCCGTCTGATTGGCGCCGTCTTTGGCGCCAGTCGGCGGACATCCCGCCGTTGGGGGAGAATTTCGCCCCCTGTCTTTGTAATCCCCTACACTCCAAGATATTTGCAATACTCTAATTCTGGCCTCTTGTGCATGCTCAGTTATAATCGCTCTGATATTGGTGGGCATTCCTTCAATTGCCAAGGACGCAAGCATTGGAATTTCCTCCATACAACTTTCTACATCACTTTCCTCCGTTAAGGCCCTCCGTAAAATCTACATCTGACCAAACTTTTGGTCATCTGACCTGATATCTCCTTACAACACTTTGTCTTATGAGGCTTCTGTGAAATTCCTTAGGACATTGCTTTGCGGTAAAGGTGCTTTAAATTGTTACTCTTGTGAAACAGAGTTGCACCTCAAGCCTTAAATGGCAAAAAGGTATGTGCAAGAACATGAAAACTTAAGACATATGCAACCAGACGATGATTTCAGTGGTGCAGTACAGGCAGGTTGAAGAAGGCAGAGGCTCAATACCGGAACTGGGATTAGGCACATATACAGTTTCTGCAGCTATATCTGTTACTTGAAGGTAGCATTGGTGTATCTATGCCATTCAGACCATCGTAAGCAAACTTGAGGAGGTTCTTCAGGTATGTGCCATTTCTGGTGAAGACTGCGCCTGTGGAACTTGGATTGGTTGTGCTTTGCAGTTGGCTGGGAATCAAACTACATCCAAGAAGAGGAGCTGAAATTCTTTATGAGGAAGACAATGTTTTGAAAGACTTTGGGCTGGATTCTCCGACTTGAAGACTACATCCTCCCCTGGTGTGGGAACGGTGGGAAAACTGGCGCAAAACGTCCACCGATTCCCCGTTTTGCTGGGGGCTAGCAGGGAGGCAGTATCGAGCACCCGGCTCTAGATGCCGATAAGGCCTGAAGAATTGCCGGGTCCATGGCGGCGCATGCGCAGGGCGGCGTCCTGCAGTTCCCGCGCCGTGCTGCACGACGGATGCCGCTCACGGACTTGGCCTGCGAAATGGTCCCCCAAATTTGGCCCTTCATGTGCCCCGGACCCCGCCCCCCCCTACAGTGCTACCAGCCCCGAGTAATGACCCCCTATCCGTGGATTGGCCCTTCCTCGACTGGGGCGGCGCTGAACTGAATCCGCAGCCGCCACACTGAGGGCGGAATTCTACCCCCCCCCCCACGCCGGGTGGGAGAATCGCCCGGGCGCCGCGCGAGTCCCGCCACGCCGTCCCGACGCCCGCATGCGATTCTCCCAACCCCCCAAACCGGCGCAGCGCGAATCACGGCTGGCCGCTGGGAGAATCGCCGCTTGCCGTTGGTAATGGGCGAGCGGCGATTCTCCGGCGGATGGGCCGAGCGGCCTGCCCAACACGCCAGGTTCCCGCCGGTGCCATCCACACTTGGTCACTGCCGGCGGGAACAGTGCGGGGACGCTGGGGGGAGCGGCCTGTGGGGGGGCGAGGGGGGTTCCTGCACCGGGGCGGGGGGCTCAAAAGGGGTCTGGCCCGGGATCGGTGCCCACCGATTGGCGGGCCGACCTCTCTGAAGGGGGACCTCCTTTCCTCCGCTGCCCTGCAAGATCGATCCCCCACCTTCTTGCGTGGCGGCCGCGGGGAGGACGGCAACCGCGCATGCGCGGGTTACGTCATTTACGCGGCGCCGGTCGCGTCATTTACACGGCGCCGCTTTTATGCGGCGCCAAGGCCCGGCACGTGTAAATGACGCGGCGCCGGTCCTAGCCCCCCCCCGGGGGCGGGAGAATAGGGGGCTGGGAACGGCCTCCGACGCCGGAGTGAAACACTCCGGTTTTCACACCGGCGTCGGGACTCAGTCTCCCGATGGGAGAATTGCGCCCTGAGTTCCCTACGGTAAGACCACATGGGCGAAGTTCTCCCGAAACGGTGCGATGTCCGCCGACTGGCTCCCAAAACGGCGCCAATCAGACGGGCATCGCGCCGCCCCAAAGGTGCGGAATGCTCCGCATCTTTGGGGGCCGAGCCCCAACATTGAGGGGCTAGGCTGACGCCGGAGGAATTTCAACCCGCCAGCTGGCGGAAACGGCCTTTGTTGCCCCGCCAGCTGGCGCGGAAATGACATCCCCGGGCGGCGCATGCGCGGGAGCGTCAGCGGCCGCTGACAGTTTCCCGCGCATGTGCAGTGGAGGGAGTCTCTTCCGCCTCCGCCATGGTGGAGACCGTGGCGGAGGCGGAAGGGAAAGAGTGCCCCCACGGCACAGGCCCACCCGCAGATCGGTGGGCCCCGATCGCAGGCCAGGCCACCGTGGGGGCACCCCCCCGGGGCCAGATCGCCCCGCACCCCCCCCAGGACCCTGGAGCCCACCCACGCCGCCTTGTCCCACCGTTCAAAAGGTGGTATAATCCACGCCGGCGGGACAGGCAATTTATCGGCGGGACTTCGGCCCATCCGGGCCGGAGAATCCAGCGGGGGGGGGCCCGCCAACCGGCGCGGCCCGATTCCCGCCCCCGCCGAATATCCAGTACCGGAGACTTCGGCAACCGGCGGGGGCGGGATTCACGGCAGCCCCCGGCGATTCTTAAACCCGGCGGGGGGTCAGAGAATAACGCCCCATGTAATTAATATTCACATGTTTGAGCTGCATGGAAGATATTTGGAGGATATGATAGAGGAGGGTTTAAATCTGCTACTCAAGCCTAAAACCTTAAATCGACTGCCTGTTAACATTGAAAATGTCGGCATTACAGATGCATTCTAATCAAGTAAAAGCCTCGCCCGAGAAGGGTGCTACCATTATTTCAATTTGCAAGGAAAATGAAAACATTTGTTGCCACTCAAAGGAATGACCTGGGGGATGGGTCACATATCATGTGCCACATTGATGTTATCTTGTGCCAAAGAGCCACTGGACGTTTTTGTCACATCCGATTATCTTGAGCCAATTTTTCCTCAGGCCAGCCGAAAATCTGGTTAACCAGGCCCCATCTGTCCTTTTCAGCTGACTCACACTGTGTCACATTGGAATGCACACTAATATTGTGGTAATGAAACGACTCAGATGTCACAGTAAACGTAACACTGCGGCCCCCAACTTTCCTCGCTCCACCATTGGTGGCCGTGTCTTCAGATGTCTGGGCCCTAAGCGCTGCAATATTTTCCTTACACCTCTCTTTCCTTCTTTACGATGCAGCTGAAAGCCTCCAAGCATCCAAGCTATTGGTTCCTGTTCTCACATCTCTATGCATAGAATTATATAATTTACAGTGCAGAAGGAGGCCATTCGGCCCATCTAGTCTGCACCGGCCCTTGGAAAGAGCACCCTACCCAAGCCCACACCTCCACCCTATCCCCACACCTCCACCCTATCCCCGCACCTCCACCCTATCCCCGTAACCCCAACTAAGCTTTTTTGGACACTAAGGGCAATTTATCATGGCCAATCCACCTAACCTGCACATCTTTCGACTGTGGGAGGAAACGGGAGCACCCGGAGGAAACCCACGCAGACACGGGGAGAATGTGCAGACTCTGCACAGACAGTGACCATAGCTGGGAATCAAACCAGGGACTTTGGAGCTGTGAACCAACTGTGGTAACCACTGTGCTACCATGCTGTCCACTGCTACCATGCTGCCCACATGATTTAGTGTCAGAGTTTGTCCGATTATGCCCTATGCCTCTATGAAGTGCCTTGGGATTATTTTTAAACTATGTCAAAGTTACTTTCCGCTGCAAATTGCTGCTGTCGTAATATTAATCCTGAACATCAAATTGAAAAGAGCAACTTTTTTAAAAAATAGCCCCTCCCACTGGCGGGATCTACCATCTTCAATGGACCTTTAGCTGGACTGCTGCAATCCCCCCCCCCAGGTTGTGGCTCCCTCCACGTAGTTAAATTTGGTTTTACCAGGGCAGCATGGTGGCGCAGTGGGTTAGCTCTGTTGCCTCACGGCACCGAGGTCCCAGGTTCGATCCCAGCTCTGGGTCACTGTCTGTGTGGAGTTTGCACATTCTCCCCGTGTTTGTGTGGGTTTCGCCCTCACAACCCAAAGATGTGCAGGGTAGGTGGATTGGCCACGCTAAATTGCCCCTTAATTGGAAAAAATGAATTTATAAAAAATAAATAAACCTTTAGCTTCCTGTCTCCTTGATAATAATAATCTGTATTATTGTCACAAGTAGGCTTACATTAACACCGCAATGAAGTTACTGTGAAAAGCCCCTAGTCGCCACACTCCGGCGCCTGTTTGGGTACACGGAGTGAGAATTCAGAATGTCCAAATTACCGAGCAGCACTTCTTCCGGGACTTGTGGGAGGAAACCGGAGCACCCGGAGGAAACCCACGCAGACACGGGGAGAACCTGCAGACTCCGCAAAGACAGTGACCCAAACTGGGAATCGAACCTGGGATCCCGGAGCTGTGAAGCAGCAGTGCTAACCACTGTGCTACCGTAGATTACTTCAGAAACAATTGTAATTCTGCTTATAGAATTTACCATGCAGAAGGAGGCCAATCGGCCCATCGAGTCTGCACCGGCTCTTGGAAAGAGCACCCCGCCCAAGGTCAACACCTCCACCCTATCCCCATAACCCAGTAACCCCACCCAACACTAAGGGCAATTTTGGACACCGAGGGCAATTTATCATGGCCAATCCACCTAACCTGCACATCTTTGGACTGTGGGAGGAAACCGGAGCACCCGGAGGAAACCCACGCACACACGGGGAGGATGTGCAGACTCCGCACAGGCAGAGACCCAAGCCGGAATCGAACCTGGGACCCTGGAGCTGTGAAGCAATTGTGCTAACCACTATGCTACCGTGCTGCCCTGTAGCCTGTAGTCCGTATCCTGTAGTCTCTTTGTTTTTTTTAAACTTTTACTGTCTCTCCTTCTCTTGCTTTGTGGTAACAATGGACAGAAAATTGTGGCATTTTTATTACATTTTCTGCCATCCACTGGAAGATCCAACGTGTAATTTTATTATTTCAACTTCTAAGTTTTACTTTTCTTCAAACTGATGTGCCTATTTTAACCCTGTCTTAACTTTAAAAGTAACTTAAGAACCCGTTGCCTTCCATGATCACCCTGCCTGTCTCCAAGTCTCCCGCTGTCCAAAACATTGGGCTGACCGGCACAGGGGCCATCGATGTGACGATCAATGCGGGGTTGTCAAACTCTCAGACGTTCGTGGGTTCATCGGATATAGTGAGCAGAATTAGGCCATTTGGTCCACCTGTTCTGCTCCGCCATTTGATCATGGCCATAACTCCACCGTCCTGCCCGTTCTCCAAAATGCTTCAACCCATTATCAATTAAAAATCTGCCTAACTCCTCCTTAAATTTACTCACTGTCCCAGCTTCCACCGCACTCTGGGGTAGCGGAGTCCACAGATTCACAACCCTTTGGGAGAAGTAGTTTCTCCTCGACTCTGGTTTGCCGCTGAATTGCGAGTGGCAAAGCGTTGACGTGGGAAGAAGCTCACGCTGAATGTCCACACACGCCGATGGACTTTGAAGTCTGAATGTGTACAAATTAACAGTCCGGCATCGTGCTGCCCCAAAGGTGCGGAATTCTCCGCATCTTGGGGGGCCGAGCCCTCACCTTAAGGGGCTAGGCCCGCGCCGCACTGATTTCCGCCCCGCCAGCTGGCGGGAAAGGCCCTGGGTGCCCCGCCTGCTGGCGCGGAAATGACTTTGCCGTGCGGCCCATGCGCGGGAGAGTCAGCGGCCGCTCACAGCATCCCCGCGCATGCGCAGTGGAGGGGGTCTCTTCCGCCTCCGCCATAGTGGAGACCATGGCGAAGGCGGAAGGAAAAGAGTCCACTCGCGCCGCCTTGTCCCGCCGGTAAGAGAGGTGGTTTAATTCTCGCTGGCGGGACAGGCATTCCAGCAGCGGGACTTCGGCCCATCGCGGGCCGGAGAATCGCCGGGGGGGGGGGGGGGGGGCAACTGGCGCGGCGCGATTCCCACCCCGATGAATATCCGGTGCCGGAGAATTCGGCAACTGGCGGGGGCGGGATTCACGCCAGCCCCCGGCGATTCTCCGACCCGGCGGGGGGTCGGAGAATCCCGCCCGAGGAGAGAGTCCAAATGACAGAATGTGGGCTGGATGTTTCCATGTTGGTCAGGGTTCCAGATCCCAAACCCTCCCCTGGGGAAGAACATAGAACATTACAGCACAGTACATGCCCTTCGGCCCTCGATGTTGCGCCGACCTGTGAAACCACTCTAAAGCCCATCTACACTATTCCCTTATCGTCCATATGTCTATCCAATGACCATTTGAATGCCCTTAGTGTTGGCGAGTCCACTACTGTTGCAGGCGTGGCATTCCACGCCCTTACTACTCTCTGAATAAAGAACCTATCTCTGACATCTGTCCTATATCTATCTCACCTCAATTTAAAGCTATGTCCCCTCGTGCTAGACATCACCAACTCTATCCAATCCTCTGATCATCTTGTATGCCTCAATTAAGTCACCTCTTAACCTTCTCTCTAATGAAAACAGCCTCAAGTCCCTCAGCCTTTCCTCATAAGATCTTCCCCCCATACCAGGCAACATCCTGGTAAATCTCCTCTGCACCCTTTCCAATGCTTCCACATCCTTCCTATAATGCGGCGACCAGAATTGCACGCAAAACTCCAAATGTGGCCGCACCAGAGTTTTGTACAGCTGTAGCATGACGTCATGGCTCCGAAACTCAGTCCCTCTACCAATAAAAGCTAACACACCGTACGCCTTCTTAACAACCCTCTCAACCTGGGTGGTAACTTTCAGGGATCTATGTACATGGACACCGAGATCTCTCTGCTCATCCACACTGCCAAGAATCTTAGCCCAGTACTCTTCCTGTTATTCCTTCCAAAATGAATCACCTCACACTTTTCTGCATTAAACTCCATTTGCCACCTCTCAGCCCAGCGCTGCAGCTTATCTATGTCCCTCTGTAACTTGTAACATCCTTCCGTACTGTCCACAACTCCACTGACTTTAGTGTCATCTGCAAATTTACTCACCCATCCTTCCACGCATTCCTCCAGGTCATTTATAAAAATGACAAACAGCAGTGGCCCCAAAACAGATCCTTGTGGTACACCACTAGTAACTGGACTCCAGTCTGAACATTTCCCATCAACCACCACCCTTTGTCTTCTTCCAGCTAGCCAATTTCTGATCCAAACTGCTAAATCACCCTGAATCCCATGCCTCCGTATTTTCTGTAGTAGCCTACCGTGGGGAACCTTATCAAACGCTTTACTGAAATCCATATACACCACATCAACTGCTTTACCCTCATCCACCTGTTTGGTCACCTTCTCAAAGAACTCAACAAGGTTTGTGAGGCACGACCTACCCTTCACAAAACCGGGAGGGAGAGGGGCGAATCACACACCTGCTTTTTCCCCTGGTGTGGCCAATTAACTGCCAACAGTCTAAGCTCAATCAGAGATCCTCCATCCTGAAAGGGGCAGTAGGCTGCAAAAGCAGGCGAGTAAAAGAGAGAGGTATTCAAGATAGATGCCACTATCTCCAATCTTTTAATATCATGAATGTAAATGGCAGCCTGCAGTCCCTACTATTGGCAGAGGTTGGGGAAACCTTCTACAGGGTGCCTTTGGTTGCTTCTACATCCAGGGAGACAGGAAGGGCCTCCAGGCCTGTGTGGATCTCTATTTCCGCCCCCCCCCTCCCCCGGCCTCTATTTCTTCCAGCCATCAGCTCAGAGGCTTCCCCCAGACACCTAAACTGGCCCCAGCTGCCTACGGCAACTAGGAGTCTGGCTGAAAATTTCAGTTGACTCCCTTTAATTGGCCTCCACGAGCCTGAGTGGCTACCCAGCACGTGAGGCTGTGTTAGGCCACCATCTCCCTGATCCCGCCTCTGGGAAAGATGGCTCAAAGACGGGATGGCACCAGAGATCCGGTTGCACCGGCTGCTGGGGCTATCATTCGATAGACATATGGACAATAAGGGAATAGTGTAGATGGGCTTTAGAGTGGTTTCACAGGTCGGCGCAACATCGAGGGCCGAAGGGCCTGTACTGCGCTGTAATGTTCTATGTTCAATTGGCCCCCATTCGCCTCAGAGCCTGGCAGGGGCCTGAAAATCTAAACCAAAATGTTTGCCAGCTGATCACAAATGAAGCAATCTCTCTTTTTCTCTCTCGCTCTCTCGCTCACTCTGGTGCCCACTGCCGCCCCCACATATCCACTCTGCACTCAGCGTTCGTAACCATTCCTTTCAGCCTCTCTGCAAGTGGATTATATCAGCCCCTGTTACAGATCCACAGTTCATCACATGGGGGTAGTTTTATCGCCGGTTGTTGGTGTAGAATTGGCTAATGTTGAATCAAGCCCCCACAGCTGACCATGTCTGATTGCCCTTCACAACTGAAGTGAAGTAAGGAGTATGTGTAATAGATCTGCACTTTGGTATGAGCTCACTTTTACTGTATTGCTCAAAGTTCGACAGGGCATTGTGGAGGCAGGGGCCACTTCTGCATCTCCTGGGTCCTTAGCAACATTTCCAAATCTATTTAGAAAATAAAATATTAGCCCACGTCATCGGGTGCAGCCTCAACTGCGTTGGTTGTTGTAGAATCTAGAGCATCACATTCCGGTGGAATGCTCTGTGATGTTTAATTTTTGTAAGGGGAGAGCCTTAAACGGGCATTACAGGCCCCTCATGGTCTTTGCTCAGTCAATAGATTTGAATGTTCGTAAATTATTCCCCAGTTGAGACAGAACCAATTAGATATCAGGAGACATGACGGGTTACCGCACGCGTTTCACCTTTGGATCGCACGTTTTAACCCAGACCGAATTGATGACACAGAGATTTGGATCCCCCTGTTTTACGGAAGGATCCAATACAGGCCTAGTATCACAGGCTCGTAAATTCAGAGGCCCAGCCTAATATGCTCTGGGGGCAAGGGTACAAATCCTACCACTCGAGCCTAACTCATACGTATGTTCATAACCCACCTGCTTTACTCATGTCCTTTAGGGAAGGAAATTTGCCACCCTTACCCAGTCTGGCCCACATGCGACTCCAGACCCCTAGCAATGCGGTTAACTTTTACCAACTCTCGATTCAAGGGCAATCAGGGATGGGTGGCTATTTAATTCTCAACCAAACATCACAGGGACAGATTTCCTTCATTAGAACAGCAGCTATGGGCTGGATTCTGCGGTCCCCCAGCTGTGTGTTACTCTGCGGCACGCCGTTCGCTGGCTGCGGAATTCTACACTCCCGCTGCTTGTCAATGGGATTCCCCATTGAAGCCACCTCACACCGCCAGAAAACCCACGGGCGGGGATGCGCTGCGGGCGGGGATGCGCTGCGGGCGGGGATGCGCTGCCGGCAGGAAACGTGAATCGCAGCGGCCAGAGAATTCCGGCCGACACTTCAAAATTACTTCATTGGCTGCAAGGAGCTTTGGGGAGTCCTAAGGTCATGAAAAGTGTCACTTAAAATGCAAGTCTTAACTTTTGATAGGAGTTTCTTGCCGAATTGATCAATTTTACCTTCCCTCTGTGTAACCCAAGCTGACAACACATTTGCGAGGCAAACGTCTGCCTGGTAATGAGGGCTTTGCGGACTTCAATCTGTTTGGTTGAACAAAACTAGCGGTGATTCTTTATCAGCTGTATTTAGTTCTGATGATAGCATGGGTCAGAAGGAAAGAATTCTCTGCAGACTCTCGGCTTCAGTTCGTTAGAAGTGATTGATTTGGTCAAAATTTCAATTAACTGCTCTATATCAAAGTAGGCCTCAGGTGCGGATCCATTTCAGGCTGGTCTTGTGGAAGCTCTTTGAAGCTCCAGAAAACCAAGTCAAAAAGGCAAGAACGTTTTGAAGTGACGTATCAGCAAACACCTTGCTGTGTTCCAAAATCGTGACAGAATTGCAAAAGGTACCATTACTTGCAGCTGCAACCAGATGCTACTTCCAGTAAGGGGAGGCAGTGACACAGTGGCATTGTCACTGGGCTGATAATCAAGAGACCCATGGTAATGCCCTGTGGACCCGGGTTCGAATCCCACCAAGGGTGATAATGAAATTTGAATTCAATAAACATCTGGAATTAAAAGTCTAATGATGGCCACGGATCGGTTGCCGTGAAAAAAAACCATCTGGTTCGCTAATGTGCTTTAGGGAAGGGAATCTGCTGCCCTTACCCGGTCTGGCCGACATGTGTCTCCAGACCCACAGCAAGGTGGTTGACTCTTAACTGCCCTCAGACAGGGCCAAACAAGCTCTGTTCAGTTCAGGGGCAATTAGGGATGGACAATAAATCCTGGACCAGCCAGTGACACCCACATCCCATGAATGAATAAAAAAGAGGATGCAACCGGATGCCACTCGGCTCCTTAACCTGAAGCCAATTACTGACATGATTCCTATGTGAGCTTGTCTGCTTCTGTCCTGAAGCAGGGAATTCCACAATGTAATCCCTTGGCCCGTCTCCAACATAGTTGGAAAAGTTAAACTCGGCTGTGAAAGAAGGATCTTGCATTGCTCCAATGCTTTTCGCCACCTCACCATGCTGAAGCGCGCTTGAACAGCCAATGAGGTACTTTGGTGTTGCGTCACTGTTGTAATATGGGAAAACCAGCGGCCAATTGGCGCAGACAGCAAGCTTCCACAGACAGCAATATAATGCTGGGAGGATCATCTGTTATAGCGATGTTGTTTAAGGGATAAATGTTGGCCACAATGCCAGAGAGAACTCCCCTGGTCTTCAAGACAGAGCCCATGTCCACCTGAGAGGTGAATGGATTGAACAGCTTGGAAACAGTTGTTGAAACAAGCTGGAAAAGATTGCTGAAAGGCAAATGGCAACAAAACCAGGAGTTGTCAAGATTGGAGAAATCCATAGAATCATAGAATTTACAGTACAGAAGGAGGCCATTCGGCCCATCGAGTCTGCACCGGCCCTTACAAAGAGCACCCTACTGAAGCCCACGTATCTACCCTATCCCCGTAACCTTGTAACCCCACTTAACATTTTTTGGGACACTAAGGGCAATTTAGCATGGCCAATCCACCTAACCCGCACATCTTTGGACTGTGGGAGGAAACCGGAGCACCCGGGGGAAACCCACGCACACATGGGGGGAACGTGCATACTCCGCACAGACAGTGACCCAAGCCAGGAATCTAACCTGGGACGCTGGAGCTGTGAAGCAGCTGTGCTAACCACTATGCTACCGTGCTGCCCACGATGTGAAGTCTTTGTGACCCTTGCACACCTGAGGCACTAATGCTACAAAATGGCTAAAAGTTACTTGAGTGGATTCTGCGTCAATACTTTTTTGTTCCCTTTTTTTCTTTAGCTTTTCCACTTTTTATCCCCTCTTTTCTTTCTCTTTCTGCACCTTTCTCTTTGATGTCTACCTTTTGGTGATATCTGCTGCAGTTTTCTCTTGCTTTCTCCCTCTCTCAGAAGTGAAGGTATAGATATCTAGCTCCTCATCATAGCACCAAATATGGTGCACTAAATCTTGAGGCGTGCAAACTTTTAGCAAAAGGCCATTCTCTAACCCCATGCAATGGTCTTGGCTGTTTTATTTACTTTGGATTGTAGCCGCCGCCAGCAAGGCCAAATGCAATTGTTTATCCCGAACTGCCTTGAGAAGATGGTAGACCTTCTCCTTGAAGTGATTAGTTCACAACTAAACAGCTCGCTAATCTGTTTGTCATGCTCCTAAGACAAGAAAGAGACCATTGACTGTTAAATCAAACCTTACCTTTTTGCTAATTTAATAAAAGTTAACTTTGTTGAACCAAAAGATTGCTGCCATAGGTCACGTGATTGAAAAATTGGCTAGAGTTTCCAGAAATTACCGACAGCAGTTATAGGACAAGAACTCAGTCCTTGTTCTTGTGGAATCTCACACTTCCCATTTTGAAGACACATTACAATTGCCAAAACCAGGGGCCAGCAGGAGACCTGCCTCCCCAGCCTGGTCCTATCACAAACGGGAAGTCAACAAAACCTGTTATACAGACAGAGACCGTTAAATCCACCATTCATCTCCTGAAGCGAATATTGGATTTTGACCAGACGCAGAGAAACTGCTTGCGAACCTGCAACTGACTCGTTAATAGGCAACAT